>NC_138744.1:9265061-10625061 GCF_965113295.1 Leuciscus leuciscus
ATGTCGAACATCTGAAGTGTCTCAGCTGAAGGAAATAATCCATTATTTATCGTCTTTAATATATCAGCCAAATTTTCTTATTGGGTTGATAACGATAACGTTAAAATGAACATATATCTGCCGATACCGATATGGTGGCCGATATATCATGTATCCCTAACCTAAACAGTTTACTGAATATTTTTCATAAACAATGAGTAAAATAGTGGAACTATAGGTACTCATCAGGATTCATTACAATGATATTCTTTGAAGTGCCTTTGAGTAGCATGCAAATATCATGGTGTATATGACATTTTTGTAACCAGCTGTTCTCCTCTCTCGTAACACATCTTGTACTCATCTCTGCTGTAGACCTGTGTGTGCTCCAACCGCTTTTTGGTGCAGAGTGGGATTCACGATGCTTTCATGGAAAAGCTGGCGAAGGCTATGGATGGCGAGCTGAAGATTGGTCACGGCTCAGAGCCCACCACCACACAGGGGCCGCTCATCAACACCCGCGCCGCAGAGAAGGTGCCTCATGTCACTGTCAATCAGCACACACACCGAGGGTTGCCAGGTCTGCATAACAAAACCAGTCCAACTGCTAATCAAAACTAGCCCAATCACGGCAAAAACAACCCAATTGGCGTTCCAGGGGGTAAAAAGCAAGGTTGTCTCTTCAACTAGTGGACTTAAACAACAACCTGTGGTAACAGTGTTAAAGTAGCCTGACTTGGCATCACTGACACACACAGATAGATCATGTGAAGGAAATTTGGTTGAGATGAAAGGATTTAATGCTGTTGTTTCTCTCAGGTGGAGGGTCAGGTTGCAGATGCTGTGGCACAGGGAGCAGTCGTAGTTCGAGGTGGGAAGAGGCTGGAGGGCTCCTTCATGCAGCCCACCCTGCTGTCCAATGTCACCACTGACATGCTCTGTATGCGGGAGGAGACCTTTGGACCCCTCATTCCTGTTGTTAAGTGAGTATTTACAGGTTGTTGTATTATGTAACTTGTTATTAACCTCAAATGTTGTCATTTAAAACATTTTATTTTTCAGTACAGATTCATCTGTCTATTTCATTATATTATATACATAATTTGAGTGAAAAGTTTAATTTATTTGTATAAAAATATTTAGATTTATTAAAATTTAAATCATAACATGTTTTGTGAATAGGTTTTAATGAGCGACATGTTTCAGGTTGAATGATCTTCCGCCAGCTGCTGACTGTTTTTTTCTTCTTCTCCAGGTTCAACACAGAACAGGAGGCACTTGCTATTGCCAATGCTTCTCCTGTTGGTTTAGCAGGTTTGTCCATCTGTTTTTTTTTATGTAGTCTCTACATTTCAGAGTTTACAAAGTTTTTTTTTGTTGAGTTTGGCCACTTTTTCTCACATGCCTGTTTCTTATTGGTTGAAAGGCATGTACAATAGACTACATTAGAATTTTGAATATACACTACCGTTCAAAAGTTTGGGGTCAGTAAGATTTTTAATGTTTTTAAAAGAAGTATCTTCTGCTCACTAAGGCTGCATTTATTTGATTAAAAATACAAACAAAAACAGTAATATTGTGAAATATTATTCCAATTTAAAACAGCTGTTTTCTATGTGAATATACAGTAAAGTGTAATTTATTCCTGTGATCAAAGCTGAATTTTCAGCATCATTACTCCAGTCTTCAGTGTCACATGATCCTTCAGAAATCATTCTAATATGATGATTTGATGCTCAAGAAACATTTATGATTATCAATGTTGAAAACAATTATTTACATTTTTATTTCATGATGCTATGATGAATAGAAAGTTCAAAAGAACTTACAGTTTCAAATATATTAAAATAGAAAACAGTCATTTTAAATTGTCATAATATTTCACAATATTACTGTTTTTTTTTTATTGTTTTTTATCAAATAAATGCAGCCTTATATATATATATATATATATATATATATATATATATATATATATATATATATATATATATATATATATATATAAAATTCAAGTCATATATCATGGAACCACAAAAATCACATTTTCCTTTAGCTCTATTGTACCCTAATGTATCTGGATGCTCAAGTGAGTGCACCCCATTAGAGGGCTGTATATAAAGCAAACAAGAACAGCTAGCTCTTGTCTTTTTCAGTGGCATAGCATTCAAAACTGTTTTCTTTCAACAGGTTACTTTTACTCCAGAGACATCAGTCAGATCTGGCGAGTGGCCGAGCAGATGGAGGTGGGCATGGTCGGGGTCAACGAAGGTCTGATCTCCGCCGCAGAAGCCTCTTTTGGTGGAATCAAACAATCTGGACTGGGCAGAGAAGGATCCAAATATGGCATTGATGAGTATCTGGAAGTAAAGTACATGTGTTTGGGGGGACTCTCTCCTTGAAGACAATGGTTACTCGCGGTTAGAGAAAAAAATACAATTGTGGTGTGCCATTATTCAAGCAAGACCATCATAAAAACATAATCTACAAAACACTGTGAACCATTCTCTCTTTTAGTTAGATGTAACTGAATATTGACAATAAGAATTGATGTTCTGAAAGAGCAGAGACATTTTGATGACTGGTATTTTAGATATTTGCTGTAAAAAGAGGTGGTACAAATTGCCCTCTTTCATATTCTGTCCATCATAACTGATTGAAGTAACCTAGTTGCTCTGAAATAAGACTTAACATACACTGCAAAAAAAATCTTAATTTTTATGTAAAAATAACTAAACATCTTTAAAACAAGACAAACCTATTTTTGTGTAATTGTGTAAGATGAGATTTCTTTAATATGTAAAGTTTTTGTGAATTATTTTTTACCTAGTTTAATTTAATTAAATTTTTTGCAGTGTAGCTGATTCATTTAGGCACAAAAAAATAAGCAAACTCAATTTATGATTGAGGATGTACAAATATAGGGATTGGGGGTTGATCCAGTGAGAAATAAAAGCACAAACTCTCTAAAAAATGCTATTCCAGAGTGTAAATGTTAAACTTACTATGTGTTCTATTTTTGTACATCTAGAAATAGAGTAAGACTGCTAAACATGAAACATTGACTGTGAAGGTTGTTTGTTTCTCTTTTGTAAGTCGCTTTGGATAAAAGCTTCTGCAAAATGTAGAAATCTAAATGATGGGATATATTTGGGTGCTTAAACTGTTCTGATTTGAGGTATTGAAGTATAGAGATTTGTATAGCAAGTTAACAAAGTTGTCATTGTGGCCAAATGTTGTGCCAATGTATTTTTTTTAATGAAACTGTCCTCAATTTTAGTTTTTTTAATTGTTGTAAATATTAATTCTCAATTGATATACCTAATTGTATTGTAAACGGTGTATGTTTAGAAGTATAGGCTATTCATTTTCGTACTTGGGATTGAAATGTTTCCAGAAAAGTGCATGAAGATGTAAAGACTAATAAATACAGCTGAAACTTTATCTCTGGACATTTCAACTTCTGCTATTAGTGATGTAATGGATCAGCTAAACTAAATGCACACTGTTTCATGACATTTCTGACACTGCTACTATAAATATTTAACTCTTATTTTAGTTATAAAACAGTCTTAACCTCTGTAAAGTGCCACGTCTTTATTTATTTTCATCTCCAGCTGCATTAAAACAAAAAAGAAAATTTAAGAAATGCATCTCCTCGTCACAATATGCCAGGTACAAATGGCTTCTATTGCAATTTCAGCTGAAGCAGAAATTTTAAAAGCTTGTAAAACCAGAACGTTAAAAAGATACAGTACAGTATCAGAGACAAGACTACAAATACCAAAAAAAATCATAACAAAAAGTGTGCATTTTAATCAGGCACATTAACATTCAAAAAGTTCAGTACAGTTAAAATGTTCTTGCATAAAGAAGATTGATATTTGCTTTCTTTTTTAATTTTGCTTTGTAATAGATCAGTTATTTGCAGCTTCTCCCTAAAATTGATCATTGAAGCATCATATAAATAGCCAAAATAACCAGTCAATTGCTTGCACTGTGTCACTGAACATACAAGCATTATTAAGCACATACAGTACTGAGGAAAACTGCGATTGTGTGAGTTGAATGCACGTCTTTTTATATTCAGATTGTATATGCTATTGGTAACTTAAAAACTAAATGTACTGAATCATTTAGCAAACCATGATTATTCATTGCAAGACCATCTGCATTCAGTAGTCATTTAGCAGTTCATTCATTCAGCCAGTCTTTATCTAAATTTGTGGAATATTCAACAATACCCTTGCGTTGTAAATATCCACCATGAAGAAATGTCTATTTGTCCATGTGAGACTCAACCCTCCACAGGACTCAACCCTCCACAGGACAAAGGCTGAGAGTGTCTCCATTTCTGACCACTCCATTGGCTCTGTTCCGAGCTTTATCGGCTCTCCCATAGTTGAAAATGTTGTCCTGCTCACTGTCCAGCTCTGATTCTGACATCATCAGACTCGAGTTGTGCTCTGTGCTCCTGTGTTTAATATCTAAAATGACAAACAAAGAAAAGTGAATGCAGAATGAACTACAATTAGAAACCAAATGGTCTGCCTCTAAAAAAACAAACAAAGTTGCAAACCACTTAAAAATATAAGCCTCCAATGAGTGCAAGAATGTCTGTCTTCATTCCTCCCTGCAATATTGCAGCATGAAATAAGTTAAAGGTACAATATGTAAGAATTTTGTAATAAAATATCCAGAAATCACTTGCACAGTGTGATATATTTCCTGCAGTTGTGTACTTACAATATCCCAAAAGTTCCCAAAGATTTTTAATTTCAGAGAAATTCCAATTTTAAATAATTGGCCGTCCTGGAAAACCTGTTCACTTGTCGCCTGTCACTGACGTAATATCCGCGTTATCCCTGGTTTCCGCTCAAGTACTGCCATAGTAACCATGACGACAGACGTGGACTTCTGTGCATAATGAGTGTAGTGCGTAACCTCTGGCTGCACGCTGTTGTTTCGTTCAAATATTATGGACCATGGCAAGCAGACTTTGGGAAAAAAGGAGAACTAAAACGAGGATCAATATCAGCGACTAACTTGGACTTGACAGCGCTTCACGAGTCACGACTTCACAGAGACGCAGCTCTTGTATGTACTTTATTAGACAGGTGAGCAAATGTACATAAAACTAATCAATGTTTTATAGCTCAACATGATGAAATGTTAGAATATGATCAGTGTGTTATTCTAATGTTGATCTAGCTCACTGCTAGTCTCATACAGACAAACTAACACATAGAATAACATTATAACTTTAACACACTCAAATGCAGTTTAGTGTGATAGTGTAGAGCAAGTGAAACAGCGCTGCGTTACCTCACAAGTTTCATTTGTCTAATACACGTCTAATACACTGACCTGTGTGAGCACTAATACAGCACTTGCGTTTGGTAGAATGAAATCTCCATTCCTTTATATCCGTGGGACTCGCGTGTGGCGCTGATATCATGATAAAAACATCAGTGTATTCACTCATCCATAAACATTATTAGATCCATCGGCTTGACGACAAGTTCCATAATTCCGCAGGAAATTTTGCGTCATCAACTTTCGCCTTTGTTATTGTAAGAGGTTAGCGACCCCCTAGTGGCGAAAAAAATTACATATTGTACCTTTAATCAAGAAATCAGGACTGAAACTTACTATACTTCGGCTGAAGTTCCATCCTCTCCTGTTCATCCATGTTGTCCAGTATTGTATACTTGGTTTTCTTTCTCACTTTGGTGCGTCTTCCTCTAAAACAGCGCAAAACAAAGTATAGAGTAAAGTTATTCATACCACAAGTACACCACATTTATAATGCTTTTGTGTTGATCCTGAAGTAAAAAAAAATTTATATTCACTGTTCTTTGATGGAAAACAGCAGTTAAATCATAATTTTGTTCCACAAAAGAAGCTGTATGGGTTTGAAACAACATGAGGGTGAGTAAACAATGGCAAAATGTTTTTGTTTTTTTGTTGGCTGAACTATCCCTTTAATACTGGACTTGTAGGACTGACATAACTCATACCACACATTTGAATAGGCCATTTGTTTACATGCAGTAATAGAATCTTTATCACCTTTTACAGCAGCAGACGCAAATCCAGCTGATTGACAAGAGGAAAATGATTGTCACCAAACAAGAGATTGTGACATACAACACGCTCCAGTCTGCAGGGAGGAGACAGAAGATCAGCCCTCAGCCTTTCCACTGCTGTCAATCATTCTAGATTTTTCATGTCTATATAATTTAGCACAGCAGAAAGCACCAATGAAAGTGTGGTCACGTTACCGACATTTTGTGGAAATAAAACGTCAATTGTCAATAGCACTGCAACAGCACACAAAAATCACTTTCCAACCAAACAGCTTTCTGTTGTCAATTTGCGGGCCCAACCTCTAACCAAATGCGAAATCTACATCAGGAAACTCCCGCTTGTGTAAATTCCTATTGAAATAAATTGATTTTGAACGCAAAATTTCACAGATGACCACACCTTAGGTCTGAACTTGCTTCTATCTTATTTAAAATGTCTCATTTACATATTTGCCTTATTTGGAGATAGAATAGAGAGGTCCCACTAACCGCAATTGCTCTCGCCATCTTCAAGGAAACGGCGAATGGGGTTTTCCATCCAAAGAGGGTCACAGGAACAGCTCTTTGTAACGGGGTCACACTGACCACGTCCAGAACACAGCAGCAAACACACTGAAATATTCAAAACAAGAAAGTCTGCATTAAGCTTTTTCATTTATTATATAAATGACTTTTACCATTTGTTTTTAGGGAAATTAAATGGAAAAAATTATTTAAAGATAACAAATCAAGTCACTCACTGACTGTGTCCACTCTTAAGACCTTAAAGAGCAAGAAGTCGGTTTTCTCTCGCAACAGCTGGTTTCTCAGCAGACGAGTGAGCTTTGGGCCTGGGATCGTACCATCAGGACCCTGCACTGAGAACCTAAATACTGTGCTAAACATAAAAAAACCCGTTTAGGCATTAACTAAACTAGGATTAGTTTCTAGTAATTATAATTGTGCTTCATTTAAGAACAACAAAAGTCAAAATGGAGTTGTCCTTTAGATTAGTTTGGTTAATGTGTGTGTAGTACCTGATGTCTGTCTGACCGTGCAGGCCCTTCAGTGCAATGTCTGAGTCCAGAACGTGCAGTAGGGCGGCCAGCTGTCTCACTACAGTGTCCTTCTGCAGCTGGCTGACCTGAGCCACACACACCTGAAGCTCAAGCTCCACCTCCTCTCGCTCACGTGGATCTGCACACAAATATCAATGGCATCAAACAAAAGTTTAGGCTTTTATTCACATTAACATTCATTAACTCACACATCAGTTGTGGTAAGTGGAAGCATGTTCGCTTGATGTGCGAGAACCGATGAGGTTCATTCTCGTGTGTTAAGCAGCAGTTTGAGCTTCCGCAAGAGGTTTGTTCTCGCGTGTCAGGCAGGTTCGGTTGAGCTTCTGTTTATGTGCGCTGATCAATGTTTATATGTGAATAAAAGCCGAAATTCAATCTGTTTGTCATATAAAGCATTCAATTCTCTTCAGAAAATTGGTATAAACCGCTCAATTCACATGGATTTGTTCTACAATCTCTTTATGATCCTTTTGAAGCGTCAAATTGGTAGTTGCGTAGCTGTCAATGGAGGGACAGAAAGCTCTCCGATTATTTGTGTTCCGAAGATGAACGAAAGTCTTACGGGTTTGGAACGACATGAGGGTGAATAATTATTGAGAGTTTTCATTGGGTAAACTATCCCTTTAAATGTTTACATGAAGGTAGAAATATTCTGATAAGGTTTGTTTAAGGATAACATCATTCTAATATTATTCCTGACTACCATTCAAAAGTTTGTAAAAAAAAAATTGAAAGAAATTATTTTATTCAGCAAGAATGCATTAAATTGATCAAAAGTCACAATAAAGACATTTACAATGTTACAAAATATGCTGTTCTTTTGAACTTTATATTCATCAAAGAATCCTGAAAAAAAGAGAGGCTGCTCACTGCAAAGCCATGGGTGGAGCGTGAAGTCCAGCTCCTCCTCTCTTGATGTCATTTGGGTGTAATGGGTGGAGCTAGAAGCTCTAAACACACCCTAATCCTACCCATAACTCGATGCCTCCACCCATTAGATCCACAGAGGTGAAACTGGACTAGGTCAAGGTCAAGCTTGAAAAAATGTATCATAGTTTCTACAAAAATATTAAGCAGCGCAACTGTTTTCAACATTGATAAGAAGTCTTACTTAAGCACCAAATCAGCTTATTATAATTATTTTCATTTGTAAAAAAAAAAATATATATATATGTTTTTACTGTATTTTTAATCAGATACAATTGAAAATAATTTAAAAAATCTTACCGACCCCAAACTTTTGAACAGCAGTGTATTCTTAGCCTAGACGACATGCCAAATAAATGATGCATTTTAAATATTGAATGCATTTTCTACAATGAATGAGAAATATCTTACCAGGGCGCACTTCCACAGTGGCCGTAGCCATGTTCGAGCGGCCCTGGGCATCAGTGACCCGGAGTTGGAATAGGTACGTTCCTTCTACCAGATTGGCGAGGTAAAGGAAGGCCTCGTGATCTGAGCCATATAAAACATCCTACTCTCGAAAGATATGAAAACAAGAGAGAGAGAGAGAGAGAGAGATCATCAGGTAAAACACTGAGCCACAGCAAATGCTGTACAACTAACTCACTCACCCCGGCAGCAGGACTCTGTTCATCTCGGACCCAAAGAAAGGACACGTTTGCTGTTCCGCTGTTGGACACCGAGCCCCTGAGCACCAGAGAGTTGTTGGGCAGAGTGAGTGTGTGGCTGCCGCTGGCATGGGCGACTAGTGGAAGGCTTTTGGCTGTGAATTTAACAACACACTGAATTGCTGGAAACGTCCTAGAACGCTTTTTGTCAGAATATCTATTGTATTGTCAAAAAAAGTCATATTTTTTTGTAATATTTCACTTAAAAAAGGTGTTCTTGTGATGTCTTTCTTTAACTCTCTCGTGCTCTCGATTTTAATTTTATTTTTTTTGATTTTTTTACTTCATTGGAATGGTACGAAACTTGGAAAAGGTTTTGGCACTTGCTATGTGAACAGAAAAAATATATAATTTACATTATTCGAAACGGTTAAATGGTCCTGAAAAAATTGTCACACTTGTACTCCTTGCAGTCAAAAATGACTGGATTGGAAATGAATGGGCAACAAATTGCATCTAGTGAAAACGTTTGGTAGTGCGCCCAAACAAAATCTTACTGAAAACTCATTTTTTGAGATATCAACCTTCAATTTGGAACACATCTTGTTTAGATTTATGGTTTTCATTTTCTAGCAGTTTTAAAGCAAAACATGTTTTGGAAAATATATATTTCATATAAAAAAATTAAATAGTATTTTTGAGCATTTTTCATAATAAACGTAAAAATTCTATAACTTTTTTAAACTTTTTTTCACTTCAGCAATAATCTGTCAAGAGTGACGTCATTCTTTAAACCAAACTTAAGTCTGTGCTCCAAAGCATTCAAGATTTATGACAGTTTAAGTTGGATATTTTATTTTTAGGACTATGCTCAAAAGGTGTATAAATGGATTATAACTACTACATAAATATAATTTAGTACCATAAAATCCCCTAAAAATACAATCTGTTAAATAAAAAACCTAGAACTAAAATATAGTACATTAATTTCATGGAAATTAAAAAAATAATAAATCGTTCATTTTTGACCACCATGCGAAGAGCTCCTATACATTAAAATAAATTCCAATTGGTTTTCTATTTTCTGTAATGCAATGACATTCATGCATTTTAAATGCATGTTTAAATTATAGAAATGCATATTATGTGTTACTTATATTTATCCATTTACATAATTCTGCTCACCTTCTTTAATGCTAACGGTCAGGACTGCGCTGTCTGTTTCTCCCTGCTGATCTGTCACAGTCAGTTTGATCTTGTAATTCCCAGATCTCAGGCCAGTTGCTATGGCAACTGCTTTACTGGCATCTTTTATCTTCAAGCCTGGAGGGCCACTTCACCGTTACATAGGAGAGTGGTGATGGCACATCAATACAATTTTCACCAAAATCCTTTACTATTCATGCAACACTAAGGGTGATTGAAAATGTAGAAATGTGTTTTGAAATATGAGACAGGGTTAAGCAAGAGCAGATCCTACTGAAGCATTCTTAAAGACAACATGCCACAATTGTCCAGTTACTTAAGGAGTTGAGATGTCTGGCTTATTTTCATGAATACATTTTTTCAAATAGTTTGTTTCAATGAACTGGTTTAATAAATATGATTTAATGGTTCTTTAACATTTCAATGCTTTCCAGATGTCCTGTGAAATTTTGTGCTTTAAATTTTTACATTTTAATAAAATGCCTATGTACAGTACAGTTCAAAGGTTTGGGGTTAAAACAATTTTAAAAAAAAAGAAATTAATGCTTTTATTCAGCAATGATGCATTCAACTGACAGTAAATATGATTTATATTATTACAAAACATTTCTATGTCAAATAAATGCTGTTCCTGAAGAAAGTTGAACTTTCTATTCATCAAAGAATCCTGAAAAAATGTGTCACGGTTTCCACAAAAACAAAATGTTTTCAACATTACTAATAATAAGAAATGTTTCTTGAGCAGCAAATCAGCATATTAGAATGATTTCTGAAGGATCATGTGACACTGAAGACTGGAGTAATGATGCTGGAAATTCAGCTTTGCCATTACAGGAATAAATTATATTTTAAAATGTATTAAAATAGAAAACAGTTATTTAAAATTATTACAATATTTCACAATATTACTTTTTTTTTATTTCTTTTTTTTATATTAAATGAATTCGTTAAATTAAATAAATGCAGACTTGGTGCACATAAGAGAGATTCAAAAACATAAAAAACTGTTACAGAGCCCAAACTTTTGAACGGTAAATAAGTAGGTGTAGGTAAATGTTTGTATAAAATATAATATATAATGATTTTAAATGGGTTACACTTTATTTTAAGGTGACGTAGTTACATTGTACATACTCAAATAAGTATTGAGTAATATTAATTAACTACATGTACTTACTACAGAGTAACAGTTAGGGTTAGGGTTTGGTTTAGGGTTTGGTTTAGGGTTGTAATTATACATAATTTACTGTTATTACTATAGTAATAATTAATTACTATGTAAGTACATGTAGTAACGTGCAACTACTTCACCTTAAAATAAAGTGTTACATTTAAATGTATTTACAAACAAATAATTTGGTTCATGAACCAGTTCATTGTAAAGATGCAACGTTAAAAGACTGATACTGGTACCTGATCATGTCCCATTGGTAGCTGCTGATGGCCTGATCATCGGTGCTGTCGCTGCCATTCAAAGTGATGCTGTCGACTGGGAGGAAGAGTTGCCTGTCTGGCCCTGTTATAGCGACTGGTGCTTTGTTTGCTACCACACAACAAAATTTCAATTATAGAGAATGCATAGATTTTCTTTATACACACTGAATCAGACTGGTGTAGTGGGTTTGTTTTACCAGGTAGAACAGTGACTGAGATGGTGTCTGAATCCTGTTGACCTCTGGAGTCAGTGACTGTCAGTTGAAACGTGTACCGACCCTCCTGGAGATCAGAGAGCTGCAGGAAAGGTGATCTCACATCCTGAAAACACATAGCATATGAAAATATCAACTGCTATCTATCTATTACCATTTCAGTCATGTCCGACTCTTGGTGATTCTATGGCCATCTCTTGACATTCACAAGATACTGTCCATGAACTTTCTTGACAATGATTTTTCCGGGCTAGGTTGCCAGGTCTTTCACCAACCCTCCCCATTAAACGACTTGGGACTCACACACACACACACACACACACACACACACACACACACACACACACACACACACACACACACACACACACACACACACACAGATGGAAAATTTAGCATCTCCAAATCACCAATACTGCATGTTTTTGGATTGTGAGCACCCAAAGGAAACATCTGCAGACACAAGGAGAACATGCAAACTCCACATAGAAAAGACTCCTAACTCAGCTGGGACTCGAACCGGGACATTCTTGCTGTGAGGCGACAACGCTACCTACAGTGCCACTGTCCCGCCTATAATTATGTAAATTGTTCAATAATCAATTGTTTCTCAAAGGTAGCAATGAGATTGGCTTAAAGACTTTGGCTTTATTTTCCTGATTTTTATTTTCAGAAGAGACTGCATGTGTCATGTTATCATTTATAAAATAAACCACTGAATCATATGAAATGTAATGATTCATATCCAGTATTTGACAACAATCTCTTCTGAACATATTATAGTTGACATTAAGTTTTACAGTTCTTTACTCTCACAGCAATTGTCTCATTTATTTCTGTTTTCTATTGAACTTTATTTTACATTACATGTACTGAGAACTGAGAAAATACTGGGTAATATAAGGTAACTTAAAGCAGCGCTCAGTAAGACTGGCTGTTTTCTCGCAGGTTTCTCTCTCGAGCTCCCCCTACAGTTTCGGAGTATATATATATTATGAGAAAACTGTCGTAAACTCGTTGTCAACACTCACCCCTCCCATCTCGCTCAGGCCATGTGCATTTGTTTTCAGAGAAGCCGGCGAACAAACGGAGCCATGTCAACTGAAGTATGTATGATTCTCAGAAGAATATCATATAAATGTTGAGATAGTGTATATTTGTATAGTGTTGCCAAACGTAATCAGTAACATTATGGCGAAAAACAATACTATAAGAAATATTCCGCTATTTATTTCTATTTAAGTTTGAACTATAGCTATAGACACTTAGATTATACATTATCAAAATAAATGTTACGTTACATTCTTTTATAATTTTGACGGTGATCCGAGTTGTCCATCATAACGATTGACCAAACGAAGTCAAACACGTAGCCTAGTTTGTTTATTTATTTTGCAAGAATACGTGTATGGTATAAGGCTATAATTTATTCGTTCATACCGTTTGGTTTGAAATTTCATAATAAGTTGTATTGCTAGCTAGCATCCTAACATGCTAGATCTGTGAACATGCAACATATAACGTTACTAATTCTGAGGCAGGCGGCAAGCTAAACTAAAGCATAATTTGAAGAATTTCATATCGATTTATAGGCGATCTCAGTAACACAAATAAAACCTGATAGAGGAACGGACAAAACACTACAGAAAACAAACACGTTTGTTTACTACTGAAAATGCTAACATCTAAGTTACAGTAGCGTACTAGTAAGCCCGTAACAGACAGCGACCATAATAAAAACCTAAACAGACAATAACAAACATCCTGAGGTCACAATTACAAGAAATACAAACATTAAACACAGTTTATTCTAAAGATACAAGTGCAACAGCAAGAAGGCCAGGTCAGCATCGGTTTTGCAGGCTTCGGTTTCTTTCAGTTCTCTCCATTCTGAAAAAGCCGGTCCAATATTAACTCTAGTCTGACTTCACGCTCGGTCAGTCTCCCGTTTCCTCTTTCTTTGGTCCTCTGACAAAGATTTCCTAGCTTTCTGCTTCTTTTTTACATGTTCAGCCATTATGAAAACTTGAAGAACTCAATATCTAGCGTTACCTTGTTCTTATAGCTAGCCGGATACTGGATGGATGAGGGCGTGTACGTGTGGAGTGCCGTAAAGCAATTCGTTACCTCGCGAGACCTGATATCACACGATACTTCCTAACACTGAGGCCGGCGGCCCGCCGGCCCAAAGTTGCAAGGGTGGTTTTGCGGCTCACAGGCACCAGGGGGGTGCGAGACGACCACCATTCAACCCGAAATCAGTAATATAACCATTACAATGACTCCAAAGCTGTTCGGTTAAGGTAAAAAAGTTACTTAGTTCACCTTTAACTACATGGGTTAAGGTTAGGTTTAGGGGTAGGTTCAGGGTTAGTACCTAGTTATTACCCAGTTATTTAATTACTGTAATAAGTACATAGTATGAAGATGGGGAACCGGGCTGTAAAATAAAGTTCAGTTACACTTTGTTTTAAGGTGTCATTGTTACAATTTTATATATTTAAGTACTGAGTAATATTAAGCAACTAAATGTACTTACTATAGGGTTAGGGTAGGATTAGGATTTAGTTGAGGGTTAGTTGCATGTAATTATGCATAATTTACTGTTATTACTATGGTAAATACATGAAACATATGTAACAAGGACACTGTAAAATAAAGTGTTACTTAAAGTTCTGCCCTGTTTTCCAATTTCTATTTGTCTCATTTATTTTTATCTTTTATTTATTTTGAGGAATTTTAAGATAAACATCTGAGACATTACTGACAAACTCCAGTAAGTGTTCTTCAACACATTTTTCCACTGGGTAAAATAAAGATCTAATTACCTGCATAGTGACTTTCTGGGTCAGGCTTCTGGGATGGAGACTCCAGAGGTAACTGGTAATGGCATGGTCATCGGTGCTGTGGTTACCCGACAAGGTGAGGTGGTTGAGAGGCAGGGTAATGACCTGGTCACTGCCTGGTCTGGCCCGAGGAGGGTCATCTTTTGGGCTGCTGACCCTTACAGTGGCAGTGCTGGAGTCAGTCAGTCCATCAGAATCAGACACTGTCAGCCTAATTTAGGACAAGCAAAAACCAGGTCAGGATTGAGTTAATGAGGTCAAGCCAAATTAAAAAAGCCCCAGAGGAATCGCCCACCAAAGATTTCAACATCAAATCGTAGATGAAGAATGAAAATTACACAATACATAGGCCTATTGTTACAGTACAAACTTAGCTAAGTCCTTATGCAATGTGCAGACGTAGGCCAGGAAGAGCTGTGTGTGTAAACCTGTGGTGTGTAAAGTGGTCTTTAGTGTCCTTGTTAGCGCCCACACCCACGCCGGAGACCCCGGTTTGAATCCCGCTTGGAGCAAGTCGGGTATGACAGGTTAAACTTACTTGAAGGTATATTCTCCTGGTGAAAGATTCTGTAGCTGTAGTACAGGTGTGTCAACGGGCCCCTCAGGTTTCCAAAAAGGGCCGTCCACCTTTTCCCACAGGTAACTGACAACTCCAACATCATCCACACTCTCTGGGAAGCATCAGGATGCACATTTGGTTAAAAACTCATGAATGATCTAAAGAAAATCTGAGAGAAATGGACAAAACAAGCTACATACGACTGCCATTAATAATGAAGATGGAACCTTCTTGGAGAAGCACATCTTGGCTCTTGGGCAGAGTGATGGCTTTAGGAGGCTTATTTATATCCACTGCTGCAGAATGAAAAGTAAGCCTGTTCATATATAAAGCACATGCACATACTTGGCAAATAATATCAAATTATGATCTAAAGGGGGTGAAGTTATACCAGGATGTACTGTGAAGTTCACAGCACTTTCTCCATACGCTTGTTGTGCTTTCACACTCACTCGGACAGCATAGACACCAATGGAAAGCTGGAATAAAGGAAACAAAGATGTTTTTAGAAAAAGAACATAGTCTAATCTTCTAAAAATGATCACTTGGCAGTCATATGGAAAGTGGCCAGGAGTTGAGTCTCACTTCTGATATTTTAACAGACTTGTTGTGGTGCCCCTCCATCACCCCGTGGCGTCCATCAGGAGACATTACCAAAGTCCACTCATATGTGTAAGGAACCTCTGAGGAAAAAGCCACTGTCAACATAATAGTAAATGCTTAATTACGATTCAGGAATGCACAAGGCCATACAGTACCTGAAGTGTCATCTGGATTAACAGCAGCATTAAGTTCAACTGTATTTTGAGGCAGTGTTGCTTCCACAGGGCCTTTAATGGACACAGACAGGGCTCTTTCTGAACAAAGAGAGTGTGTGAAACGAACGTTAATCTGAGTAATAATAATAGTGATGCTTGCTTGCATGAGTAAGCATCACTAATAATTAGAAATAATGCAGTAACACATCTGTAGTACCTGGCTCTTCTGTGATCATCTGCGATGTGGCTTCAGTGCTGAGTGAAGTACTTAAGAAACTACTGACTGCGCTGAACCTCGAGGGCTCTGTGCTGATGTCTTGCAGGACATTTGGTGAAACAGTTGCAGACGAAATGTTGTGTGGGTCTTCTTCAACCTTTAATGATAAAAGTAACATTGTTTTCCAAACTCTACTGTTGTCACCCGTGTCAACCAGAGTCTGTGGACTAGTACAGGACACCAGAACAAGGCAATAAAATGTGAATGACATGACTCTAACCGGATAATAATGAAGTGTTATTTACAAATTTCACAAGATTTGACACAGCAGATGAGACATGAAAGACTGATTAAGCACTTGGCCAGAGTGAGAGTACATTTGAGACACCATGTTTCCCAATGACGCCACAATATTAAAATAGAATCATGACATTTCAAGTCATGATGATGAATTGGCAACTAAAGATACCATCTATAAGAGAAAAGCCAGTTCCTTTCATTGCTGATTGCTGCCAACAGCCTTGTCAATTTTATGATATATGTAAATGCATGGTAAATTTAAATTATTTTCATCTTTAATTATAATATTTTAAATTATATATATATACACCTCCTTCCCCCAGTTAGAGCATTGAAGATGGGTCGAGGCTGGGTCTTCCAACATGACAATGACCCGAAGCACACAGCCAGGATAACCAAGGAGTGGCTCTGTAAGAAGCATATCAAGGTTCTGGCGTGGCCTAGCCAGTCTCCAGACCTAAACCCAATAGAGAATCTTTGGAGGGAGCTCAAACTCCGTGTTTCTCAGCGACAGCCCAGAAACCTGACTGATCTAGAGAAGATCTGTGTGGAGGAGTGGGCCAAAATCCCTCCTGCAGTGTGTGCAAACCTGGTGAAAAACTACAGGAAACGTTTGACCTCTGTAATTGCAAACAAAGGCTACTGTACCAAATATTAACATTGATTTTCTCAGGTGTTCAAATACTTATTTGCAGCTGTATCATACAAATAAATAGTTAAAAAATCATACATTGTGATTTCTGGATTTTTTTTTTAGATTATGTCTCTCACAGTGGACATGCACCTACGATGACAATTGCAGACCCCTCCATGATTTCTAAGTGGGAGAACTTGCAAATTAGCAGGGTGTTCAAATACTTATTTTCCTCACTGTATATTGAAATATTATTACAATTTAAAATCAGTTTTTTTCTATTTGATTATATTTTAAAATGTAATTTATTACTGAAAATGGCAAAGCTGAATTTTCATCAGCCATTACTCCAATTTTAAGTGTCACATGATCCTTCAGAAATCATTCCAATATGCTGATTTGGTGCTCAAGAAATATTTATATATATATATATATATATATATATATATATATATATATATATATATATATATATATATTAGTATTATATAATTACTGTATATTACTCTATATACTGTAGGCATTATTATACATACAAATAGTCCACAGTTGAGAACAGTTGTCTGCCCAATATTTTTGTGGAAACCATGATACAATCCCCCCTTTGATGAATAGAAAGTTCAAAGCAACATAATTTATTTTAGAACTCTTTTGTAACAATGTATAAGTCGTTACTGTCACTTTTAAATGTATTTAATGTGTCTAATGTGTAAAAGTATTTCTTTCAAAAATAGTCTGACCCAAAACTATTGAACAGTAGTCTATACAATACTTATATACCTGTCTGTTTCCAATGTCTTTAGGGTGTCTAAAAATTATATACATTAATCTGTAACCAACACTCACCGTTATGTTAAGTGCAGTGTTTGTTTGGGGCGTAACATCGGATTCTGCTTCAATAAGAGATGATCTGCTTTCATTTCTAATTTCTGGGAAGTGACTTGGGGGAAAGGAGCTACTTTCAAGAGAGCCCTGCACTGTCATCGGTCTTTCACCAACTCTCTCCGTTTCTGATTGGTTGAATTCTTCTTTTCCTTGAACAAGTGCATATAGCCCAGGGCTTTCTTCTTGTTCTACAGTTGTGCCATCCCTGTCTTCAGCTCTTTTTTCTTCATCCAAACTTCGAAAGCTCTCAGCATACTCAGCATCAGTGTTGTCCAAATCTTGAATGCCTTCCAACAAGGCAAGGTCCTTCATATGGTCCTCAGAGCCCTTGTGCCTGGGCAGAGGCTGCCAGTGGTTTGGGAAAGACTCTCCTTGGACCAAGGATTGGAGAACCAGTGTCTGCGGGGGCCCACGTTGCAAAAAGGCCAGGAGAGAGTCAGTACCAGGTCTTTGCTTCGGCTGGCAATTTTCTTTTCGCTGACAACTGAGCACATAGCAGCGGTGCTCAAAAAACCAGGCCAGGTCACAGCCCAGGAGACCACAGCAGGCCCCCACACACTGGGCCATAGACGATACATCCGGAACCCGTAAAATACTGCTGCTCCTCAGATCCGGAGACACCACGCTCTCCGTGTAGGTTGCAGCCTGCCAGCACTGTCCCGATACTGCATCAGAAACAAACAACAAATGCCTGATGAAATAAATATTAGGGTTTGTCATTTTTGATTCAGTAGTCCAAGATGTTACACAACCAAGCCCCTACAGAGTATTGCAGCATGGGCAATCTGAAAGAACAAGAAGGAAGTTAAAATATACGTTTATGGAAAAGATTATGTGCATTTATCACCTAGATTTTCTCTCAGTGTCTTTCATGTCCTCAAGTCATGTTTAAATGGCATCTCACTAAATGAATTTGCATTTACTGGACTGAAGCAACTTAGGTTTCCTTGGTTAAATCATAAATTATTTTTTAAATCATAAATCTTTTTTTTTTTTATCATTCTCCTTGACTGTGAGCTCCATACTCTCACTTTATCATACTATATATAAGTCATAAAAGCCTGAAGTATCAGATATGATACAAAAAAAATAAAACATTAAAATTTTGTCTAAAGCTTCAATAAATTGATCCATTAAAAATATATACATTCATATGGTACAGATTTGTTTTGGTGATGATGCATGTAATGCAGAAATATACTTGCCTCTGATACAGAAGAGAAGCACAAGGGAGAGAACTGGTGAGACGTTCATGATGACACTGCTGCCTTTTCACAGCAATGGATCTTGGCCGTCATTACCTCTTCAAACTTTCTATAAAGGGGAGACAAAACACGCTAGGCTATCACAAACAGACAGATCAAATAAAATACATCACAGCAGCCTTAATTCATTAATAGTAATTTAAAGTAAATTTAAAGCTAGATGCCATTTGTTGCATGGTCTTTTTTATTTGACTTCTATCCCCCACAGCAACCGGCCCTGAGGGCTTAGATACCTCTGGAGAAATGTCATGTGACACTATATTATCCGCGATGTTATATTTTATTATTTACCAAAATTAACACAATTTGTTACATAAAACAAGCAAACCACTAAAAACAATGGGACTAAATAGAAAGTCAACAGCAAAAATGTGCGCTGCTATTGTGAGTTGTATCTGTACCCGTGGGATGTGACGCTCTTTTTCAAGCATCTGTTTCCATGACATCGAGAATCAGCTTCCGTACTGCTGCTCCATAGCGAACCTGCGCTGGATGCTGGAGTAATGCAGGGATGAAGACCTGCTATTTGCTGAGATGAAGGTCTGATTATGATATTGCTAGTGAGATGTTGAGGTGTATGTCTGCGAGAGGGAGTGTCGGCAGAGCAGACAGAGACGAGCAGCAGGGCGGAGGGAGACACGTGACGTGATCTCTGTGATGTTGCAGAAACACACCACCACACCACATCATCACATCCCTTGATGCCAAGTAGAAAGTTTTTTACGTTTTTTATTTTTTATTATTATAGTAGCCTATTATTATATTATCTTATAAAATACGTTATTTTATTAGCATTAATAATTATACTATATTAATATTATGTCGAGTCGACCACACCTAAAACGTGGTCACAGAAATAACAACAACCATTATATTATTGTATTATTTAAAAATAAGTAATTATACTATCATTATTAATTATAATATATTAATATTATGTTGACCACACTCCAAAACATGTGGTTAGAGAAAACAACAACAACCAACAATCATCACCATTATACACAATTTTCTTTGAAAAACAACTTAAAATTCTCCAGCAATTGCACATATCATAACCAAAGACTTTTAAAGGGACGTTCTTGGAATCGCTTGGAACAGAGAGCTAAAAAAGGGGCGGGGTTTAGCAGCTGGCGGAAGTAGGCTAATATTCGTCTCCTGAAATAATATTCGACTCATTTTAACGCTTCCCTGCGTTTTTAATTCATTGTAAATATCTTACTGTAAGTATTTAACTATTTATACCATAAAGTACGAGAAAACCTTCTGAGATTTGAATTTGTTGCTATTGCCGCTCAGTTTTTCATAGACCAACCCCGGTTCTGAACCGTGGGAAATCGAAACTAACTACTTCTGCATCAACTACTGTTGTCTGTAAGTATGAAATATATGTTATGCTATAGGGACTTATATCTCGCAGCTGTTAAAGTTTAAATTAAAGGCCTAACTCTGACTATTTATCCTACTTACGACTCTGTTTGAGTCGACAGTATTCCGTGTTTATTTAATGAATGGTAGCCTATCGCCAAAGGTTATATCCACCTTATTCTGCTCAGTCTAAACAATGCGCGCTGCCATGACGACGACTCCGGTTTCGCGCATTGTTTAGAGCAGAATAAGGTGGATAGCCTAATACAGGTTAATGTAGATTATATAGGAGTAGCACGTACACATAGCAGTTACATTTTAGATTTAAGCTATAGCCTACAAAATTATAAATCACATACCCAGTGATAACTTAGCTACCTATAGGTCTATCCTGTTACCTAATATTCATATTGTTGGCATTTTGGACACATTGCATGTAGTGACTAATGAGCTAACCATGCTCTTCATAGGCATAGGCTGAATAAACTTGTTCATGTCTGGTTTAACTTGACTGCATAATCGCTGTCAGTACCAAACCCTGAACAGAAATAGAATCTGAAAGCTCCAAGAAGCACAAACCTATCCTCCCTGTTAAAATGGATGAACCACCTTGTTCACCAAGGTAAGTACACAATTCAAGAAGCATTGAAAGCATTTGTATTTTCTGTAGTTAATCAATGTCTGTTATACTGTTTCCAAAACTGTTTGCTTTGGTTAGACTTGAATTTTTATTTAGATTATCTAATTTCAAAATGTCAAGCTGCTTTAGTCTTGATAGATGCTGCTGTTTTATTTTTAATGGATTAATATGTATAAGCTCGCAACACAACTGACTTTTTGACATACTGTATTTTATTCTAATATAGTGATACCTGCTCAGGAGAGCCCCGTGTGGGCTGTAATGACAGTGCTCCTCTTCTTGTGGACACCAAAGTTGAGGGGAAAAGTGGGAAGAATAAAAAGCATAAAAAGAGACGCAGTGCTGTATGCCGAACGAAAACAGGTGGTGATTGTACTCAGGTCACTGTTGAAGAGCTGTCGCCACCCTCACAACACCCGCCTGAGCGCCATGAAAAAAGGTCTGCAGGATCAAAGCAAGAAAAGAATCCTCGCAAAACAAGAAATCCTTCTATTTCACCTGAAACTTCTCCTGCACCCTCCTCTCATCGACAAAAAGCCCAAAGTGCACAGAAAACATCAGCTCTGTCTACCTGTGACCAGTCAACTCAGACGGAGTCACCCCAACTCCAATCTGTCCAAACGCAGTCAACACAAACCCCTCCGATCCAGGGTGAACACACACCATCAACAGAATCCAAGTCCACCCAGACAAAACATTCTAGTTTTCCCTTAAAACAGGCATACTGGGGAAATTCATTCACGGATCAGTCAGCCGATCAGCAGAAACCCCAATTCAGCTCCAGAAACAGCTATCTGACAGTCATAACCTGGAATATAGACGGTCTGGATCCGGATAATGTCTTTGACCGGGTCAAAGGTCTGCTGTCACTCTTAGGAAAGTAAGTGGTACTCACAATTGTAATTTTTTTTATATTCAGTATGCATACATCTTCAGACCAAACATTAATATGAATAGATTTCTCTTGCACAGATTTATAAGGTTATTAATAAGGTTATAGATTTATAATTAATATGATTAAATAGTGAATGGATGGTCCTGCCAGAAACTCAAACCATTTGTTGAGCTGACGTTACATACTATTAGAGATGCTCACAAATGAGTTACTGACTGTATTGTTTTCTTTGCATATTCATCTAAAACATTTTTAGCATTAATAGCATTGCACACATCATATATAGCATTTAGCAGTCTCAATTAACTAAAAAAAGATCTAATGTATTACAAAATCACTTACAAAAAGACTTTTAGTGATTTGATCACTAAATTATGATTTTAATGCAGGTACCGTGCAGATGTTGTACTGTTACAAGAGCTGATTCCTCCTTCTCTGAAGATTTTACAGAACATTATGACAGATTATCAGTTTCTGCAAGGTATGTTAATGGTTGCATACAAGCTCGATAAATAAATACTATTTCTGGTATGAATATTAGATGATTTTGTGTTTCAGCCAGTGAAGAGGGCTATTTCACTGGCATTTTGCTCAGAAAGGAAAGAGTACAATTCCTCCAGAGCAGCATTGTGAAGTACCCAACCACAGAGATGGCCAGGAACCTGCTAGTTGCAAATGTAGGTCCAATTTTTGCTAGCCGTTGGATAGTTATTGTTTCGATATGCCTGATTATGAATATGCACTTTTTCTCAACCCCGTTGACCATATTTATAATGCTAAAAGTCATAATGTAAATTTAGACCATTCAGAACATTCAGCGTCCCGTTTTGTGTATGCATGTTTGTTTAGGTGAGCTTTTCAGGCCATCCGCTGTGCATTATGACATCTCATCTGGAGAGCTGCAAGACAGGTTCTCAAGAACGCCTGAATCAGCTGCGGAGAGTCTGGAAATGGATGAAAGAGGCTCCAGAGGACCACTCAGTTATATTTGGAGGAGATACTAACCTCAGGGATTGGGAGGTTGTGTGTGATACAAACATGTGTTTGCTCTAAATCAAAACCCACATTTTACTCTGTCAAAATGTGACGTGTGAATTTGTTTGTCTGTGTTTGTTATGGCAGGTGAAGAAGCTCAATGGGCTGCCGGACAGGATCTCTGATGTGTGGGAGATGCTAGGGAACCCAGAGGAAAGCAGATACACCTGGGACACATCCATCAATGATAACAATGAAATCCCTAATTCTATACGCCTGCGATTCGATCGAATTTTCCTCAGACCAGCCGCAGAGGGTGCCCAGCTACGACCAGAAAGCATGACCCTGATTGGTCTGGAGAAGCTGAAGTGTGACTATTTCATCAGCGATCACTGGGGCATTCTTTGTACTTTCACATTTGAGGCATCAGAAGAGTAGTGCGTTACTATTCTTTTTTATGGCCTGCGCATGATTATGAAACTAAATGGGTCATACGCTTTTTAAACAAATCATAAACATAAACTTCTGGTAGATTAACTTATACACCAACTATACCTATAAGGGGGACCAAGGCTAGTTGTCACACTTTTTACTCCAGTAATTCAGTGAATATTTATCAGTTTCTATGTAACCACATGCCGTACATCTTGGCTACAAAAAAAGCCTTCACAAAAATGTCCAGTTATTGCAAAGGACAAAAATATAATATAGTTCATTGAACTCACACTGACCATTTGTGACAACATGTCACAATGGAACCTGCCAATAAACAGCCTATTATTGGGTTTTAAACCAAATTTAAACCATAAAACAGTGATGAAACAAAATCAAAAAATTGTTTTGGACAACAAATATTTTAAATAAAAATGCAAAACATTACATTGTGTAACATTAAAAACACATATGACAACTTTATCCTGACTTTTATGAAAAGTCCTACGAACATAGTTGTCCCCCTTATTTTTCCACTAGAGGGAGCTCAAAGGACAGCCTATGATGAACATCAACCAGACAAATATAAAAAAAGTGGTATTTATTAATTTTGTTGATTTATTTTAATTCATTATATTCTGGGTTTGGAACAGAGTGATGTTACTACATAGCATATATATGAATACTTCTAATCGTTTTATGTTTATGTTTTACAGATTCAATTTAAGATTGCAGATTTAAGAATGCTAACTAATTTTAGTTCATTATAATTAAGCATCATTGACACATTTGAATAGGAAGCACACAGCTGTACAAAATATAATAGTGGACTATGTGTATGCGTTTTGATTCAATACGCATATGCTGAAAGTCTGAACTAAATCTTTTGGATGACCATGAGTAATATTTAAATGGATGGATAGGAATATATTCTTTTGGTGAGGAACTGGAAAACATGGCCCTGTTTTCACTTGGAGAAATGATTTACAACACATTCTCTCTCTTAAACTAAACAGAATTGAAATGTGCCAATACAGTTAGAGAGAGGTGGCAGGCTGACAACAAGAATTATTTTTTGTCATTGGCATGGTTTCAGGAATTGGATTAACAAAGAGCCATTTACCAGGACAGTCCTCATCATGGACAGCTAGATTTGGGAATTTACTGTAATGTGCCACAAATCTTCTACACTGCTTCTGTTTCCTACATTTATTTTGTACTTGTGTTTGTCTTAAACACTCATTGTTATTATCTAGAGAGTCTAAGAGAGATTCTGCCAGCATTACTTGTCACATAATTGAAAACTTACATCAGTAAACAGAACTTTGTCAGAATTTTATGCTAAAGGAAAACAAAATGTCCTTTAAAATGAATGACAATATCATTAATCAAATGTTAACGCAGTAAATGGATCAATGTTCTGTAATGCTAATCTGTTTCCTTCATAATACATCACTGAAAAAGAAGAATTAATTGCCATATCATCTCCATAAAGTATTTAATCACATGTTGAGGTATTCTATCAGCCTAACTAGAAGGAATTATTTAATAAAGACCATCATGAAGGTTGTGAAAGATCATTAGCTCCCACTGTTATAGGAAACCCTTAGTCATTTTACTACAACGAACTAAAAATATACTCACATTAATCATTTTAGAATATTTTATGCTGTTATTAAATTGGGTCAGACCAAGAGTCTATTTGAATATAGTTTGTGTGGAGCCATGAAAATCATGCATTTTCATCAAATATTCTCTGAACATCTGGTTTCATAACAAAGAGTCAAGAATCCCTCAGAACAGTTCCTATATATCAGAATCTGAATCAGAAAGAGTTTTATTGCCAAGTGTGTTTGCACACACACACACACACACACACACACACACACACACACACACACACACACACACACACACACACACAGGAATTTGTTTTGGTGCCAGAAGAAGCTTCCAGTACACAGAGACAACAACAAAAATAGACAACAAAATATATCACCTTATTGTACATGTTTGGTCATGATTATTACCAGCCAGATCAAATATAATATCTGTGGTGGTCTATTGTAATTGCAGTAGAGTTATCAAATAGTTACTGGAAATAACATTTTAGAGGTTTGAGTATCCAGAATCAGAGCCGTCTTGGCTTCTTTAATAGTGTTTTCCCACTTTTTGTCACATCATGTTGTGCAGAGTTCATTTAAATAAAGGCCTTTTCAGCAGTTTTTTTCCCAGTTCAATGACACATCAGCAGGGGTCATAGCAAATAACAGTGAGCCTGACATCAATGGACATATCAGCATATATTTATTATAAAACACTTGCAAAGACAGTGAATATATTACAAATACTTTTAGAGAAGTCACAGTTTGTGAAGTGTCATTATTGCAAAACACAGCATGTAACCAGAGAACATGGTGTGACAATTTTTACCTTAAACGGGCCAATTCAAAAATAAAAACCGTCATCATTTACACAACCTTGTGTTTTTCCAAAACTGTTTGGCTTTCTTAAATTATATATATATATACACTGTAAAACATTTCTAACCCTCCCAAATCAAAAATTTCAAGTGACCGATAACATCTAAATTTTTCAATTGGCCCAAGTGAAATTCTTGTTGCAATAGTCTGTTAACATTGGCTCAATGAGAAATAATACGTCAGACTAATTGAAAAATGTAGATGTTATCGGTCACTTGAAATTTTTGACTTGGGGATGTAATTTTTTTTTACAGTGTATATATATATATATATGACTGCATCAATATCATAAAAAAAAGCACCAAAAACCTAATTAAGTAAGTGAAATATGCTGTTTTATTTGTTTCTTTGTTGTTAGTGTGACATAAAAATTCCAGGACTTTATTATCACAGCATATTTTAACCAAAATGCCCCTTATGGATCCATTATTTTAAGGTTACATACTAAACTTGACTTCTGACTTGCTCCTGAGGTGACAGCTATAATCTTATCATTCATACAGTTTTAGAAATGAAATAGCATTAGAAGTAATTTGAGTGTTTAATTAAGATAATATCATAATGTCAATATGTCACAATATCAACAATGCAGGGTTGAATCAAAGGAGGAAGCAGGATCCACGTGCAGCAGCTTTATTAGATAAACTCAAAACTAGACAGACAGGCTTAGACTAGGGAACAGGATTCAGGAACGGAACAGGATTCAGGAACGGAACAAACAACATTACAAAGTCAAGAAAGAATCCACAAACACTGAAACAAGACACAGGGTTTAAATACAGAGACTAACAAGCAAGATAACAAGGGGGCGTGTCTAATCAGAAACACCTGGGGAGACTAATAAACAAGAAAAACTACAAAGGACTACAAAACATGGCACAGGACAGGAAATAACAAAAGTCCACACAAGACAAGGGGAACACAAGACAGGAATCATGACATAGCCCCCCACTTAAGGAGCGGATTCCAGACGCTCCTCAGGAAACAGTTCAGAAGGGTGGTGGAGCGGAGGCGGGCCCGGGGGCGGGATGGAGGGCCAGGCCCGTGGAGCGGAAGAGGGCCTGGAGACTGCGGTAGGACGGGAGGCCAGGGCGAAGCAGGCAGTGCAGGCGACCAGGGCGGAGCAGGCAGTGCAGGCGGCCAGGGCGGAGCAGGCAGTGCAGGCGGCCAGGGCGGACCAGACAGTTCCGGAGGCCATGGCGACGCGGCCTCCATGGTCCTTTTTTTTTTTGCCCTTTCATCCAAATTTTCTTGAGGGCAGCTATGGGATTCTGCTCAGGAACAGACACCGGCCCGGGAACAGGAACAGACACCGTGGCGGCGGCCATCTTGTCCGGAGACACTGGTTCGGTGGCGGCCATCTTGTCCGGAGTCTCTGGATCGGCAGGCGTGACGTGAACAGTCTCTGGATTGGCAGGCGCGACGTGAACAGTCTCCGGCTCGGCAGACGTGACGTGAAGAAGCTCAGGTTCAGGAACAGGCTCAGACTCAGGACCAGACGCGGTCTCAGGAACAGAAAGAGGCTCAAGAAGCATGGAGGCGGCCATCTCTGCTGAGGGCTCAAGTTCAGGCGTGGCAGGGGCCATCTTTGCCGGAGACAATCTCTCAGGCGTGGCGGCGGCCATCTTGGCCGGAGGCAAATTCTCAGGCGACGTGGCGGTAGCCATCTCTGCTGAGGGCTCAAGTTCATGATTTTCCTTATGTTAACAAATGTTGTTCGGCGCAAACAGGACAATAGCATCTCACCTCACAGGATTGCCCGTTATTTATATTTTACACATAAAAGCTTTCTTTCATTTGACCCTTTTGGTGAAACGTTCTAACTAATAATAGTATTTATGTTATTATTGTGATAATTGTGAAGAATACTCTAATAGTTCATCATCATCCTCTTACAAACAAGATGATATCCTAATGCACATGCCAGTTTCCAAATTCGTCTATATCAGGCAAGTGATGATGGCGTTAAGATCATAATTCACAGTTTAAACTGAAATATGACAAATGACTCCCATGCTATGGGTGCCCTGCACACCCCCTATTAAAGCAGACTGTGACATTGCAAGTGACTTGACAGCATGGAGATCAACTGATGCCATGGCGGTCCAAAGCCCACCTGTGCATGCTCAGATTAGCAGAGGAAATAATTACATTAGAAGGCTTCCTCCACTGTACACTGGACATATTTCAGACATGATAAGCCTGAGCTGTCAATAAGGATATGCACAAGGCAGGCAGATAATACAGAGAAAATGAAGAACAGGCTTACAGATAGACAGATCACTGATTTAAAAGATAAATCAGGGGGAAGATATTTGTATGTATTTATTTATTTAAAATAGAACAGATTAATTAACATCACACGGTTATATCAATGCTCCAGATTCAAACATAATGCCTCATTTTAATCTACTTACCCTGATACTTGAAAGAAAATCATACACAGTAAAACATATTCTGTTAAATAAAAACTGGCAACTGTGTTTGCCAGAAATTCACTGTTTGGTGACACTGTTTTATTTATATAAAAATCAAAAACATAATTTTAACAATGATTTACTGCAAAAGCACATAAAATCAAGTAGCACACCTAATAAAAGATGTTCATATGGCACATATTTGTGTGCCAATTTTCCATTACTTTGCAACAATTTTACTTTAAAGTAAACAAACAAACTGTATGGCTATTACAAATTACAGTTTAATTCGCTATGACAGAGCTAGTAGGTTACACCGGTCTATTCATACAGATTTATTGTGGACTGTCTAATCCAGAGCAGGTGGCAACAAATGTAGGCTACTATATGTAATTACTTAAATGAATGGCTATTCCTGGATTCTCATAATATGCAATTCATTTGCATGAGAAAAGGGCTCACCATTATGAGATTCGGCACCCTGTTGGTTGTGGAAATTCTAATATGGAAATTGTAAAGTAAGCCCGGTATTAATGCATTGCTAATGCATGCAAAACTTTACCGTGTTAAGAAGAACATTGACCGTCTTTCAGCTAATTTTCACAAGCAAAATACAGTTATTTCAGAAGGAATCCACGCAATTGTAAATTTCGCACAAGAAAAGATTTCCCTTCACTGATTTTGCAACGTGTTCAACGGATTCGCCGTGTTGACTTTCATAAATCTGATTGGAATAAAAAAAGAGTTCTGAGGAAGCTTCATACATTGACAACACAATGGATTGTTTGGCCCGCAAATCTGCACGGCCAACTTGAACCCGTTGCGAAATATGTATGTGGAAACATTTCTTTCGCCCTAGGCTAGGCCTACCTGTTCGCGTAGATTCCTAGGTCCACGAAAATTAGACGATCAACAATAATCGCAACTGATTTAAAGGAGGTCGACTTTTAAAATCTGTCAGTAATTAGTCAGTTTCAACATTAAACTGAATGTGTTTGTGCATCGTAGGCTACCTGTTGCCACTGCCTCAGGCGATAACGGGATTTCTTTTTACGAGCGTCTTTAGCTGATTTGAGAGTTGTGTTGTTCCACACATGATTGTATTATTATTCCCTCACCTCTGTCCCTAATCAAGAATGAATTTAAGGCATGCTCCCTGTGGGATGGCATAAACAATTAACCGTGATGTGCTCACTCACAAACAGCTGAATTCTGATGGCTGATGATACACCAATGAACTGCCATTTTCAAACACAAACATCGTAATAATCTCACAGTCCTCTTCTAACTGTATCCACATGGTACCAGGAGACTGTGAATGAGACATATACAATGTATCATTAGTAGCTACCAATAACAGGCTGGTGATTAAAGAGGCTCTTGATGAAGTGTGGCA
This sequence comes from Leuciscus leuciscus, assembly GCF_965113295.1. Lineage (NCBI taxonomy): Eukaryota > Metazoa > Chordata > Actinopteri > Cypriniformes > Leuciscidae > Leuciscus > Leuciscus leuciscus. Next base: position 9,294,687 of record NC_138744.1, read on the forward strand.
GCTCAATTATTTGACGTACTGGACACAGTAAACACGCTTCACCTTCTGAAACCTGATGGATCAGTTTGGACTGCTTCATTTAATTTTCCTGTCTCTTCGTCCAGGTTGATCTTCTGTAATGACACCCAAAGGGCTCTCCAGCCCTCATTCTGTCTTTATGGCGTATTTGGCTATGTGTCAATAGTATACTCTTGATGAAAGATGAGAGATCTAAGGTTTGAAAAGGATGACACTGAACACCCAATTATCGGCTAGTGGCAGTTTTTTCTATTTTTGGAAAGCAATCCACTGTGCTCTGTGGCACTCCTATTGTTCTTCTAGGCTGCGGTTGCCATGAACACCACGTCGGTGGCGTCTGACATGGCGGTGACCTGTGGAGAAAAGGTTGGCGAATGGCTTACACACCTTCTCCAGCTGGTAGATGTTGTCGCTTAAAACATTTCCCTGCTGCTTTTGCCATGCTGCTCGTGATTGTCTAATGCTTTTCAGACAGGCATCCATTTCTTTGTTGTTGTTCTAGAGGAAATTAGTAAATGCACCCTTCAGTCAACATGAGGGCATGAGGACAATAGAGTTGATTGTCACAAACAAAATTGCTTTTTTAGCTCAGATTTGCACTTATTATTCCAAGTAGCTGTTTGATTTTGATTACCCAGAAGACAAAACCCTCAAAATTATTGCTTACCAATTATAATTCACCAGAGGGGAGGATTGCTTATGGGCTTTTTTTTTTTTTACCAGGCAGAAATGCAGCATGAAAATCAAATCAAACCATAATTTTCCTGGGAAACCTTTTGTCAAAAATCATACAGTTATTATCATCAGCATCATCTGGATCTGTCCTCCCCGCCCCAGCGTCTCTCAGAGTCTGATTGGAACCTCAGGGAAACACAACACTGATTTGATTATTTGCCTTCCTATTGTCATGACTCCCTGAAAAATAGGCTAAGTTATGTCTCTATGGCAGAATGATAGTGATTGAGAAAAACACAGATTATGAATACTTCTAACCTCTGGACCTTCTGAATGTAAAATGTAAAAAAATCTGTCATTAGTCAACGAGACTGTGTAGGCATTGTTCAACATTGTTCAACCATAGCATGTCACAAAAATATTGTATTTACAATAAAACGTTAGTACGGTTGCTATAAAAAATGCTTCAGACATTGCTAATTACTTAATTTGACTGAATGTTTTAATGTTCATGTTTATATATATATATATATATATATATATATATATATATATATATATATATATATATATATATATATATATATATAAATAGTTAAATAATATTAATATGCTAAGTTATTCAACTAAAAAAAATCTGCTTAACACAGTGGGCCCAATTTTAGCGATCTGAAACGCAAGTATCAAGCGCGAAACGCAAGTAACTTTGTGGGCGGGTCTTGGGCGCTGTTGCTATTATACCGGCGGGATAAATGACTCTTGCGCCCGACGCAAATCTGAAATGGGTTGGTCTGAAGTAGGTTCATTACTCATAGGTGTGGTTTGGGCGTAACGTGAAATAAACCAATCAGAGCGACATCTCACATTCCCTTTAAGAGCAGATGCGCTTGTTCCATGGCGGATTGATATTATGACGCAGATTTGCCAGGCGCGCGCCAGGAGCGGTTCACAGCCGAGGAGACCGACGTTCGCGTCAGGGCCGTAAAAGACAGAGAAGTGACATTGGGGATGGAGAAACCCACCCAAATTCGCTTCGGTTAAACAGGTGTATAATAATTTGGGTAAATGTGTAAGCTAGATTTATGCCTATTTTTTCACATCTTCATGGACACAACAATGATTTCCCTCATGTGTTAATATTTTTCTTTGTAATAATGTATGGTTTTCTAAAAATGAGAACTGCTGCGTCTGTGTGTAGATGAGAGAATCAAAGTGTATGCGCGTTGTGCACACGCTACATTGGTTATGGCCAAGCATGCGCCCTTAAAATAGCATATGAATAACATGCGCAACGCATGGTTTAGAAAACAATTCTGCCACTGACCAGGAAAAACCTAGTCTAAAGTCGGAATTGTTTTCTAAACCTGCAAAATACGTTTGCGCCGGAAAACGCCTCCTCTTTGCGCTGAACCGCCCCCGGGAGCGCAAATGCATTTGCTAGTTTACCGATGTGCGTCTGTGGAGGGAAAAGTCCGCTGTGCGCGGGTGCAAAATAGGAATGATACATGCGTCGGTGTACAAAGTCAATTGCGCTGGGTGCAAGATAGGGCCCCTTGTCCTAACCAGACACGACGCCGCGACACATGATAAAAGGTCTCTTTTCCATGTTAATCAGAGTTTTTGGCCTAACCAGCCACGACGGCAATATGCGATGATTCTATTTTAGAGTTTATATTTCTGCAAAATTTCTGCATTTAATGTCAAAATGGTAGAATATTTATGAATTTAATTATGTATTTATCCATTTGGTTGCGAGTACAGTGCTTTTGCAGAGAGTTTCACACGCTCTTCTCATTGGCTCTTCTCGTCTAGTGTGGGCAGACTAATTGCTTGTTGCTGGAATCTTATGGCATCATGTCTAGGTTAGGATACGGTGTTACACTTTAAATACTACTGTTAACTATCATAATACAGTAAAATATACAACCACTTGATGACTTAAAGTTCAAAATTTTAACTAAAAAACATACACACCCATGAGAACTCCAGGAATGTAATATATATATATATATATATATATATATATATATATATATATATATATATGTATATGTATATGTATATATATATATATATATATATATATATATATACTATATATATATATATATATATATATATATATATATATACACTATAATCAACATTTTATTGTATTCTATAAAATATTATACTATTATTTTAGTGAGATAGGCTACATGTATTTTGTTAAATATAAATGTATCAACTGTTAAACACTCATCAAGTTTTGTAGTATTTTTCTTTTTTTTTCTGATGACATAACTTCATTTTTTTTACAACAACATGTAATTCATTTTCACTTTTGTTAAAAGGCCATTAAAGCACCAAAGTATAACTCTACTGGTCAGTTTTATGGCTATGTAGGACATCACATATGACCCGTGACTATTTATATTGGCTGTTGATTGGTCAGAAACACAAAAAAAGGCTCAGAGCCAAACAAACAGTGTCCAGTGTAATGAATCATTATCACCAGGAAAAGACAACAAGTAAAGCCCACGGTGGTTAGGGTGTGCATGCATGCATGTGTGTGTGTGTGTGTGTGTGTGTGTGCATATATTTTTATCTTGAGTGCACTTGTTCGTCCACATCGATTTCCATGTAGACACACTATTCATCACTATGAAGGAGACTAGTCATTAAGTTTGACTCTGTGTATTGATTTACATCACTATAACCCTATAACTCCCCAACACAGCTGCCACCTAACTGACTCTATAGGTGAAAGAGCGTGTGGATAAAATATATCTCTGGTTGTCCTCCCTGAGGATCAGTCTGAGCCGCTTGTTTCTATTTTTCTCATTAGATGTGACTCTCTGTTTTCTGCATTTAATGTCAAGACCAATTCCTATTATTACACTGGTGCTTTACAGAAATTCACTTTCTAAATAAAGAGCTCTGTGTCAAGACAGGGCTAAAAGGAAATGGAATAGATTTTCTCCAAGTTCAGTCTGCTGACACTTGTGCTTTAGGGAACAAAGCTTTCTGGCCTACAGATGAAATGGGGACCAAATGAAAAGCAAAAGTACTGGCAGGTTTGGAGTGACCGAAATGCCCCCAGGAGCCGGCCTCTCGTTATCACCGTAATACTGCGCACATTTGTATTCACATAGCATGATCACACATCAGTCCTTTGGAAAAGACTGTTTACAGGGGTGATCTGTAGAACAAGCATGCTGACACATGGAAAAGGAAAACAAAACTAACATAATTCATACGTAGACGTTGACTGGCAGACATTTTATGCATACAAATTTGATTACTACATAATTTATTAATGTATATATAGGCTACATTATATATATGCTCAGAGTGCGAATTACCCCACCATAATTGGGGGGTATTGCTCCTTCACTTCTTCTATGACCATCATGGTCCACTACCATATCAATCCCCACAGTGATCGCCTAGTACAACATGTGTTGTGCAACACACATACACCACTAAACATGCGACAAACTGATAATCAGTGGGCTACAGAATATCTCATTGTTATTATATATCCAAAAGAGAACTGTTTTGATCAACTCCCAAAAGTTAGAAGTTAAGTGCACTGAAACACCATTCTAATTACTAGTAAAAGTAATACCTTTACAAGAAGCCTATTGCCTATTTCAGGGTTTTTCCTGGCTCAAAATCAGGCGGAGGTGGTAAAATCCTAATAATGTATTTTAATAATAAGATAATTAAATGTGTATTTTTTTGTAGATCATCATATAGCCTAATGTGTTTCCCACATTTTTTTGTTGGTGGAGCTTGGTATCTCTAGGGGGGTCCAGGGGCATGCCCCCCCCGGAAGAACATTTTGTACATTTTAAAGATAAATTCATTAATCTGGTGCACTTTGAGTCACCCGAATCCACTATTAAAAGTAAATAATCCACCCGCAAACCGCCTATATTCTTTGATTTAGATATCTGCATCTGATCATCACATTGATTACAATTATTCAAATTCTTAGTGTTAAGCATGATAATATGGTAACATATCAAACTGAAGTAGGCTGATTTAAAATGAACATTTATTTAAAATTAAAGTTCTTCTTTTGGCAAAATTACATTTCCTTAATAGCCTAAACAGAGGCTTTACTCCCTTCAAGCTTAAATTGTCAATGTTTCATTACATCACTGTTTGAAAACACTTTTTTTTTTCTTTATAAAGGGCATTTTCCTCTAATTTTATTAAATGTATGCTCCATCTTTCATTTCAAATTCTTAAATTTGATAAATATATTCAATTAAAATAATTAGACACAAGGCGGTTACCAATAAAATTTAATAATTTACATTGAAAAATTATAACTGTATTAAATTAGATTATTTTAAATATTTTTGAATATACAAATAAGGAATGTTGAAAAGAATGATACTTTATGAAACTAGCGTTTTGTCATTCAACGTTGACACTTACTTGAGAAGTTGAAGTCGTTCTCTATCTCCGTTGCTTCTAGCCACGGTGGTTAAAAATGGTACGGTCCACAATAGGGGTGTCTGAAATCGCTTTACATTAAAATATTCCTACAGTGAAAATAGGACTAGGAGTTGACTTGTATTGTAACTGCAATTATATATTTTTTCACAATATCAGAAAAATTATCTGACCCCCCCAAAACTGATATTTCTGTCCCTTTGGGGACAACCCTAACCCTAACCCTGTAATTCGAACTATGCTGTATATATGCAAACACATGCTGCATTAAGAAATATAACTTACTGTCTTGCTGTTATTCACCAAGCACAAAGAGGTGCAAGTGAAAGCTAAAGCTTAGTTGCCATAACTGATGCCTTGAAAGGAAGATAATTAGAGTGGTTTTTACCCTCCGTTGCCTCCCTCTTTGTGTTTTTTCAGCTTTCATTTGGCTCTAGGGCCTGCAAGTAATACATTCAGAGATAGCAGCAGATAAACAACTGTTATAATCTCACATGATTTACAACCTATGATTGTCTTCAATGATCTATAAAAAAGGACTTGGCATGATGGGGCAATATGATAGCCTACCACAGTAAAGGCCATTTCCCCTCTGAAATGAGCAACTCATGAAAAACAAGGCTGGGGAGGCAGTTGGCAAAATGTACAGGAGATTTATAAGAGTCATAAAGTTCAAATATTGACAGGTTTATGTGCTTTGGTAGTTGCTTTCATTGGGTTAAGCCTTTATATCAAGGGTTAATTTAATATCTGTGAATTTTCCATCAGCAATGAAACAATCCATTGATTTGAAGGTAATGGGACAAAAGGTGAAAGAATATCATGTGAATCAACATTTTCTTTATATGACCAGCTGATCTCCGTTTATTTAATGGACTTAACTCGTTCTTCATGGTGCAGATCTTCCCAACACGTTTATTATAATATCTGAGAAAAATAAAATAAAAATGAAAATCATGTAATAATGTGAAAAATAAAGTATGTTTCACATTATCTATTTGTTCCTATGGCAGATGTGGCAGTACACACCGCAGCTGCTTGTGGAAAGGAATGGCCAAGCATCAGAGCGTGTGTGTGTGTGTGTGTGTGTGTGTGTGTGTGTGTGTGTGTGTGTGTGTGTGTGTGTGTGTGTGTGTGTGTGTGTGTGTGTGTGTGTGTGTGATCATGCATGAAATTATCATACCAGGTTGTAAACCACCACCGAGATGAGAATAACAATGCACTCCCAACTGCACAACTCACCACCACTCACTGTATAACTAAGGGGAAACTGCACACCATCACAGGTACATTTGACAGCCTCGTAAACTTAATCTATCGTTTGGCCAGTCCAGAGAGAGGTGGCAAGACCTCATTTTTTACAGACAGTCAGATGTTTTTGCTTTTATTGAAGCACAAGACAGTCTTTGCTGGAGATGACTATCAGGTTTCACACAAAATACAAAGTTTGAGTGCTCCTGCCTGCCTTTAAAACAAAATGGGGGAAACATACTATTAAATATAATTTTTTTAAAATATAATTTTACAAAAAGATTTCCTGCTGATTTATAATGAAATCATAAAAAGGAACAGATGGATACAACAAACAAATCTGAAATATAAATTTTCATTTCATTTTCAACCTTTCACACAGATTTTTATGCTGATAATATAATTTGTAATGGAAAAAATTATTAAAGCAAAAGATGGACAAAATACAGATTTTTCATTTGAAAGTATCACTCAAAATTGCATGCTGATAATATAATTTATAGTGAAAAACATTTAAGAAAATAATGATAAAAATACTAACATTTTATCTAACAAATGACTAATTTAGAAAAATGCTAATTGCATTTACAATTTGAAAAATTGCAAAACACAGAAGTTGCATCTGAAGTGGCATTTAGATGCATTTTACACAGCTCAGAGGGGACATGAATGCATTTAACCTGCAGTTGCAAATGCATAAATAATCTTTTGATGTTTTAAACATAAAACGCTAAATATTGTTATTTGAAATTATTAAAAAAATGAGAAGATAGCCTACTTTAAATGTGAAATTAAAACCACCAGTAGATGGCAGCAAGTCACTGTTAATGAGAGAGTAATTGATTTAAACCGATTAATTTAAACGGCTGATTCATTCAGGAACGAAGAATTTGGCTGTCTGAAATCACCCCCTATACCCTTAAATAGGGCACTATTTGGGAGGGACGGACAGCCATTTTTAGTGGTGTCCGAAACCATAGTTGATGTTATAGAGTGCACTCATTCAATCCCACAATGCACTGCAATAATGAGTGTACAACCGATGAGAATACCCATAATGCACTGTGAGAGTCGCGCCCAGAATGAATTCCCACGATGGACCAAGATGGTGCCGCGCCGCCGCAGTTAAACCGCTGGTCCAATGTGGCTAAAGCGTAATAACATACAGGTATAAATTCCTTGACAGTTATTTTAAAGCGTAACTCTCGCCAAGTTAATCTACCCAAAGCAAACTTTTGTTTAAAAGCATAATTAGAATGGATACGCCACTTTTAAGTTTGACCGTATTTTCGTTTTGGGTCAAATTGCCTTTTGAATGGGAGTGCTAGGCTATCACGACTATGATAGCATCAAAATCGCTATTTTTAAAACACTAAGAAGGCTCGACACAACATGAAACTTTGCTCGAAGTATCACCAGGGGCTCTACACATGAACTCAAGCATTGAGAACATTGTTTGTGTACATAGAGTTTACTAAAAAGAAAGATTTTGAACAACTCACTATAGCTGTTGTTGTTTCCGTCCGCCGGCATTTTGTCAGTCAAAAATAGTCGATCTCCGAATGCGAATGAACTGATTCTTATATGAGGATCCTTTTCAAATACAAGGTCAATATTGATTTTCACTTACGACAAAACAAATTATCCGTGAATTTATATGGAACTAAGCTTTAGGAGCTTTCCATCTTTACTCTCCTAACTGTTACGTTGCATTCGGAGATCATTAACAAATATACTGTATGATTTAAATGTACAAGCATCTTTCTATTCAGGAGACTCACTTTGTTGTTGTGGCCAGTGATCTCCCGGCCTTGAATCCAACGTAATTTCTACAAAGAGCAACTTGTCACGTATATGCTGCGTAGCTGAGAAATAGATTCTACGCTCAAGACAACAACAGAACATCTATGTGTGATTGAGGTAGTAATAGAAGTACTAAAGATTCTAAGCTCAAAAGACAACAAAAGAAACAGCTCAAGTGTGATTTAGGTATAGTGATAGTAGCTTCTTGACCGGACGCCGTCACCTTACTTCAGGGAAGTATTGTATTGTATAGTAAGTATTCAGGGAATTACCTCAAGATACTGTAGTTATTAACAACTGGAAGTTGTTTAAATGGTCCGTGGTGAAGAAGTCAGATTTAGTAGGTTGTATTTGTATTAAGAACTTCCACGACACGTCACACATCGTAGACGATATATATTGCACACCCCTAGTTGAAGGGATTCAAAAGTTTGACTGTGGCTTTTCTTTAAATCTCATGTAAAATGTAAATATTTACAATAGGCAAATGCGAGTTTGACAGAATTAGCACCATATGTTGTTAGTCAGCATGAGTGGCTTAGACTACTGACTGTAGCAGAGCTCTGATTGCCAAGACAGGCAATGCATAAAAACTCAAAGTTGACAACTTCTCAAACAGGGAAACATTGAGTCCATTTCACTGCGGCTAACATGCCGTCATTTCATGAGCTAGCCTGAATTATCATCCTCCAACAATCTAAAAGAAAAAACAACAACTATGGAATATTCTAGCAATGACAAGCAGTATGGGGGTTCAATTAATTCACCTATTTACCAAATTATATTCTCCAGTCATTTAGTAAATCTGTCAGACACCTGAAAGTGCCCTCTTCACTTTCTGATCTTGTCTGACCTCTGTCTCATTTTATTTTCGCTTGAAACCTGACCCTTGCCCGAAGAAGAGTGACTGCGGTGCTCACTTGTTAAGTGTTTGGCATTTGAGGAACAAAAGGCTCCCGCGTCCTGAATGTAGCGATGGATCAGTCTGTAACAAGCTCTGTCGCTAATGGGCTCTAATGAATTCAAAGATATGCAAACCCACGTGGGGCTCTTATTCAGATAAGGTGAAACAGAATGAATCACATTCCCGAAATACACAACCATTAACCTTTCTTCACTTGTCAGGCATGAGGGGACTGACGCTTCTTGCTTTCTCTCAGGTCAAATGCACAAAAAGACAACATGCTGCCTGCATGGACATCCTTTTGAAAAGGACCAAAACTACTTGCTTTTGTTTTTCACCAGAGGATCAGACATTTTCCTAAATCACCGTTTAGTCCTAGTAAAATATAAAAATATTTTGCTTCAGTCAGAAAATGGACAATTCTCATTGATTAATGCTAGTTGTCACTTTTTACTATAGTGAATATTTCTCAGTGTGGGTTTATTTTTGATAAAACACAAGTTTGAACAGAAGGATTAATTCAAGTCATTTTACAAATCATAAGATTCACGTTTCTGCTTTTAAATCCTCCAAAAATGGGTAAAACTATATTTTTGTCAAACAATTATTGTAATTAATAATATGTAAATCATTTAAAGTGTCAATATAATGTGACGATTTTCCCCAACCAGATGAAAAATACCCTTTTCCTGTTATAACTTTCAGTTAAAATTCTGTGTGACAACTAGCCCCGATGAGTTTGTGACATCATTTTGTGAAATATAGCACTGCAAGGCCATTATCTTTATTATCTATTTATTTTATTTTCCACCAGCAGACCAGTGACAGAAAAAAAAGAGGCATTTTATCATAATTTGTAACCTCTCATCTGACCATCTGATATGATTCGAGCTGGACATCTTCCTGACCATATCTCATAATGGTCACATCAGGAGCACATCATTGCTGATATGTTGCCTCAGGGTTTTTTTCTAGGTTAACAGCCATATGAGCCATTGAGAGGGGAGAAAAAACATGTCCGTGCACAGATCTGTGGCAATGGGAGGTAAATTATAGTAAGGAATCCCCGAAGAGAGATTATGGAAGTACATGTTCTCATGACATGGCAACGACAGATAACAGGCTGAGCGAGATGGAGAGGGCTTGATAATTTATTCTCCCATCACTGAACTGTCATTCCACCAATGACATCCTCAGATAAATGTCATCACTCATAATCTAACCCTGTCATCTCCACAATGAGCATTCTTTCACCTTTAAGATGCTCAACTGTGGCACACACATGCCTGAGGCATGTCATAACCATCTGCCACTAAGAGAATGATGGGAAAACATATATTAAGACTATTAAAACTGGTGGGTATTTTCTGATCTGATTACAAAGAGATCTATTTTTCAGTCCATTCTCACCTGGTCTGATTGATTCACTCACTTTTCCTCTTTAAACCTCCTGTTGAGCTCAGAATGAGATGCATCGATTGGATCAAACATGCAGTGCTCAATAACTGCCTAGAAGCATATGTTCTTATTCAGCTAAAACCTCTATTTTCAAAGTGCTGATGTACTGTTTATTCAAATGTAAAAGTATGACTCTACAAACATTGTCAATCTCCAAAGACATAAGTGGACTAACAGAAAGAGCATTTTCCTTTTCTTGACCTTTCACCATGATAAGCCCCCACGGTGAATAATGAATAAGCATGCTTTACTTTGCTATATAATTAACTTTCTGAAGTATTAGCCTGATACACTAAGGAGGGTAACTGACTGGACTCCTTATGAACCGGCCTGTCGGTGGGCCTGATTAACCATGTGAAGTACCCATGTCCTTGTGTGAAGAAGGGAAATGATCGCATTCATATGTTCAACAGTGGCTCTTCTAAAAAAGATCTATGAGCGACAGTAATGACTCTCTTTTTCAGCATCACCAAAACCCAGAGGAAATCATCACACTGAAGTTCAAAACAACATTTTTATATTACTTCCCTTCCTGTGAAGATTAATATGGGAAAATGCCAACCCTTACTGTTTCCAGCAAGTATTGAATACACTGCTTTCATATCATATTCTGATCTTTTATTTTTTCTTAGTTGAAGGGTGATATTATAATTATCTATAAATTGCTTGCAATTCTTAAAGTCGGAAGTAGCGACAGATCAATTTTACATATTGTGATGTACATCTGAGTGTAAAGGAAAGAGAGAAAAAAAATGTAGGGTGCATGGCGACTGTTCTTTGAATCATTTGTATTTTGTATTTGAGACATCGTCGTTGCACTCAAAAGTGCAGCAGATGAATGTGAGTGTCCTGCATACATCACCAGAAAAAAGTTGTTTTCACCCACAATTAATATAGCCGTCTCATTGTCAGTGCACTGAAACGTATGGAAGCCCGTTTCTGCCACAGTTGAGTAAAAATGTGGCGGAAATGGGCTTCCATAGGAAACGTCTCAGGTTACAACTGTAACCTATGTTCCCTGAGAACAGGGAACGAGACACTGTGTCGAATGGCGCTTTGGGGAACACCTCAGGCGTGACAGGTGTCTGAATTCACAATCAAATCACGGCAATCAGATTGACCGGCGACAGCCCATGAATCATTAGCGTGCGACCTGGAAGTACAAAAGGGCGCCTTGCAAACATGATAATCACCTTATCGTCTGAAGGGACCGTTAGGCAGGCAGGCCCCGAGGCATGGCGAAAAGACGCAGTGTCTCGTTCCCTGTTCTCAGGGAAGATAGGTTAAAGTCGTAACCTGAGACTTTCCCTTTCGAAAGGGAACTCGCACTGCGTCGAAGCTTTGGGGAACTATATACCCATGCCACCATGCTAAGGGGAGTGCATGCCAAGTGGCAGTGACATGGCGAATATATCAGATGTAAGTAGTCTACCTTTTGGTGCAGGTGAGGACACATTTGAGCTGCACGCACTGCAGTCTGAGCTGGAAGCTGTTGAGAAACAGATCCACGACCTTTTATTGAGACAGGCCGAGCTGAGAGACCGGTGTTTAGCTCTTGAAACATCACGCGCCGATGCACACAAATCAGTGTTTAACGCTACTAACCCGCTGACTCCGACCGCGTCTACTCCGTGCGTTCCTCAGCATCGGCCATGGTCTCGTTCACTCCGGCTCCAACACGCCACCACGAAGCCTGGGTGGTTCCGCAGCGGAAGACGCGAGTCAGGTTTAGACCAAGACTTTCTCCGACCCTCCCGGTTTTCGAGTTATCCACACAAAACCGCTTCTCCCCTCTACGCGAAACAGAACGCGATGCTGTGATCATCTGCGATTCCATCGTTCGGCACGTACACGCTACGTTAGGTAAAAGTAAGGTGCATAGTCACTGCTTTCCTGGTGCTCGTGTTTCTGAAATCGCTGCTCGCGTTCCCGAGATCCTGAACGGTGACGAGCGCGTCAGAACTGTGGTCCTGCACGCGGGAGTGAACGACATCAGGCTGAGCCAGACGGAGATTCTGAAGAAAGACTTCAGGAATCGAATCGATACGGTACGCAGCACATCGCCTGAAACAACGATCATTGAGTCAGGACCGCTTCCCACGTACCGACTAGGGCATGAAAAGTTCAGCAGATTATTTGCGCTAAATGAATGGTTAATGTCATGGTGCAATGAGCAGAAACTGCTCTTTGTAAATAATTGGAATCTGTTGTGGGAGTGTCCTAGGCTTTTCCGTGCTGATGGCTTACACCCAAGCAGATTCGGAGCGGATCTTTTGTCAGATAACATCTCCAAAATGTTAAATACCCTTTGACTAGTAACCAAAAGTCCAAATCATAGTCTCTGCTGCACCAATTTAACTGATATAAATACTAGTGTAGAACATTGTATAGAAACCGTGTCTATTCCTCGTTTAGTGAGATCAAATAATAAATCTAATGCAGGATCTAGGAAAAATCTAATTGTTATTAAAACAGAAAATGTTGCTATTAGTAAACAAAAACTATTTCTAAAGCTAGGTCTTCTAAACATTAGATCACTCACACCTAAGGCAGTTATTGTAAATGAAATAGTCACAGATAATAGCTTCGATGTACTTTGCCTTACTGAAACCTGGCTTAAACCAAATGATTATTTCGGTATTAATGAGTCTACTCCTCCTGGATACTGTTATAAGCATGAGCCCGTCTGATTGGTCGTGGCGGAGGTGTTGCAACCATTTATAGAGATATTCTAAATGTTTCTCAGAAAACGGGTTATAAGTTTATTTCATTTGAAGTACTTGTACTAAATGTTGTTGTTAGATGTTAGAAAAACATCCCTATTATCTCTAGCCTTGGCTACCGTATATAGACCGCCAGGGCCTTACGCTGATTTCCTAAAAGAGTTTGCAGATTTTCTCTCAGACCTATTAGTCAATGTCGATAAAGCATTAATTGTTGGAGATTTTAACATACACGTAGATAATCCAAATGATGCGTTAGGAGCTGCGTTTACAGATTTATTAAATTCATTTGGGGTCAAGCAAAACGTCACCGGACCAACACATCGTCTTAATCATACACTCGATTTAATTATATCACATGGAACCGATCCAACCGATATAGATATCATTCCACAAAGTGATGAAGTCACTGATCACTACATGGTAACTTGCATATTACGTACTGCTGTAATATGTCATGCGGCGTCGCGTTATCAACCAGGCAGAACAATCCTCCCATCCACCATAGATAATTTCTCAAATTGCTTATCTAATCTGTCTCAGCTGCCGCCTGAACCCAAACAAACAGATGAACTAGAAGAACTAACTAGCATTATGAGCACCATTCTCTCTAGAACATTGGATGTGGTTGCACCTATTAAATTAAAAAGGTCAGAGAGAAAAATAAAGCACCATGGTATAACAATACTACGCATGTTTTAAAGAGAGAAACCCGTATTTTAGAGCGTAAAAGGAAACAAACTAATTTAGAGGTCTTTAGAATCGCGTGGAAAGACAGTATGTCACGTTACAAAAAGGCCCTAAAAGCTGCCAGGGCTGAGCACCTCCGCAAACTAATAGAAAACAACCAAAACAATCCAAGGTTTTTATTTAACACCGTGGCTAGACTAACAAATAAACAGACGTCACCCGAACAAAATATCCCGTTACAGTTCAGTAGTAATGATTTCATGAACTTCTTCACTGAGAAAATAGAAAGCACCAGAACCACAATTGTAAACGTTCAATCTTCAATCACGCCTTATAATTCAGCTTCAATTATCACCCCGCAAGAACAATTACAGTGCTTTACAACTATAGAACAAAAAGAGTTAAATAAACTTATCACTTAATCTAAAACAAAAACATGTTTATTAGATCCTATACCAACTAAACTACTGAAAGAAGTGTTACCTGTAGTGGAAGAGCCTCTCCTCAATATTATTAACTCGTCTTTATCTTTAGGTCATGTTCCAAGAACATTTAAACTGGCAGTTATAAAACCACTCATTTAGAAAACACAATTAGATCATAATAATCTAGCAAATTATAGACCCATTTTAAATCTTCCATTTATGTCTAAAATATTAGAAAAAGTGGTGTCCGCTCAACTGGGCTCTTTCTTGCAACAAAATGATATCTATGAAAAGTTTCAGTCTGGATTCAGACCGCATCATAGCACTGAAACTGCGCTCGTTAAAATCACAAATGATTTACTTTTAGCTTCTGACCAAGGCTGTATCTCAATACTAGTTTTACTTGATCTTAGTGCTGCGTTCGATACTATAGATCATACATTACTCTTAGATCGACTACAAAATTATACTGGTGTTCAAGGACAAGCACTAAGCTGGTTCAAATCATACCTATCTGACCGCTACCATTTTGTCTATTTAAATGGAGAAAAATCGATCATAACTCCAGTAAACTATGGAGTGCCGCAGGGATCTGTGTTGGACCCTCTGTTATTCTCAATATATATGATGCCACTTGGAAATATTATAAGGAAACAAATTGACAGAGTGTGTTAAAGATATAAAAGATTGGATGACGCGTAATTTTCTTTTATTAAATCCAGACAAGACAGAGGTAATACTTATCGGTTCAAAAAAACGCCCACAAAACCTCGCACAATACAACTTTAACATCATAGGATGTCCTGTTACTTTATCCTCTACAGTAAAAGACCTGGGTGTTATACTCGATTGCAACCTGTCTTTTGAAAATCATATTTCATATGTTACAAAAACAGCCTTTTTCCACCTTAGAAACATTGCTAAGCTACGTAATATGCTATCAGTTTCTGATGCAGAAAAGTTAGTTCATGCATTCATGATCTCGAGACTGGATTACTGTAATGCTTTATTAGCTGGTTGTCCTGCATCCTCAATAAACAAGCTACAGTTAGTCCAAAATGCCGCCGCTAGAGTTCTTACGAGATCAAGAAAATATGATCATATAACACCGATTTTATCATCACTGCATTGGTTACCTATAAAGTTCCGTATTAATTACAAGGTATTGCTACTGACTTATAAAGCCCTAAACGGCTTAGCTCCAGTCTATTTAACGGATCTTCTATCGCCCTATAATCCATCGCGCTCTTTAAGATCACTAAATTCAAGGCTTTTGGTCATACCTAGGATATCCAGAACCACCAAAGGAGGGAGAGCATTTTCACATTTGGCTCCAAAACTCTGGAATAGTCTTCCTGATACTGTTCGTTGCTCAGACTCGCTCTCCCAGTTTAAAACTAGATTAAAGTCGCATCTCTTCAGCCAGGCATTCATATAATCGTACAGTTCAAACTACAATCCGGCCTCTATCTCATAAATGCCAGAGGAGAACTGGCCCCCGACTGAGCCTGGGTTCTCCCAAGGTTTTTTTTTTTCTCCATTAGGTCACCTGATGGAGTTTTAGGACACCATTAGGTCACTTGATGGAGTTTTTCGGTTCCTTGCCACTGTTGCCTTTGGCTTGCTCAGTTGGAGATATTTTGGGGATATTTAATTTAATTTTATCAATCAATAAATTCCTCTTGAAACAAACTTTGTTGTATTATTTTAATTTAATACTGTGAAGCTGCTTTGATACAATCTGTATTGTGAAAAGCGCTATACAAATAAACTTGACTTGACTTGACAACTGTCAGAACCAGCTAATTCAAATGAAACACTAGAACCACTCACCCTCAGGTCACTGGGCTGTCAGTGACAGCATTCCCTACGATCATAGCCAAACTATAAGCCTCACAGGAAAACCTCCATAAACATAGTTTACCAAAAGGCCTACCTGGGCCTGCTCAAGGGCCTGGAACCACAGCTTCAAATTAGAACGGGTCCCTTCCAGCGAATGTGGCTAGGTAACCCAAAGGAGTCCCAGCCAATCACTATTCAGGGGAACATACTCACCCGAAATGCCACCAGGAAGGCCTGACCTGGTGTCACTTACATTGGACAACTTCCTGTCTGTCCGACGACAGAGCCTCTGGACACTTAACTTTAGATAAGGCATCCAACCCGAGGGACTGCAAAGCTGACAGTTAACCACTCTGCCCAGATCTCAGAGATGGGGTATCTGCTTGATCCACAGATCTACCCTGAGAAGACCTAAGGGCTGATCTAACTGGGAGGCCTCGCGAGAGGCATACGACCGTCTGACCAGACTCAGGAGTCCGCATACTCATAGTGACCCTCAGTGAGGGTCTCACGCCTCTTCTGCAACCTGCTCCTCCATGGAGGGGGTGCACGAGAGGTGACACTGGCTCTCTGGCCCTGTCTACGGTCCTCGGACCATGAAGGGCCAGACCCTCCAGCCTGTCTGGGCGTGGATCCGGATCTCAGTGGTATACAAGTCCTGAAAGCAGCTGAGAGCGCCTTCACCTCCCTGAACTTTCCAACCACTGCCTCCACGGAGATACCAAAAGTTCAGAGGTCGAAACCAGCGTGTCAAGGAGAAAGGCCATCTCTTTCTCCCCGATGTCAGCCAGGTTTAACCACAGATGCCTCTTCGTGGCCACCATCGCCTCCATCGACTGACCGATCGTGGCAGCAGTATGTTTAGTGGCCCGGAGAGCAAGGTCTGTGGTGTGGCGCAGCTCAGCAACCGCCTCAGGGGACATCCCTGGTCGAGATCCCCCAGCAGGTCGGCCTGGTACGCCTGCAACAC
The DNA here is from genome assembly GCF_965113295.1 of Leuciscus leuciscus. Classification (NCBI taxonomy): domain Eukaryota; kingdom Metazoa; phylum Chordata; class Actinopteri; order Cypriniformes; family Leuciscidae; genus Leuciscus; species Leuciscus leuciscus. Next base: position 9,311,895 of record NC_138744.1, read on the forward strand.
CGCCATGGTGACCCGCTGCCGTGTATGCTCTGCCATTCAAACGTGCTGTGGTCTTCAGCGGTTTGGATGGCAGGGTTGGAGCTCTCAGTGTCGACACCCGCCCAGACACGAGATAGTTCGCAAACGTCTTGTCAATAGGCGGCATCAACACGTACCCATCCTCTTCGATCCACTCAACATCAGCGAAACTAGCCTGCTGATGTCCTTGGATCAGGGCACAGTATGGGTTCTTCCATGCCCTCCCGATCTCCTGTGAAGATCTGGAAGAAATGGAAGGCTCACCTGAGCTGGTGGTCTATGGCCGGGGAGAAACCGATCGTCAAGCCTGCCGTAAGCGGTCTCTCCCCTAAAGTGCCGCCACGGCAGCTGCAGCCTGCCAGTGGCGCTTCCCATAACATCCACCACCTCAGCGTACACGGGGCAGAGTGGCTGAGAGGGTTCAGGATCTACCTGATTATTACCCTCATCATCCATCTCCTGCTCGTCCTGAAGAGGAACAGTAGGAGAATAGTCTTCGTCATCCACCTGCAACTCACCCTCGTCAGCCGCCGAATCGTCTGAGAGGTTTACACCCCTCTCGGCGAGATCCTTCTGGGAACCCCATGATGCAAGTCGCCACTCTGCCTCAGCACGAGCGGGACCTGAACCACGAGGTCCAGATGCTGAGCCCTCCTCACTCGAGAAGAGGGCCAGACGAGAGCGGAGCATCAAAGAAAAACGCTCACAGTTTACACAGGCGGCTCCCTCGAGAACCGCCTGTGCGTGCTCTTCACCCATTTTGACAGAAAACGCACAGTTCAAGTATGTCACCGGGCGTCAAATATCTCAATGGGCACAGGTCAGCACACTTCTGAAAACAATCAGCCTTCGTCGTGCGTTTCATTTTTAAATACATTTTAAATACCGTAATCCTTCAGCGTTTACAAACAGAACAGTCCCTGAAGAGGAAAAGATGATTATCATGTTTGCAAGGTGCCCTTTTATACTTACAGGTCGCACGCTAATGATTCATGGGCTGTTGCCGGTCGATCTCATTGCCGTGATTTGATTATGATTTCAGACACCTAGCTGTCACGCCTGAGGCGTTCCCCAGAGCGTAATTGACGCAGCGCGGGTTCCCTTTCGAAAGGGAGCGTTCTTTCTCTAAAAAAAATCTAACACTGAAACGTAAAAACTAAGCGTTCACTTACCGGAAATGTCATCTTGTTTTCTTCAGTCTGGAGAAAACAGAAATGGAGGATGAGCGAATATGTTGACGGTAAGTTACATTTAGAAAGTTTGGACAACGAAGTAGCACGACAAACAAATTACAATACAATGTTGATAACCGTTCTGACAAATACAGCAAAGCCGTTGTTAAATACACAGTGACGTTTTATTACGTGACCAGGATAATTGCGTCACAGCCACTCCAGCGATGTTTAGTGGACCAAAACCCTGCCAGTGCCCGTGTTTACGTTACTTATTGCAACATAAAGATAGGAATGAGACGCATTATCAAATTATCTAATACCTATGTACGCAAACAGTACGCTAATCAGTAATCACACACACACACACACACACACACACACACACACACACACACACACACACACACACAGGCTGTATTCATGTAGCCTATGTATGGAGAATGAGATCTGAATTATAATAGGCGTACCTTCGTTTGCAATTGAATTTATTCAAAGATTAATAGAAAATGGTGTTTCACATGTGATTTGTCAAAAAGTAATTTCCCAGTTTCCTCAGCTGATTTACCAGAAGAAAATTCCATTCAAGGAACATTAAGCATTTTTGGGGATAATGTAAAACCCGTTCTGTGACATTACACAAGACATTTCTAGCATTGGAGTGGTATAAATTTGTATCAGTGATTGAAGTTTGGATTTGCTGTTACCAAACATTTCTCTGTGTGTGTGTTTGTATGTGCATAACCATTAAAGGCAGAAATGAAATGACAAATTCACAATCTGCTGCCTTCTCTCATATAAATTCACTATGCATCAAAAATCTCAGTCCTGGCTTTAAAATAGACACCTATGCAGAATTTAGCAATAGACTGCAATATTTGAGACATTTTATATCTATTATTCTACATGTTTCTTTTTTTTTTACTATTTTGCATTAGCCTACTTGCTTTTCACGATTTATGATTTTCTTAATAACAATTATAAGACCGTTTTGAGCAAATATGCTACTTTCAATCTAACTTATGAGGTCGATGTAAAGGTAAAACATGGTGTCATGTATTTATTAATGTGTTGATTAATAGAAAATGCCCAAATTCACATACAGTAAACACCCCTTTTGCATTCCACAGAAGAAAGTAAGTAATTCAAGTTTGGAACGAGTAAACAATGACAGAATCACGAACAGCTTCACAATGACTGTGCTGTAAGATCATTATTAATACATGATTAGTCCTGACCTCTCAGCTGAGAAATTGCTGATGTGACGCACAGATTTATAGATCTGGATGTGTGCTTCCCTGATTGCATCAGCACAGCAGTTTGTTCCATTGAAATGTAGCCTAATTGAGTCTGATTTGTCAAGTTCGTTGGGACAGAAACTTATTGGGACTATGATGATTAATCTGTTGACAACAAAGGAAATATAATATTTTACTTGTATTTGTTTTTTATTCAGAGATCTTGGCCTGGATATGTAATATCTGATTTTGCATACTCGCACAATGTGACCTTGAAGTGCTTTATTGGCAGAAGATCCATGAACAATGTGAGTAAGAAGCAGAAATATTATTGATTTAAATTGCCCAAGAGAAACAAGTCAATTTTTTCCCCGCAGTTAAATAAGCAATGTTTTCTGACAGAGGAGAGATGAAGGAAGAATTCAACAAAGATCATATATTGATTCAAAAGTAATATGGTATTGACTCTAAGTAAAGTGATGTCATTATTAGTCTAGTCATCTTACAAATTGCTTGTGGAGCAAACCAGTCAGGAGAGTCTAGAGGTTTCAGGCTTGACATTTCAGTCACGGCCACCCAGCGAATATAGACTTGATGGATCATTAACCTTTGACCTCAATAAAGTTAGGTGAGATGATTAATTATAGGTTGGTCTAAGTCCATTGAGCTGATGTTAGTGAAGCTATGTGCAATTAAACCAGTCTGGATGCATTATAGAATTGATATAGGTATGATACAGAAGGGAGCCTTTTTGAACATACTTCTGCTACAACAATGTTGAAGGTATGATACGTGCTACATCACCCGATCAATGTAAGTTTCTTGTTTGTAAGTTTCAATGTAAGTTTCTGGGTTATCTTGACTTTCTTAATCTGTGACTGCAAATATGTTTCATAATTATGTGATTTTCAAAAGTGATTTTATTGTACTGGAGAGTGTGTGATGTAATAAACTGTTTTTAAATAGCATGCATCATTATTGAAATCTTATCAAATAATTTTGTGTATGTGTGTGTGGCTTTTAGTTGGTCTGTCTGTAGTGTTTGAGTGTCTTTATATTGTTGCATCTTTATCTGAACTGGCAGGTTATTCACTTGCTCAGCATCAACTAACCAGCTATGTTGTGATGAGTGAACAATGTCTGATATCCATGCCAAGTCATATATTAAACACGCACACATGCAATACGTAACATGCACTGCCAGTTCTTAAAATGTTCATTTACCTTGACCACACCCTCTCGCTCCCCTCTTCTGATGGGTCGGTGGAAGATTGTTTGCTAACTGAAGGGACCCCACAGCTCTGCCAGCACCTGTATGTTGGCGAGACAGCTGGCAGATTGTATGTCTGGACAAACAGTCACGGTCAGTCTCACCCGTCCTCCCTGCAGGGCTCATCAAATGAAATCTGATCAAAACACAACACCAGTCCAATAGCAGTCCAGATGGAGATTGTCAGATTTTGATTGTATTGACTTGACAAATATATTTGTCTGTCTGTCTGACAGAGTCTTGTTAGATACATACAGAAAAAAGAAGCCATCACTCCAGTCCAATGTCACATGATCCTGCGGAATTCTAAAATAATGATTTGGTGCACAAGAATACGCTGATTTCATTGCTGCTGCAGAGCAAGTATGGACTTGCTACTGCTAATAGATGCACAGGCATGCTGCTGTTAGCATGTAAGATATGCTGCTGCTGCGTAAATAGAGTAGATACATAAATACCATAGCAGATGTAGGCAGGTGGAGGGTTTCAGAGGAATTCTGAATTCGCACTGCAGGACTTGCTTACAGCAAACAATGAACCAGACTGTTTACATTTTGAGCAAGCAATCACTTTGACTGCAGGATCAGCAGAGGCCAATCAGCTTGTGCCATGCGATGATGATGTGATTGCTTGCAGATTGTATGTAAAGGTACCCTGGTTATCCAGAGTTCTCGTGAGAGCACAAGTTGAATTTGCTCAGCGAGTTACTCTGGTGTCGAGTAATGATGCTCATTAAATATGCCCCTCGATCTGAGCTGCACCAATCACATCGGGTTATCTGATATAGGCGGGCCAGAGGCGAGCTAAACAGATGACGCAGCGCTGTGACGTCGAAGTCATTAGTAAACATTGCAAGATGGCTATGGATGAATACCAGTTGTTTGAAACGGCTTCGGACGCTAAAATGAACGAGTTAGACTTGGCTTTTTATCTAAAACAGGAACAGAAGACGGCGCTCAAATCGTTCCTTTGCAAGAAGGACGTTTTTGCTGTTTTGCCGACCGGATACGGTAAGAGTATAATCTACCAGTTAGCTCCGCTGGTAGCTAAGCGTATGGGGTTTATTGTTGTGATTGGTCATAGTGTTATCCAATTGCGTGCAGTGAGATTTTCAAATGCATGCTTGGTGCCGCCCCTCGAGCTGGGCGATTTTCATTAGTCGACGCCAGACCTTTAATCTTTTAGATTTAGGTCTGGATTTCCAGGCTAATGTAAAGGACCTATAAGCTAAATACTAATAAACAGAGTAACGTTAACATTATTATACAGAATAATACTTAACTTATCAATGTCCTGATTCGATAAGGCATTCATTCTTCCTACTGAATTGAAAACTTTTACAAAATTAAATAGTTAGTTGGATAGTTCACTCAAAAACCTCCCAAAAAAACACCCAACATTCTTTACAATATTTTATTTTGTGTTCAACAGAACAAAGAATCTCATACAGGTTTGGAACAACTTGAAGGTGATTAAATGATGACACAATTTTCATTTTTGGGTGAACTATCCCTTTAAAGTTATGAAATGGCAAAAAAACGTAGAGTTTTTACGTGAGCTGTTGATAGTGAGCTGACCTATGCTAACAGAGCTAGGTTAATAGTTAGCCTATGTGTGTACAGATAGTCATGATCTATGTTTCCCTATGTTCCTTTTCAGCTGGAAATATGCACTTGACAAATCTTTGAACCATCTGAACTCAGTAAAAGTAGAATGAATGATTAATCCATTCACTTTTCTGTCGCTGTTGGTCAGTCTGCTTTGCGAGGGTATTATAGGCCTATCTGTTATATAATTTAACATCTGGTTATGTTACTCATTGACAGGAACTACCTTGGACCCCTGGCACAAAATAAAGAGTCCTGATACTAAGCTTGTTTCATTCAACAAATTATGTAAATAAGTAAATAATAAAAGTCACAATTTTATGCAATTTAGTGGAAAACAATAAGTTACATATTTTGCCTAATTGTGGTTTCTCATATAATGTTCAGATTAGGTTATTTTCTGTATTACAGTAAGTTTTCTAACTTTGGATTCAGCTCAATATCTTGGAGTAAAAATGATATTTCAGACACTGCTGTAAATGCATCAGCATATTTAGATTTAGAATCGCACCTTTCCAACACTGAGTCTGCCAATCCATTTCCAAGCCAGAGTATTAGGGCTTTAGAGAATTATAATGGACCTCGAAGCTCTAAGCTATAATGTATACAGCTCAGCAAAGTGCACAAACATGTAAAAGTGTTTGCTATTTACCGTAGTCTAAGTCATGCTACCTTGCATAGACTGGTGTGGGTAGACAATGTGTTTTCATAGTGATTATTTTCTCAAGCTAATGTCACTGTAAAATGCAGCTTTATACAGAACAAAATATTTGTTTAAGCTTCCTTAAGTCAGAACATTCCCTCTTGAAGAGATAGTTCATAGATAGTTTTTTTGTGTGTGTGTGTGTGTGTGTGTGTGTGTTTTGAAGAAGAAAGTCAGAGCCAAGACTGGATGGTTGAGCAACAGGATTAAAATTTTTAGGTGAACTATCCCTTTAAGACCCATAATCTAAGTGATAGTTACCAGTAGATCTAACATAAAAGACAGTGCATTATAGCCTCTACACTATAGCTTTTTTCACGGTTGTCTGCATTTTGAGTAAATTGCATTTATTTTAGTGTCTGAAAGTAAAGTTTCTCAGGGGAGAGGGTCATATAATTTCTTGGAAAGGATTATTTCCTGCTCTCACCATTAATGCAGCCAATGAGACGAGACCGTATAGTTCTTTGAGGGGTTATTCTAGGCTATATCTTTCTTATCTGTTCTCATAGAACAAGTGCACACTTTTTCCAGGTGCTGTCAGCCTGTGACTACTTGTGACTGAGATCATGCACACCAAGGAAAACTCATGGTAAATTTTAGTTTTATGTCATTGATATATACATACATACATACCAAAGAATGATTAAAGGAACATATTTGCTGAAAACATTTTCTGTTTACTTAAAGAGTTGATAAGAGTTGTAATTTGGATTCACAGCTGTTATCTTAGAGTAAGATCCTTTATGCATTTAATCAAATCAGTAAGGCCAATAAAAAATATCAGCCCTGCCAAACACAGCTGAGTCATAATATGGAGACTATGCAGAATTATATCTTCAAATGAGATGCAAATGAAATAGAACCTTGACAACTGCATGCTGTAAATTTGTGTTTATGACTCATCAAAACTGCTTTTAGAAACTGTAAATGTGTCCACTGTTTGCATTTTCACTGTGATTGCTACTAAGCTTTTTACCTTTTCTGCTTTAACCACATTACGCCAACTTTATATTCTCAGCTTTTTTTGCTCCCAGCATATTTTCAGCTATCAAGAGGGTCTCTGTGGTTTCATTTATATTAGTTAATTTCCTGTGTGCTATGCCATTATATTTCCATATCTGACTCCGGAAATCTTGGGATATAATAAAAATGATGAAAATTGAATACTGTGAAGTTTGATTGTTCTTACATTATGGTGGGATTTAATGTCAAAGATATGTATTGATGTATTGATATCTGATCATGATATGATGTTGATATTGCATAAAAATGTCTTGATGATCTTCGAAAGATTATCATGTTTCTCATTGTAAGCATTAGATGATAATCAGATGATTGTTTATTTTCTCTCTGTATCTTATCAGATACAATTTGAGCAGTTATCAATGTGACCGGATCTAATGTATCTTTCTTTCTCCCGACTCAGCTGCTGTTCCTTTGATGACTGTAAACTGACTACAGAATGGCTGCTGAGCAGGACGAGACACAGGCCAAAGATAGCTATCGTGTGCGGTTCTGGACTGGGACTCCTCGCAGACAGTGTCTCAAATAAACAGATCATCCGCTATGAGGACATTCCCAATTTCCCAGTGAGCACAGGTACCGGATTCATGGAAGTGTATCAGAGCTGAATTCATTTCTTTCTTTCTCCTTTCTTTCGAAAGAAACAACCCTCATAGCAATGCTACACAATACATTTTAGTTGACATATGCAGTAATAAAGCAAAGGCTGAAGTCGGTGGATGTTCTTATGTTAATTTACATAGTGTGGTAATTTCAGTCAGCATGTTGAGTCTATAAAATGCCACTAGACAGATACAGGAGTTGTTGGAGGGAATCTGAAAGCACAGAGGTTTTCATTCTGTCCCTCATTGTATTGTATGGTTAACAAATTATGCTCAGCTCCTGGTAATATGAGCTACAAAATGAATAACTACTGCCTATGAATAAAATATTATGACTGGAGCAAAAATAGCCCCTAATATCTGCCACAGGGAGTTATGATATCTTTGACAGGTTTAAATATTAATATGGTGAGGTGAATAATCTTGGGAAGTGTTCAGATGCATCAAATGATATTTGCACTACCTGTAGTGTGTGTGTGTGTGTGTGTGTGTGTGTGTGTGTGTGTGTGTGTGTGTGTGTGTGTGTGTGTGTGTGTGTGTGTGTGTGTGTGTGTGTGTGTGTGTGTGTGTGTGTGTGTGTGTGTGTGTGTGTGTGTGTGTGTGTGTGTGTGTGTGTGTGTGTGTGTGTGTGTGTGTGTATGACGGATGGCTGAAGAATAAGAGCCCTTGTAAATAAGGGAAAGTATAATAAGGGTCTTAGAATCCATTTGTGTTGTCATTCTTTGTCTAATCCACTTCATAATTTAAATTCGCTGGTTTATGGAGACTAACAGAGAAATGACTGACAGTTTGAATAATGAGAATGAACTATGGATGCTCTGTGCTCATTTTTTAAATAATAAATTCTTCACATTGCCCATTGCATCATTCATATAAATCAGCAAGTGTCAAATCAAAATCAAATCAGTCAAAATCAGACAAAATATGGACAAAATAGAAAATATACTCACAAATAACTGCTACAGGTAGTAAAAATGTGATTTGATGCATTTTAAGAAGTGATTATACAATTATAATTTTAATATGATTATACTTTATCATTCATATTGCATTCAAGTGCATAATATTATTATTTTGTATATTTTTTTATTGTATTAATCTGTCTATATATATATTAGACAGATTAATATAATAATAAAAAAATACAAAATAATACATATTTTGAAAGTTATACAGTGTGTGTGTGTGTGTGTGTGTATAACTTTGAAAATATGTTTTTCTTGAATATGTCACTTATTTTTCATTAAAACTAATTTCGATAATTAGTCATTTTTAAGCATTACTAAATTGATCTCAGAACTGTTCTCATTACACTCACTGTTTTGCCAATTTGTGACAATCTGATTTAAAAAAAAACTCAGGCGGCATGCATGCACTGAAACGTTGATTTGCTCATTCATTTTTACAATGTTGCAGGAAATACATTTCACGGTGAGTGTAATAAGCCCCCTCTCTGAATGAGTTTTTTTTTCTAAGAGCCATTCATCAATGCTCGTGCAAGAAAAGAGGAATCGGCCCCTGGAAAAACAGAGCTATTATTCCAGCAGAACCTCATTACGCTGCAGGTTTTAGGGCCAAACGCATCTCATCGGCCAAAATTCAAGGTTATATTTACATAAGCTTACATTCACTTAGCTTAGTCGGCCTGTTCACATGTCAAAGTTAGTTCCTGAAGCCACAAACAAACTGCAGCCTCCTACTGGCTCATAACGTTAGAAAACAATGTTTGCTCCACCTGTTCGTACACTAATGATACACAATCAGTCTCACTAATGCCATTCTTGATGACGTCAGCAGTCATCCCTAAGCAGCAGGTATTAACTTTTTTAAGATTGCAAATGCAAATGCAAATCAGTGAACTTCTAAATACAGCCAAGCCAGCAGGATCTCTTAGATTTGGGGAAAGTCATTAGTCAGTTAACGCCATATAATAGAAAAGGATTAGATGACATCTGTTATCAATGGCAGCATCTGACCTTTTATTTGCACATTACAGAGAGGTTTTGCATTAGATGAAAAACCCCTTAGGTAGACGTAATATATTTGGGAGAGAGCAAAGAGTAAATTCTTTACAGCAGGAGGTTCTTTACTGGGGAGAGACAGCTTTAGAGCCCAATACATTGCATTTTTATTATTAAGAAGCTTCATACATCACACAGTGGTAGAGTCATATTTATTTATTTTTCACAGGGAAATATTTACAGACTAAGGAGCAATTTTACTATGCCAAACTTGGCATTAAACAAAAACTACTTACATGATTTACTAAAGACTTGCAGTGAAAAATTTGAGATGGAAATGTGTGGACAGTTGTTTTTGCACCTGACCTTATTTCATATGCATTTGTTGGAGTTTCCCTTTCAGTTTCAAAGTTTATGGGAGGAGAGTATTTACTGTAAATAAATCATGCCACGTGAGGTTTGCGGTAGTCTTTTTGAGCCATTATTTAACACCCAAAAAAGCATTTCTTAACCCATTTTGCGCTTGCCATGGCTGCGTTAAAGGGATAGTTCACTTTGAAATTAATTTTTGGTATGTTTTAGCTTACCTCAAGGGCATCCAAGATGTAGGTGTCTTTTTTTCCGCAGTAGTTTCAATTTTGATATTTTTAGGTCAAACCGTTCTTGTCTGTCAGTCATATAATGCAGGTCTATGGTCACTGTCTCAAAGAGCATGCACAGAGTCCAAATTAAAACAATTCCCCGTCGTCCAAATTAAACAATTCCCCATCGTAAGTACACATTGATGGCCCAAGACACGAAACGAGCGGTTTGTGTGAGAAAACGAACAGTATTTATATCGTTTTTACCTCTTATACACAGACATGTCCGAGTGATCTGATCTGACGTGTACGCAGACTGGTGCATAGATATATACACACTAGATGTCGCCTTGTCTACGGCAGTTCATTGGAACGAATGTCTTTAAGGCGACATCTAGTGTGTATATATCTATGCACCAGTCTGCGTACACGTCAGATCAGATCACTTGGACATGGCTGTGTAGAAGAGGTAAAAACGATATAAATACTGTTCGTTTTCTCACACAAACCGCTCGTTTCGTGTCTTGGGCCATCAATGTGTACTTACGATGGGGAATTGTTTAATTTGGACGACGGGGAATTGTTTTAATTTGGACTCTGTGCATGCTCTTTGAGACAGTGACCATCGACCTGCATTATATGACTGACAGACAAGAACGGTTTGACCTAAAAATATCAAAATTGAAACTACTGCGGAAAAAAAGACACCTACATCTTGGATGCCCTTGAGGTAAGCTAAAACATACCAAAAATTAATTTCAAAGTGAACTATCCCTTTAAGTTTGTCGTTCTTAGTTATGTGAAATGCTTCAATTACAGTATGTGTTGTGATCATATATAATTCATTTATTTAAAATGAAAATATTAATATGGTATAAACATTATATTTTACAAAACAAAAGTAAGCATGTTTTTCACTGATATGTTTGTCTCTTTATGCATAGTTCCTGGTCATGAAGGGTGCCTGGTGTTTGGTCATATCAAAGGCGAGTCCTGTGTCTTCATGCAAGGAAGGTTCCATCTGTACGAGGGTTACTCGTTGTGCAAGGTGAGCTCAAATACACAGTTTGATGCCTCTATTGCAGGTGCTACCACAGACATTTTGTTGTTTATCCTGCCCTTAACTGATTTAACTTCATCTTGCCTTTCGATACGGTTCTTAGCTGTATCCATTTATAATACTTACAAGCACAGTGGTTTCTTTACTTGAAGAAAAAGCTATATCACAAATCCCGTTTTTGTTAACTCTGTGGCATCAATGTCGTGTAAAGTAATGTGATGTGCGTTTCAAGTAGTGGCCTTGGTTCCTTTTAGCATCACCTCAAGGACAAGTAAACTCATTGTAAACGGCTCCTATTTGTTAAAACAGAGAGGAGCTGTTGCCTCCAGTATGGGTCATTAACTTTATCTGTCCCAACCAGGAGATGCATGAATACCGAGGCTGAATGCTGAGAAAGCAGGTGTGGAGGAGAAACAAACTGCTCACTGCTCTTGTCACTCTCGTATCAAAGCAGTTCAGTGACAATATTCAGCTTGCTCTTGTAGTCCTTTGTGAACAGGAAAACAGTTTAGTTCCTTTAAAAAGGATCTGAATGCATTAGCATTTTGATATTAATCACGAATACATTTTCACACCGGTTAAAAGTCCTTGTTAATTTATACGTTTTCAAATGTTAATTTACCCCGGAGTTCAACCAAGCAGCATGATTTGTGTGAGCTCTTGGCTTTCTCTCCATCAAAGTCTGCAGGGGAATAAATGATCTGTTGCACATGGGGCCAGAGAGACACTTTTTACTAATTTACCAAGGGATCTGCAACCTCTTGCCCTGGAGTGGGACTGTCACTGTAATTGCAGCCCTGACAGCATGACACAATGCATTACAATCAGTTGTCATGGCCACCATGCCCTCTACAGCCAGCCAAAAGCTTTTTAGTCTTAATATGAGGTTGGGGCATTAAATCCATCATCCCCCTGTATTATCAAACTCAAGCTTTTCACAGCACTATTATGTATTTAATGTCTTAATGGCTGTGGCGCATAAACAACACACACTGCAGCCCAATTTGCATATCTGTCCTAAATAGGTTGCAGGAAAACAATTCGCATGTCAGATCAAATCAGGCAGGTGTTAAAAAATAGTGAGGCAAATGTCCCTGTTATAGTATTTTATGATGACATTTTCACCCATGACATTACCAGCGCAACATCCTAACATTTGGGCGAAGCGCTGGGTACATATTTTTTTTCATTTACTGTTTCTATTTAAAAAAATGACAAGGATTGAGCGGAAGAACCTGCCATAGCATTGGGAATCTAATTATGTATTGTAAGGCAGGGCTGCCAACTTTTCAGATTAGCCTGGAGTGAGAATTACGGATGGGGTGGTGAGGGGTGATTCGATTCATAAGCTTGTGATTCGATTCTGATCTTGATTCAATATTGATTCTTTTGGCTAAATATGAGTAAGAGTAGGGCATTTTTCTCAAGGAATCAAATCTCTCTCAACTAATGCTGTGAACATACAGGGAAACGTGTCTGCTGTGGCATTATTATTAAAGGTTAAAAATTAACAACACATTCTTATACAATTAATATAATGCGTTTTTTATAATAATGTTATAGCCTAATATTTTTTTAACGATATAAGAGTAAAATAATAATAATGTAATATAGTGCATATATTTACCAAAATGCTCCTCTTTAGAGTTATTTTTCTAGCTAACTAACATGTAAAATGGTAATTGATTGGCTTTACGTGACATATTGTTCACAATAAACTGTTTTATTCACGTCTTTCTGCCGTTGAAACACTCATTGAATGACTACATGAGACTAATAAATTTTACTAAGCTGTAGGCCTACTGTATTTTTCAGCATACCTTCTGATGTTCATTCATGTTTATTTGGTGCTATAACTAGTAATAAAGATGAACACAGATACAGTGATCTGTCATGCCACATTTGTTTGAATTTTGTAATAAAATTGACAGAATTTGAAAGCTGAGACTTTGTTTCATATCAAAAGTAACCTGCTCTGTCGGTGCGTTGTCAGTGTCCTCTTTGCTTAGCAATGTTTAGTCTTTATTTTTTTTTCATTAATTTAGAAGCTCAACCAATCTGGTTATTAAATCTTTTGTCAAACTGTGACAGCTGGTTTTGTACCTTCAGTCCACTGTTCATTTTGCTTTAGCTGACTCATATCTGTGAGTCACTGTGCAAATCGGTGCCAACTCACTGTATCCTAAAATTGGACCCAACTCATTTCCATTACAGTTTATGATGCAAACTTGCTTTCATGTTTGCCCTTGGAAACAAACAGTTATTATGGCTTCTTTAAGTGATCTCATTGTTGTGGAGAGATGTGCTTTTGGAGGGTAATTGGACAGTCAAGATTAGTTAGCCCTTCACTGACCTCTGTTTCTCTGCAGCAAGTAAAGCAGCTTTATGGTGTTCAGATGCATTTAGAGGGCTTGTCTAAACTGTACACATGCTGGACTGTACTGGGGGTTTTTCCATTCCACTACCCTACTTCTGCGTTCTGTTGTTCAGAAACAAAAAGAGAGTTGATAGGTCATTATTGTGTGGCCTCGTAATATGTGTCATTGAGCAGTTTAAAACATCTGATGTTTCCTAATATTAATGCTTTATGTCAGTTCACTCAACAGTAAACTGAACCGGCATGATTTTCATTTCTCTCACACCACAGACTCTCACACTCTTGTTACAAAAGCAATTGACACCATCTTGCATCTCAGTTATTAATATCGTTGCAATGACCTCAGAGGATTTCTGTATAAATATTAGTGTAATATTGTTGCAGCCGTGTTCGTCTTGTTGCTGAATTGTTTTGTAATTGTATTTGACTCATTTTTTTAACAGAATTTTAAGAAACTATACAGGCAAAATCATAAAATAATTTCAATTCACATCAATGTTTCATGCATGTATTTATTTACATGCAGACTTACTATATATAACAGAAACCAGGCGTATAGAATTTTTTTAATATTCAAATGATCTAATTTGCATACTACTTCAGTGAATCCGGTGCTAAAAGGACACAGACAGCGCGTGCAAATAGCCTATGACGCAATCATTGAGTGCAATCCATTCTGAAATCCAATCCAATCCAATTCCCTGAAATTGAAATAAATGCCAATTCATGATACAGTGCCAAGACATACAAGATTCTCTTATAGACATATTCTCGTTACTCTATAATAGTGCGCATTGATTAAACTGCGGGTGACGGGTAACCTATAATGCAGCACCTAGACCAATTCTCTCAGGAGAGCGAAATACTCAAATATGAAGCGATTTGATCTCTGAGAGTTTGTTCCACAAAGAAGTCATCTTTGATTTAAAGGGTACCAAAACTGAGGCGTATTTTCTGGTCCACCTCGGCGGCCCGTGTGTGTATATCTGTAATGGCCGTGTTGCTCGCGGAAACCCCACACGTCGACCCTGGTTCGTCAGCTGGAGAGCAGGCTGACAGACTGTGACATCCCTCTTGAGATGTGCTGTACTGAGCCCGCAAGTTCATTATTCATCTCCTGCTCACACTGACACCTCCCTTAATGGCTCCCTGCTCTACACTCCTATATTTATCCCATTTAGAATTACTAAAGCTTATTTAATACCGGCCTAAAACTGTGGTTACTAGGCACTGTGGGGTACCATTGAACATACCCACGTGGTCTTCTGAAATGAAAAGAGGCTTTTTTTTGTCCAATAGCCTATAAATTTGATCAAATAAATCGAAACTTCATTACATATCAATATATAAAAATACAAACAAATATTAATCTTCTATTTGTTTTACTTTATTTCTGTACTGTCAGTTATTTTCTTATCCAAATTTTGAAGACTCACCTGCCACATGATATTTTTATTCCTTTAAAAACGTCTGGACCTGGCCATTGTAGGGCCAACATATACCCCTGGATTCACAGACAAGGCTTAAGCCTAGTCCTGGACTAAAATGCATTTGAGTTGTTTTAACTGAAAGCAACTTGCACTGACATATTTTAAGAATGCAGTCCATTTTTTTTGTCTCAAGAAGCATGCCAGTAATGTTTTTTTTCTAAGGCACATTTATAAAAGCTACTTAAATGTCCTAATTGAACTAAGAGACCTAATCCTCTGTTAAACCAGGCCTAAGTATCATTCATTTAATCATTTAAAAGTGAAAATAATAAGTCAGATAGATCCAGCTATATAACAGCTTGTGTTTTCTGGGGAATTTTTCCAGGTCACGTTCCCCGTGCGGATCTTCAAGCTGATGGGTGTGGAGACAATTATCGTAACAAACGCATCTGGAGGTCTTTGTCAGGATTTCAAAGTGGGAGACATTATGGTCATTAAGGACCATATTAACTTGCCGGGGTTTGCTGGACAGCACCCACTGTGTGGACCCAATGATGAACGGTACGCAGATAAGGGAGAGAAAAAGGCAGAGTAAAGTGTGAAAGAGTGAGAGTTATT
Organism: Leuciscus leuciscus; assembly: GCF_965113295.1. Lineage (NCBI taxonomy): Eukaryota > Metazoa > Chordata > Actinopteri > Cypriniformes > Leuciscidae > Leuciscus > Leuciscus leuciscus. The sequence continues at coordinate 9,327,555 of NC_138744.1, forward strand.
ATTTTACAGAATTGTGATGGTGCATGTTCTTTCTTGTCTTCCTCAGATTTGGGATCCGGTTTCCTTGTATGTCTGACGCTTACAGCAAAGACCTGAGGAAATTAGTTTTGGACATCACTACTGAGCTGGGCTACTCCAATTTTGTGCGTGAGGGGGTCTACTGTATGGTTAGTGGACCCAACTTTGAGACCATCGCAGAGGCACGCATGCTGCACATCTTGGGGAGCGACTCTGTTGGTATGGACAGTCACAATACACAAGGGGGAAAACTGGCAAAAACTAGTATGAAAAAATTCTGAGCTGCCGCAGGGAAAATGCACAACTCAAGTTGTCAAAAACATTGGAGCACTTTATATGAAACACACTCATCAAAACAACATGACATTTTTATTTTTCATCAGTGATTTTAATACTGATTTTCTGTCAGAAAATCTGTGTCAATTCTGAACATCTATTAGGTCATATTTTAAAAATAATTTACAATCCTTTCTTAATGTATGGTTTTTCATACTCATAAATTACATTGGGCTGAAAAGTCAGTTATTGCATGACTACAGTACTTAGTTAATCAATTAAGTGAAATAAAATGGTTAAAAATGTAAATAAATCAAAAATGGGGAAAAAAAATGATTCCACTCTTATTAAAACAGCCATTAGCATATAGCTGCAATAAGTTATTACTTGATACAATAGATAATAATAGAAATAAATGCACTGACCCACTTTCAGTTTAAGTGGAAGGTTCTTGGCCAGAAAAAGCTGCAATGTTTAGCAGGGCTGTTATTGTAAAATTAAAACTAAAGCTAAAACTAATAATAAATAATTTTCTATAATTGTAATAATAATAATAATAATAATAATAATTGATAATCTTAAACTTAAAATAAAATAAAAATTAGTACTAAAAGTACTAAAGTACTAAAACTTATATTAAAATAAATGTATATAAATATAAAAAGAACTAATACAAATGCTTATTAGTTCTAGAATATTTTATTAGAACTAAACACTAATGAAAATTAACAAAAAAATAACAGAAATCACTAAAACTTACTGAAAACAGATAGCCTGACGTCGTCATACTCAGATTCTAGTCAGAATATGAGTCTGATTCTGCTCCATTGGGCTGTGATTATGGGGCGTGTTTCAACCGAACCAGGAAAGAAAATGCCTCTGCACCACTGATCTATATCAGAGCCCATCTACGGAGAGCCTGGCCACTCCCCAGCATTAAGTCCTATTGTACCGAATTTTGGTTGTAGTTCCACCAGAGTTCCACTGGGGGCGATCGCCCATGAGTGCAAAATGAATGGGAGTCTATGGAGCTAGACGGCTAAATTTGTCTCTTTCACCCGATTGCCGTTGAGAAATCTCAGATTTGATTGTAGGTTTTGCAAGTTCAACATGGGTTATAGGTCGAAAGTTGAATGAACGAGTACTTATGTCCTTTCGATTTCTTACAGGTTGAGTTGTTGTTGCCCATAACACGCTAGCATTCTGCTAATGAACGCTTATTGGTCAGTGAAGGACTGATTACGACCAGAGATACCGCTTGATGTCCCTTAATTATGCAGAACTTTAAGGCTTAATATAATGTAAACGGATGAGTTATAAAAAAATTCACTCCCCTCACAGTTGTCATGAAGGGAAAAATAAGCTATAGACCAAAGCCACTTTTTGCACCAGGCTGTAAACGTGTTTTTTTTCTGCTGTAAAGTTGGGTATTTTAACATGGGGGAGATACAGATTTGACTCACTTCTGCACCCAGCCTCAAGCGGCCAGTCGATGAATTGCCGTTTAATTCACTTCCGTGTTGGTTTCAAGAGAGAGATAGGGAGGTTGCCGCTTGGTCCAGACCGAACTTCCCGACCTCAAAGGGGCTAAGTTCGGCTGGCATCCAGGCTAGAAAACAGATAATGTAAAAGTGAAAGCTAATTCAAAATGAATAATTACTAGTATATAAAGAGGATAATAATAGTTTATAATTAATAAAATGATGCTGCATCGGGTTTCCTCTCTCTGAGGAGTTTGAGTGGTTTAACTTGCTGTTTTCTTTTGTGTGTAGTGCCTCTCCTTTAATCGGTGCTTCAGGAAAATTATAGCTCGTTAATAATGATGTGCCATATTACAGACCTGCCATATTAACGGATGGAAATTAGGCCCACCCAAAGGGCCAAAGTAGCCCACTTCAATCAATGTGATTATGTTAATCAGTGATATGAATAACTCTCTTGTCCATATGATTGGCATAAACTATACTTACTCCTGGTTCTCTGATGAGTTGAATGACGTCTTAGATAATTGGACTCCGATTACCAAACGGCAGCAGTGTGGGGTATGTGCTAAGTAGGCTCCTCTGGCTAGACCGGTCAACAACTGGTTCCTGTGTGCGTCCTCCCTCCTGTGTATACATCAGGACCCCAATAGTCCTCATTAAGTGTTATGCGAGAGTGAGACCCAGACCTGTTCTCCTTTATTAATGAATCACCTACTGCGCCCCAACAGAAATTGAATTAAGAGTCTCTCTCTATTTCTATTTTCTTCCTGCTACCCTCACAGGCATGAGCACAGTTCCTGAGGTGACAGTAGCCAAGCACTGCGGACTGCGGGTCCTTGGCCTATCACTCATCACCAACAAGGTTTCTCTTGACTACAGTCGTGAGGAGAAAGTGAATCATGAGGAGGTGCTGCAGATCAGCAAGATGAGAGCTGAGATGCTCCAGAACATGCTCAAGACCTTCATCGCTCGCTCTCACCAAGTGGAGACCCTCAACAACAACAACTGCATCTACTCTAATACCGTCTAGGGTCAATCAAACCAGTTCAATCATGGGCGCTGTGGAAGTCGTGTGATTGGATGCAATAGATCTAAAGGCGCTATGTTATGTTTAGCCTTTATCTGGTTGTTTAAAAAAAAATCAATGTGAGACCTCACTGTGCTTTTGGAGAGGATGTATTTGATCTCCAGATTGTGATTGTTGTCTTGTTGACTTTGCCTGACTTTTCAATATGAAAATACAAAACATTTTAAATAAACCTCCCTTTAGTTGAAATGAATTATTTGACATCTCAATGGGAACATGTTTCAAACCATGTTTATGAGCCAAAAACAACATTCTGTTTCACAAGGTACGGTTCTTAATCTACACGTTAAGAAAAGTCTGTCGTCAATTACTCATCATAGAGTTGTTCCAATTCCAAACCTATAAATGACCCTTTAATAAAAAGGAATTTTCTGTATTGAATTTTTAACAGGTGTCTTACCCATATTTTGAATTACACATTGCATTGTGTTGTGTTTTAGAGATTCACAGATTTATTTCTAACAGTGTAAAAGCACAGTAACAAATAGCTCTTGATATATTGTACATGTGATAAGATTGACTAACTTACTTGGAACTACAAACTTAATACATCCAGTGGGATTTATGGACCAATATTTCAAATAATTGTTACACGCAGTGTCAAACCACACACCGGTTGATCAGTATTTAGCTGGTTTTCTCAATATCCACTGCTGGTATGCAGAGACTACATGCAAGTAAAAAAAGCATCTACCTCCTTTGACACACATTTAAATCCATAATACTGTAGATAATTAATAATTTTCTAGTCCTGCAGGATATCTGAGGTTTTCTTGTCATTGTAAATGTTGAGAGGAAGGTCAATTTAACTTATAAAGAATTCCTGACATCAAAATGACTCCTGTCAGAGTGACAGTTAAATGGGATAATTTCCATTGAGCATTAAGATCAACACTGAAAGTGTTAAACTGAATACAAAAGACTGTAAGCAGGAAGTCATCTAAAAGTTTTCATAAGTGTTTACAACTTAATTATGTATATAGCATTTTCGTATAACCATTTATTGCATCATTGAGTTTTCTATTATTGTGAGCCTACGGACAAAGATTAATTTGTTTTCAAAACAATATGAACCAAACGTAAAAAAAAAAAAAATCATACAAAGTGATTTTGCTGATCTATTTTGACAGACGCCTAATGTTTATCAAATATTAATCAATCTAAATATTAATGACTAAAATGTTCAGATTAGCAGATTGAAATTATAAATTAGTGCTTTATCTATTTGGTTAGTCTTTTAAGATCATAGTGACCATGTTAACAAACACTGGTGAATTTGAATGTCCTATCATATACACTGCATCCCAACATCTGAAGTGTAGATGAGTTGTTTATGTGCAGGTATTTATGTGATAATGTCAGTTACGGTAAAAATAGTAGCTTGGGGCAAACTATTTTGAATAACTCATATAATTTACTTTCATTTTTGCTCTTCTAAGATGCAACTTTCAGGGTCAAAAAGTCATTCTTCTAATTAGCCCCATCTTATAATGAGTATTCTTATCAATAAAATGGATTTTTACTTAATCAGGAGTTTTGAATTGTGTTGATGTTGCGGGCACAACCTTCTTTGATTTTCCTTGAATGTCAAGTGCAGAAACCAAAAGTTCACTGGGCCCAAATTCGCATTCCTGTTTTTTTTGGAGTCAGCATGAAATATTGCTCCCCTCTTAACAGTCTTTGAATCTTTTAAAGTTCTGCTAGAAAGACGGATCTAAAACTCTTTTCAGACTGTTAAATCTCTCACTAAACATAAGGCTGAACTTCGACCATTTAAGCTCACAGCCTCACACATACATTAGCAAGGACGAAACTGCTTATTGTGGAATAATCAGAGAAATCCAGACCTGCTACTTCTTCCCAAATGTCATCATGGTTAGAAGCTGTTCCAAAATACCCCGGACAAAATGTCTGTGTGGTTGCTGATACACCTGTCACAGATTTATAGCGCAGTAGGCAATTTGCTGCTATCTGAGGGACAAAAAAGTACTTTATTTATGTTAGACGTCCAGGCTAAGACCGGCTGTAATCGGACTTCCTAAGAATAGCTGGCAATTCATTTGGCAGCAAAGCTGAATTAGTTTGTGAGAGAGATACAAATTATTGAAAAATAATAATGCAAGCATTTTTCACATCACAATGATTTCAATAAAGACATTTATATTTGGAAAAAACAAAGTCAAATTTGCAAGTAAGGAATGTCATTTAAAATAGGCATATGAGTGATCAAGACAAACAAAAATAAAACACAAAATGATTCCCTTTTCCCACTGGTTGCTCAACAGTGATCTGCTTAATGGATAAATTGTTCTTCCATGAATAACATACACTGAGGCATCTTTTAGTGAGGAGAGTTTCTACACCAATTATAAAAAGTTATACGAACAACAAAACTGTGTTGAAAACTATGCAGTAAACTATCATTAACTAAGGCATTAGCTAACACAATATTAAAAAGTTACCATAGTTTAAATCACTGTAATATTGAGGTAATATAAAAACACAAACCAACACATTCTTACCTGTGAAAGTTTATTGCATTTCTTCAGGAATTTAAATCTGAGAATTGTTTTAACAACCAGAGGCTGTGCAATGCTGTGCCATCTTGGAAACCGTTTTTATCGTTTTCTTATTATCGAAGTGGTGCAGTGTGAAACGGCTTCTTGGACAAGAAAATTGTTTGGGCAGGACTTGATTTTGTCCATTGGGAATTGATTGGATTGTTGGATCATAGTCGTTTGCTATTGCTGTGATCTCATGTGATTGACAGGTTGTCCCACCCTCGCTGAAAAACGGTTAAAAACATACATTTACACACCAACCGCAACTTTCAGACTCTTTCAGATTCTTTCAGATCTTTCTTTTTTAGCTTGACTGTCATGAAAATAAGTTTCCAACTCTTATTGCAGGTATCATATGGCGTATATCTCAGCATCTGAGGTGTAGATGAGTTGTTTTCATGTGCAGGTGTCACTGTTTACTTGCTAAGGTGTGATGTAAGCTCCTCACAACAATACTCTGCAGGAGTGTTTCATAATGGCCTGGACTCACACTACAACTGCCAGCCAACCCATCTGTGTGTCTATACAGCAATTAGTGACCAACACCACAAACATATGTCACCCTGTCCTGCTTCTCTTTCTCTAGAGGCACAGAGAGGTTGATCAGGAGTCTGTATTAACTCATTGGTTCTGTGTTGTGAATGTGGACCACTAATGTTCTGAGAGCTAGGGACCTACAGTATAGGAAACACCAGTTCTGTGATAACATATTCATCATTAGCACCATGTAGTCTAATTTAAGCTTATCTGCCAGACTACCAGGGCAGTTCTGTGTGTGGTGACGATGGTGAACTGTCTTTCTGTCTGTCTGTCTGTCTGTGCCTGCCTACCTGCCAGGCAGGATGCCATTACAGAGGACCAGAGACCCAACCGTCATTTGTCTGGGCAGAGCCTCGTTGATTAACATATGGAGAGCAATTATCTCATGGGTCATTGCTCATTTTTACAAATTAATGTTCTGTAAATATCTGAAAACCAACAAGACAACCGAACAAGGGGATAATGCACAGAGGCAAAAGGAAAATCAATTCCGTAAGTTCAGCACTAAGAATAATTCATACACAAAGCACATACACAAAGCTACTGAATTGTGAAGGCCAAGCAGTTGTAAAAGCCATGTGACTGAACTGCAATCACATTGCAAGTTTAACTTTGAACAAAATATGTACTCTAGAAATATCCAATGTAAAGTAGTTCTGTCACACACACAAAAAAAGACATAGGGCTACACTAGCTCACTAAACCAAACCCCCAAAGTCTTCCAAACTAAATCAGTGAACTAAAATCTAGACTCGTTTTTCCACCTATAGATCACTTTTCTTTATACACCTTGATTTCTGGAATCCAATTGCAAGCTTTATCCTCAAAGGACCCAACTGGCACAGGATACAAGGATTAATTAGTGTGAGAAGAATTATACATTGACTTTCAGAGGACAGACTTTAAAAGGAATTCCGTCATTTTTAAAGCACTGTTAAACATTTGCCAAATTATTAAAGGGGTGGTATAATGCCCTTTTCACAAGATGTACAATAAGTTTCTGATGTCCCCAGAGTGTGTATGTGAAGTTTTGGCTCAAAATACCCCACAGATATTTTATAGCATGTTAAAATTGTCACTTTTTGAGGGTGAGCAAAAACAGTTTTTGTGTCTGTCCCTTTAAATGCAAATGAGCTGCTGCTCCCGTCACAGAGCGAGGGCGGAGCTTCAATAGCTCCTGTATGTGTTTGTGTGTTTGCAGCTCCAATTACCCCACACAGACACACACTGAATACTTTTTAAAATACTTTTAGCCTTTTATGTTCAAACCGGAGTCAGACAATGACGGAGAGACTCGAGAAGAAGTGACAACATGTAGAATGCAACAGGACATTTCTGAATGATTAGTTGATGAATGTATATAGGCCTACTGTAGCTGATGTGGAGTTTACTATCTTCTAGTCATTGATTAGCATATTATGTCATGATAATCTATAAATCGCGTTCCCGGGGGCGGGGGTTCATGTAAATTCAAGGGTTGGTGATGTCACTAACCCCGAGGAATGTTGTGTAGTCCCTACCAGCCGTTTGTTGTAGTCCTTAAAAAACGATTTCTTTAAAAGCAAATATCTTCCTTTTCTTTGAACTTTGAGCATTGTAACGTTGCAGCTGTTGTTTATGCTCAAACATTACACACTAACTAAAGTTAGAAAAGTGGAATCATAATCAACCACACCTAAATGTAAAATGTAAATGTCAGGGTGCAAACTGTTGTTATAAAATTGTTATTTGAGTTAAACGTTATCTAAAATGTTTTTTTTTTGTTGTTGTTTTTTTAAATAAACCACAAAACGATTAGCCTATACTGAAATATTTGTGATGTGCAAATAGCTAAATGACAGTAGCTAGCTTTTTCTTAGTATTGCCCGAAACTGACTACAACAGAAAATGCGCAACACCTGTTGGCGTATTCTGGTAAGTAGGCCTGGCTACTTAAATGGTTATGGTGGTATGGTGGTATTCTGGTAAAGTAGGCCTAGGCTACTTAAATGGTTATGGTGGATTCAATGGTGCGTTCAAGTCATCTCCTAAAGATCGTATTTACAAGTTGAACGCACATGGACGCCGAGTGGGAAGCTCGGGATTTTCTTTAAGTCCCGATCTTTACGAGTTGGGGGCGTGTCAGTGAGAAACATGGCGGAATACCAAAATACTTAAGTATTCAGCAGTGATATTGTCAGGCTTTTCTATTTACAGTGCATTAAGCTAATTGCCTGCACAGAATATGATGGCATAATAATATAACAATGTAACAAGTTTGCAGTGGCTTCATAAATTCATTAAAAACATAAAAAAGCAAAGCACACCTGATGCACATTTCTTTGTTGTTCATTTTCTAGAACTAGAGTTTAAGAACCTTGCTGTATTTTTGTGTAATTAATTAAGAGAAAGTAGATGGCGGTGTAGAAGGATAGCCTACACAAAAATACAGAAAGGTTTTTAACTTTATTCTTCTAAATGCATGCTATTAGGCTATAGTATGTGCAGGGAATTAGCTTATTTAGTTTTAAATAAAAAGCTTGACAATGTATCTGCTAAATATAGCCTATAAATATGGTATTCCAACGTTTTTCACTGACACGCCCCGCCCCAACACATAAAGATTGGGGCTTCCCATTCGTATACGACTTTGTGGTGGCGTTCATGTGCGCGGTCAACTAAATACGAACTTTTCGACATGACTTGAACGCACCATTAGTTCATGTTACTTAATTTGGTGTTCTGGCGAAGATGAACTAAAGGTTTTGAACGACACAAGGGTGAGTAGCCTAGCCTAATGACAGAATTTTCATTTTTGGGTAAACTATAACCCCTAGGCCTATCTGTTTGGACACTCTGAGTAACCTGAATTATAACCTACGCTCGAAAACATTGTTAAAACTAATAAATGTTTGGAGAAAATATAGGCCTAAAAGACATTTACCCTCCCAAAAGTAGTCGATGAGACTGAGAGTAAGCGAATAGCGCACTTCATACATGTCAGATTGTGATCTTTGAATTATTATTTTTTTGTAGCCAGATGCTCCACAGTTCCTATTTTGAGTTGTATTAGTGTCGTGTGCTCGGTTTGGGGTTTGTTTGACATCCGCGCCTGAAAGAAGTCCTGATTGAAATGCGTCTCACATCTGTGTAGCTCAGCACTATATTGCGCGCTACCTGCGGTGTGCGGAGACAGAGGTGCGCTGGGCGTTTGCCATCATCCGAGGGGAGGGGAGGGAGGAACTTCACTTAAATACTGGAGACATCAGAGAGCCATTCTCACAGCATCGGTCTCACAGCATCAGCGCCTGATACACGGAGAGAACATGGCAAACGCGTACCTGCAAGGAGTAGAGATCTCAGCTTCTCAGTTCCTGGATATATTCCATCATTATGACAACGATGGTAATTTATTTCCTTATTTTGTGGATTTTTATGAACTGAAACATTTTTGGGGAAGAAAAAAAAAAAGGGATTATTCTTGCCACCTGCTTTGCAACTGGTTTCCAAAAGTTTGGTTGTAATTATTTTTGTCTAATTTATCTTACCTATCTGACATGCATTAACCTGTGGGGTATACCGTTAGTCATTTCAGATGGTTTTGAAATATACTTTTTGGCAGACTGATGAAAGCTCATCTGAATTGAAACTGTGTTGTGTCATTGATTTGGGGTGTAAATGCTCTCAGGTAATGGATATATCGAGGGGAAGGAGTTGCAGAATTTTATCAAAGAACTTCAGCAAGCACGAAAACAAGCAGGACTGGTAAGTCAAACTGTTTTTTTAATCTACAGCTGCGTAGTGATATCAGCTAGAAGGCAGGGATTTATGTGACATACCAAGAAGGGTTGATAACACAATATAATAATAATAATAACATCAACCGTAACAATAATAAATTACACTTAGTATGAATAAATGACTATGATTATTATTACTATAAATACAGCTAGCTGCCAGCATCAGTTAATGGAGTCCAAGCAAAAAAGTAATTTCTGGAGAAAATGACAAAATATAGACAAAAATAGCCAAATCTTTAAATAAGGGTCCTATGTAAACCATTTTTTTTCTTGATTGTATTTTGCATAGCTTTATTTTCTACTTCTTCTTCAAATATAACATCCCCTGAAATTGGAAAATGATTAAATTGAATGTGTCCTCACATTTTCCTATATATAATAATGAATGTGTGTTTGCGGTGTACACACACACACACACACACACACACACACACACACACACACACACACACACACACACACACACACACACACACACATTAATATGCTTAAATAGGATTGCTCTTGATGGCCATTTTGTTTGATGTGCAAGCAGCTATCAGATTGATTAGAGATTGCTAACTTCCCTGACTAAAGCGCATGGAAGTTAGCGTATGGCCGACTAACAGCAGATGGAGATGCATTGGTACTCTACTGATATTCCTGCAGTTACTTGCTTTACAGTGCTAAAAAATACAATGTTGAATTTCAGCCCCCAAAAATGCAAGCCCTGAAAATACAATGCATTCAAATGCAAGCACTGTTAATGCAATGCTTTTTTTATTATAATTTTTTTTATTAGTGCAACTCAATAGGCTTTTTTTGTTTCAAAGACATTTGTCATTAATTTACCTCCATAAAACCTTTGCAAACAACTGTTATTTAGTTGCATCTCCCCCTATGGCCATAAGTAGAAAGAAATTCACATGCATTATCCTGGTGTTGGATAGTCCAGGTTTATGAATGTTGGACTAGGCATTTAGAAGATATATGTCAAGAAGTAAATATGGGCCACACCCTAATATTTTACTAGCTTGTGTCTTTAAACTGCTTTGAAAAAAAATCTTTTTACAACTTTTTAGAATATGATGATACATAGCAAAACGTCATGTAAATTAGACTAACAGCCTAGAAGAAGTTTGAAAAAGCTATTTTTTCCAGAAAATAAAAAAAATAGTAGAGAGCACATCAAGTTTCAGAATTAGCAAAAACATAGCATTACATAAAATATGCTTATAGCGTAAAATTGTCGGAGTGGTTTGTACTGTTTGCCTGTGAAGTGGTTGAAATTTTGGACCATCCAACCTGGGGGACCCATCTCGGGTCTCTGTAATTTAGGTTCTCTGATGCCCAAATAATAATAATAATAATAATAATAATGTGTAATAGTATAATGTATAAGTTTAAAATATAATAAAATGCTCATTAAAATAAATGCATATTGTATATTAAACATAAGTATGCAAATGAAAGGAAAAGATGAAAGAATGAATGAAATTTATAATAGATAATAAATATAATAACAAGATAATAAAAGTAATAACTTTATTACCACTAAAAAATAACTGCAGGCACCACTGCCCCCCGCAAGATAATATCTGTCCATGCATTATATGAGGGTGTGAGGTGTTGGTCATGGTCACAATCCATCTAAATGGATCTCATTTTCGTTCATCAAAATGAACCATCTGACCTTTTTATAGAAGATATTGCAATTTTAGTGGCATACACATTGTCTCCAGTATAGCATTTATAATAAATGATGGTGAATTCCTTTGCTGTATCATATGATGGAGTGGCTTGTTATCAGACCTGTTAAAAGCTCTGATAGAGGACAGAGACTTTGTCCCAGTTTGTCTCAGTCAGCAAGTTAGAGTCAGTCTGTCTCCCCATCTGTGTCCATGCACATCTGCTGCAGGCTCCTCCCCTCATTTGCTTCATAGAGAATAAATCCTCATTTGCGTTTGTTTTACAATACTTCTGTAGTTGCAATCTGCTGGTTATGCTGTTATCTATAAAGAACAGCAATGCACAGTGTGTAGAAAACAAAGATGAAAGAGCCAAAGCCTCATTGGAGGGAACTGCGTGCAGACTTGATGTAGTGGAATGACCTTGGATGAAACTCATTACTGGTATACGAATGATGGTTTGTTCTTGTCTGGAAAACGCACATGCTAAAATTGCGAAGTAAACTACATTCATAAGGGCCAAGAATGACTGAATAGATGCTGAATACTCTGTAACTGAATGACTGTAATGAATGTCATAATAATAAATGTGAAGTTTCCAGTTCTTCTATCATGAAGGTCAGAGTATGTAGCAATTTAGCAGTTAAACTACACTCACTATGGACAATTCGCCCAAAGCAACCCGGGTTAAGTGCTGTACTAAAGATCTCAAGGGTCGCTTCTTATGGGATCGGATTATAAACTATAAAGGCCCGTTCACACCAAGAACAGTAACTGTAAATGTAACTAATGATAACTATATTAGTGTCCACACCAACGGACAATAACGTTTATTATATGCCTGCACTGCAGTTTTGTCATCTGCCACTTTAAATGCTCTACCCTTTAAAGTCTGGTGGCTTCTGATTGGCTGTCATTGTTTTTATCATTTATCAGCTGGAAAATAAATCATTCTGAAAGTGATTCCAGTTATATCGTTTATCTGTGCCGTTATCGTTATAGTTGTGGTGTGGACTCTGCTACTTTATTTTACATTTAGAGGAATTTGCAGATCATTATAGTTGTATTGTTATAGTTATTATTATTATTATTATTACGTCCTTGGTGTGATTGGGCCTTAATTGGGCAGGAAGCATTTACATTAATCTATATAGCAGTTGCTCGTGTGGCTTAGGACCCTTGGAAGTAAAGAATTGGAAATGTAAAATATTACCAATACATGTTGCTAGCAGCAAAATTCACCAGAAAACACACCTAATTTTAAATGGCCATGAATGGTGAAAAAGGCTGAACCTGATGATGTAGGCCTATTTGTGAACCACCAGTATATTACAGTATGACACTTTGTGCAAACCTGCAACCTTCAAGTTACCAGCACTGAGTTTCAGCAATCCCACCATCTGTATTTTGTAATTGGAGAATTCAAATATACCTACAGGTCTGCAGTTGGTCTGACATTGTATAAAACAGTGCCACTTGTCCTCCATGTTGTCCCTGAAGTGGTGTCCAGTGGCTTTGCTTTATTGAGATTCCTATGTCGTTGAGTTACGGCTCTATTAGGCATAAAGAGGAGGTGATGGACTGTGACAGGACTGAGGAAAAGCAGCCACTGGGTCATTTCACACCTCTAATGATATTGTGCTGTGCTTCTGTGCTCCCTAAATGTCCCTCATGGGGCTCTGCATATATAACAATTTAATTTATTCAGATTTCTAGACAATGCATGTGTTCAGGTGTCATTTAATCTTATACATGTGCCCACGTTACTTCAGGTCTGCTCGCCTAAAACTCTTTGAATAAGGCCTACTAAAAATGCATTTATAGACTCACATGGACCTCAAGTCAACACACAAACTTCAATAATTGCAAACATCAAATGAGTAAAAAAATGACCTCACCCAACAAATAACTAACACTGATGAACAAAAAACAATATCAACAACAGCAGCATAAAGACAGCTAGCAGCAAAACAATACTTGATCACTAAATGCATTATTTATGCATAAATGCATGCTGGGAGCTGACAAACACTGAACAAATCAACATTTCTCAATATGAAACTGCTTGTTCAGACCACTCGAGTTGGGATTACATGTAGGGGATTTTTTTTTTAGTAGACTCAAATTAATTCACACACCATATGTAACGATTTAACTCTGTTACTTACGATATTATAATAAATAAAATTTTGTGTAAATCTTGTTTAATGCAAATAAAAAGAGCAGATGCAGTCTATGTCAGATGCAGCTGGTTTATGTCAGGCCCCACGTTAAATTTACTCCACTATTACTACTAATCATTACTAAAATTGCAAACTCCCTCTGTTTATCATCATCTGAAAGAAGACGACCTAAACCGTTTCATTTTCAATTCTTTAAATCATGTTTTAATTTCATCCCTCACTGTCCTCACTGTCATATCAGCTGAAGCAGAAATGTTTGGATGAACATGTTGATCACTTCTCCAGAATGAAACCAGAGAACAGAAGGATTTCAGGATGGGTGTGGAATTAATAAATGGGCCTTTTCAGTCAATCACATGGAATCCTCTGCGTATTAAATATAGAAGAGAGTTTCACAAGTCTACCTCCATTAATCATTATGGTAGCCATTATAGATACCATCACCAGTTCAGAAATGTTAGGCTTATGGGTAAAGAGCAAGAAAGGGTCCTGACAAAAGCATTGCTATAAGTAATACGATTAATGCTCGTATAGGTAAGAAGTGACAAACTGCATTATAGACCAATAAATGAGCAGAGATCTACAAACAGTTATTCTAATGTTTATATTCAACTGTATGGGTCACCAGTGTAATGTCATTAAAAAGTTGCCATATTTTCTGACAAATAACAAAAAAAAAAATGCCAATTTCACACTATAATAGAAGCAAATAAACTTCAAAACTTTAAAAGACATTTTAACAATTTGAATTAAAACAATATATACTTATGAGGGAAGAATAAAACTTGATTAAGGTATTTATCTGACTAAATTATTAACAACAACAGGGTTTAATTTTACTATACAAATTGACATTGACTACAACATAATTATTCATATTTTGTTGATTCTCTCATTTCTTCTTTGACAGCCTGGTCAGAAATGATCACACAATTTGGCATGTGTCATTGAATTAACACAAATAAAACGGACTCCAAGCACAACTACGCAATATTCTTACAAAATCTAACAAATTTTAAATTATATTTAAATAAAGGTTGAAGATGACATCAGTTTTGGCCACTATTGTATACACAAATGTATTTAAGTAACATTTTTTTTTTTTTTAAAGACCTACATCACATATCTAATCCAGTATTTTAGTATACACTTCATTTAAAAGTCTGCATTACACCAGTGCAATGCCCTTTCAGAAATGCCTGCTTGAGGATATGCTTTCATTTGTCTCAGCCATCCTATTGATTCTCACTGAGTCTGTAGTAAGATATATAACTCTTGGTAAACAGGCAAAAGTTTAGAAAACTTGGTGGGTTGCATTTTATTGGCATATCATAAGGATGGAACAAACTGGAGTCTGCGGGGCCTAACTTTCATCAAAAGCATGACCTCATCATGTGAATGAACTGAAGTGTTTCACATTATTATGACCGCCGCTAGCGTAGCTAGCCGGTCATATAGGGATTGTCAAAGTTTTTTTTTTTTTTTTTTTTTGTCACCTTACTGAATTTTTCGTCAACGATACCAGGGACACCGAAGCACCGGGGAACATGAAATTTGGTGGGCATGTAGCCCCACTAGACTTCTAAGGAAAAATTTCGTTTGGTCCCCGGGGGCCACTCCCCCCCCGCGCTGGGCCCCCCCAAACCCCCAAAAATGCAGTTTTTCCTAAATAACTACCTGAACCGTGGCACCGAGGATGAAGAAATTTTTATGGTATGTTGGTCTACTAGACTTTTACGGAAAAATTTCGTTTGGTCCCTGGGGGCCACTTCCCCCCCCGCGCTGGGGCCCCCTTAAATTTTTCGTCAACGATACCAGGGACACCGAAACACCGGGGAACATGAAATTTGGTGGGCATGTAGCCCCACTAGACTTCTAAGGAAAAATTTCGTTTGGTCCCCGGGGGCCACTCCCCCCCCGCGCTGGGCCCCCCCAAACCCAAAAAAATGCAGTTTTTCCTAAATAACTACCTGAACCGTGGCACCGAGGATGAAGAAATTTTTATCGTATGTTGGTCTACTAGACTTTTACGGAAAAATTTCGTTTGGTCCCCGGGGGCCACTTCCCCCCCCGCGCTGGGGCCCCCTTACATTTTTCGTCAACGATACCAGGGACACCGAAACACCGGGGAACATGAAATTTGGTGGGCATGTAGCCCCACTAGACTTCTAAGGAAAAATTTCGTTTGGTCCCCGGGGGCCACTCCCCTCCCGCGCTGGGCCCCCCCAAACCCAAAAAAATGCAGTTTTTCCTAAATAACTACCTGAACCGTGGCACCGAGGATGAAGAAATTTTTATGGTATGTTGGTCTACTAGACTTTTACGGAAAAATTTCATTTGGTCCGCGGGGGCCACTTCCCCCCCCGCGCTGGGGCCCCCGTAAATTTTACGTCAACGATACCAGGGACACCGAAACACCGGGGAACATGAAATTTGGTGGGCATGTAGCCCCACTAGACTTCTAAGGAAAAATTTCGTTTGGTCCCCGGGGGCCACTCCACCCCCGCGCTGGGCCCCCCCAAACCCCAAAAAATGCAGTTTTTCCTAAATAACTACCTGAACCGTGGCACCGAGGATGAAGAAATTTTTGTGGTATGTTGGTCTACTAGACTTTTACGGAAAAATTTCATTTGGTCCCCGGGGGCCACTTCCCCCCCCCCGCGCTGGGGCCCCCGTAAATTTTTCGTCAACCATACCAGGGACACCGAAACACCGGGGAACATGAAATTTGGTGGGCATGTAGCCCCACTAGACTTCTAAGGAAAAATTTAGTTTGGTCCCCGGGGGCCACTCCCCCCCCGCGCTGGGGCCCCCCCAAACCCAAAAAAAATCAGTTTTTCCTAAATAACTACCTGAACCGTGGCACCGAGGATGAAGAAATTTTTATGGTATGTTGGTCTACTAGACTTTTACGAAAAAATTTCGTTTGGTCCGCGGGGGGGGAAGTGGCCCCCGCGGACCAAACGAAATTTTTCCGTAAAAGTCCCCCCCCCCGCGCTGGGCCCCCCCAAACCCAAAAAAATGCAGTTTTTCCTAAATAACTACCTGAACCGTGGCACCGAGGATGAAGACATTTTTATGGTATGTTGGTCTACTAGACTTTTACGGAAAAATTTCGTTTGGTCCCCGGGGCCACTTCCCCCCCCGCGCTGGGGCCCCCGTAAATTTTTCGTCAACGATACCAGGGACACCGAAGCACCGGGGAACATGAAATTTGGTGGGCATGTAGCCCCACTAGACTTCTACGGAAAAATTTCGTTTGGTCCCCGGGGGCCACTCCCCCCCCGCGCTGGGCCCCCCCAAACCCAAAAAAATGCAGTTTTTCCTAAATAACTACCTGAACCGTGGCACCGAGGATGAAGAAATTTTTATGGTATGTTCGTCTACTAGACTTTTACGGAAAAATTTCGTTTGGTCCCCGGGGGCCACTCCCCCCTCCCCGCGCTGGGGCCCCCTTAAATTTTTCGTCAACGATACCAGGGACACCGAAGCACCGGGGAACATGAAATTTGGTGGGCATGTAGCCCCACTAGACTTCTACGGAAAAATTTCGTTTGGTCCCCGGGGGCCACCCCCCCCCCCCCGCGCTGGGCCCCCCCAAACCCCAAAAAATGCAGTTTTTCCTAAATAACTACCTGAACCGTGGCACCGAGGATGAAGAAATTTTTATGGCACATCAACCTAGCCCATAATCACTCATTTGTGATTTGCGCCCCTCCCATAAAAAATGAAAATGCAATATTATTCTGCTTTAATCGCCCCTATCTTCAGTGGAGATGTTCAGAACTGCACCATATTTCATGTGTATGATTAACTTGACAACCTCTGGGGGTATCCTCTCCTAAGTTTTGTAGAATTTCATCCATGGGGGGGTATAAAATAAATTCATTTATGTGCACATTTAGTGACTGTACACTCATCGGCCTGTAGATGGTGCTGTTGAGCGAAGGGTTGCTGGTTTAGGATGATACTGTCACACACACACACATGCAGGAATACAAACAAACGCAAGCATGCACACACACTGACATCCACACGCACAGACACACACCCATACACACACATACAAATCCACATGCACAGACACACACACACACAAACACACACGCGCACACATGTACGCACACATACATACACGCACAGACACACACACACACACACACACACACACACACACACACACACACACACACACACACACACACACAGACACACACATACACAAATACACACACATACACACACACACACACACACACACACACACAGACAGACATGCACATACTATTACTTTTTTTAGGTATATACATAAACACGCAATACAGCCAAATTACTCCACGTCATTTATTTTTGTGGAAAGCCAGTGCAGGCCTGAGCGGCGGTCATATTTTGTACCGCGATGCGGTACATCTAGTTTTACTGATTTTTGCACAGTCGCCGCTCTCCATCCTATGCCAAGATGGGCAGGCTTTTTTGAGGAATGAGAACTCCGCTCGTCTGTATCAAAATCAGTATGAAAACACAATCAGCATTGTGCAATGAAGGCTGAAGATAGCTGCACATCCCATCTGTCTGTGTGTATTTGTTCTTACACATCAATGGCTTTTAGAAGGCAGAAGAAATGGTTTGTAACAGCCGGAAGCTTGATTGTAACCACTGAAGTCTGCAGCAAACTGTAGTTTTTGTTAGAATGCAAGAAAGTTAAAGAAATTATTCTTTAGGATGCCTGTTTGTTGAATTGTCATTTTCTTTCCAGGAACTAACCGACAAAATGAAGGCCTTTATAGAGAAATATGAGCAAAATGCTGATGGGAAAATAGGTATCATTGAGGTAAGGAAACTAAAAATGTATGCTATGGTATTACAATGATATACTTTTTTTAATTAAAATGATTTAATGAGATGTGACTGTTTAAATGTCTGTCGCCAGCAATATTGTTTGGCAGACACAGACTGTGATGTTTAGGCTCCAATTTTTTTTTTAAAGGTTTGGCTTGTTGACATTGCAGTAAACGACATGAGCTTAACGTTTCTCTGTGTTGATTTACCGGAGAACAAAAATGTTTGTTCGTTTAAATTATGCTTTCATCCAAGTACTGTGAGCCACATTTGACCATCAAAACATCAATTGTAAAAACAGAATTGTTTGTTCACATTGTCAAATCTGTAAACTGTTCAAAACGGTGAAAACGTGTGGATTTACTGCAATCAGTGCAGCTGTCAGCGGCTCTCTGGAGAGGTTATCTCTGATCAGATATCCTCAGATCCAGCAGCCTTTGACACTTCATAAACTGACATTCCTTTTCCTTCATAGATGACACTGTCAACTAGTCTTTCCCTAGGAATTTATGCACATTACATTAATCAGAAAGTGCAAAAATGAACTTTTTCTTTCCGTCTTTCACAGCTGGTTCAAATACTTCCCACAGAGGAAAACTTCTTGCTATTTTTCAGACAACAGCTGAAGTCTTGTGCAGAATTTATGGAGGTGATTCTAAAATGTACACAATTTAAACAACCTGTGCTGACTATAGAATAGATAATACCATTGCATGTCTTGAAGCATAATTTTTTTTAAATATACAGAGCAATATATTTCGGTAAACTACACTACCATTCAAAAGTTTGGCTTTTTTTGGCTTTTTTTTAAAGGAATTCATATTTTTATTCAGCAAGGATGCATTCAGTTGATAAAAAGTGGCAGTAAATACATTTATAAAGCTACAAAATATTTCTATAAAAATGCTCTTTTGATTTTTTTATAAAAAAATTCCACAAAAATATTAAGCAGCACAACTGTTGTCAATATTGGTAATAATAAGAAATATTTCTTAATCATCATAGCACTATCACAGAAATGAATTAGGTTTTAAATTAAATTGTAATAATATTTCTGTAACATGTAGGCTATAGTCTGTTTTGGTTTTGTTTTCTGTTGTTTCCTGTGCTCTTAGTTCATAGTCATCATTAGTTTCCTTGGTTGCTAATTAATTTACACACCTGTTCTGTTTTCCGTTGATTACTCTCTGTTTGTATTTAAGCCCACGGTTAATTCGGTTCATTGTTCCGTGTCATCAATGTTTTATTTGGTTGTCGGTTATTTCATAGTTATCTCCTACTAGATATGTGTTCTCTTGTAGTTTCTGCTCATTAAAGAAAGTTTTTGTTTTTCCTTGTATTCGTGCGACTCTCTGCAACCAAGCGTGACATTTTCACAATATAACTTTTTTTTTAAACTATATTATAAGCTTTGGTTAGCATATAAGAGGCTTCTTTCAAATATATTACAAAATCTTATTACATGGCTTGCTTGAATTCTAATGTAGAATGCGGTCTGTTATTTCTTGATAACAGACCGTTGCTAAGTATAACACACCGTTGCCATGCAAAGCAGAGCGTTGCCATGGACACGCAGGATTCTAACCGTAGAGACGGAACGGACTATTTTCTTTAGCGGAAGCAATACAATAGTTTTTAAATCAATAAACTCCTTTTTAAATCATTATTTTGTGTCAAATTATTGATTTATTTGGTAGGTAGCCATGTAATAAGCGGGATAATGTAGAGCGAGGCGGTTGTTATAGTGAATACAACCCCGACAGGCTGATCAGGACCCCTCGCATTGGGCTCCTGATCAGCCTGAAGGGGTTGTATTCGCTATAACAACCGCCTAGCTCTACATTATCCCTTACTTACTGACCCCAACTTTTTAATAGTAGTGTAAATGTTATATGTCTTTTAAAATAGTGGCAATTTAAATGTAAACACCGAATCTGCAGATTTCTGTAACACATCCATGTTAATAATTTCTCTTCCAGGCTTGGAGAAATTATGATGCTGATCACAGTGGATACATAGAAGCTGATGAACTTAAGGTGAGAAGCAAACTTTAACCATTCAAATGAAATGTGCTCAGTGAGTAACCATCTCTGTTGATGAATTTAACCATGTTCTGCTGAGATTGACTTTTTATGCTCATTGTGTGTGAAGACCCCAGTGCTATTTAATACTAGTAATCTTGAAACTATTATTTTCCCCCTAAAATAAATGTTGCTCTGACCTAACCAGGACACCCTTACAGCTTTAACCCTCTATTTGACCAAAAAGTGACTGTTATCCAGTAGTAACATTTCTGGTTCTGTGTGAGCAAAAACACATTGTAGAAAAACACAATAAAACAAATCCAAATAAGCAGGAGTGCACTGCAGTCACAATAGGTAAAATGTATTGCAGCTATTCATTATCATCTGCTCATATGCTTAGAAAAAAATCATATCAACCAGTTGCTTGAAAGTTTGTTATTTGGGCTAGTAAACTGGCCTTCAGATCTCAAACATGGATATGAGGGTTAATATCTTTTAGGTTTGGCAGATAGTTAAGCATTTTGACACTTGGCACACAAACTTGGAAATGAGGGTTAACATCTTTTAAGTTTGGCAGATAGTTAAGCATTATGACACTTGGCACACAAACTTGCTGACAAGCATACTTAAAGTACAATTCCACCCTATTATCTCTTCACAATCTTGTCTCATATCAGTTATGACAACCTTTTAAAGTGTAAACCTATTAACAACATATAACGGACCTTAAGATGCAAGTCATCTCAGAAGGCGAAATGTAAGAGACCGATTCATGAGGTCAGTCATAGCAATATGGGATTACCCACATTGGAGTTTCCCTCTTGTAAAAAAGTCAATCTAGGTCTTTCTCCAGCATGTGGACTGGAGGGTACAACAACAAACGGAACAAAATATTTAATTTCCAGATCAACATTAATAACCATATGCAACCCTCAAAGGGGCTTGTTAAAAGCAAGTACCGAGGATTTTGGCATTTAAATTAAAATGGGGAATGGTTTCTTTGAACATCTGCCAGATTTACAGTCAATGATTTGATGAGTGCAATCTGTTAACACTGGACCGCTTTTGGACCCACTAATGGACCTCCGGTAGGAAGAGGAAATGCTGAGAGCTCTGTGAAATATGAATGTTGCATTTTGGAAACAGCACCACTATAAAAAACATAAAATGGATAGTTCTGGCCCTTGATGCTGATTCGTCAAAATTGGTTATATTCCATAGTATTGCAACAGTGCACTTTTTGTCAGAAGACTTAGTTACAAAGAATTTTTTTTAAGTCTGTTCAAGAGTTATAGACATTATGCGCCAGAGAAACAAGTGCGCAGACATCTTTAGAATATTGTCTTTGAACTTCCGTTCTATGGCATCGCTGTCGAAGAGTAATTAGCTGGTGAAGGGGATTTACTTATTGTAGAGTTAACGAAAGTTATCACGAGCATTGTAATGTTTAAAGCAGATGTCTTAACATATGTCAGTAGACCGGGAAGATTTTAAATCGGGCAGTTAATTCATAAATGCGTAAGATCGCTGTGGAAATACAAACTGGAAGACAAAAGACAACAAGCGCTGCGCGGAAAAGGGGCGGAGCTACATAAGGTCTATAAGACCTGAAATATACCAACCAACTACAAGACTGTGAATTTAACCACTTTAATGAGTGTTGTAGTTTTTCTACCAGGGGTTTTGCTGCTGAACATGAGTATTTTGAAAATAAGTTGAAAATTTGCTGATGGTTTCAACAAAAGCATATACCTTTGATTAACAAAATCATTTCTCCCACAAAGAAAATGAATCTCTTATGCTCAAGGCTGCATTTGTTTAACTAAAAATTGACAGTAAAGCTTGTGAATTGTAAATTAGTTCAAAAGAACATGTATTTGAAACAGAAAATGTTTTGTAACATTATAAATGTGTTTACTGTCACTTTTGATCAATTTAATGCTTCCTTGCTGAATAAAATTTAATAAAGAAAAAAATCTTTATTGACGCCAAACTTATATAAATGATCCAATCTAATGTTTTTCAGAACTTTTTGAAAGATCTGCTGCAGAGGGCTAAAAAACCATATGATGAGAAGAAATTAGAGGAGTACACACTGACTACGGTAAGTGAACTACAGAGCCCAACAAATAGCCCTACATATGTATTTTGAGGGAATAATTTTTTTTTTTTTTTTTTTTTTTACAGTTGAAAATTTTTGATTCAAATAAAGATGGGAAACTATGTCTGTCAGAAATGGCACGGTTAGTGAGCTTGCAAATTTCTTATGAATAATTATAATTTGCTATTAACTTTGCTATACAAATATGGCCTCTCTCTCTCTCTCTCTCTCTCTCTCACACACACACACACACACACACACACACACACACACACACACACACACACACACACACAACAGGCTGTTACCAGACCAGGAAAACTTTCTACTAAAATTTCAGGTAAATCTGCATTAGTAATCAACCCATAAATGCTCTGGATTTACCCATACCCACCTAAAACTGTACAAATCTTTTCTTCAGGGGGTAAAAATGGCCAGAAAAGAGTTCAACAAGATTTTTGAGTTATATGATCAGGTAAGTCTCTTGCATTGATCAGTCATTCTTTTAAATGGTGTAATCATCAAATTACTCTGTGCCTGGCCGCCTTAAAATAACTCAAGCCTAAACTTAATACTGGCTGATTTTTTGCATTACCAGGCATGCATACTGTAGATCAGCCAGAGTGTCTTCTATTGTACAAGGCGTGAGGAAAGCAGCCATTAGTATGCAAAGACAGTACTCTTTCTGGATAGCACCTCTAACACCATTGAAGCCCTGGCTCAATTGTAATGTATTACTGTGTCCCTGAATAGGGCAAATTCCTCACTGCTGATGACAGCACCCTTGATCTTTATTGATTGGCAGGTTCAAGTTGCGAACTCCCATAGAGACTGGCTCAAATACACACATACCCATTTTTGGGCTATTAGAAAACACTGCTCAATGATGCGGCATTAGAGGTGGCAGCATATGCTCAAAGCTCTGAGGCATTTCATTACAGAGACACCGACTGCTGGTCTGCATTTAGCAGACACATGGCTTTGCCACATACTGTTTGCATTTAATGCAAAGGCTAGCTTGTTCTTTCATCAGCTCATTAAGAGATGATTAAAGGCCACATTATGAAAATTATGGAGATACATGGACTTATTTGACCGACTTATTCTTCATTTAATTTTTAGATGCCTTCTAAAATGGTATAATGTCATAAAGATGTTTATTTTTGATGCAATATGGATACATTAGTTAAAGCACTCAAAAATGAAAATTACCATTAACTTTGGTTTTGTTTTTTCAGTACAACACAGAAGTTGAAATTTTTAAAGAATCGAAAGGACAATTTTTTAAATATAAAATTCAATGATATATTATTATTAAAATATATTATTAAAGGTGTATGTGTGTACACACGCACACACACACACTTTTAATGAAAATCCATAAGTATGTGCACTATATTCAAATAAGTCCATGTGAAACTTTGGAGCATATTTGTAGCCCCAGGTTGCAATAAACTTATTTTACTTATAAGAACTATGTAAAAAAAAAAAAAAAATATATATATATATACACTCATCTAAACGATTATTAGGAACACCTGTTCAATTTCTCATTAATGCAATTATCTAATCAACCAATCACATGGCAGTTGCTTCAATGCATTTAGGGGTGTGGTCCTGGTCAAGACAATCTCCTGAACTCCAAACTGAATGTCAGAATGGGAAAGAAAGGTGATTTAAGCAATTTTGAGCGTGGCATGGTTGTTGGTGCCAGACGGGCCGGTCTGAGTATTTCACAATCTGCTCAGTTACTGGGATTTTCACGCACAACCATTTCTAGGGTTTACAAAGAATGGTGTGAAAAGGGAAAAACATCCAGTATGCGGCAGTCCTGTGGGCGAAAATGCCTTGTTGATGCTAGAGGTCAGAGGAGAATGGGCCGACTGATTCAAGCTGATAGAAGAGCAACTTTGACTGAAATAACCACTCGTTACAACCGAGGTATGCAGCAAAGCATTTGTGAAGCCACAACACGCACAACCTTGAGGCGGATGGGCTACAACAGCAGAAGACCCCACCGGGTACCACTCATCTCCACTACAAATAGGAAAAAGAGGCTACAATTTGCACGAGCTCACCAAAATTGGACAGTTGAAGACTGGAAAAATGTTGCCTGGTCTGATGAGTCTCGATTTCTGTTGAGACATTCAGATGGTAGAGTCAGAATTTGGCGTAAACAGAATGAGAACATGGATCCATCATGCCTTGTTACCACTGTGCAGGCTGGTGGTGGTGGTGTAATGGTGTGGGGGATGTTTTCTTGGCACACTTTAGGCCCCTTAGTGCCAATTGGGCATCGTTTAAATGCCACGGCCTACCTGAGCATTGTTTCTGACCATGTCCATCCCTTTATGACCACCATGTACCCATCCTCTGATGGCTACTTCCAGCAGGATAATGCACCATGTCACAAAGCTCGAATCATTTCAAATTGGTTTCTTGAACATGACAATGAGTTCACTGTACTAAAATGGCCCCCACAGTCACCAGATCTCAACCCAATAGAGCATCTTTGGGATGTGGTGGAACGGGAGCTTCGTGCCCTGGATGTGCATCCCACAAATCTCCATCAACTGCAAGATGCTATCCTATCAATATGGGCCAACATTTCTAAAGAATGCTTTCAGCGCCTTGTTGAATCAATGCCACGTAGAATTAAGGCAGTTCTGAAGGCGAAAGGGGGTCAAACACAGTATTAGTATGGTGTTCCTAATAATCCTTTAGGTGAGTGTGTGTATATATATATATATATATATACTTTTGTGTTTAAAAACATTATGAAATATATCATATAAAAAAAAAGAATTTGGAAAGACATGACGGTGAATAAAAAAGAAGTTGAAAAAAGTAAAAAAAAAAGTAAAAAAATTGGGGGTGAGCTTTTCCTTTAAACCAAAGCCATTACATATAGTACCTTTTTCAGGAGGAGGTTTAAATATTACAAGCCCTCTAAAGGAAGTTACTGGCCCACTTTCTCTGGCTATTATTTCTTCAGAGCACCAAATGTGCACCCCAAGACTCAGCATGTCATTGCATTGACTCTGTGTGCAAAACCGATCCTAAATGCCCTGATTTCCAATCTCTCCCTAGAGAACATTTCATGAGGCATCCCTAATGTCTGAATAGAGAATACAGGAAATGATGGTTAAGTGGCATGACGCTGAGTTTCCTCAGTGGCTGTCACACATCTGTGCTTGTTAATGTTCACTATGCTTGCTGCCTCTCGCAGGACAGGAACGGTTACATGGACGAAAATGAGCTTGACGCCCTCCTCAAAGACCTTTGTGAGAAAAACAAAAAGGTACGCATCTAAAAACCAGGCTAATCTGAGGTTTCATGCTTTCATTTTCTGAGATCTGTTGATGTATTCTGGCTCTCAGTTGAAGCCCATGATGGGCACAAACAAATTTCTTCAAGCAGACTCGTAAAAGAAATCTAATCTGCTGCTGCTGCACGTGGGTTGCATACAAATTATTCACTTTAGAGCAGGACAGAGAAACTTTACATTATGCAAGGGAGAAAACTACTGTGATACACGACTATCAATTTAAAAAAGGAATAGTTTGGGTTCAGTATAAGTTCAGCTCTAAGAAAACCATTTCAATCTCTCAGTTTGTAACAAAATAAATAGACATAGCACATAGACATGCACTGGGTGGATGTCTATGGGGAAAAGCATTCTGCAAGGTTTGAAGATGCCATGAAGTTCGCTTTTCTTTCCCGTGCCAATGTATTTCCTTTTAAAACAGGAAGTTTGAATAAATAGCCAATTTGATACAAATCTGTGTAGTGCAGGATTTCATCAGTATTTTTTGTCCATTTTCCTGGAAGAGAAAGACTAAATTTTAAAGGTGAATATTGTCAACTAGCATATAGATCACCTCAAAGCTAATAACTCTAAAAATGACAAATTTAGCAGTCTACTACTTTTTCTTGTCCCCTTCGATTTCTATTTCAAGTGCATAACTCGTGAATTCATTTTTAAATGTATTTGCTGCCAATAGTCTGAACATGGAATATACTTTTAAATTACATATCTGCAATACCGTTCAGAAGTTTGGGGTCATTGAGACATTTTAATGTTTTTGAAAGTCTTTTAATTTTGGCATTTATTTTATTTAAAAATACAGTAAAAACAGAAATATTATTGAAATATTATTACAGATATATATATAAAAAAAAAATGTCTAGATTAATATATTTTAAAATGTCATTTATTCCTCTGATGGCAAAGCTGAATATGTATTAGCCATTATGCCAGTCTTCAGCGCAGAAATGTTGTAATGTTTTCAATCTGCTTTTTAATTTTTAAGTAAATTAATTTAATAAAAAAATAATAATGTTCTGCATGTCTGAACAAAGCCTCTCAGACTCAGGAAAACTGAATATGTCTAATGCCACATTGACAGACAATAAAATCACTGAACATGCTCTTCTGATCTCTTGACAGGTTCTAGAAGTCAACAAAATCCCGACGTATAAGAGCGCCATCATGGCTCTGTCTGACGGAGGCAAGCTCTACAGAACAGAGTTAGCGCTGGTGTTGTGCGCAGAGGAGATGTGAACTCCTCCATCTGTACTCGCACCATCTCAGAACCCCGTCCCCAGCTCACATGTGATGCGTAATGTAGCTAGAACCTTCTTACGTTCTTTCATTTTGAACATGGATTTCACATAGACAGGCAACCAGTGGCACATACTTTTCAGTTTGTTGTTTCTATACTGTTTCTAAATGTACAGATTTTTTTAACAATGACACACGTACAATACAACCTGCACTGCATAGATGAACGCTTCATTTCCCTCAACACGAGGAAACCCAAAAAGCTACCAAATTCCCATCATGATTTTAAAATCCAAAATATTCACCAATACCTATTCTGCAAATATAATAAGTATTGATTTATCTAACACTATCATAGACAAAAGCAATAATGTCCTCAAGGAATGCTGATGAAACATGGCCTGTTGGTGGGATCTATATAAAACTCAAAGGCTACAAAATATACTTTTGCGATGCATGTTTATACTGTAGCTGATGGCAGGCCCTGCTAGTGGGGTATTTTTGACTGCAAGCACATGCCGAACGTAATGCATCGCCCCAGACCTGTCTTTAATGTTAGATTTTGCACTGTAAAGAATGACATGCTCCTCTATGCTGAACACCACAGACACTGTGTAAGAAGATATTAAACTTATTGAATGACTACTTGTATCCAGTTGTGTGTCATACTGAACATCCCTCAGTCCCTAGAAATCAGCTTAATATTGAAGTAATGAAAGGCCTCACCTGTTTGCCTTTCTTCTGTGGAAAAGTTTTTCCCCATACAATGAAAGTCAATGGGGTCCAATGTTGTTTGGACCCCATTCAATTTCATCGTATGGACAAAAACAGTTAAAACATTTTTCTATTTTTTTTCTTTTGTGTTCCGGAGTAGAAAGTAAGTTAGGTTTGGATCAATATGAGTAAAAAGATCTCAAGAAGCTCATTGTGTGGTTTGGTCCAACATATTCATAACATGCAAATGTTAGTTTGTTCAGTAAATAAAATCATACTAAAATTGAATGCCTGGTTTGAAACAGTACATGAAAATAAAGCTGGTGTTGGGGAGTTCTGGCAAAAGCACAAAACAATTCTCAGTAGAGTTCCCCTCTCCATTTAAAGTTTAAACAGATCATGATCTTATCTTATAATTGAACAGTTGACCTTCCCAAAGCGGACTCTGCAAGACATAAAACTTCTGTCATTGTGAACAAACAGAAACACTCAGAATCTAAACCTTTGTTTAGTTGGAACTTTGATAGCTTGGCTGAAGTAAATCATCTAGGATAGCTGCATATTGAAAACACATTTGATTTACATATTTTCTCATATCTATATCAAGATTTTATGGTTGGAATTTTCGATTAAACACCTTTGGACTGGAACACCAAGGATGAATCGTATTCGAGAGAAATGCCTTTCTCTCTCCAGTGCTGTAGCCGGAAAATTGTTTTGATACCAGAATTTCAATGCCAATTTATGAACTATTTTATCACCCTGCCAGTAGTGATTTAGGCTGCCCTGAAAGTGCCACATTGAGGCTAACTGATATTTAGCACTGATGACTTCGAGGACATATACCCCCGGTTTCACAGACAAGGTTTAAGCTAGTCTTAGACTAAAATGCATGTTTGAGCTGTTTTTACTGAAAGCAACTTTCACTGACATACATATCTTAAAATATGTCAGTTCCATTGTTTTGTCTCGAGATGCACATCAGTAATGTTTTTTTTTTTTTTCTAAGGCACGTTTATAAAAGCTACTTAAATGCCCTAACTGAACTAAGGCTTAATCTTGGCTTAATCTAAGCCCTGTCTGTGGAACCGGGGCACTCAGGCCTAAAACTTAAATATAAATTAATTAAATCCAAATATATTAAATTACACAATAATAATGTATAATACTATTTATAAAATACATATATAATTTATGAAATAAACTACACTACCTTTCAAAAGTTTGGGGTCAACAAGTTTCTTTAAATAAATTATTTTAATTTAGCAAGGATGCATTAAAGAGACAGTAAATGCATTTACATTGTTACAAAATATTTATATTTTAAATAAATGATGTGTTTAACTTTCTAATCATCAAATACTGACAAAAAGTATGTTTCCACGAAGAATTTAAGCAGCACAACTGTTTTCAACTGAGATAAGAAGAAATGTTTCTTGTGCACAAATCAGCATATTAGAATGATTTCTGAAGGATCATGTGACACTGAAGACTGAGTAATGTTGCTGATGAAAATTCAGCTTTGTCAAAGGAATAAATTTGATTTAAAAAATGCTGAAAAGAAAAGCTTTAAATAAATAAATGCAGCCTTGGTGAACATGAGAGTCTTACAAAAACATTTTAAAAACCTTGCGGACCTCAAACTTTTGAACATTAGTTTTTTATATAAGTTTGTATATATATATATATATATATATACAAATAAAGGTATAACATTCAATGAACAGTGATTTATATGTGATTATCTGTACTACACAAGCATTATAATTTACTATAAACAAAGGCAGGTCAACAAGAAAAGATGCAGTTTTCCATAAGGGTACCACACCAGGGTTTTTTTGTGCTGTCAAGAGCCCATCAAAAAAGACCACAAGCAGTAATATAATATAATCTGGAACTACTAAAATGAATAAAAAATGAATATGGAGACTCCTCAGTGGTCATTTTAATGAAACCTGATTTAAAAAAAACCCTCACTTTCAAAGATAAAAAAAACCCTCTAGAAATACAAAGCAATTAAAGCTCGGAAATGCATTTCCCTCAGTTATTTAGTTATTTATCCACTAATTGGTATTTAATCAAGAATAAAGCAAGAAACAATGCAGAATTTATTCTATTTTTGACTCAAATAATTTCAATGCATGAAACAAGGTAATGTACACCAAACTTTAATTTGTACTTAGTCATTATATTATAAGGCGGTTGAAAGTTGTACGATTTCAAATCTTTTGATCAAGTTTAGGTTGACTTTAAGCATTCTTTTAAACATTCTTTGTGGGCTTTATCCATCCATCCATTCTATTCTTCAAACCACTAATATTCTGTATAAGTCGCAGGGATGCTGGATCCTATCCAAGGGCACTGGGGCAGCATGCAGGCTAAATATGTAACCTACATGTTTACAGCCAACAGAATGTAAATGCCATTGTTACAATGGATTTTTAAGGCAGAAATGGCAGACAGGCCAAACTTAAATGTCAAATGTGCACACATTTTTAATTCAATATGGCTCTAATCCTCCAAACAACAATTCCTTACAGCCCTCAAGGTGATAAATGTGTCACAGAATGGATATGTGTATGTGCCAAGACAACTTAAATCTCAATTTATACAGTCTACAAACCATATTTCAATTGATTACTCTGTTACACAGTGATTGAGATTAGGACTGTCATTAGTGCTGAATTACTGTGGTTTTAGAGGTTTACGATCCCTTTGTGCTTCTGATCATTGATTCCATCATGGCCCATTGCTCCTTTGTGACCTGGCAAATAAAATCAAGGAAAACATAATAAATAAAGTAATGAAAACTCCCCATTGTAAATATCTGATTGACTGAGTAAAAAAAAAAGAAAGAAAATCACCTCCTTCAGACCATTGAACTCGCCAGCCATGGAGACATATTCACCACCATCCATTCGAATGATCTAAGGACAGAGGAGCTGTTAAAGCTGGAAATTTGTCTTTCACTGTGAAAAACATATTAGCTTCCCTGTCAGGGCTCCTCAACTTTATAAGTAGAGTCATTACAGTAATGCGCCGGACTATATAATTTCATATTGATCTCTGGAGCACTACTTTTCCCCCCTAATTATTCACAAAATTCCCTCTGCTACCCATCACAGAGGGAAAGAGAGGTTTAGGTTGTGCCCTTGTCTCCGTTTGGCTGTAAATGGAGAGGCCCTGTGGGGAAGACTCTAGGTGAGCTCTTGCCCAGAGAGGCGAAGCACTTTTCACGCAAGGTCATGGAACTCACCGCTCCTGATACCCAGCTGGCGTAGTCGCTGCAGAGGTAGGTGGCAAGGTTGGCGATCTCTCCAGGAGTGCCCAGACGACCCACGGGTATCCTCGAGAGCATCATATCCTCAAACTGTCCGGTGGGATCCAGTCTGCTAAATGCACCCTTCAGAAAGATACTGGGAGAGTTATTATAATGTTTGGAAAACTAAAGCTTGAAAGATAAAAAATAATCCAAACTGGACTGAGTCAGTGAGCTGAACTAGAGAACTGAATCAGTCTGATTTGTGAACAAATTATTCAAGCGTCCTTGAGCCCTTGGAAAGGCGCTATATAAATACAACTTATTATTATTATTATTCAGACTGGTTTTCATTGAAAAGATCCGACCAGAAAGCAAGATTCATTCACAAATTCACTCTACACACCAAGGGATGGACAACATTTTCAGAGAAGAACTTAAAACATGCACACTACCTTGGTTTTGATTGGTCCTGGTTGAATAACGTTAAATCTCATGCCGTATCTGCCCCACTCAGCAGCCAGAGACCTGTAGGTAGACACAATCAGCCTTTACACATGCTCTGATTTTAGGGATGAAAATTTTAACTGATACTGATAACTAATAGTTCTTTATATTTGAAAGGCGATAACCAAAATATTGGCCAATAAATCTAAATACAAATTTTTTGTAAATTTTTGAGAGCCTGATTACAAAAACAAAAGTCTCACCGTTAAAAGCCATGTCCCAAGCACACAATTATAATGTTCTCATTATCATTTTATGTAGCCTATATGACAGATTTGCGCTGCACATGTTGCTGAACTGTATTTTCAAGTGATTTCAATCATATTTGAAGCAATTTAAAACCATCATGGCAAACAGTGCGCATCTCAAGTGTCTCAGCTGAAGGAAATCTATAATTTTTTGCCTTTAATATACCGGCCAAATTTTCTTATTGGGACGATAACAACAATAACATTAAAAATGAACATTTTCGGCTGATACCGATATGATGACCGATTTATTGTGCATCCCTATCTGAATTATTTGAAATTTGTCCCACTTTTTGGGGACATCTGGTCATCCTATCTATCAGACATGACCACTAGTGCTTCTAGTGTAATTATCTCCCTGAGACGGACCTTTTTCCATTAGGTTTATCACACAGCACTAGTGTAAGCACTAGCAAACATGGTGGCTCAAAGTCAAGCCAAGGAAAATGCAATCAAATGGCTTTTAAGGCTCTGGTGATCTCATGTAAAGAATGTATGTAACACAAATCAATCAAAATTTGTCAAATCAGACAATCAGTAATTGATTAAAAGTACTGTGTGTGGCCACTTTGCAATTAAGCAACAGATATTTTTGTAGGGTCTAAATCCAGTATACAATTAATGCAGTGTCTGAAATCACTACAAATTCAATATTTGTAAGATTAAGAAATTCAAAAAAAAGAAAAAAAGAATAATAAGACCTAAAATTCATAATAACAATAATAATACAATATTTAATATATATTTAAGAAAATTGAAAAAAAATGTTTTGATTCTGCAGTATTTAGAACTCACTAATCATACCAAATGCAAAGAAAAAAAACAAACATTATTTTTATTATTAAATGCAAGGCAATTGATTCAGACAAACAACTTCTTATGGAATCAAGATCATCTCTGTTTATCACTCATGATGTGTAAACCAATTTTAAAAAGCATGATATATACATAAGTGTCATGGTGCTTATGTTATATGCAGTATCATCCTGAAATAAGACATGCTTGGTTTAATTGAGCTCCTCATTCCAGTCTTCAAAAAAAGTAAAAAAAAAAAAATTTATTTGAAGTAAATCCTGTCGTTGAACTAAACATTTAAGCAGAGATGATATTATTAATAAGCTACTGATCTAAATCATTAGGTATATAATGTGCTGTCCAGTGTCCACCTCTCTCTATTGCATTTCCAGCATATTTAACACTCCTTAAGGGGATAGGATCAAGATCCCCATCTTACAATTAAAATGTAAATGAAACAGCCACTGCACCTTCATTATGATAACATATGCAGCCTTTCAGGAATATATTAGAAACGCATTTGACAGGAGGACCTGATTCTCAAAAGGCCTGCCAGGAGGTGAATTACCTAAAAACGTGTCTGTAGTGTAACGGAGTACATACGTGCACAGCTTCTCCACTCCAGCTTTAGCCGCAGCGCTTGGCACAACAAATCCTGAGCCACTCTCAGCGTAGATTGTGGTGATGGCCAGAAAAGCAGCACCTTTATAAATTCAACAAGATTATCAGTTTCTGGTGCTTTAAATGAGATGAATCTATAAGCTGCAGATCACCTGTGACATCATGAGATGATAATAAAACAGTATAAACAATTTATAAATAGTTCTACGTGCATCAAGAATCTAATCTCTGTTTTAAATCACCATTGAAATGAAAATACAATGAACGCACTGAGTCTTGAAGGTCAGACTTGTTATCAGCAACATAATATCTTTGCACTTGGAGTTAATGGAGTAATTGAACAGTCTGTAATCACCATGTTCGAGGAAGCAGAAAGAGGTCAACATAATCAGGTGAGAGGCTGGGTGTCTGAATCTGAGCAGCTCATTCAACAAATACACACAACAAACACACAAATATGACTGAGGCAATGAAATGGAATTATCTTATCTTGCTAGTTGTCATCTTACCCACACACACACACTTAGGTCTTATCATTGCAAAATATAATAAATGTACTACATAAAGACTAATGATGTCTTAATTTACACATGAGTAATTATGCTGCAGCTTACTGGTCACAGCCAGAAGCTGTTATCTTCACGGAAAACAAAGAGAGCAGAAAACGGCATGAATGCACATAAATTAGCCCATTACAAAAACAAGCTTGATTAGCAAAACAACTTTGACAACTTTTTTTATGCCACTTTCCAAAAAGCATTATTCATGGAATGTGCGAAGAAGCCACAGGCAACATCATTACTGCAGAAACATCAAGACAACGGGCAGAAGACAAATGTGGATCATCTGGACAACTTAGTCAGTCACAAACATAGATGTGATGCTGTAAAATTTTCCACATTTCAATTCATCGCACTATAAAAGAATTGGTCACAATGTAACTTACAGAACAATAAAAAGTTTGTGTTCAGTAAGATTTTTTTTATGCTTTTGAAAGAAATTCAATTTCTTTCAGAGTCTTATGCTCACCAAGGCTGCATTTTTAATAAAAAATTTGAGTAAAAAATACAGTACAATGTTCAATACAATAGTTATATTGTGAAATATTATAACAATTATTATTACAAAATAAAAATAACTCTTTTCTATTTTAATCTATTTTAAAATGCAGTTTATTCCTGTGATGGCAAAGCTGGATTTTCAGCAGCCATTACACAAGTGCCATATGACCCTTATTTAAAAGAACAACATTAATTTGAAATATAAATCTTTTTTAATGTCTTTGCTCTAAATTTTGATGAACCAAATGCATCCTTGCTGAATAAAAGTATTAATTTCTTTCTCTTTTACACTACCTTTTAAAAGTTAAGAAATGTTCTGGGTTTTCTATTTATCTCTATTGACAGAATCTGTGACATGCTGTCAGTTATCACAGATGATAATGAATAGTACAGATTATCAGTGACTTGAGCACTCTGTAGGATATTTTTGCATTTACTGCCCTCTAGTGGTTATGCACTCCAAATCAACCACCTCCAGCCAACCAATAACTAACATTTATGCATTTGGCAGAAGCTTTTATCCAAAGAGACTTTCAGGTGCACATTTTAATCAGCTCACTCACTCCCTGGGAATCAAGCACCATGCTCTACTGTTTGTAACTGCTTTGCATACTACAATGGTTCTCAACCCTGGCCCTGGGCTGTGTCTGAAATCACCCCCTATTCCCTTAAATAGGGCTTTATTTGAGGGAACAACCATTTGTACTGGTGTCCGAAACCATAGTGGTTATTATCGAGTTCACTAATTCAATCCTATAATGCACCGCAATAACGAGTGTACAACTGACACTCAATGGCAGAGAATACCCATAATGCACTGTGAGGGTCGTTCACAAGATGGCGCCCGCAGCTGAATCATCCATGCATTCATTTTCCAAACCACTGGTCCAATGTGTGTACAATATGTGTGTAATATCATGCAGGTATAAATTGCTTTTTAATTATTTAATAAAGGTTTATACATGCTAGTTACCATGACAGAGTTCAGATAAATATTTTCATTACTACTCGAGCTGCCAGTTTGCCAAGTTTCAAATGGTTATTAAAAAGAAAGCACAAACTATACAAAAGCAGCAGCCCTTCTGACACACTCAGTGTTCGAATTCACTCACTCCTTCAAGTGGACTATATTAGTGGACTAATGTAGGGGATAGTGAATGAGGGTATAGGGGGCGATTTCAAACACAGCTCTGGAGTTCCCCCAGAACTACACATTTTAGAGTACGGTTACGATGTACTAAAAATGGAAATGTTTTTCCTTTTGCATTTTTCACGTACAGACGACAACATATGAGTGAAACTGTATTATGCCTGTATTATGCCTGCCAGACCAGTGGTGCTTATAACATCACCGTTTTTTTCACAAACTTGTTTGTGTTTTAAGCGTTTGCACAGAGACGATAACAGTATTGTTTTCAAAAACTTGCAGTTTGAATCTTGTTTTCTAAAGTTTGCATTTTCAGGCCCCCAAAATGCTGTTGTCATGTAAATGAACAGCCAAAACGCATAAAAAGTTTTCCGTTTTAGTTGAAAACGGTGTCGTGTAAACGGACCCTTAAATGTCTCCCTAATCAAAAACTCGTCAGTAAAGATTTAGATGTGAACCTTAGATGTGTCAGATAAGAGAGACATCAAAAATGTGCGGTGCTTGGCCTACTCCAGGGCCAGGGTTGGGAACCACTGGCATACTAAATATAAACAGATCTTTATCATGATTAAAAGTTGAATTACCCTACAACTACTTTGCTACATCTATAAAAATAATAATCACCTTTCTCAGCTTTGATGAGGCGTTTCCCGATGTCTAGCGTGACATAGGCAGTGCCGTTCAACACTATGTCGGTGATGGTTCTCCAGGCATTGGGAGACAGCTTCTCTGAAGGAGAGATGAAGTTTCCAGCTGCATTGTTTATCACCACCTGGCAAACAGAATCCCAACGTATCAGAAGGAGTTTTGTGTGGAATCTATTGTATCACTGCTGTTAAGATGGAGATCTAAACCTACATCAGGCAGGCCGACATCATTGACAAGCTGGTCAACAGCAGCTTCAACTGAAGCAGGGTCTCTAACATTACACTGGACGGCATGGACCTGAAACATCAACACATTTATCAAACTCTAGGAGGATGAAAACAAGTTCCTCACCAAAAACATGGCAATGTTTGCTTGGATGTGAGAGGTACCTTGTTTTCTGTCTGTTGTGAGATTTCCTCTGCTGTTTTCTTCAAAACATCAAGATTTCTGGAAGTGACAACAGGAGACTTAACACGACTATTTGAACATGAATAATCACTCAAATTTAACATGATTTAACTTTTGGATTTGCTTGCAGGGTGTGTCATCAATTATTTAGGAACTAGAAGACAAAATAACAGTAAAACAAAACAGTGATCGTGAGAAATCTTACAATTTAAAATAACTGGTTTCTGTTGTAATATATTTTAAGATGTAATTTGTTAAGATGTAAAGCTGAATGTTCAGCAGGCATTACCCCAGTCTACATTGTCACATGATCCTTCAGAAATCCTTCTAATGTGCTCCTCAAGAAACATTTCTTACTATTATCAATGTTGGAAACAGTTGTGCTGCTTAATACTTTTTTGATGATTTTATGAGAGGGGTAACTAACCTGCTGGCTATCACGCATTCTGCTCCCAGTGAAGACAGAGCAGTGGTCATGGCTTTTCCAAGTCCTGTTCCTCCTCCAGTGATAAAAGCCACTTTGTTTTTGAAAGTTCCTGGGAGAAGCATAACACCTTCAGAAGGTGGGAAGAATCTAGCTTGGGGACTGCTCTGGTATAAAGTGTTTGTCCCATTTCCAAACAACTGTTAAAGGATGCAAAGAGGGTCATTTTATTTATTCAGACAGCAGCTAGTAAAAAAAAAAAAAAAAAAAACTGGGTGAAAGGTCATAAGGACAATGAAAGTATAAAGTACTTCCTGCTTAAGCTATGCATTTAGGGAAATATACATTATAATTAATAGAACATGTCTCAAATGTAGCCTTAATCATGTATGAAAGGCATGATTTTTACATTCAGTGTACATTAACAATTAAAAGAGTTAATTTTACTGTGCAACCTATTAAATATGAATTCCCTAAAATGCCATTTAAAAACGTATATTTTATAAAACTAAAAGTTCAGCTTATGAGATTTTGAAACTAAATTACAATTGAATGCATGCACAACTAAATAAAATTCTTACTCGTGCTGGTGTGAAACACTTGTTTGGAGTTAAAACTCCATTTAACAAGGCCAGTCCTCTGAGCACCGCCATAACGTCAAAAGGAAAAAAAAACACAAAAAAATTTAGAGGGAGAATACCATGGAGAATACGTGATGCAACAAAGTCAAAAGCATACAAATAACCTAGTGAAGTCAGACTCAGTAATGCCTCTGACGCATTGAAATCACTCTACAACTAAAGTCCGAAAATCCTGAATGATATCTTCCGGTTTCCGGTTTGCCTGCTGATCTGAGATCAGTCGAGACTGGCTTATCATCCAATAGCGTGTCGCTAATGAGCTGACGATCAGATCTCAGATCAGCCATTGGAGATGCACACCTCTAGTTCACTCCTGAGACATAACAAACGAAGCGGCTCTTTTTTTTGTAAATATCTGTATAAAGTATCGTTTGTATCATTTGACATTTCTTCTAGTATTGTTCGTTTTAACTTAGGCAAAATGTAGAATGTCATTTTGTGTAAGGTGGTTTTGTGTAATAACTCTAGTTAACCAGTCGGTTGACAGCGCGCCGGTGCTCAAACAATCAGGTAAACAACCGTTTATTTGTACATCAGTGCTGTAAACAAACACTATATACGCACACGTATTTGGCATATTTCGTTATAACTGGTAGTTTATGTGGATAGAAAATGACAACTATGTAAATATTTGAGTTATTTTTTCTAGCTAGTATTGCTAACAGATATGATGCAGCATTTAATATCCGATGACAC
Source organism: Leuciscus leuciscus (assembly GCF_965113295.1). NCBI lineage: Eukaryota > Metazoa > Chordata > Actinopteri > Cypriniformes > Leuciscidae > Leuciscus > Leuciscus leuciscus. The sequence goes on from NC_138744.1 coordinate 9,365,847, forward strand.
TATGATGTGAAAGGCTGTATACTGGATCTGAAGATTATAACGTTACTGAATTTATGACAAAACTTTTCATGTATTTATTTACTTTAGTTGCAGATCGTTATTAGTAATCATTTTAAGAGAAAGTAGATTTTTGTAATAAACTGCAGATCTATCTATCTATCTATCTATCTATCTATCTATCTATCTATCTATCTATCTATCTATCATAGGTAGATTTGTCTTTTGGGCCAGCCATCTCTGATCCAGTGAGATGGGGAACCAACTGGCTGGAATTGCTCCATCGCAGATACTTTCAGTGGACAGTTATTTCTCTGACATCCATGATTATGAATATGACAAAAGTCTGGGCAGTACGCGTTTTTTCAAAGTGGCCCGGGCGAAACATAGAGAAGGATTGGTTGTGGTTAAGGTCTTTGCGATCCAGGACCCCTCTCTGCCCCTGACCAGCTACAAGCAAGAACTGGAGGAGCTGAAAATCAGACTGCACTCCTGTCAGAACTGTCTGCCTTTTCAAAAAGCCACACTTACTGAGAAAGCAGCCATACTATTTCGGCAGTATGTTCGGGATAACTTGTATGACCGTATCAGTACACGGCCGTTTCTCAACAACGTGGAGAAGAAGTGGATTGCCTTCCAGCTCCTCAATGCCGTGGACCAGGCCCATAAATCTGGTGTGCGTCATGGTGACATTAAAACAGAGAATGTTATGGTGACAAGCTGGAACTGGGTGCTTCTCACAGACTTTGCTAGTTTTAAACCCACATACTTGCCTGAAGACAACCCTGCAGATTTCAACTACTTCTTCGACACGTCCAGGAGGAGAACGTGCTACATTGCTCCGGAGAGATTCGTGGATGGCAGTATGTTTGGCACCGAAAGTGATCAGACAACACCGCTTGTGGATCTCTCCAGCAATAGCCAACGGACCAGGGGAGAACTCAAGCAACCCATGGACATCTTCTCAGCTGGTATCCATTATATATTTTTTCTGTTTGCTTAAAGCAGGTGCAGTATAATATATGAAATATTTTTCAAAGACCTTTCTTGTTTCATTTTCTTTTGTTAGGTTGTGTGATTGCAGAATTGTTCACAGAGGGCGTCCCGCTCTTCGACCTCTCACAACTGCTGGCTTACCGTAAAGGACATTTCCAGACCGAACAAGTGCTGATGAAAATTGAGGATCACAGTATTAGAGAACTGGTAGCATTTCTATTCATTTGAGATTTTAGATATTTTGTATTATTTCACATTTTCCCTTTAGGTTCTACAAACTTATAGCCCACACTACCATTTTGGAGCTGCTATTTTTAAATGTTTTTTAAATAAGGCATTTATGCTCACCAAGGCTGCATTTATTTGATCAAAAATACAGTAAAAGAGTAATATTGTGAAATATTATTGCAACTTAAAATGACTGTTTTCTATTTTAATATATTCTAAAATGCAATTTATTTCTGTGATGGTTAAGCTGAATTTTCAGCATTATTACTCCAGTCTTCAGTGTCACAAGATCCATCAGAAATCAATCTGATATGCTGATTTGGTGCTTGAGAACATTTCTTATTATTATCACTCCTGAAAGCAGTTGTGCTGCTTAATATTTTTGTGGAAACCATGATAAAAAAAAAAAAATCCAGGATTCTTTGATGAATAGGACAGCATTTATTTGAAATAGTCTTTACTGTCACTTTTGATCAGTTTAATGCATCCTTTCTGAATAAAGTGATATTTCTATCAAACAAAATCTTACTGACTCTACAATAATTAATAAATAATATAATACTAGTCAGTACTCTTAATTAGATATTACGTAGTACTCTAAATAATTTCATCCACTTTATGCAGGTGGCACAAATGGTGCAGCGAGAACCGGAAAAGCGCATGACGGCTGAAGAATACCTGAAGCAGCAGCGAGGAAAAGCTTTCCCAGAAATCTTCTACACCTTCCTTCAGCCCTACATGGCCCAGTTTGCCAAGGAGACCTTCCAGTCTGCTGACGAAAGGGTGTTGGTGATACGTAAGAACCTGGAGAACATCCTCAATAACCTGTGCAGTGGCGGGCAGACTGGGAAGGCTGAAAAGCAGGAGAAGGCATCTCAGGAACTTAGTTCATCCAAGGAGCAAGGGCTGGTGGTGCTGGTGTCAGTGATCACATCCTGTCTGCAGACGCTGCGCTTTTGCGACTCCAAACTGGCAGCTCTGGAACTGATCCTTCATCTGGCGGGCCGGCTAAATGTGGAGATTCTGCTGGACAGGATCACACCATACTTGCTGCATTTCTGCAATGACTCGATGCCGCGCGTCAGGGCCGAGGCCGTTCGCACACTGACTAAAGTGCTGGCGCTGGTCAAGGAGGTTCCTCGCAATGATGTTAATATCTACCCAGAATACATTTTACCTGGGATTGCCCACTTGGCCCAAGATGAAGCAACGATTGTCAGACTTGCTTATGCAGGTATTCTAGTGCTAGAAATCTCTGGAGAAAATTGTCTAAATTGTCTGCCTTTTAAATGTGTAACTGTAAATAGTTTTCACGATCCATAAAGTTTCTGATTTAAATGAAAACAAAATGAAAAAAACATTAAATTGGAAATACTTAAGGTTACGGAAGTACAATGGATTATGAAAGGGGTTTCATATTGACTTAAATATTATATTACATTATATTAATGTTCAAAAGTTTGGGGTCAGTAAGAGTTATTTTTTAAGAAATGTATACTTTTATTCTGCATAGATGTGTTCACTTTAACAAAAGTAACAGTAAAGACTTTTATAATGTTACAAAAAAATTATATTTCAAATAAATGCTTTTCTTTTTAACTTTCTATTCATCAAAGAATTCTGAGACAAAAATGCACTATAATAATGATTTCTGAAGGATCATGTGACACCTAAGGCTGGAGTAATGGCTGCTGCAAATTTAGTTTTGCCATCTCCGGAATAAATTACATTTAAAAATATATTAAAATAGAAAAATAGTTATTTTAATTTATATTTCACAATATTAATGTTTTACTGTGTTTTTGATCAAATAAATGCAGCCTTGGTGAGCAGAAGAGACTTCTTTTAAAAAAAACGTACAGACTCTAAACTATTGAACAGCAGTGTATGTTATATTATTATATTATATTTATAGAGAACATAGCACATTTGGCTGAGACAGCACTGCGTTTTCTGGAGCTGGTGCAGGAGAATAATTTGAGCTCTGAACAAGACCTCAATGGAGAGGACACAGAAGAAACTCTTCACCCCAATGAAAACTATGATTCAGGTAAATGTTGGTCCTTCAATTAAAGCTCACTTTTATGGTAGTTTTGAAACAACATTAATAACCAGTTTGCATGAAAAGATTTGAATGCTATCATTAAAACGCTGTGGATATGATCCATCTATCGTCCAAAGAGCTGCAGGCCTTGCATGAGATGGTTCAGCAGAAGGTGGTGACTTTACTGAGCGACCCTGAGAACATCGTCAAACAGACGTTGATGGAGAACGGGATCACGCGCCTCTGCGTGTTCTTCGGCAGACAGAAAGCCAACGATGTCCTCCTCTCCCACATGATCACCTTCCTCAACGACAAGAATGACTGGCACCTCCGTGGAGCTTTCTTTGACAGCATAGTAGGAAAGTTGCCACCACAGTTGCTTCATATGAAGGCAGTCTCTTGCAACATGGCAACCAAATCTCCTCCTCTCTGCAGGTGTTGCAGCATATGTGGGCTGGCAGAGTTCCTCCATCCTGAAACCTCTTCTGCAGCAAGGCCTGAGTGACGCTGAGGAGTTTGTCATTTATAAAGCTCTCAACGCTCTCACTTGCATGTGTCAGCTGGGGCTGCTGCAGAAACCTCACATCTACGAGTTCGTCAGTGATATTGGTCAGAAAAACTCTCTTCATTCATAGTCCATTGTATAATGTGCTTCGTAATTATTGTATATCATTTATTATTTAAAATGTTACTATCCCACAGCTCCTTTCTTGTGTCATCCCAATCTGTGGATCCGCTATGGAGCTGTGGGTTTCATCACTGTTGTCGCTCAGCACTTAAACATTGCTGATGTCTACTGCAAACTTATGCCCCATCTCAACCCCTTTATCACTCAGCCGATTATACAGGTGAGGTTACATTAGTGCGGGCTTCGGCTCTAGTGTATCATATTAGTTGTGACTTATTTGCTACACTTCTTGTTTACAATGAACACAAAAGGTGTGTTTTAAATGAATCTGCTGACCATTCTTTTAATATACAGTGATAAAAGTAATTGAGGACTATCCTAAAAATAGTTCATAAGACAGACAAACAGACCAAAATGTAAGTTATTATGGCCTGAAATTCTTAAACCATTCACCTTTTGTGTTTCACGGAAGAAATGACAAGTAAATGACAGAATTTTAATTTTGGTTAAACAATTTTTCTGCCTTTGGACAGATTGATAAGGAGATTGTGTTGCTCAGTGTGCTGAAAGAGCCTGTAAGTCGCTCCATCTTTGACTACGCACTGCGTTCCAAAGACATCGGAAGCCTCTTCAGACACCTGTTACTCCGCCAAAAAAAGCGCAATGGCTCCATCCCAGAATGCCCCATTCCTGAGGATCCTGCAATTGCACAGCTCCTTAAGAAACTTCTCTCACAGGTTAGGAAAATAAATTTAAGTTCTATTCTAGTTTTTAATTATCTATTTATTTACATAAATATATGATGTTGCTACTGTAGGTAGAATTTCTTTGTGATTTGTTTTTTTTATGAATAAATAATTATGTTTTAGTTTTATAGCAACATTTCAATGAAATAACCACATTCCTTTCCCTAACACTATCCCTGAGTAATGACTGGTTAATAGAAAGGTCGTTTTAGGAACAATAAGTCATGTGTCACTTGTATAAATCAAGTTGAGCAGTTATCATGTGATTTCTTTCAGGGAATGACGGAAGCTGAGGAGGACAAGCTCTTGGCTCTGAAAGACTTCATGCTCAAGTCCAACAAAGCCAAAGCCAACATCATAGACCAGAGCCACCTGAGTGATGGAGCCCTCAGTGGAGTCATTGATCTCGGTACACTGGGCATCACTGGCCGACAGGTGGACCTGATCAAGCCAAAGCAAGAATCTGAAGACAAGAGAGGTGGGTGATAAACTTTCTGCGGTCATTTTTACTGCTACTTCAATTGAAGATATATACGCGTCTCATGCCGTTAGTTCACCATTTAAAATTAATGCATTATATTTTTTCGTTTGTTTACAGACTTCATCCCTTCTGCCTCTGGTATATTGTTTAGGTCTCAAACAGCTAATCTCTGTTTGAAGTTATAATCACTCACTTTGACTAACACTTTGACTAGGCTTTGTGTGGCTAGATCAGAGAATTCATGATAAGTGGCAGATATGATGTGGATAGATACACTTTGTTGTGCACTCTAGCACATTTGGGCTAATGATGCTTTTTGTTGCAGTCATTTCCCAGTATACACTACCATTTAAAACTTTAGGTTTTTCTAAAGAAATCAATTCTTTTATTTAGCAAGGATGCATTCAATTAATCTAAAGTAAAAGTAAAGACATTTATAATGCCATAAATACTGTTCTTTTGAACTTTATATTTATCAAAGAATCCTGACAAAAACAGGTTTCATGGTTTCCACAATAACTGTTTTCAACATTGATAATAATAAGAAATGTTTACTTAAATCAGCATATTATAATGATTTCTGAAGGATCATTTGGCACTGAAGACTAGAGTAATGGCTACTGATCATTAATATTTGCCATTACAGGAATAAATTACGTTAAAATATATTTTAAATTATAATAATATTACAGTTTTTACTGTATTTTTTGATCAAATAAATGCAGCTTTGGTGAGCATAAGAGGCTTTTAAAAAGGCTTTTTAAATCTTACTGTCTGACTCTAAACTTTTGAATAATAGTGCATGTAAATATTTATTCTCATAGATTCCATATTAGTTGGGGAATATTATTGCAGAAACTTTTTTGATGCCGATGACCCCCAAATATGATGATCAAAGCTTTGCGAGGGATCCCCTGCCTATAATGTAAAAACAGTTATATATTTTTCATGGATAAATACCTATTTATACCTAGTAAAAAAAAAAAAAAAATCAAACTATGGCTGTCTTTAGAAAGTTGATAATTATTAGCTATATCTATACTATTTTACTGCATTGCCAGCATTATTATTCCTCACACAATTTTTTATCTAGTGCAGAAAAAAAAAATGGACAGAAGCTGGGCTTGTAAAACTGCAGCTATAAGAGAAGTTGTAGGTGGTTTGAAAAATTGGTGATTTATTTGCTGAGTTAATGATCTCAACATATTGTGTAGTCCTCTTCAGTTCAAGTGTATTTGGGAAGTAAAATTTTTATTGTTTGCTTCTGTTCTATGATAATATTCACTTTTTGAACTAATATTAAACTACTTTATTTTTAAGTACTGCGTCTTTGCGCTGACTAAATCCATTGCCTGATTTCTTTTTCATGTGTCGGTACGCATGTTGACGCTAACTGAGCAGCACAGAGTGTTTTAGAAACCAGAAATGCATAATTTATCAGAACCACATTTAAAACCGGTCCAATTTTTTTCTCTTGTGACAGCTCGCAAGCATACGAAACAGGACTCCAACTTGAACGAAGAGTGGAAGAGCATGTTTGGTTCTCTGGACCCTCCCAGCTCGACGGCGACTCCCTCGACGGTACCTAATGTTCTAGTTCCGAGCGGTGGTGGGGAACCCAGTGGAACTCTTGCTGGAGAGCGCCTGCGATCTAAGAGTTCCTCACAGACTCTTAACCTCCCTCATGTTTCATCCTCAGGCCAGGTCGACCCCTGAGCCGACAGTGTGATATCGTCCCTCCCCTCTTCTCTTTCTCTGCCCTCTCTCCCTCTCCTGTCATCCTTTCTTCATCAACACCTATCTTAGTGTGCATTTGTCCGTGTTGCAACACTGTAGTCTGTAAAGCCTTTCAATCATATCAGTCACCTGATATTTTCCATCATGTTTACTCAAACATGCAGGAATGTCCTGGATTTTCTCTAGATTAAATACACTTAGCATGTTGTTCCTCAATAGTGGTGATAAAGAACTAAAATCTTTATCTTAAACCTCTCCCCGTTGCTCTTCAACCGCAGGTACCTGAGGCCGGATCTGTGCAGCCCAGGAAAACCACAGTGCTCCCTAGCATTCAAGTGGTACAGTCCGTAACCGGAGCGTCTACATACCAGCGACGCATCACTACGTGCAAGGCTGAGCTGCAACAGCTGGTGCAGCAGAAAAGAGAGCAATGCAACGCAGAGCGCATGGCCAAACAGATGATGGAGAGCGCAGAGTGGGAGAGCAGGCCTCCGCTGCCAGGTACAGCAGTCTCGTCTCCACCCTAACACATCATGTGGCTGTCTAGCCTTTGCTTGCGAAAAATCAGTACGATTTCTCGTACTGAAATCAGCAGCTGACCTTTTTGTAGACCTCTTCTTATTTTTTGTTTATATTTCAAATGCAAAGCTCCTTAAGTTAAGTCATTTCATTTTAGAAAAAAAAAAGATATTTTAAATAGTAAAATATCTTAATGTCCCCACAAGGATTTCAAGTATTGCCATCTTTGTGCGGACATTTTGTCCCCATAATGTGGGGTTTCTTTTTTATTATCAACCCCATACTTTTGAACGGTAATGTATGTGATGCTTTCTCCCTAATTGAGGTCATTCATTCAAAATCAGTATTAATGCTATATACAATTCATATGATGAAGTATGAACAATATCATAAAGATATTTTGAAAGATACTGCTTTTCAAAAGGATGGCTTTTCTGTAACTGAACTACTTTAAATTATTAGTTGCTTGAAGTTTTTCTAGTTTTTGCACTTTGGTAAATGTAGCTGTTGTATTGCAGGGTGGCATCCAAAAGGTCTTCTAGTGGCCCATCTTCACGAGCACAAATCTGCTGTGAACCGAATCCGAGTGTCTGACGAGCACTCCATCTTTGCTACATGCTCCAATGATGGAACTGTAAAGATCTGGGACAGCCAGAAAATGGAGGGCAAGACGACCACCACAAGGTATTGAATGTCTTACTCTTTTGGATCTATGCATTTTTTTAGGTTGTTGTTTTACTGTTATGTGAACCGGGAAGATTGAAAATGTGATTGTTTCAGGTCTGTGCTGACGTATTCTCGGATTGGAGGACATGTAAAAACACTGACCTTTTGTCAGGGGTCGCATTACCTTGCTGTCGCATCAGATAATGGTTCCATCCAGCTTCTTGCAGTTGAGGCAAACAAGCCACCCAAATCACCCAAAGTCCAGCCCTGTCAGACCAGGTGTGTGCAGGTCACATTCATATTTACTCCCATTCCACTTCCTGACTTTGTGTGCTGCCATATAATAGTACAATTAATACAAATAAGTAAATCAAGACCATCACACTTAGGTCAGTGTCACTCATGCAGTCAGATCAGTGAGCCGCTGAGTCTTTTTCAGGTTCCTGGATCCAAAGGATGAGGGCTGTGTGGTGGACGTACATCACTTTAACTCGGGGGCGCAGACGGTTCTGGCCTACGCCACTGTGAACGGCTTTTTGGTGGGATGGGACCTCCGCAGCAACAGCAACGCTTGGACTCTCCGCCATGACCTGCGTCTGGGCCTCATCACTTCCTTTGCTGTGGACATGCACCAGTGTTGGCTGTGTGTGGGTAAGATAGCTGCATAGCTTACAGTAGATTATGTTTAGTGGTGCTTATACAGAAACATCATTAAGTCAAGTAACTTATTTATATAGCACTTTAAACATTGTACATTAGAAATGAGTGCTGATCAAAACCCCAATTACAGAAGAAGGCTTTCAGGAAATTCCTAGACTATGGAAAGCATTGGATAAACTAGATTTGCTCGGTCAAGCTTGGATTTATTTTATGTCCTACTTACATAGGCACAAGTAATGGCACAATGGCATGCTGGGATATGCGGTTTCAGCTACCGATTTCCAGCCACTCCCACCCAGCCCGAGCTCGAATCAGACGCCTGCTGATGCATCCACTCTACCAGTCCTCTGTCATTGCAGGTGAAAAGTTTACTTGCATTTACTTGATAATTGAAAATACCATAAAAACAGTAATATTCTGAAATAGTATTACAATTTAAAATACCAGTTTTCTTTTTTAATACATTTTAAAAATGTAATTTATTCCTGGCAAAGCGGAATTTTCAGCAGCCATTATTCAGTGTCACATGATCCTTCAGAATTCATTCTAATATGCTGATTTGTTGCTCAAGAAACATTTCTTCTTCTTATTATTATTATTATCAATGTTGAAAACAGTTGTGCTGCTTAATATGTTTGTAAAAAACGTGCTTTGATGAACAGAAGGTTCAAAAGAAAGGCATTTTTTAAATCTTTTTAGTTTTGAAAACTAAAATAACAATAAACTAACAACTGTTTTTAACTTTTTATATATATATATATATATATATATATATATATATATATATAATATCCCAAACTTTTGAATGGTAGTGTGTGTATGCAGTATGTACTGTATCTATATATATTATATATATAGTATGTTCATAAAGATTTTCCTCATTCTCTACAGCTGTCCAAGGTAACAATGAGGTGTCCATGTGGGATATGGAGACTGGAGACAGGAAGTTTACCCTGTGGGCCAGCTCTGCACCTCCGCTTTCAGAGATGCAGGTTGTTGCATGTTGTCACTTCTCCATCACAAAATAATAATAATGAGTAAATTCATCCAAGTTACCAGCTGTCATCATTCTGGACTCTGTTGTCCTCCACAGCCCTCTCCTCACAGTGTACATGGGATATACTGCAGCCCTGCCGATGGCAACCCTCTCCTACTTACAGCTGGATCAGACATGAGAATCAGGTGTGCCTAATTAGTTAAGCTAATCACTGACTACGTTTACATGCAGCCAATATCCGGGTTATGGTCGGGTTAGGGTCACTATTTGGGTTTCTGAAACATTCGGAATAATGCGTTTACATGCGTGAGCAGAGAGAGTTACTCCTGTATACATGGAATTTACAATATCCCGATGTAAACGGCGACGCACGGTTAGCGTCTGGACGTACGGACTTCCTTAAGACGCAATATGCGTCATTTCCGATTCTTTTTCCTGTATCCAAAGACAACAACAACAGCAGCAGCACGCGGATAATGAATAGTTCGGGGCAGATAGCGATCGCCTTTGTTTGCGCTTTCCTCCTCGCTCCAAAAGTCTGGTGCTGTGCTGCGTCTCGCCATGTTTACCTCTACTTCTTGTTTACTTCCGGTATACTGCACGCGGGTTTCTGTATGCGGCGTCTATACTCAAAAGACCAAGATTCCTTGCGAATAGAACATGCGCAGAACACAAATCAATGTCCCTTTTGATGGGGATATGCCGATACGCGTTTACATGACCAAATATTCGGGTTAGAAAGGGGGTACCCCAGGTATAATATCCGGGTTTTTAAAAACCGGGATATGAGCATATCCGGGTTTTTGCCGGTGTTTACATGGCCGTGCGCGACCGGGTTATTGCTAATATCCCGGTTTTGAACGGGTTATTGGCTGCATGTAAACGTAGTCACTGTTGATTTGTTAAAAGATATTGGAAAAAGGGATTCAGAAGACTTTCTTTTGGAACGCCCCTACAAATGGTATCCCCTTCCTGAAGTGCCCTTCAAGGGTGCAAAATGCTGTATTTTTTTATGTATTTTTGGCCATCTATGATTGAAATTGCATTTTTTTTTTTTTTTTTTACTCCAGACATTACTTCCTCCATATAGTCATTAAAATATTTCCAAAGCTCAGTTAAATTTGTTTTCGAGGGTATCTTCATACATAAACAGCTGCCTTTCAGATACAGTTAAATGTTTGACATCCAAAGGTTCTGAGGGCATATGGACAAATATTGAATTTGTAAATATGAAAATATTGAAAAAAAAAAAAAGGAAATATATGAATTTGAGTGTTCTAAATGACATCTACAGGTTTTGGGATTTGGCCTACCCTGAGAGGTCATACATTGTTGCAGGCGGTGCTAATGACTCTCTTCACTGCCCTTCTGTGTTCTACAATCGCAAAATCATAGAAGGAACAGAAGTAGTACAGGTTTGAAGCTCATTTCCATCAGATTTTTGGTTTCTGCATGCTTCTATTTATCTGATCTTCACTTCTGCCTCCCTTCAACCTCACCAGGAGATCCACAGTAAGCAGAAGAGCGGATCCACCGAGGACACGCCTCGCCGTGGCCCAGAATCCCTTCCCGTGGGCCACCATGACATCATTACTGATATTGCGACGTTCCAGACCACCCAGGGCTTTATAGTCACCTCTTCTAGAGATGGCATTGTCAAAGTCTGGAAGTGAGAAAGACACTGTGCCAAGATGGGACGACATTGTTTGAATGGACGTCCAATCAAGTGCAATGTAAATTGAAATATAATGCCAATTAATATAATTCAGTCATTTAGGATCAAATCCACTTTAATATTAACATAAAACAGTGTAAGCCTGCAGTTTGTGTGTGAACAGTTTTCTTTGTGTTTTGTTCTTTTGTGCAACTGCTTCATGCTGATATCAAGGTCATACAATATGGCCACACTGTAAAAAACAGGACATGGTATAGCTAAAAAGTATTTCTGTTTCACACAGTAGTTAACACTTATAGTGTTATTTCTGCACAGCTATGTAAACACCTAGTTTTCTTTCAAGGCCTGAATGCAAGATATGGAATGAAACTTGCATTGTAATCACTGTGTAATATTACTGAATAAATGTGACAAGAAATGTGTATTTGCTTGGTGTTTTTGCTGAAAAACATTGTTGCACAGCATATTTAGCCTTGTTTAAAGTGAACATGAAAAATCTAAATTGACTCATGGATTCCCACTGAATAAAATCAAGTCCAACCCTACTTTTTTATTTTGGAAAACCTGGTTTTACTCAAACATACGACAAGTTACAGATGGGTTACATTTTCACAATTTTTAAAGACTTGTTTTATTTAGTATAAAAAAATGTATTTGCACATTATTTTGTGCTGTCACAGAACTTCTTCACTAACAATCTTTATGTACATTGACATACAGTATGACTTAACTGATGATGTATATTGTATAACTGTATTAAAGTACAATGAAAAAGCGAATTTGCTTTTGTGTTGGATGCCGGTGGGTAATTCTTAGCTTTTTTTGTAGTAAAAATGTAATTGTATATTTTTTCAAAAAAAAATTTTTTAGCTTTAAAAAAAAAAGCTAAATGTAAAAGTGTGTAAAAAATGTAATTTTGAAAGTCATCCAGGTTAAATGACCCTGAGACAAAGGGCTTCACACTCTTCCTGTGTGTCAAAGTTGTTTTTGTTTCCTCCACATCCTCCAAACCAGAAGTGTATACATTCATTCTGTTGGATGTCATAGTACCAGCTTAAAACATAGTTACTGCAGGGCCCCACATCCTGTTTCATAAGGCACGCATCTGTGAGTGGAAACATCAGGAAAGAGTTGATGCATAATCCTTTTACTGGCTTTACAAAAAAAAAAAAAAAAAAGTAATACTGGGCCAAATGTTAAAGAATCGGCAAAAGATTAACAAGCATTAACAGAAGTGACTAATTTCTCACCATCAAATAATGCGATTTCCTCTTTTGCCTGCGGGATTATTTCACGATCTGGAGATGGAATAAATAATACAAATGTTTCAGCTTTTTTATATCTGGAGATGGAATAAATAATACAAATGTTTCAGCTTTTTTATATTGACAAAGTACCTTATGTGATCGTTATTTTCTTAAATGTTCAGTTTGTAATTTCAGTGTCACTAGTGGCACAAAATGGAATTGCAATCGGTTTACACGGATTGATGCATGTACAATAGCAACTAATGGTGTAAGTTTTGGGTTGGACTACCTTTCTGAAATCTTAAACTACCCTAAACGGGTTAGCTGGTCTTAGTTGGTCTCTCAGACACATCAGACTGATCTGTTGGCTAGTTTTAGAGAGGTTTTGGACAACTTTTCAGCTATTCATGCTGAAAGAGAAGCAAGACTATAATAGCTAAAAGGAAATTTTGCCAGGCTGGCAGACCAGCTTAAACAAAAAATTATGACACTTTACAAAGATTTATGAACCAGTGCACAGTGTTAGGGGTAATGCATTTCAAGAAACGCAAGTAATCCAATCAGATTACATTTTCAAGTAACTAGTAAAGTAATGCATTTCTTTTCAATTTACAACAAAACATCTGAGCTACTTTTTCAAGTAAATAATGCAAGTTACCCATGTTTGTTTTCTCATTTGTTGACTGACACCTCATGAGACCCTATTGAGAGAAATCAGGAGTGATGGCGTTGTGTGCGCAGAGTGAACATGATGGTTGTTAGTTCTAAACTAAATGTGAGCAGGCATTTACTCATCTCACTTACACAAAAAACAGATTCAGTGTTTCTCAAAATTAATAAAAAACGGTGAATGCAAACGCTGAATATTATGCGAACCTGCAATAATTAAATACGTTAAATAATACAAATATGCTTTATGTATTTAATCTCACTTTATTAACCAATGTCTTTGCAGCTGACCTTAGATGATCCAATTCAACCATCTAATAAGCAAAAATGACTTTAGTTAAACATCACATTTCTGTTTCTTTATAATTTTTTTGTTGCTGAAGTAAGTGTTCAACTTTCTTCTACTGTGTCTTCTGGAATCCACAATGGCAGCACCGCTGAAAGGTTTGTTTGAGCGGCGCCCTCTACTGTACAAGCGTGAATTTGCATTTCACTTTTGGTGTGAAAGGGCCTTTACATTTGCCAGAAACATGTAGCAGAAACATAGTTTTTGTTTTTTTGTTATTGAAAAAACCCCAAAAACAAGTAAGCAAGCCCAGCTCAGGTGAGAAACAATTAACGCAAAAGTAACGTAACACATTACTTTCAATAAGAGTAACTGTAATTAGTTACTTTTTTAAGGAGTGACTCTAAATTGTAACGCATTCCTTTTAAAGTTAGCTTTCCCCAACACTGTCAGTGCAGTTACTTACTTTGTTTGCCGCAGGTCTGAAGGCATTCCTTTTCTGAACTAAAACGGTTACGGTTACCGTCACAGCCCCCGTACCAGAAGAGTAAACATGCATCAACTTCTTCTTTATAGTACCACTGCTGCATATATTCACCACAGACAGTTCCACGGTCACTGTTCAGGTGACAGAAACCTGAAAGCAAAATACTTTTTTACCAATAAGCCATGACAATGATGCTGGAAAATCATTTAAATAAGTAACTCTTAAATGAGACTGCCTAAGTTTGCAGTAAAGATAAATTGTTATCCTTTTTGTTGCATAGGTTTAAGCACTAGAGACACAGTGATGTGAGCAGAGATTTGTACAGTAAGAACATACTGTCTGTGCGGTCAATTGGAGACTCGACTAATGAGTCTCCATGGCCTGATGTCTGCTGGTCCTCACTTTTCTCCTGTGCAGTGTCTTCTTCCTCCATTTCCTCTTCCACCACCACATTTGGGTATACAGCGGACGGCAAAGGATACCTAGGAAATAGCTTTTGTTTTGACACTGGGCACATAATAGATATTCACAAACAGTTGAGCCATTTGTGCACAAAATATTTTAACACAAAAATCTTTAACTTATTAAATAGGCACCTGCCTTTTTTCTATGTAATTACAATCTTTCTACAATAATTATACATAAATAATAAATAAATGTATTTATTTCACATTTATTTTATAAACATGGATCTTATATATATATATATGTGTGTGTGTGTGTGTGTGTGTGTGTGTGTGTGTGTGTGTGTGTGTGTGTGTGTGTGTGTGTGTGTGTGTGTGTGTGTGTATAAAGATCCATGTTAATTTAACATTTATTCATATATTTATTTATGTAAATTTTATAATATATACACATATATATATATTATAATTTACATAAATAAATATATAGATAAATGTATTGCAGGTTTAATTATTAAGCCACATCTTATTAAAATCTTATTAAATAACCACCTGCCTCCTTTCTTTGTAAGTTACATAATATAATAAATTAATTGTAAATAAATAAATAAATAAAGTATTTATTATTTTATTAACCTGCAGCTTATTAAATTAGCACCAGCCTCTATTATATGTAAATAAATACAGAGGTTAATGCTCAATGTTACTGCCATGATTTCAAACAAACAGATGTTTCACATTAGATGATGACAGAGCAGGGTTTGTCATTTGATACCTGTCTACTGGTCTCTCTGCAGCCTCGTAGTTGAAACGCTGACCTGGTTGAAAACTACTGCACTGACTCTGGAGTGATGGATGAGGGTAGGAGTTCACATTCTCTGCATTCACAAAGAAACTATATTAAAGGGTTAGTTCACCCAAAAAGGAAAATTCTGTCAGTAATTACTCACCCTCATGTTGTTCCAACCCCGTAAGACTTTCGTTCATCTTCGGAACACAAATTAAGATATTTTTGATGAAATCTAAGAGCTGGCTCACTCCTCCAAATAGGCTTCTCTGTAATTGAAACTTGTCGGCCCAGAAAAGTTAGTAAAGACATCGTTAAAATAGTCCAAGTGCCTACAGTGGCTCAACCTTAAGTTTATCAAGCGTCGAAAATACCTTTTGTGTGCAAAAAAACACAAAAATAACGACTTTATTCAACCATCTCTTCTCTTCCATGTCATTGCCCTAAGCTGTTGACATAACAGCCCAGAGCTTCTGGGTTGTACGTCAGAACGTAGGCTCACTATTGGCCGACGCTGGTCATGTGTGTGATGCGTGTGATGCTGGCCAATAGTGAGCCTACATTCTGATGTACAACCCAGAAGCGCTGTGCTGTTACACTATGTGAACTCACTCAGAGGCCCACAAAGAAGAAAATGAATAGTTTTGTTTGTTTTTGCGCACAAAATGTATTCTCGTCGCTTGATAAACTTAAGGTTGAGCCACTGTAGTCACTTGGACTATTTTAACGATGTCTTTACTAACTTTTCTGGGATGGCATATCAATTACCTTGCAGCCTATGAAGGAGTGAGCCAGATCTTAATTTGTGTTCCGAAGATGAACGAAGGTCTTACGGGGTTGGAACAACATGAGGGTGAGTAATTACTGACAGAATTTTCATTTTTGGATGAACTAACCCTTTAACACACACACACACGTGTATGGCAAAGTCATCCTTAAAGGGACAGTTCACCCAGTGGACAGTGTATGATGTCATGTTTTGGAACACAAAAAGCTCCAAAAGGGATGTCAAGCTTCAAAAAAAGGACAAAAAGTATCATATGTATATTATATAATGTGTTTCTCACATAAATCTATTTTACGGCATCAGAAGAGGTGGAATACAGTGCACAGGTCATATTAATAACTTGTATGGTGTTTTTTTATGCTTTCTGAGCGACATGAGGGTGAGCAGTGTTCATTGGGTGAACTATTGCAAAGCTTAGGTCCTCAAATATGTATTGAATGATGTGGAACACTTACTGCTCAGAATGTGGAAGAACGTCCTCATGAAGCGCTGTGTGTACTCCTGCTCTCCGTGTTTCAAGTGGCCCAGGTGAATGATGTGCTGTTCTAAGGGATAGCTGGCAAGCTCTTCCACCTGAGTACTGCTGATGTGGTCACCCACCGTCAGGGTGAAGAGAACAACACCCTCGCACTTCGCCACCTTGGAGATAAATTCCAGCTTTGCTCTGTCCTGAGATGCCATCTCTTTCCCTATGATGGCCAGTACCATCTTGTTCTTGCGACCCTTTGGAGCTGTGAGGATCGCCTGCATTATGGCGTATTCCATCGCAAGGGCGAGTCTGGAAGAGCCTCCGGTTTGCTTTAGACCCTGGTAGATGCTACTCTTCATTAGATCACGATCAGGGAACTGTTGGAAGCCAAATATGACTTTCACAGCAGACTGGGCTTCACTGTACGTAGAGCTATGCTGGAAGACAGCCACTCTTGCATATCTGTCAGCCTCGTTGGGTCGACTGCTCACAACAATCTGATCTAGCACACCACCAAGCACCTCCTTCACACCGTCGTACTCGTCGGCCAGGATGCTACGAGAGCCGTCCACAATCACCGCCAAGTCCATGTCCAACTCCTGAGGAGCAAATTCCAGGTTGGTGCCCACACATTCTCTAGCTGGTCTGCAGGGATCTTAGAAGAGAAAAGAGTGTAGATATGACCACAAAGAAACTACGGCCAAAGATCTCCATAGGATGTTCTACAGAATTGAAACGCCCATCATTCACAAAGTTCTACACATACTTTATTCCTTGAATGTTCATTCATTCATTAAATATTTTTGATTCATTTCATGTTTTCACCTACCTTTAAGAGTGCAGTACTCATAACTTTAATCACACCTTAATTTGATGAGAAATGTTGAAATCTTTGCAAATCTGAACACAGTTCATACATTGTACACTCAGGAGATAAATCTGAGACTTAAGTTTCAATTTACACTCAGTTTAATTTAACCCAACTCATCTCCTTGGGTCATTTTGACCCGAAATGAGTTTACTGTAAAAAAAATTAAAAATCAGGTGTTCATCTGAGGGGTCTAAGAGCTTTCTGAAAAGTTTCACACTTGAAATTGGAATGCACAAAAAATTACTGCTTTCTATTTTTCTGATTGTAATAAAAATTGTAACAAATCTTTCCCTCGCGGGTCAATTTGACCCCCATAATGAATGAATGTGAAAGGGGGAAAAATTACGAATTATTTTTTATTCATCAACAAAAATAATAAAAATCCATCACAATCCAGAACACACGTACGCACAAATGAAGGCATGAGACTATAGAACATCCACAATGCAGAACACACTCTCTCTCTCTCTCTCTCTCTCTCTCACACACACACACACACACGGTTTCGCTATCTTTGTGGTGACTCTCCATAGGCGTAATGGTTTTAATACTATACAAACTGTATATTCTATCCCCTAACCCTAAACCTACCAATCACAGAAAACTTTGTGCATTTTTACATTTTCATAAAAACATAATTTCATATGTTTATTAATCCATTTCTCTTGTGGGAACCGCTTGGTGGTCCCAAAAATGTAGGTGATCTCAGGTTTTACTCTCCTTTTGGGGACATTTGGTCCCCACATTGCAATATAAACCTGTACACACACACACACACACACACACACACACACATACAAACACCTAGAAATTCCCATTAAAATGAAGTGGAGGTGGTATATAACGGGGAAAATATTTTATCCCCGTTTTATCAGTCACAATGCAGACTGTCACAAATTTGCAGTCACAATGCAGACTGCACACAGATTTGAATTGGTTAGATTTGAACATTACAATTACAAACATTACAACGCAAATTAGCATATTAGAATATGTCGGTTGTGAGAAGGAGGGAGAGAAAGAACTGGTGCTTACCAAAGCAGATAACACAACTCTGGATCTTACTAAGAGTAGTATTCTGGTCTTGCAGTCTACCCAGCACAGTGAAGATAAAACTTTGGGTTTCATCTGCCTGCATACAACAAAACATCCCACAAATGAATAAGTCTACTTTTGTATTCAAACTTTGAGTGTTAGTCACACAGATGATTTAATAATTAAAGGGAAAGTTCACTCAAAGGTTTTGACTTTAAGAGTATATTTAAGTGAATAACTTAACTTCAGCTGTGGTAAGTAAGAGAAAGGAGCGACTTTAAAATTTCATTGTGTACCACAGAAGAAAGCAGGCAAAAAGGTTTGTAAAGACACGAGGGGGAGTAAATGATCACAGAATGTTTATTTTTGCATTAACTATTCCTAAAAATGATTAAAAAGTAAAGTGTGCTTAACTTTACCTGAAAAGCTTTTCTAATAGTAGGGACATTCCTCAGTCCGATGACCCCGAGCTTAATGTTCAGGGCTTTGTACTCTAGAATGGCCGTGGTGAGGGAGGTTGAATCCGGAGATTCTCCGGCGGAGAGGAAGATTGCTACTTTCCTCATCAGGACACCCTTTCGCACACGCTTCAGGACGTTCCTCCCCACAAACCGCATGGCAGCGCCTATGTTACGCTGGCTTGAAGTGCGTTCCAGGGCGATGTTATTCACTGCATCAATAAGCTGCTTCTTGCGGTGATAGTCGTTGAAGCGGATCATGTATTTGGTGTAGGAGCTGTAAGAGACCACAGCCACCCGAGCCCCCGTCGGGCAGCTGCTCTCTGCCACATTGATATTGTCCAAGAGTCTCAGGACTACAGAACGCATGCGTTCAAAGCCTTGAGGAGTCACATCTACCGACATGTCAATGCCAATCACAAGATCAGTGGGATAGGCAGGGCATTTTATGTTATCTAGAGAGACACATATGGGAGAGAAAAGTCATTTTTAATAATGGACATTATTTTAAAAGAAAAATATTTCAAATTTTTTGCTTCTCATTTCAGTGTCCTTTATAACATAAAATGTTACCTACTTTTGCAGCACACTGTTAAATAAAATAAAACATAAAAATGTCATTATCATCATCATAATGCTATTATTATCTATTTTAAGAAAGAAAAAAAGAATCGTAGATAAAGATTTCTTACAACAGTTGTCTCGAACATATGAGATCAGTTGACAGTCCTACAAAAGATTATATTTTATTTATAAATGTTTAAAAACATTCTTTACATTTATACAACAAATAAAAATACTAGTAATAGTTTTTTAAAGAATAAAAAAAAAAATTGGTGAAAAGGAACAGAATTCTATTCATCAAAGAATCCTGGAGAATTTTTTTTATCAAGCAGCACAACTCTTCTCAACACTGATAATAATAATAATAAATCTTATTTAAAGTTACAATATGTATATTTTTTCACCTATAGGGGTGGCTAACCTCTTACAATAACAAAGGCATAGGTTGATGACGCATAAGCGGAATTATGGAATTTGTCGTCATGCTGATGGATCTAATAATGTTTAGTTTTTTTTTTCATTTTCATTTAAACAACAATCAACATACATATTCACATAACAACACAACCAACAACACAACATGCATACAGACATACGTTGTGTTTTTACATCGTGTATACAAAGAAAACAATAAAGAGAAAGAATAACATCAGTAGATCAAAGGCAAAACCTGACGACAGCATCCATTCCTCCAGTTACAGTTATAATTGGTTTATGAAAGGACGCCACATGACAGTGAACTTAGGCCCGGAGCGCCTTAAATTAAGTCTTATTTTTTCCAAACTCAGGAATTGTAACACATCTCTGGCCAACTGTTTAAAAGAAGGGGGGAAGGACTGTTTCCAATTCATCAAAATTAAGCACCTTGCCAGCAGAGAAGTAAAGGGATCTAATAATGTTTATGAATGAGTAAATACATTGATGTTTTTAACATGACTGTGGTATGAAGCAGGTCGTGATTGCTAATGAGAGACAGATATCAGCGCCACACACGAGTCCCGCGGATATAAAGGAATAAGGATATTTCATTCTACCGAACTACCTGCAAGTGCAGAATTACTACTCACACAGGTCAGTTTATTAGACGAATGAAACTTGTGAGGTAACGCAGCGCTGTTTCACATGGTCTACACTATCACACTAAACTGCATTTGAGTGAAAGTTATAATGTTATTCTATGTGTTAGTTTGTTGGCTGTATGAGACTAGTAGTAAGCTAGATCAACATTAGAATAACATACTGATCATCTTACAACTTTGACATCAACTTTGACATAAAAAAAAATAGAAAATTCAACTTTGACATCACATCTATATATATTAAAATAGAAAACAGTTACTTTACATTAATATTTTAAATTATATTATAATATTTTGTATGTTTTATAATCATTTAAATGTTTGGATTTTTGGCACATTGTGTTAACTAAAGTTTGATTTTCAAAATCCTACAATTTCTTTCCAGGTACAAGTATATATAACATTTTTTACATGTTGAATACAGCAGTAGTAAAGAAAAACAGAAACTTACAGACATCTGTCTATCTCCTCGTGGTCCTTTTGGGCCCTATGTGAAGAAGATGACATTCTGTATCTCTTCAAATTCCCATGATCATATGATGCGAATCATTTTCACATACCCTGTGTCCAGTCACCCCCTCGCTGCCAGGATCTCCAGGTGTTCCTGCCCTGCCAGCATTGCCCTGTTATCAGACATCTAATTAAGTCTGCTTAAGGTTCACAGGATGAGTAAGAAAATAAAGCTTGTAAAATGTTATTACATACCCCTCTTCCCCTGTTGCCTTTAGGACCACCACCTCCATTTACTCCTTTAAAGCCCCGTTCGCCCTGATTTTCAAAGAAGAAACATTGTTCACTCATTAATAGTTGCACAATTGAGACATTATTTTATGAACCAACCGCATTATAGTTACTGCACTGGCAAGTTATGGATGTGAAGTCACCTGAAGTCCAGGATAACCTGGGAAACCAGAATCTCCCTTAAAGAAAAGTAACAAATAAATAAATAAACAAACATATATACATATGCACTTTATGCAGTTTTCTTTACCTGATAAATGGCTAAATAAGTTTCAAAAGAGCTATGTCTAAAAACTCAAAGATTATATGTTTTTTATATGATTATGATTATACATAGCCCAAATGTGCTAATTGAGAGCAAATTATTGCAGTATAATTCTACATAAACCTTCTGTCCTTTGAGTCCGGGGAGTCCATAGCCATCTGCACCATCTTTTCCCTGTTAGTAATAATTAAAAGCAGCGATCAGTTGGTTAATTTGTGTCTAACGTCAAATAAACTGATTATTAGACAAACTGTTGAATTGTTACATTTAAGAACAAAATAGCTTTACTGAATGATTATGGATCAGGCCTGACAATGCAGAATTTTAGTAGCTTTTTAAAAAAGTAAGAAAAGAAGTAACCGGCAGTCCTCTGGGGCCTGGAGGTCCGAAAGATCCCTTAATTCCAGGATCACCTGGCTGGCCCTGTGATGCAAAAGCATGATGCGTAGGTTTAGCATGAAACTAAATTTACTCAAAAATAAAAATCTCTTTAGGCCAATTCACACCACACAGACAAACGCCAACAAACATGTTTGTTGGGTTTTGTTGGATCAGTGTGTTACCCCTGTCGGCGTTGGTCGGGCTTTGTTTTCAACCGACTGAACATGTTCAATCAGTGTTTGTTGGTGTCTGTTGGGGCAGTATGAACATGACAGTTATTTTGCATAAAATTCTAATCCAACGGCCAACTTGTTTGTTTGGCGTTTGTCTGTGCGATGTGAATTGGCCTTTATATGACATTCTTTGTTTAGATAAACAGAAAGAAAGATTTCAAATAATTCAAGTGGACGGATGCCGCTAGGTTGATGCCTGAAAAACCTTACACAACGATCGTGAATTTTTTGTAAAATAATCGATCTCTTGAATCCATGTAATGTGCGATTGTGACGGTAATCAATATGACCCCAGTGGATGAATCCTTGTCTTCTAAAGCAAAACAATAGGTGTGTGTAATAAAAATACTAATATTTTTAGTTTTTTTAACTCGTACTGTCATACGCTGTTTGGTCAGCCGAGCGGCATGCATTCAATGGCATTATATGGACTCAAGAGATGGATTCATTTCCTAAAAATCTTCGTTTGTGTTTATCTGAAGAAGAAAGTCACAACAGGGATGGCATAAGGGTGAGTAAATTATGAGATAATTTTCATTTTTGGCTGAATTATCCCTTTAAAAAAAGCAGAGATTTATAAATGAAGAGGTTTTAAAAGAGGTCACTCACCTTCTGTCCCCTGGAGCCAATGCTTCCTTTAATTCCTGGCCTTCCTGGAGAGCCAGGAGATCCCTGTGTAAAAGATACCAACAAAATACCATTGATGGCCAGATGTGGTTTATTAGATATTAATACCAATAATAATCAAACAAAGTGGTCAATTCATTCTGTTTCTACATGTACCTGAGGTCCAGGTAGACCAAGAAAACCTTTCTGCCCAACCGGACCAGGTGGACCGAAAACACCCTGAACAGAGACAGAAAGACTCAAATTATAGGTAGCACAAGCTCAAAAAGTTGATAGCTGAGGAAATAAATGGTAGTTATTGATGGATTTAAAAATAGGATAATTTGTACATTACCAGTGGACCTGAGGCCCCAGGGAGTCCTTGTTGTCCTGGCTCTCCTGGAAGCCCTCTGGGCCCCTAAACGCACAAGCAAACCAAGTCAATTGGTATAACTTCTGAAGTTGTTTAATTATTATTTCTACAGTACTGTACCGGTGCACCCGCTACGCCTCTTCTGCTACCAGAACCCTGAAAATAAAGATAGAAATATCAACATAGAAAACAGGATTCTTAAGTTAATGCTTCTGCCTTCTGTACTATAATAACGTATAAACTTACTGGTCTGCCATTATCACCAATTTGGCCTGGAAGACCATCTGGACCTGGATCACCCTGTTAAAAGAGCCCATAGATAGAGAAAATTAACCAGAACAATGGAATAGATATAACTGATAACAACAGGTATGCAGTAAAATACAACTTCAACTATCAACTTCACTATCAATTAGTCAGGTCTTTGTTCAGTGATGTCTGTTTATCAGGTTGCAGCTATCAATACTTCTAGACATGTAAACTTAAAAATCTGAAGATGTTACTGTTAAGTGTCAGTTTGTACTGAAAGTAAATAATGTCCCATACCTGTATGCCTGGACCGCCGTTGTCACCTTTAGGACCCCGGACGTTGTTGTCCAATCCTGAACTTCCCTGATTATAATAAAATGGATTAACAGGGGTCAAAATTCAGCCAAACTCTACTGGAACATCTGCTGTATAAAATTCATCAGTGGCTTATCTTGAACACCTGGCTGTTATTACTCATCAATGTCCTATTGTGATTCGATTCACTATTTTGCTTTAAGACACTAGAGACATTCTTTGTCAAATTTGGTAACAACAAGAGAGTTAGCTGCCAACAATTCTGAATTATGCATACTTGAACCAAATTTGAACAATCTGACCTGAACTGAATGATTTGCATTTGAAATCAATAAAAATGAAAACTCACCATTTTAATGAATTCTTCAAAGACAGTATGAACAGTGTTTTGTCACCTGAATGAGTAATCTATTAAGATTTTTATGTGCAGCTAAAGCCTACTAACCGGATCTCCTCTTAGGCCTCGTTGTCCTGGGGTTCCAGGGCTTCCTGTGATACCTCTTGGACCCTGTGGTTTGGGCACAATGAAGACAATACATATGAGTGAATCAATGAAATCAGAGCACTAAAGAGAGACTGGATCATGGCTTGAGACATTTAGGGAAGAATATGTGTAACGGATTTTACTGGGCTTCCATGATCTCCTCGCTCTCCTGGGCTTCCCGCTGCTCCAGTTAAACCCTGAGAAATACAAACAATGAAGCAAAAATGCATCACTTCCACAATGTAAAAATAAAGGCAAAATATTAACATTTTCCAAACAAAATGTGAGATGTGCTTGCCGCCACAATACTTATTTTAATTTTTGTTTGCATTATATATATGTATTGACCTTTGATTACTCACTGGATGTTAGAAGTGCACCATCATTTTCTTACCTGTTCACCATCTACGCCATTTAAACCATCTTCTCCCTCATCTCCCTGAGTAAGAAGATTAAAGAAACTCAAGTCATTAAAAAGAAAATAGCGGTTACATTACTTACATTAACAAGACAAATGAAAGCAACTAAGAAAGAAGACAGGAACACAATTTATTTTCAACCTCAAAAAAATAGCAAAAACCACAGGCTAAAACAAACCTTTTCCAGATGACAATCAAAGACAGTAATCCAAACACAGATGCTGGCTAGTAACTGATGTCTGGTAATAATTAGGTAGACACTTAATGTATATAGCTCTTCAAGTTATCTCACTCTCCCCCTTAAAGCTTAAATGTTAATGCAAACCTCAGTGTCCATAGCCTTATGAAAGTACTCACATTGTCGCCTCTGTAGCCTCTGCCACCCTGAAGAAATGAACAGCAAAAGATAAATGTTGCATTGTTTCAGCAAAAAAAGTCACATTTAAAACTCTAAAAGGTCTCAATAAGAGAACGCATTGCATTACCTTTACGCCTCTTCTTCCCACGCATCCCTGATTTCCTCGAGTTCCATTCAAACCACGACTCCCTCTTTCACCCTGAAACACATATACATTGCACATGAAAGTCATAGGATATCAGGTTTTTTTTTTTATATTCAATATTTATTTACATAGTTTAAAGGTGCACTAAGTTATTTTTTCTTTAAAAAATAATTTTATACTAAATGAATAGTACTTCTCACAAATACACTATATTTTAATATATTTTAAAAAGTAATTTATTTCTGTGACAAAGCTGAATTTTCTGCATCATTACTGCAGTCTTCAGTGTTATGATCCTTCAGAAATAATTATAATATGCTGATTGGTGCTCAAGAAACATTTCTTAAAATCAATCAAACAGTTGTGCTGCTTAATATTTTTGTTAAAACCATGATTTTTTTTAAAATTTAATTATGATTCTTCGATGAATAGAAAGTTCAAAAGAACAGCATTTATTTGAAACTGTAAAAAATTATAACATACGTATGTTATGACAACATATGTTTTACATTGCTTTAACTCATCAAAATAAGTTAAGCAATTTAACTTTCTTATAAGTTATACAAGATTCAACTCATTTTTCATTTTTATCAAGTCAGTTTATTGTAATATAAGTTGAAATGACATAAACATCCAAGCTGATTGTATTTAAAAATTCAAGGCAGCAACTTTTTTTTTACAGTGAGTGTAAACATACACTTTGTGTAACAAATTGTGTACCCACTTTATGGACACAAACACCAGCAACAGTTCAAAGGGCATTGGAAAGTATCTTTTTTTGTCTCATGAAAGTCAATGAAAAAATTATAAATATAAATTGAAGAACTTACAGGCCCTCCTTCTTCTCCAGGGTAACCAGGAAGCCCATTCAGTCCAGGTGACCCCTGATCAGCAGTACAGTAAGACAAATTAAACACTTATCTCCATTTTCAAATATTGTTCAGTAAATCTTCAGTTATAGATCTTCAGCTAATCACCTTCAACCCTGGACGACCCTGATTTCCACGTGCTCCCTCGTGACCAGTGCATTTACACAACACGTTACAGCACTCCCTTGAGAGAACTGTGTCCTGCGTAAGTTGTAAGTAAGAGAGAAACTGTGACTGATGATATGTTAAACAAAGGCACTTGACATCCTGACATCTTTCTTCAGCACTCTTTAAAACTCACAGCTGTTTCCCTTTCTTCTTAGAGAGCCTCACACGCCCACCCACAGGAGGCCATTTATTTACTCTGCAGTCAAAACACTGTTTTGATCTCTAAGGCAGACCACAAGGCAGCTAATGTACTTCAATACTGTATATTTCATGTAACAAATAAGGCCCAAAAATGTCTCATAGCAGTAAAAATATGGCATAATCTCTACTTGACGTTACTTAATTCACTCAAAGTGTCATCCTTTGGTCAATGATTTGGTTTAATGCCATTTAAATTGACTTACAATCTCCTTCTGCATGACACTGGCCACATTCTGCATGCCAATAGAGAGAAGCTGCTTGTAGCGCATCCCTCGACCAAACTCCAGTCTCTGCAGGTCAACAGTGTTTTTGAATCCATCCAGCGCCACAGTCAGCAGTGCTTTTACACCTGTGTATGTAACAAAGGGAATTTTAGCAAACATAATTAGCCTTTGATTTGAACCAGGCTCTTCTGGAAAAGTTTAACAGACTGTAACTGCACAGTATGAAATTGTTTTTGTTGAAAAGCTATTGGTTAAAGCAAAAAAAATCTTTTGACTGAAAAATGTTCCTCGGCCAAACCCCATTCCACAGCCTGTCACACACCCAGTTTGAGAGCAGTCAATATACTGCTTTTACAAGACTTGACTCTTTGTGATGGAGTACAAATAAATAACCATTTGCATAACTTTAACACACGTTTTTATTTCTCAAATAATAAAAGCCAACAGAGCTTTTGCCGAAAAGTGAGCAAATATCAGACGTTCATGATATGAAAAAATAAACATATTAGAATAATTGGCGCTTTCACACTTGGTTCGATTGCCTGTTCCGAACCCGAGTTCGATTGCTCGATTGTAAGATGATGTAACATTAGAACAGCCTTCTATCTGTACCGTTTTGACTTTGCTCGCTATTTTGCTATTATTCTTGTGCGCTGACTCGTTCACTAAGCTGAACAGCCAATCAGAGTTCCCTCTTTCACCGACGGCCCGACGCCGATTCAACATGTCGAATCCACTCCAGGCTTTGATCACACCCCCCTCAACAGGGTGAATAGCTACACCTCATCCTTAATTTAAGACCTATTCAAACTAAAATTAAGACATTTATTACACTATTTGAGAAATGAAAGTATATTTACGGCCTTAAAATTATGAAAAGTGAATTTAAGACATAAGGACAGACGGGAACCCTGCAATTGACGGAAATCCGTTGTAGACTCGTACCAATTAACGGAAATCCGTCGTAGCGACGGAGAACTTTAATCTCTAAGTACAGAGTTTCTAAAGAAATTAAAAGTTGTTTAATCACTGTACCACTTGTCTTGAGGTTGCTCACGGCAAGCAGAAGATCCTCAACAGGCTCATCCAACCCATCTGTAAAGATGATCAGCACCTAAGAAGAGAAATCAAAGAAAAACTTTCTTCCTTGAAAATACCAACTTTTTGAATATGAATATCCTTGTTGGTTCAAGCTGGTCTATCTATCTATCTATCTATCTATCTATCTATCTATCTATCTATCTATCTATCTATCTACCTATCTATCTATCTATCTATCTATCTATCAATCATAATCAATCAATGGCGTAACACTTTCAATTCCAGATAGGCCTATATCCTTATATAATCACAGCCTGTTCAATTAGATATGGTTGATTTGGTTACTGCTGTTCTCACCTTTACATAAGAATTGGAAGCTCTGAACTTCTCCTCAAAAGAGCGTAGAAGCTGGGTATTAAATTTGAGAGATTGGGAAGTCTGCAGTGTCATCACTTTTTGTACCACACCTTCATTGTACTCTTCGAAAGAAAAATCATCCAGCTTCCTTCCATCAGCATCAACCAATCGGAAGCCTACGTTGTTATTGAGGGTTGGTTGGGTGATGCAGCACAAGTTGTGCACAACTGAAATATAACGGATGATCTCAGGCAGGTAGGCCTGCAGCTTTTTCTGGTCTCTAAAGATTGAGCGAGAACTTGAACTGGTGCGAGAGTTATCAAATCCGATGCCAATGTCAACAGTACAACCTAAACAAAGAGAAATAGAATTCATGTGTGATAAGGAGGATAAGTTGAATGCTAATCAAAAATTCATAAACCAATAATAATTTTCATGCCATGGCTTGTAAATGGCTGATAATAAAGTTAGCCTATATCCTGTTTTGTCTACTTTAAAACCTAAAAAACTTTTATCAATCATTCTAAATGCTACAAGTATATAGCAAATAGCAAAGATAATAGCAAAGGTAATCTAAATGTAAAAATTGAAGACACAAACATGCATAACCTATAACCTGTATGGGACAAATATACTGTGCATTCCTAGTTTGGTATTTCTCTTCAAGGTATACTCCAGGTTATTTTCATTGTACTACAATTTTGTGGATCAATTAAAAAAAATTGCTTAGTAACCAATATGGTACAAATATACTGTGCATTCTAGTTTGATGTTTCTCTTGATATTCCAGATTATCAATTTAATATCACACACATTGGCACCTCTACTCACTTGCTTGTATGGGTACAGGTCCAGGAAAACAAAGGGTATCAACAAATGTTGCTGTTGTCAGATTAAGGTAGTTGAAGTTCTGCACTTTGAATAACCTATCCGGTGACCCGGCAATATAGCTGAGCTGTGGCGTTGAAACAGCCCCAATTCCAATCACAAAAACATTAATTTGCTGGCGTCGGAGATCATCGGCTGCTTCGTTCACGCTGTCTGATGAAACGCCATCAGTGATGAGTACGAGATTCTGTGGTACGTTGTTCAGTCTGCGACTCCCTTTGCTTTCCTCGAAGAATTCCACAACGTTACGCAGAGCGTTTCCAATGTATGTCCCTTCTTTAATTTGCGTGATTTGTTGAATTGCTGATTTCACCCCATCTGCATCTTTATACTCATTCAAGTAGAACTCTTTCTTATATAAGTTGCTGAACTGGGCTACACCGATTCTGAAAAGTTCTGGAGCAATACGGAGCTTGTCCACAACATTTAGCAAGAATTCAATCATAGTTTTCCATGACTCCTCACTGATGCTTTCAGATCCATCAATCAGAAACACCACGTCAGCGACCACGTTCTGGCATTCTGCAAGACAGAACAATCAAATGAGATGAGCCAATACTGATCATGTTGATAAATCTGAGATCTAACTAAGTCATTCACGTTCTTAAGGTCTGAAGAAAAAGCTTTCACCTGGTTTGCTTGCATTGCAGATGACACCTGAGATGTCCTTCCGCAGATCTTGAAGGTCCAGATAATTATTAACATGGAAGATTTTGTCTTTGTTCTTGGTAATCATCTCCAGCTCACTATCTTGAGCTCGGGCCACTCCAATTCCATACACATTTATACGTTTGGCTGTAAACTCATCAGCCCGTGCACGGAGGTCTTCCCGGTCTCTAGCATTACCGTCTGTGATCACGAATAGCATCTGAGGGATGCCTCGCTTCTGGCGCCCACCATTTGCTTCACTGAAGTAAGCGAGCGAGTGTCCAAGAGCTTTTGCTGTGTAGCCGTTTGCAGGTGGGGACTGAAAGGATGTTATAGCCTCCAGTACCTGACGTTTACTTGTGTGCTGGTTTAAAGAGAATTGATACGGAGTGTCGGAGTAGACAATAATGCCCATGCGAACTAGACTGTCCCCAATCTGTGTGCTGTTCACCACGGAAATTAAAAACTTTTTAATGTTTTCAAAATCTAGAAAATTAATCCGTCTGGTGCATTGCACCAAGAAGATCACATCTGCCAACTGTGCACTCTGACAACCTAATGGAAAAATGAGGGAAAAAAGGAAAAAATCATGTAATCTGGTCCAAGTTGGTTTATTCTAGTGCTTGCTTGATGCTGGTCATAGCTTTGTTGTTCAACAGCAAAAAGTTTTAGTCAACCAACATTGTTGAATTTGAGTGAAAACGGGTAACGTGATGAAGAACTGCAATTCAAATGTGAATTTAAGGAACTAGAATTCATATAATTAAAAGAAATATATAATTTTCAACTAGAAAAGGAAGGTTCATCAAGATAAACTTTGAATATATTGGATTGGCAAAGTCTTGTCTGAAAGTTTAAAACTTAATTTATATACAAACATGTACGTTTAATGAACTTTCAATTCAACAATGTGAAAACCCAAAATACTATTACCTGTTGCATTTCTTGAAATTATAAATCAGCAATTTCCACTTCATCTCAATCCAATTAAAATTCTAATTCAACTTCCTGTGGAATGCACATTCCAACTCATGTAATGAAAGAGAGCAATTCTAAATTTGACCAAACCCTGAATAAACAGCGTACAAAACTCTTTTCAACAGGGATGTGCGGTAAATGTGGCATACAGTAACATTTTATGATTCACCTGTGTCAGGGCTGCAGAGCTTGAATTGGAGGTTTTTCTCAATGGACTGAAGTGCAGCAAAATCATCCTCCAGGTACACTTTATCTCGAGTTCCACTGATTTCCCACAACTGTGTGGCGTTTATGCTCTTACCCACACCTATTGAGAAGATGGTGACACCCTTGTCTCTGATGGCCTTGGCAGGTAAGGCGACAGCATCATGAGCTTCCCCATCTGTGATAACTATGAGGAACTGTGGGACATCAGGTCGACCACCATAGGATGCGTCAAAATACTTTGAAATAAACAAGAGTGCATCTCCTGTGTATGTGTCCCCTGTTAACTGTGTAATGCCGTTAATCGCTTCCTCTACGTCATCTTTGTTATAGAACACATTCAGGCCAAATTGGTGCCGTGGTGTAGTGCTAAACTGGACCACACCAATGCGCACATTATCTTCTCCGATGATAGTACCATTAACAACTTTGGTAATAAAAGTCTTCATTGATGTAAAATCTGGGCCGTAAATGCTAGAAGAACCATCAATCAAAAACATGATATCGGCCACCCTGTTCTTGCAGGCTAAAGAAAGTAGAAAAGAAAAAAGACAAAATTATTTACTTCACCAGTTTTTTCATCTTGCTTTCCAGTAAATATATACTGTATGACATACTTAGAATTAAAAATTAAATCATTGAGAATAGAAATTGTGTGAGATAAGACTGGTTGTCAAAGAATATACACTACTATTCAAAATGTTGGGGTCGGTAGGATTTTAAAATGTTTTTACAGTAATTGGAATCTCTTGCAAGGCTGCATTTATTTTATCAAAAATACTATGAAAATAGTATTATTCTGAAATATAATTGCAATTTAAAATACATTTTCTAATTTAAAACTAATTTCTAATTTTATTTTAATATATTTTAAAATGTAATTTATCCCTGTGATGGCAAATTAAAAGCTGATTTAACTGAATTCTTCTGTTCAAAAGAACAGCATTATTTGAAATAGAAATCTTTTGTACATTTACATTTAATCATTTAGCAGACGCTTTTATCCAAAGTGACTTACAAGTAAGGAGAACAATAGAAGCAGTTAAACTAACAATATAACAACAATATGTAAGTGACATGACCCTTCCCAGTTTAGTCTAATGCAGTAGGCCCTATATGTATTTTTAAAAAAGAAAAGAAAAAAAGATATAGAATAGAAGAGAAAAGAAAGTGTTAGTATAAATGGATCAAGCGTTGCGGAAAAAGATGCGTCTTCAGCCGTTTCTTGAAAATTGCTCAGGTTGAGTTGGAACATTTGCAAATATCTTTACTGTCACTTTTAATCAATTTAATGCATCCTTGTTGAATAAAATTATTTATTTATTTTTAAAAAGACCTCAAACTTTTGAAAGGTAGTGTATCTTTAATTAATCTTTTAATATGTTTGTGAAAATGTAGCTTGTTTTAAACCAGTCAAAAATAGATTAAAAAAAATATGTTTTTGCAGCATATCTACGACTGGTTAGTCTTACCCTCTTGTGAGCAAATATCTGTGACAATTTCGCCTTTGAGGGAATTCAGGGCATCATAGTTGGCCACATAGAACTTCTTAGTTTCATCAGTCGTCATCTTCAAGAGCTCATCCTGGTTGGCATCCTTAACTCCAATGGCATAAACTGAAACACCTTGAGTCCTCAGCTCTGCCACTGGTTCACTCACGTCATCTTGGGATTCCTTATCAGTTATGACAATGAGAATCTCCTGCACCTTAGCCGGACGGGACGCTTTAGCCCTATTAAAGAGATCGGCCACAAAAGTTAGTGCTTTGCCTGTCTCTGTGCCTCCACTGGGTCGAATGATGTCCCTCACAGCTGCTTCTAAAGAGGCCCTGTTTTTGTGCTCTGTCAGGCTGAATTGTAGAGTTGGATCACGGTCGGCTTTAGCAACTCCCACGCGAACTCGATCTGGTCCAATGTTGAATAATTGCAGAAAGCCAAGGATAAATTTCTTCACATCTTCGAAGTCGGCACGAGTGCTGCCAGAGTTGTCCAACAGGAAATAAATGTCTGCTTCCTCTGTGTTCACACATCCTAAAAGTGAGGGTTAAATTACATGGAATTATGAGTAGGGGAAGACAAAGGCTGTTGCAACATTCAAAATTTATTTTTGAACTAAAGCATAACATTCAGCACAAGTTCTGTAAAGTTAAGTGTATTGTAATATTACAAATAATAATACAATAAAATAAGTTGAAAAAAATACAAAATTATGAAAAATGTTATCGGTATCCTTTTCAAGAGTCTCCCCTAATCATTCCATAAAACGGGTGTAAAATACACAAAATATAAAGAAGTCTGGCATACATCACCAGAGAGAAGTCTGGCGCTTCATTGGAAGATCAAGTTATGACATTTTTATTAAAAAATATGAGGTAAACACTAATTTATAAAAAATGTAATATACGCATGGATGAATCATTCAAAATAAGACAGATAACATAGATTTGGAAAATGATTTTGGATAGTGTAAATTTTCATCCTCTAAACTAATTCATCAACCACTTACATCAAACAAACACATTGGTATGTCATGCTTCAGCAATGTATGAAGTTAAAGAGTAATATGCATGAAGAACTTTTAACTCATTACACATTTAACTCATTTTCACACACTTACTTATGTTTACCTTGTTTTAGGAGGAATCTATTGTTCTTGTCAAAACCTCGATTGACCACAACCTTACAAAGGCTCTTTCTGAGGCTTTTCTCCAACGAACTAAGCATCAGAAAATTTTCCACATTGAACACAAACTGCCTTTTAGGGTAGGATGCAATTTTGTTGAGTTCGTCCACACTAGCATCCTTCACCCCAAGGGCATAAACAGTGACTCCTGAGCGCCTCAGCTCAGCAGCTGTGGCGGTGACATCATCTTGTGACTTGCCATCAGTGACGACAACAGCAATCTGCTTAACACCAAGAGCTTTCCTGCTGCCCCTGTTCTTAGTAAACAGATTGTCCTTGGCAAACTTCAGGGCTGCACCAGTTGCGGTTCCTCCACCTCTGTATGGTATGATGTTAATATAGTTCAGAATATCAATCTTGTTTACAAATGTGTCCAAGTAGAATTCAGCACTGGGCCTGTCATTGTAAAGTATCAATCCCACCCTCACACTGTCAGAGTTCATCTCTAGACCGCTAATTGTGCGGTGGAGGAAGCGTTTCATCAGTTCAAAGTTGCTTCTGGTGATACTACCCGATTCATCCACAATAAACACAATATCCGCCACTTGGGCTGATCTGCAGTCTGTTCGAAGACAATAACAATGCATTAATATAATGTTAAATGGTGGAAAAATATTGTGATAAAAATGTAACAGTAATGAAGAAAATTCAGAGGTGCACCAAGTAATAACGTTTTTAAGGCTATGTTCAGAATACCATAGTATTCTTAATAATGCTGTGTATTCTGTGTACACTGCACTGTTTTCGGTAAACAAGGTTTTCAGTTTAAGAAAATATGCTACTATTGGATTTCAATTACTTTTCACTGGCTGCGTCCAAAATCGCATACTCTCTTGAATGGGTACTTAAAATCCGTACTACATCCGCCATGGTGTCATTATCATGTGACCTCCCAGCATCAGTTATGTCGCTTCACTACCATTCACAAATTCTCTTCCGTGGCATCATGGGATAATAAAGTGTCCATCATATGCACATTTCAGAATTTCGCTGGAAGTAGTTAGTCATCTGGGTACTTTTTGCCAACTCTTTTATGAGTACTGTGAATTCGGACATTCTCTTATCACATACAGTACTGTTTTTCAATTACTATATAGAAGGGAAGTTTGCGATTGCGGATGCAGCCATCAGCTCTGGAGTACCCATGACGTTTATGAGATGTTACCACAGATTGACTGGTATGCAACATAAGTTAAAGGAATAGTTAACCCAAAAATTATTCTGTTATCCTTTACTCACCCTCAAGTTGTTCCAAACCTGTAGGAGTTTCTGTCTTCTGCTGAACACAAAATAATATATTTTGAAGAATGTCAGTAACCAAACAGTTGATGGGCCCCATTGAATTCCATAGTATTTTTTCCCCTCCGTACTATGAAGTCAGTGGGACCCCTGAACTGTTTGGTTACCCATATTTTTCAAAATATCTTTTGTGTTCAGCAGAAGAAAGAAATTCATACAGGTTTGGAACAAGAGGGTGAGTAAATTATGACAGAATTTTCATTTTTGGGTGAACTATCCCTTTAAAATTTTCTGCAAAACATGGCTTGTCATGATCTTAACATGGTGGCCACCATGAGGGGACCCACTTTATGTAGACTAAAACAGCTTCTATGTCACTGATATATCTGTAGTAAATAAAATAACTATTCTTATGTGTCACTATTTCTTATGCCAAACTTACTTAATGCACCTTTAAGCATATACATAATTAAAATAAATGCAAACTAACCTCCTGTGACATTGAAAGTTTCTTTTTCCTGAATCCTTTTTGTGATGTCTGAAGCAACATCAAAAATATTCTGGTCAATCTGGAAACTAAGTAGAGTAGGTGACAGGTAGCGTAAATTTGCTTCCAATCTGATATCAATTATGGTCACATCCTCATTCTTCATTGTTTCTACGGCCCTCCCAACGGAGTCATTTGAGTTCCCTGTTCTCAGCACCAGCAGATACTGCTTGTTGCCTTTAGCAATTCTGCTGCCGGACGCCGTGTTAAGAAAGTGAGTGTGAACATAATCTATGGCTTTTCCTAATTTTCGCTCTCCGTTAGGCCTGGGCTCAAACCGATTTATGTACTCAATGGCTTCTTTCCTGGCTTGGTAGTCACTGAACAGAAACTCTTTGACAACGTTCTCGCCAAACTGAGCCAGAGCGATCTTATAAGATGCATCGCCCACATTGAGCTGCACAGCCAGTTCGGTGAGAAGTTCTCTTATCTGCTGTGTTTCCGCCTGGGCCATACTATCCACCAGAACAAATACATCAGCAAACTTTGGGGCAAGAGCTGAAACAGAAACACAATGATGAATGGACAATTATTTTATGTATTTGCACATATACAGTAAATACCTGAATATTAAATATATTACACAGTAAATTATTACAAATCAACCATCATCAGCAGTAATTATTTCCTCAGGAAAAAGATATAAGTCAATAAGGGGCCATTCACACAGAATGCTTTTAAAAACACAAGACACATTTAAGAACTCTGCGGTCATGCACAAGATGTCGCAGACATGGGACGTGAGCACAAAAGTCAAACAAGTCTGTCTAGTCTAGTGCATAGAACATGCAAAAGCCCACTCACCTATCAATCATACCGGAATAAAAAAAAAATTCAATAGAAGTTTATTTTGGGGCTTTTTATGTACTGAGCCTATGCCACAGCTCAGATAATAATAAAAAAAGCTTTAAAAAAAAAACTTAATTAAGATTCTTCGGCATGCTTGATGTAAACTTAAAATCTTATTTTTCATTATTTATTTTTTACTTTTGTGGGTGTGTATTTTCAACATACAGTAAGTGAACTGCTGATATCAGTTAGACATTTGATGTATGTAGTCATAATATCAGAGACCCTCTCCCTGCATGCAAATCTGTCACATGTGGTCACAGCAGACACATTTTCAGTGTTAACTAAAAACTAAATCTATTAAAATCTATTTGTTTTTGGTAACTGCAATGTTAGCTTAGATCCTCCCATGAGTGAGCTGTACACAGTCCGCCATGTGTTTATCTCCTCGCTAGAGCAGCTAATGGAAATGCAAGATGTGAAAGACAATCTAAATGTTCTGTTGTTGGCTGTATCGACGATCACAGAATCATTCCATTTCACTGCAATACTTTTTTATTGCTTTTCTATGTAAACGAGCTAGATGAACTTTTACAGTGTTTCATGCAGGAAACGGCGTTCTAAAAATTTAGCGCTCAAGTTAAAGGAAGTTTAACTTTTAAAAAACAGGTGAATGGTCCCGAATGGGAAGAAAAAACGCAAGGTCCGTCTAGCGCATGTTTACATGGAAATTAACGTAAAAGCAGCGCAGTGGAATGCAAAAACGTGTCTTGTGGAAACAGGCCCATGCTGTTTCTCCTGTTTTGTTGTTGCTGCCGGAGTATCAGAGGCATGAGCTGTAAAGGTACAGCCCTCTTCTGGAAAGTGGGGCGGGGAGCAGCAGCTCATTTGCAATATATTATATACACAGTTTTTGCTTCCACCGAAAAAGGGGGCATTTAGGGCATTGTATAATAAATTATCATTGTAGTATTTTGAGCTGAAACTTCACATTCACCTTCTTGGGACACCTAAGACTTATATTACATCTTGTAAAAGGAGGCATAATAGGTCCCCTTTAAGTTTGAAATACTGAAGTTACTAAAACCCAAAAAAAATTAAAAAAAAATTTTTTAATTAAAGCTATATAGGAATATAAAAAAACTAAAACTAAATTAATAAACAAAAATACTGAAATTCAAAATATTAATAAATACTATAATATGATATAATTGATACAAGGATCTCACATGACCACTAGTGATTGTATCACCAGACAGATTTCGATATCAGGTGTAAACAGGCTTGTTGACTTTTATGAACAGAGCTTCAAAACTTAACTTACCTTTCCCCTGATCCCTCATCAAGATACAGACTGTCTCTTTCATGGTGGTCGTCAGTCCTTGCAGTGCTTGGTATTTGTCGATATTAACCACAAAACGCTCAGGTGGGCTGTTGGCAATTGCCTTCAGCTCAGTCATATTGGTGGGACCAACAGCAATAGCGAAGATAATAATACCCTTCTGTCGCAGATCTCTGGCAGGTGCGTTTATATCATCGGCTGAGTCTCCATCTGTGATCAGCACAACAATCTGAGGCACTTTTTCATTGATACGGCTTCCACCTGCACTCGTGAAATAACTGTCCTTTAGGAAATTCATGGCTTTTCCCATAAACGTGCCTCCTGTTCGGTATGGAAGGTTATCTATTTTCTTAATCAGATCTGCTTTGTCTGCATATTCCCCCAGCAGAAACTCTTTGTGGGGATCGGTGTTGAATTGAACAAGGCCAACTTGTACTTTTTTTGTGTCAATATCCAAACCATCCACAAAAGTGTGCATGAACGTCTTAACCTCCCGGAAGTCTCGAGTACCGATGCTGCTAGAACTATCCACGAGGAATACGATGTCATATGCCGGTTTTTCATCCAGGCAATCTATCAATGAGAGTACAATATACAACACATGACCATCTAAACATATATAATGGTCATAAATGACAACAAATATAATTCTGGGGGTCAGTAAGATTTTAATGCTTTTGAAAGAAGTTTATCCTCACCAAGACTGCATTTATTTGATGAAAAATGCTGTAAATACAGTAATATTCTGAAATATTATTATTAAATATTATATATTGTCAATGTTGAAAACAGTTGTGCAGCTTAATATTTTTGGGAACCATGATACATTTTATTAGGATTTTTTGATCAGCAAAGAACAGCATTTATTCTTTATAGAATTTATTCTGAATAGAATTTGTTTTGTAAAATTGATGAAACAACTTACTGTCACTTTTAATAAATTAATTGCAGCCTTGCTGAATAAAATAATTAGTTTCATCCAAAAAGAAAAATATTATTGACCCCAAACTTTTGACGGTAGAATAAATATGATCAAAAATCATAATACAAATTATTACATAAATTATTCTCTAACCGGTAAAAAACACTAAAAGCACAAAACATGCAGCATTAGTATAGCATGTGGACTTTTGGACATAAACAAGCCTATTTGTTATATATTTAATTATAACAACATAGTTTGCCTCATATATTTCTGTAAATCATAGCATTAATTTTCTGGAAAGTGTTTACCTGTTTGCTGTGTAGTGCTGTGTAGGAAACATGATGTAATGAATAAAACAGAAAGGAAAGTCAGTGTCTTCCCCATCGTCTAAGTGCGTCCCGAAAGCCTTAACAAAAAAACAAAACAAAAAAACAGCAATAAATTTAGCATAATAATGGCAGTAAAAATTCAGTAATACCTGATGACTTGTGCAAGAAGTCCCCTGAAGAAGTCAACTTACTTTAAAAAATTTGATCCACTAATCCCAAATTCTTCTGATAGAATACATGGCGCAAATGGAGATATTCAGATAAAAATTTAAAAATGAAGAAAAGCATAACAACTGTGTTGAAATGAAATGTCTGTCAGTTTGAATGCAACCCAAATGAACCGAAAACATAAAAATGTCACAATTTAAATAATCTACTAGGTAAACAAATGTGTTTATTTTTTCCTGTTAATAAATGTTTGTGTTGGACTGACAGAGCATGTTTCAAGAACCAGCTGTGGAATTTAAGGTCAACTTAAGGGCATGTCTAGACCATCAAGCTCTCATAGCCCAAGACCCAAACTCTTTCATGTGGTGAGAAGAAAGGAATAGCAATAATTTCATGGCATGAAGAACACAACCTCAAACCTAAAAAGACCCAACAACCACATAAATGTCAGACTTCCCTGTGCAATACGTCCTGTGCAGACAAAACCACAAATGTGCCTGCAAGCCATCCCAAAGCAGGAACTCAAAGGAAATCACGTCTAATCTGTATTCTGCTCCTTTTCTCATACTAAATAAAACAGTCTTCTATATAATAAAATCACACATGAGAGACACATGGTCCCCATATCAGTTCCAGTCACTCTAACAGAGCAACTTGCTTAATAAATTCTTTCTAACAAAAGTCTTTCATTAAGAATTTCCTCCAGTGTTTCCAAATACAGCCCTTGACAAGTTTTTATATCTATTGTTTCCCAGCGTTATTACTTCCTTTACCAGGAACCTAGGCAAGTGGAGCATTGAGATTAAAGGGATAGTTCACTTTGAAATTAATTTTTGGTATGTTTTAGCTTACCTCAAGTGCATCCAAGATGTAGGTGTCTTTTTTTCCGCAGTAGTTTCAATTTTGATATTTTTAGGTCAAACCGTTCTTGTCTGTCAGTCATATAATGCAGGTCTATGGTCACTGTCTCAAAGAGCATGCACAGAGTCCAAATTAAAACAATTCCCCGTCGTCCAAATTAAACAATTCCCCATCGTAAGTACACATTGATGGCCTAAGACACGAAACGAGCGGTTTGTGTGAGAAAACGAACAGTATTTATGTAGTTTTTACCACTTATACCAAGGGCGTAGGTTTGGCCTCAGCTTTGGTGGGGACATCCCCCTCCCCCTCCCCCTGGAATGAGTTTTCTATATGTAATTAAATAATGAACATGAACAAATGAATAAAATACACACGTATCATAGTATGCATTCAACACAACAAATCCATTATTATTATCTATTATTATTATTATTATCCATGATTACAGTATTCCATTAATACTAAAATTGTATCTACTATTATATATCAAATTCTATTGATATATTCTATTCTTAAATATTAAATTCTTAGGCTACACTCACTCACAAATGCATGACATAAATAGAATGTAGAAACGAAAAATGTCTCAGATCCACTGTTTATGTTGACTGCAAGATTCTAAGTTAAGGTCAGCTAATTAACATTCAGTGACTTGCTAACGTAGCATTCTATCATGATAGCGTGACTTCTATGAGTCTATCAGTGCTGCACAGCCTAATCAATACTCTTAACCTTAGTTGAAAGATTGCTGCTGCTAGGTTTAACTGTAACAACATGGTAACACATACTATCACCAATCAATACTATTTTCCACAGTAGAATCTGCATTTGAAAGCCTGGTCAGTCACTACTACTGCTAGTTTATTTGTGTGGCTAGTTATTTTGCCTACTTACACTCTGCTTAATGAAAAAGCTTCGTATGTCCCCTTTCTTCTTCTTGGGTGGCATAGCTGATCTATCTACAAAGTACAAAAAGTGGCAAAAAACGGAATATTAAAATGTTTTACTCTGGCCTTTGTATGTGGCAGAGAGACAGCCCTGGTAACTTACCGTCGGCGTCGTCGACGCGCGCGCGCACACACACACACACACACACACACACACACACACACACACACACACACACACCACCCGCTCGCTGCCAGTGCAAGCACAAAAGTAGTCCCGGCCCGCGCGTGTAGCCTGTCAGATACACCGCCGCCAATCAAATTACGGCGTTTCTTGTACTGTCGTTGTTTTGGCCGTTGGAATCGATCCAAATAGCAGCGCAAAGATCCAAATAGCAGTTCAAAGGAGCTTGCTAAATATTGGTGGGGACAAATTTGTCATCTCAAAATATTGATTGGGACTAGTACCTAGCGTCCCCCCCTAAACCTACGCCCATGACTTATACGCAGACATGTCCGAGTGATCTGATCTGACGTGTACGCAGACTGGTGCATAGATATATAAATACTAGATGTCGCCTTGTCTACGGCAGTTCATTGGAACGAATGTCTTTAAGGCGACATCTAGTGTATATATCTATGCACCAGTCTGCGTACACGTCAGATCAGATCACTTCGACATGGCTGTGTATAAGTGGTAAAAACTATATAAATACTGTTCGTTTTCTCACACAAACCGCTCGTTTCGTGTCTTAGGCCATCAACGTGTACTTACGATGGGGAATTGTTTAATTTGGACGACGGGGAATTGTTTTAATTTGGACTCTGTGCATGCTCTTTGAGACAGTGACCATAGACCTGCATTATATGACTGACAGACAAGAACGGTTTGACCTAAAAATATCAAAATTGAAACTACTGCGGAAAAAAAGACACCTACATCTTGGATGCCCTTGAGATAAGCTAAAACATCTACCAAAAATTTATTTCAAAGTGAACTATCCCTTTAAGAAAGATTCATATTTTATGTAAGGGCCTGGTTTCACAGACAAGGCTTAGATTAAGCCAGGATCATGCTTTAGTTTAATTAGGACATTTAAGTAGCTTTTATAAATGTGTCTTAGAAAAAAACACTGGGGGTATATGTATTTTATTTAGTTGTTTGGTTGTTTGTTTGCCTGCCAAACAACTTCTTTCAATAATCCTTCAGCATCATGTTTTAATTCCTTTATGAGCTGCACAGTTGAGCCGGATGGTGCAGTTGCTTTTATGTGCTGCTGTTTTTGGAAAACGCCTCGGTTACGACTGTAACCTCGGTTCCCTGAAGAGGGAACGAGCGTTGCGTCGAGAAATGACGCTGTGGGAACGCTTTGCGTGATGACGTCTTGAAGCACATGTAAAATCAGTCCAATGGTGTGGCGGAACGTCAGAGGCGGGTGACGTCACGTACCAGGAAGCTATAAAAGCCGGCCCGAAACAGAAAACGAAAGCTTCGTAAAAGTCTGAAGTCGAGCTGACAGGCATGAAGGAGATATGGCAGGGCGACGCAACGCTCGTTCCCTCTTCAGGGAACCGAGGTTACAGTCGTAACCGAGGCGTTCCCTTTCAAGGGAACTCCCGTTGCGTCGAGAAATGACGCTGTGGGAACGTCTATACCAACGCCTCCATAGCTACAAATGTCTGTCCTGTGTGAAATCCGTAGAGCAGCACTAGGAAGACAAAACATGAGACCCTGGAGCAGAGTCTAGATCCAGAGAGTAAAACCTGACGAAAGTGTGCGGTGAGGACCAGCCTGCCGCATCACAGACGTCCTGTAAAGAAACTCCTGAAATAAGGGCCTTAGAGGCCGCCATACTCCTCGTCGAGTGCGACCGGACAGCCAAAGGAGAAGGCTGCCCAGCCGCCTCATAAGCAAGTGAGATAGCCTCGACCACCCACTTGCTCATCCTTTGCTTAGACACCGGGCCCCCTTTGTTAGGGGACCCAAAGCACACAAATAATTGATCACTTTTACGCCACAAGGCAGCTCTGTGGACGTAAGCGTCTAACGCCCGCACAGGGCAAAGCAAATTATTAGCCTCCTGGTCAGCATTTTGAAAGGGAGGAGGACAGAAGGCCTGCAGAACAATAGGTCTGACCACATTAGTGGGGACCTTGGGGATATAACCCGGTCTCGGATGAAGGAACGCTTTAACCATACCCGGAGCAAACTCTAAGCATGACGGAGCCACCGACAATGCTTGAAGATCCCCTATTCTCTTGAGAGAAGAAATAGCCAGAAGGAAAAGAGCTTTCAGAGTAAGAAACTTCTCAGGAACCTCCTCAATGGGCTCAAAGGGGGCCTGGGATAAGCCTTGAAGCACAAAGGACAAATCCCAAGGTGGCACCCTAGAGCGAACTGCAGGCCTCAGCCTCCAAGTGCCACGAAGGAAACGAGATACCAAGGGGTCTTTCCCCACAGACATTCCACCCAAAGGAATGTGGTAAGCACCTATGGCCGCCACATAGACCTTTAAAGTGGATGGGGTCCGACCTGCAGTGAACCGTTCCTGCAGGAACTCCAGCACTGTACCAATTGGGCAGTGGACTGGGTCCAACCGACGGTCACTACACCAAGAAGTGAATACTCTCCACTTCAGGGCATAAAGTTTCCTCGTGGAGGGAACTCTGGACTGTAGAATGGTCTCAACAACCTCGGTTGAGAGACCTGACTCTATGAGCTGGGCCCCCTCAGAGGCCAAGCCCACAGGTTCCACAGTTCTGGCCGAGGGTGAAATATCGAGCCCTCTGCCTGGGACAGAAGGTCCCTCCTGACGGGTAACTCCAGAGGATGCCCGTCGAGGAGGGACACAAGATCGGGAAACCATACTCTGCCCGGCCAGCGCGGGGCTATAAGAAGTAGATGGACCCGGTCCCTGCGAACTCTTTCCAGAACTCCCGGGAGCAGAGCAACTGGGGGAAAGGCGTACAGACGTAGCCTCGGCCACGTCTGTACCATAGCATCCAGTCCCAGAGGAGCTGGATGCGT
This sequence comes from Leuciscus leuciscus, assembly GCF_965113295.1. Classification (NCBI taxonomy): domain Eukaryota; kingdom Metazoa; phylum Chordata; class Actinopteri; order Cypriniformes; family Leuciscidae; genus Leuciscus; species Leuciscus leuciscus. Next base: position 9,409,311 of record NC_138744.1, read on the forward strand.
GAGGGAGAACCAAAGTGGACAGTGAGACGTCTCTTGAGACGCAAACAGATCCACTTGTGCTTGGCCAAACTCCCTCCATATCAGCTCCACCACCTCGGGGTGGAGCCTCCATTCCCCGGGCCTCGGCCCCTGCCTCGACAGAGTGTCTGCTCCTATATTCTGTACCCCGGGGATGTAAGCTGCCCTGAGTGACAGTAACTTCCCCTGGGACCACAAGAGGATATGGCGTGCCAAGTTGGATAACGGGCGCGAGCGCAAACCCCCTTGGTGGTTGATATAGGCGACTACCGATGTGTTGTCCGTATGTACTAGCACATGGTGCCCCCTGAGATCTGTGATAAAGCTCCTCAGAGCCCGGAAGACAGCTAACATCTCTAGGCGATTGATATGCCAGGAACGATGATGGTCTTCCCACAGACCTTGAGCCGAGCGACCCTCCAGGATCGCTCCCCAGCCCGTGAGGGAAGCATCCGTCGTTAGCAATTTGCGACGACAAGGAGCTCCCAACACTGGGCCCTGGGACAGGAACCAAGGCTTCTTCCACATAACCAAGGCACGTAGGCATCGCCGCGTGACCTTGATTGTGCGAAATGGGTTGCCCCTCGGGGAAAACCCCCTGGTCCTGAGCCACCACTGCAGGGGCCTCATGTGTAGCAGTCCAAAAGGTATCACGTTGGAAGCTGCTGCCATGAGACCCAACAGTCTCTGGAACTGTTTGACAGTGAGTAGCTGACCTAGCTTTACACTTTTCACAGCTGCAAGGATGGAATCTATCCGTGGCGGTGACAGGCGCGCCTGCATCGACACAGAATCCCAAACCACGCCTAGAAAAGTGGTCCTCTGTAGTGGAGAAAGCACACTCTTCTTGGCGTTCAGCCGTAACCCCAACTCTTTCATGTGGGCGAGAACAACATCTCGATGTTGAACCGCCATCTGATGCGAATGAGCTAAAATCAACCAATCGTCGATGTAGTTCATAATGCGAATACCCTGGAGGCGCAGTGGCGCCAGAGCTGCATCCATGCATTTGGTGAAAGTGCGGGGTGATAAAGCTAGGCCGAATGGAAGAACTCGATATTGGTATGCTTTGCCCCCGAAAGCAAACCTCAGGAACTTCCAATGACACGGACGGATGGATATATGGAAATATGCGTCCTTGAGGTCTATCGTGACAAACCAGTCCTCGGACCTGATCTGTGGCACGATCTGCCTCAATGTTAACATTTTGAACTTGAGCTGCATGACTGACTCGTTCAGAACTCGAAGATCTAAAATGGGACGCAATCCCCCGTCCTTTTTTGGAACTATGAAGTACCGGCTGTAAAACCCGGTTTCCCTGCTGGAGGGAGGTACATATTCTATGGCCCCTTTCTCTAACAGAGTGTTTACTTCCTGTTCCATAACCAGAACCTGCTCGGGGCCCACCACTGTGGGCAGGACCCCCATAAACCGAGGTGGGCGTTTCTTGAATTGTATCTGATACCCTTTTTCCACGGTCTGCAGGACCCAACGAGAAACATTTGACAGTAGCTTCCACGCTGTCAAAGATTCTACTAGAGGTACCAGCCTCTCGAGACTGGTTTCTGGATTTTGTTGCTGTTGAGTAGCCTGTTCGACGCCCTGTAACGGCGAACCGGCAGGGAACGACCGAACAGACTGCTCTAGCACCCTCCTCGGAGGGGGCGGGCATCCCGAGGCCACTACGTTTCCGGGTGGACCTTGAGATATGTGCTCGCCGGAGACCGCTGCGCCCTGTAACACCGGAGGCGGCAGGGTTGGCAGAACGGTCCCCTGAGGGCACCGAAGAGAGACGGGCACCGTAAAATGAGGTGTTAACCGCTCTGCTTCGGGGGGGACTACCCTCATTTGTCCTGGGTCCTCGGACGTCAGGACTTTTTCCCAGCAGCCTTCTTGGCGGTAAGAACGGTCCGCAGATCCGTTCTACCCCTCGAAGACTGCTGGGTTTGAGCGCGCCCTCCGTGTCCCCGAGGTTTTTGTGGGGGAGCACGGGAGGAAACGCTCTGTTTCTGAGTGGCACGGTGCTCAGCGCTCTTTTTAGAGGAGTGAGGCTGCTCCCGCTCAGCAGCCTCATAGAAAGAACGGCGGGGGAGAAGTCTTTGGAGAGCAGCTGCTTGTTTGGCAGCTTCCTGTGATTTTGCTACTGCACTATTAACTGCATCGCCAAATAGACCAACCGTGGAGACCGGAGCATCTAAGAGAACATTTTTTTCTTTATCTTTAATGTCGCTCAGATTGAGCCACAGATGCCTCTCAGTGGCCACCAGGGCTGCCATAGACCGCCCAATTGATCTGGCGGTCTCCTTGGTGGCCCTGAGAGACAGATCTGTGGCTCTGCGTAGTTCAGCCACAGTGTCGGGACCAATACCCCCGCCCTCCTCTAAATCACCCAGCAGTTCAGCCTGATAGGCTTGCATAATAGACATCGTATGCAGACACGCTGCTGCTTGACCAGCGGCTGCATACGATTTATGAACCAGGGAAGATGTTATTTTTACTGGCTTAGATGGAAGTGTAGGAGTCTTCAGGGAAGATGCCGTTGCTGGAGAGAGATAGCTCGCAAGCGTCTCTTCCACCTTCGGCATCTCCCCATAACCATGCTCTTTATATTTATAAATGGAAGAGTAGTGGGATGTGTGTGGTGAAAATACTCTGTACGACACTGGTTTTTCCCACGATCTCGACACCTCGGTGTGGAGATCGGGGAAAAACGGAAGACTCCTGCGCTGGGGCTGCGCACGAGATGGCAGGAAGCGTTCGTCAAGCTTGCTTTTTGAGCGAACGTCCTGCCTATCCTCTGGCCACTCAATGGAAAGTCTGTCAACTGCTCTAGTAATAACATCGAGCAGTTCCTCAAACGCGTGAGACTGAGGTGGCGAATCCTCAGACTCAGCTTCAACACTCACAACATCCAACTCCTCAGAGCTGGACAATTGCAGCATTGGTGCCTCTATCAGGGGGGAAGAAACCGCAGCGCGTGCTTCCGCACCCTGATGAGAGGCACTGGATCTGTCAGATTGATGCTGAGATAAGGCAGAGCCCGTCTCAACATCCACTGACAGATCCATTTGCGAACCCCAGGTCTGAGATCGCCGCCGAGCCTCAGCCGCGGCGGGACCCGAGCCCTGGGGAACGTGGTCGGGATTGAACCGAGCCAAACGGGATCGGAGCGTACGCAATGGAAGCGCACAGCAATGCTCACAGTCACCACCCTCGAGTGCTGACTGGGCATGCTCCTCTCCCAAACAAACAACACAAAGAGTGTGTGTGTCACCTCCCGTTAAATAACGCGGGCAGGGATGGACACACACTCGATACTGCTGCTTGCTCGCCATAACTGAATCAATATATATATATATAGAGACAGACAACACCAAATAACAAGGACAGATTTCAACACAGAGCGCAACTGAAGACTCAGAAAGCTTTCGTTTTCTGTTTCGGGCCGGCTTTTATAGCTTCCTGGTACGTGACGTCACCCGCCTCTGACGTTCCGCCACACCATTGGACTGATTTTACATGTGCTTCAAGACGTCATCACGCAAAGCGTTCCCACAGCGTCATTTCTCGACGCAACGGGAGTTCCCTTGAAAGGGAACTTAGCACCAAGTATAAATAAAAAGTATATATTTTATATAAAGATAAAGTATAAAGTATTAAGAACACTTTCTACAGATTTCGTTTTTTCGATAAAAAAAAAAGTTGTTTTTTTTATCACAAAGCAAAAAAAATTTATCTTAATTATTTTAGTAACTTAACTTAGATATAAACGTACTTATTTTACTTTTATTGTAATGAAATATGCAAAATAAGGTCTGCAGCAAGTAGATTCCAAATTCTTCTTTTATCATTTTGTCTTATAGAGTTGCTCGAATTCACAAACTCTGGTAACCACACTAAACCACACCCTAGTTCAGGAACAAATATGGCACAGTGATCAAAAGAAAATGACATTTTTTATGGGTGTTTTATGCCAAGTCAATAGTTTTGATAAAAAGATTTAGAAAGAAAAATAAATGTATCTAAACTTTTCATGCTGAGTTTTAAACCCTTAAGCAAGAACAAATACATTGAGTGAAAAACATTGAGTTTGTAAGGCCCATTTGTTTTAACAGGAAAGGGGGATCAAATAATGTGCACATGGAAGTACTTAAACTGTGCAGAAGGAGTTGATAAATTGAGAAAACCAAAGCCAAAGGCCACGCAGGACACTTCATTGAGGCAAATCTTTGAGTGCACATCTATTTCAAGCTTGTTTCCTGCCGTATGATCTCAGCAGTCATGCCATGTTTGACACAAATATTACAAGGACAACATACAGTATCAAATGGATAAAATACTCTGTAGATCATCCCATTACAGCATTTCACTAATCTGAGCAACTGAAAGCATTGACAGCTCTTTTAGATTATAATTTGTTTGGTTGTTTTTTTTTTGTAAAGTACTGTTAGAAAGTCCCTCATCATGATGTTATAATGTATTACGTATTATTTATTGATTGATTTTAAGTCCTACATTTATTTTGGAGATGCCACTAGATCAGGCATCAAAAACCACTATGCAAGCCACCACTGGAACAAGGAAAATAAACACTGGCACACAAGTAAGGGAGAGACAGGAATATTGTGCCAATACGCTACAGTTGTATAATATAAACAATATGGATGAAGGTACATGTGAATACCAAGAAAAATGTATGTCAAAACCAAACTTGCAAACTCCATGCACTAGATCTGACTCTGATCCAACCAGTTACCTTGGTAATGGTGCAATCTGGACATCGACCAGGATTGTATTCCCCAAAGGCAAACGTTCAATTACTGACACACATGTGGCAATGCACAACACACCTTAAATGGTTAACATATGGCTTTGATTCTCTTCAAATTACTAACGACCCATGTGAATGTAACACAGCCACATATGTTACATATAAACAATCCATGGTGCTGTGTTTTTTTTTTTTTTTTGTAAGATCAAGCATGATGACAGAATAGAGCATATGGATATGATCATCTCTAACTAAATCTGCAGATGTGCAATTATGTTGGGTTCTCAAAATCCTTGAACCCAAGAGCAATTTTTTGGCATACATACACCAAATTAACTAACTAACTAACAGACACATTAGAAGCCCCTCTGAACACCTTAGTTACTCATTAGAATAATTCTAGTCACCACTCAGATGAATAACAAGCCTAACAAATTAAAGGAACCGTATGTAAGATTGTGGCCAAAACTGGTACTGCAATCACTTTCAAATTACTGTAGAGCAGTGTATCCCCTCCCCCTCCCCCCTGACTCGAGGTTGCCAGTTAGGCTGCAGGATCCAGCAGGAACGTAGGCTGCTACAAGGAGCTTCCAATGGCAAGTGACGAGTCCTACACAGTACGTTTTATTTATTTTTTTTGGACTTTGTCACGATGTATTTCAAATTCATATCAAGGTCTTTTAGGTTTCGCAACGTTAGACATTTTTTATCCGACACGTTTGTAGCTGCAGCTGTGGTAACTAGAGCAAAGCTGGGAACCCGGATGCCAAAACACTACTGACTTCGTGATTGGTAGATAGCCGGAGGGTGGAGCATAAGGCCAAAACACAACATGACAACATCAACATCAGTTGAGGGCTGCAACTTCACTTTTAAATGACAATATCCTGGCCGGACTACTGTTGTCAGTGATATAAGTATTTGAAATGAACATGATTTCTTAATGTCTAGTCAGTGACATATCAGGGCCATTTTATGATTAATTGAAATACATTTCTTACATACGGTTTTACGGCATGCCTTTAAGCATATTTCATATGCGAGGAGCTTCAGTCCTTTGCCTCAGGAACTGCTGCAACAACATTTCATTTCCCCCCTAATTTCCAAATCAGACCAGGCCCCTATCTGATTGCAAGCTTTCGAAACTTGAGGAAATTCCTAATGGAATATCTTACTTAAGAGCATTCCTGAACAAGCAAATACATCATATTCATGCAAGCATGGAGAAAAAGAATCTACATAATATGTGTGTGTGTGTGTGTGTGTGTGTGTGTGTGTGTGTGTGTGTGTGTGTGTGTGTGTGTGTGTGTGTGTGTGTGTGTGTGTGTGTGAGAGAGTGATTTCAATTTTATTAACCACATTCAACAGAGCTAAACCATTTCCAGTAGCCTAGTATTTTCCCCAATTCATCATAACATTTGATTTGAACCAGTATATCTCCTATAATTGAACGCAAATGTTTCATTACATTAAATGTTTCATTACATTATAGTTTATTTTTTACCATTTCCCATCTTTTTTGACTATTTTTTTCCTTGTCTGCTGCCTTTCACGTCATAAATCATATTTTAAGAAAAAAACGGACAAGGATTATAAAACTGGTTATGGGTCGTAACCTTTACAAAGAAGAATTTAGCCTAACTGCTGAAAAGACTGTAATTTTTTATACGAGTAGGCTATAACCCTAACTCCCGAAAAATAAACATTGACACGTTTTTAAACATAATTTTTCACTGATATAACCTAACACGTTTCCAAAGAGTTTTAACAACACAATGATGTATCCTAATACCTCTGCAAAAAAGAAAGAAGCGCGTGTACTCACTGTGCATCTGTCGCAGCACGAGACAACAACCCCACTGCACGCGCACATCTGTGCATCGATGTGCGACCACTCCTCAGTGAACCGCCTTCCCCCGCCATATCTTCATTTTTTTCATGCATTATTTCATTTCTACACTGAGATGAAGTTCTAAATCATATTTCAAGTGTAACGATATTTCCAAACTATACAGAACAAAACATCTCCCATGCATCAACGTTTTTTATTCGTTTTTATAGAGCACAAAACAGAGCATTAGCCTACAACTGTTATAACCTTTTAATATTCACATTTCATTTTATGAGCTGTGAAAATGCAACTGACCAAACAATTCAAGAAAATAAATATTAAAATACATTTGTAATTGTACTTTATAGGAAACAATATTATTTAATGATATAGTATCAACATTTATTATAGACCCAATGACATCAGAATTGGAGTTTTGTACCTTGTAATCCATGTATTAGAAAAGTTTTACCATTCTGTACTGTGCCATTGCTTTGAGCTGCATTTGAGTTTGCAATGAAAAACTATAACAGCAATCTATTAAGAATACTTCATTGTCAGTATAATGATCCTATGGCATCTTGAAATCTTGTCTTGCATGTAACATGCTACCCCAATATAAATCACACAGATGTACACAGGAATGAATATAATATCTGGTGACATATATAATTATAATTTAATATAATTATCTTGGAGCAATGTAGAGTCAAACACTTGTGTGACTGATTAAAAAAAAAAAAGGTTCTCGGGTCCCCCTTAAAGAAGTCAGAAAGGGTCAGAGTAGCTCATAATATTAAAACTTAGAGTAATTGTAAATATTGTGTAAAGATGTATTTTATAGCCATCATTGACAATTTTGGGCACACCTGAATTTGACTGTATGAGCAGTTGAAGTAAATAAGCTAAAAACACACAAAAAAAAGAAAAAAGAAAGAAATTGCATACCTGTCTTTACTCAGAACATGAGCTCTTTAAGAACAGACATCTCCTACACATAGTTAACATACCATATAGCATGCTGTTTCAGACAGCTTTGAACTTTTTTGAGATTAAACATTAGCAAGCGCAAGGAGTGATTTCTCACATGCTCTGTATTCAATACAATAGTATACGTTCTTCAGAAATTCTTTAAAACTAGCAGGGTTCCTGTTTATAGGAAAATTTGCTCATAGCCTCTGGCATATTCTTGGATTTTTCTTCTGTCATAATGCAAGTACAGAATGTGATCAGCTTCAGCTGTATCTTTATATGGGAGTAAGTTTTGTAGACAATAAAAAAAATACTGCTGATTGGTATGTATGTACCATCGACATGACTCGCCAGCGTCAAGATTTATGTTCTGCAAAATATCCCAATAGATCTGTCACACAAAGCTAAACAGGATGAGGGATATTATGCAGAATTGACCAGGCAAGCAGGTTGATCAGATTTGGTTTAGCTATGCATATATGCGAATATATTGTTTGTGGTTTAGTCTATGGGTTTAGTCGTATTATTAATTAAAGCCAATATGAAAAGTTCTTATGCAATCATATAACTTGAAGGTGAAGCTTAAAAGGTGAATTGCATCTTGCCACTATTTTTGTTTCTTAAAACAAGAATATTTAACATTTACATTTATCTTTGAAAGTGCATGCTTTCCTGTTTGGAAATGCCATTTCCTGTTTGTTGTTGTTTCAGTTAAATAACCCAAATGATATAATTATAATTGATATAATTGATTGTTGAACCTGGGATGTGTCTTGCATGAATCCATTCTTAGAGGGTTGCCATGACAAGCAGATGTTTCTCAAAGATGAGGGGAAATTCTAAGGAACTCTAAGTTCCTCAGAAATTCCTTGAAACTAGCAAGGCATCTGTTTTATTGCTATTATTTCAAAACAGATGAAAAATATGATCCCTGCTTCAAAAATATAACCCGCGGGTTAGTGACATCACCAACCCTAAAATGTACATAAACCCTGCCCCCTGAACACTATTTATATATCATCAAGACAGAATATCCTAATAATGACTAGAAGATAACTACACATAAGCTTCATAAATTCATCAACTAACCATTCAGAAATGTTGTCTACATGTTGTCATCACTTCTTGAGTCTCTCCATCTTTGTCTGACTTAACCATTGTTTCCCAGATTTATAGTTTTATTTTGTTGCTTTTGTGGCATGGAAAAACCATCTGGACAAACTAAGAAACTATTAGTGGACAGTTTTCACATGATACAACATACATCTATTTTAAGATTGCTTGTATGTAGTTTCCTTTATGCCAGATCTTAACCATTGTCATAGAAGACTTTATATAATTTATTACTTTATGGCTGTAGAAGTTTTAAAATACACCCAAATGTCTGACTACCAGTGTTGTGCCTGAACGCGTTCATTGAACGATAGTTCATGAACTCGTTCATATTTTGGGCGAACGTGAACTGAACGTAGGCTACTCTATTTCTGCCTGATGAACGTTACTGTGAACTCGTTCATTCTGGTGGCTGTGAACGGCACGCTCTCTCAGTTTAACTTCATTCATAAGGGTGCAAGATTTCGATAGAAATGTATTTGTCCCGTTCGGAACCTCCGTTGTCCCGTTTATTGACGCTGATCTAACCACTGATTTCTGACTGAATCTGATAGCAACACGGCACTTGATCACGACATCGGTCATCATCCAATCACAGTCCACACTCACGCGCACCAGACCATACGAATAACAAACTCTAAATTGAGAATTAATTATTATTTTGGGACAAATCATTGTTTGATTTGCGCACAGAATCCTCCGCTGTCTGGTCGCTTTGATCCGGACTCGCGCTACCGGCAAATCCCTTACACTGTCCGACTGGGTTTTGATTTCGGCAAATCAGTTTTGACGAATTCAAACAACGTGATTATTGTGAGTCCAACATCCAGCCACGCAAGAAAGCATTAAATCGTCCTGAGGGAATAATATACTGTGATTTGCTGGCCAAGAAACATTTCTGATTATTATTAATAAAAAAATAAAAAATCAGAATTCTTTGATGAATAAAAGGTTCAAAGTAAATTTATCCGAAATAAAAAAAAACGTAACATTATAAATGTAGCCTACTTGCTGAATAAAAGTAGGCTATTCATTTCTTTAATTTCTTTAAAAGTAGTGTATAATTACAAAAGCTTTCTATTTCAGATTTAAATGCTATTATTTTGAACTATGGTTTGTGTGTAATATGACTTTAATCAAAACAAATGTGTTGTCTGAAAACCTTTTAAACGCATACGAACCTGAAATGACATATAGGCCTACTGTTATGTTGGCCTAGCCTATAGCCTACAAATATTTTGAGTGTCCCTCATTTTCCTGTAAAGAACCATGCACGATTGTCCCGCATTTGTTTAGTTGGCAACCCTACCCTCAATGCTATGTAAACCCTGGTTGGATAAGGATTTTAAAATTGGATATGAAGATGAAATCTGACACATAGTTTCAGTGTTAAAACTGATAACATAATTGCTGTCTGTGGTTTTATATGGGCTGTGGCAATAATTTTGAAAAATAATAGCTCGCAGCAACATATGGAAAAAAAGAACTGAACTAGTTCACTTTTTGGAACTGTGAACTTCAAAATTTTGAAGTTTGAACTATGAACTGAACTAGTTCATTTTAAAATTTGTGAACTGAACTTTGAACTAGTTCATGTAGAAAGTGAACTTTCCCAACACTGCTGACTACTACGGAAGCCCTGAACCGCAACGTAAAAATAAAAAAAAAATCCAAAAAAAAATAAAAATTACGTAAAAAAAAAAAAATGCTAGCATTTCGAGATTAAAGTCGAAATGTTTCGAGATTAAAGTCGAAATGTTTCGAGATTAAAGTCGAAATGTTTCGAGATTAAAGTCGAAATCTTTCGAGATTAAAGTCGAAATCTTTCGAGATTAAAGTCGAAATCTTTCAAAATTAAAGTCGAAATCTTTCGAGATTAAAGTCTTCCGTAGAAGTTGTGTGTGTGCTTGCCGTTATTTCACATTGCCGCACAGGCATTCATGCGTGTGCGTGCGTGTGTGTGTGTGTGTGTGTGTGTGTGTGTGTGTGTGTAAACTGGATCTACACAAAATAATAGCTTTTTACTTTTATCTGGGCTTTCAACAAAGGGATATTCTACAGGTCTACCAACATGACATTATAGGCTATAGGACTTTATAAAATATACTGTCAGACTGGATCAAGATATCCAGCTTTATGAATGAATGAATGAATGCATGAATGAGGCATTTATATAGCGCTTTCATATGTCTACTGTAGGCCTACACTTAAAAGCGCTTTACAATCATTTCAGGGAATCTTTCCTCAACCACCAGTGGTTATTATATTTGAGGAAATCACGGGATCCGGCCAAATGATTGGATACAGAACGATGCACTTAAAATGTATCCAGAACGTACGGTGTCTATTATAGACGGCAGTTCGACTTCACAAGCGCATGTATTTACACACACGCATGAATGCCTGTGCGGCAATGTGAAATAACGGCAAGCACACACACAACTTCTACGGAAGACTTTATTCTCGAAAGATTTCGACTTTAATCTCGAAAGATTTCGACTTTAATCTCGAAACATTTCGACTTTAATCTCGAAACATTTCGACTTTAATCTCGAAACATTTCGACTTTAATCTCGAAACATTTCGACTTTAATCTCGAAACATTTCGACTTTAATCTCGTAAAAAAAAATTTTTACGTAATTTTTTTTTTTTTTACGTTGCGGTTCAGGGCTTCCGTAGTTCAGGGCTTCCGTACTAGACAGCAGATTTCCTCTTTAATAAAATGGGAATTGTTCTGTAGCTCTCACACAGAGGTGGAAGGAACAAGATCCTAGGCTAGAAGTATGTTTCTGATTTAGCAGTAAATGTCACTTTAATTACTTGCCCAACAAGTCTGTTTAATCTCACGCTCCACCAGCTGCCATAATGCTAAACACATCACTCAAATTAAATGACTTGTGTCTTCCAGAGAAGAGTTTCTCTGTCTGGCATGATGCCTTGCAAGGCTGTAAAGGGCCAGAATTAATAAGATGTCATAATAATGAAATATTATGAAAAATAATGCAGTGCACAATGCTACTTTATCTTACAGTATTTTTTGTTTTTGACCTATATGCATTTTCTCTGCAATTATAGTTTTGTTGTTCATTGTTATTAATGGACTGCTTTCTTTCTCTGTCACTTCTTGCTGAGCAGTGGAAATGTACTCTTGAACTCCCTTTTTTAAATTCCAAGGTCCTAACCCAGACAAAGCCCAAAATTTGTCTCAGTGCATTGAATTTCTTGTTTGTCCTTTTGGCTTTAGTTTAGATTATCTTCAAGCCAACTGAATGACTTAATACTCTAAACGTGTCTTATTGGAGACATGAGATTGTTAATCATTCAAAGTCTGGCATGTGCAGCACTTCTCCCCTCTTGGAGTCTGCTGCCAAAAGTTGCTTGCAGCTGAAGGATATAACACTCCTTTCAAACATTCTTGGCCTAGATTGTGCTGTTATTTACTGTACTTTTACAGCACAGTAGATCCTACATCAGCAATAACTATTTCCGCAACCATGTTCCTTGGCCTAAGATACTGAGGTCTTTCTTCTTCAAAGCTGGTCCCGTTTAAACAATATCAACTTTTGTCATAAGGACCAGCTAAAGCGATTTCTCTGTAGACCACAGATGTTGTATGCTGTTCATTTTGCAATGTGGATTTGTCTGTGCGAAGAGATCCAGGATTTGGAAGTTTCGTAGAGAATAATTTTTTATTATCTCTTATGCAAGTTATGTTTGTCTGGATTTAAGATGTGTGGGACTTAAATGTAGGTCTACATGTGAGGCATGTAGCACGTGAACTGAATGAACAGTAATTAAACTTGATGGATAATAGCTTGTTCCAAAATCTGAAAATTAGACAGAGAAAGGCAACATTTACTCTAATACACATGTAGTCACTAAATATTAGTTTTCCTTTTTTTATATCTGATGCTCACTTGAATGTGTTTGTTATGATTCCAACCTGTGTTCCTGGACTTTTATGTTATTTCCTGTCTTGCTCCATGTTTTGCAGTTCTTTGTAGGTTTAATGTTGATTAGTCTCCCCAGGTTTTTCTTATTAGCCACGCCCCCTTGTTATCTTGTTAACCCATGCAACAATTATAATGTTTTAATAACATATCCTAGATTACACTTAACCTGATTTTAATACATTTTTTGAACAAATTGATATAAAACCAGTCGTGAAAATATTGTGGTGACATATATGTCACATCGGGCTGTTAGCCTACATATGGCACATATGGCACCTACTGTTAACAGTAGGTGGAATTTTCATGTAAATGTCACATTAAGAAAAATGGTAATGAGCTGCTCAATTAATTTATCTGATTCAATTATGTTATTGTTATATATTTTCTGCTGCTCATTTCCAAGCATATTTTAACAAATGTAAACATAAAAATAATGTCAAAATTAATTACATTGTTAATTAAATGTATTTTGAAACTATTTTGCATACTTGTAACTAAAACAAGATGTTGATATCATATGTTGGTCCTATTTTAGGTTATTTTAACTTTTTTGTAGTAAGAATAACATGAATAGATTCAGGAAACAACTTGATGTTCAGAATGAGCTGAAAATTATCCAGGGAGATGACAGTGAGTATGAGGGATGTGACAGTGACATAGGAAAAAGACATTGATGACTCTAATTACACCCTTAACAAGAAAGACCAGTGCTGTGTTCCAGTCCACTTTTAGACACGCACTTGCGAACTTCCCTAAGCACTTCCCCTTGGGGGAATCCCTGCCGCCATTTTGAAGTGCGTTCCACTTCGTGAAGTGGACGAGGGAAGTTTATATGGACAGATCCTCGTTCCCTCGATTTTGACACAGGGAGCGAGTCTACTTCAAATGTACATTCAGGCACCTATATCCCACAATGCAGGACGATTGTGACGTCACCACATATCTCATCTAATCACCACCACAACAGACAACTCTATGATATATTAATAATATATACTTTTAATTTAAAACAACCCAAACACACCTATAAACATTTGGATGCTGCATTAAACAAATTCTTAAAGGGAAAAAAAATGTAAATAATAAATCAACTCCAAACAGCTGATTCCAAGTGATCAAGGGACGTTGGACGTTCCAATTCAGCCCATTGCAGTTTCCGCCAGTAGTGAGCACTCGCAATGACGTACATCCGAGTGAACGAGACGGAGGGAAGTTTGCGAGTGAAGGGCATGACAATTTTGGACTGGAACGCAGCAATGGAGGAAGATGAATCAAGTGTGTCTGATTCAGACATTAGCATCAAGTGATTTAGATTTAGAAGCTGCACAACCAAACATAAACTCTGGGAAGCAAAATACAACCAGCCTATAAAAATAAAAATCTTGGAGAAAGAAACATTTTGAAATCCATGAGTGCACATTCAAAGGGCCAAGTACACCTCCAGTAAATCTTCTAACGCCCCTGGAGTATTTCAGAAAGTTCATAACACCAGAAATGCTTGAGCTCCTAGACTAGTGGGACAAACTCATTTGTACAGTGTGCAAAAATCTGGAACTCAGAAGAATGTTAACACCACTGTTAAAGAAATGGAAATACTGATTGGTATCCATCTGCGCATGGGTCTGCACCAAATGCCAGGAAATCGTGCATACTAGGAAAATGACACAAGGTCCCATGGTGGCTGACAACATGTCAAGCAACCGTTTTCAGACCCTGCTAGCAAGTCTACCTTTCACTGACAACAATGATTCGTCAAATCGGCAAGCAGGGGATAAGATCCTTCCATGGCTTTATGTTTCGCTATCTTCCCAGAAAAGTAATCATTTTGATATATGTTGTGGAAAATAAAATAAATAGAAAACAAACTGTTATTATTAAGCAAAAAAACTGAAAAAACTGAAAAAATATTTTTTTCAACTGAGAAATAAACGCCCAAAGTGACATACAGTATGTAACATTTAAAATGTATCATAAAAGCCCAATGTCACATATATGTAACATTACAGATCTTTCACAAGGAGGGGTTATATTTCAAAAACAACTGCAGAAACATGTTATAAGTGGTCCATTTTTATATGCCCCATAATTTTCCTATAAGGAGAAATTGGTCCGGGCTCTTATGGGTTAAATCAAGAAATTTCTCTTTGAGCCCCAATGAGCAGCTACAGGTGACTGTGTCCAGGAAAAAATTTGTGTGGTGAGGTGTTAGACAAATCTGGGGCCCATCCTATATACAGTAGCAACAAAATAATGTCATATAACATTTTCATCAGAGATTATTAAGAGGTGCATTTTATGAAAGCTTGGCTAACGAGATGTGTCTTTAATCTAGACTCAGAGATCTATCTCCTTTTATGGATTTCGATAATCAATGTTCTCTCTCAATATTGTTTTTTCTATCAAATGGGAGTTGCATTTTATTATTTACATTTAACATTTTTTGTCCAGGCTTAACCTTCTATTTCAGTGTTCTTCAACCCTGCTCCTGAAGGACCCCCAACACTGCACGTTTTCTTTGTCTCCCTAATCAAACACACCTGATTCAATTCATCAGCTCATTATCACATGGGTTAATGAGCTGATGAGTTGAATCAGGTGTGTTTGATTAGGGAGACAAAGAAAACGTGCAGTGCTCCCTTCAGGAGCAAGGTTGAAGAACACTGTGAACCAGTGACTGCTCTAGATCATTAAGCATGTTGTTATGGTGCCTTGGAAGCCCGTCTGAAACCAATTAAGAGGGAACTTTACAAAACGCTGCCTGTGAAGTCACTGATTGCTGACTGAAAGATGCAGATACAAGGACGTGGCACGGAAGGAACTTCAGATATCTGTTGGATTGCTGGCGGTTTGTTTTGAACGTCTAAAAACGCAAAATATATGATATATAGATTTTATATGATAAGTTATTTTAAGGTTCTGCTTCCTCGGGACTTCCGTAAAAGTAAAGGCGCGAGTTCAGCTGCGGTACAGGGCATCTCACGCCGAAAAACGTTTAAACAAAATCTGACAGATGATTCTGGGAGAAAGGAACGTTTGGCAGTTGGAGGTCGAAAAAGAGGAGAACTAAAAAGAATCCCACATAGCAACATTGTTTCGGCCCACATGCAGCAGAGAATGATGGCACTTGGGCGGACCGCTCCTGTTTGCCAGATCTGGGCCACAAGCAGGCCATAGCAATGCCACATGTCAGCCAAGAGCAAAGAAATGAACCAGAACTGGACCTTATCTGGGCCACAAAGTCTGTGTATATTACATATAGTCATCTCATTCTTAATAAGTCTGTTAACAAGCAGAATCACTGAAGGAAAGAAGAGAACAGATAAAGAGTCGAGCAGAAACACAAGAACTACAACTGACTTCAGACACAGCCTTAGATGAAATCAACTGAAGAGAAAAGAAGACATTAAATCTGTGAAGATCTCAGCAGAGGAGGATTAAACAACTCCACAAACAGCATTACCAGCTTCACTTATTACTAACCAGACTGACTTTATTTCTGTCAGACGTCTACAAAAGTGTTTTATTGAGAATTAACAGAGGTTTAACTCTAATGTGTTTCATTTGAAGTCACCATAACAGTGATTAGTGTTTCCATTAGTTGGGCTCTTAGCTCTTATTATATCTTATGTCTTTTTTGGCTGTTTTTTGGCTGACAGTGTGTTTGTCAAACACATTTACAGCGGCAAAGAAAGCTAAAGTGAAATGAGATCAGGTGATGATGGTTACTTGGTGACTGTTTTACAATCATCATGAAATAACCTGTTTCACTGATGTATTTGGAATCTAACAATTGTGTTGATCCATTAATATTGTCACATCACAAACCCTGTCTTACTGCAGCATGAGATCCAGCAATATAATAACAATAAGTTAGAAGACTTTAACAAACATGAGCACGAAAAAGTCAGTCTATGATGACAAACACAAACATCAACAATCAGCGTATGAATCTCAACAATGGTGACAATCAAAAGTACCTTGCTGCAATGCATGCTGTGTACCAGCATAGTACAAAACTCCCAGCATGCATTGCAACATGAATAAATGATGCTGCTGAATTGTCCTATAATTTTGTTTGATTCTAAATATTTGCTTTTATTTTTTGCTGTTGTTTTTGTTGTGAATTAGTAGCTTTTCAGTGATGTTCTGAATTAATGTTTATCTGAATATTTGTGATTGTCACCATTGTTGAGATTCATACGCTGATTGTTGATGTCTGTGTGTGTCAATGTAAGTCACTTTTTTTTATTATTTCATGTTTGTTTAAAGATTTAAACCGATTGTTATAATATTGCTAGATCTCATTATGCATTAACACAGGGTTTGTGATGTGAAAATATTAATGATCAACACAATTGTTAGATTGCAAAGACATCAGTGAAAGGTTATTTCATGATGATTATAAAACCATCAACAGGTAACCATCATCACCTGATCTCGTTTCACTTTAGCTTTCTTTGCTACTGCAAATGTGTTTAACAAACACACTTTGTCACAACTGCCAGAAAAGACAAAAGCTATAATAAGAGTTAAGAGCCCAACTAATGGAAACACTAATCACTGTTATGGTGACTTTAAATTAAACACATTAGAGTTAAACCTCTGTTAATTCTCAATAAAACTTCTGTAGACGTCTGACAGAAATAAAGTCAGTCTGGTTAGTAATAAGTGAAGCTGGTAATGCTGTTTGTGGAGTTGTTTAATCCTCCTCTGCTGAGATCTTCACAGATTTAATGTCTTCTTTTCTCTTCAGTGGATTTCATCTAAGGCTGTGTCTGAAGTCAGTTGTAGTTCTTGTGTTTCTGCTCGTCTCTTTTTCTGTTCTCTTCTTTCCTTCAGTGATTCTGCTTGTTAACAGACTTATTAAGGATGAGATGACTCTATATGTAATATACACAGACTTTGTGGCTCAGATAAGGTCCAGTTCTGGTTTATTTCTTTGCTCTTGGCTGACATGTGGCATTGCTATGGCCTGCTTGTGGCCCAGATCTGGCAAATAGGAGTGGGCCACCCAAGGGCCGTCATTCCACGCTGCATGTGGGCCAGATCCGCATTCCAAAAGTGCCGGTTGATTTAAAGAAGATAGTCACTTTCATAGCAGGGATGATAAATGCTACAAAACAGAGAGAATACAAATAATCGTAAAGGCAGCTATGGGTGATGTGGGGCATCACCTAGATTTCAGCGGGTTGACATGGGAGGAGGTGAGGAAGCTTAGCAGTCAAGCAAGCCAGGAGCAAGCGTGGGTTGGATAATATTAATAATAGTTCTCTTGCTACAATGGAATGCTAGAAGTTTGTTGGCTAATGGACAGGAATTTAAAAAGTACATTGATGATCTTCCCAATAAACCAGATATAATTTGTGTACAGGAAACATGGTTGAGACCAAATTTAGATTTCAGGTTAGTCGGATATGCCTCTGTTAGGTGTGATGGGGGGAAGGAGTAGGGGGAGGATGTGCTACATTTATTGGGAGTGATATTTCATTCAGAGAAGTGAGTGTAAGAGGGAAAGAGCAAGAATATGTTAGTGTAGAGATATGGACAAATGAGGGAGAGTTTGTAATTATAAACTATTATAATCCTTGTAGGAAATTAGAGTTGGGGCGGCTAACACAAATGGCAGGGCTGGATGGGTGGTGGTGTGTGGGGATTTTAACGCACATAGCACGTTATGGGGAGGAGTAAGAACAGATGCAAATGGTGAAGTAATAGAAGAATTGCTAGAAGAGAGGAACATGGTCTGCTTAAATGATGGAAGAGGGACTAGAATAGATGTGCATACAGGGAACATGTCGGTATTAGATTTAACTTTAGTTTCTAGGAATTTAGCGGGAATATGTGAATGGGATCGATCAGAAGAAACATCGGTAGGTAGTGATCATTTTCCAGTATGGTGTAGTGTTTTTGGGGGGGAAAAATAAGAAGCAAGGGGAATTAGTGGGGAAGTGGGTATTTAGTAGTGCAAAATGGGAGAGATTTAAATATATATGTGAGATAGAAATGGATAAAATAGATCTAACTTAACGGAGGAGGGCAAGAGAGGCAGGGCAAAGACAAGATCAGCACATGGTGACTTATTTAAAAGAAGGGTTGATACTAACAGTACAATGGATGCTCCAATTACTATGGAAGAAATGAGGAGGGCAATAGCAAGAGCTGGATTAGCATCTCCAGGGAAGGATAATATTTGTTATGTAATGATAGACCATTTAGGTGTTTTAGCATCTACTAAGTTGCTAGGTTTTTATAATAAAGTATGGGAATTAGGGAAATTGCCAGCTGGGTGGAAAGAAGCAGTAATTATTCCTAACAGGAAACCAGGGAAAGATTCGTCAAGTCCAATGAACTATAGGCCAATAGCACTTACGTCACATGTAGCAAAGATAATGGAAAGGATCATTACAGAAAGACTATCTTATTACATGGAAAGCAGAGGAATTTTATCATCTCATCAGAGTGGATTTATTGGATCCTGTTATGTGTTTAGAAACAGATAAGGAAAGCGCAAGTTAATAAAGAATCTGTACTGACAGTGTTCTTTGATGTAGAAAAGGCATATGATATGGTTTGGAAGGACGGATTAATGATAAAATTAAAAATGATCGGAATAGCTGGTAGGACATATAATTGGATTAAGGAATTCTTGTTTGAGAGAAGTATACAAGTCAGAATTGGGACAGCTGTATCAGGAAGATATATGGTAGAAAATGGTACTCCGCAGGGCAGTGTCATTAGCCCTATACTCTTTTCCATCATGATTAATGGTGTTTTTTCTCAAGTTCAGGGGGATATCGGACAGTCATTGTTTGCTGATGATGGAGCCTTATGGAAAAGGGGAAGGAACATCAATCATATTAAGGGTAAAATACAAGAGGCAATTAATGTGGTGGAAAGATGGTCATTTGCATGAGGTTTCAAGTTTGCAATTGAAAAAACTAAGACAGTAGTCTTCACTAAAAAGAGAGGGGTCGATGTTCAGGTAAAGATGTATGGGCAAAAGACCGAGCAAGTGAAAGTCTTTAGGTTTTTGGGTATGTGGTTTGATGGAAAGTTGACATGGAATGAACATATCAGTAAGATAAATACTAAGTGTAAAAAGATACTGAATGTGATGAGATGCTTAACAGGGTCAGAATGGGGGGCAAGTAGGG
Organism: Leuciscus leuciscus; assembly: GCF_965113295.1. NCBI lineage: Eukaryota > Metazoa > Chordata > Actinopteri > Cypriniformes > Leuciscidae > Leuciscus > Leuciscus leuciscus. The sequence continues at coordinate 9,429,124 of NC_138744.1, forward strand.
TTGCTAGTAAAAAATGTTATACAGCACTGATTAGATCAGTATTGGATAAATCTACAAGGGCATTCTGAGGATCAACATCTTACAACAAAGATATACTTCTCCCATGTTGGGAGAGTGAAAGGGCCAAACGGGGATGCTTTGCATGGAAATGTGAGGAAATAGCGGGAGATATGGGATTAAGGCAAGGAAGATATATTCCGACAGTGCCATTATCAGTAACACCACCTTGGTTGTTTCCTTCAGTGTCAGTTGACTTATATTTCCTGGAAAAAATGCAGGGACAAAAAGATTGTGGAAATATTGCAGTATGGGTTGAAGATAGGTTACAAACACTATATCAATCATTTGTTCAAGTATATACAGATGGATCCAAGGATCCTAATACAGGGAAAACAGGTTTTGCTTACAGTATTCCTGCCTTACATGTTTCTGTTAAAAGAAGGACTTCAGATCATTTATCCGTATATACAGTCGAGATGTTGGCAATTGTAACAGCATTACAGCAGATAGAAGAATTACAAATTAAAAAAGTTATTCTTTTTACAGACTCATGCTCTGCATTAATGTCACTGCAGTCATTTACATCTCACAGTAGGAAATACAGGGCGACATCTCTATATACTACAGAAGGTTGTGGGCACGGGAAGGACAGCTAGAAGAAACAATAAAGAGGAGAATATCTTGACAAGGCTGAGGGTAGGGCATAGTACTAGACTTAATAAAACATTGCACTTAATAAATAAGCACCCTTCAGGATTATGTGAACACTGTCAAATAGAGGAATCAGTAGAACATGTAATTCTTCACTGTCAAAAATACTCTCGAGAGCGAGAAACATTAATGAGGGAAAGCAGAAAGCTTGGACAGGAAGAATTAAGTCTAAAAAATGTATTTGATATTGAGGTAGGGAAACTATTCCATTATAAGAAAGAAACTGGATTGATCAATAGAGTTTAGGGAGCAGGGAATATATATATATATATACATATATATATAAATATATATATATATATATATATATATATATATATATATATATAAATAAATAAATTTTTTTTTCTTTTTTCAAGGGTAGGAAACTCTGGCTCACACTCCAACATAGTAGGTGGCGCCGTGGCGGTAATGCACCATAATGCTGGTACCACCCATAGATATCATATAAAGGCTAGATGTCTTAAGGCGGAGTCACTTCCGGCATCACCGGCGGCCATCTTAGGACAGGGCTCTGTGAATTAAGGTGAGTGAGCAGCACGCACACAAATCCTCTTATCTCGCTGAAATCTGGACGGATTTACAAACGGTTTGGTTTCTTACAAACGTTATTAACGTGGCTATAATTCTGAATGCTTAAACATTTTGAACATAATTATTCATATGTATGCAGTATAATAGCTACATCTCTGACGTTTATAACAAACCAAACCGTTTGAAAATCGGTAGAAAATTGAGCAAGTTATGGTTATTTAAAAGTACATGCACCATGTTATGAGTGAGCGAGCACCCTGTCTTAAGATGGCCGCCGTGTGCGGATGTCGAGCTCCATTGGCCAGCAGCGCGGACGAGACATCTAGCCTTTATATGATATCTATGGTACCACCCGCCATAAAACGTAACGAAGAAGAAGAAGAAGAAGAAGAAGTCACTGATTGCTGACTGTGATTGTTGCTTTTAAGTACCATGGTGGAGGAACTACCTTTTATGCTTTAAAGAGTGGAGTTCCACAAGAAAAAGTTAAATTACTGTAGTAAAACTCTTTTTACACCATCATCTCTTTCAAAACGTATGTGTTCAGAGAGCACTATAGGGGGGTATTCCAGAAAGCAGGTTATGCAAGTCAAGTCGAGTCACCTTCATTTATATATCGCTTTTTACATTACAGATTGTTTCAAAGCAGCTTTAAAGTCATAATAGGAAATGAACGCAACAAAGATTATTTTGGCTGTACAGCAGCTCTAGAAGAAAGTCATTGTCAAGCTTAAGTTTTTGATTGTTTCAGTTTCGTTGTCAAAATCATTAGTTATTATCTTAGGTGCCGCTTACGCGACAGCATTTTCAACTGAAAACAGAAAACTTTGAATGCGTTCTGGCCGTTCATGTACGCGACAATGGCGTTTTAGTGGCCTGAGAACGCAAACTTTGAAGTTTGTAAGTTTACTCTGAGTAAGCGGATAACCTCAACTGTCAGTTACAAAACCTTATGTAACTTTCAGGGTCATAGCAACTTATTCTCACTCTCTGAACATAACCTGCTCCGGAGCAGTTCCAGAGTTAGTTTTCCTCAGAATTATTCAGCGCATATGTGGCCTTATTGATGAAGCTCCAGTGGGAGTGACAGATTTCGCACAATGTTATATTTTTACATATATAAAGCACTATTATAACATAAAGCTATGTTTATTTTACTCTATTTTATATTATTCTCATCTCACACATCGCACTCAAAAGGTTTTTTTGCTGCAACAAGGCGTTTTATATTGAATTAATAAAAAAATCATATGTGATACATCTCACCTACAAGAAACATTATATACAGTCATATTATATTTGCAAGCATTTATAATTAGTATCAAATATTATAATTCTTGTTCACAGTAATAAAAAACTGATTTAAGATTAAAAGCTAAGATTAAAAAATGATTGTGCAGTTGCTCCGTAGATGGCAATGTAAATCTCCATAAAACAAAAGAAGAAAGAAGTATGATTTACTTAACTCTGCGTTTCATACTCTGGGTTGACTGGACTTACTCCTGACCACCGTTTTGGAACGTGCGTTCCTCGAGTAAGCAAGGTTTGGGTTAATCAACCGAGAGTTCAGGGTATGCTTGCTTTCTGTAATACCCCCATTGAGCCAAGGGAAATATTGAAATGAATGTCTCTTTAGTTGCTTCTGGTTACTGTAGCTATGTTCCATAATACTTTTGCCACTTGGGATGCCAACGGAGTCTTGTTGCATTTCTTTACTTTTCTCACACAACTGTGACTCCTTTGTATAACAATATCCCTGCCAAAATAACAGTGAGGGATGAATAACTGTGGCCAGCATCTAGCTGTGATTCTTCAGAATTTTGCTAATGCACCATCTGGCCCTCACCATCACTCATATGGTTCTTTACACTCAAAATCATTTCTTGAAATGTCTTATTTTATGCTCAGCAGGGGAGAGAATGTCATACAGATTTGAAATGACATGATGAATGATATGAATTTGCATTTCTGGATGAACTATCCTTTAACAAATTTAAAAAAGTCAACATAATATTCCATAGTCTCTGTACACATGAATTAAGACTGTATGTTGCTTTAGCGAAGTGGCTTATGGATCTTTAGTCTATTAAATAAAAAATAATATATTACTTTAAGGGATATTTCCTGAATATGTTTCTGACACAAAACCCTTGGCAAAAGCATAATCATGATAATATACCCAAAGATCTTTTGATTAAGTTTGCTTATTTACATCAATTATGTGGAAATGAGTTTCCTTTGTTTACCACCCATGGGATAAACACTGAAATGTCTCTTTATTTACAGCGAATAGACTAAAGACTTAAATGTTTTCAGTCTGAAGTTCTACAAAATCCATCATGTTTGAGAGTTCTGATGGATTAGGGAGACATAACGATCTCGAAACCTTACTCTCTTTTTTTTAAATACTCAAGTCTTGAAACTCAACTTAGACATTTCATCTTATTCAAAGTCATAAAGTCGGTATTGCTTTAAAAGGAGCAATTCTTTTAGCATTGAATGTTCTCTGATTACAGCAACTGTTGATGTTGGCTGTTGTTTTTGGACAGTGCAGTAACATTATGTCAGTTAGACCGATGATGAAATGACCAAACAACTCTGATGCTTGTGTTGAAAATAAGTTTTAGAGGTTTTTTTTAACCAACTTGTGGTTACCTGAAGTTGAGGTCTTGCATTTAATTTGTCTTCTTTAACTCTCTGTTTTGCTTTCACAGTTTAGTGAGTCAGAGTTTTGACATAAGACATTTTTTTTACATGATTTCTTTTTGTATTCCTAGTCTACAGAGGGTTGGCTGTTTTCTGTGTTCTGTCTTGACATGGACCTCAATCAAAAGGGGAATGAACAGGCTTTTTACTTTTAAAAACAAAGTGTTTCAACATGGAATGGTTTTTATGTTGTTTATAACATTTTATGCCTTTATTCTTCTCATTTAAAGCAAATTATTTGGTTACAAAGTTAAATATATCCTTATAACCACAATATAAACTTGGTCCAAACTAAGCACCAAAACTGAAATCAGAGTCGTAATTCTAAAAAAGGGTCAGACAATAGTTTTAGAACAAACTGATTAATAGGTACACTGTAAAAAATTTGCTGTAGTTTTGCAGCTGTTTGCCAGTAACTTACTGTAGATTTAAATCAATGTTATTTTTAATGTTATTTCCTTTTTTCTGTTATTTTCCTTCAGATTTTGGTTCCCAGAATGCTTTGCATGAGGCTGTTATTTTAGTTTTATTCTGTAAAGATAAAGACTTGTTAATGTTTAATGTTCATTTAACTTTGAACAAACTGTTGCCAGTAAATAACATCAATTTAAATCTACAGTAAGTTACTGGCAAGTAGCTGCCAATAATACTGTAATTTCTACAGATTTTTTTAACAGTGTACCACATAACAGATTTACAATCTGGCCCAAAAAAAACTGAAAAAGTATAAAAAGTACAGATAAAAGAGGGATAAGGCCAAACCATAATTTATTTGTGTGATTTCCAGACGAATTTTTAGCAGCCATGTCTTCAGTGTCACTTCAAAAATCTTTGAAAAAAGATTTGGTGCTCAGCATTTCTTATAATTATCAATGTTGAAAAGAGTTGTGCTGCTTTTGTGGAAACCATGATAATTTTTTTCAGGATGATAAATAGAAAGTTTTAAACAGCATTTTTCTGAAATTATATATATACAGTATATATATATATATATACTTTTTTCAACAATGTAAAAGTCATTTCTGTCCCTTTTGATCAATTTAATGCATCCTTGCTAAATAAAAGTACTGATTTCTTTCAGGATTCTTTTTTTTTTTTTTTTTTTTTTTTTAATAACTTTTTTTTATTTATTGGGCCTCTTAGGAGTCCACTTTTTATATTTGAACTGATTTTCACTCTTGTTAAATGAGTGATGTGTATTTCTAACATACTTAAGGCCACCCAGAAATGATCCAAGATGTCGACCATATGGTGCTGTAAACTGTTCTAGATTAGGGGAGACCCTATAGAGATAATCCTCCCTGTCTCACTCACTCTTTGCTATCTTTCTGTTTTTACTGAGAAAGTCACTCAGTGGGTTGCCAAAGTGATTTTCATGCCTAACCAACAAGCTGTGATTTATGTGTTGCAAACAAATTCTGTGGTTTTCAAATTTCGTGGAAATGTATGTGGTGCAAGCAACCTTGATGTTTCTCACACAGTTAAATATAGCTTTTTGTTTTTAGGCAATTTTTAAGGATATGCAGACCAAAACAGCATATTTTTACCAAATGCACAATGGATTGTAAAAAAAGCAATTCAATTCCATCTTTTCAAATCAATTTCATGTCAAACCATGTTTTAAATGTCAAAACAAATCATTGTTATGTCTAAGTCAGAGGAAAAATGTATACAAACCATTTTTCTCAGTGACATGTTGTTTACAGTCTTAGGACAGACACTTTTACTTTCTACATTTAATGCACTAATGTCCAGCTCTAATGGTCAACTAATGTCATATCTGAAATAAACATCAGGTGATAAGTGAGTCCATCTGCAGTGGATGTCATACTGTGTCCTGCAAAAGAAAAAGAAAAAAATTTACAAAAAATATCTGACACTTCACTTCAATCAGCAGTAGGCTATTTAAAAATCAAGAGATATTCATTTTTACGTGTTAGTGTTATCTGGCAAAGTATTTTGGTTCTGGTCATAGTTTCCTTTTTTTTTTTTTTTTTTTTAGCAATAAAGTCAAACAGTCTTTCCCTTGTTTTTTTTTCTTTCTCATAAAATAATGAAAGGCTGGTGGAGGGAGGAGTATCAAGTCCAGACAGAGTTAATTAACATTTTTGTAACACTAGGGGTCAGGGTTTACAAGTCCATTACTTTCTATTATCAAACATTTTATAGCCAACAGTACCGCTTCATCTCAAAAGCTTAGGTTAAAGTACACAGCGTCAGATGAGTTTGTTTATGTGTATGTAGAGGATGTGCTCACCGGTGAACACAGTAAAACCAGTTGTAAACTGGGTCTAAATCTCACATCATTGCAGACTTATTTGGAGGGTTATATTATAACACAATACATATTATTTTGTAAACTTAAAAATAATATAGCCTATGGATATAGTGTGTAACGCTACCATAAATCATGCCATTTGTTGTTGTAGCTATGTTCAAAAACATTTTCGTCCAGATTACATTTTGTTTGGAGCGGAGGCATCATCTAATAAATAAACACCGTATACACAGAATTTGGTTTTTATCCATTTTTATGGGGCATAATTAAACTAAAATGACTTGCACGTACTTGTGTACAGTTATTTTTCAACAACTTCAACATGAGCGTAATATTTCCGGTCACGGGAAAGTTTTAATAATTACGAGAATAATTACAGCAGATTTTACTCATTTCTGGACAAGAGTGGTGGATTCCACGATGATGTTCGATTCGTAAAAGAATTGTTCTTTGTATCGGATCTTTTCGGTGCATTTGCTTTAGAAAAGCAGTTAGAACGATTTGTTCACGAATTTTAATTTTATTTGATCGTAGCCTACTCTGTCATTCACCAGTAGCCTACGATTAAAAATATATATATATACCGGTATATATATATATATATATATATATATATATATAGATATTTTTTTTTTAAATCGATAAGATGCTTTTTAGACTAGATAACATGTAATATTAGTGGTAGAGTAGGATGTCAGGCACCGCTTAATGAATGAAATAAGAATTGTTTTTCGAACCGGTTCTTTGAAATGAACTATTTGGAGGAACCGATTCGCGGAAATGAGTCGGACGGCGGCCGCGCTGAAAGCGAATGACGTGTCGTGACAACAGCATGACACGCCCATCGCATCCGGAAGTATTGCGGGCTTAAGCATTTGTTTTGCTGTCATAATAGCAAGTTAAAGCGTTATGTGTTCACACCTTATGTAAAGTAACTAAGTTTGAAAGCTCCTTGAAATCAATATTTTTCAGTCTTGCCTCATTTTATCTCGGAGTTGGAGGTTGGGAAGTTCACGTAACGAGAACAACTCAAGAAAGAAACGCAAATTCTCGGAGGAACAGCAGCCTATAATGAAGAACAGGATAAAATGATTTGTCATATAACGTTATCTGTTAAACGTCTTTAAACGTCAATCATGGATTGTACAGCTCTTGAACTCGATGCTGTTAAATTTGCTAAATCAGCTGTACTGAATGATCAGCAGGGGAAATATAATGAAGCTGTTTTCTACTATAAGGTAAGCTTCAAGCTCTCCTTTTTTGACATTGAAAGCTGATTTAATAATATTTACCTTAACCTTTCTGAAAAGGCTCTATTTTTTTAATGTAAATGTCAACGCATTCCACACTATGGCAATACAAGCTGTCATTAAACAATGTTTACTTTGAGTTGGATATACATTTTTGGATAAAACTCATAATTGATCATATTTTGTATTTTGGGTTCTGATTAGGAGGCTGCCCAGGCTCTCATCTATGCAGGTATGGCTGGATCCAAACTAGAGAATATTCAAGACAAGGTGAACGAGTACCTGGACAGAGTACAGACTCTACTCAGTGCCGGTCAGTTTACATCAACTATTACCAATGTGACCTCATCAAAAAGCTGTTTTCATCTATTAATACTCGGTATCAAGATTTACATTTAATTTTATTTAAGTTGATCCTCTAAGGATGAATTTTGTTTGCTGTGCTCTTTGGTCCACAAGAAAGTGAAACCTACTCATCAAGAAATGATGTTCATATTTTCCACAGCCCAACCTTTAGAAAGTTTACATTGGTCATACCTTATTTGAAAGTGGTGTGACTAATGCAGCAATTGGGAATCACAAATGAATGCGTAATTCACAGCTAAATGTAATTCTCTTCCTTGTTCTGTTGTGTTATGTAATTTGAGAACAACATAATGTTTTTCTACATTAATGTTCTGTCATTCATTACTCACCTTTAGATTGTTCCAAAACTCGGACTTTCTTCAATGGAACAAAAAAGGAGGAATTGTACTGGTTGCTCTTTTTCAGTCTATGAATGATGAATGGGCACTGGAGCTTTCAAGCTTCAAAATGGATGCAAAATCACCATAAAAGTGTCATTGAAGTGACCTAAACAACACATGCTATGTATTCCAAGTCTTCAGAAACCATATGTTTTGAATTTTAGGATTTGATTTGATTTGATAGGATTAATCTTCACTTCATGTGAACTATTAACTTCACTTAATAGTTATTAACTATTAACTATTAATTGCAACAGAATCATTGAGTCTGAGTTGAATTTGAGAACTCAGATCAGTTTTGTGAACTGCATCAATGGATTCCTTAAAAAGATCATTAATTAATGCTAAAATGCTAAAGTTATCGTATGACTTCAGAAGGTTTGGAATATAGTACACAAGTCTTATGAATCACTTTTATTGTGCTTTTGAATACTTTTTGAAGTTTGCAAGCTTAAAGGGTTAGTTCACCCAAAAATGAAAATTCTGTCAGTAATTACTCACCCTCATGTTGTTCCAACCCCGTAAGACCTTCGTTCATCTTCAGAACACTTAAATCTGATTAAATCTGAGAGCTGGCTCACTCCTCCATAGGCTTCTAAGACGTTATAACTTGCTGGCCCAGAAAATGTATTAAAGACATCGTTAATATAGTCCAAGTGACTACAGTGACTCAATCTTAAGTTTATAAAGCAACGAGAATACTTTTTGTGCACAAAAACCCCCAAAAATGACGACTTTATTCCACTCTTCATTTCCTTCTCTCTGGGCCTCAAGTTTTTCACGTAGTATAACTGCTGTGTTGTACGTCACACGTAGGCTCACTATTGGCCGACGCTGGTCATGTGTGTGATGCGTGTGACGTATAACACAGAAGCGCTACGCAGTTACACTACGTGAAAAAACTCGAGGCCCAGAGAGAAGGAAATGAATAGTGGAATAAAGTCGTCATTTTTGGGGGTTTTTGCGCACAAAAAGTATTCTCGTCACTTTATAAACTTAAGATTGAGCCACTGTAGTCACTTGGACTATATTAACGATGTCTTTAATACATTTTCTGGGCCAGCAAGTTATAACGTCTTTAGAAGCCTATGGAGAAGTGAGCCAGCTCTCAGATTTAATCAAAAATATCTTCATTTGTGTTCCGAAGATGAACGAAGGTCTTACGGGGTTGGAACAACATGAGGGTGAGTAATTACTGACAGAATTTTCATTTTTGGGTGAACTAACCCTTTAAGTCTCCATTCGTTGTAATTGCTTTGAAAAGAACGACACACAGTTCTTTCTCCTTTACTGTTCTGGTTTAGTGTTCTTGTACAGAAAGGAAGTCACATTGGTTTGTAACAACATGAGGCTAAGTAAATAAAGGCACTGATTTTTGGATGAACTATTCCTGTAAGGCCTATCTCTGTTGGAACCCCTCAGTTAACTGACTGAATCTCTGTGATCAGTTCAAGCACAGAGCAGTGACCCTCTGAAGAGTAAGCACCAGTTGGATCTGGAGAGGGCGTACTTTCTGGTGACACAGGCTTTTGAAGAGGATGAGAAGGGAAATGCGGATGAGGCCATTGAACTCTACACTCAGGCTGTGGAATTGTGCATTCAAGCGGTGAGTCGTCACATAAGGAGAAAACACTTGCATTAGAGTTCAAAAGTTTGAAAATGAAAGAAGCAAGGACACATTCATTTGTTAAAAATGACAGTAAAGACATTTATAATGCTACAAAAGATTTTTATTCCAAATAAATGTCCTTTTGAACTTCCCATTCATTAAAGAATCCTGAAGAAAAGAAAAAAATCACAGCTTCAAAAATATTGAAAGTGATTAGGGGAAAAAACAACTATTTTTAACATGGATAATAGTAAGAAAGGTTTCTTGAATACTATATCAGCATATTAGAATAATTTCTGAAGGGTCATGTGACACTGAAGACTGAAGTAATTATGCTGAAAATTGAGCTTTGATATCTCAAGAATAAATTACATTTTAAATTATATTCAAGTAAAAAAGTTATTTAAAATTGTAATAATATAGTATTAATAGTATTACTGATTTGCTGTAGAGACAGTGAACATTAAAAACATTAAAAAACATTAAAGAAGTCGTACCCCAAACTTTTGAACAGTAGTATAAAAATCGTATAAGTATACAGTGTTGACTCAGATACTAGCAGCAGTTCTAATGTAACAGCAGTCAGTCTTTGCAACAGGTGTTGGTGTTAAGTTGGTTGTTCTGGTTTCATATCTCTGACTGGTGCTTATATGGACTCCTCTGGTAATTAGAAACGGAGCCGCAGCTTTGAACTCTTTCTCTCTCCCACACAGTCCAATGAGACGTCAGATCAGGCACTCCAGGGGAAACTGAAGCAGCTTGCTCGCCAGGCTCTGGACAGGTGCTTCACACATTTGGAAATAGAATGATGTACAATCAGTATGATATACATTTGACCTATAATCCTTTGTTTTCATCTCTTTTTCCTCATCCAGGGCAGAGGGACTGAAAGACTCTCTTAGTAAATCAGCAAACCAGGACAAGCCCGTCTCCTCTGCATCCAAAGGCTCTGCTCAGGTGAGGCAGTTCTTCCCGCTAGGCCTAGACTTCTCCCTCCATGACAAATCTCAGCCGGTCCGAGCAGTGCAGTCCAGCGAGCCGCAGGGTCAGCGTTACACAGCGGAGGAGATCGAGGTGCTCAGGTAGGCTCAGAGCAAACATGATGTCAGATATTTAATAGCGGATGCTCATTTTGTGCTGTCCTTTAAGGAATTTAACTTTAGAATATTTGTTTTAAACATTTGTTGGTACATACAGTATATACATACATTCTCAGGTAAAAATGTAAAGTTTATCATTACTTCTCTGTTTATCTACCTCGTTTGTAAAAATGTATCGTATTTGTGTCATGTGATGTCACTTCCTATTAAGTCATTTCTGGTACTGCATGGAAAAAATGAGACAGACATGGGCTGTTTCTCAATATGCGTTCTTCAGTGATCTTGTGTCCTTGTGTTCTCGTACTACGTCATCATCAACCGTCAAAGTTCAATTCCAATACTCAAGAACGCAAGTACAGAGGACGCATGAAGTGCCCGGATGTGTCCTTGATATCGAGGATGCATCAAATGCAGACTTGAGAGAATCGAACCGCTAAAAATCCCAGAAGACGTTGCGGGCAGTCGACGTACGGAAGGCTGTAAGCTTTAAACTTCTCGTTCTCACTTAAGAGATTCCCGCTGCAAGCTCGACATACGTGACAGCTCGTGAAAGTTTACATTTGGCGGTCTCTTTTGCTTCATTTTAATAAAGTGATAAAGACCTTAAGAAAGCAGCAGTATTTTTATTGGCATATTAAAAAGAATCTTAACATTGACAAAACATAGGTAACACATAGGCTACTCATAAATACACATGGTAAAATAAAAAAGATATAAACTATGAAAACAATGTCTATAATAATATGAAAGAAATGTTTAAAAGGTTGTGACATATGTTTGTGATGTTGTGTTGTATTTGCCGAGATGGTCAGTTAAGCAGCAATATCGCAGCACATCTCAATTCTCATAAAGATGCGTTCTGTGTTCTCGCGTCCTTCCGAGTTCGTTCTTTCAAGGTCGCCTGGCAAGACCAGTCTCAAAGAGAACGCAAGTCTGTTCTTTGCGTTCTTGGAATTGAGAAACAGCTATGGTGTGCTCTCTGTTTTAATCCACTTGCATCCACCTTAAAGCATCATAGAGGCAATGCCTTTTCACCACTACATGTAAATGAGGAAGTGTGACTGTAAATGATCAACTTTACTACGACTCTGTCTTCATTTGCAACGGTTTAACTTGGTGTTTAGTCCGAGTTATAACAAACTGCACGAGAACACTATACATTTCCCCATCGCCTTTACCTGGCATCTAACTAAAACTCACCAAAGTTAATCTTACAGAAGCACTACAAATGTAATTGCAATGTTAAATGAATAAATTAATATCTGTTTTTTTTCATACTTTGAAACTGTGAAAAAAACAAAAAACATTTGTTGACATTTTTGAAATTATAATCAGTTCTTTATTTTTCCTTTTTTTGTGTGTTTTTTAGAAAGACCTCCAAGATAAATGGAATTGAATATGTTCCATTCATGAGTGTTGACCTTAGGGAACGTTTTGCTTTTCCTGTTCCGTTCTCGTGAGTATTTATTTATATTCTTGTCTAATTTATACAAGTGCAGCTGCTTCTCTCGCATGCCCTGGTATTTTTGTACCCTGCAACAGCTGTATTTTCCTTCACTAACACTTACACTATGGCTCAAACATTTGGGGTCAGTAAGATTATTTATTTATTTGTTTATTTATTTTTAACGAAATGTTAACCCTCTGGTGCTGTTTGGTCATTTTTGACCGAAATTTTGTATGTTTTGTTAGAAGTTTTTACTTCATCGGAATGATATGAAACTTGGTAAAGGTTTTGGCACTTGCTATGTGAACACACACACAAAAAATCTGCTTTTCTGTAGTATGCATTATTAGTATGGTGTTTACTGAGTTTGATAATATAATTTATTTCTTTTAATATCAGTCTAATGCATTAAGCCATGTTAGCATTTCAGAGCGTCCCGAGGACGCGGGTTTCGTGACATCATCGCGTACAATAGAAGTCCAATTTCATTGGCTAGATGCCAACCAATGAAACGGCTCCTTTGAACACCCCCGCTCCCGCCCCCCCTTTCTCACTCGCCGCCACTGAGTTTCAAGTGCACAAGTTAGTTTTGCACCTTATCGTGAAAAGAGTAGCAAAAGTCATGGTGCGAAATTTGAAATTGCAGTGACAGATTTGAGAAGTTGCAAGTGCCTAATTGAGGTTGTACTGCGAATGTAAATGTAAGAATAAATGCAAGTTTGTCTCTGTCATTGTATTTCTGTGAATGGCATTTTACAAATTTGTGACTACTTGTCTGCAGCTTCAATTTTATAATACAGGTTTGTGACTATTGTCAGCGAGTGTAAATTTCAACATTCAACTTCAGATTTTTATTTTACAGGTTTTCACATTGGAGCTGTGAGTGTAAATGTTCACGTACACGTACGATTACTTATTGTACAAGCTCTCAAATTCACATCTACGCGCTCTCGAGTTTTGCTACTCTTTTACCTTCATAAAAAATTACTCCATTGGAAATTAATAGGAGAATTTCATCTATTGGAAAAGTTTGGTAGTGCGCCAAAACAAAATCTTACTGAAAGCTCTTTTTTTTGAGATATCAACCTCAAATTTGGAACACAGCTTTTTAGATTTATGGGTTTTAGAGTAAAATGTGTTTTCGAAAGTTTATACTTAATATAATAATTTAAATGGTATTTTTTGCATTTTTCATAACATTAAATGTAAAATTGTATAACTTTTTTCAAGTTTTTTTCAAGTTTACTTTTGAAAAACTTTTTGACTTCAACAGTAATCTTCCATTTGTCGTCTTTAAAAAGAGACCAAGCTTATGTCTATTCTCCAAAGCATTCAAAATGTATGACAGTTTAGGTCCATGCTCAAAAAGTAAATATAACAATTATAATTATAACTACTGCATAAATATAATTTAGAACCTTAAAATTCCCTAAAAATACAAAAAAGTCAATAAAAAACATTATCAAACTAAAATATAGTACAATAATTTCATTTCATTTAAATAAAAAAACCAATCTGTCATTTTTGACCGACACACTTAACAGTATCAGAGGGTTAAATTGATCAAAAGTGTCAGTAAAGACATTCATAAATCATAATGTTACAGAAGATTTCTTTCTCAAATAAATGCTGTTCTTTTGAACCTTCAATTCATCAAAGAATGCTATAAAAAATGGATCACAGTTTCCAGAAAGATAATAAGCAGCACAACTATTTTCAACATTGATAATAATAATAAATGTTTCTTGAACACCAAAACAGCATATTAGAATGATTTCTGTAGGATCATGTGACACTGAATACTGGAGTAATGGCTGCTGAAAATTCAGCTTTGCCAGGAATAAATTACATTTTAAAATATATTCAAATATAAAACAGCTTGTTGTAATATTTAACAAAATGACTATTTTTTACTGTATTTTCGATCAAATAAATGCAGCCTTGATGAGCATAAGAGACTTAAAAGTCTTACTGATCCCAACTTTTGAGCGTTAGTGTTTTTAAGAGCAGTGGTCCGATAACACTGAGTGAAATGTGGAATAGTTAAAAGACCTCAGTGGCATGATTGTGTTTACACCTAGGGACAAATGTGGGAAACTGGCTCTGTCGCCGAAGCAAAAAGCCATATTCTCACGCTGGGTTCGTCCTGATGACATCTGCAATAACCCCACCATGATCTTCACTGTGTCCAGCTTCAGCATCAAGCAGGTCTCACTTTATGTGTCATTGACTAAGTTTGCTTCTCATTAAAACTTTGCTAATCTGTTAAATGGAAACAAATTAAACAGTGATGGTTTTGCCTATTGTTCAAAGCAGTTTTGTCATTCAAAAAGCTCTTGTTTTTTGTAACTTTTAGCTTGCATAATGTTGTTTTGTTTGCTCATGCTTGAAGACGGTTGTGTCAGACTGTTCCTTCGTTGCCTCATTGGCCATCAGTGCAGCATATGAGAGACGCTACAGCAAAAAGTTAATCACAAGGTACAGCGATGTTTACACTAATAGTGTGACTCATGTGTTACTGTAATCCTTGGATTATCAGGCTGTTTTTTGGATGGCTCATGGACTGAATCAAGCTTGTGAATGTCTGGTGTCCTTAGGCTGAAATGTAAAAAATGTCCTGAACAAGCACCTTTAATGTCCTGTAATTTTAATTAAATTATAACAAGTATATAATTCAATGGGAGGTACCCATAATGATATAAAAATGTCTGTTTGTGTGTGTATGTAGCATCATCTTCCCACAGAACAGGAAAGGAGAGCCAGAGTATAACCCCTGTGGGAAGTACATGGTGAAGCTGCACATTAACGGTGTCCCGAGAAAGGTACTCAACCTCTCTAAGCCCCGCCTCCTCAAATAAACTTCCTTTTATCTGTTGCCTTCATCATTGTTTGAAGATGAACAAGTTCTTGAGACTATTGTAATAGTTCAGGTGCGTGTTTCTCTATCAGGTGATCATTGATGATTTCCTACCCGTGGACCGCAACGGTGAGCTGCTTTGTTCCTATTCCAGTAATCGCAACGAACTTTGGGTGTCGCTCATTGAGAAGGCCTACATGAAGGTCATGGGAGGATATGATTTCCCAGGCTCCAACTCTGTGAGTTGCACTTCAGATTTAGATGCAGCTCCAAACAAAACACTTCTGCGACCAAGTCTCTTTTACTCACCAAGGCTGATTTTATTTGATCAAAAATAGTTAAAACAGTTCATATTTAGAAATATTATTACAACTTAAAATAAATATATACTATTTTCATATATTTTAAAAAGTAATTTATTCATGTTATAGCAATGCTGAATTTTCAGCATCACTACTCCAGTCTTCACTGTCACATGATCCTTCAGAAATCATTTCAAATATGCTGATTTTGTGCTCAAGAATAATTTCTTATTGTCAATGTTGAAAACAGTTGTGCTGCTTAATATTTTCTGTCAAAACAAATACTGACCCCAAATTTTTTAACGTTGGTGTATACTGTTTTATATAATTAATCACTAACAACACAAATTTACACTAAAATCAATCCTTTTACATGCTATATGTGAATTTAGGCAGCACAAAAATTATTCTGCATTATTCTGAATGATACTGCTTGGTGACTCGTGTTTTTTGTTTGTTTGTGTATGTTTTTTATTTGTAGAATATCGATTTGCACGCTCTCACTGGCTGGATCCCAGAGCGTATTGCTATGCACTCAGACAATCAGTCCTTTAACAAGGATGACACTTTCCGCATGCTTTACCAGAGGTAAGCACACACTCACGGTACACACGTCCACTGGTGTAGATTGATTTTTAGCCACTGTAAGGTCATATGTTCCTTTAGATTTTGTAGTATGTAGCTACTTCAGTACTTTACTGGCATTATTCAACTTGCCTGTCTTGATTCTGTGCATAAATAGTTTGTATGTTGCAGTGTTGTCTTCATATTATTTATTAATATAGAGTATATTTATATAATTTGTATTTTATTTTATGTCTATTTAAAGGTACAATATGTAAATATCCAAAATATCCAAAAACCACTTGCACAGTGTTATATATTTCTTTCAATTGTGTAAATTCAGAGAAATTCACAATTTTAAAAAGTGCCCGTCCCTGTTCACTTGTCACCTGTCAATGACGTAATATCCGCGTTATCCCTGGTTTCCGCTCGTACTGCCATAGTAACCATGGCGACAGACGTGGACAACTGTGTAGTGCGTAACGTCTAGCGGCACGCAGTTGTTTCGTTCAAACATTGTGGATCATGGCAAGCAGATTTGGGACAAAAGGAGAACTAAAACGAGGATCAATACCAGCGTGGCGTTTTCGAGATGCCGAGAGCTCCACGTCCGCGACTTACTTCGACTTGACAGAGACGCCGCTCTTGCATGTACTTTATTAGACAGGTGAGCAAATGTACATAAAACAAATATATAGCTCAACATGATGAAATGTTAGAATATGATCAGTATGTTATTCTTATGTTGATTTAGCTTACTGCTAGTCTCATACAGCCAACAAACTAACACATAGAATAACATTAAAACTTTCAACACACTCAAATGCTGTTTAGTATGATAGTGTAACGTTAGACCAAATGAAACAGCGCTGTGTTACCTCACAAGTTTAATTCGTCGAATAAACTGACCTGTGTGAGTAGTAATAAAGCACTTGCGTGTAGTTCGGTAGAATTAAATGTTCTTATTCCTTAATATCCGCGGGACTCGCGTCGCGTGTGGTGCTGATATCTGTCTCTCATTAGCAATCGCGCCCTGCTTCATACCAAAGTCATGTTAAATAACATCAATGTATTTACTCATCCATAAACATTATTAGATCCATCAGCATGACAGCAAGTCTCATCATTCCGCTTATGCGTCATCAACCTACGCCTAAGAGGTTAGCGACCCCTAGCGGCGAAAAAAGATTACATATTGTAGCTTTAACTTTATTTTTATTTCAGTTTTAGTTCAAATCATTTTAACTTATTTTATTTCAGTTAGTTGCCAATGCAACATTTCTCTTTTCATTTTTTTTAAGTTAAGTTTTCATCTAATATTTTTCCCCTTATGCATTTCAGCTTTCAGCTTATTTCAGTTTTAGTTAACAATAACAATACTGATCTATTCTGGCAGGTTTCACAGAGGAGATGTTCTCATCACCACGGCGACAGGTGTCATGACTGAGGAGGAGGGGGAGAAGTGGGGTTTAGTGCCCACACATGCTTACGCTGTTCTAGACATCAGGGAATATAAGGTGACACCCATGACCCCTGGTCAATGTTAAATATCTTCTGCTTAGAGAGGTTTCATGACAGCAAAAACATCATCATCTCCTCCTTGTTTTCACAGGGTAAACGCTTCCTCCAGCTGAAGAACCCGTGGAGCCATCTCAGGTGGAAAGGTCGTTATTGCGAACGTGACGAAAAGAACTGGACGCCAGATCTTCTCAAATACCTAAATTTTGACCCCAAAACCGCACAGAAGTTTGACAATGGTAAGCCAGAGCTTATCTAACAATGACACAGAGACAAATGTTGTAAAAATTCTTATTCACCTGTGTGTTTTTCTTTAAGGGGTGTTTTGGATCATCTGGGAAGACTTGTGCCAGTATTACGATGTCATCTACTTGAGCTGGAATCCAGCACTGTTCAAAGAATCCTCATGTATACAAAGGTCCGACTCCTTTTACCTCATTATTAGTATTCTGTCAAAGTCTTTGGTGATAGGCTATGTTTAAACCGTGGGAAAAAGTGGCACAATTTTTTTTGCTCCTATGTGACTCGGATCTGTTTTTGTTCTGTTTTTTTATAAATATGGTCCATATAAGGTCTTAAATCAGATACAGGTCTGAGGTTTTGCAGTGCGACCTCATTCTGAACAGTCATATCGAAATTCATGCGACTTTTACTCTGGAACGACATTCGTCACAATTCTACGCTGATGAGCGTCACTCCAAAGATTTTACATATCACTAGTTCTTTGGTCACTAGGTAAATATGGAAGACCGCTACTAAGATAGATAGATAGATAGATAGATAGACAGACAGACAGACAGACAGACAGACAGACAGACAGACAGTAGAGGGACAGTGAAGTGTTAGAAGTCCTAAGTATTATTTTGGCAGTTCTATACAAGCAAATCTTGAGGAATTGTATTGTAAATATTTAAATATTATCTTTGTCTTCGTCTCAATCGCCTGTTTACGAATCACTGGCTTCCACGGCACATCAGCTTAGAAATGAAGGCATAAACACTGAATTCAGTGGCCTTCCATATGACAGCGTGTCATTTTGTTATTGTTCTTTGTGTGTATGCAAGTCAGTTTAGGATCGTGATAATTTCACACTCGAATCTATGGAAGCTTGTTTCCACTACAAAATAAAAAAGGTAATTGTGAATTTTCTCTCTTTTTTTTATATCAGAATTGTGACCTTTTATCTCGCAATTCGGACTTTACAAACTCGCATAATATGCAAGTTTATATCTCTCAATTCTGAGGAAAAAAAGTTAGATATGTGGGATAAAAACTTGAAATTGCGAGGAAAAAAGGCAGAATTGTGAGTTTATATCCCACAATTCTGACTTTTTTTCTCAAAATAGTGATTTTTCTTTGCAATTGAAAGAAAAAGTCATAATTGTAAGGGAAAAAGTCACAATTATCTTTTTTTTAACGAAACAAGCTTGCGTACAAATCTGATATCGACCACATTTAAAAAATAATGTGTACAGCCAAACAAAAAAAGAAATTAGATCTGAGCAAAAAATCTAAACTGAGAATAAGTATAAGACTTAGACATGTTATCAGATAATTAGAAAATATTTGCGCATTATGCAATTGCAGTAGCTGGGATGGCAAACAGGGACCTGTGAAGGACGTCTACAGTTTGGCCAATAACCCTCAGTACAAGCTGGAGATGCAGTGTCCTCAAGGGGGCGCTGCAGTATGGGTGCTACTCACCAGACACATCACTGACAAGGTAAAACTACAGATTTCAGTGCAGTACACTACAATCAGATTGAGAGTACTAGTTCTAACAATGTTCTTACTTTCTCATTCACTCTCAAGGATGACTTTGCTCAAAATCGGGAGTTTATTACTTTAGTAGTTTACAAGACCGATGGAAAGAAAGTCTATTATCCAGGTAAAATTCTCAGAAACTGAAGAAATTGTGTATATCTGATTTCTTTATAGTTTATTACTTACATTTTGTGTGCCCTGGTTTGTGTTTTTCTGAAGCTGAACCTCCTCCCTACATTGATGGTATCAGGATCAACAGCCCTCACTACTTGACCAAGATCAAACTGACTAGTCCTGGAACTCACACCTTTACACTGGTGGTTTCTCAGTATGAGAAACAAAACACCATCAACTACACACTAAGGGTAAGACACATTCAAGTGTGATGGTTTTTATTTTCATATTAAGTGAATCCTATTATTAAACGCTGTCATGAATATGCCCTTTCCAGGTGTACTCGGTATGCAAGTTTAATTTCTCCAAAATCCCAACACCCTTCACCCACACCAAAAGAGTGAGTTCAAACTTCTACAATCACTTTTTATAGTGTTTGTGGTGGTGGTGGTTATTGTTGAAAGCTATTTCCGGTAACACTTTATTTTGATGGTCCCTTTTGAACATTCTGTTGACTATAAGTAACTTTGCAACTACATGTCAACTAACTCTCATTAGAGTATTAGTAGACTGTCTGCTTAATATCTGATAACTCTTTATTGTGATGCTCCTCCAACAGACATTCTACTGACTATAAGTAACTTTGCAACTACATGTCAACTTATTCTAACCCTAACCCTACCAGTCTACTAATACTCTACTAACACTCTAATGAGAGTTAGTAGACATGTAGGTGCAATGTTACTTCTAGACAACAGAATGTGTTAAAGGGACCATTAAAATAAAGTGAAACCCTATTTCCAGATTGTTTTTAACATCTCTCTCTTTGTTGCTGTTGATGTATAGATAAATGGCCAGTGGAAGGGGGCCAGTGCAGGAGGTTGTGGAAACTACAAAGATAGCTTCAAGAACAACCCCATATACCAGTTCAACTTGGAGAAAACAGGCCCTCTGCTCATCGAACTCCGTGGCTCAAGGTCAGACTGCTTGTTATTTTACTCCACACCACCAGAGGACACATTTCCCTTGTTTCATTACATTTCAAAGTAAAAGTGGTACCCCTAAAATAATCGTGATAAATGCAAGTCCCTTGACATCTGAACATCAAAATATGATCTGAAGGCCTTTATCATTTAAGAAAAATTGGTATTTTTAAATATGTAATTTTCTTCATTTCCATAAAGGTTTTCTTTGATTAGGTGTATCTTGCATAGGTTATGTTCGCTTAGATAACTAAGCAAGCTGAACACTCAAAGACAAAGATTGTGATTCTGATTTAGAATGTGATATTTTTGTGCGCTACCATTCAAAAGTTTGGGGTCAGTAAGAGTTTAATACTTTTATTTAGCAGTGATGCATTAAATTGATCAAAAGCGACAGTATAATGTTTCAAATAAATGCTAATCAAAGAATCCACAAAAATATTAAGTAGCACAACTGTTTTCAACATTGACAATAATAAGAAATATTTTTGAGCATCAGATTGCATATTAGAATGATTTCTGAAGGATCATGTGACATTGAAGACTGGAGTAATGATGCTGAAAATTCAGCTTTACCATTACATGAATAAATTACATTTTAAAATATATATTCAAACATTTAAATTGTAATTATAGTTCACAATATTACTCTTTTTACTGTATTTTTTGATTAAATAAATGCAGCCTTGGTGAGCATCAGAGACTTCTTTCAAAAACATTAAGAAAATCTTACTGACCCCAAACGCATAGTGTACATATTTAAATGTAATGTAACATGTGATCATTTAAAAATGACTATAAAGATAAATTGCTATAACATCCCCCCAAAAAGTTATTTTAGCCATAAGAAGGGGGTAAGATTTCACGGGCCGTCAGATTTCCCTTGACACCAGGTTTGACAGGGCCGTCCTCTGTCATCACTCCTTCACGGAGGAAACACCTACGCATATTCAGAACCCTTCTGTCTTTGAGTGTGAGAGTGTGTTCTCAGTGATGTGAGGATGTATGATGTAGCGTGATGTCTGTGAATATAAATGAGTTTGGCTTTCTCACTGCAGGCAGTACAGTGTGGGCTTTGAGGTGGTGACCGTTTCTACTGCAGGGGATTCTGGATCATCAGGCTCTCAAAAGAGGGGCAGTGGAGATTACCGGTAAAGAAATTCTCTCTTTGTGATGAAGAAAACTAGATAGAAAGAACCGATTCTGAAATTCCTGAAATGAGTCGTCAGTAATTCCAGTCTTACTTCTTGCACGAACCTACGTAGGTGTGTAACAAATTTGAATAATGGCTACTCGTGAACAACATCTACTTTGACCCTCAAACACTGTAGCTGAGGTCTGGAAGAGTTTGATTTCTGTTGTCGGAGATGAAATTCAGAATATGGTAATAGCGGTTTCATTTCCGGCACACTCTGAAAGCGGTAGACCAATCGCAACAGACTGGGCCGTCTGACCAATCAGAACAGAGTAGGCTCTCAAAAAGGTGGGGTTTAGAGACTGAATCTTAGTGGTTCTTAGTTGTATAATACAAATTTTAGATGCCAAGACCCCAAAATATGATGATTCCCTTTTGAGGAACCTCCCTTTAAAAAAATGATCATTTTAAAATTTGAAGTTGGTAAGATTTTTTTATGTTTTTGAAAGAAGTTAAATATTATTATAATAATACACTTATATAATATAATATCTGTGATGGCAAAATATGGATTTTCAGCAGCCATTACTCCAGTGTCACATGATCCTTCAGAAATCATTTTGTTATGCTGATTTTAGGATTCTTTGATAAATAGGAAGTTTAAAAGAACAGCATTTTTTTTAAAGATAACTTTTTGTAACAATGTAAAAGTCTTGTATTCTTGCAGAATAAAAGTATTAATATCTTAAATAAAATAAAAATCTTACTGACCCCAAACTTTTGAATGGTAATTTATACATTCTTCCATACCCACATAAGACCCTTGACCCATTTGGCTCTCCCTTGGTATATTTTGGTATATATGCATTAGCTACTGCAGAAATAGCATGCTATTATGAATACAGGCTGGTATATATTTATTTCAGTATACTAACAGTCAGTTGGCCTGTTTATATCCCTGTGCGTGCATAGACAAAACTGCAAAACTGTGTAGATCGTTCCACTTTAGCATCAGCATACAAATGCTTTAAAAGCACAGCCTTGTCTCACAAAGAAATCTAGGTCAGACATACAGTAGTTGATCAGACTGAGGAAAATGTTTATCCACCATCTCATCTTGATAACAGTAGCATGGTTGTTAGCTTTGTTGATGGTCTGCATTAGTAGTTCAAAGATTAATGTGCATTTATAATGTGTTCTCTAAAATCGATTCAAAACGGTTCAGTATCCTACCTTATATAACAGAATCTGATCTGTTTATCCTCAGATGCGGTTTCTGTTATATGGATGTTGAGAACTTCCCTGCTGGGATATACAATGTCATCCCTACTACCTTCCTGCCCAAACAAGAAGGCCCATTCTTCCTGGACTTCAGCAGTGTCACTCCACTGCGCGTATCTCAGCTGCAATAACGGCTCGAGATCATCGGCCCGCCGGATTGTTCTGCAGACTGAACGGACACTGAAGATGCTTCAGCCAGTGCTTATTGCTCTCTACGGCACAAACACTCTCGCTTACCAAAATAAATAATCCCCACCCACAGATGGTTCCTGACATAGTGCCATGTTTGTCATGTTAGTGTGTGATAGATGCTCATGACAGTGCCATGCTCAGAGGAAGTGTGTTCAATCAGCCAAAAATACACTCCTCTTACAGTAGTTCTGCAGTCCAAAGTTTCATTCAGAAACAATGATGTGTGTGCACACTTGAACTGAAATGACTGTTTTTCACTCAGGAGACTTGCATTAAAGCAAGGCTGTATTTTAATGATGTCTGATGATTGATCAGAGGGATATGTTTTGTGTTCATACTAAGGGCTCTTCCTCTGGTCTGTTCCTGATGTCAAGGTAGAAAGACTGTCAGATGCAGGGCTTCTCTCTTTAGTGGGCAGAGAATGAGTGCACTTTTATCACAAAAAAAAAAGGAAGAAAGAGCGAGATATGCATCTATCTAAAGCATAATTTTTGTGGGTTTTTTTAGCTTCCCCCACCGCTCATCATGCGCATCAATTGTCAACTTGAATTGTTTATCAGTCACTATCTACCAGCACAGTACTGAATGTTTACAGAACATTATTACAATGACCTGGATGTTCTTACATCATCATAAAGGGACATGCATGATTGAGGATGATGTTCCGTATTGGGTATTGTACAAATGCTTAAAGTTCTTCCGTCTAACATGCTTTTTGATTTATGTTCATCTGCTCTGATGTATTTATTTGCAGAGATTAAAATGAAGGTGTACATGTCATCAGACATCCCATTTTTATAATAGAATTACCTTGGTGACTTTACAAAAACAAGTTTTTTTATTATATAACTACTTCTTACGGCATTTATTCTTCTTGGTTAATTTTTAGATATTTACATTATGGGTCTAAAACTTAACTTTTTGCCACACCTTCCAATGGCTGGTGACTTACCAAATTTACCAGTAATAAATATTTTTTTACCGGCCATGAAACTGCTTTTGCAAAAACAGGTGGTTAGACACCAACAGACAGAAATAATCTACCAGTGAAAATTCACAATTCTCTTTTCCAATTTCGATACCACAGCTAAAACTACTAGCCTAACTAATATAAAAGACAAGTAACTGTGGTTTTCAGGTAGAGACATTGAATAAAATAATCAAATGTAAAATAACACTGGACCGTCTTCACTGTATAAATTCAACAGATGAATCCTTATAAATGTTACAACAGTTATTCAATCAAAAGCAGCGAATGATTTTTTTCTTTGTCCTTATTAGGCTGCTGTCACTTTAATACCTAATACACTGATACTGACTCATCTTTCTCTTCTGTTTACGTTCACTGATGTCTCATAACCGACTGTTTACTAGGATACTCACCGAAACAGGCTTTTTTTTTGGTGTGAATTTGTCCACTCAAGCGCAAGAAGACATGATAGAGAGCTCAATTCACAATTCAGTGAATTTGCATATTCACAAAACTTTCCAGACAGCGTGCAACAAATTGAGTTCCCTTTCGCATCTTCTTGCGTCTTAATATTTAAATTGCCAAGGCTTAAACACTTGTGAAGATGCAGCGCTGGCCTGTCAACTGTCCCGAGCTTCGTTCACGCTCATGTTCTCACAACGTTGCATTGTTAGAATTCATAAAAGTGATACCGGTCAACTAGCGATTGACATATACTTGACATATATACTCCATATACTCGTCAGGGCCGATTTTTACTCACATTTGACACTGGGCAAGTTCTAATTTTAGGCTGTTTATGTTCATTTATTCGGCAGGTGCTCTTATCCGAATCAACTCAAAAGGTTCAAGGTTTATATATTGGCTGAATGTGTGTTCCCTGGGAATTAAACCAATGAGCTTGGTAGCGCCTTTCTCTACCATAGGCCTATATTTCTATATATTTATTTATATTTACACATAGACATACAATACCATTCAAAAGTTTGGGGTTAGTAAGTGTTTTTTGGAAAGAAAATAAGTTTATTCTGCATGTACGCATTAAATAGATCAAAAGTAATCAGTAAAGACATTTATAAAATTACAAAATATTTCTATAAAAAAAAAATGCTGCTCTTTTTAACTTTATTCATAAAAAAAAAAACAATCTGAAAAAATTTAGCACAGTGTCCTCAAAAATATTAAGCAGCACAGCTGTTTTCATCATTGCTAATGTTTCTAGAGCAATAAATCAGCATATTAGAATGATTTCTGAAGGATCATGTGACACTGAAGACTGGAATAATGGCTGCTTTGCCATCACAGGAATAAATTACATTTTAATATATATTAAAAAAAACCTTAGTGAGCATAAACTTAAAAAAAAAAATCTTAGACACCAAACTTTTTAATGGTTGTGTGTGAGTGTGTGTGTATTCCACAGAATGATCATAACTCGCATTTAACCTGGAAACGTTTTTATTGAATTTTTTATTATTAAGTAGAGAGATTTGACAGCACAAAAATAATGCAAGCCGGTACTCAAAACTCAGGTCGGCCGAAGCGGAGTGGCATTGCACACAGGGTTATCGACTCAGACTAATTACTTGACTAATAATTGTGCTGTAACTGTAAGTATCATTTTATTTCAGTCTGAAAACAATTACACAACTTTGTAAACAACAAAAGACTAAACACCATAAATCACTTAAATACTGCTACAAGGTTTCTTTTCTTACCAGCGTTTCTCAAAACGGCAACAGATCAAAAGAACTAACATTTGAGAAGAAAAAAAAAAAAAGAGACACAAGGTCACACAAAAACACAAAGCCTAATGACTAGACCTGAAACTGTGCCATCTGTGTCGAAATCAGTGCCTCCTGCACCACACAAGCTGGATGAAACATTCAGTAATCGTCTTCTTCATCAGTGCTGTACGTCCCCCACCGAGACCCATCAAAGGATTCCCATAAGCCTTCTGCCCCCTTCAGAACAGTGCAAGTACAGTAGATCCAGCTTAATACGCTACTTTCTGAACCATTGTCTCCCACAAAACTATTGTGAATCTATTGCTTTTTTCTATTTATATTGAAAATGATGATTGTTCTTTACGTAGAGAGACAAAAATGGAGCGTCATGCACACCGTCCGTCCACCCGTGTAGGGAAGCTCACACTTTTGGCTTGTGAAGGAAGGTGAAAGTGACCTGTACGGATCAGCCTGTAGCTGCTGCAGGTCTCCGGACGACGTTGAGAAGGTGTCCTGTGATGCAGTCGGTTGGCTTCACTTCCTCGAGAGTCACCGATGCAGCGCAGAGGTTCTTCAGATGATTTTGAGTCCTTTTTTAAGAGTTTATGAAGGACATGCAGGTGAGTCTGTACATGCGCAGATGTAACATTATTCTGCCACACAAATCTGACTGTATATTTTCCATGACAGTTACACAGATTTTAAAGACAACAAGTGGCATAAATCTACAGCATAACTAATCTCTTATGCAGCTTAATTAACAAGTGCTAACGTCATCCGTAAGTGTCTTCAGACTCTTTAGATCTTAACTGGAACGTGTGGGAATGTTGATCTCACAATTGATGTATTTTATTGAGATGTGTCATCTTTTCAAAGCTTAACCCAGTTCCATTCCCCTTCAAATGGGATATTTGCCTCCTCAGCACATCGTGTCATGGGTTTCTTTTCTCGCACCTGTGAGATCGAGTGAAAGTTCAGTCTGAAAGTTGGCGGAACATTCTAGACAGTGAGAGGAATGGACTGGGATGACACTGAAGGGGAGGACGAGTGGCTGCCAGTGCCTTTCCATAGCACACAGAAAGTGGATGAATACATCAACGCCGTGGGAATGTTGCGGTCACATGCCATCGAGCAGGATGGTGGATTTCTGGGCGTTTTTTCTGCCTTCATTTCGGCTAAGTTTTAGAGATAGCAGGCGGAAACGGCTATCCAGGCCAAAGGTTGTTTTAGTGTTGCTGATGCGATTGTTATTGAGAACGTTGTCCAGTACGGTCTCGGCACCTTCTGCTCTGTCACCTGTACACAACGAAGCTGATTAATCAACTACAGTAATTAAAGAGCAAAATATTATTATTATTATTAACATTTACACGTTAGGAAAACGTTTTTATCCAAAGCAACCTACATTGCATTCAAAGTATACATTTTATCAGTTCATGTATTTCCTGGAAAAATAACTCTCGACCTTGGTGCAAGTAATAAATGAAAAAAAAAAAAAAACTGTACAAAAATACACTGTGTATATATATATATATATATATGCACACACGCTTGTATTTATTAATATACATACAAATAAATAAAATGTTTCAATATAAAATAGATGTTTTGATTTTAATATTATATTGTACTACTAACCCTGATATAATTATGTTCTTGTATTCTAAATTATTATAATGCAACTAGTATTTTAAAAAACATTCTTATATATACTATAAATATATATATAGTACTGCTTATTTAATAGCATAATATATTACATATAATCATTTTATATATAATAAATAATAATAAAATGTTAATTATTATAAAATAAAGTCATGAGAAGGATATTATATATATATATATATATATATATATATATATATATATATATATATATATATATATATATATATATATATATATATATATATATATATATATACACACACACACACACACACACACATATATATATATATATATATATATATATATATATATATATATATATATTTGTACTAAATATACTCATATGTATTAAATTATAAAAATAATAATAAAATGTTAATTATAAAAAACAATGATAAGGATTTTTTTAATTTTTTTTTTATAATTATACTAAATGTACTCATGTGATTATATGTGAAAAATTAATATTATAATGTCATATTTTATCATTATTCTAGATATTTATATTCATGTGTAAATTAACAGCCCTGCTTTAAAAACATCACATTTTGGCAGATACACTTGTTTTGCACTTATTTAGGCACTGAAAAGCCATGCAGTTATCCATCAGTGAGATTAATGAACCCCCCCTAGAGGGCACAGGTGCAAGCAGGCAGGAAACCAAGAAAAATGGCATCGTCTCACAGGAGAAACAACAAGGCTTAATTCAATCCCTCACGTGCTAGTGCAGCGTTATTTGGGTCCCATCTGTCAACGCAAACGCATCTAAGAATATCTCACCTCTCTCTAGGTCACACTCGGGGGAGGATGCGCCGCTGCATTCGCTGCGTGGACCGAGGATGGGGGACATCAGGCTAAAATCAGACAAAGAGACGGTGCTGGGCAGGTCCAGACTGCAGGGGCGAGAGGAGGGGGAGGTGGAGGTTGGAGAGGCAGAGGAAAATGAGGATGAGGAGGAGAAAGGGTAAGGCAAGTCCAGAGGGCTGTTCGGCCCAGAACTGAAGCTACTGTTGGACTGAGTCTCAGAGTCTTCCTCTGACATCGCACTCGTGCTGCAGTTTTCATCCTCGTAGGACCCAGACGCCACTGCAGGAAGACAAAGGGAAAATCAGATTCTGGAACATGTAGATGGTCAGGCTAGTCTACACAGCTATTTAGTGAAATTATCCATTTGAAATTAAACTAATATTTTTATCATTGCTTTTCAGTATATATAAATCACAAGATATAATACAATACCATAATATAATCACAATTTCCCTTCACTCTGTCTGGCATCTTGGATGAAATTTGTTGCAAAGCATTCTGGGAATGGGGCCTTATAATTGTCCACAATGATTTTGCTGCCTACTGAGCATCTATGATGCCTAGAGTGCAGTCTAGATACAGTTTGTTGCATGGACTCACTTGATATTCCATCAGACTCCATCTTGAAGGCAGACAAGTCTTCACCAATGACACCGTCCCCCTCTGCACCCACACCTCTCTCCCGCGGGCCTATGACTGAAGAACGTCTGCGCTCATGGATCTCATCTGAGATCATCTCCAGGTTCCTGAGGGCTGACTTATATTCCCCTTTAGCCTGCGTCAGCTTGGCCTGGAGGTCATCCACATTCTTCTTCAGTTGCTTAAGAAGGACAAAAAACTCAGTTGACATTAAACAAGATATGAAAAAGGAACATGAAAAAGTATGGGCCAACACATACAGGTAAAGAGATAAAATTATAAAAACATTATTGAATAATTAAAAATATGCATTTATGTTTTCCATATTAAATATTTCAGAAGATTGTTTTTAGAGAATGTGTAAAATTAGCTTTCAAACTCCAAAGTTTTTCCTTGTCTTAAGCATAAGTTCTTAATTTATTCTTAAAACAATATAAAAAAAATTGTTAATGATAAATATTAAGAGTATAAAATAAATGTATAGATTTTGAAATTTTGAAATTATAAAAAAAATGACTAAAGATTATCTTTGTATTTATGATAAAGTGTATTTATCATGCAGCACTAATGAAACATCCATAAGTCATTTATAAGTACCTCAAGC
The DNA here is from genome assembly GCF_965113295.1 of Leuciscus leuciscus. Lineage (NCBI taxonomy): Eukaryota > Metazoa > Chordata > Actinopteri > Cypriniformes > Leuciscidae > Leuciscus > Leuciscus leuciscus. Next base: position 9,458,636 of record NC_138744.1, read on the forward strand.
TGCAAGTAATACTTTGCCTTCATTTCAAAGTAGGGCCTGAAAAAGAGAGTGAGAAAAGGCGATTAGAGCTACTGTAAAGGCCTATAAATATCATCGTACATATCACCATGGTAACCGTTTACATATGCTGACACATTAATCAAATGATGAGTGAGAGGATTAATAGGGTTTGTGATAGAGTTGAGCCTGCCGAGTCACCATCACGTGTGAGAAACCCACCTATAACTGATAGTTATGAGTTTAACATGAGCCTAGTCTCACAGACAGATCGCTGACTCTCGGCATAAACTAATTATGGACAAAAACTGCCAACTTAGAATGAAAGGTGCTATCTGACCGACATATAGATTGACTGACCCTTTAGATTGTATAGATTGTGAGAACTTTAGACCATAAACCTACTCTATAAAATAGACAATAACAGATGTGAATGCTTAGCCAATCCACTGCAAGTGTGCAGTCACCTTTTATTTGTTTCCATTCTGTGGCAGCAACATTTACGTTACTTTATTCAGCCGCTTTTATATAAAGTGACTTAAAGGATGAGTTCACTCCAGAATAAAAATGTCCTGATAATTTACTCGCATGTGACCTTTCCAACGTGACAAGGTAATGCGTGAAGTCGTGGACGCCCATCACAGAGCTAGTGCAAGATGAGCATTTGTGGTTAAAAATATATTTATTTTATTTATTTATAAAATGACCGAATGGTTTCGCTAGAAAGGACCCTTAATCCTCGGCTGGGATCGTGCAGAGCCCAAATCTTAGTACTCAAGGCTAAAATGAGGCTAAATTAGCTAAAGCTATAAATTAGTTTGCTAGCTGTGAACACATTGACCGTATAACTAGGTTGTTCTGCAAGATTTATCTCATCAAACTGTTGCTTGAACAAATATTAACTCCTAACCTTAGTGTAACATTTGCAGCATATCCAGATAGCATTACTGTTTGTCGCAATCAAATCCATTTGTGATTTTTCTGAACTCTGAATACATGAAGTCTAAACTTTTCTTAACATGTGATTGTGCAACTGAATGGACCAATGAAACTGGCTGTGGGGTTTGCGCTTAACTGGTTTGTTGGGAAAATTATCCGAAAAGAAAAATAACTGTAGAAAAAGAGCCTTTACGACAATGCACACTGGCACCCCCTGTGGCAACAATAAGAATGCAAAAAAATGTACTTGCGTAGAGATTGTTTTGGGCCTTAGCGTGGGTAAATCTGGGATCACTAGTAAATTAAAGGAACCGTATGTAAGATTGTGGCCAAAACTGGTACTGCAATCACTTTCAAATTACTGTAGAGCGGTGTATCCCCTCCCCCTCCCCCTGACTCGAGGTTGCCAGTTAGGCTGCAGGATCCAGCAGGAACGTAGGCTGCTACAAGGAGCTTCCAATGGCAAGTGACGAGTCCTACACAGTACGTTTTTTTTCGGACTTTGTCACCAAGTATTTCGGATTCATAACGAGGTCTTTTAGGTTTCGTAACGCAAGACATTTTTTATCCAACACTTTTGTAGCTGCAGATGTGGTAACTAGAGCAGAGCTGGCAACCCGGAATGCCGAAACACTACTGACTTCGTGATTGGTAGATAGGTGGAGGGTGGAGCATCAGGCCAAAACACAACATGACAACATCAACATCAGTTGAGGGCTGCAACTTCACTTTTAAATGACAATATCCGGGCCGGACTACTGTTGTCAGTGATATAAGTATTTGAAATGAACATGATTTCTTAATGTCTAGTGAAATATCAGGGCCATTTTATGATTAATTGAAATACATTTCTTACATACGGTTCCTTTAACTATAACAACAAAGTAAAATCTACATACAGTCCCCATAAATATACAACAAAGCAACCATCCATTGGCTGTTTAATGATCCTCATGCCATTTTTGTGAGCAATATGCATCAGACATGATAAGCAAAGACTATTACTTGCCAAAATGGTTTCATTGAATGCTTGTGCGTTTAACAAATTAATCGGTGCATACTTAGACTTGTTGATGGTGCGTTTGAGCTTCTTCTCCAGCTGTTTCATTCGGCTCATGGCGGCAGTGTATTTGGCAGCGGTCTCCTTGTGCAGAAGCTCACTGCGTGTTTTTATCTGCTCTGCCTCCATCACCTATAAACCAAAACAGGGATGTTAGAGTACTTCCTTGTTCACCTCATTCTACCATCCCACAACTTTGCATCACTCACTCGCTGTGTCGCGTGGTTGAGCATCTCCTGCCAGGCCGAGTCAAACTGCTTCTTGTCGTCCTCCAGCAGCCTCTGTTCAGCCAGGGCGATGGTCTCTTTGGCCGCCCGCAGTACCTCCGTGGCCCTGTGGAAGTCTTGCGTGGATCTCTGTGCTTCCAGCTGAGTCTAGGAAACAGGCAGAAGGCATTTCCATAAACAGAGTGCAATGCCACAGTAAACAACAATGTGGTAATCCATGAAGCAATTACGGCAAGAGATGGAGAAACTTTACTCATGCACAGAACTTCTTGTATGGTGACATATTAAAAGTCACCTTTGAACTTCCTTTATGGTGAATTAAAGCAAGCCATGCTAAAGACGTGCAAAACGTAATCCTTTCCTATTCCTTCACTTTTTAACTCTAATCTCCACGTAACTCCCACTGACAGAAAACCTCTGCGGAAACCTCTTACCGACTTAGCCACACAAAACAGGATAGGTTTTTAAACCAACCAATGGCAATGAGGCAGTTTCACACTTTGAAGAGATTTACAGCATCGAGAGAGATCATATAAACCAACTCAGAAATTTAGAGAAAATCATACCGTTCATTATGCCGGTAATTCATTCCAAGTTTATGTTCTGGATTATGCAGAATAACACTTACTCTCTATCTACAAATCTATCAACACACACAAGCACAAACAAGTGTAAAACATTATATGGTTATTTTTGAAATGACAGTTACATTTATTATACAGCAGTCATTCTGGATATGTCTGTCACCCAGGGAAAGTGATGCATATCTCTACTATAAGACCTTGAATGCTACGAGATTCAAAACTGAATGTGCACTATATCAGTCCAATGGATACGCAATAATCCCAGGGATAATCCTCTACCTTTCATCCAATCTGTCCTATTATAGTCTTTCATTCTTCATTTGAGACGGCTCAATTCATTTACTTTTTCTTTCCCTTTTCCTCCATCCCGTCTTCACTCACACACAGGCTATTTTTAGCTCAGGGTTTAAAGTTGACATGATGCTGCCGCATTGCCACAGAGAGCTGACAACCGCGGATCACTGCAGATGGCAGGACAGATCTCCAGTCCACACAGGGAAGGACACAGAAAGATCGAAGGGCTGGTGTAGAAAGTTGTGAAATGAAATGAAATAAAATAAAATATATTAAAGCCACAGCTAAAATGCGACATTTATTATAAAGCCTAATAAATGTTAAAATTCAAAATTGTAATGTTGAATGGCTACAATTGATGACTAAAATTGAGAAAATGAATCAATTTCATAGAGACATCAGTAGCAGTATTGGTATCTGAGATACTGGCCTTCATTTGTAAAAATAAAAATAAAAATCGCATTTAACAAATATTTAAAATATACTATCATTATGTTGTTTCTACATTCATTTGGAAATGTGAAATGATAACGATATAAATAATATTAAAAACTTGTTAGGTATCGTGATTAATTACAGAAAAATGTGCGATTAATTAGTAACTTTTTTTTAATCGATTGACAGCACTAGTGTGTGAACATAACCATAAAAAGACAACAATGAAGGTACAAAGTCTTTAAAATGGCCAGTACTTTTAAGAATTCAGCAGATATCAAAACTTTAAAAGCTTTCATGTTTATGCAGGGAAAAAACTTGTTAAAATATTCATTCAAATTGCGCTCAGAGGTACTCTTGAGGTCTAAAGTTATTTCCTGAGGAGTAGCGTGTTAATACTAACTGCTTCAAATCAGTTTCGCAGCAAAGAGAGGCATTGAAATAAATCACATCTAATATTTAACAAGCAGCACAAAAATGATTTGATTTCATTCCTGGAAACTTTTACACAGAGAAGATGATTATTAACTTTACTGCAATTGAATGGACAGAAAAAGTACTTCTCTTTGTTTATGGAAAAGTCTTATTACATCAAAGCTTCATCCTCTTTAAACCCCCCGATTTTTCTCCAGCTTTAATCAAATTCTGACCAAAAATAATGCAGAGACGACGGCCTCATAATGAGATGTTTTAGGTCGACGGTGACCCAGTTGACATGCTGTTTTGATGTCATTATGCCAGAACCAGGACAATTGGTTAAAGTCATTTGCAATGCTTTTGTACAACTCATTTGGACTGGCATAAAAACAAGATCATTTGTGGCTCTTTTTGACCTGGAGATCACCCCTCTCAAGACTAATGCTTTTATTGCTTCAACGCACACTGGCCTACTGGGACTTCGAGCTTAAACATGAGACTAAAGAGTTTATCTTATCAAACTTTTCTGTAGCAGAAAATAAACCATGAGCTGATTTGGGGCCAAAAGGGTTTCCTACACAATAAAACCCCAAATACATTCTCATTAAAAAACCAAGTGTAGCTTAATTATGTGATAAATATAGCCATTATGAAATTCTACAACTTATTCTTTAAAGCTTATTGACTGAAGGCGTTAGGCAGCAGAGGGGTTATGACTCATAAACTGATTGCAATAAAACTGCTTTGGGAACATGCGGTCACCATTAAACAGCTATAGCAGTTTACCACCAAGAAAGCATACATAATGTTTGCAAAATTGAATATTCCCATAACCAAAAAAGTTTTTTAAACATTTAAAAAGAAATAACGTTTCATAACTTAAATGAACCTCCAGAGCCAATCGCCAGGCTCCCTGGGAGAAGGTCACCCCACTTCTCCCAAAACCCAAATGGTCCCTTGCAGGACACCCATTGCACCATGGGACCATTAGCAAAACGTTCTAATAACATATTTTTGTGAGCTGGGAATGCTTCATAATATTACAATATATGTAATATAGTGTAAGCTTTTGACTTACCGACATTGGCCTTTTCGTGTACTATTAGTCTAATTGTATCCAACTCAATAATCAAATGTATGTGTCTTAGTAATAACAGCTAATATGCTATGAACGTCAACAATATTTAAGGCTAAATGTCAAAGCTTTAAACTAAGCATTTTCTGAACAAATGAACCACATTCTTTTTTAATTATCCCATTACAGCATACAACCAGGAAAAGCACAAACATTGCGATAATCCTGGCCTTAGGAAAACACAAGTTCACATTTAGGACATCTGAGGTAGTCATAAAGCGAAAGAATTTATATTCAAGCCATTCATATTTTTATGAGAAGGCTGCAGTGGCATTCCATGACACCCGTCCCGCACATAGCTGCAGGTGTTTTAGCTCTGCTGGCGGACCATCTGACAAGAGCGGTACCCGCTTCTCAGACTGAAGTGCTGAGTGAGACCATCGAAACCATCATTGGACATGACAAATCGTCAGCAGAAAGGTCCGTCCCTGTGTTCGTGTGCTCTGAGGACACATCACGGCAAAATGATTTCCATTGCTCTTCTAAAACAGAGCAGTTCAGTGTTATATCTAGAGTACAGAGTCTAACGTTCACAGCACTCAAGCATCGGCACTCACTTCCACACTCTACATTGTGGTTATATACTGATTAACCAAACACATGGCAAGCAAATCATTATGCAAGTTATTCATTCAGAAGTCTCAAAGGTACAACAGCAAAAACAGCCCGTTTAATTCTTAGGATCAGAGAAATAAACAGATTGGTTTTGCTGTACTATTAAGACCTCGATATTTTTTTTTCTTGCTTTTATTGGGCAAGTATGCATTAAATTTGAAAACTGACATTAAAGACTTTTATATAGTTACATTACAAAAACTTTCTATTCATCAAAGAATCCAAAAATATTAAGCAGCACAACTATTTTTCAATACTGAGCACCAAATCATCATATTAGAATGATTTGAGAAGGATCATGTGACACTGAAGACTTGGAGTAATGATGCTGAAAATTCAGCTTTACCATTACATGAATAAATAACATTTTAAAATATATTCAAAAAGAAAATTTTAAATTGTAATAATATTTCACAATAGAACTGTTTTTTACTGTATTGCTCATCAAATAAATGCAGTCTTGGTGAGCATAAGAGACTTCTTTCATAAATTAAGACCAAATTGACTTTCAAAATAAATATCTTCTTTTAACCCTTCAATCAATCGACTTCAATCAATCGAAATAAAGACTTCAATCAATCAATCAATCAATCAATCAATCAATCAATCAATCAATCAATCAATCAATCAATCAATCAAAAACCCTTTAAAACAAACAATTATTAACAATTATTAACAAAATAACCCTATAAAATATGCAACTTCATTAATTGAATTCGCCTTTAAAATATATTTCACGGCTCTTGATAATGAATGATAATGTTGAAGTCTTCACAAATCCATCCCAGCAAAATCATTTTTTACAAGCATACTGGAAGTACAGAAGCCGGAAAAACCAATGTACTGTATATATGAGAACGAGCATGTATGTGCATTATTCAGAGGAGCTCTTAATGAGAAATGTGTTCTGAATTATTAATATGAGAACAGTTCTGAAAAAACTTCAATCCACGAATCAGCAGACGTGCCATACGTGATGCTTATACGGTTTCCTGCATTCATTATACCTCATCACTGATTCCATCTAAACTCAAGAGTCTTCAGAGCTACAAGATTCTGACAACTGCTGCTGAAGCCTCGTTGACCATTGTATAAGTGTAAACTAGACTTTGAAGTCAGCCACTCTAAATACAGATTGCGAATAAGAAATCACATTTGTATGAGAAAATATGCGGCTAGATGAACAAGCTGTTCACTTTTGATCAAGAGCTTCTTACAGTACGGTTTCATGGGACAGCAAACTGACCCCTTTTAAAAACGAGACAAGGCCTTTTATTTAGAGAGACATTGGAATGCATCAGATCTGCGATATGTTGTAGTCTAAAACAGCCAGCTACTTCTCTGAATATAGCACATATAAATATATAAAGAAGAAAAAAAGGATGTTGTCTATTGCAGAAGTGATTTCAAACCAAGAACCAGCTCAGAAGGGGGAAAGAATTAGCTCTAAATAAGGTAACATTTGAATTAGGGGGATTTCCAGTGATGTTTGAGAAAAATAAAACTGGCAGAAGAGGTCATAAGTGGTTGTTTGAAGTGCTTTTCTAAATATACTGATGGCAATTCAGGGGGAGATGTTTAGACAGAGACAGTGCAGGGGTGGGGGGAGAGAGACATGAAACAGTTAAAGCTACACTGCAGTCAAGTGTTCACCGCAGAGAGAGAGAGAGAGAGAGAGGCTGATCATGCAGTGTAAATCCTGATATATCTGTTAAACATGAAAACCATAAATGTATACAGTCTCACTCTTCTCGGAATTTGGGTCAGAATATCCTGTCCACATAGACAAAAACAGAAATCACATAAAAATGGTATATCAATCAAAGACCAATTATAAAGATTATTAGTATTGTTACTAATAATAATAATAATAATAATGATCATCAAATGGCATAACAATTGTACAGCAAGCAAATATTAATTATAAAGATAATGATTATTATTATTATTTCAATAATAATTAATAGCATATTTGTGTATCAAGCAAATATTAATTTAAGATAATTATGATAAAGAATGATTATTTTCATAAAAATGATTTTAATAATAAATGGCATATTTGTGTATCAAGCAAAGATTAATAATAATGAATAATAAATGACATGCTTGTACATGTTAAGCTAAGATTCATTATAAATATAAATATTATTTTTATTTTATTATTATTAGTAGTAATAGTAGTAGTAGTAGTTATAAAAAAAAAAAGAAAAAAGAAAAAAGAAAGGGTTGGTTCACCCAAAAATTAAAAAATCATCTTCGAGCCTAAATTAAACCTGTTCATCATATAAAGTGATCGAATGCCTTCAGAAAATTTGAATAAAATGGCTCGATTAATATGGATTACTTTTACGATCAATTTATGAACTTTTTGAAGCGTCAAAGTGGTCAATGGATGGACAGAAAGCTCTCAGATTGCATCAAAAATATCTTCATTTGAGTTCCGAAGATTTTTCATTTTTGGGTGAACTAACCCTTTAATAATAATAATAATAATAATAATCATCATCATCTCATCTCTCTAGCATAATGCAAGACAAAACACTTCTTTCTAAAAGGCAACTGGTGTTTCAAATTAGAATAACCTGTCAGTATAAAATCTCATCCTTCAGAAGAGCCAAGACATTTTAAACCAGTTTAAATGAATCATCTCCACATTTTTCATTATAAAGGAGCTTGACAACCCAAACAGAACTGTTTCCATAAAAACACTTCTGTTTGTCCCTGAGGAAAATAACTTCAAAGGGCACATCGCTCTCCTTCACCACCAAGTGAAGCTGAAACTGAAGAAAATCAGGTGCTTTGTCAGTGAAATTAAATAGGCCACCAACAATTCTTCCTTCATGGAGTGAAAAGCACAATATTCTAAACTATCTTGCCCCAGTTTCAGAGCAGGTCAACTCTCCAGTTGTTACTGATTCAGTCAAATAAAGTTCACCAAGGGTTGTATACTATAAAATCAGAGGAACTTTGCTTTTACAAGTCAAAGCAAATGAGACATTTTACAGCCCTTTCTCCCCCCTTCAACACCCCTGGAGTTCACTAACCGAGTTAAACTGATAATCTGCTCTTAGAATAGCACAGGCCTTTGAGAAAAGGGAACCGAGAATTGAGCATTTAAACATTTGCTCTCTCTCTCTGCAAAGTCTTTTGCGCCTTGTTGAATGAAGCCAGCCACCTGTGACAGATCTAGAGGTAATGCTACTGTGCCATCCAGCTCATAGCAGATAACAAGCTGATAGCACAGCAATCTCCAGAGAGGGATACAAGAAAACACACTGCAGACAAAATGGTGGAGTGCCAACAAAAAACAGATGGTGTGTGGGTGAAGTTGGCTTTAGGAAGATAATATTGGGTTCTTGTTTTGATTTTCTTGGCCTCACCTGCCGTGCCACCCGTCGGGCCTCCCAGTACGGCTTCGATTCCTCCACCGCTTTTCCAATCTTCTTCACCAGCTCGTCCAGCTTTAAAGTGGCTTCCACCAGCACAGAACGAAACTTCTGCCTGGCATCCTAGACATGGACCAAACACCAACAATCAAATGGCTATGTTTAGGGATGCACAATATATCGATACCAGCTTATCGAATCTGTCGGTTTTGCATATTTAATTGTAATTTGCTTATTTTCTCTATTTGTATATTTAGAATACTTTTGCTGTCATCTAATGCTCACTTAGGAGTTGTTTACAATTTCAACCAAAAAACAGAAAACTTTTTATGCGTTTTGACCGTTCATTTACTGGACAGCAGTGTTTTGGGGGCCTGAAAACGGAAACTTTTGAAAACGTGCAAGTTTTTTAAAAACGATACTGTTCTCTTCTCTGTGTAAACTACAAAAACGATTTTGTGAAAACTGTGACGGAATGCACATGCTTATTCATGTTCAGTCTATAGTAGTTTCTTTGCAAAGTGACATCGCCATCTACTGGTCTGGCAACATAATACAGCGTATTAGTCGTTTTCGCTGATCTGTGAAGGACGGGGATCGTTTTGACAATGTTGTCGTCTGTATGTGAAAAACGCAAAGTAAAAACGTTTCTATTTTTAGTACATCATTGTCGTTTAAACGCAAACTCAACGTTAATCTTTAAGAAAAAATGTGTTAATTACATTTATTATTAATTATGATATCAAATGGCATACATTTTTTACATCAAGCAACACAAAAAAAAACAAATAATTTAATAACACCATTAAATAAAATTTAGCAAATCTCAAAATGAATTTCCATTTTTCAAACTGTACTATTATAATTTTGTAATTCAAATTAATTTGTAGAATTTAATTAAATTTATTTATTTTAAGTCATTTAAACAAAATATATAATTTTAATATTGGCATGTGCAGTTATGTGCAGTTTTGAGTTACTTCTTTTATGAAAAAAGTTCTTGATCAAAAGTGATGCAATAAAATCTATGCAGACTTGAGATGGCACAAACAAACATTATAGAAATTACCACACTGATTTATGCTGACAACATCTGAAATCAATTGAGTAATTGGAAACACAAGCAATGCTACGTATAATTATATTATGTAGCCTATATAATAAACATTAAAAACAAGAATTATACAGTGAAATGACTTGTGCCATTTGGATAGACTTTTAAGATTTCAGCTTGTCATGGCATTATGGTCAACTGCTTTGCATATAAAAGGTGCTATACATAAAAAGGGAATAAAATCAGTTTATCTGTAATCAGATTTGCAAGAAGATCTGTGAAGATGTCTGAAGGACATGGAAAAATATGCTTTTCGCTTGAGTTGTAAACAAGCTTTTTTCATAAATGTAATTAAATCATTATTTTCCATTTATTGCCCAAGGCAAAGCAATTAGATTAAATCCAATTCGTCAAAACACAGATTGATTATTTGCAGCACTTGCATTCCAGGAAAAAGAGAACACCAAGAGTTAAATCTTTAGTCCCCTTTGAAGTGCAACATGGCCAGTGACGCAAAAGCAACACTAATTTGGTTGACAGCCAAATAGCTCAATTATGGGATTCTCAGAACAATCATCAGAGTTGCACTGGGTCACGGAAGTCTGCATAAACAGTGACAACTATACTGAACTTTCTTAACTTTTTGGGTGTAGGCTATTAAATAGGGGTTGTACAGACTAGTCAATTTTAATGCTCTGCTATGATGCTTTAAGCTTGACGTCGACTAGTCGCGCTGATCATGTGGTTTTATTAAGTTATTAAGCAATGTCATGTAGTTGTGTGTTATAATGAACACTAGGAGATACTTGACGCACGACAATTTTCCCCATTTGGCCAAGCTTTGCAAAAGCTACTTGGCTGTTCCAGCTACCAGTACCCAAGCGAGAACCATCTACCAGTACCCATCAACGATTAGTCGACGTCGACTCGACTTTTCCAGATAACAGTGGACTTCAAAAAACAAAACAAGCCAGAAGCTTTCCATTGTGTTTTAAGAAGTTTAGAGATATCCTAATCAATAAAGATCTATAAAAATCTTCACGGCTCTTCCAACTCTAATATTACTATACGGTTATGTGCCCTACTTCATTTTTATCTGCAGGAAACAACTTGCTAATATGTTCAGTGTGTTTTTGCTTCAGGAACTGGACTGCCAGAGAAATCAGCAAACAGGCGATTTTAAGACATTTTGAGAAAGTATTTCTCTTTCGGCCTCTTTTTGACTCACAATCAGACTACAGACTAGCTAAATCATTTTATTTAATTATTAAATAAGGACATGCCTAAACAATGAACTCAGTGGCATCGGGACAATTCAGTGCGACCAAACTGACCACATGACTGATTCTGAACAGCTGAGTGTGTTTTTGTCTAAACATGTCCTTGTTTACTGCATGCTGCATCTCTCAGAACTGCGCTGGACTCTACTAAAATAATGCTCTGCATAACATTTTTAAAGGATATGAATGCCAAATATCAACACAAATATCATATTCCTTGTCATTTGATTTTTTTGGGCATAAATTAAAACTATCCAAACATGAAATCTTTCATCAACTTTTTATAAGTTTACTTTTTATAGTGAGTCCATTGCATAATCCTGATATTATAACACATTCTGTTCCTTGGTGTGCCATGGTACAAAATCCAAACTTAAGACAGGTGACTTCTATTAACAATTTACCAACTGATACATTTTAAGAAACGAGAATATGGCATTATCATGTTAGAAAAAGAATAATTGAAATTCCTCGCAAAAAAAAAGATACATTATATATAATGTGTGTGTATGCATACAAATGAAAAAAATACCACCATCAATAAGCTGTCCAAATGGGCTTTGATTTATTAATTAGATAAAATTATATTTATTCTATAAAATATTATTTGACCATTCATTCAGACCAAACTTTTGGATGTTGGATCGTGCAATCATACCTCAAGCTCAGTTTCACATCTATTGATGTCATCTGTGGACTGGTTCAGCTTCTCAAGCTCTCCCTGTAAAGAAACCCCAAGAGTCAGAAATGTAAAATAGAGACATATCCCATTGAGGGATTCACTTTCATATGGATCTCATAGACTGCAGTAGCCCAAAGGAGAGAGAGAAAACTTGCTTGATGCTAAATGCACATATTTAGACTGACCTCTAATAAGCAGCAGGGCTCTAAAAGTCAACAAATGAAGTGTTGCCATTTCCGCTTATGTTTAATCAACAATACAAATCATAAAGTCGATAAAATGTGGACAATCTCGGATTGCAATTATTATTATTACTTCATAACTGCGAGTAGCCTACTTGACATCCATAGCATAAAGAAGCATGATCAATAGTAATAGCCTCGCAGTTGTCAATTTATATTCGCTATATTTCCACCCGGGTTTCTTGACTTTTCCCGGTGATTCTCCAAATGCATTTCAGATGTATGCTACTAAAGTAGGCCTACATCAAATCAAATGGATCTGGATTCTCTTTGCGATAGAAACAAAACCCTGGCGTCGCTTCTTACACGCGTATTTGTGTGTTTTGTCAGATCAGGAGGCTTGTTTTTCCAGCGGGATCTGGCAACACTGAGGCACCAGTAGCCTACACTCAGTAACCTACCGCAGACGAGCCGACAATAAAAAGCAAGTTGCGCCGAATTAATCAATAATTCCCCCTCAGTGTCAAGGAGCCAATAACATGCAGTCACCGATAAGCAAAATGTGATATGAAACCAATCAATTAGGCCAACTCAATGTGTAATAAGTGTGTTTGAAATGATCACTCTTTTCATCTCATTTGATACATTGACATGCACAAATATCAGTGACAATTTACCTGAATTCTCGGGTCTACCTCCTCTTCTTCGGGTGATTCAAATTCTTCATCCGACCTGTTCTCCTTGTCGGAGCTGTCCATTTTATTGTATTATCTTGCACAAAAAATAAATAAAAGAGATTTCTAATTTGCGCCCGTTAGAGACTATTACACACCAATCGCCGATATCATTCCCCGACACTGTCCGGATTCCTCATTTAAATAGAGAAATAAAGAGACCCAGGCGCGTGTCTGGATTCTCACACACAGCTGTGCTGAATGGGAGCCGTGTGAAGTCTATGGTGAAGACAAGGTGAAGTCTGTCCCCGCCCCCTTCGCTTTCACACACTCTCTCTCTCTCTCTCTCTCTCTCTCTCTCTCTCTCTCTCTCTCTCTCTCTCTCTCTCTCTCTCTCTCTCTCTCTCTCTCTCTCTCTCTCTCTCTCCAACACTTATGGGCAATGAGTGTCACATTGTTGGCGATGACAAAAACGCTTTGTCTAAATAAAGAGCATAGGCTTCCTCTGTTGGACCTGAGTGTATAGTGTGCAGGTGTCATTCCACGAAATATGTTGCCCGTTGTGTACATCATGAATATAAAAACGGTATAAAATTAATAGGCCAGCTGACCAAACTTTAAGGCTACGTGTTTTATAGCCAGTTTTCTGCAAGTGAGCAAAAAAATCCAACTTTACTGTGTTTGTTTTCTTTCTTCGTGAGGATGTCCAGGGGATGCACGTTTTGATAAAAACAAAACAATTGATCATAGTCCTCATATTTAATTTTATTAGATTTTAATTATTGTTGTCACCATGTGTCCATGCTATCATCATAACTCCATGTTATTAAAATGATCAACAATTCCATAAATAAAAAAAGTATCATAATGACATTATCTTAGGCATAAAACATTTCCTATTTTTTCACTCTTGTTCGTCAGTCTGGGTCAAAAAAGATCAAATATATCTATTTTAAGATTAATGTCACTGTTACCAAGATTTTGTACTGTAAACATGTAGTCTATTATCCTTGAGCAAAAAGCTAAATGTTAGTTTTTTTTTAAGGCATCTATATCCATACAATTTATTAAGTGCACTTTGAAGAACCTTTAAAAACATATAGGCACCCATTGTGTGGAATGATTTGAGAAAGTTTTCCAAAAACATTAATCATTATCTTAATTTTATTATCATATCTCCACTGCCAAAATGTTCTCAAGGCTGTGGGTTAAATTACAAGTATTTGAGATAACATGTGCCAGACAGATCTGTTAACCTTCCCAAAACTGATATTAATGACATCAAAACATAGGCCTATCATTAAAAAGGCACAGGATGGTTTGACTTGTGAATAAATGTCAACTGAACTTTATTCGTATAACAACTCTTCAGGTCTTGATATGATGGGATATGATATCACTCATAGTTTTGTGACGTGAAATTTGTGTCATGAAACTGTTTTACACCACAAGAGGGCAGCTGATGATGAGATATAATATCCCATAGGCTTCATCTGAGCTGATAATAAAATCACTAGAATAATTATATTGATTGCTTATTTTGGCTAAGGAAATCACAAGTTTGTTTTGCTGAAATATTTGGCTTCAAAGATTTGTTGTTAAAAAATTGACTAATGTTATTGAGACAGACAGATGTGCTTTAATAATTGAATTACTCAGTTGGATTATGTATAGAACACGTATACATCATGGAGACGTCTATTTGATGTGCGTGTTTACATCTGGAAGACGTATTTTTTTAGAATGTTTGCTCATCTGCAATATGTCTATAGGTCGTTTCCTGTCAGATGTCAAATAGATGTTTAGAAAATGTCTTCAATTTGTTTATAATTTAGAATGTAAAACTGAAATCTTAAAGAAGTCTGTCAGATGTTAGTAAACAGAATGCTTTCCAGAAGAAGTGATCTTTCACAGACATCTTGCAGACGTACGTGTGCTATCAGCTATCATGTATTATCATGATAAAGCCTCTCCATCGTATCTATCTATCTATGATGTATTTTTGCTATAGGGTCAAATGACCTAAGAAACCTTACAAACAAATGTACTATCCAAACGATCATCTTCAGAAACGTGAACAAAGTTAAAAGTAAGAACAGAATAGAATTCTTAAATAGAATTTGAAGAGGCAATATACAGCAAGAAAGCAAATTACAACAGAACATTAGGGTTGAAAATTGTTATTTTAACTTCTGTGAATGATCTCTGAAAGGACAAGTGGGGTGTCATGGCCTTCACGACATGAATAATAGTAGATAATGATAGAACAGTAGGCTACAATCGTTGTTCTATTCTCTTTGTTATGTCATAAACAAAACGTATCTAGATAAACTCAGATGTTCACAATGCAATGTCATGGGAAGGAAACAAAGGCTACATCGATTCAATCGTCGCTCGATTGCTTGCATTTACATTAGATGTTCTGCGCAGATTACTAATGTCTGTTTAAAGATGGCGACTTACTTGAACTGAAGGGGCAAATGCGTTCTGCAAGAGCATACTTAAACTTAAAGCGATTTATTTATATACGGGAATCATAATGGTTTTAAAAAACGTTTTTCGAACTACGGCGTTGGGCTTACAGACATGGAGTGTATTTTCAGGCGCGAGGCAGGCCAGTATTGCCGTGCCTGCCTTCAGGCTGTCTACATGCAGCTCTTTTTCGAACTGGACGTTAACCCGTAATTTTAAATGTAAGTATGTTTTTGACATCCGAGCTCCGAGTCAACGACTAATGCACTGCTTCAACATGCTGTCATAGATGCATTCACAATCACCTAAGAGACTGTTACAGTAATTTGGATATTAATTGGTAGTCAATATCCGTTTTTTATTTTTTAAGTTTGACACATTATTAAGCATTTCATGCCACTTTGAGGGGGAGTTTTATTTATGTTAGCCAGGATGGGTTTCAGTTACTATGGTTGTAATGTTTAATTTTGTACATTTTGGTTTAGTAACATTTTATTGACAGCATATGCAGTTCGAGTGTTAACCTCTAGGGGGCTCTAAAATCTCAGCCACTGCATTTTCTTATTAAATGGGCATCACATCGTCATCGTTTTGTCATATGACCTTGATGTTTAGTAAAGTCCACATACTTTTAAGCTCTAGATCTGTATCCTATAATACCTATCTAATTTCAGTTTGCCAGTTTGCGTCATTCATCGTTGCAAGTAGCAAGCCTTGTTATTTGGAAAAGGCTATTTTTACTTTACTAACTCATATAATCACCTTTTATATACTATTTGTGAGGCTAGTGATATATCACTGTTTATAAATAAACAATTAAAGCACCTCTCTTGAGGGTCACACTGGTGGTCATCGGCAGTCAAAAAAAGACATGACTATAACAATAATGTGTTATTTTCTTTTCTTTTTTTAATCAAATGAATATACTATATTTGAGTTCAATGTATTTTTTAAAAATATTAATTTACAACGTGATGTAAAAGAAAACTGGACTCATTGGACCAGGCAACCGTCTTCCACTGATCCAAGGTCCAGTTCTGTTGTTACAATATATTCGGTTCCTGAAATATTTGGTTCCAATGGGTGGGGGCGTCAGACAGGGGGTAATAGTGGAACTGAGTAACAGGGGCCCTTGGCGAAGGGGGGGCCCCACAAAGATATATTGATATATATTGATGTTGTGAGGGGCCCACCTCTTGGTTCTGTGACCGGGGCCCAACATTTGGTGCTACGCCCCTGGGTGGAGCTATCATGAATATTCACCAGACCATAGTGTGGGCGGGGCGACCAATAGGCTACAAGCGAGTTGAACAGAAATTATTAGCGGGAGCGCCTCAGATCGCGTTTTGTTCCAAACTACTCCTATAACTGCTCGTTTCTCACGAATGACTGAGATTAAGCTTTTTAAATGTCTATTATTGCATGTTTAAATAAATGTATTCTTGTGTTTTTATTCTGTCTCCCAAAGTTGTCTGTAGGCTATGTTATTAAAATAGCTTTTATATTATAGGCTGATAGCTCAAGACAACATAGGCTACTTGGAGTTGCATGTTGTTGCATGCTTTGAATGTTGCTTTACACTCAACTGAAAATCTTTTTGATACACAACTGTCAAATGTTATCATAAATGTTAAGCTTCAGTTGTTTTAACAGTTGTTTTCTCTAGCAATGCTTTTGAACGTTGGTCAAATTAAGTGATAATTATTTCAATTGTATTGATGTATACATAGCAAGGTCCAACTAAAGTAATGTTATACTTTGTGCAATTTGTCGTTTTGAATGTACCATTCCAAAGGACGGTAAGTGCACTTAATTGTAATGAAAAAGAGACAAAACTCTAGAAAATGGATTAATTTAATTTAATTTGTATTTGGCAATGTCAAATTTCCAATTTTCTTACATTGATATAATGCATTCGAGTACCAAATTAAGGGCTTTGGCACCTAGGGCAAATACAAACCTCACTGTGTAATATAGTATAAGACCTCATCTAAAAGTATGTTTTGATCATGAAGAGACTATCAGAGAAATCACTAAGTTACTTAGTGTTACTTAACTCACCTCTGATTGTGAAGTTCTGTGTTCTTTTAAGAAGGACATTTAAAAAAAATAAAAAAAATGTAGAAACACCATGAGGAACCTTTCCAGATTGTTTCAATTCATACAAGGTTTTAAACATTGACAGCCAAAATGACAAATTCAACAAAGATGGGGAGGTTTATTTATATGAATTGTGGTTGAGACTCGTTATTCTTTTAAAACCTCACCATAGCTAATTGGATGTTGAATGCTTCACAAACTATATGTACTGAACCAATTGTTTATTGGCCAAAGCAGTGTACAATAGTAAATTGCATAGAAATATTGGTCAGAAAAGAAGTTTCTCAGGTGTGGTGGGTCATGGACATATAATTAAAAAGTATTGTCATTTAAAGAATATAATATATATCATTTTTATAATATAAAACAATATACATAAAGTTATCTACCTATCCTAAATACAATCTAAACTGTTTAAATAATGATAAACAAAAACATCTGCCTCAACATATTTCTGTGTAAAATGTATTGAAGTTTTTTAAAGCATTCATTCATTCATTAACTTGAAATTACTTTTATAGGAAGATCAAGTGTCTTAAAATTACATATTTTATTCATATTCATCTGTAAACATGAGCATGTTAGACAAGAGAAACACATGGGATCAAGGACAAAATTAATACAGCAGGACTAATAAAATATTTACTATATTATTCAAATATTTATAAATATATCCATCTACACCACCATATACACTTGTTTACAAAAAGATTACATAGAATGATAACATTACTAAACTGATAAGATGTAGCCCTAATTTTTATGATTAATGGTTAGTCATTATTATCAATTCATTTGACCACTGTTCTAAAGCATTGCTAGAGAAAACAACTGTTAATGCATCTGAAGCTTAACATTTATGACTACCTTTGATAAAGTAAAGGTTGTGTATCAAAAAGATGTTCAGTTGAGTCAGTATAAAGCAACATTCAAAGCATGCAACATGCAACTCCAAGTTCTTATGTTGTCTTGAGCTATCAGCCTATAATTTAAAGGCTATGTTAATACAACTTTGGGAGAAATAATAAAAACACATTATTTAAACCGCAATCATACACATTTAAAAAGCTTAATCTCTGTCATTCATGAGAAACGAACAGTTCTATATCATAGAATGTCAACAACAACTAATCTGGGAAAAATTTGGAGAAATATGCCTTTATTGTAAGTCTTCCAACGCTTCCTACAGGATCAGGTCTGTAATAGTTCAGGTAAACTCAGAGTACTGAAACACATGCTACAAAACGATGAATTATTTATAAAACATATATGAGTAGTTTAAGCTTAACTTCGTTCAACTTTATTTTGAAATAAATAATCCATAAAACAAAACGCAAGGCTCTCACACTAATAATTTTTGTTCCACTCGCTTGTATTGATCGCCCCGCCCATGCTATGGTCTCGTTAATATTCATGATAGCTCC
Organism: Leuciscus leuciscus; assembly: GCF_965113295.1. NCBI lineage: Eukaryota > Metazoa > Chordata > Actinopteri > Cypriniformes > Leuciscidae > Leuciscus > Leuciscus leuciscus. The sequence goes on from NC_138744.1 coordinate 9,477,593, forward strand.
ACCCTTTGGGACCAAATATTTCAGGAACCGAATATATTGTAACACTGTGTAGGGCTGAACGATTAATCGCACTTTCCATGTAATCGCACTTAAATCGATTTGGCTTATCGCGATTATTTTTTATGCGCAGCTAGTCATTGATGTACGGCTATGTAAACGCTGCTCCATCTGAAAGCACTGTGAGTTTGAGTCACTTATAACGTGCAAACATCTTTCCAAAACATGAGAAGCATTTATGAACCTCTTGTCCAACAACAGACAACATTTAATAACATGCATTTACTCCAAACTCACTTCATAGCGACATTTGAGCTCCTCCTTCTGTGAGATGATGAGCCTTACACAGAATAAGGCAGTCGTGTATTTATAAGTCATGTTTAATCAAAGTGTTTCAATCTTCTGTTTATTCAGCTACAGCGATAGGGATTTCCTGGAACGATGCGCATTATTGTACTTCTGCGGCGGGGCATATTTATCGTGTTTGCATGAGAGCGCCCTCTGGCGTTCAAATGGGGCAGTATTTACCTCCAATCAGCCGCACTCCACTGACAAGCTGCGCATAAAATAATCGCAGCCTTTGCCAAATCGCGTGCGGTTTTATTGCGATTAATCGTTCAGCCCAAGTTCCGTCACTCGTTTGCCTATTGTTGGTGCTTTCAACAGAGGACGAGTCATAGGCACTCTGATTGGTCTGCGGTTACGCATCCCCGTACGCAACATGTGTTGTGACACATTTCTCTTATAACAGTTATTACTTAACTGTTGGCTCAGACCAGACGGGATTGCCTTCGTTGCCCTTGTGCAACAATGAGCCTTGGGAAGGTATGTCGCGGGTTTGTTCTTCACTGCTGACTGGGAGCAACCCACAAGCCTTGCTGATACTCTGACTCAGTCGCTTTCCCATAACAATTTGGCCCTTGTCAAAGTCACTCCTGCATCCAACATGTTGATTACGAGAACTGATTGTTTGCTATCTAATCTACCCAGACCTTAATATGTGGCCTTGTCACGAGATGATCAATGATATTTGCTTTATCTGTGACTGGTCAATATGTTTTGGCTTATATCACTGTATATAGACAGGGTTGCGCAATCCCTAGTTCCTGACAGTGTTTTTAGACATAATTACCTACCCTTATTAGGTTTTGCATTTGGATAAAGACATTAAGACATTGTCAAAGACTGCTTAGAATTTTTCTATGTAGTTTCGTATTCCCTATTCATTTCTTATGACGGATCATTTTGACTGTGAAGAACACAAGTGTGACTATTTGTTTATAACCATATAGCCTTTTCAAATCATGTCCATTTTTGGTCTGTGTGTTGACTCTGTTCACATAGCAAGTGTCACAAAAGTCACCAAGTGTCATAAGTTCAAGTTCAATTTTATTTATATAGCACATTTACAACAGCCACTAGGCTGACCAAAGTGCGTTACAGAACAACAAGATCAAAATATATAACATGCATAACAACAAATAAAACAAAAAATAAGAGCAACGAAGCTAAGAGGAACCATAACAGGAGTAGCAAAACAGTATCAGAATCAAATATAAATTAGTAAAACCAACCGAAAAAACCCGAAATCAATATACTAAAGAAAACAGGTAGGTTTTTAAAAGCAGACAGATAAGGGGCCGTTCTAATCTCTAGAGGCATGGTGTTCCTGAGTCGTGGCCCTGCCACCGCTAACGCACGCTCCCCTCTACGCTTGAGTCTAAAGCGAGGGACTACCAGCAGAGCCCGGTCGCAGGATCTTAGGCCTCACAACACTCAATGAAGTGAAATATTTAAAAATGTCAACAAAAAAAAAAATTGTTCTGAAATGACTGAAGACCACCAGAGGGTAAATACAATAAAATGGTGACTAAGACAAAGAGAGTGAGGTGAGAAAAAGAGCAAAAGATGGTTGTAAAGTATGTGCGTGTGAGTACCGACATGACTAAGTGTGAATTGTCATGTCCCAGCAATGTGTGAAAATAAATAGTTGTGGGTCTAATGTTGCAGATTTAGGGGGGGCTGGTGTAAATTTGTTTTCTGAATTATGGTTTGAATCCTCCCCCACATTAATATAATAATAATATTAATATTATCACAATCTGCTATTAAAACAACTGTTTCTCTTTTCTTAAGAAAAGCACTATTACTTGTATTGCATGTATATTGAGTCATCCATTTTACTGTTAGTAAATCACTACTCTTATTAGTTTACTTATTGGAGTGTCGTTTTAGTTTAGTGTAGGGTTGTAGCGGTATACCTGTAACAATTCACTCTGAAACTCAAAGGTCTTTACTGCAACCGGTTAAAATAAAAGTGTGTGTTAATTTGAAGAAATTATGACAGAAATATACAATTGTAATCAAAATGTTCAACCCCCATTACAAATCAGCTTTATTAGCAAAGGTTTTGTGACTTTCAGCTGTTTACAATGAACAATTCAAACAAAAGTAATTGAAAAAGCTCAACGCAGCAAATGTTTCCAGTTGTTTCTCCAAAGTCAACTAGAACTGCACAAATCTGCAAAACAATTGTTGTCTCAAGCACACCTGATGCAACTAATCAAAGGCTTCATTAGTTGCACCAGGTGTGCTTGAGCTAGAACACATGAAATATCTGAACTGGCTAGGTTTGTTGATGTCACGTTTGACTGCATGTTAGAAATATGGTAAAGTCAAAAGAATGGTCCAAAAAGTTATGAGAATGTACCATCGCCCTTCACAAACAAGGAACAGGATACAAAAAGATTGCAGAGGCACTAAATGTTCCTAGAGACACCATTGGAAGCATAGTTTGCAAGTTCAAAGTTAAAGGAACAGTGGTTACACTACCTATGGGGCAGAAAAAGGAAGCTATCAATGGCTGCAACCAGTTTTCTGAGAAGAAACCTCAGCACTGAGGTTTCAGCTGTACAGTAAGGCGCGTACTAAACGCATGCCAGAACTCCAAGACGTATTACTGACCCAAAAGCACAAGAAAAGTCGGCTCCAATTTGCTCAAAATTAAGACTTAAACCCCATAGAAAATCTATGCTATGTTTCAGCTAGGGGTGTGCGATAATATTGTAATTGTTGTTTTAACGATATGCTATTGACATATAGCCTATCCTTCACACACACACAGAAAGTGCATGTATACTCTACGTGATGTAATCTTGTAGAATACACATTTAGAGTGCACACTTTCACTGCGTGATTTAGTCTTTATTTAAATCATTTTGTAATAAATATCACAAGAGTTCAGTTTTTCTTCAAATATCAGCATGATGAAAAATGTGATATTGATTTTATACAAGTTTAATAAACAAGAAGTTAATATTAAGTGACTTACATTTTAGACACCATATTGCCTGTTTTTGCTCTATTTCGCCAACGAAAATAGTTCAAAACAAAGCCACACACTGGTGTTTCCTTACTGAGTCAATCAGCTTTTTGAACGAATCAGTTGATTAGGACAGATTAAGATAGTCAAATGCCTCTTTCCTTGAATGAATCAGCTGTTTTAATGAATCGTTTGAATCTCAATGATTTGCTCATTAACGCTGACTTGCTGCCACCTACTGGAGGTTTCATTTTCACATTTAAAGTATCTTTTCTTGTTTTAAAGGAACCATTATGTAAGATTGTGGCCAAAACTGGTACTGCAATCACGATCAAATTACTGTAGAGCGGTGTATCCCCTCCCCCTCCCCCTGGTTGCCAGATAGGCTGCAGGATCCAGCACGAACGTTTGTAGCTGCAGCTATGGTAACTAGAGCTAAACACTACTGACTTCGTGATTGGTAGATAGCCGGAGGGTGGAGCTTCAGGCCAAAACACAAGATGACAACATCAACATCAGTTGAGGGCTGCAACTTCACTTTTTAAATGACAATATCCTGGCCGGACTACTGTTGTCAGTGATATAAGTATTTGAAATGAACATGATTTCTTAATGTCTAGTGACATATCAGGGCCATTTTATGATTAATTGAAATACATTTCTTACATACAGCTCCTTTAAATAATTAAAAATATCAATATTCAATATTGCAAAGATGAATTTTGTTGATACTGATTTCATTTGATTGGTAACGGCCCTATTGTGTCTTATTTTTATAATTGAATTTGATTAAATTGATGAAATTCACACAAAAGATGATGTATGCATATAATTAGGTTTAAAAATGGCTTTATAAAGGAAAAAATGGCCATATTAGGTAAAAATCAATTGAAACATATTGGAAAAAATTATTTCTGTCACTGCTGTGAACTGACCACCACACAGAGTATGAAGAATATCAAAAACTTTAGGAGTCGGCTGTCCACGACAGTCCTGAACCTGCCAAAGTACCAGCACAATAAAAATAGCATCTAATAATCGTTATCGAGAAAATCCCAGAAAATATAGAGATATAATTTTTTGTCAATATCGCACACCCCTAGTTTCAGCAAACCCAAGAATATTACTGAACGGGATGCCATTGCTCATGAGGAATGGGCTGAGATTCCTCAGAAACGCTGCCAGAAGCTGGTGTCTGGTTATACATCTCATTTGCAGCAGGTCAGAACAGCAAAAGGGTGTTTACTCTTTTACTAAATTGCCATGAATAATTTTGAGACTGCAGAAGTCATTAAAAGTTGCATTTTCAGTTGAATTTGGGGAAACCACTTGAAACAGTAGTTGTTGAGCTATTTCAATTATTTTTGTTTAATTTGTTAATTGCAAACAGCTGAAAGTCTGTAAATTTCGCCAGTAAACCTGATTTGCAATGGGAGTTGAATAATTTCGATTGTAACTGTTTTACTATTGTACAATAGTACAAATATACTTTTTTTAAAATAAGAACAACAATAATAATATTATTAATAGTAATTATTTACAATAATAATGTTTAATTACATTTAATAATTAAATGTTATTATTTAAGGAATATTTTTCATCCATGTTTTAATTTAGTAAACCTCTGTTGTGCAGCACTTTGCCAAAAAAAAGGATAACATTTATTACATTTTCATTTGTTTACATTTTAAAACATTGATACATTTTTTAGATTAATGCATTCATTACCATCGTTTTTGATCATATATTTGTATACATTTTTATAGATTCTGTTTTATGATTTGATACAGACGAACGTTTAATATTATTAATAAAAAATAAAAAAACATTCTGGAATATAATGCATTTGTTCAACTAAAAAAACTGTATTCATTAAGGGTAATTTTAACATGATGATAATAATAATAAATGTATTGGTTAATACTGTGAAACTGATATTTTTTTTAGATGGTTATCATACCATAAAATTCTCATACCGTTACGACCATGGTTAAGTGCTAGTACTTGTTATTTGCTGACTTCTATGTACTGGTTAGTTGTCTCAAAAAGATTACATACTGTACACTTTACTGTACATCCTTTAAGGCAGCATGTATTGTGTAGGATGCCAGACAGCATATGAAGTAGCCATGTATAGATCATGATCTATACATCCGTTGTAGGTTGTTACTATTAATTGTCCTTTTGCTGATGCTTTCTTGTTCAAAGTGACTGACAGTACACTTAGTACAGGGAAAGTCCCTCTGGAGTAAACGGGGGTCACCAAGGAGTGACGTTTCATAAATGTTTCTTCTCCTCCTGTGATTTGAACCTACATCATGTTACAGATTTAAATAGTTAACTACTGAGCCACACCACCCTGATACTCTTACACAATTTTAAAAATAATTTTTACACTATTAAAAAAATAAAATGCTGATCATTTGAACTATTTTTGATCAAATAAATGCAGCATTGAGCATAAGAGGCTTCTTACATGAGTAAAATCTTAACGACCCCAAACTTCTGAACAGTTATTGTAAGTTATTGATCAGATGCTTTTATCAAAGCAGCTTGTAGTACAGGGAGAGTCCCTCAGTCAGAATGTGGTGGTAAGTTGTTCATGGCCCATTTTTTGTTGCTGTCAAAATGGCAACCTTCCGACCTGAGCTTTACGAGACAAGTTGCCACCCTTACGTTTTTACTTGCATCTCAGTTCTCGCACATGTTTTCTTGTTCTTCGGGCAAAAAATAATGTGTGGGGGAAAAGAGTTAAATTACTAGTTCCCGCAAGGCTTGTGAACTATGAAAGAGTGGGTGTATAGGTTATTTAAGATGAATAAATGTATTTGCGATTTTCTTAAATGCTCACATTTGCGTAGTAATACAACAGCAGATGTCTTAAGCATCAGCAAAATGCTGACCAGTTTTCTGAAAGTCTTTTTCTAAGTAGGGGTAAGTGTACCTATTAAGCTCACCAAAATCTTAGTCTAGGTTTTTTTTCATAGATATTGACATAGTTTATAAGAAAAATAATTTGTTAAAATGGAAGATTTATCTCTCATTTGAAAATGTATTAATTAGTTGATGTACATTTTAGAATATAAAATTAAGATAATTTAAGAATAAAGTTAGAAGTCTGGCATGGGCTTAATTGGTACTTTGGCACCATTTAAGCCTGCATGTGTTCCAAGTAAGCCCATATTATCATTGATTCACAAAATCTAAAAATTAATTGTTTTTAAAGAAGTAAAACATCAATATATTTATTCAGTAACAAAAATGTTATTTGATTAGAGCCCTGGGTGGGATGGGTAGGTGTTAGTGGCCGGTGGTCTGGAGCCTTAAATTGGCTTGACTGGAGTTGTAGCTGGAGTCAAGCCAGAAGTTTGACCGGGTGTATCTCGGGAGCCAAGCCGAGTTGGGGCTCCATACTCTGGGCTTAGGGGGGCCCTACACACCGGGAGTCTGGAGCCTTAAGTCGGCTTGTCTCCCGAGTTATGCCTGGTCAAAGGTGGAAGTTTAACCGAGTGTATCTCGGGAAGGAAGCCGAGTTGGGGCTCCAGACTCTGGGGTTTCGGGGGGTCTCCTAGTGGGCCCCCCACACCGGGAGTATGCAGCCTTCGGTCGGCTTGACTCTGGAGTTATGCCCGATCAAAGTTCCACTCCTGTGACCATATCTCGGGAAGAAAGCCGAGTTAGGGCTCAATACTCCCGGCATAGGGGGCCCACTGGGTGACCCCTCCGTGCCTGGAGTCCAGAGTCCCAACTCTGCCTGGGTCCCGAGTTTTGCCCGGTCAAAGCTGGACAGTAAGTGGCGGTATCTCGGAGCCGGACGGTCCCAGGGGCTCAGGACTGTGGGGAATGTAGGGTCCCTCTGGGACCTCTCCATGCCCGGAATCTCAAGCCTTAACTCGGCTTGGCTCCCGAAATATGTCCAGTTATACATAAAGGACTTTAGGACAAAACAGGCTCTATCTCATTTGAATGAATGTGTGTAAATTGTAGGCCTATCTAAATGTAGTTGTAAATTAAGGTAGTAAGTAAGTTACGGTTAAAAGGTTAGTAAGGTAAAAGCACACTCGTTACACACACAAAGAAATGTTATCATTAAACACTTTCAGAAAATATCAAAGTTTGCATTTAGAGGGATTCCTCATTGAAACACATAAGGTGGGCTTAAATGGTTCCACAGTGAGTAATGGTCAAGAAAGGCAATGTTTTCCTTTTAAAAATGTAAGATATGTTTACATATACATGCATGGAGCTTAAATACACTGTGGACTAAGTATCATAGTAATTTCACTGTGCCCACATTGAGAAATAAGTTCTTTTCATTCAAGGTTAGCTTGTGTTGGCTATAGTTTGCATGCCTTTTGTGGCACTGTCCCATTTAAGCCCATCTTAAAAAAAAGTTAATTTATGAAAATAATCTTCTCTACAAAACAATTTATGATGTACATACATATTTGTAAATTAATGTAGAATGAATCACAAAACATTTATTGTTTGCAGTTCACATGCTTAATTCTTTGGCAGTCTATCTTTCTGTAAGGCTAGTGGTTTGACCTAGAGATTAGCTTTGAACGCAAGCTAAAAAAAAACAAATCTTTCTATTTAAAGGAAAATTATATAGAATGATAAAGTACTATTTGTTCATACACAAAAAACAATACATTTATCTCTTATTTGACATAATATCAATGTAGTTACCAAATAAATGGCTGAAAATTGCAGAAATGTGTTGATTTCTGAAGGGTCCCGAAACACCAAAGTTTTGGGGTGACTTTGTATGACAGCATGCACATGGGTGGGGCTAACTCAACATTGCCAAGTGTGATTGGTATGCAATAAAAAATGCCAGGGAAGTAACAAATCACTGGATTGGTTAAAATAATGAGCAACATAAAATATTATTTTCTCTTTTTTTTTTAGAGTTGAAAGTGGGTTTAAAGGGTACATGGGCTTAATGGGTACACTTACCCATCAGAGATAACTAGGTCACTGGTTTAGCCATATTTCGCACATTTCCTTCAGATAACCAGTATGATGCTTAATGGGATAGTTCACCTAACTCCTCCCACCACCCAAAAAAATTAAGATTCTGTTATTTACTCACCCTCGTGTTGTTCCAAACCTGTATGACTTTTTTTCAATGGTAACCAAAACAGTTTAGTTACCAACATTCTACAAAATATCTTCGTTTGTGTTCCACAGAAGAAAGTCATTGAGGTTTTAACAACATAAGGGTGAGTAAATGATGACAGAACTTTTATTTTTGAAACCTTTTTTCAGTTTAACCTCAAATTGATTTGCTTAAAATATTAATTAAATGTAAACTTCTGTCCCCAGTATCCAGTGTTTGACATTCTAAAGTTAAATGATATGACTATGCATCAGCTCAAAGTAAAAGGTGTTAAAACACTTTACAAATTTGTCTCAAGTTACCTGGCTGTGATGATGGCTCTTTTTCATGACAGTCTCACAGACGTGTCTTTTCCTTGAGTGGGTGTGCGGGAAGGATGTGGCCAACCAAATCACCCCCACCCTTGGTGACACTTTATCACCATTGACGTGTCTCAAATAGTCTTTCCTGAGCTTCAGAGGAGAGTAAAAAGCTTTGTGACTTACAAATGCTTTCAAATGTCTCCTAACTAAAGGGGTTTGCATCATGAATAATTACAATTATTAAAGTAGACTTGAAGTGATACAACAGAACTGACACCAAATGAAAACAGTCTCCTACATGGTTCATATGTTTTTTTTTTTTTTTTTTTTTTAAATCTGTAGTTTCTGCAATTGTGCATTATTATTATTTTTTGAGTAAGCAATTTTAAATTGACTTGGGCAATATATATGACTTTACGGTTTGTTTCAGATGATGAAACCCTTCCAAACCAACCAGTGAGGCAGTATGCTCGGCCCTCTAGAAAGAAACAAGGTAAGAGAAAACAATTGTGCCACTACACACCAAAAGCCAGATTTACTAACAGCTTGTGCCAGCTCTTATTAAAGACATGCAGTGAGAAATGAGCGTTGAAAAGGCGTGGTCACAGTTGTTTTTGCGCCTGACCTTATTTCATATGCAATTGTAGGAGAGTATTTAAGTGAATCATGCATCTATTTTTACTTTGTCAATTTAGTGGTATTTGCACCATTATTTCATGCCCAAAAGCATGTCTTAACCGATTTTGCCCCTGACATGACTCTCAGTAGATCACCTGCAGAACTTTCCTCTACCATTGACACTTTTATTAGATTGTGGCTCCACATTAATTTGTCGTTTAGTAAATCTGCCCCTAAGTGTAAAGGCCCAGTCACACCAAGGACGATAACTATAACGCGAGCAATAAAGATTCCGTTCTAAAAAAAATTCTAAATATAAAAAAATAGCAGAGTCCACACCACAATTATAATGAGCATGGCAAAGAGGAACAATATTGTTGGAATCACTTTCAGAACAATTTGCTGATGAACAACAAAACCGTACAGCTAAATATCAGAATCCATCCTGCTTTAAGAGCTCGAGCATTAGCGGCAAAACTGCAGTGCATGCCTATAATAAACAGAAAGATATTGTGCGTTGGTATGGACAATAATATAGTTATCGTTCTTAGTGTGAATGGACCTTAATACTGACGGGCCTTGAATTTTAATATTATGCAAGTCAATTTGATAGCCTGCCAGTTTTGATAGGACTCATTGGCTCTTTGCTTTATTTTCTTCCCAGAATTCCCAAGTCAGCTTCAAGACCTGCATCCATCCATGCTGAAGCATGAATATGCATCTGTCCCACTTGCACAATCGTATGGTTTTGTTTTTGTATTCTCCATTGTTGCATTAATCCGCTCATTATTGTATAAACAATATGATTGTATTATACCTTGCATATGATTGCATGTATAAAAAGTACATGATTACTTCAGACTTCCTTTATGCAGTTGAATGCAGAACGGTTGCAGTATTATGTCATATCTTTGCAGGGTTGACGATGTGGTGAAGAAACTGCTTACGCTGGAGTTTGCAAATCATGTACGGGTTTTTTTTTCCTTTTAGTTCTTTATTGAATATCTTCATATTTCAAAATATTAGGGAGCGGGACTACAAGGAACTATAAAAGGGTGTTAAATCCAATTTTAACTCAAATATCTGTGTGTCAAAATATATATTTCTTTTTTTAGAGTGAAAAACTGCGTTTGAAAGAGGAACAGCTCATTGCCAAGGTTCAGAGGGATGAGAATGACCGCAGTTCAACAGAAGTCAAGGGTAAGTTCTCTTTTTTTTTCTTTTTTTTTCTTAAAACATTTGACAAAGCCACTGCTTTAACCAAACTGGAATCTCAGAACATGACTCAATCATGTGAAATGTCCTTGTTTGCGTTACAGTGGCGATTATGACAGCGCGTATTCGCAACTTCCAGGAGCACTTGCACAAACACCCCAAGGTAAACAAAATGCTTCAGTAGCATGACTTTTTTAGGCCTTCAGTAAAGGTGTCAGAACATTTGTTCCCACTCCATTTATTTAACACCCACAGAGAAACAGGAAATCCTGTGCATATGCTCATGTGTTCAGTAGTAATCAAAGCATATATACTACCGTTTCAAAGATTGGGATGAGTATGATTTTATTTTGAAAGAAATGAATACATTTATTTAGCAAGAATACATTAAATTGATCAAAAGTTACATTAAATACTTATATTGTTCCAAATATATATATATTCCATAAATACTTTTGAATCTTTTATTCATCAAAGAATCCTTAAAAAAAGGGTTTCACAGTTTTCACAAAATTATTAAGCTTTATTAATTATTAATAACTTTAGTTGGGGAAAAAATGTGTTTTTTTAATAAAGAAAAAAATGATTTGGACTCTTTCTGGTTGTCTATTTTTAGTGAAAATGTTCCTGGTTAAAGTGATGAACTGCCCCTGTGGTTTAACTGTGGATTTGAGAAGAAATTACTTCATACCTCTGCCAAAAATCTACTTTTTACTGGGTGGTTAAATGTTATTGCAAAAAAGCCTGAAATGAGGAAGTTAGTTGTGGGAGAAACTCTAGAATAATTTTCGGCTGATGTCAATTGATTTGATGATATGTATATATGTATGAATTATTGTATATCGTCACCTTCCTAAAATAATTGCCCAAGTCATTTTTGGACAAAAATGATTTTTTTTTCATAAGTCATCTCCTCATGATGCTGGCCACCTCTGGTAAAATCGCCCACATCCTCAATTTAACAGATCATGCAATTCTTACCCCTGTAATATAATGGCCTATGTCGAGAGTCTGACTTAGGCCGTTTTATTTTGCCTAAGGTGACGATATGCTAGTTTATATGAATAATTTTAAACACATTTATATCATTAAGCATAGTTTTCTGTACCTAGTTTTGTTATTTAAAGTATTAGTTGACCCAAAAATGAAAGTTCTCTCACCTTCATGTTGTTCCAAACCCGTAATGCTTTTGTTCATCTTCAAAGCACAAATGAAGATATTTTTAATATATTCTCATCATATTTGTCCATCCATTGAAAGTCCACACATTAAAATCTGTTCATCATTAGAACCGATCATGTCTTTAAGCGTTCAGAAGACTTGCATTAAACTGTTTGATTCATGAAAGTTTTGGTTGTGTGGACTTTCAATGGATGGACAAAAAATAAGAGAATATTACAAATATCTTTATTTGAGCTCCAAAGATGAACGAAAGTCTTAGTTATTGGTTTGGAACAACATGAGGGTGAGTAATTAATGACAGAATTGGCATGGGTGAACTATGCCTTTAAGAAAATGTTGAAACAATGCATCCCAATTCGCATACTATCCGTCCTAACTAGTATTCGAAATTAGAATTAGTTTGTCCCAAATCGTAGTGTGTTGAAATGAGTATTCCGAAGATACCAGGATGGTCTTCTAATTCCGGATCCTTGCACACTCTAATGGCTAGTATTGCCCCATTGCGCATTGGACTAGGATTCGATTAGAACTACAAACACAAATAAAAAGTGCTTAAAACTACAAACATGGTGGATATGCGAGAAGTTAAGTAGAGAGTTTTAGATAAAGGGGATTAATAATCAGTATCTAACCTAATGAAAAGATATTTATTTAATGTTATCCACATTATATTTCATCTGCAGCAACATTGTGAAAAGATGTTTGGTCATTTACTTCACAAAAACAGTACATACTTTTAAAGCATAGTATAAGTAGGCGAATTAGGATGCAGCAAATGAGTCAAATTAGTGTACAACAGCATCAAAACCTCTTTTGTCATATTACATTAGGATAAAGCCAACAAAAGATGGATGCTCATGACCATCGACAGCAGGAAGAAAAAGTTGAAGTTTCTGAGAAGGACCCGTTATGAATCCTTTGTGAAGGTGTGTCAAGAGCTCGGAATCACGTACACGTTCCCTCCTGAATACTATCGGCGGGTCACCCGACGTTGGCTTGCCAAAAAGGCCTTCTGCAATAAGGTAAGTTCTCAGCTCATACTAAAATGTCCCAATGTTCTTTGTAGAGTTCAGGGTTTGTGTTTGACCTGTGGTTTTCTTCCTATCAGGTCTTTAAAGCGGTCCAGAAACAAAAAGCAGAGCAGAGAGAGAAACAAAAAGCAACGGAGGCTAAAGAAAAGGAGCTAACATCCTCCAAATAACCACAAAGCCAGCCATGAACTGTGTGCTGTCTAGCTCAGAAGAACAATCTGATATGTCCTCCTTTGATTCATGTGACATTCAAAGAAAAAACTATCAGAAACATGATCTGCATCAAATTATCTGTGTGTGCTGTCATTTATTTGTCAATGGTAAAACATACTAATTTCTCTGAAATCTATTATAGCTGCACCAAATAAAAAATCTTAAAATGTATTGTTTGGTTATCATTCCTCAAAGTACTGATGATTATATCAGAACAACTTCATAGAAATCCTTTGATGACATGTTAGTTTCGCACATTCAGGAGTTTTGGATCAGCAGCTGGTGAAGACATGTGTCATATGCAAGACTGATGCATTGTGGTTGTGTGGCTAGTGCAAATGGTTTGGCCCCTCTCAGTTCCCTGAACTCTATAATTTTACAAGAAATGCATGACAATCAGGTGCATGATCTGAGGTCAAACTATCAATGCTTTACTCGTGTGAGATTATCCATTGATTATAAAGAATTATTATTGGTCACATTTCCTATTACAACTCAGACCTCCCCCTGGCCTGTGATCTGAAAACTTATGCGTGAATCGGAAACGATGCATACGAGAGTAGCAAGCGTGGTGTGTTGGTGTGTGTCACAACTTCCTTTTCAGCTGCAAGCTGATCAAGAGGCTCAGAAGAACACGAGGTACTTTTTCGAAGTCTACAACTTTACAACTTTTATTATAGAACTTTTTTTAGCGATTTAAAATAAAAATAATTGTATAGCCTTAAACTCAAAAGATACTTGTTTCTTCTATTACCTTTTAATCAGATAGATTATTTCATTTTATTTGTTTAATATTGGTGGGATATAGATGACAAAAATCTGTTAAAAATGTAGCAGTGTAATAAGAGCTGGTTGAGATTTATTTGTTTTCTATAGTCATTTCTTGCGTATCAAAGTGAGTGTTTGAATGTAAAATATTCTATCCTGTAAAACAGTGTTAAATTATCGTTCACCCTCATCTCCAAATCTATAAGACTTATATCAGACTTTTATCATTTACAAACCCTCAACCATCCTTTATGACTTTTAAGTGGAACACAAAAGAAGATATTTTGAGAAGCGTTTCAATTGTTTTTGACCATACAATGAAAGTCAATGGGGTCCAAAATAGCATTTCATTGTATTGACAAAAAAGAAAACATAAGTATTTTTATAAATATCTTATCGTTTTACACAAAATAAATAACATCATACAAATTTGGAATGACATGAGGTTGAGTAAATAATGACAGAATTTTCATCCTTTTAATAGCACAAATCGCTCAAAAATGGAATGGAAAATGATATCAAGTCAATATTTTTCTTTCTAAAATGGTGTTTAATTATAAATTAGGAAGTGGTTATATAGTAATTAGTAATTTTTTTTCTAAGAATTGATGGATATAAATTTTTCATTCTTTTTACAAATTACCAGAAAACATCTCAAGCCATTTTCTCGGCTTCCTTGCTGGACTGCTCGTTTTGATTGACATGTCAAACCCAGTCGTTACTCAGCCTGGTGCTGGCTCTTATGGTACAAATGTGCAGACTGGAGAGTGGAGCACCGGTCTTTGTTCTTGCTGCAGTGACCTACTTGTCTGTAAGTTCTGAGATCAGCCGGCAAACCATCCAAATTATATTCAAACTATAGATTGTATTGGTATATTTTAGGTGGGTTCATATTTAGCCAATGAGAACTCTGTGTTAGTCACTTTACTGCTTTTATCAGTGGCTTGTTAACATAAAATGCATGATCTTTGAGCAATTGTCTGCTTTTTTTTCCTTTTCTCTTTTCATTGTCTAGGTGCTCTTGGCTGTGTCTGTCCAATAGCCCTCAGCTGTTACACAGCACACAAGTATGGTGAGAATGTATGTCTCTCATGTGTACCTGGAGGAATGGCTGCAATGAGGACACACATGCGTCTAACCTATGGAATACAGGTATACTGAAGATTGAGGATAATTTTTCCCATATAAGAATTCTTATCCATGGATTTATTTCTGTATGTGTTACACAACACCATTCTTTATTTTTTTTTCCCCCTGCAGGGCACAATATGCAATGATGCTTTGATGACCTGTTGCTGTGGAATATTTGAAACATGTCGAATGACCAGAGAAATTCGTATCAGGAATGGAGAGACCTAGTGACTGCCATTACCGTTTCAGTTTTAAAATTCTTTTATATTCTTGAAAGCATTCAAATTCAATGCCACATTCAAATCACTATGAAACTACAAATCACAAATCAAATATTATATGAGGCAGGAGAATTAAAACAATGATAGAATCTGTAAACATTTTTTAGTTTTAGTTTTTTTTTGGAAATACAAAAGATGACCAATGCTGTTTACCTGGTAAAAGTAAATTGTGTTATATTATTGCAGTTAAGTCTTGAATTTGAGTAAATTTAAGATTGTGTGAATACTTGCAATATTCATTAATACATTGTACGTGCTGAAAAATTTGCTGTAATTCTCAAAATGTGCCAACCATGTGCCAACCTGCGCCAACCTGCAGCATTAATATATTACTGTACAGGAGCGGTTTCATATTTAATATTCACCTCAAACACAGTACAGAGGAATTGCCTATTCGTATGAAATAAAAAAATAAAATAAAACAATCTTTTCACAGTTATTTACTATTTTAACTCAGTTGCTGTTGATTCTAATACTTTTTATCTTTATTTTTTGCTTCACTAACGACCATACAAATCATACATATACCTTCACGTCAACACATAAATTATATAAATGTAGGCCTACAAAACAGTTTTTTGTATTACCTGCTTTTCATGGAGAGACGTATTGCGTCATCGTCGCACAGCAGTGCGAGCGCCTCTGATTGGCTGTTGTTGGCGGTGACCTGGCAACCGAGAGAGGGCTTACAGACGCTTATTATTCTGCAGGATCTTCAGCTACAACACGCAGAGCGCAGGTCGCGAATTTTTATTGACAACCAGTGATTGCTTACCGATACTAGCTGCTATTTATCCATCTTCAGTGGAGATGTCGACGCGAACGCTGCCTCTTCTCTTCATTAATCTGGGTGGAGAAATGCTGTACATCCTGGATCAGCGCCTGCGGGCTCAGAATATCCCAGCAGATAAAGCGAAGAAAGGTAGCACTAGATGGCAGCTAATATGCCAGGGAGTTGATAAAGCAAGCCTGTTCTGGTGACCCGGGTTATGATGTAAACGTTGTTTTTATGATCATCGTTTGTGATCTTTCTAAGTAACGTTAGTTGTTGGATCTTCTGCTATTGCTGTGCATAATTAGCCAGTTAGCCTGTTTTTGAATACAGTGATCCCAATTCAGTTAACTTACGTTACATGCAGGAAACAAGTCATTTTTGCATTGGTATGCCATCTCTTGTAGAATTTAAATGAGAGGGGGAAAAAAACATTTCAATTATGCAAAAGATTGTCCATGGAAACATGCAGTGGCCCCTAAAAATGTGATCGTCATTGCATTGGAAAACAAATATAATATGTGATAGCACAAATGTCACACTTTTCTGACAAATCATTTTACAAAAATAATAATGTGTATTAAACTAATACAATTCATTTTACAGTAGATATCCATATTTTTTGCGGCCCGCTAAATATTTATATCTAAAAAATCAAGAATGTTCATCAGAAGTTTTGATAATTGGACGTAATGACGTTTGTATGATTTACGTTTATTCAAACAAATGGACTGCATTTGTTCAGCATAAATTCTGTTGCATGCAACACTGTGGCTCAAAAACAGCTTGCCAGTATATGGTTTCCTGTCTAATATATGTTCCGGTATCAGGGTTTCCTCTCTTTTTTGCATTCTGAACTATTAAGAATGAAATTTGTAGTTGGGCCGACATTACCTTTTGGTATCAAAGTGTGCCACAGAGGTCATAAAACAATGTGAATAAGTTGCTTGTTGCTTGCAGATGTGATACACAGTACATGTAGCCGATGCCATACCTGCTATTTAGTTAACTTCCTTAGAGGATCATTTTAAATATGTCCTTTTTGATTTGCAATCTTTGTAGCCACTGTAGCAGATTGGCTAGAGGAGGACAGAAAAAGAGGTATTGTTAACATTCTGCTTGCTTTGCTGCTGGCCATAGAGCAAAGTAGTGCCAGCTCTTATAGGCACTTGCTGTGTAGGGGGAGATGGGGGTTTTACGCTACTTTAAAGTGTTAGTTCACCCAAAAATCCCATAATGAACTCACCCTCAAGCCATCCTAGCTTTATAATGGGAGTGAATAGTACCTTGGATTTGGAATGGATTTGGTAGCCCATAAAAGCGCATCCATCCATCATAAAAGTAATCCAAGCGACTCCGGGGGGTTAAAAAAGGCCTTCTGAAGCGAAGCTATACATTTTTGTAAGAAAAATATCCATATTTAAAGCTTTATAAACTATAATCACTGGCTTCCTGTAACGGCCGTACACGAGTCTAGTTCCGGTGGAAGAGTGAACTCTGACCCGACGTAGGAGTAGCATAAGCTTAGCTGAGAGTAGACGCTGGGCAACAAACTCAAGCTTTTCCGACATTTCTCTTTAAAAATTCTCGTTTTAGACTTCTAATTCCTGACTGGTGTTTTGTTTAAAAAATAAAAAATATACAATGCATCTATCGAAAGCTTGAAATTTCTATTTTTAAATATTCTCAACATATTTAAAACAAATATTCTCAGATTATGTTATTAAATTTGCAAATAGGTGCAGACTGCTGTTTTTTCAAGACACATTCATAATCATTACTTTTTCTTTATGCATGCGCTTGAGCACTGATTAGGCTATGTATAGGCAATTAAAGGCTCGTTATTATGATTTGGCTAATTAATATACACGTGTGATTAGTCGACTAATATGTACGCTTAAATGAACGACTAATAGTTGACTAGAAAAATCTTTAGTCGAGGGATTAGATTTAGATTACCGGAAGTAGTTTAAAAAGCTATAAATATGGATTTTTTTCTTCCAAAAACTTCGCTTCGCTTCAGAAGGCCTTTATCAACCTCCTGGAGCCGTATGGATTACTTTTATGATGGATGAATGCGCTTTTTGGAGCTTCAACAACTGAGGTATCATTTACTCCCATTATAAATATAAAGGCTCTTGGAAGAGCCGGGATATTTTTAATATAACTCCTATTGTGTTTGGCTGAAAGACGAAAGTCATATACCTAGGATGGCTTGAATGTGAGTAAAGTATGGGATCATTTTGATTTTTGGGTGAACTAACCCTTTAATTGTAATTTCACATTTGGAATGTTTTCGCGTGAGAAATATACTATTGTAATAAGAACCCCAAAGATTCAGGAAGCTTATACAGTTATTTTTAGTACTGAGATATAAATGAAATCCTCCATTTGACAGTATATGTTTCTAGCATTGGTGTTTTCCTCAGTCAACATGTGATGACAGTTTCCAGCTCGCTTCTCTGTGAAAACATCTGCCGATTTTGATTTATATTATTTTTGTTTATCTGTCTTTCTTGGCAAAACGGCTTTCTACAGTACAGACTGCATTGTGTTGGCTTTGTTGTCAGCTTCGTGTTTGCACAGAATTGCTTTTGACTCACAGCAACTCTGTCTTTGTGTTTGTGTTGTGGTAGTTATGAATGATATCATTACCACCATGTTCAATAAGAAGTTCCTGGAGGAGCTGTTCAAGCCACAAGAGCTGTACTCCAAGAAGGCCCTCAGGACGGTGTTTGACCGACTGGCTCATGCCTCCATCATGAGACTCAACCAAGCTAGTATGGACAAGGTGAAAACTACACCTAAAGTCAAGGATACATGGTCATTTTCTTGAATATTCTGATAACAGATTGTTTGCTTTATTTTTATTGGTGCGTTCCTTGCATATTTTCTTAGTGAGAACTTTCTACAAAACTCTCTGTATTCTCAGTAAACAAATCAGTACTTGTGAAATTCTCTTTTATATTGAATTATTTTCTCATTTATATATAAATATCATTATATTTTAATAAGCATAATAGTGCTAAATGGCTCCCTCTGGTGTGTAATATGATGAAATATGTAATGTCTCCTTTGTTGTGCTTTTCCCATGCACAGCTCTATGACTTGATGACCATGGCGTTCAAGTATCAAGTCCTGCTGTGTCCTCGGCCTAAAGACATCCTCCTTGTGTCCTTCAACCATATGGATGCCATCAGGGACTTTGTGAAAGACACTCCCAGCATCCTCAGCCAAGTGGATGAAACAAACAAACAACTCGTAGAGGTAATGGCGTTAATGCTCAGAATTATACATTTTAAGATTGTTTTCAATTCTTAAATGTAATAAGTCATTTTTTCATTGTTAATATCTGTTAATTTAATATGAATATTATTTTATATTATATTATGTCAATGTTATTATGTAATATACATTTTCCATTGTTTGGTATATAATAATAATACATCATATTTTTATTTAATATAAAAGTTTATAAGTATGCTTATTATTATTATTATTATTATTATTGGGCAATTATTTTGCTATCATTGTCAGCTCCACTCTAATTTTGGCTTTGAAATGTTTTATTCTCTTGCTTGTAATTTTTAGATATATACCCCTTTATCTGGTGGAGAGTTTCAACTAATTAGACAAACACTCCTCATCTTCTTTCAAGATATGCATATAAGAGTAAGTCTTTTATTTTTTATTTTGATTTATGTACATGAATACAGAATACTCCGGGAAACCCAATCTGAGAATTATCCAATAATATTGGTCATGTTTATGAAGGTGCAGAAAATAATCATTTTGACAGTCAAAATATATTTTAAACATATATTAACTTGTTTTGTAGGTATCAATTTTTCTGAAAGACAAGGTACAGAACTCCAATGGACGATTCGTCCTCCCCACATCAGGCCCTGTTCCGTATGGGATGCACGCCCCAGGACTCATGAGGTTAGCTTCATAGGAAAACATCCATAGCAAAAAAAATTAAATCCAGTATTGACATGACCAAGGCATTAAAAGACTGAGAACAGCAGGATTTAATTTGATTTAAACATTATAAATAAATAGCCTCTAAATTTATATCTGAAGTTGTGCATATGTTTGCTCTGAAATCACCTCTGTCATTTCGAGCCGACAGAGTCTGATGGTGAGGGTTTATAGTTAATTGCATTAACAGGAGACTTGGACATATAAGAGAGCTATTCTAAGTTTAGCAGGTTCTGTGTTTAGACTGTGACTGAAAGCAGTTATTCTAATAGCGCTTAGGGGTAGCTGACATATACAGTAACATGTCTGTGAACTATTTTTATCAACATCAAGATTTAGCTTAATTAATTTATTATATGACCAGGTGTTGATACTGGTCACCATTTCTTTTAGGCACCATTTTTACTCGTGTCATCTGTGATGGGAGAAATGTATTTGTAATGTTTATATATATTTATTTTTTACCACACACATTATATATATATACACACACACACATAAAAACATTACAAATAAATTTCTCCCATCACAGATGACTTTAATTGTCTTTCAATTAATATAAGGTCATAAAATGGCATGGATAAAATAATTCTTTACATTTTCTAAAAGAATTTGATAGTTTAGAATAAGAAATGCTGTTTAAAATTATTTGAGATTTATTGTATTATTTATCAACAATGTTTTCATGACTGTGTTTAATTCCCAGGATGTTTAGCTGTAGTGGTGAGGAGGTGAGAAGGATGCAGTTCCGTGATGGCGGCAACTACAACGCCGCTCTCCGTGAAGGATCTTTTGAAATGTATGGTGATCGAGTCATCAAACTGGGCACAAACATGTGAGCATCAACCACTTTCTAATAATACTCCTACTAATATTCTATAGTGGAATCATATGACTCACACCTTCTGTGGATCTTCAGATACAGGGGTGTAATTCATCCGTGTTAAGTTTTATCTGTAGCAAAGCGTTATCTCTAATTGATTTGTGAATAATTTAGCTGTAAACCTGAGACAGGTAGCCATTCACTGGCACATCAGCTGTACAATTGTCCTTTTTGTTCTTTCAGGTACAGTGTGAGCCGCCCTGTTGAAACACACATGTCTGGAACCTCAAAAAACTCCTCACAACACACCAAGGTAAGATTATAAATAAATTATACTTTCTTAGTACTCTTTTAAAGTGCCCCTATTATGCTATTTTGAAGGTTCCTAATTTAATTTTTGAGGTCTCCTGCAATGGATTTACATGCATCCAAGGTAAAAAAATGCTCATAATGTACATTGCATCATCACATGTTTTCCTCACAATGCCTGAAACAGTTCAGTCTCTCTAAACCTCGCCTTTCTGAGAGCCTGCTCTGATTGGTCAGTTAGCCCAGTCTGTTGTGATTGGTCTACCGTTTACAGCGCATGTCGGAAATGAACACTTACCATATCGGAATTTCAGCTCCGGAGGCTTCCTCAGTGCTTGACACACAATAATGGCGTTGTTTTTTTTACCGTATCAGAAAACGGTGTCTTCTCAACATGTCAACAACATTAACCATGACCTGCCTATCTCAATTTGAGCAGCTGAGTCTTTAGCCATTTTCAAAAAATGTCTAACGACACATCTTTTTCGTCAGCACCAATATTAGCAGTTGCCTTTTCTTTTCTATTCTACACTATTCTATACTATTCTGTTTGTTTTGTTTCTAAAAAAAAAAAAAAAAAACTTATGTGTTCTGTGGTAGACTAACTGAGACTTGTTACAGCATTTGTATACTGTTGGCCTCTTGCTGGTCTGATTGCTTCTATTGTTCTCCTCATTTGTAAGTTGCTTTGGATAAAAGCGTCTGCTAAATGATTAAATGTAAATGTAACCAAACTCTTCCAGTCTCAGCTACAACTTTGAGGGTCAAAGTTGACATTGTCTGGGGGCAGCCAATGAAGACCATAGGCGGCATTATTAAAAAAAATTACAAACCTACTGTATGTAGGATTGTGCAGGCAAGTAAGACTGGAATTACTGACGAATTGTTTCAGGCAGTTCAGAATCGATTCTTTCTTTTGGGAGACAACAACACCATTTATTGTGTACTTTGATCTTTGAAACTTTGCTGACCTTTTACATTCACAAACAGCTACGTTACACACTACATGAAAGGTTATATCAGAACAAGCATAATAGGGGCACTTTATATAACCTAGTTGACATGATCATTTACATCCTCTTCATATATTCAAATATTTTAGAATATTTTAGAATGTTGGTTCATTATATACATCATGAAAACTAATGGAAAGAAAAATGTGTAATGTAATTAGCATGCATATTTGACTGAATTCATACAATCCTGAAGGTCAACACAACTCCGAATCCTTTGGCAAAAGAAGAGTTGAACCTGCTTGCTAGACTAATGGGAGGTCTGGAGGTGCAGAATCCAGCCGGCACTGACTCTGGCTTCCGTGTTAACCTCTTCGCCACTGACGAGGAGGAAGAGTAAGTTTTTATTCTAAAAATATAGTTATATTCTAAATTGAATTTGACTAGAACGTCACAAATAGATTTAAAGCTGCATCTCAATGAAACCTGTCTAAGAGGTGGAATTTCACCCCAAAATAAAAACAAAATCATACCATTAGTGTAATATGTCTAGACATTTTACTTGCTTTCAATTATATATATTCTCAATAATGTTTCTCATTAGACTTTTTTTTCCTGCAAGGTTACATCAAATTGGTCAAATGTGAAAGTGAAGACATTTATCATTTTACAAATGATTTCTACTTCTACTAAGTTAAACTTCCTATTCATCAAAGAATATCACAAAAATATTAAGCAGCACAAATGTTTTCAACATTGATAATAAGAAATGTTTCTTGAGCACCAAATCAGCATATGAAAATGATTTCTGAAGGATCGTGTGACACTGAAGACTGGAATAATGATGCTGAAAATTCAGCTTTGCCATCACAGGAATAAATTACATTTTAAAATGTATGAAAATAGAAAACAGTTATTTTAAATTGTAAAAATAATTAAGTTTATAAAGAATTACTGTTTTTGATCAAATAAATGTAGCCTTGGTGAAAGTGCAGATAAAAATATAAATGATAACTCTTTATTGTGGGGTGAAATGTGACCCTGCCATATTCTTGACATGTTTTGTGGTTTCAAACATGAGAGTGCAGCTTGAAATGTCAATGAAATGGATGATGTTGTTTGTTTTTTGCATGAGATTTCATACAAAAATTGAAATACAGATTTTTCCCACAGGGAGGCTTTGATATTAAGACCGGATGAGCTTTCTTATGAGGTTATTAATATCCAGGCAACAAAGGTAATGCTTAATGTTTGTACGCTTGTAAAGTAATACACTTAGGTTGTTTCAGCACAATGCTATGGGATCCTTGGCCTCAGAAAACATTGTAATGCCTGATTACCAGTGATCCACCCACACTGAGACAAAGCTCTCTCAGCTTGTCTAATTGGTTTTTGAGTCTTAAGTTAACTTTAAACTGCCAAAGTGGGCCATGGGAGTAACAATACACCTCTGGCTGGCTCATTTCAGGACAAACAGACCAATGCTGAGCTGGCTAAGATCATGGGAGAGTTCGTAGAGACGGGAGAACCTTCCCCCAGTTCCAGCAGTAAGGGTGATGACCTCCTGGCCATGATGGATGGACTGTGACTTAAACTTGGTGTTCCCTTTGACTGATGAGAGTGACTGAGCAGTAAAGCAGGATAAAGCGCTACAATGTTTTACTCAGCAAAGCGGCCTTTTGTCTGGAGCTACAGTGACATCCATATATATATTCAGAACAACAGCTAAGCTCGACGAGAAATTCTTTCTTTGAGAATTTTGTGCAATTTTTGTCTCCTGCCACCCACTAAATGCGAGAAATGCAAATAGCAGGTCTAGACATGTAATGTGCGTCTTGCTGTGGGACCATATTTACTTTTCCATATTCGTTCTGTGAAGTTAGTTTGGACCTACTGAGGCATACTTCAGCAAATGGTTTGATATCAGTCTTCACAGTAGCGTCTGCTGGCAGTGTGGGCTTTGATGCCGCAGACACTTCTATGACATTTAGATCAGTGGACCGAATGAAACGCCTTTCCTAGACTATCTTGGACAATCTGTGCACATGGAATTCATTTAAATCCATTTGATGTGCAACCGAAAGGTGCGGGATATGTATCCACAAAACATGCGCTGCTTAAGACAGGGTAATGGTGGAAACCGAAGTGCACTTGTGGTAAATATTGAGCACAGATCCCAAAACTGGTTTACAGGAAGCCCCAGGACAATTGGTGTATGTTTGTTTTTGCCTTTATTCAAAGGGAATGCAACAAAGTCAGGTATTTCAAGAAATTCTAATAAAATGTCTTAGTGTACAATTGTTGCATTATATGTTACATGACAATGTATATGTGAAACCACCTTCCATGGAAAGAAAGCAATGCAATATGTGTGGTGGATGAAATGGTTTATATTTTTCATAAGCAAAATAGAGCTTATTTATTAAAGTTAATGTACTGTATATGAATGTTCATTTTTGTCTGTTTACTGTTTCATTTTATTGAAATAGATTTGAATGTGAAATAAAGTAGATCTTTTTGCAAATAATGACTGGTCAACATAAAGGTTCCTATTTGATATATAGATTTTTATTTATTTATTTTTTACACAACATTAATATCAACAAAGCATAAATACTATTTTCTTGAGCCCTTATATAGACATGATTAAAAATCAACAGATCATGAATTAAAAGCCAAAGTCACACAAAATCGAGTACGTTAAGGCTTCTTTTGTGAACACTAGATGGCGCAATAGAATAATTCAGCATTGTTGTTGACACCCAACAGCAGAAATATCACTTTAGTTATCACAATTAAATATATTTGGAATATCTAGAGTAATTAATAAAAGGAGTTGTCACTTCATTGTTAGCTTGTGCAGTTTAATACACCACATTTTGAACTCCCAGAACAGCATTTTGTAATAAGTCTGACAGCGGTTTCATGTGAAAAGAATGTAAAATTTATGAAAAGAAGCTCTGTAGTTGCATTTTCCCCCTTAATACTGCAAGTGTCTCTCTGCCACATGCTGTTTAAGCAGTTGATCTGTTATGACTTTTCCAGACTAGCAATACTGAAAACCCCTGTGTTCATTTGAATAGTCGTGGGAGACGTTATGAACACCCACACAGTTATGAATGAATCGCTGTCACACTTGTTCCTCTATGGGAAAGAGCTTCTGATTGTCTTTACCTGTGCTTTTTTAAACTCCCACAGCACAAAATATTTTGACATGATGTGACTCTGCACTGCTGCATTTGTGGGACATTGCATCTTCCTGGACATTATTATAAAATAAAAAAATAAAATAAACATTTATTCATTTAAAGGGCTAGTTCACCCAAAAATGTTGTCATCGCTTACTCACCTTCAAGTTGTTCCAAACCTGTATTGAGTTTATTTTACTATTTTTACTAATGGCTACCATCAACTGTCTGGTTACAAACATTCTTTGCAATATCTTCTTTTGGGTTCAGCAGAAGAAAGAATCTCATATAGGTTTGAAACACCTTGAGGGTGAGTAAATGATGAAAAAAAAAATTCATTTTGGGGTGAACTATCCCTTTAAATCATTCCATATATTTGCAAAATAATAAAGTAATAAAGCAAATAAAATAAATCTGTATTGAATTTTTTTTTTTTAAGAATTGCTTTCATATTTATTGAGTGCATTCTGGTCAAACGAATATAAATAAAATAAGACAAATAAGTCTTAGATATATAATATATATAATATAATATATATAAAATAAAATAAATATATATTTAAAGCACACTTATAATTTGCTTCAGAATGTGTTATTTTGCAGAGTAATATTTTAATAATGACACAAATAACTATATTCTTAAAATTGTAAATGTATTGTTATTCCAGTATGATAAGATATGGTTATTTGAAGGAAAGTAAAGAACTAGAGGTAATCACCCTAAGTCCAGATATTAGGTTCAAGTCCTTGTGAAATTGTCCTTGCAATCTTTTTCAATACCACTTTTTCTTTATCAGGCATGGACACTAGTAAAGTATGATTCACAGTTTCCACTCCACACACCGTGGGTTGGCCAATGTTTAGCCACAGGCTTATAAAAGTGTTTCATGTGGTTTAAGGCAAAGGCCATGCTGAGTCAAGACAGGAAGACAGCACAGCCTTAAATCAGTTACTGCCCTTTAAAAACACTCTCTGTTTGACATGCAGCGCTGCACCAACCCACTAAATTGAAACTTAATGTTGTGGGTGCAGTTGTTTAGTTTTGGGGGATCTAAAATTGGATACGATCTCGAGGGTCTTGTGCATGCAAGAACCCCCCGGAGGTTTGCTGTGCTCATGTGAACAGAGGTAATGCATTATTTATCTATTAATTTACCCTTTAGTCTTGGGTGAAATGTTTATTTCACCTGGCACTGATGTCTGAGATACGTCCCACGGCTTTAGCAGTTTCTTAAAGTGACAACATTTCCACTTTTATATTAAACAAAGAAAATCACTAGAATGTTCTTTACACAAATGCAACATTTATTTGATTGATTTTCTTTATTTTTTTGCAAAAGAATGGCATTATATTATGACTCCTAACCTTTTAAACCACCTGTCTGCAGTACATATTTAAACATGAATAGGCCTCTGAGCATGTTAATATTAATCTAAAATAATTTCTTACATACATAAACTTTGTCCGTTTTGTAACTTGCTTTGTTCCAGTATACTCAATAATAAATGGGTCTATTTCGTTAGAACTGCTTCATAAGTGTCTGAGTGAGTTCTGGAGATGGACTGATTTACATCGTAATACATCAAATAATTATTTTATTCCAAATAAATGCACATTTATCAAAAAATTTACTCGAGTAATGCAGTAGTACTCTACTGCTCAATTAAATAGTGTGTACGTTTATCATTCCACACCAAGCGAAGAATGCCAATCTCAACAACGCACGTAAGGGGGCGGGAACTCCAAAGGACATTTTCTATTGGCTGCGCTGCTCCGTCACTCACAGCATGTGCGTCATTTCCGTTGTCAGGTGGTGCTGCTATGGAAAGATGTGATCAGTTGTCCTAAGAAGGCTTTTCCCTCAAAACCTCTGTCGGTAATCGTGACATTTCTCCAGTTCGCGTGAAACAAACCGCTTTGTGGTGGAGTGTAAATGTCGGTGCGTCCCTGCTGAACATTTAGTCGGCCAGAAATGAGTGAGAATTAGTCTACGACAGAGGATTCCCTCGGCGGTTTTGGTAAGTTGTTAAATGGCCCGTCGGTCGGTTGAGGAGATTTTCACAGTATGTTAAAGGGACACGGTGAACTCACTGGCTTTGTGGTATTTAATTTCGTCTTGAAATGCACGCTTTTGCAACGTTTCAATTGTCGTCCGGTTAAATATGTTGAGATATTGACTAACGTTTTACAAGCAAGAACACAAATACAAAATAAGCAAGTTTCGCTCGCAAATGCTAAGGGGAGTCAAATAGGCTCGTTATTTTAAATAAGTGCACGAGCTTTTGTTTTCTTATACACACTCATTAAGTCATTTATAATAGTGGTTATTGTTATTAATTTTCTTGTAGCTGTTTGACAGCGTTCGTAAGTGTACGCCGTGTACTTTGTTGTGATCACACTGCAGTGCTCCTGTCTCTATTCCCTCTGCTGTTGTTTAACTATAAATGGAAACATTAGTCACTTGTTTTTAGACACCACAAATCTTAGACATCCAAATATCAAACAAAACGTGTGCAAAACGCGCATCTGATACGGGTTGCATCAAGCTGTCAGCCGGTGCCAGGTTCTAAAGTTTGCATGCAGTGACAGCTAGTATATTTAGATCTTATAAAATATTAAGATGTTCTGCTACACTGTGGATCAGAGCGTTTAAATCATGCAGGGATGATATTTCACTTCTCTAATGACTGTGATGTGTGCATAATGCCATAAGATGACCACACGCCATCCATTCATTTTCGATGAATGCAAAGCAGTATGAGTAATCTTTCATATAGCATGGTTTCATCATCAGCATGTTGTTGTTAAAGGGACAGTTCACCTAAAATAAAAAAAAAGATTCGGTCATCTTTTACTCGCTGTCATGTTGTTCCAAACATGTATGATTTTTTTTATTTCTTCAGTGGAACACAAAAGGAGATGTTAAGCTGAATATTAGGCACTGACAACCTTGGTCACCATTCATTTTCATTATGTTTTTTTCCATTCAAATAAAGTGAATGTTGACTGAGATTGTCTAGTGTCTCCTTTTTTTGTTCCACAGAAGAACGTCATCCGGATTTGAAACAACATGAGGGTGAGTAATTGACATCCTTCCTGAGAATTGTATTTACTAGCTCTGAAAAGGATTCAATATTGTGTCTTTGAATGCATATGTGCATCTTAGTGTCAGTGAGTGAATTTCAACCACATTCATGTTTGGCATGACCTAAAATGATTACAGATGGTTTAATACCAACCCGTAGATTAATTATTTTCCTTTCAGGTTGCAGGTCAAATTTTCAGTCTTGGTGTTTTTAAGATGTCGGCTCTCCAATAATGCATGTCAAAAGAGTCGATGAGAAAGCAATCACGTCTCTCGCCCCCGTCTGTCACATTGTCAACAGTCTGGGTCCAGAAAGACAAAAAGCTGTAAACGTGTAAAATGATCTGTGATAACAGCCAACTGTACCCCCTCCTACGTCCTCGAGACAAGCTGTGTGCTCTGTTGCAGAATTACATTTGAATGTCTATTTCATTCAAAATTACAATTCAACTAAGCTTATAGCGTAAATGTGAATCACAACTGTCTGTTGTAGCTCTGAATTCAAAATGTGGGTGCCTTTTTAGCTCTGCTTTGCATGTATTCACTATTAGAGCATATCGATTGATATTTTATTACTGGGATTTCATGTCCAGTCTCTGTATTGTCCCTTAATTTAAACAGAGTTGAGATTGATTTTGAAGAGCCCAAGGGGTGCAGAACTGCCCGCGATGCTAAATGCGCTCCCCCACCCCCTGTTCGCATCGTGATATGATGTCTGGAGGCTGCGTGTGTCATGCTACCATTGGTGTCAAACAGTAGCATTTCATATTCCTGACAAATTGCTACCAGTGCAAACCCCAGGGCTTGTGTGAATCACACTATATCCGTCCATAGCACCACTTGACTTTCTTTAGGACCACAGAAACAGTCATAAGATTATACAAGAACCCTTTATCCAACAAAACAAGCAGGCGTCCTCTGAAATAAATAACTCTTTATCGTAAATATTTGTCCATAATTATTGCACTTCGTCATGTGATCTCTGAACATTTTTGCTTTCGAAATGTTCCCTGTTACAGACCGTTCAGTATGAAAATCTTGTATTATGCAGATTACGCCACAGAGATTTTCAGATAAACCCATGCAGATTAAGGAACGGAAGGATTACAAATAGTGAAAGGGGGAAAAACATAGAGTTCCTCTTTATTTTAGTTAATTTGAGCTCCATCAGTGCTCAACGTTTGCCTTTCTCGAGCAGGTTGTGGTCTGCGGCACCATTTGTAAATGGGCTTCTATTGTCTATTATGGAAGTCACATAAACAGTTCACACCTGCTGCTAATCTTTGCTCATGCAAATGCATGTGGATCTGATGGGTTGCCATTCATACAGGGGCAGAGCTGTTAATGGCGTCTCACTGTTTTGAGGTGTCAGGGAGGGCATGGCTTTTGCTAGATTTCCTTCCCCCACCTGTTATTTGCCCTCTTTATAACGCACACTTTTTTTGGCAGTGTACTGAAAGACCTCATTGGGTTGGCTATTGACCCTCAAGGCAAGAATGCAATGAATGAGTGTCCTAGGGTTACATTGTTTGGGTGTGCTTGAGTTTTGTTTTTAGTCAAGAAGCCACATTTTCATGTCAGGTTGTTTTTATCAATTGAGTATTGACACACCGACTCAATGTTTTTGGCCTTTTCAGATCTGCAGAATGTCCAAACGCCGTGCTTCGGAACGAGGGGCCGGAGAGTCATCTGGCAGACCCAGCAAGCTCCTTTGTCCTGGGATATCGGGCAACAATGCTAAGAGAGCCGGTCCCTTTGTTTTAGGTAAGCCACCCAGGGTAATGCAAGTGAATCTTCAACACTAGCCCAGCCCTATCTTTTTGTGTTTCTATTCAAGCAAGAGAAGGAGGAGGTATAGACTCCATTCTGAAGCCTGTGTTTGAAAAGAATTGCAGGAATGTTTTGGATTGACTGCTTCACTTCTGAATCCGCAGGTCTTTCCCTATATGTCGCTATCACACTACAGTCTTGCCTTTGAAATGCTCCCGTCACAGTTGGATATAGCAGTGTGACGTGGTGCAGGGCACTGTAATGAGAGTGTTTATGATTGGCTTCAAGGGGGATTGCTGTGCTCTGCACTGACACTACCTTTTGCATCTTTTCACACTCCTTTTCTCTATCCCTCCCCATCTCGACAGGCCCACGGCTGGGAAACTCTCCCGTGCAGAGTATAGTGCAGTGTTTAGCCAGAAAAGATGGGACGGATGATTTCTACCAGCTAAAAGTGAGTACTCTTTTAGGCCTCGTTTACATGGTATTAACATCAAGTGGTCAGGTGATCCTTCACAAATCGTTCTAATATGGTGATTTCTATTCTCAGTGTTGAAAACGGTTGCTTAATATTTTTGTTGAAATAAACTTTTCAGGACATTTTGATGAATAGAAAGTTGAAACAGCATTTACTTGTATTTTATTTAAAGTTTTTGCTGCCCCTTTTTATCACTGTATTACCTTTTTAATTTTTTTATCTGATCCTAAACTTTTGAACGGTAGTGTGTATGTATAAGTGAAATGTAATTGTTTATTCAGTTGCTGCTCTAGATTCAGTTAGTTCATTCAGTGAATGATCCATCAGACATCTTTCTGAAGATCTTGATTAATTGGGGGGGGGGAAATCTTCAAAAATCACTTTCTTTATTGGAGATCAGATCAGCAAAAATAGCTTTTTTTGACAGTCTCATTCTGTATCACCTCACAAAAACCCTCCCATGTGATTCAAACGTGTTCTGACCAGGGAAGTGAGACTGCTTCTGAACACAAAAGCCCCTGTGTGTCTAACTGTTTGCATGAACCTTTGACCTGCCTCAACAAATCTCTACAATCCTGTCCAATTGATGACCGACTCTGGTTCAGAGATGACCATTAAACCTTTTTGTTTATGAACCAGCCTGTTACTGGAGGGGCTTGACTGAAAGGTGATTGTCAACCTTTTGACCCTACTCTTCCATGCCCATGAGTCTAGTGTCTCTCAGATCGTTGTGCAGATGTGTTGAAGGACATGTGAAGGACTTATCTCTGTCTTCTCTGAAGATAAAGCCTTTAATGGACCCTCTGTATTGCCTCAAGATCGTTGATAGCTTAGTATTCCATCACATTGAAGATAAGAGACCCCCAGGAAGGTTTAGAACAGGATCTAGTGGCGTGGTGTCTTCTTACCTTTGACCTTTGTTGTAGATTCTGACCCTGGAAGAACGTGGGGACACGGCGGGAGAGACACAGGAAGAAAGGCAAGGCAAAATGCTCCTGCATACAGAGTATTCTTTACTGTCACTGCTCTCCAACCAAGAAGGAGTGGTTCACCATCACGGCCTCTTCCAGGTAAGCCCAATTAGGAGTAGCTCGTGTAGAATGTGTCATTACAGTTTTTTAATGACTGTCAACATGCATTATTTGTGCAGCTGCTGGAATTGTTTGGCCATCAGAAATGGGGAAAAAGTGATTCATTGCATCATGATTCTTTCTCAAATGGTTTTGCTTTGAGCCTCACAAATAGTATTTATTAATTATAAATCATTATGAAAAAACAAAACAATTTACCATCATGCATTTACACAGGACGAAATGTATAACACAATTGAAAATTGATCATCCACAGAAAATGTGCTGATTGATCTCAAAATTTATTATATTTTGCTATAATGGTGCATTTCATTTTTTTCAGAGCTGAACCATTTTTTTTTTTCTATTGTTGGATGAGAGTACACAACCTGCCTTAACTCACCAAAGATTTGTCTTTTGAAATTTGAAATGCATCAACTTGTTTTGGAATCTGTCTGTGACTCTTTAAATCAAAATTGAATCGATTTGAGACTCCTAAAGATTCCCTCCCCTTGTGAATGTCCTCAGTCTCTCAGCTTAATTTGTTCCTTCAGTTGTTTTCATTTTCATCACAAAGTGCTAGCAGTGACTCACCACTTACTTTCTCTTTGAAATGCTTTTTCCCCTCCCTCTCTTGCGTCGTCTTTTTAACTATATCATAGACCTCTCCTTTCTTCCCTGGTGAAAATCGGCTGCAGAACAAGCCGTACTGTGCTGTCATGGCCATTCATTGAAGCTTGCAGTATTGATTGGTTTATTATAGCTTGTCTCTAGAGTGGGCCAGTTAATTATGGATCGCCTCTTGTGTTCGGAGGCGCAGTCATTGCAAACACAAACCACACTGCCGATCGATTTGTGGCCCTCATTTGACCCCGGTCTCAGGTGACCGAAGGAGGGCTTTTATCATTCAAGCTGTTGCACATGTCGAGTCATACAGGAGAATCGCTGCTTTCCTTTTTGTACCACCAGTCCATTAGCGTCATCTTGTACGTGAAACACAGTATTTTCTTCTCCACGCCATTCAAAAGCTTAATGGTGCGGTTATGTATCAGTTTTCTTTTTAGACACTGTTTAATGCACTGCTGGGTCGGCCGAGGCAAAGTCTTTTATGCTGTCGCTGCAATTATTGTCTGCGCAAAACTTTTATAATGCATTCTCTTTCACTTTTCTGTCTCAGGACCGATCCTATGAGATTGTCGAGGACATGGAGGCCAACAAAGTGCGGAAGATGAAGAGACGAATCTGTCTGGTGCTCGACTGCCTCTGTGCCCACGACTTCAGCGACAAGACGGCCGACCTCATCAACCTGCAGCATTATGTCATCAAAGAGAAGCGTTTGAGCGAGCGCGAGGCCATCGTTATCTTCTATGATGTGGTGAGAGTGGTGGAGGCGTTACATAAGGTGAGCTGCCATGGTGAGCTGATTTAAAGCCAAGACCAAATCAAAACCGGACGCATATATCATTTTCGTTTAAGTTTTTTTTTATCTAATATTTATTTTCTATATCAGTTTTTTCGATTAGCAAAAATTATTTTTAGTTTCAGTATTAGTTAGTAAAAACTTGATTGCAATGCCAGTCACATTGTATTCACTTTATTTGTATTTATTTATTTTTGTACTATGGTTTCTGATGGATAAAATGTCCTGCCATTTTTTTTTTCCTCACTGAATTAGTTAGTTTTTTGGGAAGTTTGTCATATTGCAGAAGTAAAATGATTGCACATGACTTTTTTGTTTGTTGATTTTAATGTGTAATTCACCTAAAGTAATGTGGTGAATGATGCATGGCATTTATTTGTAATATAAAATAACGGTGATTTTCAGGTTGCATGCTGTCCAGCTTGTAGCCCATATCGTCTGGTATATATTGTAACCGTTCACTGTTCTTGCCATTGTAGAAGAACATCGTGCATAGAGACTTGAAGCTTGGAAACATGGTGCTCAATAAAAGGTAAGACGTCTTTCCTCTTCCTTTTACCTGCTGACGCTGTGCTAGTGGAGTTTTCAGTGCGCTCGGCTCGGCTCTCTGTTGGGGTTTCATGGAGCACCGTCTGGCCTCATTGACCCCTCTCCTCTTGAGCTCTTAGTGCGAGTGTGATTCATCCCCACAGGCTGAAGAGGGAGGGGAGGGAGCAGCGGGAAACTATCCCAGTTAAAACGAACAGGCATGGAACGTGCCCCTGGTTCATTCCCTGGAAAAAAGGAGAGGGTGATAGAGCCAGGGAAGGGAGGGGGGTGGTAAAACCACACATGCTAGCTTGAAGGCATCTGATGTCGGCAAGCATTGTGAATCAGATAGGTCTAGTGGAATTCCCAATCCCTCATCCATAAAGACCCTCTCCAAACACCATATGTGCCGTGTTGCATGCGTTTCTGCCGTGTGTGGAATGGGAATGCTTCTAAAAACAGCTCTGTTGTCTCTGCCATTTCAACTGTCCTGAGGAACGAGAGAGTTACTGACTAATTGAAAATCCTCAGTTCTGCCTGTCACATTTGCCAGCATGTGTTGTTCGACACTGAGTTCTCACATATTGTAGTTCGGTCACATAAGTGCCCAGCTTGTCTAATTACGAAACCCGTCACACCATATAAGCTCAGTGGCATGTGTAGAGAGAGGAGTGGGTCTAGTTTCTTTCATCATCCTCTCTCTCTTCCTTGTCTCTTTACAGGCAACTGTACTTGCGTTCTGGCTGGTTGAATATATGGTATGCATTATGCAGCATTTTTTGCCATTAACCCCTTCAAGCCCACAGAAAAACAAAGCCTACTGTTTTATTATCTAAAAATGCTTCTTACTTACACTACCTTTCAAACGTTTGGGTCAGAGGTTTTTTTTTTAATAATTTTTTTTTTAAAGAAATAAGCAAGAATGCATTAAATTGATCAAACTTGACAGTAAAGACTTTTACATTGTGAAAAAAATAGGATCACTGTTTCTTCAAATACACTGAAGACTGGCGTAATGGCTGCTTAAATTCAGCTTTGCCATACAGGAATACATTTTACAATGTATTTTAAATTGTAATAATATATCAAAATGTTACTGTTTTTACTGTGTTTTTGATCAAATAAATGCATCCTTGGTGTGCATAATTATTTTTATTTTTTTTATGAACATTAAAAAACAAATCAACCCCAAATTAATATTGCTTGGGAAAACTTACCCAGATGCAATTGTCGAGTTATGAAATATGAACATTGAGTAACACGTGAGTTTCAGTGCATTTGTTTTTGCCTGGTGTGGCAGTGCATTTGTTTTTTTTCTCTCTTTTTTTTCATCTTAATTTCTTGCATGTGCCATTGTTGAGTCAAGCATTTTACGCTTGTTCCATGGGAGTCAATTAAAAAGACTGGTATTGCATTGATGAACAGCAAAAGAAAACATCCACACGTATGCACACTTGTCACTGGGACCCTATGGTGATGAAACCGAGCAGTCTGGTCTGTCTGCTTCAGTTCAGCAAGAGAGCAGAACACTGTGTCCCAGCTGGAGATAATACAGCCCTCTGCCAAAGGATTCATAGCTCAGAGCTGAGTCACACTCATGTAACGCTGGCAGACCTCTCTCTCTCTCCCCCCCCCTCTCGCTTTTTCACTCTCCAAATACCCTTCTGATCCGACTGTCTGTGTGACCCTGCCCAGCCGGCAGACTGTTGGATTTGGGTGGAATGGAAAGTACTCGGTATTAGTCATAAGTGGTCCATGACATGATACTTGGGCCTTCGAAAATGACTGCTGAATGTGGTTCTGACATGTAATATCTGTGGAGCTTTCTGCATGCTGCAGAATCAAACTGTGAAGGCTTTATCATCAGCATTTTGTCAGTAACTGCCATGTAGTGCAGAAGCTTCTCTCACAATTCACAAGCGTTGGTGCCATCATTTCATACCTCCTTTCCCTACTTCACAGCTTACACACTCCGCTCTTTAGGGAGCACCATATGGCTGTCAACATTAAGGCTCTATAAAAGTGAACAAATTGCCTGATCTGCACATTTGCTTTCACTATTAGCTTTGTTCCTCGTACAGCACAGATTGCCCAAGCAAAGGAACTCCAATACTAAACAATTGCATCAAAATCCCACATTAACCTCACCCAGCAGAGGCAGTTCTGACCGGATTTCAACATTGAGACTTCCTCTTGCGTTTAAACCATTTAACTTTTCCCATCAACAGTGGCTAATTTTAGCAGCACTGAGAGACTGGGAGGCTTCTGGTCTCTTCTCTTGAGCAGGAAGAGGAGAGTGAGCAATGAGAATGTCCTGAGGAGAAACACTTGCTGACTTTTTTTCGTTGGAAAACCAAAGCTCAAACAGTCATGATGAAGTCAGATAAAAGCTTCCATTTAGAGTAAAACTATTACGAAGATTAAAGCTAGCAGGAATTAGATGCTGCATGTAAAGAACGTCATGTAAGACAACCAGTTTGTGACGTTTAGAAGCATGTCATTTGAAAATATTGCCATCATGTGAAATTGCCGTGAAAAAACGACAGTCATCTCCATTCAACACAAAACTTTTGAATATATTATGTATTCAAATGCCTTGAAACGCACAAACTTTAGCAAATTGTCGATGAGTGTGAGATATCTGGATCTTAGTGGATCCAGTTAATGCATAAAAATATTGTTGCATTTGATTCATTTTGTTAAATTGACTATTTATACACGATTAAAACTAAGCTGAAATTGAAAACTTAAACAGATTATAACTGGTACAGATGCTGTGTAGAATGCAGGGCTCGAGACTAACGGCGTCATATCGTCCTGGGGACGATAGAAAATGTGTTTAGGACCAACAGAAATATTCTCCAGGACGCCTACAGGACGAAAGACATTTTTGTATGTGTGTTCATTTATTACTAGCCTATTAGGGTAACTTACTTAGAAAATGCCAAATTTAACCGACCAAGCGCTGACTACAACTGAGCGCGTCTTCTCATGCTGTTACTATAGTTACTATCACTGGCCGGCTACTCACCCGGAGACTTGTTTCGCGGTACATCTATCACATGGCTTATTTTCACAGACGAAAACGAGACGATAACTAAATAAAACTAGTTTTGAATGACAAAAACCATGACGAATAAAAACTAGACAAAAATGTTAGATAGTGACGATTTGGGAAGCGATCCAGTCAGAACTGATGTCCTGCGTTTGTGGTAGATGCGCACATTTGTACTGTGACGTGCTGATCTACCCAGCGGCAAAGGGGTTGATATGCGCTGCATGTCTCATAAAACGTTAAAAAATTTTAACATCTGGGAGAATGAGTAGAGCAGACATATAGATCTGAATGAAAGTGACGAAGCAAAAAAAGAGCTCTATTCGGTACGGTTTTCTGTGCGCACACACCCGACCCGAAGCGTGCAGCCATGCACAGAGACACCTATACACCGCGCGAGTACTGAATTGAGCTCTCTTTCGTGTCTGAATGGACAAATACACACAAATATGTCTAAATGTCCGTTTTGGAGAGTATTCACGTAAACTATGTTGGTTATGTCTTAAACAGTTTTGAGTGTATCGGATATGCATCAGTGCAATTGGATCCGCATGTCATTGGACATGATCCGATGTCTTAAAGTGACAGTAAAACCTAATGCGGTCTGTGTCCTTAATATTGATCAAGCAACAAAAGAAAAAGAGAAAAGCATTCACTGCTCGTTAATAGCTTTAATAGTGATTCATTATATTTAATTCATACAAATAAATATGTCTGCTGCTTGAAAGAATAAAGAATGATGATATTTTTAAGATATGTTGTCACCAGTATTTATTTGTTATTTTTTAATCCAACCAACTCAAAAACGTTTTGAGCTGTATGTATTTGTATCTTATTTTTCGTATATGTAAAAAAAAAAAAAAAGAAGCATTTTTTTTTTCTGCATGAATACATATAGCATTTAACTCCTGTTATTTTTTATTAAATCTGTTTTTTACCTGTTTACAGATAACTACTTTGAATGGAGCTAAATAAATATAATAATATATATCATAAACATTTTAATGGTGTTTTTATTATGTAACTAACAACTATAGATGATAATAACAATGTACAGAAACAACATGTTTATTTTGGGACGGTTGACATTCACTTTAGGACGGTTCAAATCGTTTTTCAGGACGGTTCCAGGACGGAGGTGAAAAAAGTTAGTCTGGAGCCCTGGTAGAATGGATAGCGTTTTTTCACATAGTCCAATGTGACTAATCTCAACTCTCTTTTCACTTCTAATCTAATTTAATCATGACCCTCCTTTTTAAATGAAGATGGTAATGAGCCTTAAACCAGTAAGAAATTCTTCTGGGAAAAACAAAGCTTCTGGAACGAGCCTGTTTGTAACTGTTAGGCGTAAGTGTGACAGTCACTTTCAGGGTGTGAAAGTGAGAGCGTAACTGGGGAAGCATGGGAAAAGAGGATGTAGCTGAGAGATGTAGCTGTTGTGGTGGATGTTTTTTTTGTTTTGAATGAAGGGAGATTACAGCTCTTGACTGTGTGAATTCTCACATTGGAGGTCCCCCAGTTCAGCTCAGTCCGCTGACGCGTTAGTTTTGCTCATTGTAAATGTGAATGTATTTTTAAAATATTTCTCTGTAGTTGGTGTGCTTGTTTTCATTGCATGCCTGTCACTGAAAAAGTGCTGTTCTTTCCTTTCTGAGGTGCAAAGATTAGTCATCACCGAGCTTGTGAGAAGCCACAGGTGACTCACTTGTTTGTCAAGTGCAGTCACGGTGTGTTCTGTCATGTTGGGTTCTGCTTTCTGGAAAGGCAGAATGGCTCCCTGCCATAGATTAGATTTAATGACAGAGACAAAAATATCAAAGGCATGTTTGCACAGATGCAAACATGACTCACCTGACAACAGTTAGTGTTTAATTTTGATATGCATATATAGTGTAAAATTGTGTGTGTATACATGTATGCATTCCACAATAATCCAGAAAGTAGAAATGAATTGAATACAGAATTTGGAGTGGCTCTTTGAGGGGGAATCTAACAAAAACATAAATATTTCTGAATCAGATTGCAATACAATATTCAAGAATTTAATTTATTTATTTAATTTTCATAAAGATAATTTATGCCTTTTCTTTAGACAAGATAGATTGTCATGTAATGAAAATAATGTAATGCTGCAAAGGAAGGGATAGTTCACCCGAAAATTGTGTCATCATCATTTACTTACCAAAAAACTGATGGGCCCCATACTATGGAAGTCAATGGGGCCCCTCAATTGTTTGGCTACTTATATTCTTCAAAATATCTTTTGTGTTCAGCAGAAGAAAGAAATAAAAAAAATACAGAAAGTAATACAGGTTTGTAACAACTTGAGGGTGAGTAAATGACAGAATACATTTATTTTGGGTGGACTGTCCCTTTAATATTTCTGATTTTCTTTATATAACATATCATTTTGTCTTTTTTTTTTGTCCTTTTGATTTTGTGGTAAATTATGACCTTTATTTCACAAGCTGTCTTTTTAATAAACAGTGCGACTTGATGCGGGAATTCATGGTTGTTTTTTTGACGTCATCGGCATGTTGTGTTTGTGTGCTCCAGGACCCATCGGATCACCATCACAAACTTTTGCCTTGGCAAGCATTTGGTGAGTGAAGAAGATCTGTTAAAGGACCAGCGAGGCAGTCCAGCCTACATCAGCCCAGATGTCCTAAGTGGTGAGAATCCAGCTTTTCTCTCTGTGTGTGTTTATGCGTGTGACTCACATGACTCACCCTTCATGTCACCACTGTAATCAAAGCTTATAAATCCAACCACCTACACGGCCCTAATCAGGACAGCAGTCACAAACCGTCAGCATGGATGAGCAATAGTTACGTTTATTGAAGTCATTATTTGTGTTGTGTGACCTGTTAGCTCACCAACGACTCGATACCAAAACTCTTCCCTTGAGCTTGTTAAGCTTGTTACAGATAAAATTAACTGCGGTCGTATCACGAGGTTTATCTTTCCAAACAATCTCTTTCTTTGTGGAACCGAAGTTCACTCAAGTGATGTAATTTCAATACATGAGACTTGCTGTTTATCTTGTGTGTCACACATTTATGTAGTCAAAAGAGGTATTATGTAGTCAAAAGAGGAAATATTTGGACCTTTTATATAAAATTTAGTTTCTAAAAACGTGTTAAGAAATACTTACAGTGGATGTCTATGGAGAATTGCACGCTTGCCCCTTGGAACTTCAGTACATTACTATCAGCATTTTTTTATTAAAAAATTTTCACAAACTTAAATGTGGCTAGTCAATATTTTTTTGTCAGTGTGCTACATATGCTGTCAATTGTTTAGCTTATGTTTAATTAAAAACATTACTAAATATTTATATTCCTAAAATATAAAATATTCAAGGTTCTTCAGCAGGCCAAATATTGTATCACCAACAATTGTTCTGGTTACAATTAAAGTTACTTTCAAGCCACTAGAAGCTGATATTGAGCTAAATGTCTCATTGTCCCTCCCACATTAAAATGTATAAAGTACAATTAAAATGAAATGCAATTATATGACTCTCTTTGTTTTTGTTTTTTACATGGCAAAGCAAATTTGCAATGAAACAGTTTACAAATTATGTAAATAAATTCATATAGCTTCAAAAACCTGTGCATCAAGGCATCACAGGATTCTATTCCAAAAGGAAGGTTGCTTCCTGAGATAACAATTTTTTGTTTTGCCTAATTCAAAGATGGCATCAGCTTAGCGAAAAATTAAATAAAGTGTAATGACATTGATAATTAAAGGGATTTTTCGGAGTAATTTCAACCTAGGGTCCTTTGCACCATGACCTCGAGCCAAACACCCCCCACCCAGCAAAAATACCCCCTCCTTAGCAAACACCAGCTGCTAATGGATCCTAGGCTGTATCTCATAAATTACCCCACTAATAATGCCCGGAATGGTACCAAACTTCTACAGTAGTACAAATAGGTTCTGTACTCATAAAACGAGGCATTGGAAAGTTTGTAAGTACATCAGGAGTTTATTTAAATAACACTTGCCTGATGGCTTATGCTACCGCTAACCCGGACGTCGAGGTCACTTCCGTGATTTGGGAAAAGCCCGTAAAAGTCCTGGCAGAAAGCGATGCATAAGGATGTAGTTTAACGACGCCCAGTTCCAGGAATGCACTAATATTTTGTTGGTAGGACCAGTTTGCAACAATTATTGGTTAACAACACTAAGTTGTCAACACTTTGGAAAAAATGATAAAAAAAAAAGTGGATATACCCAAAAACTTTTTCAGCAACACCGGTTGATCGCGCGAAATCCCGCACAGATCACGACATCTATTTCCGGAAGAGACTACCGGTAAAATAGTGAAGGAGCAAGAAGCGAGAGAACAGCAGAAGAGATCAACGAAAATGTATATGCTTTATAAATGCTTGTATTTTCAGATCAACACTTAAAAAGTATTTCGAATGTCATCCAGTTATCAATAAATTTCTATGGAGTGTTAAATTCACTAGCTTTTCCCTTTACACTTGTGAGTTTTGCAAAGGACTTTTACGGGCTTTTCCAAAAACAAGGAAGTGTTTTCTCACACATTCCGGGTTAGCGGTAGCATAGAGTGTTTGGCTCGAGGTCATGGTGCAAAGGACCCTAGGTTGAAATTACTCCAAACCATCTCTTTAAGTACAAGTATGATTAATTCAAAACTGAAATGTCAATTTAAAAACTTTGTGTGCAGAGTGCTATTTGTATGAAATGGTTAAAAATCCCTGCTTTCAAATCTTTTTCGTTTAGTTGATGCACTAGCTAAAATATCCGACAACACAACCTTTCCAAAACTGTCTTTCATGTGTTTTCTGGGTTTTTCCGAGACCTCTGTGGATGTAGGCTCTGGTTAGATGGTGCATTCCGAGCATGCATGTTAAATAGAGGCGCAGTCGAGCTCTTGTTTGTGGTCTCCATTCACAGTAAAATGACAGAAAGAAACTGGGAGTAAATCAGCCGAATATGACAGCAGAACAAAGAGAGAGCTGCTTCAGTGAGTCATCACAATGAGTCATGCAGAGAGGAACTACTCTTCCTGCTCGCTCTCCCTATCTCTCTCTCTCTCTCTCTCTTCCTCTCACTGTTTTTCCATCGCTCACTCTCTCTCCTCCACCCCTCTTTCGCTTTCTCATGCGTAGGGTGGAAGTAGAAAGAGAGAATGTGTACATTACAGAAAAATATACCATGCAAATCAAGCTGTTTACCAAACAGAAACCTACCCAATTAACCCCTCTTTTAAAACAAGCTCCCATGACTCATTTGTACTCTTCTGGCATTCTTTTGCCCATTTATGGTGGTAAACAAACCAGAATGGTGAGTGTGAATAGGTTTTAGGGGAATATATAACATGCTACCAAGAGTGTCACCATCTTTTAAACACACCATTCATAAGTTTGGGGTCAAATAGATTTTTTTTTTTAAATTAATACTTCAGCACGGATGCATTAAATTGATTAAAAGTGACAGTAAAGACATTTACAATGTTATGATTACAAATGTTACAAATTATTTCAATTTCAAATAAATGCTGTTCTTTTTAACTTTCTATTCACCAAAGAATCCTGAAAAAAAAGTATCACGCTTTTTTAAACAAAAATATTGAGGAGCACAACTGTTTTCAACATTGATAATAAATAAAATCATTTGAGCACCAAATTAGCATATTGGAATGATTTCAGAAGGGTCATGTGACACTTAAGACTGGAGTAATGGGTGCTGAAAACTTATAACGTACTTATCTATGTACTTGTGTAGCATTTGATACTGTGCCAAGAGAAAGTTCGAGTCTGATTGAATAAGCAATCTGTTGTAGAGCTGCCTGTTGAAATTGCACTTTGTGTTCCCATGTAGGTCGACCGTACCGTGGTAAACCCAGCGATATGTGGGCACTCGGTGTGGTGCTGTTCACCATGCTCTACGGCCAGTTC
Organism: Leuciscus leuciscus; assembly: GCF_965113295.1. Classification (NCBI taxonomy): domain Eukaryota; kingdom Metazoa; phylum Chordata; class Actinopteri; order Cypriniformes; family Leuciscidae; genus Leuciscus; species Leuciscus leuciscus. The sequence continues at coordinate 9,520,144 of NC_138744.1, forward strand.
CCGTTCTATGACAGTATACCTCAAGAGCTCTTCCGCAAGATCAAAGCAGCAGAGTACTCCATCCCTGAGTGAGTCTCTCCATTATCTCTGTGCTTTGATATGAATCGAATGTGTTTAAACATGTTAATTAGCAAATATTGTGTTGGCCCTAGTTTAAAAGGATAGTTCACTTGAAAATAAAAATAAACCCACTTGTTCACATCGTGAGTCAAGATTTTCATTAAACTGTGACTAAAATTGTCTTCTGTTCCGCACTTAAAATTGTCATATGACATATGCCGTAGTATAAATAAGGAATAATTGATGATGGGCTGTTGATTATTTTAAAAATAATGCACACCCGAGGTGGTACATAGACCCACACATAGTTGAATAAACAAATAAGGATTTTTCAGTGTGTATAATACTAATAGTAATTATAATGAAATCAATTTCACAAGAAGTAGTGGAGAAGTTCATTTGCGGGTGATTGCATGTTAGCGTCTTTGTTTCTATAGCGACGGAGTCTAGAGAACATGTGCCGTAACCGGGTGTAATGCGCGTTTTTTTTTAAACCATGTCGGGCTCATGTCCTCTCCAGATATGAAAATGGTATCAATGGGTCTGTCCAGTAACTAATGATGGACGTAAGGCGAACTACACAATTTCATTTGATCACATGGTGCGATGGACTTAAAGCAGTATGCTGTGACCGACAAATCCTTGCTTTTAAAGTTATAGGCCTATTGGTTTTTTGTTTTTAAATTTGGATAATCTCTTAATATAATATTCCATACATTGTCAGAGCATAGCATCTACAAACTATTATATTTGAAGATGTTATTAGACGGATTAATTAATAGATTATAATTAATGTTATTTATTCATTTATCTTTTATAAAAATGAATCATATGCATAATAATGCATATTTAGTGCTAATAACGGAGGCTTGAGCCATTGATAGCAGACTAATGAGAGAGAGATTGATTCTCAACAGCGTTCGGCAGCAGCATCACTAATAGCGAAACTGTAAGTTTATCTGCTTCAAGAACAGAGCCATTATTACCTCGCTAGTGAGAAATGTCATGTAGCTTTTAAGTTGCTAAACGATTTTACTGATAAAATGGTTAGTGCAGCGCTGACAACACGTTTCTGTGCAAGTGTATGTCCATACCATAGACTGTAAAAAAAAAGAAAAAAAAGATGGACGACGCCCCTTCACTCTCTTCCATTGGTGAAAAGTGAAGCTGCCAAAGTCCTAATATGGCGTTGACATCTTGTGCAGATTTGGGACCTGATTCAATCACAGCTGTCAATCATGACGTCACATTCCAGTTTTTATAGCATCAAATAACTAAGACCAAACATATAAAATAATAAAAAAATAAAAAAACACTTAAACTTACATCAGCGTGATAAAAACGACCTAAAATGTCAGAAAACATCTTTGGAAACAAATTTAAGTGTAATTTGATTAGTGTCCATTGCGTCCATTAGACTTCATGGGGAGGTGGGGTTTATGACCTATACTGGGACCAACCAGCAGGGGCGATCAAGACGCTTTGGCTTCACTTTTCAGTACTTGTGTGGCGCGCTTTTGAGTGGGAGCGAGATAGAGTATGTGCTACATAATAAAACATAATTTTGTGGCTAAAAACATGGAAATAATTTATTTTTATCCTATTGCTTACTATATTTATTTGGTTGGTCGTTGTTGTGTTTTTTTTTTTTTTGCTTTTGTAGGCTGTAAGGACCTTTTGTAATACATTTTGTAATAGGACCTTTTAGCCATGCATTTCCCTGAAAATAATTGCACGCTTTTTTTTTTTACTTTCAATGAAGTCTGTGAAATGTTAATGGAAATGCTTATGCGTCTTTGTCTTTTGTTTATGCAGGGATGGGCGGGTATCAGAAAGTACGGTGTGTTTGATCAGGAAGCTTCTGGTGCTCGACCCTCAGCAGAGGCTCACTGCCACCGAGGTGCTCGAGTCTCTGAGCGCCATCATCGCATCCTGGTGCGTCTCATCTAAAATGAGATCAGCTTTATAGTTCCATTTTTAGCTAAGAGTTCTTGTCAGAGTTCACATAACTTCTTAGGAATTCATGTGATGGGTGATGTCATGTTGGGTCAGCGATGTTGTCTCGCCACAATTTTTGCAATCCATTGCAGTTTTCAATGATGCATTTAAAGCTCCCTTGGCTATACAGCTGAAAATTCCTATTTGTCATTGAAAGATTTTTATTTTTTAAACAGGCAATCTGTGTCCTCGCTGAGTGGCCCTCTACAAGTGGTGCCAGACATAGACGATCAGCTTAACCACCCCGAACATCTTCAGGAGGTCAGTACCACTCGTAGCAATTACAATTATATGAAAGTTTAAGGGTGAAGGGCCTTTTTTATGAAACACAAGGAATTTGAAATAAAATATATTATTATATAGAAGAACCACTGCTTTAAAACCCTGATTTTAAATGAAATCATGAAAATGAATGGGACAATTTATATATGAACTGATTTGTTAAGATTGTACATGTTTGTTTTACGTGTGTTTTATAAATAAGGGCCTAAATTGTGTAGTGCCTCTTGTAGCTCTGAACGAAATTGTAAAAATATATTTTGAAACCAGGCTAACTGAAAGTCCCACCTTAAACTCACACCATTGATTGGTTTGCTCTGCTTGAGAATCCTGCGAACCTGCCAATGTTGAGAATCCTGCGAACCTGCCAATGTTTTGAAAGTGCCAGTGTTTTAACCAACCAGTCTGCAGTTGTCTTTGCTTATTAAGCTGAGATTGAGAATAATAGGAATTTACTCTTTAACTAGCATTACTATGATGAGGTTCTTACTGGCTCTGAAACTGTCTTTTATTATATCCTCAGGCGAAAGTGACAGAGGAGTCGTCTCAGTACGAATTTGAGAACTACATGAGGCAACAGCTCTTGTTGGCAGAAGAGAAGAACACTATACACGAGACCAAGAACTTCCTCAGCAAGAGGCATTTCGGTAACGTGCCTCCAGTGAGGCGCCTCGGCCACGATGCACAGCCCATCAGTCCTCTGGATGCCGCAATACTGGCCCAGCGCTTCCTCCGGAAGTAGCACCGCCTTTCTGTCCGTGGGCGGTGGTCACCGGGAGTGGCGCGAGCCTCCGAACTAGGCGCACACTTGTATGTACGTTGTGTGAAAGAGTGTTTGTGAGTACGCAGCATGAGTCTGGCAGACACAAACAACGGCCAAGGAACAGCTCAGTGCTCTGATGCTCCATTCATCCACACAGGACACAGACTCTGCCTATGGGCGGCACAAAGGTCTAATGATACTCTGACCACCAACACCACCTCCACCATGCCAATCCTTGCCCAAATCTCACACACACACACAGACACACAGACACACAGACACACAGACACACAGACACACAGACACACACACACACACTTTCAGCAATACCCCAACAGAATCATGTAGCAGATGACACACAACCACCCTTCCCCACCCACCTCTCCCCCAGCACTTTCTACAGAAATGCCTCAGATCACATGATCAACCCTTTCGTTCTGTTCCCTTCAACCAATTTGTCTGTTCCGCTCCCATCTGCATCTATGACTGCAAATCTACCTCTTACCATTTTTTCTATCTCTCTATTTCCTCCTTTCTTGGTCAGTTTTTAACAATGCTCTCCGTTCTTATGAAAGCAGGACTCCTTATGTTGAGGGGGAGACAAGCACAGGCTCAAGAGCATTAGCATTGTGGTTGTGTAACTATTCTGTGTCAAAACCAGTCATTGGTTTTTCCTCAATCTAAATAAGCTTTTTCCCCTCCTCTCCTACAATAACAGTAGCATTTTAAGTAAGATTATTATTTTTTTTTGCCATTTGAAGATGTTAAGTATAAGTTAGAAAGCTAATAACCTCATATTACTGAAATCATAGCAGCGCATGTTTCTCATTCCTCTATTTGAATGGGTTTCTGTTGGCAGCTAGCATCTGTGTCTAGATGCATACAACCAAAAGCTTAACTTGGCATCTAAACCGGCGTTACTGGTACGTTACTCTCCCCTTTTGCTTTCGTCCAATCAGAAGGCAGCATAAATATCAAGACCACCATTTCCTGTGCATTCCCCCAACTGTAAACAGAAATGTACATTTTAAACATGTTTTATGCCACTACAACGGACTCTCGAAAGCTGAGCTGGGTGGGACAGCCATGGATATTGGTGTGTATATCACATAGGGACTCTTTGCGGGGCTGTGCTTGGAAAAAGATGAGGTATGGGACAGCTGGTGATGGGATGAAACTGTCAGGAAGCAGGGCGGCTGAGCCGGCAGTCATGCGGAAGTCTAAGCCAAGATAAGCCCTGTAAGCACAGCCCTTAAGCCCTCCTTTCCTTTTGTTTTCCTCCATCTATAGCGCTCACCCTCTGATAGCATGCCAAGCCATCAAAGTGCATCTTCTGCCATGTCCTCTATCTCCGGTGCTTTCGTTCCCCACACAGATTTCAGCTGCAGCTCAGGGATCGAGGATTGGCCGCTAGGGAACGTTTTTGGCCACCGTGATACAAAGAAACCAATTGCATAGGGGACTGTTTCTTTTTGTTTTTCTTTTAATTTGACTCCCTCACCTACCCCTCATTTCCATGTATGGTTATTCAATATTTCAAGCTCATCAGGAAGGAAATGCCATCAAACTCACTCCTCTTAATCTGTTTCTTTTGTGAGAATTTTTGCAAGGAAACAGATTCTTAATCTCATTTGACTTTTTTCCAATCCCATTTAAGCTACCCCATTTGTATAAAGCATAACTGTGGGATATCTAGCCTTAGATTATCGACAGATTCTCAACCATGAACAGTGAATATGTACTTTTTGATGCTAGAATATATCTTAGTATTCTAGGCGGTTGGCTTGCATGGACCTGTGGCTTAGTTTGCAATGCCTTTATGTCTGGCTCCACTCATGTCGTTAGATGAAAAGGTCATTCAGGACTGTAGGTCTCTGAGCTCATGACTAGCAGCTTGACTTGTCCTTTTTAATCTCCACTTTGATTTTCCTCTCTCAAAGACGTAAAGCCTGGTAGTACTTGCTTACCTTTCTGTTTTCCTTTAATTTATTTGCTGTTTTAATTAATCTGCCATAGTAAATGTAGAGATCATATATCACTCGAAAGCATTGCTGTGATCTCTCACGTTTTTCCCCCTTCTATCTTCAGTGAAGGTTTTGTTTTATTGACTCTCTTTCCTTCTTTTTTTAAAATTCTTGAATAATTATTGCAACAATCCTGTCGGTATATTAAGCTACACTAATTAGGAGACTGACTTTGCATAGCTCTATTTTAAGTCAATGTGCACATTAGCATGACATGTAGAATCGATGTAGAGTTTATCTTGCGAGGTAAAGGATGATACCGCACTCTGGCCAGTGTGAACGACATCGTAATGGCGAATGGGCATCAGTAGTGCAAAACCCAGTACAGGGTATTATTATTTTGAAGAATCACACCAATGTTCCACACAAGCCACCTTTGAAAGCATTAGTTTTTCCCAGCTCAATGTGAATTTATTTGGTTAAAAAGCAGTATTGTAGTGGATAATATGTGTGACTTGATGGAGAGGAGCTATTTGTGAGCAAATCAAAGTCCTTTCCATAGACACCAAAAGGAGTGCCTCAAGGCTATATACTAGGTCCGCGTAGAGTTCTCACAAAAGCCATTATATCATAGCAAATCTGTACGGTTGCAATATGACTGCTGTTGATGTGGTTGTGTAGTCTGCATCCAAAACCTAGATGAAAGAAATTAGTAAATTTTTGTTTAATATGCCCCCTACCTAAGTGACTGCAAGTGCACCCCCCACCCCCCATCTTGCATAGACAGTTTTGTGATGTCCAAATTCTGTCTGCAGCATGAGAAGCGTACTTTGTTGAGCTCTGTATACAGTTTAAATGCAATTAGTGCATGATTCTAATTAGCAAGACGTGCCATAAGATGCAGCAGATAATGGAGTGAATGTGGGTGTTTTGCAAATGATGAATACTCAAACACAAAGACAGTGCAAGGGAAGATACTGAACATTAAGTTTGACTTTGAATTTCTTTTCTTTTCTTTTGGCCACTTTGTGCAGATGTTTCATAAATTGGGAGATTTCTCTTTAGAATGGTTACTTTTTTTGCATCTTTTACTAAAACTGGAAAATCTAAATCTGATGTAAAACGAAACATGATGAAACTTGCCTGAACGTTTGATGTTGTAAGCTGCTTGGTTAGAATGGTGTCAAAGAAAAAAAAAAAACTGGGTAATTGTACAGAGATGAAAAACAAATTTGTATAAAAGACATATTTTTGTACTTCATCAAATCTCTACATGCATGTCAGCAATAAAATTTGATATGGAAAATCTTTGTCTCTCTGTAGTTGAAGTGTATATGTTTTTTAATTAATTTTTTAGACGAGTATACATTTTTTTATAAAAAATTATATATATATATATATATATATATATATATATATATATATATATATATATGTATGTATGTGTTCAGATGCAAAAGCCTCTAAATGCCATCTGAAATTTTCTTCTAGAATGACCATTTTTATCAAGCTCGTATATTTAAATTCAATAACTTCACTTAAAAGGCAATGAAGATTACCTATTAACTATCATTTAAGTGAAATTACTGAACCTAAATATACAAGCTTGATAAAAATGGTCATTCTAGAAGAAAATTTCAGATGGCATTTAGAGGCTTTTGCATCTGAACTCATATATATATATATATATATATATATATAAAACAGTATTTAAAATAATATCTTTAGTAATAACAGTATTATACTTTGTTTTATTTGAAATAATCACTTTTTATTCATTTTAATTCCTTCTCAATTACCTTTCATTTTAAATAAATGTAAAATCTAGGTTTTTTTACTTTTTTTTTTTTTTTGCATTTTAGATTCAGTTCTGTCCTCTTGTGGTAGACTTATGAAATTACATCCACGACTGTCTTCTCAGACTATCTTTTCTGAATTAAATTGATTTGTTTGGGTGAAGTGATAGAGAGCAGTTCCAAAGTGTTTGTTTTAATGTCATCCAGACTAACCTTTAAGATATCTTTTTTATTTTTTTTATTACAGATTCTTGGTAAAAATATATATTTATTGGTATTTTGGTATTTATTTTGAATGTTCTTTTAATCAGTTGTTCAAGCATCTGTGTTTCCCCTTTTACAGAAGACTTTTATTCAAGTGTGTGTGTGTGTGTGTGTGTGTGTGTGTGTGTGTGTGTGTGTGTGTGTGTTCGTTAATCACCTGAACGTTTGTGTAGATGTTGGAGCTCTTAAGTTGCTGGTCTCTATTCACCTTGCTTTCCTCTGTGCCAATTTTGTGTGCCAGAATAAGCTTCAATGTGGACCAAACCTTATTAGTCAAAGACCTGGACACATAACTATTTTGAAGCAAACCATATCAGTCCAACACATCAAAGTACATCTCCCAGAAGAGTTGCAAAACCAACTATAGCCTAATACTTTGCAAGCCACTTTTCTGTTGAAAGCATATTTTGATAGCAATCACTCCCCTGACATATTCAACGCATGTGTCCTCCTGTTTTGTTGAGCGATTTGAACAGCAAGAAACATTCACAATGCACACAAGGCATCCATATGAGCTGTTGAACAAAACTCTGCTCGCAAAGCAAATTCTTCAGCTGTTCGTATTCATTTCGCTGTGCCTGTCCATAGTGTGCTCAAAACAACACATGGAAGTTTACATGTGAGCTCTCCAGAGCACAGTTTAGAACATCCTTTATTGATGATCTGGTTTCCTGTGAAACCATGCTCAGAATACGATGTGTGTTGGACCGGTTTCTTTATAAGGCCCTTGTAACAGCTCAGGCTGCCTGGAGTTAATGTAGCAAAATGGAAGTGTTTGATGAATGATGTTACTGCAACCCTGGAGTTCAGTACTAGTTTTACGACTCAAAATCAGCTTTATCCAATGTGTGAACCGCTACGCCTCACAGCAATGCCCACATTAAAGACAGAGAACAGTGCTGGCTAACTCAAAACAAGGGTTAAATTGGAGACATTTATAGTGAATGCTTTGGTGTGGGTTGTGAAAATCTTGTGTACTGCAGACATACAAGTTTCCTATCTTATAATAACCATTCTAGCTCAGTTGGCAGTGGTTAACATTTTATTTTAGTTATATTATTATTTAATTACATTTGAAGGTTTTAATAATTTCCTAGTACATACAGTATGTATGTGTGTATATGTGTATATATATGTATATGTGTATTCATTTATTTGGTAACATTTAATTAAATATTTGTCATATATTAATTAATTAGTGCTGTCAAATCGATTAATCCAGAGGTGGGCAAACTTTTTAGGGCCACATCAAGTTTTGCTAACCAATTGAAGGGCTGCATACTAAATCCATGATAAAATATATTTTATTTACATTGGAGGTATGCATGAGTTATTTAAATATTCAATTATTTAGAATAATAAGACACTATGGGCTGCACCCTAGGTAGGGCTGATCAAATTAAATCATTTACACTGAAAAATTACAATTGCATTAAATAATGTAATGAGATTGTTTTAAATATACAGAAACGTTGGAAAGAATGATACTTTTAAACATAACACTAAACCACCAACAGGTGGAGGCAGGCGACCGTCTTAATGAGCGAGTCATTAATTCGTTCGTTCAAACGACTGATTCATTCAAGAATGTTTGTGAAGGGGTCATTGAATCTTTGACTCAACCGATTCGTTCAAAATGCTGAATCATTCAGTTATGAAAACACGGCTGACACCCTATGCTGACACCGTGTCCTCCTAACCAGACGCGATGCGATAAGATTCCAGCGGCAAATAATTTGTCTGTCCACACTAGATGCGACGCGACTGCGAGATGCGTAAAAATCAATCAAAACCCACAGCCAATCAGAACAGCGTGTGGGCGGGCTCTCGCGGCAAGTGCACAGCAACAGAGTAATCTTGACGGCACTCGCAAGAAAATGGTTAAAGGGTTAGTTCACCCAAAAATGAAAATTCTTGTCAGTAATTACTCACCCTCATGTTGTTCCAACCCCGTAAGACCTTCGTTCATCTTCGGAACACAAATTAAGATGATATATTTTTGATTAAATCTGAGAGCTGGCTCACTTCTCCATAGGCTTCTAAAGACGTTATAACTTGCTGGCCCAGAAAATGCATTAAAGACATCGTTAATATAGTCCAAGTGACTACAGTGGCTCAATCTTAAGTTTTATAAAGCGACGAGAATACTTTTTGTGCGCAAAAAACCCCAAACATAACGACTTTATTCCACTATTCATTTCCTTCTCTCTGGGCCTCGAGTTTTTTCACGTTGGATAACTGCGCAGCGCTTCTGTGTTGTACGTCACACATGACCAGCGCCGGCCAATAGTGAGCCTACGTGGTGACGCGCAACACAGACGCGCTGCGCTAAAACACTAAAGAAGGAAATGAATAGTGGAATAAAGTCGTTATTTTGGGGGGGTTTTGCGCACAAAAAGTATTCTTGACGCTTTATAAACTTAAGAGTGAGCCACTGTAGTCACTTGGACTATATTAACGATGTCTTTAATGCATTTTCTTTGCCAGCAAGTTATAACGTCTTTAGAAGCCTATGGAGGAGTGAGCCAGCTCTCAGATTTAATCAAAAATATCTTAATTTGTGTTCCGAAGATGAACGAAGGTCTTACGGGGTTGGAACAGCATGAGGGTGAGTAATTACTGACAGAATTTTCATTTTTGGGTGAACTAACCCTTTAAGTAGTCAAATTCAAAAATAGTAGGCTACACCATTTAAACATTAAATGCATAGGCTACTGAGTTACTAAAACAATATTTGTCAAATAATACACTTGTTTGTTCACAGTTTGAACGTTCTTGTTTCCATTTGTTTAATTTCAAGATCTGAGGTGAATTATCCATTGTTGCTTTTACAGCTACAAAGCCTGACAAAGCTGGATCACTAAATGATATTCAAAGTCACATTACACGCTTTTAACATTAAATAAAGCACAAACAGTACCTGAGATTATCATTGCCACACTTTGTGTTAGTTGTTCCAGCGCGACGTCGCAGAAAAATAGAACCGCTTCTAAAATAGAATTGTCGCGGCTGGTTAGGACAAACTCTCATTAACATGGAAAAGATACATTTTATCGCGTGTCTTGGCTACGCGTCGCGTGTAGTTAGGACACGGTGTAAAACTCGTGTAATATTTTTAAAAACTCCCTCGCGGGCCGTAGTTTGAAATTGTAGTTTAAATTTGTACATAATTTTTTACATTTATTTGTTTTTATTTTAATTTGGTTACATTTATTTTAATTAATTTTAATTTAATATATTTTTATTTATATATTTAGACCAATGCTTGCTCTTCTTGTCTGGTATGAAAACTGCCAAGTGTAGCCAGATACAGTAGGTCAAGATACTTAAGAATTGCCATAAAATCCTCCTGATTTGTCAAGTTACCAGGAGGTTTAATGACTAAATTGAGAAAGAATTTGGAACAGCTAAACATAAAGTTCATGAAGAGGGAATCTAATTTATGCAGAGACAAAATCCACCTGAACTGCTTTTCTGGATACCAGTTTATATAGAGTCTCCCTCTGCTGTGACGGAGTTATATTACATTATAGCTAAATCATTTCTGACTGTTTTAAAGAAAATGCTTTCAAGGAAATGATTTAATGAAAAATATATTTTTTGATTTCTAGTAAATATAAAAACAAACAAACAAAAAAAAGCCTTTTAAGCCTCGACTGTCAGCTTTCACTGTAAAGAGCAGTGTGAGAAATCTTAAAACAACTATTTTGTCTTACAGGTATGGAACAACTTGAGGGTCAATAAATTAGGTAAAAGACCTTTGGGGGAACTCTCTTGGTCCATCACATGTGCTTTCATTCCTCTTGAACACATAGCTTTGGCTTTGACAGGATGCAGGATTCATGACAGGATACATTTGTTTCCCCCTCTGAGCAGCACTGGAGTTTTGTGTTGTGGAACTCCCTGAATATCTTTCTTTCTCAGTGACAGCTGATCTAGTACATTGTCTCTTGAGTAAAGTTTGACGTCTAAGGGTCTTACAGATTTTTATCAGACCATTCTTGTACCCAAGTAATCGCATATGATGACATGATGATGTTCAGTGGTCACTCACAGTCCCTAATCTCCAATTTTTAAGTGTAAGCAAGAACATTCGCCTTAAATAATAGTCTTCTTACTCTGTTGAATTAGGAAGGTTGCCAAGCAGTAATTGAAGTCTCTGTCGTGATCCTCCAGAGAGGATCATCTTTGTTGTCCATTCCATTCTTGACTCTTCCCAGTCCCCCATTCTGGGGCAGTATCCTCCATCCGACCCGAGAGCCCCATTGATTCCATTATCCGCTGGATGAGATCCAGACTCTGCTGTAGTGGAGGACGTGCTGAGTAACCTGCTGTGTCTCTGTCTCAGGGGCTTTTGTGTCCTTGACCTTGAGCGTATGAGATATGACCGCTCTCACTGCTTTTCCAAAAGCTTTGACACTGACTTATCTGCCACCCTGTAAGGACTGAGCCTGTATGCATTATGTGTATGCATCTAACAGAGCCTCACGGCCCACACGCTTCTTACATGTTCGTTCCTGTATTAAAATCCAAACTTAACTTGAACCTCTATGAAATATTTAAGTGTCAATTGCTTTGTCAACAGTGAAACCCAACTCAGCTGTTTTTGGAAAGTGTTTAATTATCTCTAAAATCATGTGTAGCAGAATAACTGAATGATATAACATGGTGTTCATTATGTATTAAACAGTTCAAAGCAGATCAAAACTTTAACATAGCTTACTGTACAATATTACACACTTCACCAAGAACTTCAAATTACTACCATGAAACAAGGTAGTCATCTATTAATCTTTTTTTTTGTTTTTTTTTTGGCTTTTCAAATCACTTGAAAACCTTGCATGTATGGGGTACACAGTGTGTATTTTTTTAAGTATTGGTGGCACTACATTTCATGTTTTTTTCTGTTGTGAAAACTATTAAATATATTATGCAACAAAGTTTTTTTTTTTTTTTTTTTCAGGATCGGCTTAATTTATATTCAATTCATTGTAGTATTTTTATACTGTTCTTTTATTAATAACTGATTAACATATAAACAAATAATTATAATAACAATAATAATAGTAAAAATAACTTTAAATGTGGTACTGGTTTTTGCTCTATCATTCACTCACTTAGTTTTCAATTTTAAAATGTCTATTTAATTAACAAAATCACATGAGTCAGGGCTGCATTGTATTTAGTGCCACAAATTATAGTAACAAGTTTGCAAAGATGGTAAGCCTCATGTAATATGCAGTAAAATAAACGGCTTGTGTAGACAATCAACATTTCTGGAGGTTTTTTTTCTGTACTCCATTCATGTGAAGTGCTATATTTTAGCAGAAACTGTATCTTTCTGAACTCGTCACAGTCCAGGTCATTCTCCTAAGTCTTTTCTTGCCATGTCTGCTTATTTTTGTGTCTCCGTATATTTGAGAAATTGAAAACAGGCTTGGAGTGAGGTTGTCTTTCTGCACTTGCCTGCTTACTGTGAACATCTGGTTTTGGGGTGAGAGTGACCTCTTCATTGGGAACCCATGTCTCCTCTGTCAACACTGAGGGATGCCAGAGCTGAGAGATGGACAGGGATGCCGATATGACTGCATATGTATATGTGTCAGAGTTTATTGCCTGTGTGTTCAGTATCATGAGCATTCTTTTTCTTTTTTGTTCCTTTTTTTGTTTGTTTAAGAACCCACTGGTAATTTTCTAAAATGTTCTTCCTGTTCTGGGCAATCTTAGAAACACTCAGCTGCTCAAAATATGCTGTTTATGAGTATTTTAAATGAATAAAACATGATTGTGTTCATGAATTATATTAATAATCGTATTATCAGTCATGTATAAGTCTCCATGATATTCTGGTCCCTTCAAGTTCATATAGGCTAGGATCATTCCTTCAGTGTGAATATATGATCATTTTATTGTCAGCCAGGGAATATCTGATCATTTCGAAAACGAATAGCATATTATTAGTAGACTGCGTGTTTTTTGGATATTCACGTCCACAGCACAAATTGTATTTGATGGGTAATGCTGAACATTTGTATTTAGGGTTAGATGTTTATCCAAATGTCCAGATTAATACAGTTCCATCATGGTTACCTGGTCATTTAACAGCAACTCTCTCTCACTATCTGCACATCTCATTGAAATCTAAATTGAAATTTAGAGGTTACAAAGTGGCCAAAAGTGTGTGTATGTGAAAGTATGTATGTTAAGAGAGAGAGAGTGATTACGACTCTAACAGCTGTCCTCCCTTATACAGACACATCTCTATGGAGAGACCCAGAGGAAGCACAAGTTCAGCTTCCAAGAGAATTGGAGAGAAAAAAAAAACATCAGGAAAGGCATCTAGAGCTCCATGTTTGATCAATCCTCTCACCACTGGGAGTCGAAACAAACTTTGGCAAAACACAGCATCTACATTCCTTTCAAACTGAAGGCAGGCATTCGTTGGTATGCAATAATGTTTTAGCCATGAGATGTGTTGAAAACAATGTTTCGCCACACCCGTGTCATTTCATATCCTGGCAACTGAAGTCTGTTGTTGTCATTGCCTTTGGCTCCTGTGCAAAGACATCTTATGAATTAAACTGATGATTTGCTGAATTTTAGATCTTGTCTTCTTTAGTGGGAGAAAGCACATTTGGTAAAAGCATTACACTTAGGAAACTGGGTTGAATGAAACATTTCTTTTTAATCCTTCATCTGTATATATGGGTTACCAAGGATGTCTTTTTGTTTGGGGACAAACTGATGTGCAGTAAATAATGAAAAAAATAGCAAAGCATTGCTGAAATATGAACAAGCTCAGACGTCTATCTGTGCATTTGAAATCAAGTCTTGCTGTGTGGCCATTAACGCCCTGCTAAGCCTTTAGAATTGCCAGTCCTCTGCGTTTCCACTACTTGCTTCCTGTTCTCCCCGTTCTCTCCCGAGAGATGAGGGGGTCATTATTTAAGTTTCCTCTGTATCTAAAGTGAGCTTTGGTGTGGGTGGCTTGGCTGAAGAAACCTCCCTCGACATGCTATAATCAGAGAGCTAAACTTCAGACAAACTCATAATCTTAGCAAAGCCCATCTTCATAGGACATATCAGACACTGACAAAGAAAACTGTGTGTGTGTGTGTGTGTGTGTGTGTTTGTGTGTGTTTCCTCTGAAAGAGTTACTCATTACCGCTTCCAGTATTGGCACTGCTCTGACTTATCAAACAACCCTTCCAGTCTTTATGAGTAAAGCTTCCTCTTCTAAAGCTCAATGTGGTGAATATTGCTCTCATTTGAACTAAGTTGCTGTTTGAATGTTTGATGTCATGTATTATGAAGTGACTCCCACTTTCCTGGAATCCTTTTTGCACAGGAGGGAAAAAGAGAGAGAAGAGAGAGAGTGCTTGGTGACAGATACACCAGCCTAGAGAAGAATGGCAACTTATTAAGCTTTGTGGTAAACAGCTATTTTTACTAAGCTTTTCCTCTCCGGCCTCTCAGATACTGCTACATGCTCATCATGGGCTTATGTGGGAAACGCTAAATAGTGATGGGAGCTGTCTGGGTTTGGCCAAACCACGCAGAGTGACAAACTGCCTTGCAGGGTGCAATTGTCCCTCTCCCAGCCACACCACCATGAAACCAGGGTGGAGTACCAATGGCTTCTTTTGTCATAGTTTATGACCAGAGATGCCATTGTGACCTGCTTTTTGCCAACCACCGTGAAGATAAATTTAGAGTCCATTCCGGTGGTCTGGCACATAGTACTGATGTCTATTGAGCCTGTAGAAACAAATCCCTGCAGAATAATAATAATAAAAAACATTAAATTACATGTTGGTGGTTGCCAAGGAAGGAGTTATGTGGTTGTTAGGGTGTTCTGGGTGGTTGCCAGGGAATGCTAGTGGTTGCTAAGTTGCTTTGAAAGTTAAAAAGGGGTTCTGGGTGGTTGCCACTGTATTGCTATTTAGTTAACTATGTGTTTTAAAATTTAGAAAGGTCTTCTGGATGGTTGCTAAGAAGTTATGTGGTTAATACGATGTTCTGGTGGTTGCCAGGGTGTTGCTATGTGATTGCTAAGGTGATTTGAAAGACACTTAGTGTGTTGTTTGGGTGTTCTGTGTGGTTGCCAGGGTATTGCTAGTGGTTGCTAAGGTGATTTGAAAGTGTAAAAGGTGTTCTAGGGGGTTTGCCATCGGGTTGCTATGTGGTTGTTAATGTGTTAAAAAAGTTATTGTAATGTTTAAGTGTTTTAGATGGTAGCCAGGATGTTGCTATGTGGATGCTAAGGTGTTTTGAATGAATAGTGTGTTATTAAGGCTTTCTGTGTGGTTTCCAGGGCATTGCTAAGTTGTTGCTAGGTTGTTCTGGGTGGTGATTATTTGGCTTAATATGGTTTAGATGCTCTTTTGATGTAAATACATGTATTTTGTTGGGTGTTTTTTTTTTAATTGCAAATTTTATTGCCCATCAGAAATAAAGTAAGTTTGATTGATTAAAAAAGTAATAGCAACGAGATTTGTTGTGTCATACATACTAGCGCAACTATGAGCAATAATAGTGATGCTTGTCATAGCATGCAAAAAGAAACCTGAAATATATGTACATAAAGTATGGGGGAGCTGAAACAGTGAACGAAAGGAAAACCGCTCATCTCTGCTTCTGTTGGTGAGTTCAGTCCAAGTTTTTCCCCCAAAGGTTGTATATATATATACTCAATGGCAGCATATTTGTGTAATGTGAGAGTGTGTGGGAGACGCCAGAACTCTTTTCTGGGTGAGACATATGAAACACCATAAACCACCATCTGCTGAAAGGACTTGGATGGGATTTTACTGTGTAATATTATGGGCTGTAAAAATAACTCCTGTAAGAAGTTAACAATACATTATAGAATTGACGGGTGGATGTCTATACCACATTCTGCCCTCTAATTCACGCTTCTCACGGAATCTTTTTTTGAAGGCTCTCCTACATGAAACTGTAATCCTTCCATCTCAAAGTGAAGTCAAATCATTGTCTTTGGGGTATTAGGCAATCGTTCTGAAATCCTGTGAAATCAATAGAAATGAAATCCATTTCCAATGACGAAATAGCAGTAACCATAACACAATAGGATTTCACAAGTGTCCCTTGAGCACCTAGAAAGCTTCAAAGTGTGCAGTCATATTCAAGTTTCCTCTGGGGTCATCGTCATGCTTTCTGACTCATTGGGAACATGTCTGTGTGATGAGGTTTTGGACCCTGGGACTTTTTTTTTTCTTCTTTTTTTTTTTTTTAAAGGTTTCAGTTGACCCCAATAACTTGTGTGTGTGTGAGTGTGTGTGTGTGTGCATCTATAAAATTGGGAGGAAAAAACAAGTAACAGATGTAAGGCAAGCTCCTAGGCAAAGATAAATAAGTGATAAAAAGTAAAATGTGTGTTATATTTCCAAATGTGTGATTTTAACTGAAAATAGAAGGCATCTTTAATTACAGCTATAGAAATATAAATTTTATAAAAGCAGTTTGATGACACAAAAGCTGTGTCATGTGAAGGGCTTGAATAAGTTGAATCACTGAGTACAATTAAAGAAAAATATCTAACTTAGTAAAAATTGTATTTGTAACGATAACCAGCTGGAGTGCCCTTGAAAGCCTCCAGAGGGCACTCCACACCAGACTATCATGTTTCACTCACAAACTACATTTCCCATAACTCACTGCCCGGACTCATCATCACTTATCACTGATCACATTCACCTGTACCTCATTCACTGATTGCATTCACCTGTCTCATCCTGTTAGTCTGTCTATTTATACCATGTTCATTCATTCACTCACCGCGAAGTCTTGTTTGTGTTTCCCTGGTTTTTTTGATATCTTGCCTTGTTCCCTGGATTACTCTCTTGCCTCTGGTCCCTGCCTGTTTTGTTTGTTTTGTTTCTTTCTTTGTTTTGACTGCCTGCCTGTGTATGACCCTAGCCTGTACATTGGATTACGCCTCTGGATTTCCCCAGCCAATAAAGCTGCATTTGGATCTAACCTTCGTGTCTTGGAGCAGTTCGTGACCGAAACAAGAAAACCAGGGAAAAACGCTCAGAGATGCAGTGTAACACAAACAAGACTTCGCGGTGAGTGAATGAATGAACATGGTATAAATAGACAGACTAACAGGATGAGACAGGTGAATGCAATCAGTGAATGAGGTACAGGTGAATGTGATCAGTGATAAGTGATGAGTCCGGGCAGTGAGTTATGGGAAATGTAGTTTGTGAGTGAAACATGATAGTCTGGTGTGGAGTGCCCTCTGGAGGCTTTCAAGGGCACTCCAGCTGGTTATCGTTACAGTATTTCTCATATATGAGAAGAAAAAATTCGAATGCAGTCACATTTGAGGATTTTTATGTTGCAGCACAAAAAAGCCACAGAAAAGATTTAATGTTTAAAATATTAGAATGTAGGGGAAATGTATTTAACATTTTGTAATATTAATAGTATAAGTATTATTTTAACAGTCTGCCCCCAAATAATCTGGTACAATTTACCTCACAGCATTGCTTCATTTAATATTTCATGGCTATTCTTTAGCCGAATAATTAGACTTTTTTAAAGAATCTATCAATCATAAGCTCTTTATATGATCACGTGACAGTTTTCTAGATTACCCACTGACACATCTTACCCCAGTCTCCCTTAATTATAGGCCAACTTGTTATTCTCAATGAATATTGCCTGTATATCATTTATAGTGTTGCTAAAGAAATGTAACTCAACAGTTTCTTTTGGATATGAATAAACCTCTCTATTTTGCCAGATTCCTGACTATGCCAGATTTTGAAGATCCCTCTGAAGAAAAAGGTATGTTTCTGTTGGACAGCAGGGTCTGCTATATTTCTCATATGCGAACATAATATTCCAGTTGATCCGTTATGTTATTGAAGTTCTGAATGAAAGTGTGATTGTGTTAATATCCTCTGTGAGTGGTGTTTATTTCCATATTTTTAAAGGCCAGAAGCTGCATTCATTTGTAAAAGATCCCCTTCATTTCCTGTCATAATGTATGTATTTGAAATAAGTGATGGCAACAGTATATCTGTAGGGTTTTATGGAAGCTATGCGTGGTTCAGATTAAGAAGTCTGAAATAACAAGGATAGAGGAACTATTTCAGAAGTCCATTAAATTAACCCGATAGCATCTTTTCCTGTGTTAATTCAATTCAGCTACCAAAATAGGGTGGATTTTTTTTAACTTCGCAGAACCGCAAGGCACTTTCGAAATATTTAGTTTGGATTAAAAAGCCAGAGAATTCAATACAGTGGAAAGTTCAGCTATCACAAGTATGAATATGTGATTTATATTAAGCTGGACCGAATAGAAGAAGAGAGAACCAATGAGACTTTTGGGAGAAGGAATGGAAATGCATGACCTTTCTAAAAGGGAGGCAGCAAACTCTTAGCATTTGCCAGAGTCACAATTATTTTACCTTCTCCTCTGTTGGAATGTTTTTGTCACTTGGCGCCGGCCCTGAACTTGTATTGCACAGCCTGGGCTTTGGTGCTGAAAAGCTTTACTGTAAAAAGAACTGTAAAGGATGAAAGTGGTGCTTCTGTTATACTGTAGCTGCCTCACATGTCTTTATCTAATTCTGTTCCAGATACTGCAAGTTGCAACATATGGGTATTTTAGCTGCAAGGGGACCATTTCAAAATCCTGAAACTCTTCAAACTAGTGGATTCATGAATAGTTCACAATGAGACAAAAAACATCCATTAAGAAAGTAAACATTCCATTTCCATTTTATGTTGATTATAAAATGAATTGCAGGACATAGAACAATACTGATGGACACAATTGTGTCATCAATGCAGAAGTAGATTGTGGAAGTTTATTTTTATTTATTTTTTTCATCTGAAGCATGTATGTTGAAGTCTGCTGCATGTGGTTTCCTCTCATGTGAAGTTGTTTATAGCTGGTTCTGAGTCAATCCCAGACAGGTGGAAGGAAGTGTCCTTTTTTCCTCTTTCGCATCAGCTGTGTTTACACTTGAACTCATAAATGGGCCACATACACCCATCTGGAGCTCTGGATGAACATAAACCCTGTAATATACTGGTGCCGGTGCTACACACTTTGCTTTTTAAAAAGCATTGGTCTTGAATAGATCAGAAGTTCCAAAAATGTGTCTTTGATCAAATTATTTGAAACCGTACTCTTTAAAAAAAAAAAAAAAAAAAATGTTATGCATTTCATAGCATTTTATATTACTATTACTATATTAAACTATCAATTTTAAATAATGCAAACCTGTAATCTAATGACCTTGTGCCAATTATTTCCAGCCATTATACATTTCAATGAACAAATAAATCAAATTTTAAATTTCAATATCAAATTTAAACATCATGATATCATGGCTTTGGTGGAAAATTCAGAATTTTATAAAGCGATCGTGTCTCTTCAGAAAATTTGGACTAAACCTCTTAGTTTTATGATCTCTTAATGAACTTTTTGAAGCGTCAAAGTGGTAGTTGTGGCTGTCAACTGAAGGACAGAAAGGTCTCAGATTTCATCTGAGATGAAAGATGAACAAAAGTCTTACTGGTTTGGAACGATGTGAGGGAGAGAAATTGATAACAGAATTTTCATTTTGGGATGAACTATCCCTTTAAAACAATACGCTTTCAGCTACCAAATAAATCTGTGGTACTCTTTTCAACATATTTTTACTCTTTTTAAATCCATTCTGCAGAATTCCACAGATTTTGTCCACAAAATCAGTCAGAAAATGCGATTAAAAATCCACAGATTCCATTTGGGCCTTCTGATGGGTTTTAAATGTGTAATAGAGCAAGTTTCACGGAAACATCATCATGGTGATTATGAGGCAGCATGTGAGCTGAACCATCTGCTTCAATCCACAGTGTGTAAAGAGAAAGAGTGCTGGTATCCATCACTGACCTGTGTGATCCATCTAACCTCTGAACCACAGCTGTGCGACTGGAATGAGCTGTGAACCAAGACATGTCTGTCACAGAATTTCAGGTCTGAAATCATGAAAGTATCCTTGTTGATTGTACAGGCACAGAATTGGGTTATTTGTGACTGTTCATTCAGTATGAGTTTGAAATGCCCCCATTATAGCATCTCTTGTTCATGACCATAGAAAGCAACAGCATATGACTGAAAATCCTAAGAAGGGCTCATGGTTGATAAATGGTATGTTGAAGGTATTTTTTTTCCCCGTGCTGTAAGATAGCAATGTAAACAGCCTGACACAGTAAACGCAGATTACAAGCCAAGAAGATAAGTTAACACGGCTGCAGAATTCCACTGACCATATTTCTGCATTCCACTGTCACAGAGTGTTACTTTACTTAAAACAATATACAGCTCCATTATGTCCATGTACAACATGTCTTGTAAGCATTAGGCTGAATATCACTTTTGTTTGTGCTGAAAGCGCCCTTCAAACTAAGAAATTTCTCACTGTTCAAAACTTTGGGGTCGGTAAGATTTTAAATGTTTTTGAAAGCATTATTTTCCTCAAATGTGTTATTTTCTAAAGAGGACATGTTTAAAATGAACATTTCAGTCTAAAACAGAAGCTCTGGATAAGTCAGCTGTGCATGTTTGTACTTGCTGAGTAGTTATTTTTTCAGATGGAGGGGGGATAATGATTAGTCTTTTTATATAGAGTGATGTTTAAGGTGTCCTCACCTGTGAGAAAGCTGTGTGAAAGGAGATAGTGTGTTTGACTGATGTTTACTTCATAGACAGATGTGCAGATAAATGGCACGTTTTCAAAAGAAACATGAAAGTATGGGTGTGTTCAGGTAATCACAGACTCCATATGCGTTTTAACCACCATGATTTGCATAGTATCGCTCAGGAAACTCATTTAGAATTATAGTGTAGAAGCACAAAAAGGTTAATCATTGTAAAAGCAGCCTGACACAGTGTTTGTACGCCGCTTTATTTCAATAAAGTGACATTTTAGAGTGAAAAGGGGTAGGCTATAGGGTGAAACAAAAGTAGGGTGGGATTTGATTTTATCCATTGGGAAATAACTTGATTTAAAAAATTGACCTTTAAATAACAGGAACACTGAGAGGAAGGAATGAAAATAAGGATACAATAAGTTGTTATTGAGGTAAAGCCAACTACATTATGATGAAAGATTATGAATTGAAACTTTTTTTTAATTTTGTGAAACTACTAGAAAAAAAAATAAACTTTACATGTGCGACTCATTTTTGGGTTTTCTTTTGATGCAGAATTAGATAAGTAAAATGAAACAGGCCTTTATGAGAGAAGATACCTTCGGTTTTAATTAGAGAGTCCCGAGAGAACTTAACCACAAGATACAGAAATGAACTGGCAGGCTAATGGCTGTAAGTTCACTGTGTGGTTACAACAATCCCAGAGTGCTGTGGTCCAGCTCAGAG
Source organism: Leuciscus leuciscus (assembly GCF_965113295.1). NCBI lineage: Eukaryota > Metazoa > Chordata > Actinopteri > Cypriniformes > Leuciscidae > Leuciscus > Leuciscus leuciscus. The sequence continues at coordinate 9,541,671 of NC_138744.1, forward strand.
TGTTTGTTTTAATGAATGTTGAGTCAGTTGTAAAGGAAGTAGAGGACATGGCATTGGGTCTGACCGCATCATGACACATATTCCTGTTATAACAGGGAGTTATTCAAATGTGCATCTGCAAATGTTTGTGCGAACCATATCTTCCAGTTCATCTTGAAATAAAGAGTATACATTTTTCACCCTTTATAATTCTGCTTTAAAAGTGGGATCCAAAATAGATCAACATTTTTATATTGCATTTACGATTTAAGTTGTCAGCCGATTCATTTGAGTGAAAATAAGAATTGAAAAATGATAATGAAAGTCAGATTTTCAGTAACTATATGGTTTCCTCTGTACATGTTTGTGCCAAACCCATGTTTCTTTGTAATAAAATGTTCTAAATCCTATGTTTATTTTTAGTTTTAAATTAGACTTTTTAATGAGGTCTCAGATTTTTGGACCCTAATGTCAACATATTATAATGACTGGGTTCTGCTATATGCACTTGAGCAGATATTGGAATATCCCATCAGTCTGTTTTGTGTCAGAGGTTGGGCTTGTTTGGCCCTCAGGCAGCGTGAGCAACGCTAACCTAACGCTAACCTGCAGTAAAGCTGCCAGCCTGGCTCCTCTCGACTTGCCCTATCAGCGCACCCCTGTAATATCCCAAAAGGACATCGTTCGCACACTGACTGCCCCCTGCCTGCCCTCGATGACCCATAAATCTGCAGCGCTGCTTCTCTTTTATAGTGCTGCTCGAGACTAAACATGCCACATGCACAGGATTTAGCTTAAAACACCTTCTGTTCTTTCTTTTTGAAGCTGTAATTTCCTGCGTTTGCTTATTCGGGCAATGAATCTATGTCACTTGCCACAAAATAAGTGACTTCCTGATTGCACAGGCTTTTTTTGGTACTTCTGAGAAAAGAATGTTGATTACCAAATAATGTCAACTCATTTTCTTAAAAAAGAAAGAAAAAAGAGAAGAAGATTACAGTGAGGCACTTACAATGTAAGTAAAAGGGGCCAAATTTCTGGAGGTTTATAATTTTTTATAAAAGCCCTTACATTCATTTTTCTGTTAAAACTTGTGTATTAACTGATTTGTGAAGTTGTTATTGTCATTTTTCGGTCATTTCAGAGGTTTAGGTAGTATGTTGTCATCAGTGTTGCCAACTACTTTCAATTGAAATTAGCTGAAGCCTCAAAAAGTTGTCAAATGTCACTAGATTACATAATGCGCCAACTGTCGGCACTTTACATTTGTTTTCTATTGTGACTGCACTATTAAAAGTGTGAGTATTTTAATGTTTATGAATTATTTTTATTTTTTGGTGGTATAATCAACATTATGGCAGAAAAGCTGTCTGTTGAGCTTATACTGAACTAGGAATAGTCTTTAATTTGATGTGGGGAGTATTATCGACATCTTTCATTTATAAACTCAACATGCTTTTCGTGCTCCAAGAATATGTCTTCTCACTTCATGAGAAATGAGAATTAATAAAAGAGAATAGAACCTGCCAGGTATATAATTACATTCTACATCTGTAACAACACTCTTTGGGTGACAGGAGTCAGACAGTAAGTCTACCTCCTTGTACATATAGCACAAAGGAAAGGATTGTGTGTTTTTACAGTGAGGATGTCTGTGAGGGCATCCTTAGGGAGGAGAGTGGAAACCAGGAAGCAAAGCAACAGAGCAGCGGAGCATGGAGGTTGAGGGTGATCTGTGATGAGAATTTGACATCTAACCAGGCTAGGTCACATGGGGGCATAAACAGTCAAGATTTGGGGTTTTATTCACAATGAAGCCCTGTTTAAGGTATAGTTCATCTTAAAGTTCCCATTGCATGAAAATGTCACTTTATGAGGTTTTTTAACCTTAATATGAGTTTCCCTAGCCTGCCTATGGTCCCCCAGTGGCTAGACGTTTTGATGGGTGTAAACCAAGCCCTGGGTATTTTTGAGATAATGAAAGCTCAGACGGGCGAATCTAGAAATCTTCCCCTTATTTAGGTTACCTCCCCTTTCTCTTCTTTGCCCGCAAAAAGAATTTGGCCCGCCCATGAGAAAATGAGTTGGGCGTGCGCGATATTGTTTTTTCCTCGAGAGACATCATGGCTTGCAAACGAGTGAAGCATGGCAGTTGCTCAGTGTTTGGATGTGCAAATTAACACAAAAGTATTTTTTTTAGTTCCTTCATCCGAGCCTTTCGAGAATTTCTGATGTGTAATTGTTCAAGTTCAGACAGATAATCTTTCTCTCAAAGTCGTTCAATACTGTTTATACATCAGTAAATCAAGCCAGTGACTAAACGACCAACTTCACATTGTTTCTCTTAGTAGGATGAAAATAATCTTGGTTAAACTGTGATTAATATATATACAGAAAGCGATCAAAGAACAATCTCTTTCCAATCGCCCAAGCTGTCAATCACACAGCGTGAGTTTATCTGGACACTTGCCAAAACTCGTTATGAAATCAATGGCGCTGTTACGCTGCACAATGAAGCTCTTACTGTTCTTACCTCATGTTTACATTGGTGAAATCATTAGTGAGAGTGCAGAAACTGCGTTGCAATGATAAGATCTTCATTCACACGATCTGTCATCTGTCCAATGCTCATCACTGCAACCTTTTATGTGATGGGAATAGATCTAAATACTTAAACTTCTCACGATTCGTTAATCCCGATAGCTGTTCCACATGCACACATTCCACAATCACAGCAGTGGGCGTTTACTCTGAAGTCTCACAGCAGACACGCCCCTTCAAACAGAGCGTTCAAATCAGAGGCTAAAATCAGGCTAGGAAATATGCCTTTTATTTCTAAATTATAACAACTTTTGATCTAAAAAACATACTAACATTATAAGGGCACCCCAGGAAACATTCTAAAATAATAAAATAATCCATGCAATGGGACCTTTAAAATTACAATTCTGTTATTATTTATTCATTTTCAGGAAAAGGTTCCCTTTGCATACTTATCAATTACTGATGATACAATCATAAGTAAAAATATTTGTAAATTGTTTTTGCTACTAATGTGCAAGAACATACATTACATTAATCGTTAATTTATTTTTTAAATGTTTGAGCCAATTATTTCCAGTCATCACACATTTGAACAATAAATCAAATAAAAAATGTTTAAAATGTACTTTTATTGAAATTTAGGTTTCACTTTATTTTGATGTTCCCTTTAACACTTTCTGTTGACTATAAGTAACATTCACCTACATGTCTACTAACTCTCATTAGAGTGTTTGTAGAGTATTAGTAGACTGGTAGGGTTAAGGTTAGAATAAGTTGACATGTAGTTGCAAAGTTACTTATAGTCAGTAGAATGTCTGTTGGAGGAGCATCACAATATAGTGGCAGATATTAAGCAGACAGTCTACTTATACTCTAATGAGAGTTAGTTGACACATAGTTGCAAAGTAACTTATAGTCAACAGAATCAAGGGGCCATCAAAATAAAGTTTTACCGAAACTTAAATAACATGATATCATGGCTTTAGGGGGAAATTCAGAATTCTATTTTGTTCTGTTCAACTCTGTTATGTTCTCTTCACCATCTAAATTTTTTATTATACATTTAAAAATGAAAGTTTGATTTTACAGCCATCTTTTTGACCACATGGTTCTAACAGTAAGGTTTTCTTTGTCAGTATCAGTACTTACATCAGCCTTGTCAAGCTAAACATAAAAAAAAACAGGCCTACTGATCACGTGTAGTTCTATGTTTTGCTTCATTATGTTTTGGTTCTGTTTTCCCTGTTCTGGTTTGCCCGAGTTCCCTGTGCTTATTAGTTTCCATAGTTCCTACTTTACGCACCTGTTCTGTTTTCTGTTGATTACTCAGTCTGTGAATTTAAGCCTTTAGTTCATTCAGTTCTTGGTTTGGTCTTGTTTGCGTCTTTGCTTTATGTTGTTGTTATACTATTACTCTGAGAATAGGCCTCATAATGCAATCATGAAGTTGCTATAAAACTGGAGCAATACAACAAGTTGTAATGGGTTTCTGCAGAATGGCTGCCCTGATAAAGGTAGAAGCTGATGATAAACAGGAACAGTAGCCTAAAACTCAGTGCAGCAATTGTTCCTATGTTAGCACAGCTGAAAATCACTTCCTTTAGGTAGCATTTGGGTCTTATAGTGCAAGAACCATAAATAACCAGAGATTTCAAACTGACTTGCACTGGTTTCTTATTGGCAGACTAACTTGTTTACTCTTTAACCAAATTACAGCCCAGAACACGCCACAAGGCGCCCACAGACGGTGTTTCCTTCTGAGTAGAGACTTAGTGACTCCCAGCTGTGGCATTTTTGGGAAGGTTCATTTTAGGTCCTATACCTCTCTCTACAGCGCAGTATCACAGACAGGTCAACTCTCAGGGAATGAGGAACTGTCTCCGGTCCTACACAACAATGAAATCTGCCCTGAGGCCTGCTAGTGCTGTATGAACATATTGTTTGTTGTTAGTGGTATTTCATCTTTCTTGATGCAAATATGGCCGTCTGGTGAATATAGGCATAGTTATGTTGACGAGTTTCTCCACATGTTTCAGATTGAGTACCTTTATTGAATTTTACCCACTTTGTTGTTTGCATGGCTGAAACTGCTCATTTTGCCTTAAGGCATAACATTTTAATGCAAAGTTTGACCAGGTAACTAATGCAAAGGCTGTGGGACTTTCAAGAGGAACATACTTGAGCATGCCAAAAAATATTTTATTTAGGATCGAATTGAGTCCACTGATATTAATTTGCATGAGCTGTTTCTCCAGAAGAATCATGCAAATCAGATAAAGGCACAAAATTTTGCATTGTTTATTGACACCCCATTTCTGTATATACATGCTTGATCATAATTTGATTTGAATAACTGTTGCCATGATCATTAGAAAATGTCCACAAATGTATTTTAAAAATTAAATTCTGCTACTTTCTGGTAATGGTATTAGTGCTAAATAAGCAATAGTGTAAAATAGTGCTAATTTGCATAAAGAGCTGTTTGCACTGAAACTAATGACAGTGGCATACAAAAGGCTATATGTATAGGCTATAAAGCAGTGTGTTTTTAGAGCTGGTATTATCAAGAAAAAAATACAGAAAAGTGTTGTAAATGTGTCCTAATTTATGACAGTATGAGTGAGTTTAATTTGTAGATTGATCGATCATTAATAAATTATTTAATCCACTGAACACTGCTGTGTGGTAATATAAAAACACTCTCCCAACAGCATACTGTTTCTTTTGAGCCTAATTCCTAGTCAAATTAAAATAATATAGTTGTATCACTTGTGATGGTGTTTTGTATAGATGTGGCCAGACGAGCAGTCTACCAATAACATTAGAGCGACAGCACTACCAACGCCCACAAGCGACTTCACAGTATAGAGACTAGCGGCATACAGCGACTAAATCGCTGGCTGTGTGAACGGGGCTTATGGGGCCACGTGGGTCACTCAATCAGCAGACATGTAACGTGTGATTAGAGTGATTGACAGAAAACCTGACAAGTTACAAAACAATATGACCTTTTCAGCTCATCATGAACCTGAACATGGGAGGCCCCTGAACTTGGGAGGCCCCTGGGCTTCAGACCAGGTAAGCCCGTGCATTAATGCGGCCTTGCCTAAAGCAGGTAGGTTTCTAACATGTTCTATTATCCTGTATATTTCATTGCTTTCCATTTAGTAACTTTTCATGGTGCAAGATAAAACATTAGTATTTGACCACAGATCTTTTGAAATAGGGCAAGGATGTGTCATAAATATCACGATAAATTGTTAGACAGAAAGACAGCTTTGTTAGGAGTCCGCATGTCACTATACCCTCTGGCTTCTCACAAGATCTTCTCAAGAGAATGTTGGTCTAGATGAGGATGGAGTCACATGGCTGCTTGCCGGAGGCTAACGTAAGACAAGTAAAGTAAATATATTGTCGACATTTATTACCAACAGAAGTTCTTTCATGTCCCCTGATGTTTAAAATGTTTTTAGCAAGCTACTTTTAATATCAGTAGGACTTCTATGACCATGTACTATAAATCTTATATTGAATCTGTACTTGTGGTAAATGTTAAACATGGAAACTCATTGAATGGCATTGTCAACCAATAAGATTATTGGCATTATAAGCAGACTGGGTTATCAAACAGCTTTGAAAATGTTTGTCTTACAAAAAGCTAGAGCTATTCTTGCAGATTCAACTCATCCACTGTTCCATGAATTTAAAAAGCTTCCCTCTGGTACGTTATAGTATGCCTAGACTTAAAAGCAATTGGTATAGGCATTCGTTTATTCTCACTGTAAGGCTTTTAAACTTAAGATGTCAGAATGTTGTGTTTGCTGTTTATGTGTTGACATGGTTACAAATGTTATGCTGCAACAAAAATTGTCCTTTGGGCTTATAACTTGAACTAATTCATATAAAACAAGTAGGCTAGGGTATTTGAAGCTTAGGGTCTTGTTTACTCGACACTGTTTTCAACTAAAAACGGAAAACTTTTTATGTGTTTTGGTCGTTAATTTACACAACAACAGCGTTTCAAAGTGCACGTTTTTGAAAACAATATTGTTATTGTCTCTGTGCAAATTTGTGAAAACGGTGACGTCACGCGCATATTACGTGTTCAGTCTATAGTAGTTTTTCTTTACAAAGTGACATCGCCACCTACTGGTCTGGCAGGCATACTACAGCGTTTTTAATAGTTTTCGCGGATCACTGTGAACGAGGATCGCTTTTACAAAGTTGTCGTCTGTACACAAAAAACGCTAAGGAAGAAAGTTTCCGTTTTTAGTAAATGTTGTCGTGTAAATGTGCTCTTAGTGTGAGGCATCAGATGTAAAGCTGTGGATTTTGATGATTCATTTCTAAAGACTGCAGTCTGTCAATACTCCCTCGACTGCCTTTCCTTCACTGCTGGCATAATTACTGGTTTAGCCTTGTGAGTTTGTGACACCAGCGCCCCATAAGTGCTGATAATGGCAGCTCCAGCATTCCACAGGGGCTAAGCTACAGCTGGAGCCTCAAGGCTGACTGGAGAACTGGCCAACTACACACAGCCTCCCTGCACAACCATTTCCATGGCGTTTTTAATGTGTCTGTTTGTTTTGAGGAATGGATCTGTCAGGTCATGTGTTTTACCACACTGCCAAAATGTAACCTTATGAAAACATCTTGGGGCAGTGTAATTGGCATTTAAGCGCTCTTAAGGGAACATTGCCTTATCTAGATTGAAAATTATGTGGTTTGAATTTTGTGGTGAACGATCGTTTGTGAGTTGGTGTCTGTCTTTGTCAATCAACATTTGAAAATTTCCACCAGCTTAAACACACAAGATGTTCTAACTCATATCACTATTCTGCCCTACAAAGCAAAAAGGCAGTAACTGCATTTTTGGTCAAAAATGAGTTATTATCCTTTTCATGACATTCAAGGCATCCTTTGTTATGTGACAAAACATCTTATCTCAAATGTGTGTCGTTTTGGAGAAAAATGGTAATAGTTTTTTGAGAATCTGTAGTTACTGCCTTTTTCCTTGGTATGGTGCCACGTTTTTGGTAAGTAATACAAAGCAAATGTACAAAGCAAGAATACAGTAACTGCAAAATAGGGGTAAAATATCAAATTAAATATGGGGATTGATATGTACAAAGAGTAAGCTAATATAAAGTAACAAAACAGCCACATGTCCAATAATCTACCTACAACTACTTAGGCTGGATGACAGAATAACTTTAAAGTCATTTTTCTCAGTTCTGCACTCTGCGTAGTTACTGCCTTTTTGCTTTGTAGGGCAGTATTAATATTGCTCATACATTGTGCCCAAATTTTGGAGCCACAGCCGAATTAGCAAATGCATGATTTGATTTGTTAAACATGAAAAGGACTTATCCGTCTGGCATGGCCGCTCGCTCTAACCTTAACATAGATAAATGTTCACTATTATTAGGCGCATATCCAAGTGTTTGTGCGAGTGTGGAGCGCGCACTGCATGACATGGAGGCGCCGACGCGATTATTGCATTTTCCTATAAACAGTGGAAACAACTTAAAATACTCAATTTCTGGCCATACAGAAAATAATAATGAATCAGTCGCAACTACTTTTATTTGTGTAAACTCACAATAACAAGAAAACTTTGTGCTTTTGTAAAATAAAATAAAACTATCAGGGCGCGCTTTCATGGACTGTGAATTGGAGCGCGTCTCAAAAATAAACAGAAACACAGCGTAGAGGAAATATATCTATATAAAGCTTGAAATGTCCACTTTTAAACAATACATTTACTATAGTTGACATTATTTCATTAGTAATAAGTATCCAGCTCTTTACATTAAACTTGAGTAAACAATTAGTTAATGAACTAATAAAACAATAAGACAAATATTAAATTAAGATGCTAACTATATATTTCTAAATAGCATTGTTTGTTCCACCACGCAAATGACTGTTTTTAAGGTGACAATCTGTTACACATTTGAAGATTTACTGTATCTTGAAAGTTGTTGTATTGTATTGTATTGTATCTTCTGGCATAAAGATGAAGATTGACATTTCGTTAATTAAAAAAATAAGCACACAATTTTGTAAAAATAAACAACTTATGTTCTGTTAGATGTTCTGTTTTGACTACTTTTTGAATTTTGTATAATAATATCTCTAGGCAATGAAGATAATATAAAACATTATATAAAACATAAAATAAAATACATATATATATATATATATATATATAAAGGGCCTCATTGATTAATTTTTCCCTGGGGCCCCCACTCAGTGTTGGTTCGCCTCTGCCAACACTGCTCATACTTGGTTAGGGATTTGAACAAACCCTTAAAATGAAGTATTACATTTTTGTGTATAACTTGTCCCGCACTGTTCGTATTACAGACTTGAAATGAAAAATCAAAATGTGAGACTCAAAATGTGTACAATTCCGTTCAATAGTTTGAGGTAGGTAAGATTTTATTAATGTTTTTGAAAGTCTCTCACCACAGCCGCAGTTATTGTGTATATTGTGAAATATAGAAAACTGAATATAGAATATATAAACTGTTTTCTATTTTCATATATTTCAAAATGTAATTTATTCCAGTGATGCAAAGCTGAATTTTCAGCATCATTACTCCAGTATTCAGTGTCACATGATCCTTCAGAAATCATTCTAATATGCTGATTTGGTGCTCAAGAAACATTTCTTATAATAATCAATGTTGAAAACACTTGTGCTACTTATTTTTTGTGGAGACTGTAATGTTTTTTTTTTAGGATTGTTTGATAAAAGATAGAAAGAAAGAAAAACTGTTTATTTGAAATAGATTTTTTTTGTTGCCTTTACTGTCACTTTTGATTAATTTGATGCATCCTTGCTAAAAAAAAACAACAACACTTTTTTTGGATTGATAGATCTTAAATCTACAGTTTATGAAGCAATAATATGTTGTTTTTTTGTTTGTTGTCTATTTAGCTTGTTTTATTTTGCTTATGGCATCAAGTGATCCAGGACTTAGTAAGGTTTATTTTGTAATAATTAATCAAAATAAACAATCTAACCAAAACATTTATTAAAACATCTCAGTATCGCATAACAACACCCTGCATCATGGTGGTTTTCCAATGTTAGTCAGCATTTCTTCAAAATAATATTCAAAATCTATTTCTTAATTCTAGCACTTTTTAAAAACATAATTCTTATACCCATAATGCTTTACTCCTTTTGTTAAACTCAAGTTTTCTAGCATCAAGTAATATGAGCATTATTTATCCTGAAGACCCTCATACTTTCATAATATCTCCACAATCAGAAAGGAAGGAACTCAAGAATTTGTATCTCTCAACGATGCTTGGCTGCTGGGGTGTTGAACTGTTTATGTAATCCCCCCAGCCATCACTCCTCCCAGCCTTTTAGTCCCACTCACTCTGGTTTAAACCTTGTACACCCTTCTTCCCCCTCTTTTAGCATGGGGAAGAACACTGAGGCCTTGTACTGGTCCAGGCTTGGGGTTCCGGGACCGGTGCCGACCACGGAGGGACCACGTCAGTCTCCCCCGAGCCATTTCCTGTCTTAACCCTCCCATCTAATACCAAACAGACCTCATTCTGCTTGCGTTCCCCGACAGGACTGAGCCAACGGGCGTGCCAGAACCCTCCGTGCTCTTTGCACTTATCAAAAACTTCAGAAAACAGAAAATGTCAGCATTGAGCGTAGCACCATCGACTCAGTCACAAGTTTGTTTAGCTGATTGAAAATGAAAGAAATTGAAATAGGTCCTAGAAATATTCTCTTTGTATTTATGTTGCTTTCATATAGTAAAAAAAACAAAACAACAACAACAACCTAGTCTTCTAGACTCTAAAAATGTAATATCAAGTAAAAAGTATTTTTTTTCAACATATTTTCCTTTCACCTTGAATACAGTCAATCTTAATATTTTTTTCAAAAATGTTTAAATAAATTTGTTGTAACTTTTTTTTTTATTACCTGGAAGGTTCTAATTATTTTAATACAGAAAATTAAACACATAAGCTGCTCATAAAAGGTTTCCTCTAAGTAATTATATTATTGCATTATTGTATTTTTAACAAATGAATAGATAAGATGAAAAAAGAAAATAGCACGACTATACTGGTCTGCAGATTCAACAGAGCCGTGTTGAACCCTCTCCAGGAATACTTGGCATTCGTCTCAGCACATGGTATTTTTTATGCAATAGAATTAGGCAATTCACTATCTTGCTCCTGTTGCAGCATTTGAAATAGCTTATTCTTTGCAGCTGCAATTATCTCAGTCAATTATCAGATTAGCTGTTGGCTGGAAAAATAGTGACTTCTCTACAGGAAAATCGGTCTCAATTAAAGACCTACTGTAAAAGGAGACAGTACAGTGGCAAACATCATTGGTGTACAGGGCATCCTCACAGCTCACAGTCAATTATATTTGGTTCAGTTGGTTAAAGCTATTTTACTCTGAATAGAATCCATATAAAAATAGATAGATAGATAGATAGATAGATAGATAGATAGATAGATAGATAGATAGATAGATAGATAGATAGATAGATAGATAGATAGATAGATAGATAGATAGATAGATAGGTCGGTCTCTGTTCCACATCTCAAGAGGGTTAACTAAAGCATGACTTTGTTTTCATGCACATTCATCAGCTAACACACCTGGTGAGCTTTATCACCTCATTTCACCTCAGTTATGGTCTCAGCAGACAAGCTCGATCTTGCCTGTAATATCCTCCTCTCTCCACCACCCATTACTTTCTCACATGAACACGTTTGTGCATCTTTAGACCTAATGGTCTGCTTTTGACAAATATGCCATTGATAAGTGCAGATCCCAAGCCTTGGATGTTCTTGTAATTTACTCCTCTGTGTTAAAAGGGTTTATGTAGTACAGGTCCAACCAGCCTTTGCCTCCCACTGGTCTGTCTCCAGTTTTGCTCCCCCATGCTCCCTACTGGCTTTGAAGAGCCGCTGCACTGGAGTGTAAATCACCCATGGGACAGGTGGAGATCTGCCAGCTGTGTGGAGATCCAGGCAGGGATGTCATAGGGGACGGAAAGCTTTGGTAAAAACCACTGGATCTTCTCTAAAAGTGGAGGGAGAGGTGAAAGTAATTGAATTGGACAAACATCACTCATGTTCTCTATTACATCAACAGATATGATGCAAATGTGTTTTTGACATATAACAATAACAAGTGGATTTTCTGGGGGGGGAAATGGGAGTGGTGCTTGTAGACAGTGTTGTAGTAATCCATTTTTGTAGTAAATAATTTTTTTTTTTTTTTTAAATGTAAAATTTTTAAGGATTCTTTGACGGATATAAAGCATTTATTTGAAAGAAAAATATTTTGTAACATTATAAATGTTTTTACTGTCACTTCTGATCATTTTAATGCATCTTTGCTGAAAAAAACGATTAATTCCTATTCATTTAATTCTACTGACTTTTGAATGTATTCAACATGTAGTGGATGTACATGTTATCTTAGCCTTTAGTCATTTTTGTGTTTTGCTACATACCACAGCTATATATAAATCCAAGTATTTGAAACCAATTACTGGTAGTAAAACATAAAGTAACACGCTAAGTTTAGATTTGTTGGTTTAACTTTTTTGAAAACAGTAGATTCAAGTGTTGTTCTGTACTGTGAACTGCTTTCACTTTTATGATTAGCTTGTAGCTTGGCAAGCTACAATTTCAAAGTAGCTTCCCCAAAACTGAAGCAAACACTCTCCTCTCAAAGGCTCTTTTATTCTTCTGTTCTGTCATGTTTTATTCAGTGTGGAAAATCTTAGTTAATTGGTCTAAAGTTGGCTTTTCATGGCTGTTTCCTTAACAACAGGGGAAAGACCCTTTCTCCCTCCTTTTTTTCTTCCCCAAACCCTGCCCATTTAAGGCTGGACCTCTTTTTTCCCTTTTCCTCCCTCTCCCTCTCCCTCTCCCACTCTCTTTCCATGTCTTTCTCTCTTCTGCGTGTGAGGACTGTGTGACAGCTTTTCCTGCTGCTCGTAGTGAACGGCTGAAAGGGAGCTTGTAATGCGAACTAAACAGAGGCAAACGTATGTACTACTGAGCGGTCATTGGACGGGGCTGTAAAGACTCTTCTCAGTTTGGCCTGTGTAACGTATTGATGCCATCAGCTCTGGATTAAACTTCCCAAGAAGTCTGATGCAGTGTGTGATGCTGTAGGAGAACAACTTTGAGATTTTTATGTGGTGAGTTTCTGACCTTTCAGCATGCCATATTTAGTGATGTTAGTTGCTTCAACTTTAGTAAACCTGTTGCACTGTATGTAAAGAGATGAGAAATTGTTCTCTGATTTTCTTCACTGCAAAAACAAAAAAACAAAAAAACATTTTTGTCTTGTTTTTCAGCAAAAAATATGTCCTTAAAACAAGATATATTTACTTGAGAAGCAAAATAGTCTAAGACTACTTTAAGTCAAATTAAGTTTATTTCTGTATTGTTGCTCTTGTTTTAAGCATAAACCTCACTTTATTGTAAGATTAAAATAAAAAAACATTAAGAATAAATTAATTGTTCTCTATTATATTAGAGGAATTATTATATTAGAAATGTTTTTTTTTTGCATAGATGTTTTATATTTATATTTTTTTACTTTTTTTCTCTGAAAAACAAAACGAGGATACTACATTTTACAACTATTTTATAACTAAATTTGCATATTATTTGTTTGTTTGTTTGTTTGTTTATTTGTTTATTTTACACAAACATTTGTATGAATGTGATGCTGATTGTTGTAAATAGAACTCCGGCACATGTCACATCTGTATACATTTATTGACTCATATTCTCATGAATCATGTCCTGGAAGGTTATGATTTATGAATCCTCCAATCCGAGATGTCGTCTGTGCAGATGGAAGTTATTTTAGATCATTTTGCACTCATCAAGAGTGTTTGGTGTGTCTATGTATGTTTCCCTGCAGGAGAGTTCAAGTCCTGGACAGAAGCATCCTTAATTGAGTTACGTTAGGGCTAGAGCTGGCAGCTGTAAATTGGTTAATGTTTTATCAATATCAAAATAAACACCCAGGCTCATTGTGTGCTTATCCGCGGGAAGGTCAATAATAATGTAACGTGACCAGGCAGTTGAGCTGAGGGCTTCATGCATGGCCGATGTATTTCTTCAAACAAAAAGAGGTTTCCTGTACAAGAGCCAAGTGAGTTGTTAAAAGCCCCTGTGTTTGCATGCCACATCTTTTTAGTTATAAAATGAATCTTAAATATACCTTTGACATGAAAATCTATACAAAGTTTCGCACCTTTGAACAGCTGATTGTTAAAGTCTTTGTTTGTTTTGGCATGCAATGTTAGTTTGATTTATATCCCGATAAAGAGATGTGCCTAACTCGCAGCTGCTTTTTGTTTAGAGATGGCTGACTTGAGTTCAAATCCATTCAACTCTGCTCTGAGCATCTGCTCTCCTCTGCAAACTCTCTCTACTGCTACTTCAGTGAGCCACCTTATCTTCTTGAGTTAATGGTCTATAGATTTGGAGGGAGATCAGAGGTCAATTCCTGATCTAACTTCATTTCTGTCATGACAACTCTCATGACATGAGTGTTTGTCATGGTAATGGATATGACAATGTTGATATATTTGGTCTTGGTGGAATAGATCTGCAACGCTGCTGCTGCTGAGCAAGTACAGGACCTGCTACTGCTAATACAAGACACTCTGCTGTGAGCATGTAAGACATGCTGCTGCACAATATAGCATACATAAATTACCCATAGCAGATCTATACAGGTGGAGCTGGGGATAGGGTTTCTGGAAGCGTGCTGCACTGCTAAGGCAAATGCTAACCAAGTATTTAAAAGTTTAGCACACAAGCTCATTGGCTACTGATACAGCAGAAACCAATCAGCTGTGCCCTGTAGAGAAATATGTGATTGCAAGCGTTTGAGTTAAGGACCTATTAGCCTGCACCATCTAGAGTTTTATTACATCATTTTGTATTTGTAAGTCCTGTTGTGTCCGCATTTCTGAGGTGGAAAGATAGACTAACACACATTATATACAAAATATAGTGCTAATTCTGAGTAATCATAGAAAGCATTATAAACATGTCATAAAAGTGGTTCCTATGACTTTTGACATTATTATATTATATTATATTATATTATATTATATTATATTATATTATATTATATTATATTATATTATATTATAGCATTGCATTGCATTGCACTGCAAGTCTTCTTAAGACTTCTTAAGACTTTTCTTTAGACTTTTCCTCTCACAAGCTTTGTAAGAGGAACATACCAAAATGTACTATCACATCACATTACTATAAAATGTATTATTATATCACTAAATATCTTCACTTCCACTCTTAAATCAAATATGGCACTAAGAGGTTGTTTTGTGATTTGATGACAATGTCAATTTGGCTACAATCGTCAATGGCATCCACATGCATTTATGTAGTCTTAGTTGGTCTCGGAAGCTCTGAAATAGGTACAAATATCATATATATAAAGAAATTCTACACACTTAGCCCTCAAATGTGTCAGCTCTGATCTAAAGACAGAATATGGGAGGATTTGGGCTCTGCTATGCCTTATCTGATTTTGATTGATTTAGTGGAATATTTACAGTGAAACTCCTTTTGCTCTGAGGGTTTGAAATGTTTAATGACTATGTCAGTATGTGCTTTTAAACACCTCCCAAACATTCTTTCTCTCCCCCATCTCTGTTTTTATGAGCTTGTGGATTTTGATTGAGAGAATAAATCCCCAAATCCAAATAATACAGCAAACCCCAGATAATATAGCACAAAATCTCATCTGAGTGGTATGCATTCGTTCAGTTAATGCCATTGGCTTGATTTACAAACAAGCTGAGAGTGTCAATCTCATTTTATGGAGCAATAATACAGTTAAAGGGAATTAGTAAAGCCATTGAAATGAGACTGAACATGGGTGTGTACAAAGTTTAACATCATTCATTCTCTGTAGGCTCTTCTATTTGGCATTTATCAAAGCTTTTATTACATAAATCCTAACCTGAGTACTTGTGCTAAATGCTTTGATAAATCTCAATGGGCAGGATGGGGTTAACAATGCCCACCCACCCATGGGAAAGATGGACCACATGTTTTGCGTCGTACAGTAATCAGAGGGCCTGCGTAATGGATCCAGGATGTTTCTAGGGATCTGCAAAGGCCTTCAGGCTCAGATCGATCTGCAGATGAGATCATTGCTCTATTTGTGGAGCTTTGGAACTGGGATCACCTGAGGGTTAGTCGGCCCATCACCCACACACTCTCTGTGCTTTCAAACTGAACCCAAACAAGCAGAAACAAGGCTGCAGATGCACGTGATTAATTAAATCCAAATAACTCCCGCTCTCATTTTCATAATAGGTCTCCTTAGGGTTTTAAATCTAAAACAAGCCTTAATTTTAGGGTTTAATGAATGGGTAGAGATCGTGTTGTGTTCTCACACAGTACATTCCCATATTGAGTGTTTTGACCCTGTTGACCCTAGAGGTGGATAGAGGCCAAAGATTAGGGCATGTGAAAAGTGTTTTTCTACTCTGCATTTGCATAGAAAACTATTGAGGATCTTTAGCTCCATTGACACACACACAAACACACACACACACACACGCACGCACGCACGCACGCACGCACGCACGCACGCACGCACGCATGCACGCACGCACGCACGCACGCACACACACACACACACACACACACACACACACACACACACACACACACACACACACATCTGGTCCACATTAACACCCAAGAGCACAGCCCTCATCCACAAAACCCCCACTGACAACACAGGCTGGCAAATACTCCCTCTGGTATATTAAAAACATTGAATGGTACCAAACACCCAACATGAAAATAATTTGTCGAAGGGACTTTTAACTTTTAGCAGCATTATTGAAGTTTTGGACTGCATCCCAATTAATATTCTGTGTTTACAGTACAGTACAGTACTACAGTAATAGTAATAGTAATGCACCTCTTGATGGAAATAACAGCACAGCATTTAGGTGCATCAATTTATTGGTCAAGATCATTTACTGACAATGCAAGAGTCCAGCACTCTGTAAAGTCTATCCAGCACATTCCAAAGAATTTCAATGAATTTAAGGTCTGGACTCAGAGGTGCCAATTCATGTGTGAAAATGATTCTTCATGCTCCCTCCCAACCATTCTTTCACAGTTTGAGCCTGATGAATCTTGACATTGTCATCCTGGAATATGGCCATGATGTGTCTTCCTACATGGTTGTTTAAGAAATGAAAAGCTCCACACTCCATCAATTAGGGTTAGAAGAACTGTTGTCAAGTATAAAACATGCTAGAAAAAGATTTTCAGGATTCTTTGATGAATAGAAAGTAAAAAAATAGAAATATTTTGTAGCATTATCAAACTGTCGGTTTTGCGTCCTTGATGAAAGAAGTATTAATATCTTCTTCTTTTTTTTAAATCTTTTGATCCCACATTTTTTAACAGTATTATGTATTATATATGGCTATTGATATGACTGGAGTGTGCATATTTTTTTAACACATTTATCAGAAGAACTATTAGTTTAGAGGGGTAAAATTAGGATTTTTAATGAGGAAAAAATGACCAATATATAGTGAGGTTTATGCACTTGAGGAAATTCAACATAGGAGCGTGTGTGGTGTTCGTTTAGTCTCCTCTTTCTCGGCTGGCATGCGTCTTTAGGGTCAACTCCATATTTGATGCAGGGGTCAAGAATCTGATGGCAACCACATGTCTGACTTGGCTCCAAATTAAATATCCCCTTCAGTAAGAGCTACTGGCAGGAAACACAGTCCAAATGAGTTACACATTTTAATCTGCTAGATTCTCTGTCAAGAGAAACAGAAAGAAAGACACTCTACACTGTTTTGGAAATGTGATGGTGAGATCCAGGGCTGTAAAGGAGCTCAAGCTATTTCACATAGTGAATGCTTTTACCATACCACCCTCCTGAGCAGTTTAACAGGCCACACAGCCAGTAGAAATGTGTCCAAGTTTACTGGTTGGACTTGGACAGTTACCCTCACCTCACCTGGAAGTTACATTGAGCTGCTACCTTTGATTTGTTGAGACAATTCTGGTCATAGTTGGTGTTCAGGTGAATCTGGATGATGGGAGAAAATGAGACCCGAGGGGCTACATGCTAACTGAGAGACTGAACAGTCAGCACTTATACAGTGCTTTTGGATGGTTGTTTATGGAAAAATTCAAGATTATGAGGACGCTGGGGTTGTAGCGTTCTTCCAAATGCAAAAATGATGATAAAAGCAATGTTTCAAAGTTTCAAATGTACTTTCAGGGACACATTAGACCCCCCTCATTCCTTTTTCCAACATAACTGTTTATGGGATAAGAGGGAAACATTTTCTTTCTTCTTTTTGTAAGGAACTTTTCATTTTAAAAGCATAAACACTCCTCGAAGCAACACCAGTCAAGATAAAGTCGTTTTCTACTGAGGCTGACAGCATAAAATAGTCATTAAGAGTATTTTGTATATTGAGATTGCGTCCTCTAGGCTATCCACAGTTTGGGAATAGTTTAGCGAGACAAAGGAATACAATTAAATTTAGATTTAAAGTTCTGTATCAGTCACCAAGCCCTTTGCCAAGAAGACCACAAGTGGTTCAATCACTATGCCAGGAAATTCCAGTGGCTGAAAGAACATTTCTAAGTATCAAAAATATCCATCTGCTTGTTTTGGCTGGTGGTGTGTCATATAAACGAAAAGGCTGCACTGGCTGCTCGAGCTATGTTTTTCTTTTGATATTGGAGGATTCAATTATAGCCTTTAATGTCATGGAGTAAATTCCGTTCATGCTTTGTGATGATATTTTTGAGTACTTTACAATGAAGGAGTCGTTCAGTCAGGTTGTTTATGACTGATGTTTCCCTCATGGTTAAGATTGAAGCTTCTGTTCAATGATTAGCAGAATCGCTCCGCAGATTTTTTTCCTGTAACTTTGTCCCCCACAAATCATTCACTTACACTCTTTATTTGGACAGACAACTTAATGTGAAAAAAAGAGGAACAAATCAGGGGGTGTTGTTTACGTATTTGCACTAGGTCACAATTTTTCCTGTCGGATGGAGACAGATCCACGGGAAGGAAATGCTATTGTGGTTTTCTAATTGTGGAAAAGACAAGAATTATCACCAGATATGACAGTGTCTGGACTTCCTCCGTCTTTCTCATTCCTTTAAACAAACAATGTCTAGTTTAAAATGAGAATTTCTGGCCTTTTCCCAGGATTTGTGATGGGCTGTGTTTGTATTGGCATTCATTTGCACTTTCTTTATTAAATCAACTATTAAATGTGGTGCTAAAAATTTGTTTCTAATCATATTAATGCATGGTTGCTTTATCTGGAATTCTACACCATTTTTCTCTCTCTCAAAATTATACTGTATATGATCTGTGTGCTTTTCCAAACTGCACAGCAAGTTTAAGTCTGAGAAATGGACTTTAGTCAGGGTAGACTCCATATTTTACATGAATTAGAATTAAAGGGGTCATGACATGGATTTTATATATCATTTTAATGTTTGAACTTGGACTTAAAGAAATACGACCACTGCTTAATTAAAGGAGTTCAGTAAAAATGGCAATACATTCACAGGTTTGAAAATAATTGAGTTGGGGGCCAACTTAATTTAGGAAAATTTCAATTCAAAATATTAATTATTGAGTTGGGCCAACTTAATTTTGAACAATTTCAACTCTTAATATTAATTATTGAGTTGGGTCAACTTAATTTTGAACAATTTAATTTCCAAATATTAATTATTGAGTTGGGCCAACTTAATTTCGAACAATTTAAATCTAGTTGTGCCAACTTCATTTTGGAAAAATGTTATTCTAAATATTAATTATTGAGTTGGGCCAACTTAATTTCAAACAATGTAAATTGAGTTGGGCCAACTTAATTTTGGAAAATTTAAATTCAAAATATGAATTATTGAGTTGGGCCAACTTAATTTCTAACAATATAAATTGAGTTGTGCCAACTTAATTTTGAACAATTTAAATTCTAAATATTAATTGTTGAGTTGGACCATCTTATTTTTTGGAAAATTTCAATTCTAATTATTAATTATTGAGTTGAGTCAACTTAATTTTGAACAATTTAAATTAATTTAGGCTAACTTAATTTTGAACAATTTAAATTGAGTTAAACATTTTAATTGTAAATATTAGTTATTGAGTTAGGCCAACTTCATTTAATTGAGTTTAAATTCAGAAGACTAGAGTAAAGATGTTGAAAATTCAGCTTTGCCATTACAGGAATAAATGTTTTTATTTTATTTAATTTTTTATCAAATAAATAGCTTTGGTGATGTGCATGAGAGGCATCTTACCAACCACAAACTTTTGAACTGTTGTTTTTCATGGTACAATAGTCAATGCCACGTCTGCTTTGGAGCAGAACATGAGGTCAGAGAAAGAAAACCGCTGGTGTTGGAGTGACAGGATTGCAGGGCAAGAGGCCTGAAAATAATTTCCTCCTTAGGGGAAAAACAAAACACAAACAAAACAACACGGCAGGTTAATGGGTGTTTAGATAGAAACATCACGTCTCCAGCAGCCATTAGATTCGTAGACATGACTGCAAGCGAAGGGTAAAATTTCTGTACTGTATTTCTACATCATTATCCTTATGGTGTTTATGCCACCCAGGCAATATAATACTTATGTAAATACTTTTTTATATATTTATACAGTTGTATATACAATCCTTAATGTGTACATCTGTACACATGTCTTCTGCTTACTCCATCTAGATGTATATTACTTTCAGTTTTTTACCTTAATTCTACATGTTAAGAGCTTTCAAGAGTCAGCAAGATCCAAATCGGCACTGCAAACAAAGGGGCTTTACTAAACTAACTCGAACTTTCCCTCTGAAAGAAACTTCCTGCTTTGCACATTTTTCACACCATCTAACTATGAAATTTGGGCTAAATGTCTAGAAACATAACTTTTTAAGTAGCACAAACTAAACAGGCTAGTACTTTGTAGTGTATGAAGAAAGTTTTCAAAAATGAACACAGAGGTTAATACCGAAACATTTATTCATGATGCTTCTGTTCAGGCAGTTCACACTGTGAATTATTTTTCTAACTCAATTCACTAATGACTCATTCATCATGTGGATGCCCATCTCAGACATGATTTATTGCATTTTCTTTGTTGAAATGTGAATCTGTTTTAGGCTGTTCGATCTCAAGCTGACTTCCTGTGTGCACAGTGCAATCTTTCGCTTGTCATTAGCTTGCGCTGCAAATCCTCAGTGATTTTAGATGTGATTTGGCCTGACATCCGTGTGTGTTTTTTTTGTCATTGTATAGACGAAGGCCCAAGATATACAGAGGACACGGGCAGAACCAGAGTGAGAAGCTTTCTCCATCTGAAACAACAGTGCACCATGAGGAGGAACTGACTGCTTTATATGGTATAGTAAATCTTAGTGCATTTCTTTGTAGGCTAGTTCTATGTTTTGTTTTGTTTAGTTTTTTTTGCTTTGTTGTGCTTTAATTCGCTTTGCTTCTTTGGTTTTGTTTTGTTTTGTTTTGTCTTTTCTTTTTCAACAACTGTAAAAGGTCTGCTTATCAAAATCTAAACAACTATTTATTAATTCCGCAATAATAAAAATGTAATTAAAGTCTGCGTGAACCGGAAGTTACAAATTACTTTTCTCCAGTGTTGTGACGTATTTCCAAGTGAAACGGAATATTACGGATTAATTGTTCACCACAAGACTAGTAATATGCGCTAACAAAGTAAATAGGGTCAATTTTGATTTCATGCCGACTTTAATGTTTTAGAATTACTATTGTACTAAAGAAGTTCACTCAGTATCTTCTTGAGGCCAAGCTGTTAAAGTTATGATAATGGGTAATATCTTAGTTATACAAGTGCATTTGAATCTCTGAGTGAGCATACTCAAACAACATGTGTACAGCAATGATGTGAACAATAGTGAAAGAGAAAAGCTAAAGTCAGCAGGAAGTTCTGTATGACTGTAGTGGATGGGATTTTTTCCTTTAAAAAAAGGAGCAGGGGGGTGGACACAGGAAGTGTGGTAAGATCCGGCAGGCGCACATGACCCCAGGTCTTCATGTTTTCTGTGGCGCCTGCTATGCAGTGTGGATTGAACCAGGATCAGAACTGTCATAGGGAGGATATATTTGTTTGGGGTTGTAAATATAACCTCTTTAAACTCTTGCCATCATACTGTATGTGAGGGTGTGGTAGCATTTGTTGACTCCAGGAAATATGAGTCTTCCTTAGGAGTTCACAGTTAGAAGGGAAAAGAGTCAGAGAGGAAATACACTACGGACACATACACTACAGGAAAGGAAAAGGCTGTAGACGCACGTCATTAGGGAAGAGAATTGTATCGTCCTTTATTCAGATACAAAAGAGTCTGACTACTGGCTACACTTCATTTAATGGAGAAGGAAATGGGCTCCACTTGCTGCTGGCAATTCTGACCTTTTGACCTCACAAAAGAGGCTCACATGGATTGACTGTAGACTTGTTCAGTATATTTTTACTGAATATATATATATATATATATATATATATATATATATATATATATATATATATATATATATATATATATATATATATATATACTGTGTCTCATAGTGCCAGAGAATTGTAGTAGCTATGTGATTAAATAAAATGCTCAGTATGATTATTCAGATACCTTTCTTTTTTTTTGGAACACAGAAGCTTGACATTTGGCCTAGTTTTTGTTTTGTATTCTGAGTTTTGTATTCTGAAATTATTATTATTTTTTTACTTACTGCAATTTTATAATATGAATATTTACAGCTAATTTTACCTGTAAAAAATCAGGAAAAAAACCCAAACCTGTTTGAAAAAAATATAAAATACAGCACAAATTATAATTTTTTCATAATTTCTCATCTCAGAAAACAGACAGTCAGAAAACACCCAGAATACATTAGCAGTGCCCAAGCAAGCACATTTTCTCATGTTTAACAATATTATTTTCCCTTTTTTTATCCGGTAGGTTTGGAAACACAGGACAAAGCCAGGATGAATGTGAAAAGGAAGGAGATGGATTTCTTGAGCAACACTATTGCTGCTTATGCTCACATTAAAGGTCAGTGCTTTTCCCATTTTTAATATTTTTAACATGCAACTCAGGTTTAAAGGACAGCAAACAAATATGGAGATGTTCCAATTACTAAACCTGACTTGTTTCCCTCTCTATCCAGCAAATCCAGAGAGTTTCGGCCTTTACTTCGTCATCGGCGTCTGTTTTGGCCTGGTGCTCACTCTCTGCCTCCTGGTTATCCGGATTTCCTGCAAGCCTCGTGCCACTACGGCACCCTCCACGCCGGAGAAAAAACAGCTGAAAGACTACAGTGAGGAGGAAGAGGAAGACGAGGAGAGCGATGATGATGAGGAGGAGGAAGATGCAGGAGGCCTGGAGTCCTCGGTCCAGCACAGCACCACAGAGATCCCCATGAGCAACCACCTCATCACACCGGATGGGACTCTGAGCAGGAACGTGTTCACCTCAGCCGAGGAGCTGGAGCGGGCACAGCGATTGGAGGAAAGGGAGAGGATCATCAGGGAAATCTGGAGAAATGGACAGCCGGATATCCTGGGAACAGGCACGGGCACTATTGGAAGAGTGCACTACTATTAATGCTCCCAGAGACTCCTGGACATAATCTCAAGCCATTTGACTGCTTGACTGCAGTACTTTTAAAGACTGTTAATGGATGGTGTTTCCATTATATATTTTTTATATGTTGGACTGATGTTATTGTAATCCTGCAGACCATGGGTACAGCTGTTTTGTATGCAACATTTGGACTGGGAAAGTTGCTATCAGTCCCCAAGTCATGGTGCTTATTGAAAAGTCATTCCGACTTTATTGTCTTTATCGTCTGAGTTGATGTTTAAAAAAATATTTGTGAATTGTAGGTGATAATTAGAAGCTCACAGAAAGCAAATGCACTTTTGCACTATGCCATTTTTTTTTTCTGCTATTTTTTGTCATTTAAAAAAAAAAAAAATCCCCCATGTAAGTCACATCAAGCCTTAACTCAAAGATTATAAAGCCACATATAGCTAAAGAATGCACAGATATTAAAATTCAACATCGACAAGATAATTATTTTCATGATTTATACTATTTTGCCTAAATAAAAAATAAATAAAACATTGTTTTAAATGCTATTGTTTTAAATGCTACAAAGTGAAATGGGCATCACAACATTATAATGTACAATATGAAAATAGAATATTTACTTTGATATTTGCCAAATATTACATTAAAGGTACTCTATCTAACTTTTTTGATCAAAATTAACTACATCTAAATAATGAGTCAAAATTACATCAATCCTTCCTCCAAAGTGTGTTTTTGACTTATGGTAAGCCTTTTATAAGTGGTCATATTTTAGACCTGTAGGAATGGTTTTCACAGGAAATTGTGTACATGTACTGTACATCACTCACCTGTGCGTGTCTCCTCATATCTATAAATAGGTAGAAGTTTCTCTGGGTACTTTGACGCATGGTGTTGAAGTGGCATAGGTTAGCAGCCACAATGAGCGAGAAAGGTTGACATGGACACGCTAAATCTTGAATCTCTGGAGAATCACCTGTTTTTAAAAAAAATGCAAAAAAAGAGAACGCGACAGAGCTTGTAATAAAACGAGAATCAACATCGGCTTGACTTTCGGAGATGGAGAGAACTGAGGGATTTGAAATGTAAAAGCGATGTGGAGATGATGGCGTTTATATTACTAAACAGGTAAGGTATTTTATTGAACAGCTAAATTACAATATTTCACTCTCTAATTAATTATTCATTGTGAAAAGTCATTTCATTATGGTTGTTGTGCTGAGCTGGAATTTATTTTCAATAAAGTCTATTAAGTGTCTATTAATGGATATAGCATAACATCTTCAGCTCAGCTTGAGATCCTTTCTATCTAAACTGATTATATCCTTTAAGCCTATTAGTGAATGTTTTATGAGCAGTAGGATAACCATATTCATCCGCACGGTCACACAGAGCCAAAGCACAACCAAAACAATGTTCTTCCGCAAAAAGAGCATGAATTTTAACTGCTAGAGGAACAAAAGATTCATAAGTGTACCTTCAATGTTTGTAAGTTTAATGATGAGCATTAATGGATGATAGTAAAATATAAAAGTTATAAATATATATTAAAAAAAGATTGGCAAATGAGCATAAACAAATGAAACATCCAATACAGACCAATATCAATAAATAAAATAAAATAAATTCTAATATCAACTTCGTGCATTCCTAAATATAGCCAAAAAACATCCTATTCAACATGGGTCATGCTCTCAGGATCTCAAGAAACAGGGTTATAGCAGTTTTAAACAAATCAAGGGTTAATTTTCCAATCAGTGATTTACAATATGACTCTCATATAGGCCTATATGAGTATATATGGGTAATACATATCAGATGGTATAATTGCACACCTGATTATTCAGATCTTCATATGTAATTACAATAAATTTCAGGGCTGTTTTGGCATTACCATCAGTCATCTACAAATAGTGCTTTTTATGTCATAAACAAAGTGCTTAATAGGCCAAAATCATTGTTTTATGGACATTGTGTCTTTCACGTTCAAGTTATATATTTGCTCACCAAGTGGCTGTTATTGTATTATTGTTTAATTTCCACTTCAAGTTCATTTTGATTTAAATATTGAGCTTTACATGCATCGAAAACAAAACCCAAACAATTAAACCAAAGCGTAACAATAACTCGAGTGCTTTCGAAGAACCGGATGCTATAATATTTCTAATGAAACAACTTCTGTTATTGTTTACATTTATGAAGTACATTCTAATATAAAGATGTTAAGAAGATATTTAAACTTATGACACATTATAGAACCCATATAACATTAAGGACAAGCCCCCCCAAAAAAGTAAAGAATGTGAGTATATCTTGACAGACGTTAATATGTCATCACAGCAATTGTATCTACAAACCTTTCAAACATACAGTATTTCTATTTGGAATTAGTCTGTCTGTCATTTAAAAAATAGTCAATTTCCAATGATTAGTCAGACTATGAAGATCTAATGTATTCCACATGGTTTCCAGATGCTGTTTTCTGTCTGAAGGGACACTAAACCAGCCTCAGTCTCATGCTAATTCTCCACGAAGGGAAATGGACTTTCAGATTCTGTTAGTGACAAAATGAAGTCTATTCATGCCATTCACAAAGCAACTTTTAAATAGCATTTGCAGTGTTATAATATGTCAAAATTGACCTGGAGCCAATTGAATTGTCTTGTGTCATTCCAAAAGATTTATTTTCCATCAGACCACTGGGGTTATGGAACTTTTTTTAAAATCTAGGAATATTTGATTACTTTATGTTTAAGGTTGCTTGCATTTAGATACCAGATCTGTATTTGTATGTCATTGATATCTTCCACTCCTGAAATAAAGCCATCTCATAGTCTTAACACAGATACAACTTTTATGTAGTTGCATTCAAAAAAGACACCAACTCATGTTTATAATTTAAGTCTCTGAGTTAATCAGGTTTGGAGCAAAATCATTTGACCATCATCAGTGGAATTATTTATTGATTTATTTTCTACAGAATACCACAAAACAGAAACATTATTAATAGAATGTGTATTAATACGTTAAAATATGACCTAGTTTAATCGTGAATATTTTATATTTACACATTTCAAAATGCACACATATATATGTCTTAAAAAACAACAGCTGGAGAGGACTCCCAAAACCAAATGAGCTGATAAGCAGTATATGAAAAACGAAACGTCTTTTTGTAGTTCTGCTCCCTGAATGGAGCTCAGCCTTCTGGTCCACTGGATTAGGAATTCAACAAGTGTTGGATTGTTGGATTTCCATATCTGTCTGCACATTTTTACATTCCCTCAACACTCCATCATTGTCCCAAAGAAGGATCACTTGGGGATTGTGAAATACTCCTGGTGTTCAATGGACACTATTTTTTCCTCAGAGCCTCCACTTCATCCTATAAATATAAAGATATTGATTAATAAGTTGTACTTAGCATTAGGGAAGACTAGCATTAAAGGTGAGACTATATTTAAATTCAACAGTGTAAAATCTACAGGTAAACAATCTGCATCAGGGTAGAAGAGATAGATAGTACAGTTTTTATTATTATTTTTTTAACTTCCAGATATATATTTGGATATTTTTAAGGTTGCTTATGGATAAAATAGGAATCCTTATGACTACGGTTACGTGATGCAGATGTTTTATCAGTTCTATCATGTTGAAGAGGTTGTATTTTTAACTCACTGCTGCTCTCTTGAGGATTAAGACAGTATTTATTTAACTGGATTTATTTCAGTTTTTTTTTTTTTTTTTTACTGAAATAGCATTGACATAATTGAATGAGAAACTGATGTAAAAATAGATAAAATAAAAAAATATATATATAATTTTTTTTTTTTTAAATCGCCTTCTATTTTTTTTTTTCTCTTTTACAAGATATGAGACTTTATTATCTTCACAGAATAGACTCAAATCTAACAACACTCACCTGTAATTTCATCCGTTTTTCGGACTCGTTCTTCAGTTCATCTTTAAGGTCATTTATGTCTCTCCTGATGAGGGAAAGCAAAGAGGAATATTGCAATAAAAGATAAGTGTGATATGATCATCGGTGGTAGTCGGGGTTTATACTCACTCGTGCTGTGCTTTGAGGAGGTCCAGTGACATACGGAGATCTTTGAGTTCTATCAGCACAGAGGCCAGTGATGCAGTCTCGTCCTGAACCCCAGCTTTGCTTTCAGTCTGTGTCTTGGGTGGTGAAGTGCTCTTAGTTCCCTGGTCTGTCTTGGCGGGAGGAGCTGACAGAGGCTCTGGAACCTGTGAACAAATACCAGCAGCTGAGCAACTGAGGGATGAATATGTTAACAAATGGCTGTACATCACAGTTCAAAAGTTTGTGGTCAGTAAGAAAAGTCACCTCCAGGAGTGACCTCCTTTTATTCAGGAAAGAGGTATTAAATTGATCAAAAGTGACCCAAATAAATCCTAAGCTTTTAAACTTTCCATTCATCAAATATTCGACTGTTTCGACAAAATTATTAAGCAGCACAAATGTTCCTAACATTGATAGTAATATAAAATGTTTCTTGAGAAAATGATTTCTGAAGGATCATGTGACACTGAAGACTGAAGCAATGATGATGAAAATACAGCTTTGATCACAGGAATAAATTACATTATAAATACATTCTAATAGATAATTGTAATTATAATTTATCACTATATTACTGTTTTACTGTATTACGTTTGATCAAATAAATGCAGTCTTGGTGAGCAAAAGAGACTTCATTCAAAAACATCTTACCAACCTCAAACTTTTAAACAGTGGTATATATCAGACGTTTAAGAAGATGTTTTATAGACAAAAATAATTCCATAACGTAATATTCATTTTCCAACCTTTGGTAACACTTTAGAACAACTTTCATTAATAGGCCCTTAAAACATGATATAATGCTTTACAGATCAATAGTTACTGTGCATTCAAATATGAATATTTATGATAATATTATAGACCTATATGAATTACAGTTTCTTATATTTGAAGGTACATGAGGTAATCTGATCTGTGAAGCATTATATGATGTTATAATATTATTATTGAAAGTTATTGTAAAGAGTTATCCAAACCTCTGGAATATTTTGTGGTACTCCATCTTTCTCTCCTGAAGTTTCATTGTGGTCAGGTTCATCTGGAACCTTTATGAAAAACAGATGTTATTTGGATTATTTATCAAGACATTAGACTGAATATTTGAACTTGTTATTCAAAAAGAATGATTATAATATGTAATTAATAATCCAAAATCATGATTAATTATTGTAATTGATTGACAGCCCTAATTTTTGATTTTCCTCATTTTTATCATCATTCTCCATGCACCTCCCCAGACATGCTTTGGCTTGAGTGCCGCATCTTAAGCTTTGAAAACCACAAGTTTAATTAAACATTTTTAGGCTTGATTCATTAAATTGAGAACAGTTTGTTGAGAAGCGTTTCTAAGGATGGTGATGTTTAGAAGGCAGCTGACTGACTCTGAAATGGCGAATGGGAACATGGTTTGTGTAACATTAGCAACATATTATTAGCTGTTTGATAACGTAGTCAAGCCAAAGTCTAGTCATATTAATTAGTGTTATGTGTCTGTCGTTGTATATAGAGAGCAATACATAAAACGCATTACCATCCTGACACATCGACTTATAGACGACCCTGTGTAATTCACTCTTCCACTTCTTCTGAATCAGTTTCTGGTTCAAACATATATGGCTGAATTAAACCAGTTTTTCCACTTGCCATTGTGTAGCGTTTACTAAAGTAATGTTGACCGAGTGTATCAGCTATTTACAATGGTGTGATTGAGTGAAGGTGGAGACCAATTTGCATATTCATGGCTCTGCGTGTATAAGGGTGTAGTTACATTCAAGCTATTTTAAGGCATGAAGAAATTATTTACACAGGAAATGTCTAAATATGTCATCTTGGTGTTCAAAGATGAGTTTCAAGGGATAAAATTATTGACTACAGGGGGACTTTAAACTAAACGCCAATCAACTTGAATCCTGAAGCGTTTATGAGTGTCACGTCTGTGCCTTTGTGTTAAGCTCACTTGTGCGACAGTGGCGAGGGCTGTTGGTGGTCTTCTCTGTGGAGGTTTGGCTCTGTTGGCCGTGGGATGGCTCAGTTTCTCTGAGGACACGTCTACACCGTCAAACTGGTCAGGAGTCTTTTCTTTAACATCCTTAGTGTCTTTAACCTCTTTCTGTACTGGCGAGGCAGGGGGCTGTTGTCTTGCTGAGACAGCTTGTGGCTCTTCAACATTTCTAAGAAGGGGAAAAAATGCATTATGCATATTACACACATACAATATATTAAAATACAGAACAGGTTTTGTGTGTGTGTGTATGTGTGTGTGTGTGTGTGTGTGTGTGTGTGTGTGTGTGTGTGTGTGTGTGTTTAAGTGCATTGGTTTAAGAGAGTGAGGTCATTCAGTGCTTGCAGAAGAGGTGCGTCTTCAGCTGCTTCTAAATTTGTCTAATGTGTCTTAAAGTTTTGTGAGCTTTTTCAAGCAACACATTGCTTTGATTTCTTTTGGAAAACATAAGATTACCTGTTAAATGCTTGTAACGTCTTAGTTTGTGCATGCAATTCTGTCAGAATGACAGTTCTTTCTGTAAGCTCTGCCTTGAGCACATGGCAGTTTCTATTTTGTATATGCTCACTTAGAAAAACAGGAAACAGGCAGTTTGACTTTGTTTAGTCCCTCAGCAACTCATTCAATTTCCATCGCTCTTTACAAGACTGAACATTCACAGGCCCTTTAGAATAACACATAATGCTAAATGACTATCTGATGAGGGGGAATTGAGTCCCTGAGGAAAATAAAGTTGACCGATGGAAGGGGATTTTATTTTCTTTATTTTTTTCAGATTCCTTTTATATTTGGTGTTACTTGTGATGAGAGTCTCATGAAAAGCACCACAGAAGGTTGTATGCTCTAACATGATTTGCTAAGGCATCACTTACTTTGGTACTAGTTTTATGGGCTTCTCTTTGGCGGGTGGTGGAGGAACAGGTGGTTTGTGTAGACCAGGCAACTTGATTTTACCAGGTGGGTCACTTCGAAAGTCTTTTGTGTCTGGTTTCTCACCTGTGTGCAAAGACAAGAGATAAATACCATCATATTGGGTAAATTCCCTTAGACAGCAGTGCTTAAATGAAGTAATAAATGTTAGACATGTAATATAAATAAATATTTCATAAAAATTAAATAGTTTTAGGGTGTGTTCACAGTAACATTTGTAGTTCGGTTCTCGGTTCTTTTGGTCCAGACCAAGAGTGAAAACAATACATTTAGTCCTGGTTCACTTAGTGTTCACACTGTCATTTTTAACATTGAACCTAAAGATTAAAAAAAGGCTTTTATGACGCATGTTTTGCGACAGAACTTACTGGACATCCAAAACAATGATGTGTGCTGGATTAAATGTGTAGATATCTTTACAAGCCAAGAACTCACAAACAGCTCCAGGAATTCCTCCATTGAGGAAAATAATCTTCTGCAAGAAGACAAGGTTCCGATGCCTGTATCAAACTGTAATGGTTTAACATCGTAACTATGATGAGAAGAACCAGGTATGCTTGAGCATTCTGTCCTTTTTAGAGTTTGAGACCCACCCTTTCAGAGGTCTCGGTCCGCTAGTTTGGTGCACAAAAGGGTTTAGATGGCAGTGTTCACATTTATTCAAATGAACTGCAATTACAGAGCAATCGCACCGGAGTTCGTTTTAATCTAACCAAACCTGCCAAATGTGAACACACCCTTAGATATAAATTTACTCCAGAATAAGACCGATGTTATACTTCTAAAGGTTATTTATAGGTTTGATCTGAATTATTACTTTTAGTCTCTGTCTTTGGTTTCGTATCTGAGCTGTTCTGGTCCATCACTGGCATCTGATTCCCTGAGATTTAAGAAGATACAAGAATTATTCGTTTTTTCCATCAATGCAACAAACAAATGCAACAAACATGTAAATGTCATTGTTCTTCTCAAAGTTAATGGAAGCCAAATGTTGGCATTCCCTCCCATAAATAAAAAAGCCCAAGGCACTTGCATGGGGTATAATATTAAAAAGGCATTATCAAGATGTTAGATTATATGGTCACCCGGATGAAGGCTCTGTTGCATTGTGTAGATTGTGGATTTTAATATAAAAGCCCAATTTTAATAAAGCCTTTTTAATAACACACCCCACACGATAGGACAGTTTGCTGGATGGACTGCCAGAAGGGCAGCCAGAACCCTTAAAGCTATTTTTGCAACCATTCTCTTTACAATCACAAAAAAATCATTAAAATCACAAAATAAACATCACTTGAAGCATTCTCACAACTAAACAGGACACACGCTGGAGGTCTCAGTGGCATGAGAACTTGTAACTTTCCCTGACAAATGAGCATTTGTTTCCTGTGGCTACACAAAAAAATTCTCATGGGTTTCCTGAATAAACCCGAATGGCTTTAAGCATTAACAGTAATTAAACTGTGTCCTACAATATAGACCAGATCTCTATCCTCATTCAGAATTAGTCTTGTGCAGTCAAAATAAAATAAAACATTAAAGTCTAATCTAAGTCAAAATCAAATGGTTGCACAGATCTTGCCAGAGCCATAAATATAATGTAATTATTTCATCACATCCCATCGACCACTATGACAAGATATTTTCTTTTGAAACCAAATCTTCAATAAAACACTATTAAAAAACCCATTCTATGCCTTATGTAATTGCAAAGTCGTAAAACAAGGACAAGTGATATAACTGCAAATGCATCTGGAGAAGAAAAAAATCCAAGAATTAAAAATCCAGAAGAATAAATACAGTCTATACATACCATGTCAGTTTTTCAACATCACAACCCTATGTTCTTATGGAAATGAAGGCGTATATATAGAGAGCAGAGGGGTGCTCCACTCTGCCCTTTCTCTAGAGTATGGTCACATGACATCTCTTCATGGCCTACAACAACTTCCTGTCACAGCCCCACACAGCTGCATCAGTGTTTCTTAGAGCGGTTTGTGGTAATGTGTTATGTGTAAGAAAGTCAGATTCAGCAAAGAACAGAGATTTTTGCACCACTTTTCCAGGCTTTTAACATCACTTTAACACTGTCAAAGAGACAATTCCGCAGCAAAAAAAAAACATGATCATCCTGGGGGAAATGGCAGAAAGTTTCACGCTTGAGTGCAAAACAAAACGTGAGATGATCAAAAAGCCTACTTCCTGTCCTAGAAATGAGCTGTCAATAACAGGTGCAGAAACTGCATTTTAAAGTTTGTAGTTTCCATCAGAGAGTTTTTGTGAGCTACCAAACATAAGCTAACTTGTTAATTGTACATTTTTATTTTAAAAATAAAATCATATAGCCTAAGTTCATAGAACATAGAACGAACATAGATGAAAAAAACATAGGCCTACAGTAGCAATTCAGTTGTCTTTATTTGAGCATGCTGTGAAAATAATAATAGTAATAAAAGAAAAAAACTGAACTTGAACCTCCTCTAGTTAAGATTCTAAGTGATATCTAATAAGGACTGTGTCTCATTTCAAATAAGGGAAGTGTGTGACTACTGTGGGTAAGACAATGATGACATTTCCTTCATTAAAACCATAACTCAAGAGTCATTGTGTATATTTACCACTAATGAATTCCAGCCTTACAGGCATTCAAGTATTTTTGTCCTTTGATAAAATATATTCTTATTTGATGAAGACATCCGAGTTGTTATAAAGACACAAAACAGTTTATAAATTCAAATTCTGTTTATCAAGCTTAGCATAGGCCTATATACTATTTTATAATATATAACTTTGAATGGACTTTTGTATATTGATTTACAGATGCTATAATAAAGATGGACAAAAATAATATTTTCACATAACAAAATGTCTCCCCATGCAGGATACAAACCAACAAACTTTCGATTCAACCATTTAAAAAAAAAAAATGACAGTAACAAGTGCTTCAAAGACGGCCTGACATGTGACACTATGTTTTCCATCTAATTATAATCTCTATAATCTCTTAATGCAACAATTTCTAGCAACATTTCCAGCAACTGTACGTTCGATATAATCTGAAGAATCTTGTCGAACCAGCCCTGCCGCTATGACGGGTGCTGATGTCTTACCTGATTTTTTCTGAGAGCCAAGTCTCACCGGTGTCTGGCCTGCATTCCCAGTCTACGTAGGAAACAAGAAATTGTCAACCAGATATGGATTAGTCCTTTAGAGCAGGTTAACGCTCGCACTCTTTTCATGTAGGAAGAATCAAGTTACTGTTTTTAGTGTTCCTCTCCTCTAATGGAAACCTCTGAGTCAATCTCTTTTAATAAGCCCAAAGTAACAGGAAGAAAATACAGTCATGTATAGACCACAGTTAGCCGTCTTGTGTATCAAGGCATTAAAAACAGATTTACAGTACGTTCCACCTTAAAACAAACCGAACTATTTGTAAACTAGAATGAATATCCTTGGCGTTAAATCGGTTTTCTGAGCCAGCGCATTAGTAAAAGCCCAGAGCAGTGTTGACAAAAGGGAGACTCCCATTCTCTAACAGTACACAAATGGGCCAATCATGAGAACATTTCTCTGTCCCACACTCACATGAAGACCATCCCTTGGGATCACCATGACGAAGTTATCAGGAAAAAAGCCCCTGTATCCATTCAGTTCCCCCTCCCACCAGCCTTCGTCCTCAGTGGCCTTCAGGGAAAAGAAAAAGAAATGAAAAATATAAAGCTGACTCACTGAGCAGGAAAAGATACTAACTTGTATATGGGATATAAACAAACAAATTAGGACATGGTCAGTTATGAATACACATATGAGATCACTCCATTCTCTTTTTGTTTCATATACACACTACCTAGAAAAGTTTGGTTTTTAGTTCAGTTCTAAAAAAGTTTAGTTCAACTAAACATTTTTTTCAAATAAATGTATATTTTTATTCAGCAAGGATGAATTCATGAATGTCTGACATTACAGACATTCATAATGTAGATTTCTATTTTAAATAAACACTTTTCTTTTGAATCAAAGAAATTAAGCAGCACCAAATCAGGATATTACAATGATTTCTGAAGAATCATGTGACACTGAAGACTGGAGTAATGGCTGATGAAAATTCAGCTATGCTATCACATGAATAAATTACGTTTTAAAATATATCCCAAATAGAAAAAATATTTCACAATATTACTGTTTTTATTGTATTTTTGATCTAATAAATGTAACCTTAAAAAAGCATTAAAAATAAATAAATAATCATGTAATAAGTGAGATATTGTACAGCCATGTGGTCATATGCGGTCAAAATACACCCTTCAGAATGATACAAAATACAATGATGAATTTTGTGTTGGCATGCTTATCACCTCATCAGGGTTTATTATTTTGCTGTAATCATCAGCTGACTGTACATTATCCTTTACATACAAATCAGGTGAGCAACATTGTTTTTCTTTAGAAAATACACTGTGTGTTGTATAAATAGAAAGTAGTCTGTTGGTCACCTATGACACACCTTGCTGATAATAGTTATGACGTCTCCCTTCTTCAGGTTCAACTCGTCTTCAGCAACAGCGGTGTAGTCGAACATGGCCTGACAACATTCTTTTACTGTGGAGGAATTAAACATGCATTCAGCGACCGAAAAATTTACTGCTATTGTGATTAAACTTATTAGCAAATTTTCCATAATGGATTTGCTCTGGCAGGTTTAGTGGGTGAATCTAAAAAGCACATGTTCAAAGCACTGCTCTTCTTAGGGAAGTCCTTTAAGAATAGATCTTTTCATTCACTGATAACTGCAATAGCATTGTCTTAAGATTATATGTGCTTTCTTTGTCACTGTTTATAGGAATAGTGTTACTCTGTTCTCTTCAAGTTGAAGAGTGCAACCTCAAGCTCCAGCTAAACAGCATTTTAATTATTCAACAAGAAATCAACTGTATGATATGGCATGTTTTTAGACTTCTCACCGCTTGATGTTTTCCTCCGTAAACTTGGTCTCTGTTGTCCCTTTCCCTGTTAGAAAAAAGTTATATCATAATATATAAATAATAATAGAATATTATAATAGAATTATATTATTAATTAGTGCTGTCAAACCGATTAATCGCATCTAACAAAAGTTTGTTTACATAATATATGTATGTGTGTATATATATCTGTGTATATATATATAGATACATACATATATTTATATACACATATATATGTGGATATGTAAATATACATAGATACACACACAGACATATATATATGATATATATACACATTTAATTATATATATATATATACATACACACACACACACATACACACATATATATATATATTATGTAAACAAACTTTTGTTAAATGCGATTAATTGGTTTGACAGCACTACTGTTAATATAATATAATATAATATTCACTTCTTTATTGAAGAAATCTTCAGAGAGTTTAGGCCTGGCTTTGGCTTCAGTTATCTTGCCATCTGCAAACATTAAGAGGGTTCAGAAAGACAGTAGCAAACATTCACACAGAACGCATATTTGTTTTGAAAAACAAAAATGGACAAAAAAGACCCACAAGGTCTCAATTGTTTCCTGCAGGTATAAGAGATTTTCAGCATTTAGTCATTGTCCTAGGCTACTGATAAACTTTGGATGCTGTTATTTCCATTTGCCAACATGAGGACCAGAGCTGTGCCAGTAAGAGTTAAGAGCCCATTGTGATGCTGGGTAACAAGAATAAAACAATAAGAGACATCAGTCAAACCTTAGGCTAACTAAAACCAATAAAAATCGTATATGTCTGACAGAAACACTCTTCATGAAGCAGGTGTGGATTTTTACTATATACAAAAGACTTCTTGAGCCTATACTGCGAGATATTGGTTCATCACAAAAATAGGATGGCCAAGCAACAATTTGCTGTCTTTGTCCCAAAAATTACAGAGGGCGCTGTATCAATTGCAGCTATAAGACGATGCTCATTATATTAAAGAAATGTAAATCCTTACAGCTCTAGTTTTAGTGTACAAGCTTAGCTCACCCTTTGAAGGGACAAAAATTTCCTTCACAAAATTGGACGGAAAGGCTCCTATTTGGTTATTTTTCTTTCCCATCCACCATCCATCTTCAATCTACCAGACAAAAAAGAATGCAGATTAATTTGTATTAAAAAAGAAACATGACATTGTTACAAATATAAAATCTAATTTAGAACCATAAACATTTCAAACCATCATATATACACATTAAAAAATAAATCATTGATTTCACATATATTTACTTATTTGTTAAGCAGTCACGTGAAAAGTGAAATGATGTACTGTCAGACAGCCATTATCACACACACACACACACACACACACACACACACACACACACACACACAGGTGCTCTGATCATATTGTCAGGGTTTATTATTTTTCTGTAATGACAGCTGAATTTGAAAAGGAGCAGTGTGAACATTCTATCCAAATAAAAATAATACAGATTTGGAAAGACTTTCAATAATAAATTTACAGAATTTTGTATTATTATTATTTTGATTAAATATTCCATTACATTAACATGATGAGACAACCACTTCAGCAAGTATGTAGTAAACATGCTACACGAAACCATCCAAGTAAAATCTACTTTGCTCTAGTTGCGTTTATAGAAATGGGGTTTAATATACCTCTCTGATAATCTCGATGGTCTCTCCGACAACCAGCTCCAGCTCGTCCTCGTGCAGGGAAGTGTAGGGAAAAGCCACCTCGCATTTCCTCGTCTGTACCTTTGGTTTCTTCGCTGGAGAATTTAAGTAATTGGAAAACATATGGAACATGTCAGTACGTTCAGATGTGAGAACAAACTAAACAGAACTGGACTAGACTAGACTGCAAAAAGCACTTCTAGTTTTCACTTTTACAAGTAGCCCTACTTCACTTTTATGACAAGCACTGTTTTATGGCGGATATAGGGCAGCACTAGCCTATGGATTTTGGTGAGTATAATTTGGGACCGGATGTGGAAGCACAAACCCTTTCATTAGCCTAACGTTACTTATTTTAGTCTGCCAAGCTGAGATTCTTTGGACAACTTCAGACACTTCGTATGAAAAAGTTTTTGAATCTGCCACTGAAAAACTGATATTCATCTATCACAGATCTGGATATTTACGAGTCTTTAGTTTATTCTTGTTGGGGACTTTGATTTATCCAAGTTAATTAAAAAGATTCGCTCACCTTCTGCTGTTTATGTCATGTCAGTGAGTGTTCTAACGCGTGTGAGTGAGGTGTGTATGACTTGGAGATGCGCTGAGCAGACTTAACGGTGAATTATATCAAAGTATCGCGAGAGCGGTACTTTGATGTCATACACCAATCCTCTGCGCCGCTTTACACATGATTGAATCACTGACTCAACCGATTCGTTCAAAAATACTACTGACTTCTCAATAATTTGCATGACTTTGATCAAAATATAGAAAACGTACAACATTTGTAATTTGTGTCATTTTAATTAGTGGTAAATTCAGGGTGATTGGGACACTTTTTGCCATTAAGATGACTTGGAAAAAGTGTCCCAATCAACCTGAATTCACCCACTTTGTATGGTCATCATCATCATAATTCTAAAACCCCCATCTTGTTTAGTATCACTTCGAGAATATTTCAGCATTCAGATTCTAACGAGACTTGCAAATGATTGATTCGTTCACTTTAAACATACATATAACAAAATACTGTTATTTAACTTAAAATGGAGACTTACTTTTCCTCAAGCTTCTTGGTTCTCTGTTGCTGTCCCCTATTAGGTAAACAGGCACTTCCTGTGGGTAGAGAAGAGCTATTTTGATATGTATAGGAACTAGGGGAGCCATGGCAAGGCTTAAACATGACCACATGGAAACAATGTTCTAATAGATCCAGACCTTGACGAAGTTGCCAGGGAACATGCCTCTCTTTCCTCTCAGATCTCCCTCCAGCCATCCTTCTTCTTTGGCCTTTGAGACATTCTTTACCACATCCCCTACACACACTGTTAACTCATCTGGCATCGTCGCCTCAAAGTCTAGAAGCACAAGCACCTCTAGAATGGACAAAAGAAAGGTGAAGCCATTGGGAGTGAGTAGATTGGAGTGTTTTATACAATATTTTGGCTTGTACCTACACATTTTAACATATTTACATCTATTCCAAACATTTTCCCTTAAAATCAATGCAAAAATCTAGGCCAGATAAGATTGTTGCACTTTGTCAATCACCAGTAAGCCTTATATTTAATGAAATACGCTACAGATAAATGCGTCTAATTATGTGAAGGCATGATAAAACATGCCAAAGAGATGTGCCTTTCAAGTGCAATACTGGAGCTGGACATCCATGAGCAATGTGTTTCAACAGGCCTACAGGTATGCGAGTTGAACCTGAGGGACTTGAACTCAGGAATGTATATCAGTACAAAGATCCCGGCACATGATTCACAATGGCATTGCATACATCTGATTTCCTGTAAGAAACCCTTTGTGTGATTGGTCAGTCTGAATCTCAAGTCTCAATGACAGGCAATTTATGGTCTGGTAAACTCATAAAAACAGCCTTTAAATGAGATTAGTGTCTGCACATTTAATAACATAAACTGCCATCTCAAGTTTATTTACCATATAATGTAAATTGAAATATATATAATATAGTGTAACATGAAAATACACACAGAGTAAATTAGTGAATAATTAAATACATCCATAAATGTTAGTAGTAATATTAAAATATTAAATATATACGACAAAAAGCAGCTCATTCTAAACCATTCGTCACTTATTTGTAACTTATTGCAAAATTATATTACACTTGTTATATTACATTTCCCATTCATTTTGGCTACCGTTTACATAACCCAAATATCACAAACACTACAACTTGGCAAATCATAACAACAGATTATTTTAAAACAAGGCTTAAAAACTCACCCATGGCTCCTTTAAAACTGTGCTCAGAGCACCAAGTCAGACAATGTAGATTCTGTTCAGTTCTCAAAGTGTCACGGAATCCCTGTGAATTACTCAATCCAAATACAGCGAAGGCTTTCTAGGACCTCCTTCTTTCTAGTCAAACATTAGCATTGTTGAAGAAAACAAAATTCCCACCTAGTCAAGACACGTTATACAATGAGAGAGAGAGAGAGTGTGTAACAGGTGAGACAGGTTTGTATTGGTATGAGCCTCCTGGTGTCATGTGTCACAGCAAACATTACTGACAGTAGGTGTACTCACCTAGAAGGAATTCAAGGAAAAACCCTATGTTTAAATATAACTGTGATTAATCTGAGTGTAATCTTTGTAATAAGAGTGTGTCTATTTTTTTTTTTTGCATTTTTATTGAACAGCAGATATATGATTGTACTTTGACTGTAGTGCTTTTATTTAGAGTCTGTCAGGCCAGTTTACGCAGATATAATAAAGCATTTTTAAAAGACCATTCAAATAGGTGTAGTTCACAATATGACTGAATTATAATATGGTGAATAGGATTATGATTTTCTTGGTCTGAAAAACAAAAAAACAAAAAAACTTCGAGTTGTCATTTTTTGTTTGCTCAGGTTTAGTTTTTTTTTTTTCCTGTTCATGTCTGTTTCTAGATTACGTTTGACTGTGTTCAGTTCATGTGTCCCTGTGTGTCTGTTTTCCTATCACCTGGTCATCTAGTTAGTCAGCTGTCTCTCGTTTCTTTGATTAGTCCCAGTGTAGTTAAACCCTGTGTATAGTTCAGTGGTCAGTTCTACATTGTTTTTGTATGTATTTCTTCAAAAAAAAAAAAAAAAGAGTAAGGGTGTATGTAACCCCGGCATCCTAGCCAAATTTGCCCCTTGACCTCTGTCTATCATGGCCTCCTAATCATCCCCATATACTGACTGGCTTCATCACTGTCTCCTCTCCACCAGTAAGCTGGTGTGTGGTGGGCGTTCTGGCACAATATGGCTGCCGTTATGGCTGCTCATCTGCTTTTCTGTAGTATGCATTATTAGTATGGTGTTTACTGAGTTTGATAATATCATTTATTTATTTTAATATCAGTCTAATGCATTAAGCCATTAGCGTTTCAGAGCGCCCCCAAATGTGAATGTAAGAATTAAATCCAAGTATATATTACAAGTTTGTGTCTGTCATTGTATTTCTGTCTGTGTTTTACACATTTGTGACTACTTGTCTGCAGCTTCAAATTCAGAATACAGATTTGTGACTATTGTCTGCAAGTGCAAATTTCAACATTCAACTTCAGATTCTTATTTTACAGGTTTTCACATTGGAGCTGTGAGTGTAAATGTTCACGTATAAGTACGAATATTTATTGTACAAGTTCTCAAATTTACACCTACGTGCTCTCGAGTTTTGCTACTCTTTTACCTTCATAGTAGAGGAGATTCCCCCCTTCCATGCAAAGCGATCTGAGTACCCAGAAAAAGCACTATATGAATGTAACAAATTATTATTATTGTTTTATATTGGTTTTTCTGTTCCTGAGATTCTGTTGTATTAAGATTTGAGTTCATTTCTGAATATACTGTAGACTGCTGCACTTAGATCCTGTTTCATCTCTGCTGCAACCAATGCTGCTGCTAGTTTCTTCTTGACACACACACAAAAAACACTCAATAGAAAATTGTTGCTTTTTTTTTATTCTTTCTGATTGTGAGTATATAAATGCAAGTCAAATGTATATATCAGACACAGTGCAAATCAGAACCCAGACAATTAAAATCCAATGTTGAGTATGAATGTAAATTACATACATTAGAAAACCCATTATAAAATATGCACACACATATTGTCAAAACCCTGCAACCCGAGAAATCTAGAATTTGTTAACAGCCTTCAAAACATTTGTAGGTACATGTTTTTTGTTACTTTTTTTAAAAACTTTTTCTGTAGGATGTTTGTCCAGTTTTAAAGTTGACCACTTTGACAAGCAGTTTGGATGAATGTAAATAATTTTTCCCCACATGTCAATCACTGGGAAATAAATGTCTACCTGCTGTTGTTTGGTCCCATAGCGAGACTGGGTCATTAAATCAATATCTTCGTTTCTATCGGAAGACACACAAGGGTCTCAAAGAGTTTAATTTAAGACCACAAAATGTCAATATGTACCTTTTTTTTTTCTTTCTTAAGGCAAAAAAATAGAACATAAGCAGCTACAGTATAGTTCTATACTGGCATTCTACACTTTAGGCACTATGGCACATCTTAGGCACCTAACATTTGAACTAGTAGCCGACCTAAACAGGTAAAAACGTTTTTTGATGCCCGATATCAACATCTAGAAAGTAGAGTGTCCGATGACCGATATATATGGTCACCAGACGATATAAAGAGTTGTACTGTATTTGTAACATTTAATAACTATTCACACACACACAAAAATGAAATTTCTTACTATCCATAGACAAAGCTGTCAGTAGAATTTGAAAATGAAAAAGTGGGGAAATAAAAACTTCCAATAATTAAATTCATATGGTTATATTGTTAGCCTCAAAATGGCCAATCAATTGGCCTAGCCTTTATATCAGTCTATGATATCACTACTTCAAACTGTGTGTTTTACGTTCGCATGTTTCAAAAGTCTTGTGCAAAAAAGGAGACAGGATTCGCAATGGAGGCGCTTGGGCACCAATTCTTCCAGAGATGAAGGGATAGAAAATAAATGTTGGAGCAGGTGCTTTTAACAGTGTCTGTCATGATTAGACAGGAAATAGGAAATAAAAAAGCAATATAATAAAAAAAGCCTCTTTCCTATCAAAAAGATTTGGATCCATAAGGATGCAGATATTATATCCATTCTTGACGTGATGAAGGATCTCCTTGTTCTCAAAGGTCCTGTCAAAGTCTTCACTGCTCCATTCTCACTGGTCCTGCTCTACATCATCTCCTCGCTGTTCGCCCTCATCATCAGTGGCCTGGAATTTATCATGGGCCCATTTAGGGCTTGTATTATTGGTGGTTTTGGTATTTGTGGCCCTCCGTAGGATAAAACGTCCCTTAGCACGAACAATGTTACCACGACCAGACCCGCGCATGTTCATCAGCTTTCTCTCACCTTCACCGTCTCTTTCACTGTGCTGCAAAAACAGAAGAAGGGCTTACAAAAAATATGGACCTCAATTATGTAACATATACAGTTGTAAGTGGGACTGAAAACCTTGATGGAGAGTTAGTACGTAATGAAAACCTATATATAATCTGTCTCCCACCTAAATGATTATTATAATTTAAAGGTTTGGAAAGATTACTCAGTTTAAGCATAATCACCTGTGTTATGTTTGATTGTACATTGTCATTGTCATTACATGTACAGACCATGAATGTACAGTGGGGAGAACAAGTATTTGATACACTGCCAATTTTGCAGGTTTTCCCACTTACAAAGCATGTAGAGGTCTGTAATTTTTATCATAGGTACACTTCAACTGCGAGAGACGGAATCTCTTTTTAAAA
The DNA here is from genome assembly GCF_965113295.1 of Leuciscus leuciscus. Lineage (NCBI taxonomy): Eukaryota > Metazoa > Chordata > Actinopteri > Cypriniformes > Leuciscidae > Leuciscus > Leuciscus leuciscus. The sequence continues at coordinate 9,584,377 of NC_138744.1, forward strand.
AATTAATTTGCATTTTATTGCATGACATAAGTATTTGATCCCCTACCAACCAGTAATAATTCCGGCTCTCACAGACCTGTTGGTTTTTCTTTAAGAAGCCCTCCTGTTCTCCACTAATTACCTGTATTAACTGCACCTGTTTGAACTCGTTACCTGTATAAAAGACACCTGTCCACACACTCAATCAAACAGACTCCAACCTCTCCACAATGGCCAAGACCAGAGAGCTGTGTAAGGACATCAGGGATAAAATTGTAGACCTGCACAAGGCTGGGATGGGCTACAGGACAAAAGGCAAGCAGCTTGGTGAGAAGGCAACAACTGTTGGCGCAATAATTAGAAAATGGAAGAAGTTCAAGATGACGGTCAATCTCCCTCGGTCTGGGGCACCATGCAAGATCTCACCTCGTGGGGCATCAATGATCATGAGGAAGGTGAGGGATCAGCCGAGAACTACACGGCAGGACCTGGTCAATGACCTGAAGAGAGCTGGGACCACAGTCTCAAAGAAAACCATTAGTAACACACTACGCCATCATGGATTAAAATCCTGCAGCGCATGCAGGGTCCCCCTGCTCAAGCCAGCGCATGTCCAGGCCCGTCTGAAGTTTGCCAATGGCCATCTGGATAATCCAGAGGAGGAATGGGAGAAGGTCATGTGGTCTGATGAGACAAATATAGAGCTTTTTGGTCTAAACTCCACTCGCCGTGTTTGGAGGAAGAAGAAGGATGAGTACAACCCCAAGAACACCATCCCAACCGTAAAGCATGGAGGTGGAAACATAATTCTTTGGGGATGCTTTTCTGCAAAGGGGACAGAACGACTGCACCATATTGAGGGGAGGATGGATGGGGCCATGTATCGCGAGATCTTGGCCAACAACCTCCTTCCCTCAGTAAGAGCATTGAAGATGGGTCGTGGCTGGGTCTTCCAGCATGACAACGACCCGGAACACACAGCCAGGGCAACTAAGGAGTGGCTCCGTAAGAAGCATCTCAAGGTCCTGGAGTGGCCTAGCCAATCTCCAGACCTGAACCCAATAGAAAATCTTTGGAGGGAGCTGAATGTCCGTATTGCCCAGCGACAGCCCTGAAACCTGAAGGATCCGGAGAAGGTCTGTATGGAGGAGTGGGCCAAAATCCCTGCTGCAGTGTGTGCAAACCTTTTTTCAAGAACTACAGGAAATGTAAGATCTCTGTAATTGGAAACAAAGGTTTCTGTACCAAATATTAAGTTCTGCTTTTCTGATGTATCAAATACTTATGTCATGCAATAAAATGCAAATTAATTACTTAAAAATCATACAATGTGATTTTTTGGATTTTTGTTTTAGATTCCGTCACTCACAGTTGAAGAGTACCTATGATAAAAAATTACAGACTTCTACATGCTTTGTATTTGGGAAAACCTGCAAAATCGGCAGTGTATCAAATACTTGTTCTCCCCACTGTAACTGATAGGTTGTATGGAGCATAACCTACTGTGTGTTTGTTGTTCTTGATATGCATGCATATTATGTTAATTTTGTTCAGAAACTGCATTAGAAAGGAGATTCAGAATGGGTGTTTACAACGATCACAACATACTAGGAAGTATTTCTTGCTCTTGGGAGTGTATTCTTGATCCCAGTCTTCATTCTTTGCTGACATGTTCATCTGTGAATCACCGTTGCTGTTTCCATGGAAATTTCCTCGGTTCCAACCTCTACCACGTATGCTAAGCTGCTAAGAAACAGCAAATGGTAACCGTAACTATTAAAGCAATAAACAAATATCTTAGTTCTTCAATAGCACTCAACTTACAAAGCCTCCTCGTGATCTTCCTCTCTCCACAGGCTCTCCATGCTCTCTAAACCCCAGCTGGACTCTGGATAAGCCTTCTGGCTTGATCTCAGCCTCTTCTTCATGGTAAGCAGAGGAAGATGAGGAAGATGACTGAGAACGCTCCCGTTTCTTCTTGCTTTTCCTTATGAATTAAATAACATTAGATTCAGACATTGTTGATCAATGTAAAGAGGTCTCAAAAATCTACTGGATCAGCGATAACAACTTTTGTCGTTCATGTTCAACGTGACTTTATCAGGTCATTTTCTTGTCCACTAACCAAAAAGTCAAGCCTACCTGAAGTCGAAGGAAATCAGGACATTTTCAAACACTTGACAACCTATATTCGACATATTCAACTGACCAGAAAGACAAAAAGGTGCGTTCACACTGACAGTGATGTAATAGCTGAAGGTGACCAAGTTGCTTTTCTGTTGGGCACAAGTAGGTGTTCCTACTTGAATACAGTACACAACTGTATCAGGGAGACAATCATTTGAGCTCTGCTCCCATTGGTAGTTTCTGTATCGTATTGCAGCTCATATGCAAGTTCAAAAGCTCAACATTCGCTCTGCCCAATGATTTCTGTCACTCATTTCGCCTCATGTCACCAACTCTCACTGAAAATGATTGACTTCTTGTTTCTGCAGATTGCTGACAGTGTGAACGCATCTTCAGGCCTTTGAAAGTGTTTATTGAAGGCCTCCTGAGAGGTTTGACGGTTTCATCTTGTTAAAGCTTTACATGACTCAACCAGATTCTTTGAATGTTGAAGCAAGTAAATTTGTATGTGATATTACAAATTGTTTAATGGTTGATCAAAACTGCAGTTTTCAACTACATTTAGAGAAGTTATTATCACCATGACAATTTTTCACTTGAGGGGTTACAACAAGCCCAAACAGAAATATGATTGTTAGCTGTTTAAGCTGTTTTCTATAACTGAACCTCTGTATTCACAATCACTCTGTAATGTCTATGGAGCCAATGCAGCTTACTTTGTTTTTTTGTGGTTCTTTGAAGCTTTCTCTGTGGATGTTTCCTTTCTTGATTCGGGAGATTTCCCCGATACTCTTTCTCCGTACTCTTCCTCTCTTTGCTCTCTCTCTCCACTCAAGTATTTCTTTCTGCGCTCAATATCCAGCCGAAGGTCCATTGAATCACATTTCGATTTTTTACCATCGACCTGCCGTGAGGAGAAAGAGAGATGTTGTGGCCAGATGTGGGTTAGCGGCGTGACCTATTAGCTTCATGCAGCATTGTACGGGGTGGGACCAAAACGAAAAACACAGCAACAGCTGACTTCAAACAATCATGCAAATGGATGAAAGGAAGAGGCCTTTTCTAATATCATTTTATGTAGCATTTTGGCTTCTTACAGTCTTTCAACGGTTATTTTCTCAGAAATTGCAACAGGTCGCAAAATAACATTCGGATTTCCTCTCACTTGCTCATCGAAATCAAAAGATATTCAAATAAACGAAACAAAATAGTAGTAGGCAACATTATAGGACCACAGCAGAAATACTTTCATTGGTGCTCATGAAAGTATGTTGTTTTTACTTTGCCTAAACACCTCACTTGTTCTTTGCAGGCTTTGAAGAAGAATACTTACTATGACTTTTGTTTAGAGTCCTTTGAATGGATTTGACATGGGAACAACTGGTCACTTCCATTTCTGACCTCTGATTTCTTGCCTCAACTGCCTTAGGAAGGCTTGTATAAGGGAAGGCATTTACAACACAACAACCTGAATGCACCTCTTTTTGCATCTCACTTTTTGGACTTTATGCCTCTCTCATCAGAAACAAGAGTTTTTAGAGAGAGAAGGAAGCCTAAGAATGCTTTGGCCACATCACTTGCGCAGCATTCTTTTCCAAAATACGTCATATTTCAAAATTTTTGGTCACCTTGAAGCTGTTTTCCATGGTGCTTTTCATCTCATCAAACAGAAGAGAGTGCCTCTTAAAAGCACTGGGAGAAACATCAATTCTCCTGTGAAAATAGAGGTGAAGAGAGGAATATTTTGATATATGTTGATCCTCCTTTCTTATAGTCTTAGAAATTGTCAAAACAAATAAATTGCTCATACGTGCATGAGAAACCAGCGTGGGAATTTGTCCCTGAATTTTTTATACCTGTGTATCTCTGGACTCTTTCTCTGCTTAATGAGTTCTTTCTCAGCAGCTCTTCTCTGGTACATGGCAAAGCGGTCATTTAGGGTCAATCCAGAAGAAGGAAAATATTGAGCTGTGGGCAGAAAAATGCATATTTTTTCATTAAATATATAAAGTATTTCATATATTTTTATACAGTAGCTTTCCTGTAGCTCAGTGGTAAGAGCATTGCGTTAACAACGCAAGGTTGTGGGTTCGATCCCAGGGGATTGCACATACCTATGTATAAATGTATAGGATAATGCAATGTAAGTCGCTTTGGATAAAAGCGTCTGCCAAATGCATAAATGTAAATGTAAATGTATTTAAAAAAAAAATACTAAAAAAGATTTAGGGGAGTGTTTACACAAGACTGTTTGCAACTAAAAATAGAAAACTTTTTGGCCGTTCATTTACACAATAACAGCGTTTGGGGGCCTGAAAATGCAAACTTTTAAAAAAGAGTTTTAAAGTGCAATTTTTTGAAAATTATACCATCATCATGTCTGTGTAAACTATATATATATATTTATATTTAAAAAACAGTAATTAAATGATGGTGTATCATTTTGTAATTTTACAGAGGGGTGATGGAACAATACAAATACTACAGCCTCTCCAACCTTAGCTGTACAAGACAGAGAGGTTTCAGTCACCTTTAATGTGATGGACAATTGAAACTATGTGTTGGGCAAACAGCTCAGATGGACTTCTGGGAGACTGCTGAGCCTGAAGATGCTGAAGGACAGCTTGAAACTCCCAATCCTTTTCATCAAGATGCACAAACTCCAGAAGATGCCTTCTTTCATCGGTCAAAACAGATGTTCTGTCAAATAGAACAATGGTGACAAAAGACAAAAATAAATATATTTAATATGTGGTAGTCAGAAGCAGTCATATGCACAACAATGCAATGTTTTGTGAAGATGCAATTAGAAGCAAAAGGTAATTTCTGAGATCTTGGAGGGAAACGAACATCATTTACCTAGCAAGGTCATCACTGAGAGAATTCATCCTTTTCACGGAAGCTCTTGGTGGGGATTCCTCGTTCATAACCACAAACATCTCTTGCTCGCGGTTCTCAGAACTCCTCCTGGGCAGCAGTGTGGGTTTCTCTTTTCGTTTCACATTTGAGAGCTTTTCAGGGGAGGGATCCTTGAGCATGCCACTCAGCTGGTCTCTCTTAGAGAGAGCAGCTAGGATTTTCGCTGCTCTTTCCTGTTTATGGCAGAGCAGGAGAGCCTCCAGCTCATCATCCCATGGCATGTCCTGCATCCTTCTGATTCGCTTCTCGAACATTTCACGAGCGGACAGCGTGACTTTGCTTTTGGAGGGACTGTTTTCCATATCCCTCACTCTATCAGAGATCTCCCCTTCTTCTTCCTCGTCCTCATCATCCTCGCACAGAAATGTTGGGCCCTTTCTTGGACCCATTTTAGGGGTGCTTATGGATATCTTTTTACCATCACCACTCTTTGCAGATTTGCATTTCTCCTTCTCTCCTGCGTTGTCATGATCTATAGTGCGAGACAACTCAAAGCCCTTTTCAAAGATTCCTCCATTTTCTTTGTCACATACTAATTCTCTGTTACTTTTCCCTTTGTGTGTGTTGTTCTCACATTCAGAGGCCTGTTTTTTAACCTTTTGCTCCTCCAGGAATCTAGTAAATGAGAGAAAGAGATTTACAGTTCATTATTATTTACAATATTGTGCTCAGATGCATCAGTTGTCATTTTGACGTGACCAAGGACTGCTGCTTCATGTCAAACTGACAGAACTATGCATAAACTGTAATGGATTTGGTTCATTTTACCGTGAACAAATGAATGGCTTCCAGTCTATAACAGGTAAACAAGTGTGTGTGCAGCTGGGAATATATCACTTCTTCCATTTGCAAAGTGCAAATATAAACCTTTTAGACCTTTTTAGCACATCTAAATTACAGACTGTGAGCTGACATTTGTAAACAAGGCATATCTAGCTCTTCATGTTTGGCTCTTTCTTCCAACCGCTCTTTTGATGCATTTGAAGGTCAGATTGCAAACCAAATGTGCAATCTTACTTTGTGTCTGGCACGCACACAGGATTTATTGTGTTACTTCCACTCTTATAACTGACTAAAATAAAGGTAAAAAAGAAAAAGAAAATAAAACAATATTCAAATGCATATAGTCCATCAAATATATAAACATCTGTCATCAATATAGCTTAAATGGCTTGAGAACAATACCCAGCCCTAGGACAAACAAGTTAAATAATATAGATTATTGGTCAAAAGTTTGGAATGATTAAGATTTATTCATGTTTTTGAAAGAAGTCAATGCTGCATTTATTTGATCAAAAATACAATAAAAACAGTAATATTGTGAAATATTATAAGAATTTAAAATAACTATTTTCTTATTTAAAATGTAATTTATTCCTGTGATGGCAAAGCTGAATTTCCAGCAGCCATTAATCCAGTCTTCAGTGTTACATGATCCATCAGATGGATCATGCTGATTTGGTGCTCAATTTTATCAATTATTAATAATGTTTCTTATTATTATCAATGTTGGAAACAGTTTTTGCTGCTTAATATTTTTGTGGAAACTGTGATAAAAAATTTTTTTCAGGATTCTTTGATGAATTGAAAGTTCAAAGGATTAGCATTTATTTGAAAATATAAATCTTTCATAATAAGACATGAATTTCTTTACTGTCACTTTTGATGAAATTAATGTGTCCTTGCTGAATAAAAGTATTTTTTTAATCTTACTTACCCAAAACTTTTGAATGATAGTATATCATGGTTTCCACAAAAATATTAAGCAGTAACGATGTTTTCTTGAGCACCAAATCAGCATATTATTATGATTGTGATATAATACTTCAGCTTTGCTATAACAAGAATAAATAAATTACATTTTAAAATATATTCAAATAGAAAAAAAGTTATTTTAAATTGTAATAATATTTCACAGTTTTACTGTTTTCATAGTATTTTTTTCAAATAAATAGAGCCTTGGTGAGCATAAGAGAATCTTTTCAAAAACATAAAAAAATATATATTACTCCAAACTTTTGACCAGTAGTGTAAAAATGGAAAAATCAACAACATTAACAAAAAAAATCATTAAAAGTTATCCATACTTACTTCAAAAATGCAGCGGAGATAGCAATTTTATCATCTGTCTGTTGGTCAATATTTGTAAAGAACCCAAAACCTTTGAAAACTGGGCTAAGGCTTTTCTTTATGGGGCTGTTGTTTGAAGGTGCAGTTGCAACTTTCTGCCAGGTGGTGGCACCATTATTTGGAGCATTTGAACTCTTATGAGCAGGACTTGTTTCGTTGGTTGCAGAGTCAATCGGTTTGTCATTAGTGATAGAGGAGCAAACCTGCAGACTTGTCCTTTTAGGACTAGCGTCATGGCTTGTCAAAACCTGAGAGTTCTCCAAAGTCCTGTCTCCATCAGCATTCCCTTCAGCCGAAGAAGAGCCTCCCACCTGCTCTGCCAGAGCCCCATCTCCACCTCCTCGAGTTTCTTCTGGCACTGAGGCTCCCTCTCTTATATCTTTGCAAGTGTGTTTGGCAGACCCAGAGTTGGAGGAGGAAGAGTGCTGCGACTGTGGCGATCTCCCTGAGGATGACCTGTCAGAGCGGCGGGAATGGCTGCGGGGCTGCGGGCTGCTCGACTGCTTCTTGGGAGAGCGTGACCGGCCTCTCTTGGGGCTGTTGGGGTAGTACTGCTTCTGTTGCTGCTGAGGGTACTGCCGGAAGTTTTGCCAGTTTTTCTGATGGTAGTTGTTATATCCACCCCTTGCACCACGCTGAAAGCGGCCGCGGAAAAAGCCTTGACCTCTGCCCCGGAAATAATATGGCCTCCGGAAGCCTCTGTGGTTTCCCCGAAACTCCCGTTGGTTCTGGTACTCCCGTGTGTGGTTCCGTTCACGGTTGTGGGGCGGGGAATGGGATCTTGATCGAGAGCGAGACCTAGAGCTTGAAGACAACAAGAGGAAGGATTGAGCCAAAAAAAATTCTTGGGATATAGAAAATGACACAAAGAGACATTACATAATACGCAATTATTTTCCAAGGAACAAAATAAAATAATTTTAAATACAATTTTACATTGATTTTTTCCAAACAACTAGAGGTCATGGTGATCATGGGATTTAAAACTCCAAAGAGGACAATCTAAAATCTACATAAAAGTAGTCCAACTTCTGAAGCTTTACACCTCTGGCTGAGGAACAACAGACCAAAGATTATTCACTAGTACTCTTCACCTCCGCTGCGGATCTTAAATCAAATGTTATTCAAATGTAATTTGGTTATGATGTCAAGAGATTTGGCTATGAGACATTTGAGAATGCAATGCATAAAGTTTGATGTTATTAATGCTCATAATTCAGACTAACACAAAATAATGACTTTAAAGGGTCTCTTTCTCACACAAAAGCTAAAGCTAAAATGACAATCATTAGAGACATAAAATGAAAACTGTATCAACTATTTTAGATCTTTAATTTGTGTAACAGTATGTCAAAGAATTATTTCAGGTAACAAACACTGCTGATATATTAAAACTGAAAGCTCTTGGTGCAAAATCAACTGTAGCCATACGGTGGCCCTGTTGTTCTGTTTATTAACAGATCTAAGTAGTTCTGATCTCTTTGTAAGCCAGTCCCTTTTAGCACGTCTTAACATATCACAAACACTTATAATCAACTAAACAACTTGCACATGCAAGTACTTCATACTGTGCATTGCACTCTGTTCTATAATCTCATTGGAAGATGAACAGACACTGAAACATTTCAATATTATGCACACTTCAACTGTATCAGAATATCAAATCGTAGAAGTCATGCAATTATGCCTAGCATTGCATTAAAACCTGCCATTCTATTGCAGTGGAATTTTTTCCAAGTAAAAATTATCCAAGTAAAGCACCCTTCAACCAATTTACCATCCAATAAACATAATGACAGTAACACTAACCTATTTTTATCTACAGTTTCGGCTGGTTTTCTACTCACCCTTTGCGTTTTTTCATTGGAATACAGAGTAAGAAGGCAGTGCACAGAGCAACATGATACTCTCACAGTGAGCAAGAGGGACTTTGCATCTCCTCTAGTGAGCGCGGATGGAAAGAGTCAGTCACATGGGTCATATGGGAAAGATTTCTACTCTCTTTCTACTGAGCAAAGAGGAGGTTCTCAGCCTGCCAGTTACAACACATTAGCTTTGCACAGACAGTAGACTCTAACTGAAGGCAACAATTAACAGCTCCCTCATTTGAAAAGCTATTCGTTAACTGAAGTTAAAATGAAAATTCTGTAATTATTTAGTCACTTGCTGTTTCAAACCCATATCTTTTTCTTTCTTCTGGGAAACACAGAAGCAGACATTTGAATTGTACTGGTTGCACTTTTCCCAGTTATAACAATGAATGCAGTCTCAGGCATTTAATCTTCAAAAAGGGCACAAATGCACAAAACTTCTGAAGTCATACGATAGCTTTGTGTGAGAAACAAACCAAATAAGCCATTATTATTATCTCCTATAGCTTTCCTTGATGTTCTTGAGAGAAGAGGATGCATCTGAATTGTGACTATGTCTGAATAAAAATTTCAAATCAGATCTTTTCAGTGAGTTGGTGGAAACAGTTCTCAAAACTGGTCTGAATGATTCATTTATGAATCAGACTGATCCAGTTCTCATGTCAACTCACTGACTCAATGATCCGGTCACAACAGGCAACAAGATTCTCACTGAAATTTCGGTCTGTTAATCACACAAAGATATTATATGACTTAAAATATAGTGCAAAATTCATATTGATGACTTTTGTAGTGATTTTAAATCTTGAAACCTTTAGTCTCCACTTGTAAAATCACATGAGGTTGAGTAATTGATGATCTTTCAATTATAATTTTTTTTACATTTATATTTATGAATGGAATTTAACTTCCTGACACGCATGCCCTATGAGTTTTATTTGGACAGTTTGACTTCAACCATGGACAGTTTGACTTCAACCATGAATAACCATGCAGCAATGTTTCATTGCATGACATATGTGTGTCAAGGTTTTTCCAGCTGTGGCATCTCTGCTTTGAAACTGGTCAGCAATGAGAGCCGAGGTTTGCAAGATTTCCCTTGCAAATAAGGGACATCAGATTTAGCAAATTTGCATGAAAAATCAACAATGTACTTCTCTCCGACTGTCACACTGTCAACCACACAGGAAAAAGGAACCATGCTTATGGGGAAAAAAAATTATGCATCCTCAATAAATGTAAAACAAAAAACCAGAGTAACACATGTATCCATCCATTTTTTTGTCTAAAACGGTGCCGTTTTTGCCAGGAACAGTTTACATTTGGCTACCTAAGAGCCTCTACTGTGTTGTAAGCACAAAACCAGCAGTCCTAAAAGAATGTGCAGGGAAGTACAATTTTAGCATGAGAAATAAGAAAGTGCGGTGAGCCTTTCCAAAGCCACAGCCCTTCCCAAATATCAGACTTGATGCAATGCTGATGAATACATGGAGAGTAAAATCACAGTGACTGTGCAGCCCCTTTTCAACAAGAGAGGAAGCCAGAGTAAAGGCATTATAAAATACAGGGTACTTTTATTTATGTACAGAGGGGTACCTTACATAACTTTGGCCTGGCAGCTGCAGCTAGATGGATGACACTGGCACTGAAATATTGATTTTAATTTAAAATGAGTCATGGATGGGAAACGGAGCATGAGTTACATGGTGTGTGTTTACAATAAAGTTCCATTTTGTGTTTACGTACAAAGTGAGAAGTTAACAGTTTTCCAACCAACTCAATCCTTAAGCACATCTGTCAAGACACAGTAAGCCTTATTGTGTTTAGATTTGTGCATTGTAGTACGGTCAGAATGAGTAGTTAAAGTTCATTGTTCATCAAGCACAAGATTAAAAGCAGACCCAGACGGATTCTGAAGCCACATTTTCTGCGTTCATTCACGTAGAATTGTGTACTGATTCCATCTGGGCCTGATTGTAAGACAGAAAAAGAGGCTAATTGAATCTGCATGAATGACTCAATAGTCAGTAAAATGGAAATTATTATAGCTGATTAGTTTTTAAGTGATAATTTCATCAGTTTTTCCTCTTATTAATATTACAAAATGTCCCTTCTTTCCTATTCATTCTGTTATGTACTAAAATACACAACACGTCACTGAAAGTGATGACTGAAACTGGAAACTGAAAAACCGGACTCAAAACTGAAAACAAAAATCGAAACAAACTCCCCTTCATCCCACATACCAGCTTTGTACTGTGCAGTAAAGTGTGACTGTCTCATTTTTAATTGACAGTATATTTTGCATGCCATAGTAATGAACAAAGCCAGTAGAAGCTATTTAATTATCATAATGGACACTTACCCATATCTGCGCTTTCTTGATCTAGATCTGGAGCTTGAGCGGGAGCGGGAGCGGGAATAAGAATGGGATCTTGATCTGGAGGCCGATCGAGAGCGAGACCTGGACTCTGATTTTTGTGTCTTAGACATTGTCGTTTGTGGTCTCTCTCATATGTGCCTGTAACAAAACGAAAAGCATTCAGACCAGCAAATTACTAAAAAAGAAGTTACTAATCATTAAGTAATTAAAACAACTCCTACAAAGGCGTTTTATATTTTTTAAATCAATTATTATTTCAGCAAAATAGCTAGGAAAAAAATTGTTACAAGGGCTGAACTTTAAAAACATTTTGTACTGTAAATCCCCACTCTCCGGGACATTAAGAAGGTTTGGCTTGGCAGTATTAAAGTTTCCATATCTCTAAATCACAGTTTGTCGGGCTAAAACACTAAAGGTTTGTTTAAAGGCACAGCAGGAATTAATTGAGAAATAAGGAGCAAACATCATTCTACAGGCCTGTTCTTAAAGGGATAGTTCACCCAAAAATGAAAATTAGCCCATCATTTACTCACACTGAAGCCATCCTAGGTGTATATGACATTCTTCTTTCAGACAAATACAATCGGAGTTATTCTTAAAAAAATGTCCAGACTCTTCCAAGCTTTATAATGGGAAACAATGGGTATATTTTTTTGGAAGTCCATCAAAGCGCATCCATCCATGATAAAAGTGCGCGAAACGGCTCTGGCGGGTTAATAAAGGTCTTCTGAAGTGAAGCGATGCGTTTGTGTAAGAAAAATATCCATATTTAAAACTTTATCGACTAAAATAACTAGCTTCCGGGGCAAATAATTCTGACCAGCAGTGTATATTATCTTAATGTTTTCTGCCCAGAAAAATGTATTTCATTACATCATTTTCATAATTTCATTACAGCGTGCAAATGAATCAGTCTAGCAAATAAGATGAACACAACAATTTTACATCGAAACTTCTGTTTTATACTGACTTCAAGTACCCAGTCTTGTACCTTTGTCTTTTATGGGTTTCAAATATTTTTTCGCTTCAAATCAATGTTTGTAAAATTGTAATTCACCTCTTAGCTGGCTGGTTTGGTTCATGGCTTAAAACTCCTCTTAAACAAATACTTTTTAAAAATACATATGGGAAAATGGGAATAGGAAAAACACTTCCGAAATCAAGACCTTTGTAAAACTGGACAGGCACTATTGCACTTGATTAGGAAGTATCAGAGTGCTGAAGGCCTCCTTCCTCTGTACAGATAAAACTTTGTCAAAATAATTCCGGTTCGCATGGACACACGGAAGCGATCATTTTTTTTCTGTAATAGGAATTTTTAAGGCCAGACAGATAGTTTGTTGAGGTCAATTTGTAGAGAAAGACTACACGCCTGTGCACATATTCAAATGCGCATACCTATAGACTAAACACGTAATACACATGTGCACACAGTCGGCGTTTTCACATATTCGCGTTTATGAAGTTTGCACGGAGATAACTTTTATTTTCTTCAAAATTATTCAACGCCTGCACCTTTGAACCTATTTCAAGGTTTGCGTTCTCGAGCCACCAGGCACTGTTGTCGTGCAAATGAGCGGGCCGGAGCGCATTAAGGCTTTTCTGTTAGAACGGTGTTGTGTAAGCGGCCCCTAAGTTAATAACTAATGATCTTTGCAACGGAAGGGAATCATTCAAAACTAACTTTAGCTGGACAATAACATTATTCTAGAGCTGCTGTAAAGCCAAAACAATCTGTTAATTTAATTTCCTATTACCACTGTAAAGCTGCTTTGAAACAATCTATATTGTTAAAAGCGCTATAAAAATGAAGGTGACTTGACTTGACTGAATGTCGCAATTGACCAATAAGAACCAAGTATTTTAGAGTGCTAAAACAGTTTATATAATCTTTAAAGCTGCAGTATGTAATTTCTGTATCAAAAGTAATGGGTAAAACAATGACTGGGGCAATCGACTAACAAACGGTATTTAAACACTGAAAAAAATATACACTTCAGATTTGATTGATCTGATATTCTTCAAGCCCAAGAGATTTAAATACACACCTTGGGTGCTAAGTCTACTGACGTGGACAAAAGGGAGGAAACGGTACAGGTTTGGCAGGACAGATGTAAAGTGACGCCACATTAGCATGAAGGCAAGAGTGATTTACTGGCTCTTTAATGTTATCCCCAATGTATTTAAAGAGGTGTTGAAAGGTGATTCTGTCTATTGTCCATCATGTGTACCCTCCACAAATGCCCTCAACTGGTTAGCTGAACTGACACTTTGATTTTTACCATAGGGAACACTGGTGATCAAAGAGAGACCACACTGTGGCTCAAAATAGACTTGTACCAGAGATAAAGAGAGAGCTTTTGAGTTGACTGTAATGGATGTAAATATCCATATTATAAGCTGGATCTTGACTGCTTGTCATCATACCTGTCATGACCTTAATCATGGATGCACAAATGCACATGATAACAGATCTGTGTTGGAACAACAACAATAAAAGAAGGAACTGTATCTATTAATTAGTTACTAAATAGATTCAAATCCAGAGTCTAGTCTAAATTGATTTGCCAACTTTGCACTTATAACTAAGTACGACACCATTAACTATTTGTTTACTGTGTCATGTGGCACAGAAAGCGCAAATGACGCATTGCAAACAAATACCAACCTTTATTTAACCAGGAAAGAAGACTCAAATAGTTGTCACTTAACTGATTCATAAGGACTGTTGACAAGGATTTCAAACACATGCATAAAAAAGTTCAGTTAACACCAAGGACGATAACTAATGATAATAACTATATTAGCATCCACAGCAAGGGGCAATAAGATAACATTCTGTTTCCTGCTCAAGCTCTTTAAAACCCGGCTGGACTTTAGTGATGGAAAAAAATCACTATAAAAGTGATTCCAACAATATTGTTTTCTTTGTGTTGTTATTGTTAAGGTTGTGGTGTGGATTGCGCAATTCTTTTAAAGTTAGAGTGATTTTTAAAACTTTATGGTAGTAATTATTATAGTTATCGTTCTTGGTGTGAATGGCCCTATTTGCATTGCATGACATCCTAGGCTTTCTCTTGGCTCTGCTAGCGAATAAACAAGCCTCAAGATTAACTGGTATTTTTCTGGTAATCCTATGTATGACGTGCAATTCATCCCGGCACTCCCAAAAAGTTATCTGTGAGCGTTTCCTTTTTGAGGCTCATCAGAAGTAGCTCTGCTCACAGGAAATTGCAGACTGAATGCTTAAGCTACAATTCAGTGTGGTATCTTTGTGCACATCATGCTAAATAGATCTGTGCTGCTTTTTTAGTAAACACAGACCAAAATTAACCTAAAGCCTTTTGTTTCATTCCTTTTGACTGCTTGTTGGTTTTGGCCAACAGTCCATAATTTCCTGCAGCCTCCAGACATCCAGACATTTGGCTTACTGTGCAAAGTTTCTAAACTAGTTTACTTATATTTAGAAGAACTATGAGAACATACTCCAAAGTTTAACCATTAAATGAATGTCAAAAGTATTTATATAGCTACATTCCAGTTAAAAGTTTGAAATAAATAAGAATTTTAAAATGTTTTTGAAAGTCTCTTATATGCTCACCAAGGCTGTATTTATTTGATCAAAAATACAGTAAAAACAGTAATGTTGTGAAATATTATTACAATTTAAAATAACTTTTCTATTTCAATACATTTTAAAATGTAATTTATTCCTGTGATGACAAAGCTGAATTTTCAGCATCATTACTCCAGGCTTTAGTGTCACATGATCCTTCAGAAATCATTCTAATATGCTGATATGGTGCAAAAAAATTTTTTTTATCAATTATTATTATAATTTGTTTTTTATTAACAATGTTGAAAACTGCTTTGCTGCTTAATGTTTTTGTGGAAAATGTGAAAAAAAAAAAATCTGGATTCTTTGATGAATAGAAAGTTCAACAGAACAGCATTTGTTTGAAATACAAATCTTTCATAATAAGACATTATAAAAATGTCTTTACTGTCATTTTTTCCAAATGTAAATCAAAGTATTATTTTTTTTCTTGCTTACTCTAAACTTTTGAATGGTAGTGTATCACGGTTTCTACAAAAATATTAGGCAGCAAAAAAAACCAAAACAAAAAACATTGATAATATCAACATTGATAATAAAAATAAAATGTTTCTTGATGTTACACTGAAGACTGGAGTAATGGCTACCAAAAAATCTGCTTTGCCATCACATGAATAAAACACATTTTTAAATATATTCAAATAGAAAACAATTATTAATTATTTCACAATATTACTGCTTTTACTGTATTTTTAAACAAATAAATTCACCCTTGGTGAGCATAAGAGCATGGTGAGCTTTTAAAAACATGGGGGGGGGGGGGGGGTTACTCAAACTTTTGACCGGTTATGTATCTTGTCAACTAATACATTCGGTGTTCAAGAACCTAACAAAAACCGTTTTCCATTCTTACCACCTGTCTTTAGAGATTAGCAAACTTAGTTTCAGAGGCTTAAAATAGAGATCACAAGAAAATAACATGTCACCTGACACTTTCAACTGTAAACATTATGCTTCCCTTCTGCAAATGGGGTCTGTTGACTCATAAGGGTGGAGGAGTCAGGTCATGACACATTTATGACAATGAAGGCATCTTCACAGGGGTTAAGAAAGTCTAAGGGATTAATTTTAAAGCATAGTATCATAGAGCAGCTGTCCCGTATTCCTCATTTTAGCTGATCCTCAATTTTCCTGAGAGGATCAATAAAGCATCTACGTGTCTAATTGTCTATATGGGAGTAGAGTGTGCTCCAGCCTAATCAAAAGGATTTGATAGCTAAAAATGTTTGTGTCAAACATCTCTGGTGGTCATACCCTTGTGCTGTCATTACAACCACATACATCCACACACATCAGTGACAGCTGCATTTGGACCTTTTCACCTGTTCGATTAAGGGGGGAAAGTGTATTTAAACAATGGTGCAAGTTGTGCAACCCAACTCGACCGCAATATGTTCCCAACACTCAATCAGCCGCTTTATCAGTGAGACCACAGATGCGAGACCAACAGCACCAAAATCCCATTTGTTATCTGCATTAGCCAATGAAGCAAAAGAGCCACTTCAACAGCCCCAGCAACATTCTTCCAGAGACTCCACATATGTGCGAAAACCTCTTTGAAGTTTAAAGATGCATGACTTTTGGAGCCTACAGCTTCTGAGGTAAACATTTGATTGATTGTGGAGTTTCGAATCAATCTCTTTAGCGACTCTATTAATAAATGAAATACGGGTCTGTTGCGAGACATCATATGAACTTTAGAGATTTATGCAAGCTTTATACTTTTTGGTTGCAATGAGTTGCAGCTTCACAAAGCCTAAAGGGATAGTTGCTCCAAAAATGAAAACCCTGTCATTATTTACTCACTGTCATAATGTCTGCATGATTTTCATTTTTTTTGTAGATTCACTGTTTTTCCTACAAAGAAAGCAATCTAGAGGCTGTCAAGCTTCAAAAAGCCAAAACAGCACCATAAAAGTCTCTTAACAATTTGAGCTCTCTCTTTTATATTTTCTAAAGTCAAATGATAGCTTTGTGTCAGGAATGACTTTTTAGTTGTAAAAAGTCATCTCACCATTCACATTCACTGAACAGAAAAGAGTAGGGTGAACCAAACTTTTAATTTCATTCAAAGAAGATATGAATTTATGTGATGTGAATATACAGTATATACATATAGATAGATAGATAGATTAAAGTTTTTTTTGTTTGTTTTTTATTAATGATGAGCCTTTAACACATGGGGTCAAATACTGGGCCCTCGTTTTGTGATGACTTGTGTCTCATCTTTCTGTCATCACTGCATCTGTTGATTTCACAAGGGAACTCATCAGTTGAAGGTCTTCTCTATTTTAGTCTTATGAGAATTACGTAAAATATCTAATGTAGAATCAGGTCTAATGATAACACAGATATTATTGTAGTAGGTTTGACAAATTATTATTATTTTTAAAACTGACTGGCCAAACTTTCTAAATGAAACAGTGAGCTACTGAAAAGGCAAGAGGATGGCCTGTTATTGTTCCAAGAGCATGCTTCACACAGCCAAATGTAATTGGATAGTCTTACACAATGTACAAATCCAAACACAAATTGTGCTTGAATAGATTTTAGATTAGTCAAAGAAAAGTGTAACACATGGTATGACACTACAATGTAAGAGCTGATTTATCACGCACCGTATCACACATCAATCACTCATTCTACATTCATTTAAAACAAACCCATTTCCCCTTGAACACTTTCCCAAAAAATGGATGAAGGATGATAAACATAAACTGTCTAAGCATTTCTATAATGACACACTCAAATCAATTGTGCAGTAGAAAAAGAACAGTTAAATAATTGAATCCATGCATAAGGAAAAGAGAAGAGATGCAATACTGACAAAGTAATGCAGCTGATTATAAACTGATGGTTTCAATTTGTATTCCAAATATTCAGAACATAATGTGTGGAACTATTGTTTTTTTTTCTTTAAATTTTTACATCATTCATGATTTGCCTGTTTATATCTTTGAATAGGATTTTATAATAAATAATATTACTGTGATGCAACACTATTATCAAACTGTTTTCGTGTACAAAAGTTTACCATGATAATCTTTTACATTTTACTAGAGATTTTTACAACAATAAAACTGTGGTAACTTGGCATAAGCAACCACTGTCATCAAACATGAATTCAACAGTATGACAGACACAGCCTGAAAGGTCTTACATGTTGAAGAAGCTACCAGGGTAAATTTAGTCGTCCACGTTTCTTTTCTATTCTAAAGCTTCTTTAAAAAACACTTACCTATAATTCGATTTAGTCCAGGGTGGGAAGATTCAGCTAATGTCAAATGTTACAGGTCAGTGAAACGGTTTCCTTTCGTTTTGAGGAAAAAAATGGTTGTGCGCAAAGTAACTAACTATTTAAATCATCCTCACATCAAAGACGGCAATATCCAGTTCGCGTCATCTGAAGTATCCGCATTCAAAACGTTGTAACTCGTATATTACAAACAAACGGTATGATTATATTTTAATTCCAAGTGACAAACGTGTCGTTTTAAGTCGTAACCAAACTCGTCACAAGTGAATACGGTAAACTATTGAAGTCAAATGATGTAAAGCAGCTTTATGTGCTCAGTCACAGTCCGGGAGGTGTGTGTGATATGCAGCGTGGATTCTACAGGCTGCGCGAGTCAAATTTCTCTCATGCATTCTCCTGTCAATCAAATTAGGGCTGACAGCTAGCCACGCCCCTAGATGAGTTAAAGGAACAGGCGCGCTTTTTCAGATGCACACAAGATCTTTTTGTTATTGTTAGCATTCTTTTAAAACACACACACACACACACACACACACACACACACACACACACACACACACACACACACACACACACACACACACACACACACACACACACGGACATGCACGCACGCACGCACGCACGCACACACACACACACACACACACACACACACAGCAGCTTCATAATTACCTTTTGAATATATTAACTGAATATGAATATTAACAAAATATGAAAGTCTCTTCAAGTTATCTGAGGAGGCAAGGTTTTCTGAGGAGGTAGTGCCTCCTCAAAGAACAAAGAATTGAATGTGAAAATAATCCATATTATAAAAATATAAAAACAGAAATATTACAAAAAAAACAGCAAGTGGTTACAGCGGAAGTGCGTCTCTCTTATAGCCTGGAAATCCAGACCTAAATCTAAAAGATTAAAGGTCTGGCGTCGACTAATGAAAATCGGCCAGCTCGAGGGGCGGCACCAAGCATGCATTTGAAAATCTCACTGCACGCAATTGGATAACACTACGACCAATCACAACAATAAACCCCATACGCTTAGCTACCAGCGGAGCTAACTGGTAGATTATACTCTTACCGTATCCGGTCAGCAAAACAGCAAAAATGTCCTTCTTGCAAAGGAACGATTCGAGCAGCGACTTCTGTTCCTGTTTTAGATAAAAAGCCAAGTCTAACTCGTTCATTGAAGCGGCCAAAGCCGTTTCACACAACTGGTATTCATCCATAGCCATCTTGCAATGTTTACTAATGACTTCGACGTCACAGCGCTGTCGTCATCTGTTTAGCTCGCCTCTGGCCCGCCTATATCAGATAACCCGATGTGATTGGTGCAGCTCAGATCGAGGGGCATATTTAATGAGCATCATTACTCGACACCAGAGTAACTTGCTGAGCAAATTCAACTTGTGCTCTCGCGAGCACTCTGGATTACCAGGGTATCTCTCTTACCTCCCCCAGAGCTGTTTCTCTCTAAACGGCTCTGGGGCCTCATTTATAACCATTGCGTACGCACAAAACAGGCCATGAAAGAGGCGTACGCCACTTCCGATGCATAAGTTGTGATTTACAAACTTGATGGGAAAATTTGCTCTCCTGCATGCAAACTCTGACCTAATTTCCATTTATGGTTATTTCAGGGAGGAGACACGTGTGCGCACAGTCTTCCACTGACTGGGATTTATAAGGGAATTTTGCGCAGGTTCTGGCATATGCACGGTTTTATAAGTCTGAATATTTTTCAGACTTATAATGAATGAGACCCCTAAACAACGCCTAGTTTTATTATACATATCCTCATCTGCATATAATTTGCATATGCATATTCATCCACGTGAAAGAAAACAATGCCTTCATCGCAGTATGATTGGTTATGATTACTTCGTGCAATAAATCCCGCCTCTTGTTTCGCGAATCGACGACTCACGACTGAACAAAAATACTGGCGTTAATGGGAAGACATTTAAAAGTAAGTAAACTACTCAGCCACTTAGAAATCATCGTTTTATGTCACGTCAAAATCAAACTTTAAATTGCATGAAAACATGATGACTGTGTTTTTTTTTACTGAGCAATCAGCTTGGTGAAATTAAAGGTAGCCTACGCTACATTTTCACGTCTGTGTTCACAGAGCTTGATGACAGCTGAACATCAGTTTACAAATAAAATATATTGTTTAAATGATTACTGTCTTTGGATATTATTTTGAAATAAATGTAAAAATGCTTAAAAAATACTAACTTGAAATGTTGAAAATTAGACAATATATAAATGCATTGTAATTGTAAAAATGCTTGTTTAAATTGAATTACCTAAATTAAATGTTTAACAATTAAATTATTGAGAATAAATGTATACAATTTACAGTACAATAGTGCTGCACACATTTTACTAGGGTGCTTGAAATGCGATGCAAAAATAAAATGAAAATCTTTTGGTTTCATGAAAGTGGTGTAGTGATTATTTGACTATAGATAATCTCGCCTCATGTCAAGGTCGGCTGTTGCTGTTGACCTGCCACTTCTAAATATTTGACCTAATATTATAACATCATTTTAATCCAATTACTTGCCGTTTATACACTCCCTCCCACCTATAGGAGAGAAATCGAGATGAATTGATATCATGACTGAACAGCAGAAAAAACAATGAATGAGTGCATTTTTTATTCTTATTATTAACATTACTTTTCTTCTCATTAGAATTCTTTGTGTCATTCATCTTGACACTAGACCTGTAAATTCAGGAAATAAACATTATGTGAAGCCCAAGGGTTGTGCCAAACCCTCTTACTCCTACGTTTACTTTAGCAAAGGAAATATTTAGCCATGTGTGTTTGGAGGAGTAAATCCAACAAAACCATGATGTGTGGTCCTTTATTTTTAACAGATGATCACATTCAATCAAAAGAGAAAACTACAACAAAAAAGTATTATTTGTTTGTTCATGATGAAAAGTCAACTGATGAACTTACTATTTGACTATACTGAATTGACTATACTCGACGCAAATATGGATAAACAAATTGTAAGATATTTGTTGACAGCAGCATTATTACAATGGGTTCAATGGTTATTCTGTGATTTGGAAGAGAAGATCAAATCTATTTTATGTTTCACCATGAACCCAAAAATGAAACATGAATATTATTAGGATCAATTGTGTCTGTCTTATCCTGAACATAAAGAATATAATGGATTCAAGACTTAAACTTGAAAAACATTATAGCCTTAACAAAATCAGCAAATTTTGTTCTTGCAAATTCTCTTTTATTTTCAAATGGAAAGTCTGCCAAAATGCAAGACCAAAGTTAAAACAGTATGTGCAGTTTTCAAGATAATAAACGTTCTCTGAATACATATGCTGAAAGTGTAAAAAAAAAGAAGAAGAAAAGTATGCATAATTCTTTAAATAGTTATAATTTTCTAACACTTTAGAGTGTTTTGGTTGATAAATTGAATCATTTTACAATGTCTTTAAATCTTAATATTAATTTGACTTGTGCTTAAATTAAATTAAGTTTAGGCCAGTTTTCTCCTCATTTTCAACCTCTTTAGCCTCCCACATTTTAAGGGAATGTGCTGGGTGTGACTTATGAAGCACATTAGCTCTCCTTATTCAAGATGGGATAGATTATGCTCTCTCACTGACACCTACTTTGTATATATATATATATACTGTATGACCATACATTATCACATTAGGCAAAGCTTGCGCAAACAGATAGTGTTTGATTAAGTTAATGCTGTCCATGTAGTTCTGACAGTTGTGGTGACAGCCCAAAAATATATTGAGTCTGATCTAGTGCTAAAAATATTAGTGGGTGGACACAAAATGTACAAATGGAGACTTGCTTTGAGCTGTCGATTTCACAGTTTTTACTGAATCTTTGAGCCAAAGGAACAAAGGTTGGTTTAACTAATATGTTATAAAACCTGAATGAGTTTGCCTGTGACTCAGCAGAGATCAAAACCAATTGATTTCACTTCCTTTTAACCACTCAGATTGTATTTCAGCTGTCTGACACATATGATAACTATTAAATCTGTGTGATTCAATACTGTCCTTAACAATGACCAGCAGAGATATTTTACAACACCTCAATGGACAAAGCAATGGGAGCAGGGAGGAAGAGAGCTTTTGCGCCAGCGTTGTTTTCCCAGCCCATTTTGATTTGTTACAGTCTTCCTTTGCCAGTGTTTTCATGATTGTGGCTTTTATAGCATTTCTGACCATCTGTTAACTGTTACATCAGGTTGGTGTGATAGCCAACACAGAAATACACTAGGTCCCATTGTTTTTTGTTATGCATCTTCAGTCACAAATGCACAAAATGGGTCTGTGTCTGTGAAAGTATCAGTTTCAGTGCACATGAACTGCTGATTGGCTTGTGGTTTTGATGGATAATTAAATGTTTGCTCGTCAGCATTTACATCGAGAACTAGCTTGAGAGAAACAGTATTATATATATTAATCGTGATAGTCTAATCAATGCAGAATAAAGATGCATGCTAGGGACAAACTGGAACAGTTTTTTCATGCATCTGACAAGATTTACTGTTATTCACTGTCTTAGAGGTGTATTTTAGTCGTTTTTTGGATCAGACTTCTTTAACGAGATTTTTGGAAAGAGTACATTGGCATGATCCAAAATTGTATAACTTCAGATACAGCTACTATTATGCAACTCCACAAGAAGTGAACTGGGTTAAACGTATGGGGGGAAAGGCATTTTGCACAGTATAGAGATGTAGAGAGAAATATTACCACATTAAAATGGTGGCCGTCAAGCAGTTATGCAACACAGAATATTATGGCAATCGATATAATGCCAACAGGGAGTTCTGGAACCGGATAATAGGCCTCTTCTGTTCATCTGGTTTGAGTCCAACCAGATGAAACTGTGAAGAGAGATTTCTTGGAGGCACGTTTTGCTTTACCCATGGAAAATATGGGCTTTCATGGCTTGCTTAATGAAAATCATATCATCTGAACGCTGTTTTGTACAGTTCACTGTTTAGATCAGCTAAATTGCAACCTCCAACTATTTTGCATGTGGTTTTCCATGCAATTACAATGAGCAGGGACTGAAACTGTAAGGCTTAAAAAAGAAGCAAAAGCACTATAAAAGTATCAGGCAATGGTCCACATGAATATATGCGCTATATTCACCATGTGTTATGACCATAAGGAATCCATTTAATAATACTACTAATAATAAACACTCAAAGCATATTTTACTTGTCTTGATGTACTTTAATCAGTTCCATTGAATTTACAGGAGTGTCCTCAGTGACACATGACATATCAAAACACAAGACAATCATAGGAACAATTAAAGGATTAAGTAAAAGTTAGTTAAGACATCGTTAAAATAGTCCAAGTGACTACAGTGGCTCAACCTTAAGTTTATCAAGCGACGAGAATACTTTTTGTGCGCAAAACCCCCCCAAAATAATGACTTTATTCAACTATTCATTTTCTTCCATGTGGGCCTCTAACGTGAGTTCACTAAGCGCCACGACGCTCACGATCATTTGATGGGAAAGTGTGAAATGCCCAGTAACATGCTGCCTATTGTGTTCAGCCTCGGTGGCACCTGTTAGCAAAAGAAATGATCCTCGGTAACAGGCCTGCTTCCAACACCTCCAAGATCGAGGAGGTCAACTTCAAAGTGTTGGCTTTGGAATTTTAAATGAACTATATGGATTAGCACGAGGGGATCAAAAAAGGACAAGCATTTGATTAAACAACTGAAGGTGATTTCTTAATCATGCATTAGCTTATCCATTAAACTGTTTTATACTTTTACAATCATCTCTTTTTATGCAAACCACATTTTTCCATGCATACACATTATAATTTAATTTCTGCTAGTATGAAAGCTGAAAGATTGCTCAATCTCAGTTCAGTACTCTTGTTTCTGATCCATGGCAATTGTCATTAAAAAAAACACTGCGGAACAACCATTTGCACAAGACATCAGAGGAGGTGACAGCTATTTTCAATCTATTAACACGTTCTAGTCACTTCTACAGGGTACGAACCGTGTCAGTCCACACTGGTCTTGTGTCAGCACTGATGGAAGAAATCTGAGAGCGTGGCACAATTTTAAGGTTTTTATCATTGTGTAATTGGAGTCATCAGGCTTGAGTGATGATGGGACACCTCAAACTAATACACATTAGTCATTACATTTTTTTATGTTTTTATTTTTTGATAGAAATATGAGTGCACGTTTAGATTCTGAGTGTTAGATACATTTCTCATCAGTCTGTGCTAGACACCATATGTTTTTGAAATCAAGATTTGTGAAAGTTCACAGCTCATTGCTGAAATTCGGCATGTCGTGTAAGACTGCAAAGTGTGCCAAGACAAGCAAAACACAATTTTTGGTTCACCTGGAAATATACTGTTACCAACAAACCTTCATCAAACAGGTCTGTGTCATTGCATATAATTGCAAATACTGTATTTTGCTGCTTTATTTATTATTCAAACCCAATAAGCAAATAAACAAACATCCCTCACATAAATGCTTGGTATTGAGGCTGGGGACATTTTTTTGGGATACTGAGCTTTCAAAACAACATTAAATTCTTAAAAGTCCTGGTCAAAGTGTGGATGGTTTTAAAACATGTCTGACATGGAATTATTTAAACCCAAATGTTGTGCTATTTAAAAACAGGCAAGCTACGACAGTGCCCAGGACTTTTCTATGTTTTTGTTGTTTCTGTGGAAAGTCTGGAACTGTTCCATCTGCATATCTCGAAACTCAAAGCAGAACGTGTATTTAAAAATGTTGGTTACTCCATGTCTCTGGGTGTAGTTCATATTTGAAGTATACATCTCTCCATTTGCTTGTTCAGCTCTGTTTGAATACCTGTAACTGCAGCACAGCATCTTTATATTGGAATCTTGAGAGAAACCAAAACAAATATTTGGACCACTGTTTGCTTTACCTTGCCATACCTGATTGGAAGCTTCACCTGTTAGTTCTATTAGAGAGATTGACTGCCAAGCGGCTTGTATTTCAACACTGCTTGTCCAGGAACTGGACTATGAATCTACTAGACAGTTGACATTCTTCAACCATTTACAGTCTTTCCTGTCATTTAAGTGCATGTCAGCTTTACTTTCCAAAGCTCTTTGTGTGCAAATACTGAAGTGAACAGGAATGATTGCGCATTAGTAAGTCAAGGTGAGAAGGGAGTGGATATCCGCCCGAAGCAGAGTATTCAACTGTTTCAGATGCCAGAAACGAAATGGTCAAATTGTCAGGAAGTTAAAAGACATATTCACATTGTTAGTAGAGCAACTGTTTGAAAAAAAGTTTTCCAAAGACAATGACATCAAAAAGCCACAGACATTACAGCTGGAAATGTAATGTAATGTCCTGAAAACCAAAAAGAAAAAGCCAGAATTTGACAAGTATCTTACAGCAGTCTTCAGCATTTTACAAAACAAGAATTTTTACTGCTTTCAGTTAACATCACAGGACAGCAGCATTTGAAAAGAAAAATGGCTTTGTGTCAGCTAGCACCTTTTAACTGAGGCAAACAGCCTTGTTTTTTCAACCTAAACGAAGCTGAATAAAAGAGAGTGAGCTCTCCCTAGACAGACTTCTATCCCTGTATGGGTCTTAAGCCTCCAGTTGCAGCTCCCTGCCAAACATGCAGACCTAATTTAGACTCCTAATATAATGCAATGCGGCCCACTCATAAAAGAAGAGCCCTCGCAGAGACACACATAACAGGTGGGTCAGTTGGAGTTACTGATAAAGAGCAAAATTTGCGTCAAGAATAGATACGGGGGAGGGGGCTTTGCAAGTGGATTTTTGATGAATCAGTATCTAAGGGATTACAGGGGAAGCCTTGAGCTAAAACAGGGTCTGTGAATATTTGACCCCACTGACCAACAGTCATTAAGACTCAGAGGGACGGCTGCAGTCAGATAAAATTCCTTCAGTAACATGATTGGATTTATGACACTTTAGAGTTGTAATTCATTGAAACAGGCAGCTGGTGAAACTGTTGCTGAAAACAAATACAAATCATGCATGGCAAACTATGCATAAATGAAGTGAATTTGCACGACAAACGGAGAAAAAAAAAGTCAACAGTCAAATGGAAAAAGTAAACTGGAACAGTCTTGAAAGTTGTCAATTGTTTTTAAGTATTTAAGAGTTCACTGCCAAACTACATTTAGATATAAAATGCACACGTGTGCAATTTGCAAATATAGTAGCTGATGCATCATATTTTGTACTGATGTTCTTTGTTTTCTCAAAAATTACGACTATCCTCAGCAAATAATCCAATAAAAACAGCTGATCCTGGTTAAAATCAGGTACTGCTGATTGATTGAAGATGTGGCGTATGACTTCAATTGACAAAAGTCTCCACGTGTGCTTTTTTCCCTAAAATACCACATCTAAGGATGATCTGGCGCTTCCCACAATGAGCAGTACAAAATGACACAGCAAATACCTCAACGTTATCTGGGAAGAGCACCAGGAATCCACATTTATCTTGTGTTTGTGAAGCTGTTCACCACACTAACTCCACCAGGCTTTTGTTATTCCTTTTGACGTAGAGAGTATTTGACTGATAAATGTGTGCCCACAGGCACAGTGTGTTGAAAAACATGGCCAAGCCAGCTGCCACCCTCTCTGAAGAGCGCTCCCAGAGCGAGATGGTGAGTGCTTTTGAGAGGAGACGGCAGCTGAGGCAGAAAACTGCCTCCCAATCCCCAGACGCAGGTTAATCCACCTGGCTGCCGATGTAGCCTACGGCCATAATGCACGCTGGGAGTTTGTGATCTGTTATTTCAATAAAGAAAGTTACAAGGAAGACCTCTCGAGCCACTGCAGTAAACAGGGCTCTTCACAAGTGAGGCAAAACAACTCGTTGAAAGCAAGCAGGCAAATTTCAGATCTTCACAAACGTCCTTCTCAACCCCAACCCCCTCAACACGAAGGGGTAAATTTAGCACCTGTGCTAATCTGTCCCTACCATATGCCATTTTCCTAGCACTGTCAGTCAATATTTTCAGCTTGTTAACAGTCTCGCTTACAGTTGAATTTCCAGCATAGCAGTGATGATTCAAGAGGCTGATTGGTTCACATGATTGGTCAATCGTGGTATTCTGCAGTCAAATATTTTGTGTAATGGCCTATAAAATTACTTCCTTCACAGCTGTGCTATAGTTTCATGCATTTATTCATATTGTTCCTCACATAATACAATAATTTCATCTCAATATTAAATGGCCATTTATTTGCTTATTTAATGAGTAGCCATGTAATTAGCGGGTTATAATTAGTTAGTCGGTCATAATCGCAAAATAAACCTCTTCAGGGTGATATAAGACTTATATTGGGTGACTCTGAGAAAGGTTTTAGTTTTGACTCAACATATTTAAGGAAGTTTGCATTACTGATGCAAATAAATGATTCTGCTATAAAAAGTAACTTTTTAATCTACAATTTTTAAAGATACATAATGTAACATGTTTGTTCAAAATTAACTTAATTTAAATAAGTCAGCACATCATCAATCCTTCTTCCAAAACGTGATTCACTGTGGAATTAAGTCTATTATAAGTGACCTGATGATGGCATGGTTTTCACTGGAAATTCGTACATACGTCACTCGCTTGTACATGTCTCCTCATATATGTAAATAGGGAAAAGCTGCTCTGGGTACTTTGATCCATGTATGGTGTTGAAGTGGCAAGGGTTAGCTTTCACAATGAGCAAGAAAGGTTGACATGGAGCACGCTAAGTCTCGGACCTCCAGAGAATCACCTGCTTTTTTAAAGAACAGAACAGAAGAGAGTCTGCTATCAAAAGGAGAACGTGACAGAGCTCGTAATAAAACGAGAATCAACATTGGCTTGGCTTTTCAGAGATGGCGTGAACTGAGAGATTTGAAATGTTGTAAAGGTGAGTAAGGTATTTTATTAAAAAGATAAATTGTCATATGTCTCTCTCTAACAGAGTTCATTGTAAAGAATTATCTATTGTGAAGGGTCATATTTATCGGCAAAATGCATGCAGTTTAGTTTTTTTTACAGCTAGAGGGCCAAAAGTTACATAACTTTTACATCATTTTTTTTTTGCCCATTTAAAACCCCACTGTTCCAAAGGTAATCTCCTTAGCCCATAACTTGATATCAGCAATCAAAGAATGCTATTTATATGTGTGTCATGAACTCTAGACCTTGGCTTCATAAATTCACTTTCAGTCCCTCTGCAGGGACCATTTACGGCTCATGTTACTGAGGGCGTTAAAGAGGGTGTCAAGCCCTGCACTGCAAAGATTAGCTGTGACTCTTATAAACTATGACACTTAGAGTCTATTATAAAAACAATTCTGTACAAAACACAAACCACAGTATTATCAACCATCAGATTTACAAAACAAGCCTTGTAACGCTTGTCTTGACCCCACATATACCATACAACCGTTGGTTATATTTGTGGAGTATTTCATTTTTATTTGACAGTAAGACTCTCTTAAATGCTCTCTTAAATGCTCATCAACCCACTGTTACTCAAAAGGTAAGGCCAGAAACATACTTTACACACATATGCAGACATTAGTGGTTGATCAGTGCACTGACAGAGCATGTTTTAGGCTAAAGATGTTCTAGTGTGCGTGCCAGATTTGAATGGGTGGAGTGTCACCATGAAAGTTGTTGCCATAAAAGCACAGATTTTATGTGCTTTTCACAATCACTATCCTCTCATCAGATGGGGGGAAAAATACAGTTTACGAATGACATGAGGCTAGTAAATGATATGAGCCATCCCTTTAATATTGCTCCAACAAAGCAGTATGATAAAAAAAAATAAAAAATTATGATCTCTAATTAAAATGTATTTTTGACATTCAGAAACTTTACACAAAATTACAAAAAATGATTGACATACTGACAAAAATGTAACATTGAGTTAAATGTGTCTATTACGTTTTTATTATAAAAGTGTAAATCATAATTCAACAAAAATAATGAACACTTAATTGATGCTTAAACAAAATAAAAATATATTTTTATATGTTGTTCAAAAAGTGGTACAAAGTAGAAGAAAACAAACTTAGAACTAATAACTTTAAAGGTTTAAAGGCATGTTTAAGAATGATTAACTTAATACTTGTGTTTAAAAATTCTGAAATTAAACACATATCTTTTGTTTAGTGATCCTTAACAAGATTCAGATGAAAATAACCGGATAATGTCCAAATGTCAAGCTCTCCCAGCAGGTCACCCACCATTAATTAAATCAACAAATGCTTCAAACATTTAAACAACAACACCAAAAACAATAAGAGAGAGCAGATGCCCCGAACAACTGCTGGCAGATACAGAGCCGTAAAGGAGAGTCATGACATCAATTGGAATCACTATCCAATTCTTCTTTATGAGTAAGAGATCTTGAAGAGCTTATGTTCAGGAGAAGTTCAGGAGCAGAATGGAATGCAGTTTGCAACCCAACCACAATGACTCACTCATGATTGGTTCTTTAACCCAACCTCCTGCTTTTGGTGCAAAAATACATCTGGAGCTGGAGAGATGGAGAAAATTGTGGGAACAACAGGAAAATAAAACAACAGTTTGGTTGTGTAGCACAACAATAATGCCTTTAAAAGGCCGGATGAGAGAAAGACGATCATTTAAATTACTATGCAAAGAAATGAGGTTGTGGTTGGTGGCCGTCATCACTTTTGGGTTGTGACACTGATGTCCTGAATTTCAGCTGATGCTTTAGGCAACTGACATAGTTGTGGTGCAGCATGTGTAGGTTAAAGGAACAAGCTGTTCTTGACACTCGTCC
The DNA here is from genome assembly GCF_965113295.1 of Leuciscus leuciscus. NCBI lineage: Eukaryota > Metazoa > Chordata > Actinopteri > Cypriniformes > Leuciscidae > Leuciscus > Leuciscus leuciscus. The sequence continues at coordinate 9,614,496 of NC_138744.1, forward strand.
GTTGGGATGGAGAATTCGGGGGAGGAATTGGGCCCAGTCTACTTCCTGTGTAGACAGACTCTGCTGTGATGGGCCTTTAGAGCCAGAGAGACCCAATGAGTCTGCCGCCATAAAGCAAGTCTGGAAACTGTGAACCAGCACTAAATTTGGCAAAGCTGAGATGGTTAGACTGAAAGCTCCAAGAAGGGGCAGAGGCATTCAATGCCTGCTGACACATGTGTGTCTTGTGTTTTCCAGCCATCTCTTAATAGTCATACAGTATTTGGGTTAGTTTACTTTGTTTAGAGATTCTGGAAAATTAAGCATTGACAGCTTAAGCAGAGTTTCTGTGAACTCATTTGCGGATGTTGAACCTTTTTACGATTGCTCATCACTTTTTAATGGAGATCAAGTGCAAGGTGTCTGACAATAAATCTCCCATATAGAATATCAATAGAATACATATATATATATATAATTATACATGGTTTAATACATTGGAGATATTGGAATGACTCCAATGACTGGATTGATATATACATACAGAATAATAATTTATAAGTCACTCCAATATGTGCAATGTATTACGTAAGGAATAATTGACGATGGGCAATTGGTTTATTCAAAAATAATGCTCACCCAAGGTAGTAATGCAGCCTAAGACGCGAACCAGGTGTGCATTAATTTCTAATAGCTAACTCAACAGACCTGATTCAGTTATTCTGCTTATGGTACGTTTATCACACCCAGTCAATACATTGTTCAGATGTTGTATTTCAAGACATTCGTCATGTTTTTGTCCTTAAAACACTCTTGTGAGGACAAATTTATTACGCATCTCATCCCACGCCTCCGTTGCTAATTCCAAAAGTAATTTATAGCTAGTAAAGGAGGCTTGAGCCAGAGCCGTTCATAGCAGACTAATGCAGTTATTAGAGAGAGAGAGAGAGAGAGAGAGAGAGAGAGAGAGAGTGAGAGATTAAGCGTGTGTGAATTACCTGAGTCTGTGCATTTCTCTACAGTATTCGGCAGCAGCATCTCTAATAGCGAAACTGTAAGTTTATCTGCTTCGAGAACAGTGCCGTTATTACCTCGTTAGTTTGTCAAGTACCTTTTAAGTTGCTATTAAGTAACTATTTTACTGATAAAATCGTTAGAGAAGCGCTGACAACACGTTTATATGCGTTTGAGTGGAAGAGAGAGAGTATATGCTTTCCGTACATAACAAAATTGTATGTTATTTTGTGGCAACATTTTTTTTTAATAATTTCATCCTATTGTTTACTATATTTATTTGCTTGGTCAGTGTCATTGTGGGTTTTGGTTCTTTTGCTGTTTTAGTCTGTAAGAACCTTTGAAATGACTGAAATCATTTGGCAAAGTGATATGGAAATGTAATGCAGTCAAGACCTGCTTGGAACTACTTTAGCCATGCGTTTCCCTCAAAATAATTGCACACCTTAGAACGTCCGTCAACCAATCAGATTCAAGCATTTAACAGCCCCCATAGTATAAAGCATGTTAATAATGACTGTATACTGCAGAATATCATAACATGCTCACATTACAAGCAAACTACAAGACTTCATACGTGCAAAATATTTCAAGTTATTACACACAAAATCCAGAGCACTCCATGTTCTTCAAGCAGTAGTGCTATGTAAAACAAAACTTTCATTTTCACTGCCCGCTTGCAAATATAAACAACTAATATTCTCCAACATAAATACAACTTAAAACAACCACAGCGCTACTCCTGTTCAGCTAGACATTTCACACAGAATTTTGCAGAATTCGGAACAACTTAGTGTTCAGAGTTGGCTGAAACACATAGAAGTTGTTATACCACTGTTTTGAACTCTGGACAAGTTCTCCATGTGTATGTAAACATTCAAAGGGTCACCTTTTCCAGTCAAATATTGATGTTTCTTGAACACATTTTAATTGGTATGCTATACCATTGGGATAAGTAAACCCAGATGCTTAGCATTAATAACAAGTGGCTGCTCAACTCATCACAATGTCTCTCAGCCATTAAAAAACAATTAGAAGAAAGACAAGACGCGGTTCAAAGATATAGGCCTAAGTAATGATATAAAGCATAATTAATTATCATAAAATTATTACATAGCAGATTATTAATTAGCTTGTATTATTAATTATCTAGTTAGTAGTAATAATTAATAAGTGGGTACAGTGTGTTTTGTTCAGCATATACGCTAGAATAATTTTGTATTACTAACTTGCAAGCTACGCTGCACAATTTGTGTCAACAGGTGAAGATACCTGTTTAAATTAATAACTTGGTCTCTAGAGAAACATGTTCTCAGAATCTCATCAACTGTGACTTCCCATGTGCACAATATTTGCTCTGAGGTTGTAGCTGCTCTGTATGGACTGGGTTTGTGCTTGTTGTGTGACTGACTGCTTGGCGATATATTTAAAGTTCACACTCAATAATTGTTCAGGAATATATGAGCACATGCTGTGAAGCTGCAGACATATTATTCGGATTGCTGTGGTTTACAGCTGACATAAAATTAAAATTAGAATTTGGTAAAATAAGCTTAGGCTGAGAAGCACAAAGTTTAGAATACTTCAATCCAGGGACGCACAATATATTATGATATATATAACAGATTACTTGTCCCATCATCTGATGTTCACTTAAAGTTAAAGTTAAAACACTATTAATTTAATAATACTGTTAAATGTCATCTTTACCAAATCTCAAAATGAATACCCATTTTCATACTGTACATTATAATGTTTTGACATACATTTTAATAATGAATATTTATCAATTAGAAGCCATAACATGAAAATAATTTTTGGGTTATTATCGGTATCGGTTATTATTATAATATCAGTACATATAATGTCACATGATGACTCAGTATATACCATAAACATTACATTACCCTCTATGTAATAGATATTAAGGTACAGTCAGCTGTTCACTATTGCAAAATGAATTGGGTGAACAGGATTGGGTGAACAGGCATCTTGTATCACAGTTTGCTGATCGCAATACAGATCAGCTGACTGAACAGTATTCCACTTAATTCAGCTTACCAAAACAATCTAGACAAACAGACATTAAATATTGATTTAAGATTGATTGAAATGAGAGAGATTAAACTAGTACACTAGGAGACTGGTTGCCAAAGACAACTGTAAGTTATATAGTTTAGATTTCATTATACAAAATATTTTGCCCGCAGAAAGTCACAACTGACCAATCAGTATCATGTATTCCAGAAGAGCATAGTAATCATCTAAGATTGCAACAATCTACTATACGCTCTGCAAGTAATCATTTATAAGTGCAGCTATCCACACACTGAAAACATAAAAAGACAATGAAACTTATTGTAAAAAAATATATATATTTTTTTGGATGATAGAGTACATCACTACGAGGGTAATACAACACCCCATACCATAAGAGATTGAAATGAAAAAAGCAGTTTTACATGAGCTTCTAGAACTTAATGTTTTATGTGGAGAGTCCATCTAGAATAGTATTACATGTGTTGCATGCAGATGTAGGATGGTGAAGAATGTAGTGTATAATTTGAGACCCCCCCTGTGTAATTCTGTATCACCTAGAAAATCTTTATTTTGTTATCTTTAATTGTAATCTCATCCCAGATGTTTCTATGTTTATATACGGTATAGAATGTTTTATAGATGTTAAAAAATGATTAATTTAGGCATATAACCTGTACTCATAGACAATTCTGATAGATTTGCGTTAACAGCTAAGGGTCGTGGATGATAGGCGGATGATGTGCATTTGTTGTAATGCGTTACCATGTGCCTGCGTGAGCAACGCCATCTCATGTGCTGTTCATGTTTTGTAATTTCAGTTTCAGTATGAGACAGTAAAGAACCTTGATTCCAACACGCTCTGGAGTTAGTGTTATTCCTTGAGTGTGTTACACAGACTTTTTTGCAAGATAAGTAATGAGCCAAAAAACCACATAGAAGCAGTAACTTGAATGAAGAGGTAAATCACACTTATAATAATCAGAATGATATGCTCATAAGATTTGCTCACACTTAGATTAGGGTTAACATTCACGGGCACATCTTCAGACAGATCAGTTATGTAAGAGCAGAGATTAAACTACAAATTTTCTCCTTTCTCGCACACTCCCTCTGCTGTCACCGATAGCCAAAACCCAACTATGGAAACAAAGTCCAAGAAGCACATCTGGATTTTATTCCTGTTCACATTTGGTTACTTAACCAAAAATAATGGTTTTCCTCTCACTAGAACAGGCAAAAACTCAAAGAACTCATTCGGTATTTATCAGATTATGTGCCATTATCGTCATGCTGCTGACAAAAGATAGATTACATTAATTAACACATCGTTTGGCTGTTATTCAGGCTATGTAGACTCCATTCTGCTATTAGGTTTACATTCAGTAAATACACTCTTACATAAAGCTACTGTACAGTAGTTTCATTATGTTTTACCACTGACAAAGTGCTCTTAAAAGTGTGAAACTGGCTTATATTTTTCATCTGCTGCAAGAAGTTCAAATCGACCAGTCAAATGGCAGTTGGCTCAAAATATGTTTCTGGATATGACTGTTAGTATGCATTGTGATTGGTTACGAGAGACATAAAAGTATAGTGCCAGTTTCAATTACACCAGCAGTCCCATATACAGTGATGCAATTGGCGACAGCGAATATTAGGAAATATTAGAACGAATATCTGTTGCAACTGACTAATCAGAATCAAGTATTCCATATTGAGTGCCGCGCGATAATTCAGATTAATATCAGAATACTGTTATGCTTGTAAACACAATTAATGTTTTTAAAGCCACAGGCCTAAACCTAATGCTAAAATCTGACTGTTATTCATATAAATGTTGATCGAGGGACATCCTAAAAAAACAAGTATACTTCAAGTTAATTTTATACTTAAGTAAAGTATACTTTATGTAGTAAGTATACTAATATCAATGTTCTAGTAGTATACTTGTACTATTTCAATACTACTTGGGACTAAACTGGCCCACTTTTTAGTGTATAAAGGTATACTTTTAAGTATACTTTGAATGCAACAGAAGTAAAGTTTAAGTACACACCTAGTTTACAACTATACGTTTTTCATTTGTACTGCAACTATACTACAAGTGAACTTATAAACTGAGTTTACTAGATAAATAGTACAATATAAGTGGCACATTTTTTATTTGATAAAAGTACACGTGCTGCAGGGGTCTTGTGGAGACCTTAGGGTGTGTCCAGGCACTCAAGAGGTCAAGGTCATCCACTGCAGCCAAGGAAGTCTCCAGTCGTGACGACTCCTTGTACCACTGGAGTAGGATTTCCAAGGCCGAGAGTGGCTCTGCCCCTGTGCAACGGCTCAACTAAAAACATTTTCTAAAAAAAGTCCTGTGGCGATAGGGGAGGGGCGGAAGTGACAGGTGGAGGTAACCAGTGGGAGTCAGAGCTTCAAATCTGCACGCAGGCGGCCTGTGGACATGTGGTCACTCATCTTTTACGCGGGACAACAAAGATGTTCGGCAGCCTCCCGGGCGACTGAGCAGTCCTCCTTAGGATCTGCACTGCTCACCTTCGCATGAAGGAGGGGACTAGATAAGGTGTCCCAAACATTGCTTGTGCTATCTGAATTGGCCAGCATACCGCAGCTGGTAGTTTTACCCCCTTTAGCGGTCGAAATACAAAAAAAAGAAAATTAATTCTCGGAGCATGGAATGTCCGAAACCTCATGGATAGAGAGAGAGCACCATGAGACCAGAGAGGAGAACGGCCCTTGTTGCAAGAGAACTGGCACGCTACCGCATTGACATTGCTGCCTTAACTGAAACTCGACTTGCAGGAGAAGGATCAGTTGCAGAACTCAAAGGTGGCTATTCTTTCTTCTGGAGAGGCAAAGAAGCAGACGAAGACTGAATACACGGAGTTGGCTTCCTTCCGGTTTGCATCAGTGAGCGAATGATCAAATTTCGCTTTTCTCTCAACCAAAACCGTAACATCACTATCATCTGTAACTATGCACCTACCCTGACAAGTTGTGATGACACCAAGGACAACTTTTACAGCCTTTTGGACAGTCATGTGAAAGCCACTCCCATAAATGACAAGTTACTCCTGCTGGGAGACTTCAATGCCAGAATTAGCAATGATCACATGAACTGGAAGGGAGTACTTGGTCAGCATGGCATCGGTAAAATGAACTCCAATGGATTAACCCTTTCACACGTACGTTTAAAATATTCTGGCTGACCCCCAGCGTGAGTTTTTCAAGGCGACCATTATTTAGAAAGTGTCACTTTATGGTTTCTACGGATACGCGTCATTGCTTGTCACGTGACAAATCGCAGCAACAACAGCGCTGAATGAATGATGATCTGCTTTTATGTAATTTTTCCTTTTTTATTCAAAATATTCACAAATTTGTTAGCTATGGTATGAAATATCTGATTATCCAATAGTCAAATATATGCAAGTGGATGTGTTTTGTTGTTTAAACACCTTTATAACGATGCGTTAGTTGACCTGCATATGCGCATGTTAGTTTGTGCCACAGTTCACTTCTCCCGAAATACATGAAAGTAAGTGGCTGGTGAACTGGGAGAAGAATAGAGTAAACTTTAAAGTTTCTTACACAATGTGTATCTGATATGAATAAAACGTGTTTAATTATAATGGAAAGGATTATTATTGCCTCTTCCACAGACATCAGTCTGTATTTTACAAACTCTAAATGTATAGTTTTTTTTAGTACTTATGTGAATTTATATGTCTGAAACCTAAAATAAACATTGTGTGGTTGAAAACTGAAAAGTTTATGATATATGACAGCACTGAGTTCGCATGTAAAAATCACAAAGGCTATGCGTGGGGCAGAATGCTGGACGGACCACCGTTTGGTCAGGACCATCCTGTCACTCCACATTGTCCCCACACACTGTGACAAGCCGAAACCTGTTAGACAAACCTTTGATGTTGCAAAGTTAAGACAAACAAGGCGATGAGAAGAGTTTGCTGACCACCAGGATGAGAAATTTAGATCCCTTGGCCCACTGACTGGAAGCACAACTGAAAAGTGGAACTAGTTCAAAACATTAGTGTCAGAATCAGCAGATTCAACCCTTGGAAAACTGAAACGTACGCACCAGGATTGGTTTGATGAGAGCGATGAGATCATTGGCAACCTCCTGGAAGAGAAGAGGAAAGCCTTGAGTGGCAAAATTACATCTCATCCACCTCTAAGGGTGATAGTTTCCGGCATCTCCAGAGACAAGCACAGACTATGCTGCGCAAGATGCAAAATGAATGGTGGGAGAGAAAGGCTGAAGAGGTCCAGGGATATGCCAATATTAAGAACTCTAAGATGTCCTTCAGTGCCATCAAACAAGTACTGTATATGGACCAGCCAAACCTTGTACCACGCCTCTCCTGTCAGCAGATGGTCTTACATTGCTGAGAGACAAGAACAGCATCAACACGAGATGGAGAGAACACTTTAGCAATCTGCTAAATAGACCCTCCACTGTTGATCCTGATGCCTTGAACCAGATCCCCCAAATAACTATAGTCCAAGCTCTTGATCTCCCACCAACAATGGACGAGGTCACAAAGGCCATCAAGCAAACCAGCCCAGGTAAAGCCTCTGGAATGGATGGAATCCCAGCAGAGATATTTAAGTCTGCCGGTCCAGTGGCCCTTGAGGCCTTCCATGCCCTCCTTACCAGCATATGGATAGAAGAGGTGTAAATAACCATAAGTTTGTTACAGAAGAGGTGACAAAAAAAAAAAAGTCTTTTATTTTGAAATTGTGTTGAGGTGGCTGACTTCCGGTTTTGAGCTGCGCGCTTTTGTTTTCTTTTTGAACGCACGCTCTCTAGCTAGCGCAGTTTATAGCATATAGCAGCTTGTCATTCCAAATAGCAGCTACGGCACTTCGACACGGAGACCTGATAAACATTGATTTTCATGCTTGCAGCCCCTCCGAAGAGGCAAAAGGTGTGTTAATGTAAATCAGTTGAGCAATTTGTCTGTAAATATGTTCGTTTTTGCACAAATGTAAGACCATATGAATGTGAACAATGTTAGCTGATCAGTTATATCATTTGTATACATTTCAGCTCTTACGTTGGTGATATGGTGAACGGAGTAAAGTTTATAAAGGATTAAACATCATAAAACCATCAGTAAAAGTCTCATCCTTGTTCGGGGGGCATGCTACAAAAGGAGATGCCAAAGCAAAAGACTTCAAAGATGCCACAGTCGTCTTCCTTTTCAAGAAAAAGGGTAGCAGAGCTGATTGTGGCAATTACCGGGGTATTTCTCTCCTGTCAATTGCCGGGAAGATCTTGGCTAGGGTAATTCTCAACCACCTAATCTCCAACATAGCAGAGGTCAATCTACCAGTCTCAGTGTGGATTCTGCCCAGGTCGTGGCACCATTGACATGATCTTTACAGTCAAGCAGGTACAGGAAAAATGCATTGAGCAGAACATGGACCTCTACAGTGTCTTTATAGATTTGACCAAGGCGTTTGACACTGTTAATAGAGAGGCCCTCTGGATGATTCTGGTAAGACTTGGATGCCCAGACAGGTTCGTGAACCTATTCAGACTGTTCCATGATGACATGACTGGCAAGGCACTCTCCGGTGGTGAAACGTCAGAACCGTTCAGCATTGCCAATGGCGTAAAACAAGGCTGTGTCCTGGCTCCTGTCCTCTTCAACCTCTTCTTTACATGTGCTGAGCCATGCAGTTAGAGACCTTGAACATGGGGTATTTTTGAGGTACAGGTTGGACGGATCGCTCTTCAATCTTCAACGCCTGAACGCCAGGTCCAAAACAATGGAGAGGAAAATACGTGAAGCACTCTTTGCCGACGACTGTGCTCTCATGACGCACACAGAGCCTGATCTCCAGTGCATTGTCAACAAGTTTGAGGAAGCCTCCCATCTCTTTGGTCTGACCATCAGCCTGGGCAAGACAGAGGTCCTGTTACAACGAGCCCATGTTTGCAATGCCCTTCCTCCCTCTATCACCATTGATGGGACAGAACTGAAGACAGTCAAAGACTTCAAGTACCTGGGTAGTGTTATCTCCTGCGATGGAACAATAGACAAGGAGATTGGACAAGATTGGACTCCACAGCCACCTACGAGTCCACAATAGATGAGCTGTGCAAAGTATCATCATCATCGACATAGATGGACTACCAAGATTAATTGTTATACTTGACATACCTTTAACTGTACTTTAAGTAGATTTGAAGTAAATTCCAACCAGTGGACTACACACAAATTTACATACTTAGGATCTGTTTTCTTTATAAATCAATATCTTCAAACAATGTTAGTTTAAGACAGTAAGTAAAACTATGTGGAAAAAAGTATTTAATAGGCTACTCAAAGAGTAAAGACAACTACATGCCAAGTATACTTAGAAGAACACTTAATTATACTTTTAAGTATATATTAATCAAAAGATTGAGTTCAAGTAGGCTATATGTTAGGGTTGGGTTAAGGGATGAGGCAAGTACTAAAGGTGCAGAATGTTAGGGGTTAACAGTTTAGGACCCAAGGATCAGATGTTTGAAAGAAGACCTGGAGTCAGAATTATAAAAAATTGAAGAAAAGTTTTACCGAAGATAGTTTGCAGTTTCTTCAGCAGAAGTCAGCTTCAAGACTCACACAGGAGTTCGTAGGCCACCCCCTTACAGTTACAATGATCACAGCAGTTATACCATTTCCAAGGTCTAAGCTACGTCATTGCTTACAGGTTGAATGATTCTCATTGGCTAAGAAATAGATAAACATTCATTTTCCACACATATACAGATAGACAGAAGCATATCTCCATCTGATTATGCAGCTGACACTCAGATCCTGAAGTTAGGCACATCGTGACCTTCCAGTTCTCCGATTTGGGTTGCTGGGTGCCAGCATGTCCCGAACAACAACTCAGTCAATCTCCAACAATGCCAGTGGTTCCTTAACCTGTAACCAAGAAGACTAACACACACACCGACACACAGCTTTTCCAAGGTTGGATTTGGCCAGAATCTAACTATAAACAGGAGTCTTGTCTCAAAACATCAAGATAACAAGTTATTTTTCTCAAGGATATAGGACACTTTAGTCTAAATGGAAAATATAGGCTTTAGGCTAACTGAGAAATGGTCCCTTAACTATTGGCTTCACTGACCCCTATATGTTTTAACACGTTGAAGACCTTTCTCAAACACAAAACAAGTCCCTATTTCATTTCTAGAAGCCGGGATAAATAAGCAAGATATCAAATACAGACATTAAAGAATACACGAAAAGAACATTTCAGTAATCACACTGGTAACTTCCATTACAAAGTAAAATCTCCAGAGAAGTCATTCAACTCATTTGATATTTAGAAGGAAAAATATGAGATAAGATATGATATGACAAGCCATGTGCTCCCACTAAACTAAACAAAATCAAGAGCACATGGCCAGCTAACAGTATCAAACAAGCCATGTGCTCAAACTAAACAAGACATGAACACGCAGCTAATGAAGAACACTCATTAGCTTTATATTAAAACAGACGGCCAATGAAACACCACACACGGACAGAAGAGCATGCGGCCCAAGCAAACTCGAAACCACACGCTTACACAATAAGACAGAGAGCACAGAGAATGAGTGAATGCTCATCCCGTGCGCTCAGTATTTGACACAAACACAGAGCATTGTCAGAATCCCTACACAGAACCGAAACCAAACTAGACCAAAGTGCTGGGATCCAAACACCACGCTTCGCCACACAAAACAACTCACGTAGACAGAAGAGCGTATGGCCCGAGCAAAATCGGAACCTCACACTCACAACAACAAGACAGAAGTGTCAGATCTGTCACCAAACCAAGAATAAACAGACCGAAGTGACAGAACCCTGACAGTATAGGCCAAATATACTTAAGACTCAGGCTTAGAAGTATAATTTTAAGTAGACTGAAAGTTTACGTTCTTATTTTTAGTTTAAAAGAAGTAAACTTTTTTTTATGTAAGGGAAATCATAGGTCTTCTAAACTAGACCTAACCTTATGAGGCTCAAAGGCTGGTCTGGCAATATACAGGCACCTCTCTCCAATATGCATAGCCTAATACTGTAGTACTTTCTGGAAAAAATTTTTTAGTCTTGGACCAAAAGCTAAAGTTTAAAGGCTAGAACCCAGCATTTTCCACACCGTTGCTTTTGGCTTCACCAGGCCAAAGGTGCATGGAACAAGGCAGGATTCAGAGCACAAGGTGTTTCTTCAAATTCCCCATTCCTCAGGTTAAAAAAAAAACATGGCACGGCTCTTTAATTTCCCTTCAGCAACAACTGCAAGACAGAAAGGCTTCCCATAGATTATATTGGCTAAATCTCTATTATGAGTAAAAACATTTCAGCTAAAATTTAATTAAATTGCCCCTATTATGGTTTTTCGAATATTCCCTTTCATGCAGTGTGTAATATAGCTGTTTGTGAATGTAAACGTTCTGCAAAGTTGTATCCCAAAAGAATCGACTCTGAACCGCCTTTACGAGTCTTTTTCCACTCGAATAGTACTGCTTTACGGTTCTACGTCACTAGAAGACACATTTGCATAATGCCCGCCTATGTTGTACATTGTCCGCTCTCAACTTGACCCGCCCTCAAATGTAATTTTACTGAAGACTGCTTCTCAAATCTGAGAGTTCAATGCAGGACTCTTGAAATATGCTCCTCAGAATCACAACCTGTAATAATAATCATTGATGTATATTTTCTACCGGGTGTTCAAAATACGTAGTTTTGTGTTTTATATTGTGTGAGTTTCCGGATAACCGGCTAACTCACATTATTACTGTCTTACTGAAAAACTTCAGCTTAGCAGCTGTGGGCCACTATTACCTAAAACTGTGTCTATTAATGCAGATTGTCTGTCGTTCTTACTACTTTGAGTAAATACAAAGGATGGAGCAAGATTTGTTTTACCAACGTTTATGTTACATCAGTCATTCACGTTAAAGGTGCTCTAACCGATGTTTGGTGACGTCACTTCAAACAAAACTTTCCAAAAATTCTTTGTTATTTGTTCATTTGTCTCATAATAGAGACATCGGAACGTCGTCTATTTGGTGTGTGTCGGCCATATCAAAATTCTCAAGAATAACATTTTAACGTTAGTCGTTGTTAGGACATCACTCCTCTAGCTAACTTCCCACTTCATGCTTCTCTCTCCTCCACTCCCCACACCCCCCTTCATGTGCACGCCCCCCAACCCCCACCCCCAAATCATTCTTGTCGGTTATTGGCTGGAACACTGTTTGTTATGTTTCGTGGTCCAGGCTGGGCCAGTTTATTTTCTTGCCGTTTGTGGAGCCTGGGCTGTCTACAGAGACTGCGGTTTTTTTACAGTGTGTTCAGGGGACAAGCAGCTAGCGGATAGTGAGGAAATGTTTGCTGTATGTGACAAAAATGTTTTGGCTTAAAATACGCGTGACATCGCTTAGAGCACCTTTAATGCTCGAATAACGTATGCGCTGTTGTTGATACAGATCCCGCATGTGCACCGCAATAAATTTGAAATATGCACATCTGTTTGTTCATATACACTTGTTAATGCTGATGGTGAGGAATGACAGCAGGAACATCTCATAATGTACTTCAAAATGAGTAGTGTATCAGTGGCTACGTTTAGCCACTCAGGCTACTGAGAAATGTCCTGCTCAAGTCGTCCTTGCGATGGAGGTTCGGGTTGAATAACTAGTTCTTCCAATATTTCATCTTTGGACTTGCGCTCACATTGATATGGTAAAATCGACGTAATTGTTACTGTCTTTAATTTACTGTGTGTAACGTTACAATTGCTGAGCTGTAGGAAGCCTCCGGATGGAGCTTAAATTGGTAATGGCGTGCAGCTTCCGAAACAAACTGGGCCATCTGGCCAATCAGAGCAGAGTAACTCGCGGAAAGGAGGGATTTAGAGAGACTGATTCATCCATCAATTCACTTGAGAATCATTGAAAAATGTGGTGATGTGCAATGTATATTATGAGAAACTGAAACTGTTTTTTGACTTTTGATGCATGTAAACCTGTTGTAGGGGACTCCAAAACAACATTAGGAAACTTTCAAATAGCATAATAGAATAAAATCTTTCCTGTTTGTTAAATATTTTGTTCATCTTTGCTCAAACACTAAAACTCAATGATCTCATTTTCTACCCTTTACAAATGGTGCCAGGACAAATTATTGGTTTGAATGGGTGCACTGTTCTGCTTTAGTCTCTGTTTCACCAGTATTTGCTCTTCTGGCTATTTGTTGCCTTCCAAAGTTAAACAAATGGAGTGCTACCATTCTGTCTCCAGCACATCTCGTCTTACATACACGTATCACAACCATTCACACTGGACAACCCCCTGCAATCACATGCACACGGCATACACAAACATGCAACATATTTGCCGGCTCTGATTTCAAATGCATTCACCTAATTTCCATTTTACTCTTGGCACCCACTTACAGTGGGTAAGCGGAGAGAGGATGGTGGCTGTCCCAAAAATATAGAGCGCAAAGCTTCCAGCTTTCCAAAGCAGCTGGGCAGACAAGTGACACCATTGTCAAATCATAAGGCTCTTTCCCATAAAACATTGTTAAACCCTGTATGAAGGTTTGACACTGGGTTCGGTTAAAAGTAATTTCCCCATTGCGTACATCACACCCATTTTCTCACTTTCCTTTCTTATTCCTAACCTTTGAATTGAGCAGCTTCATATGACAAGCATTCATATATTTTCTCAAACCATGATGTAAACTATAAATATTATTGTCCTCTACTCAACTGCAAAAGAACCTACAAAGGAAGTATAAAGCAAAGAAAAATCCCCTTTTGGAAACATGGCATGGTTGCCAAAGTCACGTTGGATGGGAATCAATAAACCATATTACTTGCTCGTGAAGGGAATCTCATAGGCAGCAGAAAAGTCCCAACTGAACTCTCTGCCATAAATTATATTTGAAGCTGATCGTATCAATCATGCGCAGGCAATGCATACGATGGTTTGTATTAGCCACAATCTTGCCTCGCATTCATGTGGATCTGGTGCATCTATATATTTTAGATGGTTTGGTATGGTAAGCAAATTTAGTTTTGTTTGTGGATGTAGAGTCCTATGAACAAAAATTTGTGTAAATATTTGCAGCATTGACCCTCTGACGTCCAGAATTGATGGTTACATCACTTCATTTGAACAAACTGATCCAGTTTCAGACTTCCTCAGAGATGGCAGAATCATTCTGGATATGTGACAGGCTCACTCCTGGATTGAATAAAGCATAAACTGCAGAAAAACAACATTGCACAACATTATACACACGTCAACTATTAGCCTATTGGAGTATTTTTGAGGACTGGAGTAGGTTCATATGAAAGTGTTAAATATATTTACCAAGGATGCATTCAATTGTTATACATTTGTCTGAATCACAATCTTGTATTGCATTGATGTGGATCTGGTCTTATGTTAGGATAGTATATCCTATATTATCAATTTAATTAAAAAACATAAATATTTCATAGTGATTGCAAGGATTTGTTTCTCATAAAGGAGCCTGAAATAAAGCTGTAATAATTCGAACTAATTCTAACATGAAGCTGCCATGAATACAGGCAACACAATGTTGGGAAGGGATATGAGAACCAAGGACACTGCGGATGTTAAGTAGTAGATCTGGAATAGTTGGCATCTCAGTTATAAACGAAGGTTTCTCTCATCGTGCCGAAGGCTAATGCGGTTAGGTCATCATAGCAGTCCTTGAAAGAAATCTGACTCGTTGCAAAAGACCTTGTTGCCATGGTGGGTGTCCAGATGCGAGTTTATTTTAATAAGATGTGCCATGCCAGTGCAATGAGAAGGGAAGAACAGAAAAGTCCTCTGGGCTATGGAGAAGATAGAGATATAATATCCAGAAATATATAGACAAAGCCATCTGCTATTTCTCTATATCAAGCACACAATAATGTTGCAAAGTTCCTTTTTTTTCTATTTGTTTGTTGTAATTAAAATGTCACCCTTTTCATCTTATGATGTTTAATAAAGTTAGACTTTTCTGGCAGATCAACATTTCCATGACAAAAGAGCTTACAATAAGCTTTCTGTTAATGCTGATCCAGATCCATCATGCCTACAGCTTTGACCATAATAAACGTCACTCTGTAAAACCTCTGAATTTTAGGTAAGCTCATTTTGAAAAAGGATGCATTTATATTACACATTTGTTCCGAAAATTACAGAATGTTTTGGACCTGAGTATGTCATTCAACTATCAGAAAAACAAGAAGAAAAAAGAGCCCATAAAAGGCACAGGAGCTTAAGATGTGCGTGGCAGCCCTGCAAGACCGGTGTGGTTGACACCTGACCTGTGTGACTAAAAATCGTTTCACTTACTCAACAACTCATTGAACAGTAATTCGCTTCTGTCATATCATAAGAATTTTAAATAATTACCTGCCATTCACTACTGTTAGTGTCCTCTTCTCTCCCATGTTAATTGGTTGAGCACGGGTTATCATAAATGGTATAAAATTTAAATCTCTGAAGTTCCCAGTCATAAAATAATTATAGGCTATTATTTGAGAGAGCGTTCATGTTTACCTTCCAAATTGGTGGCTTGTAGCAGTTGAACATAATTCCGATTCCACATGATGACATGAATGACCACTTGGAGTATGAAGAGATGATGACTGGTGATGGGTCAAAAGTTTGGCGGGTTTTATGAGCTAACTTATATCATGGCTGCAACAAACTGAACTGGGACATGTGAAAGTACAACAAACACTTTTACTATTAATAAAACTCAGTAGATTTAGCTATATGCCTACTTTAGGTTTTATTGGAATGTTTTAGAGCATGTAATACGCCACGTCGCACCGTTCACATGATGATGACGTCAAAGATTCATGTAATCGGTTTTGAAGAATTTGAACCGGTGAAAAAAAAAAACTAAACTAAACTAAGAAATGTAACCAGTTAATTGAAGCGAGTTGTTCCGATTGAACCGATTCGTATAAATGAGTCAGACAACGTATAAATTTACTCTGCCTCATTCCTTTGATGACAGCTTTTCTTTTGAGCTTTTTACTTGTATAGTGGAAACAATGATGTGGCACAACAATGATGTGGCATATATATATATATATATATATATATATATATATATATATATATATATATATATATATATATATATATACAGATTAGATTCCAATAGGCTACTGTGAGGGATTTTAGGCCCTTTATAGCAGAATATTTAAATGCTGCTTTTCACTATATTTCAATTTAGCTATATAAATTATATATTATTATATAGGCCTAAATTAGCACTAATTCTAGTTTTTTAGTTAGTTGTATGAATTGTAGGTTTATCTTTCAAGTTTGATGCTGCCATGCCAACCTTGAGACTTCATGTGAGCTCATTCATTCTATAACCAAATCTCTGATTAAATGAATAAATCATCAGTAAATATATAGTTTTATATTTAAAAAATACTTTGCCCCTTAAATAGCTTAAGTGTAGTGAGCTACATTTTGTGTAGTAAAGTTTCAAAGTATGGCTTCCCCAAAACAAGCCTATAATTTACTGCAATTTCTGTCAAATAGTAGCCTATATATCACATCTGAGTGGATGTACAGTAGGCCTATATGTGATAGATTATTCAACATTTGTACTATAGGGGATCATAAAATTTTTTAAGTAGCCATTATCACGCATAAATTGAGAGCAGTTCAGAATGGAAAGCAAGGGAGTGTTTACATGAGTAGCCTACATCTGGGGGGAAACCATTTGATTGGACATATGGTTTTGTTCCTTTTTGTCATGCAAACTTCTTTCTAGTGTTTTCACTGGTGATGGCTTTCAGTGTCATAAGAAATACTTAGGTTTATGAAGGTCAACAGAGACCTATATACAAGTCCAATATCCACAGCTGCAGAGCCATTTTCTTTTGAGCTTTTTATTTATATAGCGGAAACAATGATGTGGCACTCATTTTATTCTGGATATATTAACCAATAAAAAATGTAAAATCGAATTAAAGATTAAAAGTTTGGTGCTGTAACAGTTTGGAGATTTCAAATTTTTTTTTTTTATCACAGTTATAGGCTTACATTTTTGGAGAAAAAAAGAGTGTAGGGGTAAAAAGTTTTTTTGGCATAATCATTTAATTATTTTTTAAATATTATTTAATCTTTTATTAAAATGCAAGGTTAGTTATGTTCAAAAGATATATATATATATATATATATATATATATATATATACACACATATACATATATATATATATATATATACATATACATATACATATATATATATATATATATATATACATACATGTGTGTGTGTGTGTGTGTGTGTGTGTGTGTGTGTGTGTGTGTGTGTGTGTGTGTGTATGTGTGTGTGTGTGTGTGTGTGTGATATTTATGATCATAATATATGATTACATATTGATGATTATATAAAAGTAATAAAATATACATCTTAACTGTTGTTTTACTAAATATTTGATTTTCAAAATATATTGTTTTAAAACATGATTTTGAATAATAAAAAAAAAAATCAGGTGTGGGAAAGATTAGCAAAAATGAATCATAAATACATTTGTCACATTTCATATAACTTGGCACTTACATTTAAAAAAATAAATACATTTATTGACCCTTATATAAATGCTTTCAATAAATTGTCTACAGAATCCTAGTGATATACCTATTGTCCAAAAATACACTAATGTTTGGTTAATATTGCTGTTTAATATAAATAATAGGTTTCCACGGCACAATGAGAGACAGCTATATTGTTCAGAAGAGACCGAGTGGTCATAGAATTGTTTGGTCTCAAATGAAGCAGATCGGTGAGATTGATCTTCACCGAGTCATGTGTCAAAGCTCCTCCAGGCCAGCCAGCAACAACAATCCAGTGCCAGTCAAGATGGTTTACAGCTGACCATGAATCTTTCTCTCGCCATAGCCTTTAATACACTTGAGGTGACGTGGCAAATGTTCTCAACTCAAGAAAATAAAATAAGTGACACAGCTGTTGTTCTCCTGCTGTGATAAAAAGACTCTCTAGCCAGCTAGCAAAACTGGATCCTCGATCCTGATTGCTCCTTAATGCTACTTAACACTGAATCCAGAGTTGAAGACACTGATGTATTTGAGGTATGGTGTATGTTCAAGACACGGATCCTTTGCATTCAAATCACATCACTGCATGCAAATCATTCAGGATGTGAGAGCGGGGAAACACATGGTACAGTCCTACTGTTTCTACCTCATAACTCTTTCTTACTTTGATTAATAAGTTATGAACAATCATATTATATATATATATGTACACACACCAAATCCAACCAAAAGAATGATCTCCGAAGGATCATGTGACACTGAAGACTGGAGTAATAGCTGCTGAAAATTCAGCTGTACCATCACAGGAATAAATTACATTTTACAATATATTCAATTAAAATCCATTCTTTTAAAGCTGCAGTCCGCAGTTTTTCCTCTTTGTCGCCATCTCTGTTCGAAATCTGCAATTGCAGTTATTCGAGGAATTATCAACTTTACGTGCTTTGTGCCTCGGCACAGCACAGCGCGGATTAATCCAATGTTTTGAGGAGAATGTACGGCTGTCAATCACAGGTGGTGTGGATACTGTCATTCGCAATCACAGATTCTACTTTTTGGAAGTATGACCAACATAAGAATTTTCACGGGAAAATGTCATCTGAACAAGTAACATCCACTTTTGTTCTGACCAACTAAGGGGAAAAAAGCATTGCAGTAAATCGCGCGATTAAATCTAACGATCGCTTATCATATCACGTCAAACCATGCAAATTATACTTTGTTCTCAAATTGTTAATGTTAACAACATCAGCATTGCGTGACTACATTTAATGCCCTTCCGATATTTGTCCTTGTTTTCGCATGGGCCGGTTGCAGTCTCTTTTTTCCCCCAAGTCCTAAGTCTTTCGCATTTTACAACGGGTGAATCTCCAGTTGTCACTCCACCACCAACATCCTCACACTCAATATAGCCTACGAGCCGAGACACCTTCTTTATGTGTACAGATGTGACGTAATGACGCAAAGACGTGCTCGAATTTCCCACGGAAATCCACCAGTACCACTGGAATTAAAAACATTATTACAAGCTTACCGTTTTGAATCGAGCTACGGCAAGCAGATCGTTTTGAACACTGGCTGGTTATGTACTTGCTCAAAAAATTATTTTGGATAATTTTTAACCCCAAAAAGCTGCGGACTGCAGCTTTAAATTGTAATAATGTTTCACAGTATTTTTACTGTATTTTTGATCAAATAGACTTGGTGAGTATAAGAGACTTCTTTCAAAAAACAGTTTCTCCACTTTCATGTCTGCTCTTTATTATACTCTTTAATAAAAAGGAAAAAGTCAATACATAAAATGTATGAGTCATATGTCTTTCACTCATGAAAAGGCTCAATGACTTATGAAATAAGAATGTGGATTCCCAAAGGCAGAATAGATCTACTGTTGTTGCCATGGGCAAGCCACACTGGTGTCGATCAAAGGCTCTTGATTACAAAGCCAACCAACGCCTGAATGCATGAAGAAAACAAAAGTACAGATTATCCAGCTGCTGGCCATTTACCTCCAGCTGCTCGTTACCACAAATTTCGCCACCCCCAAGATTTTGACCTCCTACTATTGTGGCCCTTTCGCCAAACACCTCAAAGATCATGTGAATTAGAGTGAGAACACCAGAAAGTCCAAAGTTGTAGTGAAAGACTCATCTCTCAGAAGAACTGCAAAACAGGCCTGTTTGGAAAGTCCTCAGCACTCAAACGCCAAAAACAATTTCCAATGGGCTTATTTTGAGCACCAGTCATTGTGCTCCTTCGCGTCAATATGCCATTGTACGATAACAGCTGTGGGAAGGGGACATGTTGCCTGGGAGATAAGACAGCTGAGAGTGAGTGTGAGTGAGAGCAATAGGGCTGGGGACAGCAGTTTGTTTGAAGTCCTTTGATGGTGTAGAAACTCACAGTGTGGAGCAGTGGATGTTCACTCACCACAGAGCTTGACCGCTCGATAACCCTTATACTTCATGAAAAGTGTCAGTACATATGGCATGTTTGCCTTTCAGCAACATTTATTAGATGTTTAAGACTAGTTCAACTAATTTTCACAATAAACGGCTACAAATAACAAAATTCCAATGTTGGTTGTGTTTAAATCAATCTGATTGATGTGGTGTGGATTTTTCAGTGAACCTTTATGCAGGTTACATTGTTACATCAGTATGGTGACCAGTGACTATCTTTATGAGTGAGTGATTTTGAATTATTCTCTCAAGAGATTCGTTCAAAAACAATGATTCACTCCTGAGCGAAACCAGTGAAGGTCAGTATGATTGAGTCATTGAATCATCCTTCCTCCACTTCGTTCTAAAACAATGATTCTTTCAGAAATGAAACAAGTGACTGAGTTCTTCCTAATTTCATGCCTTCCTTTCGGCCCTTCATTCACCTTATTGTGAAGGATGCATCATGTGTATCCTTCGTGTATCCTTCCTATCCAATCACCCACAATCCTTTGCACACATTCCGATTCACAAAAATCCTTATGTTAGTGGAAAATGAATCGGCACTGAGCACGTCCAATTTCATTATATAATGCAAGATATGAATGCATGTCTTTTTAAATTAAATCATAATGATAAACTGAATGTAATGTAAAACCACAAGGAGATCAAAGACGGTTGTTATTCACCATATTTGCATTAATAGAAAGTCAGTTAATAAAAAGATCTTTAATATAAAGTATTTTTCCACAATTCATTTAATAGTATTTTCATGGCGTGACTGCAGGGACAGAAGCATTTAGTATGAAGCCATGCACACTTACTAGACCGTCTCATTCTAGCATTCAATGCTGAGGAGAACTCTAGCCTATACAAGCCTCAGAAGGACTGGACTATGCAGCCTTCTAATGAGAAGCAGCCACTGTTCATTCAAAAACACTGATTTATTTAAGAGAGAAACAAGTTAGGGCATACTGTATGAGTGAGTGAGTGAGTGAGTGAGTGAGTGAGTGAGTGAGTGAGTGATTTGACTTAAGTCACTCAAGCGCATCATTCTAAAATTTAGAAACAAAACAGTTGACTGACTGGATGCAAAAAAGCATGCTGCTCTTACAGTTTTCCCCCATTGACTTCCATATATGGAAGAAATATACTATACTATCAATGTGGCACATCAACTGTCTGGCTACCGACATCCTTCAAAATATTTTTCTTTGTGTTTGGAAGAAGAAAGAAACTCATACAGGTTTGGAACAACTTGAGAGTGAGTAATGATGACAGAATTTAAATTTTTGGGTGAACTATCCCTTTAACTCTTAGCTATAGATGGACACATCTCAGCTAAACTTAATAATGCTGGATGGTTAACGGCCTTCCTTAAAGATAACAAAAGAGAAAGCGTGACTAACCTGTTTAAAACAGCTTTCATCTGTGAAGTAAATCTCAGGGGTTAGATTGACCTATCATCACTGGGTGTTAGCAGAGGAACTCCAGAATGGCCCTGAAGAGATAACAGACAATAAATCAACATGTCAAAATCTTTATGATGCATTTACAAGCCATTCCAGGAGTGACATGATCTTACTATAAAGAACCTCTGTCTTCTCATTTCCATTGCATTTATGACAGTTGTATCCTTCCACTGTTCCTCATCCTTTGTGAATTTATTCATCACCTTGGCTTTGCCTTAATGCTATAATAACTCTCTAGCCACTGACATCGGCCTAAAAATAGCCTTTTATTTTCCCCTGCAGGACAACACAAGCGGTTCCCGCAATTGGAGCAATCCCCACAGCAACAACACAATGTTGAAACAAACCCGTCATTTATGGGTCCATCTAAAGTTACAAGGAACGATGGGCTGGAAAATATAGCCAGTCCCATTCTTCACATTCTTCTTTGAAACAGAGGCAGCAGAGAAAAGTAAATGTTGGCAACCAGTCTGAATGTGTTCGGGTGAGAGAAACCTGATCGATGGGTCCATACATACACGTTGATTTGCTGCCCTCTGCTGTGTATGAATATGGCATTTGTCTCATAATAAACAATACTAAACCAAACCAAACTCCTACAAAGATCAGGGTTACACTGTTTACTGAAGTCTGTTTTTCAGCTTACAAACACCCACCTTTGAAACCAAATGAGAGTAAAGTAACGAACAGGACTGAGAGTTTGACCTTACAAATCAAAAAGTGCCAACAAGAACCTTTGCTTCACAATGCAAAATCTTCGGTTAAGTGAGTTCTGAGAGCAAGCTTTAGGGGGAGGGAGAAAGAGAGAGACATGAATCGTGATGGTTTTAGATGTCATGCTATACAGATGGTAAGAGTGCCAAAGCATGTGCACAAAGGTCACAGGGATGTAATCTTGGCCAGGAGTCTGGTACAGGAATTTAACTCATTGCTTGATGGCCTTCTGGAAAAGCATAGGGACAGCTGAGCCATCCTGGACCTGTTTAGATTTCCCAAAAGGATATGCATTACCTCTATATCACAGATCATCATCGCAATATCACTCAGATTTAACCTGCAAATAAAGCAATCTAATGTAGTAGGTTTTTTTTTTTCTTATAAAAAATTAAATAATCTAACAACAAAAAACTGTAACATTGATCACTTTAAAATTCCATCAGACATTAGGACTTGTTTTCAGAGAATATATCTTGAATTATTTTTGTTTGTTTTAAGTATATATATATATATATATATAAAAAAAAAAAAATCTTTGCAATAAAGAAAAATGCCAATGGCATATAAAAATACATTTAATTCAAGATCCAATTTTGAATTAAAAAACATACTATCGTACACAATTTTGCTTAAACATAATAGATAATAATATAATTTGATCTCCTTTTAAGTAGGGATGCACCAATATGAAAAGTTTGGCCAATAACGATAACAAATAATCCTTTATATTTGGAAGCCGATAAATCTAAATCAAGTATCAACTGAAGGATCAACTGAAGGAAATAACTCATTATTTATCTGCTTTAATATAAATACAAAATTTTCTTACTGTGCAGATAACGATAACATAAAAAAATTAACATATATCGGCAGATACCGATATGGTGGCCGATATGTCGTGCATCCCTACTTTTAAGGATGTTTAGTAAAAGCTAAAATACTAATTATGAAAATATTTTTTGCAGCACAAATAAGAATAATTATCCTGAATGAAATTAAAGGGAAAATTTCACAACATAAATTCCCTCTTTAGTAGAGTAATCCAAATATTTATAGCACATAAAATAAAGGCATCAATATTTCTCTTTTTTTCAGGAAAAATTACTTCAGAACCACCCTGTATTAATAACGGCATATGTGATATACACTCAGCTTCAGATCCTCAAGAGTGGGCCATGATTGAAATTATTACACCAAGAGTTTGCGCTCTTACGGTATAACAAAGTTCCAGAGTGGCTATAAATTGCCATAATTTGGAGTTAAACAGGACGCCTTTGGGTATCGGCGATCTGTTCTGGTTTATAAATAGGCATAAACTTGAGACCCAGGCATTTTATCAACAGGAAAACCAGGAATATTATGGTAAGACTCTAGTGACAACACAATTCTTTACAGTCATCTTTAGAGTTGCAGTTAAAACAGAAATGTAAAGCAAACTTTGTCATTGCAGTTGCATGTGCATGCATGGTCAATGTTTTGGATATTACACATTTCTTATGTAAGTAGGTCACTCAGTAGTAAGCACTATTAAAAATATTTTACTATAAGACAAAATCAAAACATCTCTAGCATTAAAGACTCTGAAACAGTGGAGTTCAGGCATGGCAGTCCCTTTCATTCTGTTTATTCACAGATTGTCTCCTCCCATGATCCAATTTACATTATTCACATACAATTGTACCCAGTAGTTACAATTCTTTTCAAGTTAAATAACTAAACATTAAAAAATAAAACACCCAAAACACTTCTGCGTTCAACCCATAACAGCATGAATGACGACAAGGATTAATTAATGCTTATCACAACCTTTAAAAACAAAACAAAAAACTCTTTCTGTGGTGATCAGAAAGAATGGGTGAGGTCAGGGTCTTGATGAATGGTGATTCTTGTGAATGTTAGCGTTTAGCTCAGCTTGATTGTTTTGTAGCTTCCTTGTAATTTCCATCATGAACCATAAGACAGGCTCTGATAGTGGGGTTGCTCTGTACAGTCTAAACAGAAGACAGTTTTTTGGGGTTTGGCACAGGTCTCTTTCATGCTGTGCTTCTTTCCACCGGTCCCTCAGGCAGACGGTGTTGAGGGACTCGCAGATTTAAGGCTTCATCCAACAGTTTATGCCCTCAGAGGACCTCTGGAGGACACAGGAAGAACATGGAGATTAGAAATGTAAGCGTTTAATGCATGACAAAATAAAAGAAATAGCGGAAAAAAATTAGGGTTTTTTAAAAAGTAAAGATAAAAAAAAAAAAATCTTAAAGATCATTTGAATTTGAACGAAATCATGATGAATCATTTAATTTGGTGTGAATAATTTTGAAGTTACACTACCATTCAAAAGTTTGGGGTAAGATTTTTTTTTGTGAACGATTTTATTACTTTTATTCATCAAGAATGCACTAAATTGCTCAAAAGTTACATTAAAGACATTTATAATGTTACACACACACACACACACACACAGAAAAAAAGCAGCACAACCATTTTCAACATTGATAATAATAAGAAAAAATTCTTGAGCTCGATATTTCTTGGATCATGTGACACTGAAGACTAGAGTAATGACTGCTGAAATTCAACTTTAACATTTTTTAATTATTTTAATATTATTGTTATTTGATTTTTCATCAAATAAAACTGAGCATATACAAAAAAAATGATTCTTCATGATCAATAATCGGAAACTCGTGCCCATCCCTACTTTTAGCTGGTACTTTTATGATTTCATCATAGCTGGTCCAAGTTAGTTCAAATGATCAGTTAGACCAATGATTCCCAACCTTTTTAAGGCACCTTAATCGACATTATTCCAAAAAAATCAATGTTGTGGGTAAAAAAGACTGGACAAAATGCACATATTTTAAATCCAACATTTGATGGAAAACAAACACTTATTTAAAAATAAAAAAGACAGGAAATTACCACTATACAACCTAAGCGGAACAAACCAATTAAAATCGAAATATTTTCGCCTACCCCCTGGAACGTGTTCGAGGAATTACTGATTTAGACTACCAGCCAGTCATCTTGGTTTGCTGGTACTGGCCAGTTTTAACTGGATTAGCATATTTTAACCAAATTAGAATCGTACACCATGCTTTTCCCAGCAAAGTGCACAAAAAACCCCACTGTATCTGTGTTGAGAACATTGACATATCTATCTGTGTAGTCACATGATACGTCAGTGATAATTCTATACTTAACGCTATAAGAGTAGCGCTCCAGATATGGCAAAGCAAAGATCCTGGATTAAAAAGGTTCATCTCAGTTTACGAGAGCTGGCACGGCATGAGGTGAGCCCCCTTGTGTTTTCTTTGCAAATGATTTATGGCTGGAGGGCTGTCTGCAGAAGGACAGGTGGAGGTACGTGCTGAGGGGAGCGGGACCAAGTAATGCTGCCCAGGCTGAGGGAACAGGGGTTGAAGAGCTAAGCCAAGGGGTCCTGTTTCCAGTCTTGGGTGCCAGCAAGGCCGGATCAGGTCTTCCTGACACCATTTCAGGAATTCGGCTTTGTGCCAAGACCTACCAGGCTGTTCACCCCGTTACCCCTGCCTGTCGCACCCGCAGGGCGATGTACGGCCACTATGACACCCGCAACTGAGACAACATTAACCCTCCAGGTGCAAAATAAGCCAGAAAGACAAGGACAACGACTCTTCCCCGACAAAAGAAATTTTTATGATTTTATGATCATATAACTTGGAAGACTTGGAAAAAACTTGGAAGAGCCAGGATATTTTTTAATATAACTTGAAAGAAGAATGTCATATACACCTAGGATGGCTTAAGGGTGAGTTTTCATGGGCTAATTTTCATTTGAAAGTGAACTACTCCTTTAAGGCAGGACCGTGAAAAGGTAATAATGCTCAGATTTTTTGTCGTTCTCACTGCTATCTGATGAGAGATTGACACTGAAACATGAGAGATTCTTTAGACGCTCACCTGCCACATGCTGAGGCTTAATGGGGCCTGTTTTCTTAAGGAATGATTCATCTCTCTCAAACGACATGATTGGCTCGTCGGGTCTTTCAGTCTCTGACTTCTCCCGGCCATTGTTGTGATTGGACAGCTGAAGGATCTCTTCGAAGTGAGACGCCTCCCCTTTTGCTGACAGGCCATTCTCGTGTTTGTTAGGCTGAACGCCGTTCACCACAAGAACGGACAGACTGCAATAGAAAACAGACGACCAAGAGAAAAAAAAAAACTGTCACTTGTGGGGAAATTGACAGAAAACAAAAATGGAAGTTTTTGATTCTTGTGAACACAGGACTTACCTTTCGTTCACATCATCTTGTTTCAATGCAGTGTTTGGCTGGTAGTCAGCAGCTGCTAGGAAAAAGACAGAATGTCATGCTAATAGTTTCTTAAAATGGCAATCTTGTTTGTTTTAGCGTCCCTTTGCCAAATCAATGTTCCATTCCCAGATGGTTGTACAACTGACAGAATAAACATTTCAGCAGTTCATCTGGAATTGTTTCCCTGATTCCCAGTACTCATTGTGTTTACATCGGCTATTTGTTATTTTTTAATACATAATAGGAGTTTGCTCTGAAAATGTGTGTTCTTTTGTAAATGCATTTACACTACTCAAATGTTTGGGGTCAGTAAGATTTTTTTTTTTTAAGTGAATGCTTTCGTTCAGCAAGGATGCATTATACTGAACAAAAGTAACAGTAAAGACATTAATCATGTTACAAAAACATTCTATTTCAAATAAATGCTGCTCTTCTGAACCTTTCCCCCCCATCAAAGAATCCTGGAAAAATTTATCCACAAAAATATTAAATGTTTTGAAAAAATATCAGCATAATTACAATGATTTCTGAAGGATCATGTGACACTGAAGACTGGAGTAATGATGCTGAAAATTCAGCTTAACCATATATTAAAACAGAAAACAGCTATTTTAAATTGCAATAATATTACTGTTTTACTGTACTTTTGATCAGATAAATACAGCCTTTGTGAGCAGGAGAGATTTCTTTCAAACACATTAAGAAATCTCTTACAGACTCCAAACAATGGACAATACTGAATGTATTTCAAGGGGCTAATGGGAACAATACTGGCTGCTGAATAAAAGTAGACTCGTTAAAGGCCTTCATCCAGTTATCTAATTAGAAAAAACAGCTGCTAAGCATCTAGCACTATGTAAATGGAGTGTGATGATTTACCATGCTGCTATGCCCATTTTCATACTCCATTACAGAAAACAAAGGGAACAGCAACAGATCTTCGACAGTGACGCAAGTACACCGTGTTCTCCGACTGACTACTTGGAGAAACAAATCCATCTCCCAGATTAATACAAGCTTGATCTTAAAGGAGTTTTGGAGGGGGTGGAGATGTGGGTACTTTTACTCACGCAGTTCTTAATAAAGAAAAATTGACTAAAAAAATGTATAAAATGGTAGCCTGGAAATCCAGACGTAAATCTGAAAGATTAATGGTCTGGCATCGACTAATGAAAATCGTCCAGCTCGAGGGGCGGCACCAAGCATGCATTTGAAAATCTCACTGCACGCAATTGGATAACACTACGACCAATCACAACAAGCCCCATACGCTTAGCTACCAGCGGAGCTAACTGGTAGATATGACTCTTGCCATATCCGGTCAGCAAAACAGCAAAAACGCTCTTCTTGCAAAGGAACGATTTGAGCACCGTCTTCTGTTCCTGTTTTAGATAAAAAGCAAAGTTTAACTCATTCATTGTAGCGGCCAAAGCCGTTTCAAACAACTAGTGTTCATCCATAGCAGAGCATATGAGCGGAGTGGAGCGGTGAGAATCTCCGCTCATCGCTCACGGAACTGTTCACCCCTCCGCTCCCCCGCTCAAAGCTACATCAGGCCGCTCCGCTCATTTTCGCTCAGCGCTCAACGCAGTTTGCTTCGCGCTCCACTCAAATCGCCCCCCGCTCGCTCAAAAAAAGGAAAAAAATCTACATGTATATCACTTGTAGCGGTCCCCAACCTTTTTTGCGTCACGGACCGGTTTAATATCAGACAATATTTTCACGGACCGGCCAAGGTGTGGCGGATAAATAGGCTACAACAAAATAAAATGATACGAACGGCATAAAAAATGGGGTATTTTTTTTAAATAGCCTATAATAATAAACGTGAATCCAATATGTGTAGGCCATATACTAGCAACTTTATTAGCAGCGTCCTCTAACATCTCGCCTAAAGACAACTGAGAAAGTCTGAACACAAACAAAATGCCCTCAAAAGAAAAAAATCTCCATGTTTTCGGTGCTGATGCGTTCATGTAACATGTAGGCCTAAGGGTGGCACTGCCAATAACGCACCTAAAAGCTGTCACAACGAACCGGCAAAATGAATGATTATGTATATGTAAAATATAGCAGGAGACATTTTAATTGTTTACTAATAAACCATTTTTTTTATGTCTGTGTCGGCTGGAAAGATGACTCGCGATCTTCGCAGTATTGAACGCCCCAGAGAGAAATGCACATACGGATTACATAAGAGAGCAGTCTGTTTTCTTTCGTTTTGAATTGTTCTGTTTAAAAGTAGACATTTCAAGCTTTATATATAGCCTATGTCTCAGGTCTGTCAGGCAAGTAGGCTATAGGCCTACGCTGAGTTTCGGTTCATTTATGAGACAAACTCCAGGTTCACCCGCCGGCGCCTTCGTGTCGTGATTATCTATTTTCTAATATATTTACTTATTTATTAAATCCAGACAATAATGGTTGATGAAACACTGATCAAAATTAAGATACAATTAATACAAAACGAAATTAAATTTAAAGACAGGCTTTGTGCTTTCTGTTTGAGGTCTCAGTGAAAGTTTTAAAGCAGTCTTTTAGTGCCGCTGTCAGAGCGCTCACGTCCGTAACGGAGAACTGTCCCATCTGTAACATTTTTTTTTATTTTTATTTTTTATAAATTTCTAAATATGCGACTTATAGTCCAGTGCGACTTAGGCTATGCCTATATATGTTTTGTATTCTTCATGGCGCATTTTTTGACTGATGCGTGGCGTGAGCGGAGCGGAATTGGAGCGGGAAATAGGGCGACGCTCCGTCCTTTTGAAATTGCCGCTCTGCGCTCTGTCCAAGATCCGCCCGCTCACGCTCCCCGCTCGCTCCCGCTCCACTCCGCTCACATGCTCTGATCCATAGCCATCTTGCAATGTTTACTAATGACTTCGACGTCACAGCGCTGTCATCATCTGTTTAGCTCGCCTCTGGCCCGCCTATATCAGATAACCCGATGTGATTGGTGCAGCTCAGATCGAGGGGCATAGTTAATGAGCATCATTACTCGACGCCAGAGTAACTCACTGAGCAAATTCAACTTGTGCTCTCGCGAGAACTCTGGATTTCCAGGGTAATAAAATGGTACATGTAAAATGACATTTACGTGTTGTGCGAGTCTGATGTAAATGGGATGTTGCTGATTCAAACAGATCTACATAGAAAGTTCAAATATAACTAAATGTTTACTTAATGCCATATTTAATTAAAAATGATCCAGTAGTGTAGTAAAGTAGTGCTATGAATCATGAATCACATGATTATTTATACTAACATTCTTAAACATAGTTTAATACCTTTATTCATGTCTGAATCTGAGTCTTTTCCATTGACTTGAGATGGAGATTTTGCGTCTTTCTGCATGAAAAGATAAAAAAAAGAAAAGGAAAGGAAACAATTAGATTCTGAGCTCTTGATCCGCAAGAGGAAATTGGAGCCGTGCTACTGCCACAGTAAGGCCGTTTTAAATGAGAATGGCGCCGTACCTTGTCTCCTGCATCTGTTTTGCGTGTTCTTTTCATAATCTCATCCAGACGCTAAAAACAATGCACAGAAGAGACAAAAGAAAACATGGAAAATGAGTTTCACAAATCAAAATAAAACCTGGAAATAAACAGTTTTAGGAATTAGAAAAATGTAAAACAAAGGAAACATGATGTTAAAAATTAAGAAGAAATATTTAAGATTCTGCGCTATTTCTAGGTTACCAATCAAATAAGCCAACATTGTGACATTGATCATAAATCTCATCGATCATGAAGCAAACGATGCTTTTTTATTTCATTCTCAAATCATACTGGAAAACATGATCATCAAGTTTCACACAAACTTGAGGGGTCATTTAAATAAAAAGGGAACAGTTTCATATTCATTTTTCAATTTAACTTTTCACTCATATGTTTAGTATAGAAGCTTGTTTCACTAAATAAAACACTGAATAAAAAATAAAAAAGGTAATTGCGACTTATCTCAAAATTGTATCTTATCTTTTTTTTCCTCACAACTGTTTACATCACACAATTAAATTGTTCTCAGAATTACGTGATATAAACTCGCAATTTTGTGTTATAAAGTTAGAATTGAGAGATATAAACATGCAATTCTGAGAAAAAAGTCGTCACAATTATCTTTTAATTTTTTTTTTATTCTGTGGCGGAAAGCCTCCATAGTTTAGTTAAAAACATAAGTTGTGAAAAATTTGGTATTAAATAATAAAAATGCAAAACAAGCATTTTCACAAGTGGTCTCAGATTTATCTTATTATTTTATGTCATTTCATTTTATTTTACAATGATTCTTTATTCTCAATTACAAAAGATGATTTGTATTGTTTATCTTTCCGTTCCTCTATCTATCAAAGTTTCAGAAGCATAAACTGCATCTTGCAGCTTTAAAGGGATATTTCACCCAAAAATTTAAATCAGCCGATGATTTACTCACACTGAAGCCATTCTTCTTTCAGACGAATACAATTGGAGTTATATAAAAAAATATCCTGGCTCTTCCCAGCTTTATAATGGGAGTGAATGGCTGGTGAAAATTTGAAGCCCAAAAAAGTCCATTATAAATTATAAAAGTAATCCATATTGCTCCAGGTGGTAATAAAGGCCTTCTGAAGTGAAGCCATGTGTAAGGAAAATACCCATATTTAAAACTTTATAAACTATAATCACTGGCTTCCGGCAGACGGCCGTACGCATCGATTTACGGAGGAAGACTAACCCCTGACCCGACGCACAATGTAATGACGAACGCGGAAGCTCAGAGGAACAAAAACAAAACACTGGTCGCGAATTCGAAATTTTGAAGAGAAATGTCGGATTTCTATATAATAGAAGAGGAGCTTCAGTTTGTTGCACAGCCCTATTTGTTTAAACCGCGAGAGGCGTCTAAGCTTACGATACTCCTACATCGCAAGTCATATACGCGTCACGGGTTACTCTTGTGGCGCAAGTCGACTTGCGTAGTATGCGTACGGTCGTCTGGCGGAAGCTAGTTATTTTACATTATAAAGTTATAAATATGAATATTTTTCTTACAAAAACCCATGGCTTCTCTTCAGAAGGCCTTTATTAACCCCCCTGGAGCCGTGTGGAGTATTTTTATAATGTATGGAAGCTTTTTTGGGCTTCAAATTTTCACCAGCCATTCACTCCCATTATATAGCTGGGATTAGCCAGGACATTTTTTAATATAACTCTGATTGTATTTGTCTGAAAGAAGAATTTCATATACACCTAGGATGGCTTGAGGGTGAGTAAATCATGGGGTAATTTTCATTTATGGGTGAGCTATCCCTTTAAGCATACTAAAACAGTGGTAGGTGTTTAAGGCCAACGCAATGTTCTGAATTTGAAAAAACACTGCAGTGTGTCAAGCTCCACGGACACCGTGTCTTCCAAAAAACACACCAAGAGCTGAGGACAGTTGGGTCGGGGATCTGATACACTGACTTGTAGAGGTACAACATAGTGTCCTGCTGGGGTAATACCACTTGAACAGAGTGGCCATCCTCCGTTACACAAGCATTCACAGAAAGGGATCAGGGGGTGAATGTCAAGGTGTTGTATGATTTATGGCACGTGCATTAATCTTGAGAGCTTGCTTTTTATCTTGAAAAGTTATTTTATTTCGCCCTACTACCACATTGTGTGCCTGAAAGCTATTGTGGGCATGTGTGATTAGTTAGGAGAGGAAATGAAAGGATTTCACTAGACTTCAACTAAAGTTTGCGTAGACACAGGTATGCATACAATGGCCTGTAATACAGGTTTTAAAGAAGCAGGATGATTTCAAAGTGATCTTTTTAAGAAAAATATAAATGTGAGTTGGAAACCCTTCTTACCTTCTTTCTCTCCAGCCTCTCCTGCTCCTCCTTCTGGAAGTGTTTCTCTCTCTCCAGCCGCTGTTTCTCGGCCTCCTCTCGGGCCTTTGCTTCAGCCTCCTCTTTCTACAGACGCAATCAAATGATCAGATTGACAATGAACATCCAGGGCAATAAAAATAACAGCTTCCTCTACAGTCATTCATTCATCTGAAGCTGATGGGCGTTCAGTTCCAGTAACAGGACAGATCACATCCCGTGTACAAAACAACAGCATATAATACCTGCACTTTTGATTTTTTTCCAATGAATTTCCATGATTTTTCAAATTATTTTTTTTTCCAAAAATGATTTTATTAAAGAGCAATTTCTAGCATGAAACAGTAACTAAGTATAACTAGAAAAATCTATGATCACCATAGAAATGTCCTTTTATTTAGGATG
The DNA here is from genome assembly GCF_965113295.1 of Leuciscus leuciscus. Lineage (NCBI taxonomy): Eukaryota > Metazoa > Chordata > Actinopteri > Cypriniformes > Leuciscidae > Leuciscus > Leuciscus leuciscus. The sequence continues at coordinate 9,647,362 of NC_138744.1, forward strand.
TCTTTTCCAGGTGTTGGATTCACAATTTTTAAATTCCCTTATATGTCTATGTATTCTATGACTGTGGAAACCCTGACACCTACTTAATATCTACTTAAATACAACCAGGTGGTGGTAAAACCTCAAAAATGCTACTGTGCCAATTAGCACTCTTGATATACATCCATTCACAGAAGAGGAAAGAACGGATTTGTAAGAACTTAACTTACTTGCCTAAAATTTGACTCATTATACCTCTTCAATTGCTTTAAAATTGAAGATAGAATTGCATGCTTGTATTTTACAGCATTAAACAGAAAATTTAGGGTAAAATAATAAGGACTGAATTGCGTTGGCATGCCTCTGTTAAAAACAAAGGAAGTAGAAAGCAGACAAAAAATTGGGAATTTGGAAAGAGGAAGATGAACCCTATGGACCAGGGTTGTTATTGTTAACTAAAACAAACTATTAAAAATAAATGTTGCCAATCTAAATAAAGCTGCAATAAAATATAAATATTACAAGAAAAAATTTAAACTTAAAAAATAGAAATTTTGTTATGGCAACTAACTGAAAAAAGAAGAAGGTTGAAGTAGTAAAATTACTAATAAAAATGATTGCTATATAGAAATACATAAAAACCTAATAAAAATTACAAAAGCACATAACAAAATTACTAAAACTTAAATTGAGAAAAATGAAAATATTAATATAAAAGCAACTTCCAAATATTAATAGATAATACACTAGCAAGTAATACTAAAATTACACTATTCAGGACACAACCGATGCCAGATTTGAACCCATGTGTCCAGTAGGCTCAACATGTCTGGAGCGTGTGCGGTTACTTCCAGGCCACGGCTCTGACACAACTGAGCAATTCCTGAAAATTCACTGCTGGAAAGTCTATAAATGTTCTGTCAGTACATGTATTTATACAGTGAAGTGTGTCACTAAGAATTCTGATAAATGAAGCTGCATTTCTGACCTGTTTCTGAAGCCGTTCGTTCTCTTCTTGTTCGATTTTGGCCCTTTCCTGCGCCTCCTTCTCGTCCTGCAGGCGCTGGGCCTCCTCTCTTAACCTCTCCTGCTCCCCCATGAGGCGCGCCTCCTCCTCCCTGCGCCTGCTCTCCTCTGCCTCCTGTGCTAACCTCTCCTCGTGTTGAAGCCTGTGTGAAAGAAGACAGTCAGTCATTGTATACAGTATACACATAAGATTTAAAAAAAAACTCCTCCAGATAGGTACCATTAACCACTGAAGTTTTTGAATTATATATTTTTTAAAAAAGGACGTGTGAATGAAAGTGGACTTCGGTGTCTCTTGCAAAATTGAAATTTGCTGCGGCTGGTAACATAACATGAAACTTTAAATTGCAGACATGGTCCATGCATTATAAAGTGACAAATGCAAAGTGGACGGAAAGTGAATCTTTTTAGTGGTGACCAAAATATCTGCACCCATAGTTACCAGCGGCACTGGAGCATAAACAGTGTGGAACTCTCATTACTTTGTTGCCAAAGTCCCTTTTGGCTCATAAACGTGTTAAACTCATAAACTGTCACAGAGAACTCCAGACGTCAACAGCTCCACACCGCCAAGGCTATTCCTGGAGCTCACACCGCACACGGCCTGGTGGAGCACGACATGTTTTAAAAGCATACCAAAAGTGTGTGTTAGCTGAGGTGGAGTTTGTCTTTGATGGCAGAGATACAAAGGGTGAAAAGTTTAACAAGTTGAAATTGAATAGATAATATTAAATTAAATTAAATTGTTATTCTGCCTCTTTATTAGAAAGATATAGTGGGGAATGACAGTTATTGGTGAGATAAAGGTGGAATGGAATCAGCTCATGTAGCAAGCTGGACTCAAACCTGTGTCTGCCACATGAGCACATGTGCGCTAACTGCTGCATTACAGAGTTTGCTTTGAGGAACAGACAGTCAAAGGCCAGTGAAATGTCAAAAAAAAGTCTAAGCTAAGATATTTCATACAAAAATTAAAACCTAAATAAAAATGTATATAAAATAATCATATAAATATAATACAATAAAACAAAAATATATATTATGTAAATGTATAACTATAATAAAATAAAATAAAAAATAAAAAAATACAATTAAATTCACTATGAAATTAAAATGAACAATTCTTGTTTTTTATGGAATATTGGAATATTTATTATAAATTATTCATGCACATCATTTTTTGGTTACACTTTATTAAGGTGACAGTTACATTGTACTTAAATAAGTGCTGAGTAATACTAATTAACTACATGCACTTACTATAGAATTACGGTTAGAATTAGGTGTTGGTTTAGGGTTAGTTACTTGTGATCATGCATAATTGACTGTTAATACTATATAAGTACATGTAGTAACATGTAACTACATCACCTTAAAATAAAGTGTTTTCAATTTTTTTTGTTTAAATTTCACGTGTCCTCGTAATCTTTATTCAAAATAACTCCCCCTCCCTCTTGCAATGGCATCTCTCCTCTTATGACGTGTTTTTCGGTGCAAGGGCGAGACAACCTGTCATTCACATGAAATCACTGCAATAGCAAACCACAATGATCCAATCAATTCCTAATGGACAAAATAAAGTCCCATCCTACATTGTTTCTTGTTCAAGAAGCCGTTTCACTTGGATATGCGTCACAATAGGGAAGAAAAGACTATCGCAACTTCTGTTTCATGCCGAATTAAACTAAAAATAAATAACAGTAAAATAGGTAACCTCTCTCTCTCAAGCTGTTCTTTCCGTTCTTGCTCTTCCTTCTCTCTCTGTTCACGGGCCTGTCGTCTTTTCTCAGCCAGGATGCGGGTGGCTTCCTCTGGGTTGTTGGTGCCAGCCATGGGCTTGCCTGGGGAAGGAGCTGGGGAAGCCACCTGTGGGAGGGCGGGGACAACAGGGGACTCCTCGGGGACAGAGGGAGCGGAAACCGACATGACTGGTGAACTTTCAACAGGGGACGTGTCCGGAACTGATGACACGAAAATGGAGGGGACGGGAGACGAGGCTAGAGAAAACACAGAGAAACGGAGCGCGGGGAAAATGAGGACTGGAGAGAGGACAAAAAGCTTAAAATGACAGAAACTTTGGGATACATATTGTGTGCTTTTGGACATGGCACATGGCACACACTCATCATCACCACACTCACTCTTTGGTTCTTCAGGCGTAGCGGGCCTGTGGGTCTCTCGAACCCTCTCTATGGCGACAGGCGAGGCGGTGCGGGTCTCCACACGGGCAGGGGTCCTGGCCCTCTTGGGTCGGGCTTTAGGAGTACTGGGGCTCGCTCGTGCTGATGGAGGTTTGGGAGATACTGCAGGACTGGGGGAGGACGCACGGCCTTTGGGCGTCACAGGAGACGCAGATCTTAGTTTGGACAATGGACTCGGACTGGAAACATGAAGAGAAACTTAATTTAATGGCTGAGCTGTTCATAGTAGGGGCAAGAACTACAAATGTTCATGGAATGGACATAAACTAGACCTAAAATGCGGCCTGAATCTGATATTTCATAATGTCCTAGAAAAAGACAAAATAATTATTAAACCAATTCAACAGATAAAAGTACCTTTAAAACTACAGCTAAACTACGTATCTATTTAGCGTACCATGAACCTAAACTATGACATCTGACTACAACCAGAAGGAGAAACATTTGGTCAGAGACAGCATTACATAACAAAGCATTAGTCTTACAGAATTAGATGATGCTCGGAGCAAAAAAGTCCATTAAAAAGCTTCTATTGTATTTTCCTCTTGCGCATGCAAGGCAGTGCTTCCAGAATATAAGCATTTTAAACAGTTTACGTGTTTCAAAGAATGTTTACTCCGATGAGACTGAGAATTTAGGATTATTTATGATTAATGAGAATTTCCATTTTAATGAAAATAAAAAAATCCATATATTCACCTATAAGGCTAAAACTAATCCAATTTGATGGTTAAAATCTTACCTGGACTCTATTCTGGTTTTCATTGATGGCATGGACTGTCTCTTTTTCAGCACCTTCTCTTTGGTGATGGTACTCTTCTCCTTTTCATTTTCTCTCTCCTTGTCCTTCTTATCCTTCCTCATCTTTTTAGAAATAATGTAACAAAAAATAAACACATTCTCAAAGAGACTCATAGCCAGGGGTCTTTGCTACCTCTAATTTACAATTTCTCACAACAATTTGTGAATTACACGTGAATGATATTTTACAGTACAGTATATGCAGTTTCTGTAGTTTAAACATGAATTATTGTAATAATGGCCACTTGAATAACATTAACGATAACATTAGCATGTTTCACGATGAATGGTTATTAAGTCATATAGAAGGGGCTTTGGGGGTAACACAACAAAACAAGAAATTTCCAAGGCTTGGACATGTGGATTTGTGAACGTGTGGATGGAATGATGCATGAATTTCTCACCTCCTCCTATATAAAAGCAAAATATGATATAACAGGGAGGGAGAGATAGAATATAAGAAAGACGGAAAGAGTGAAAGGGAGCCTTAAATAACTCACAGGTGTGGAGTCTCGCCTGCGCTGGGCGATATTGGGCGTGCTGGTGGTGACCCTCCAGCGCTCAGAGCAGCGGTGATGTGGCCGATGTGAACACACTGTGAGAGGGCTGGCAGACGCGGAGCGCGGGCACAATGGAGACTCTGCACGAACAAAACACATTTCATTTTGCAACAGAGCAGAAAAAAAATGTCCTGTTGTCATTTCTAACCTGCACAGGCCCTAAAAACGGAAGAATACAGCAAATTAGCATTTAAAAAGAATTTTCCAAAAATGTTAAACTTCTTCCTAAGCTACTTTATCTGATGCTAAACACAGAGATAAAAGATCCAATGATGGTATTCAGTCACTCACGGGCATCTCTGGTATTGTTCAGCACACTGGCAGCGCTGCGACTGCGAGCCAGGAAAGAGAGAGTGGGCGTCATCAGCCTGTCCACAATGCTGCTCTCCAATGGACTCAGCTGCATGCTACGAGCTGCAAGAAAACAATATCCGTTAGTTTCCACATAATGTATGAGCAATAATCACTTACCTTCTCTCATTCTGAACTTCATTTGATTGTTGAAATTATGTTTGCTAGTATTCAAGGCTGAAAAGCAGACGCTATCTTTTACATAAATACAATATATACAATCGTTGTAATATTTGTTTTTATAATGATAAAATCATGGCAATTACAAACAACTGTGTTTGTCTCCCTTGCTGTCAACATGGATAATGGATTTCACAACCCTGCTACATGCTAGAAAAGTGACCAGTACAAGTAAAAAAAAAATACTTTTGTGAGAATTAACAAGTTTGAAACACATTTTAAAAATAATTCATCCAAAAATGCTGAATTCAACTGCCCTCATTTGGTCACCCTCGTGTTACTCCAAATCTGAGACACATGGACTACATTTATGTTCCTTTTTTTCACCAATGATGTTTTTTTTTTTTTTTTGTGGTCACTATGAACTGTGTGAAGATTCATCAATGCATCTAATTGTCTTCCACAGAAAAAAGAAAGTCAATACAGGTTTGCTATGAGTAAATAATGACAAAAAATTTGTGGGTGAACTATAAACACAAAAGGACTAACAACAGAATAAAAAAACAAATAAAAATAACAACGAACAAAAAAAATAATGATAAATGTTACACACACAGAAAAAAACAACAACTTCAAACTCAATTGATAATTCTGGGAATTCACAATCTAAACTTATGTGATTTTCAAGAAGAGATGAGAAAAGAAAAAGTGGGAAAAAGGAAGAACCACAGGTAAATGCATGGTAAGATGTGAAAAGCAAGATCACAAGAAAAATGAGGGGGAGCATTTTAGAAACAGAAAGAGAGATAGATAGAGAGTTACTGCCTAGAGCTGAACATTCATCAGCACTCTGCAGTAATGTCTCTGCTCATGGAAAACTTCCCAGATTCGATTAGCTGTCTGAGCACTGAGCATGACGTATACTTTCTGCTCTACTCCATCTATTGTTGTAGGGAGCACTCAAAAATAGAGTGTGCCCTTCTTACAACTGAGTTTTCATGACCTCAGTACACCACAATCAACTAGCATAACTTCACCCCAATTCACTGATAAATGACCCTTCTTTGTGGAACGTACATCCATCAACACATTTCTCATTTTAAATATGGCAGCAGATTAAGCACATTCCATGGCCACAAAAAGTGTTTGAACACTTATAACGTATGCTTGTCAACAAAACATCAAATAAATAAATGAAATGTGGCACAAACACACTTTAAACATTGCACACAAAGATGTTTTTAAATGATAAAACAGTAACACATTACAATAAGCGTCAATTCATTAACAGTTTAATGCATTAGGTAATTTTTTTTTAATTTTCATTAAAAATAAAATTGTATTTATTAATATCCTTGAAACAGCTAGTAATTACATTTAAATGAAATATTAAATTAAATCTAAATTAACAAATGGATGTAAAAAATGTGTTCATGATACCTAATGCTTTAACATTAATGAATTGAACCATATTGTATGGTGTCATCGATAAAACAAAACATATGTTGTTCAAATAGATAAGTATATGGACACTTTGTTGGCTTAGAAAAAAAGTTTGTTCTGAGAAAAGCTCTCGCATCATTTGTTTGATTTTTCATTTTCTAATAAACATTTTTAAGAGTGGCCAAAGTGTCCATTTACTTTCTGGGGCCACTATATTATCAGATGAAGGTATGGAAAAGTATGCAAGGATTCTTGAGTACACTTCTGAAGACTGTTACATCAAGAACAAAGAATAAGGAACAGAAAAAAACACCACCAAAACTAAACAAACAAAAAAAAGAGCACCACTGAGGATGGTCGACGACGGTGAAAGACGAAGATTTCAAAATTCAAATTTGAACACATTAACTGAAGACACTGACGAGCAGGCGGATTGAAAGGAGGGAGTGATTGAGTGATCACGGTGGACGAGCAGGTGATTGGTCTCAAGGGAGAAATCAAAGGTGGAATCAAATCATAAAATGGAAACTCATAAATATGCGAAGGGAGGAGCCTGTGAAGACGAGGGGGAGGGGCTAGATCTGGAGGCATGTCCTTACTTCTGCTAGGGGACTTCCAAAGAGTGGCAGAGGATTTGGAGAGCCTCTTGTTTATGATTGAGTCCACATGTTTGGGCAGGTTGACCGCTGATATTGAGCATCTGCCTGCAAAATTCACAGAACACCGAATATACACACAATGCTGAGGGGACCAAGACGACACGACAGGTGGCAGTGAAATAATTAAATATGAATCCCTCAAACAGACAAAGCAGGCACTGATATTAAGAACAAGTAAATATATATTGGTCAAAATATATCTTAAAGCTATTGTTTGAACAGCCAAAGATGGTTATTTTTGCCCTGGATAACCTGGATAATGTTTGCTGTGTCTGAATATTAACTCAACTGCTATTTTTATGAGTTGTGCTGCTCAAAGTTCATTATTATGGAGTCTACAGGCTTTGTAATGGGGTCACTGCCTCCACTTCTCCTCTTGAGACACCATCAGGGAATACAATGACTGTGCACAACTTTTGGGAGAGGAAAAACTAAATTAAGTCGGTTGGAAAATAAGATCCTTGGAGAAACAGCATTGGTTAGCCTATAAATTGAGGTCTTGAGTCCTGGGGGAGATGGTACAAAGCTGCGCTGAAGTTCATTACCATATTTCCCAGCATTCTCAGCAAGTCATTCTCACCTCCTGTTATATACAGACCCATCAAATACACAAAGGCAAGTAACTGAAGATTATGAAGATGTTTTTCTTCACCTTTTGAGTTTTTGTACATTTTCAGCCAGATAAAAGTCCATTTTTAGTTTCCGGCCAAACGGAAAAACAGGCCTAATTTCTGTTGCTTTAAAATTTGATAACAGCAACATTGAAATGGAGAAAATGCAACATTCATGTGAAATTATCTTTGTTTGACGTATAATGTAACAGTACAAAAGATTTCCATTCCATCACTAATTCCACAAAAAAATTATTATTAAGCATCACAACCAATTTCAACATTGGTGATAACAATAAAAAATGTTTCTTGAGCATGAAATCAGCATAGTCAAATGATTTTTGAAGGATCATTTGACACTGAAGACTGAAGAGTAAAGCCTGCGGATAATTACACTTTGCCATCACAGAAATAAAATAACAATTTAAATATATTAAAACAGTTGTTTTAAATTGTACTATTATTTCACAATATTACTGAACGGTAGTGTGATGAATATAGTTGGACAGGACAGTCACCTTCGGTGTGTGTAGAATCTTGTGAGGCGTGAAGCTCACCAAAACTTAAGCTGTGGAAATATACTGCGGTAAAAATGGAAAAACGTTTGCAGATCTCAGTCAGTATATGCGTTTCCAAGTAGCACATAAAATCCCCAGATGATCTCCAGAAGTGAAGCGATTGTTATCGCATTAGGAAAGAGTGTTGAATTGGGCTTAGGCAGAAGGTTGTGAGGCTCTTTTACGTTTCACATTAGAAACCATCTCACATGTGAAAAATCAAAGAAGCTAGAGAAACTGCTACTTTTCATTTAGAAATGGAAAATATACATTTGTAATTTTGTGGGAATTCTTAAGTATTAATGATGACAAAAAGAGAGATAGAACAATATTAGAAGCATCAGTCTCAGTAAAATCTGTATGTTTTCTTATATCACATCTAAGCCGATGGCATTCCAGGTTATTCCTTTCTTCACACAGATGACGAATGCAATTAATATGAAAAAGGAACCAGATAGCTATACCTACATGCACAGTTTGTGTGTTTATGTATACGCCGTTTGTGTAACTCACTCTGGCTTTGGCTGGAGTTGCCGCTCAAGCCTCCGGCCCAGGACCATCTCTGCTGCCGAATCTCTGCCCATGTCTTCTTACCAGACCTCTGAATGGCGGCCTCATACCGCTCCTGAAAAAAACCCCCAAATCAATTCCATTATGAATATCACTTTAAAGAGTAACAGAAGTGCAGCAACCACTTTATATTGTACATTTATATAATGGGCACTGGGAGGAACAGAGGAACCAGCTTGAAATCTTAGAGCCCTGGTACAATGTCCTCCACTTTCACTAATAAATAACTCATCTAGCATTACTCCAAGAAAACAATGCCTGCCGAGTTGGCAGAAACCTCACAAACTCTCTGAGTGTGTACAATTAGAGGATGTAACAGATTATGTGGGTTTGCACTGACCACCACTGCTCTCTCACCTTGTTCTTCTCAAATTTCTGCCTCTGTCTCTCCTCCAGCTCTGATCGGCGTCTCTCTGCCTTCAGCCGCTGCTCTTCCAGCTTCCTCCTCCGCTCCTCCAGCTGCTGTTCCCGCACCTTCCGTGCCCGGTCCTCCTTCTCCAGCCACTGAGACTTTTTAGCAGCTACATGAGAGAGAGGAAGAGCCTGTGAGCTACCAAAACCAGGCCAGCATCTTGACCTTCATTCACCTTGGCCTCCAAGAACAGGATTCGAACACCCATCATTCACAAATTTCAACATTCCCAAATCTCAATGCGTTCATTTATTAGACATTTGATCAAATGTGAAGTATTTGGCTATCAAAAAGAGTGCGGAACTCTTAGGTCTATTTTACCATATATAAATGAATTTCACTGATTGTCTGAGTTTGGAATGACAGAAGTGAGAAAAATTAAAGAATCTTTATTTTTGGGTGAACTATCCTTTTAATATCATTCAAAAGTTTGGGGTCAGTAAGATTTTTGTAATGTTTTTGAAAAAATAGACTCTTATGCTCAGCAAGGTTGCATTTATTTGATCCAATACAGTAAAAGCAGATACAATTTAAAACAACTGCTATCCATTTTAACAATTTTAAAATGCGTTTAATTCCTGTGATGACAAAGCTGAATTTTCAGCAGCCAAAATTCAGTGTCACATGATCCTTCAGAAATCATTCTAATATGCTGATTTGGTGCTTAAGAAACATTTCATTATCAATGTTTAAAACAGTTGTGCTGCTTAATATTTTTGAGGATTTTTTTCCCGGGATTTTTAATAGATTTTATTTTTAACTGTCTTTACTGTCACTTTTGATCAATTTAATGTATCCTTGCTTAATAAAACTATTCATTTCTTTAAAAAAAATCTTACTGTGACCAAACTTTTAAATGGTAGTGTATTTAAATATCTTACAACTTATATTTTGTGAAACTATTCCCACTGATCACATGTCCCACATAATGTTTACAAAATCAATTCTAACTAGTAAATCATTACAATAAACACCTTTATAACCTCTTTTTAAGCACATGTAGAAAAAAAAATGATAGAAAGATTTTATTTCATATCCTAGCCATGCAATTACTTTTATAGAAATAAATAAAAATCTCCAGGTTTTGTGTCTTAAGGAAATAAAGTCAAGATATCCTATTGGGATTTGAAAAGGGTGGTTTGTGGCTATAAAGCTTTTAAAATTCATGAAATGCAACATCTTGTTCTTAATAATGGTGTTTTGACTTTATAAAACGACAATGACGTCATTTCAGACAAACACGAGTGATGATGACAGGGTCATTAATATGTTACAAGCTCCACTCTGCACCTTCATTATGTAAAGACATGAGAAATGCTAGCAAAATAAAGTTGTCTATTAACTGTCAGGTAAACTGTCAAATCAGAGTAAATACTAACTGCACAAGACTTTTAGACTAATGCTGATAAAATAATTTACAGAATGGGGAATATCTACTGTCAGTGTAAAAAAAATTATAATAATTGAACGCAAGGCTTGACATGAAAAGACTCCCCGCTGAGAGCCTTCATCTCTAGTGAGGCTGGAGGTTTTGAGCCTTTTTCTCTGAGCTCCACAGTTATAAAATAGTGATGGCCTGAGGGCGCCAGGTTGACACTCTTCATCAAACTTTCATAATCCTGCTGGCAGATAGATGAGATGGAAGACGACTCACAGTCTGAGAGAACACAGACACTATATCCAACAATGAACATTTGACTCACTCAATGCAGCCCACACAAATATTACACACTAATGTGAAAGTCCATGATGGTGATAGCAGAAGAGATGGATTGATGAGTTCGATTGACGACAGCCTGAAAAGTTAGCTTTAAATGACACGCATCGCACTCGTGTGGCTGGAATGTAGAAGGACGTGTGTTTATCGTGATTACATTCACATCGATCATGATTTATTCACAGTTCAGTCACAGTAGATGTGAAGACAGCAGCAGATGTTATTTCTGGGTCTGAACGGATCCTGCAGTTTGTAATTATGCGAAACTTGTAAAACATGTTATGAAAACAAGATTCCAGAAAAACATATAAACTGAGAGGTGAGGTTTAGCGGTCAAAAAGCTCAAATTTGGTGCACCATTGAACTATATCTGACCCCAGAGCTAAACAACAAGAATGCTGTTTACATTAACCAAAATAGGGTCAGCTTACTGTCATACGTAAACAATAAAATGACCTATATGTCTTGAAAGATGCACTGAAAATCATGTCATGTTTATTTAGCATACATGTAAAGGATATGAACCCAAAATAAGCAAAAGATTCATGCATTTGAGTTGAGATAACCTACAAATCGAAGTGTTGATTAGTTCATTGTCACATTTCTTTTCCTTTTACTAATATGCAGACAAGCCCCGTCACGTTCATCATTGTATGAAATTCACTTTTGGTCAATTGTAAAAGCAAAGTGTTAGGGTAAAATCAGGAGGATAGCTGACCCTGCTGGAAAAAACAAAACAAAATGTATACTCCAATGCTCCAAACTTAACATATAATGAAGCCACTGTGTGGTCCAACTCGAACCACCTAATGACCATCAATTTCCAGTTTTGACCATCTATGTAGAAAGAGGTACTTAGAAGCTGGTTTAAGCATCATTTTCCAGCAGGGGAGTGTAACAAACCTAGCCTGGCAGCTTTCACTCAGATTTAAGACACTCGACAACCTGTCACTGATTATGATTATGAGTGAGAGACGACGGAAATGGAAAGCAGCTCTACAAGAGAAGAAGTGACTGAAAGAGAAAGGGATGAAGACCCAAGAGCGCATCAGTCACCAACACCACCAGCGACGGGGGAGTGGCTTACCTTGAGTCTGGCTATGCTGTTCTGGGGAGGGAAAGTGAAAAAGAAGACAAAAACGTTCTGTCAATCATGCAAAGCAGAGCAGCACAGCAATCTCAGCAGCCATGACAAGCACAGCGATATGACGGACAAACAAAACAGAGCATGTGAGATATTTATAATTCTCTGAAGACGAGAAACTCTCACAGTGCTGGTTTAGTAAACACACAGAAGCAGCAACACATTTAGAAGTTATTATTATCAGTCATAATTGCTAAAACTAGGAAAAAAGTTTTAAAAAAAGAATACTAGATGAGATCCTAGAATACTAAATACTATAGTCAGAAGAACTTGGTATAAGTAACCAAGCCAGAGGTGATTTAAAGTGTTCCTGACATGCATTTGAGTATGTAAATATAGTAATAATGCAAGTAATTTTATATTTTAAATTAGCCATTTAAGGCTGTATATATACAGACAAACATACTGTATATATATATAACATATATAAATGAATTTTAAATTAAATGAGCTATTACATATTTAGTTATATATCTATATAATAAAATAATAAACTAATATGAATTTCTATTAAGAAAAAAATTCAAACATAGGCATATAGAATGGAAAACAAGAAAAAATGTGGGGGGAAATATAAATATGCAAAAATGTAAACTGCATGCACATGCATGTTAGTCTCAAAAGCATGTGACATGTCAAATTAAACTAATTAAAATCTATAAAAGCCATAGAACCTCTGCTAACATGTATTTCTTTACAGTCATTCTTTACTGTTGCACAAGCCTCAGGAGTTTGACCCATGAATGATATGAAGTGTTTTTTGTGTGAACACATCTAGACCCCAGACAGCAGGGGGTGCTGTCTCACTGTCTGCCTTGTGTTATCTTACCGAGATATTTGGCCCTCTCCTCCCTCCTCTCCTTCGCCTGTTTCAGTCTCTCATCCAGCTTCATTCCATCTGAGAAAAGAGGCAGAATCAAATGTTCAGTTTTGGTGAAATGTTCTGAAATTGCCACATTGTTGCTTGAAAAAAAATGTGAGGTTGTCATTCTACCCACTAAAGCTCTCCTGGACAGAGATAGAGAGAGAGAGAGAGAGAGAGAGAGAGAGAGAGAGAGAGAGAGAGAGAGAGAGAGAGAGAGAGAGAGAGAGAGAGAGAGAGAGAGACAGTCAGACAGCAGGGTGCCGTGAATGAGAGAGGTTATTGTGTGGTAGAGGCCGTGTTCACATCTGCGGCGCTATAAAGCACTGGAAGCTGGCAGACACAGAGACTGGCAGCATTCACACGCTCCGGCTGAGGACTCGCAGTACAGATACAATCATCCCAACGCCACAAATTAACATTCATCTGAAGGGAAACTTTACCTGGGCTAAAAAGACACAATGCCTCTTTTTTTTTTTGCACAATGTAGTGTTTTTTTTTTTGTTTTTTGTTTTAGCAGAGTTTACTGAGCGGGTCTCAGTGATGATGATTTTTTTTTTTTTTAAATGTATTGGGTGTTTTTCATGTTTTTTTTATTTATGTATATTGTGGGTTCTTTGTGTGTACGCATGTTGAAACACAAGCAATATATATGTATATATGTATATGTATATGTATATATATATATATATATATATATATGTATATATGAAGAGTTCAGATGCAAAAGCCTCTAAGTGCCATCTGAAATTTACTTCTAGAATGATCATTTTTATCAAGCTTGTATATTTAAATTCAGTAATTTCTCTTAAATGACAATTCATAGGTAATTTTCATTGTCATTTAAGTGAAATTACTGAACATTACTGAGCTTCATAAAAATTATCATTCTAGAAGAATATTTCAGATGGCACTTAGAGGCTTTTGCATCTGAACTCTTCATATATTATATATATATATATATATATATATATATATATATATATATATATATATATATATATATATATATAGAGAGAGAGAGAGAGAGAGAGAGAGAGAGAGATATGTATGTACACACACACATATATTATTTAAACACAAACTTTTATGTTAGAATAGATTAAATCGCAATTAACCGATTTGACAGCACCTGCTTCATAGATTGTCTACACGTTCTGATCCCTGTGCACCTGATTTATTCTGCACATTAAGACTTTAGACTACTACACAGTCCCAGTTTCCTATTGTTACGCCTTCCACAGGACCTGTAGTGTAGAACAAAGCAAAGAAAACAGCTTTGTTCCAATTACACATTCAAACTAGTTCACTCAGAGTTCATCATTCATCAGCACTCCAATTTAAAACCTCAGAACTGACCCCATGTAATCTTTGTGTTGGCGTCTTACGACCCACAAAGTCTAGTAAAACTTTTATCTGATGAACCAAAAATTCATTAATAATAATCATAAGACACCAGCAGTGTTCCTCTTCATGACTTGTGCTCCACTTTTGAGTATTTATAGAGCACGGGAAGCTGATGCGCAGAGTCTTGTGGGTCCTTACGAGCAGCCCATGTTCCCATTGCTGAGTCACCGGGCAGAGACAGAAAAAGCAGAAGACTGACCCAGAAAGGGACTCCAGAGGGTCTGAGGCAGCGGAGTGGTGCATAATCACTGACCGTACCATCTCCTGAAGCGCTAAAAAAAGCACAATCTGGATGACCCAAAATGATTTTACCATGGCTGGAAAGCTGTACTGACCAATTGACCAATTCAAGACCCTTACTATCCATTTTAAATGGCATAAAATCTATATCAAAATCAAAGTACAAACAGCAATTACAAAGGCTTTTCATTCTCTCAATAAAACCGCTGAACGCAACTGACAATATTCTCTCTGCTCCCTTCGAACGGTGGTGAAGTCTAATGGTTATGGATCCTGGCACTAACAGCATCATACCCTACAGTAAGAAATAGATATGGATATAAATATGCAAACAATGAAAGGCCAGCAGCGCTCATTACAAGTGGCTCTTAAGTATAATTAATTATTTGGCCTAGTTAATATATTACTTGTTCCAGAGCAAATCGATTTGGCTGAGGGCAAAGTTAAGTTTCATAACTTTATATTTTTATTTAAATGAAATCCTGTACTATAACTAGTGCTGCTTTTGTACTTTTGAATAAACTATTAGCTTATGTTTATTTCCTATTGTACAAACTTCTTATTCTTTTATAATGGTTAATATTGTTTATTTAAATATTATTTTTCAATAAATCATATTTTATATAAATAACATGCTGTATTTGGTATTGAGAAAGAATCTGTTAGAAATGGTGATTTGGACTTCAGTGATTTTTGATTATTGATTGATTATTGCACCATTAGATGGCAGCAAAGACAGTCTTTACGAGTGAGTAGCAAAGACTTTTATATTGAAAGGACTGAAACAAGGATGCAAACAAGGATGTTGTTTTTTTACTCTAAACAACACATTATAAGACGCAACTTACAAATGCATTGACTAGCGCTGTCATGGCGCTAAATAAATATTTTTGATAATTTTGGAGCTTAGGTGTTGCCGACTTTATATATTTTTTACTAGCGCTGTCATGGGAAATCCCCTTAAAGCTGCCGTCGGCAACATTTTTTTGATCATATTCAGTGAAATTGACACTATAATCCGACAGAACAACATAAATAAGATGGTTTTAGAAAAAAAAAACGAGCTTCTAACTCCACCTGGAGCGTGTTGTTTGTTTTGCAAAAATACACCGGATCATCGGGTCCAATCAGCGCAGGGGGGTGTGAGATCTGACTGTCAATCACAGGTCGTGCACACGCCACAGATCCCCCCTCACTCGCGCACGTTAATATCACATGCACACGCCACGCCTGAAGTTCGCCTGGAGATTGCATGAAGCGTGATGGCGGAGAGAAAATCTACTAACAAGCTTCCAATTCCTCGGTTATTGCTATCTATGGATAGATTAGCCAGGGCAGCCTACCTCCGAGTCCATGGTGTTGATAGATGCTGAAGAGACGGACGCGTTCACAGAAAATCAGGTACACACGCACAGTGACGCACTGACGAGCACGACCTCGATGGGAGGGTGCTCGCTGGTAGTGGGGAGGGGCATGAGAGTTGTAAACATTCAAAATTTTGGCTAATCGACCCAATCTGCCAGACTTGCCGACTGCAGCTTTAACTGTTAAAAGGACAAAGATATCGCTTTCCTCAGTGGACATTCAAACTGATTTTTTAATTATGAGATTCGCCTAAAGAATATCAGCTAGAGGCAGGTAATGCACTTAACTGTCTATGGCGAATACTCTACATAATACAATAAGCTTCAATGAAGCGCGACTCAACATTCTTTAGTTACTAGTTCTGAAGTGACGTTTTAGAATTAGTAACAGACTCGACTGTCAAACTGTCAACTTGAGATGTGACTTCGTGGCAGAAGGACGTAGTTCTGCACAAAAAAGGGTTTTTAAAAGACACACTGTTGTTATTTCTTATTTATTTACACACTTGTGCCATCAAACTGTTGTATAAACAATATCACACTCTTAGCCGTGCGATATGGCTGTATATCATCATCACGGCTGTGATTGCCTATGGCAGAATCACAGCCGTGCTGATATAGAGCGATATCACGCGGCTACAGTACTCGTGTGATTTTGCTCTTATAAAATTGTAAAGTAAAATGAAAATATTGTAACTTTTTTTTGTTTTTTTAAACAAGCCTGAGAAAAATTACTTACTAATTGTTGATTCATCACCTTAATGACAAAGGTGCAGTTATGATTCTAATTTACTAAGGGTGTAAGTAATCATAAATGGGAGGGAGCAAATCTTATTAGTTCCTATGGTACTTGTAAATGATGTGTTATTTTTTGAATGCCGTCAGTGCCAGCTATACTTTACAATCTTCCCCAAACTTTTACTATGTTAATTTAAGTTGCATTTTCCAGACAACCAGAATAAAGGTGAACTGCAAATGGCTAGGTGAGAAAAAAAAGAGATATATGACTCAGCATAGAGCATACAGTATGAGTCAATGTCTGATCTTCAGCTCTTCCCTTCCTTCAGGTATCTTTATGTTCTTTCACATAACAAATTATGAGTGAGGCAGCAGCAGCCCAGGATCAATATATGTCCATATTCTGTGGAACAGAGTGTTCGGTTTTACAAGAAGTTCAGCTCTACCGCTGCTTGACAGCAGTAATATATTTCATGATGGGATAAGCTGAACTGTGCACAACCGGTGGTATGAAGAAGTCTAATAACATAAAACCGTCTGAGGCGAAATGACGGCAAAACTTTACAACTTTACAACTTGTCAAGAAATTATCAGTCAATTAAAGGTAAAAATCGGAGTTAAAATGAAAAGCTAAACACTATTAATGACAAATTAAGTAAACAAACTGAATAAATGCAACTGGTATTTTCCTTTTAATAGTCCTTTTAATACTGCATTTTAATGCATTGATATTACTATGAATTGAATAGAATATAAATATATTAGTTTATAGAAAAATACATAAAATAAAAATAATTAAATTATAATAATTAAATATATATATATATATATATATATATATATATATATATATATATATATATATATATATATATATATATATATAACTATTTAAATGATTCAAAAACTGGGTGTATGGTAGCATCGCAGATGTATTATATAACATTCACTTTTGCATTAAAATAAATGTTTTGGTTAAATACTGCAATTTATTAGTTTATGGTTATTTTTGATTACTTTAGCATGGTTAAAGTGATTTTGATGTCAACTCACCACACAGTTTTCCTCCCAAACATTTCCAGATGAATTACTTACAAATGCTGTTTAAATCAGTACAAGGAACCATATAAAAAAGAGAATTTTGTGAATCGAACAAGTGCAAAATTACAATTGCATTTACAGTATCAAATACAGTAAGAATATCAAACACAGCTGAACCAGCTTTTCCCACATAATTACCCACCAATCAGTCTATAACCACATCCTCAGTTATATAAAGAGGCAACAATGAAGAAGGCAAAAAAAAGCTGCTTACTTTCTCAAACCCAAACAACTCTCCCATTAACATGTGTCTACATGTTCTTATACAAGTAAAGTCATTATACTGTGAACGTGACTGAACCAAGGAGGAGGGTTAAATCCCTCCAGTTGGCACAGCTCTGTGAAATGTGATGCCCAGTCAGGTTTCATTGCTTCACCTCAGCTGATGGACCACAGGCGATTAGGAGCTGCCTGTCGCCAGCCTCCACAAATCAGTATTAGCATCAACATTTACCTCACTAAACGGATCTGATTCTACATTAATGTGATAAGTCTGGGAGCATTTACAGAGGCCTGACTATGGAAATTCTTTGTTGGACATTAAACAAATGCCTCTGTAAGCTTTCAAGACTTTGGGCAAAGGTAAACCCTCAATGACTGGCTCCTTTCTCAAGAGATTTCCTGAATGCTTCTCATGGAAGGGAAATTGTTTTGAATTGTGTTAAGCGAATATAAAGTACTTAAAAGGTTTATTACAGAACAAGAATCAAAATGACTCTTTATTCGCCAAGCGTCTGCGCTAACAGAAGAAATAAAGCTCATTCTGATTCTGAATCTGATCAATGTTATGTTGGATGTTAAATGGATATACCAGATTATGGAGGTCAAACAAGTCAACAAGTTTTGTGTTAGAACACCTTAAGCACCTCAAGATGGTATCCAACCCAACCCGGCTTGACCAAAATGGCTGATCTGGACACTAATAGCTAAATCAACTAAAGACCAGCTTCAACTAACTAGAAACCATGTAAACCCAATGACCTGGCACTGATAATGCTTCTACTTACATTCTGATCTTTTGGGGTAAAAAGGTAATAAAGAGGACTGTATATAATGAAGAGTATCAAAACCAAATATTGAACTTGTCTTAAGATAAATGGCAGATAGTCTTCAGGATACCCACCTTTCCTGGGTTGAGGGCTACAACTTGACCTCGGAGTAGGTGTCGACTTGGGCGACTTTGGAATGACGTCTGGTCGTGTCGGGGTAACTGACTTCCTTGCGGGGTCCATCTTTGTAGGCCTACTGGCTTCAAGGCCTGTTTCTGTTTTTGAAGGGGTGTTGACTTCCTCAGAGCTGGGATCACTGGGATTGGCCTCGGGAACAGCTGGGGGATCTGAGACAGAAGACAAAAAGAGTGAGAAACTTCAACCGAGAGATGAAGACCAGTTGAACTTCATTCCAAAACAACAGCAAACACTCAAGTGTATTTGTCTACTTGATGTGTGATTACACAGAAGAGTCATTCAAAGTTACATTCTGTAGAGATTAAATCCAGATCGATTTGTTTGATTTGCATAACAAGAATATTTCAAAGACTAATTGAGTAAGAGTCACATCCAGACGGCTCGATATGAATCTTAACTGCACTCCAGTGAATTGATTATTGGTAGTTTGAAGGATTGTACTTGTCTCTTCCCTCAAGAACATAAATTTAGTGAATATGGCAAACACAATCTCTATTGCTGATGATCAGCATCTTCAAGACACTCGAGGCTAAACCATATGAAATACTTCCTGCAAATGGAAAACATTCCAATAACTGCCAAATCATGGATACTAGATGACCATCCAAAATGCCACAATCTGAGTTTCATTAACATTCCCTGCAGTTAATGTCAGTGTTTATGAATATATATATATATATATATATATATATATATATATATATATATATATATATATATATATATATATATATATACACACACACACATCAGATTCTAGGTTATTTTATTTCTAATGGTGGGTTAATTTATGCAGTATCTTCTGCAAAATCTTAACATAGGATTTGTCAATGAGCTGCCTTAAACCGCAACAGATCATAACTTCCTAAATCATAATTCAATTGAAGCGAACTGTAAGGAGCTGAAGATTCCAACCGCTGTTGACAAGCTTGTTGCTTAGGCTACCTGGCTACTTGAACAGTCTAAAAGTCTAAATTGAACATTTTCGTCCAAGAAAACGAGCAAGAAAGCAAGTGCTGGGCTTCTGAGGCCTTAAACCCATGATGTCATGTCGAGACAGTAAACACAAAGTTCAACAGATCACATGTTTTTAACTGATAAGAGTATGACCTGGGTTAGAGTCCAATGTGAAGTTGGCCAACATTAAAGACTGTAAAGCATCTATGTATAAACACACACACATGCACACGCACGCGCACACACACACGTCAGTGTGAGGTTGGGCAATATACCTTAAGAAAAAAACTCGTTATTTTTCAGCTTTTTTGATGATATTCAGTACATATTTTAATTACTGTTGGTGCCAATTAGATGTAAAACACACTAAAAATGATTAAGCCTAATTGTCCACACTGCTTTTACCAAAAAAAGCAAAATAAAGAATGAATTTTTAATAGTTCATTAATAATTTTGGTTATGCATATAACATAGCAAATAATATATACAGTAGGTGTACTGACGAAACATGCAACCTATTAGATTGTGCTACCAACAATATATATGATTGTTTTAAGGGTAGGTTTAGGGTAGGGGTTTATAAAAAAAAATAAAAAAAAATAAAAATTAAAAAAACTCCAACTACGTGAATATGATGCTGGTAGCACAAGCACAATCTAAAAGGGAGCATTTTATGCAATCAATTTGTGCTACCCATCTGTTTTAATGGGAGAACCTGAGCAGGTAGCGCAAATCGTCAGAACACCGGTCAAAATTTGGAAACATTACTATTTTTTATATTTTTTTAATAAGACTCTTATGCTCGTCAAGCCTGCATTTATTTGATAAAAAAAAATACAGAATAAAACAGTAATATTGTGAATTATTATTACAATTTAAAATAATGGTTAATATACTTTAAAATATCCTGTGATGGCAAAGCTACATTTAAATAAATGCTGTTCTTTTTTAAAACTTTTTATTCATCAAAGAATCCTGACAAAAATATCACAGGTTATAAAAAATAAAAAAATACTAAGCAGCACAACTGTTTCCAACATTGATAATAAATCAGCATATTAAATTGATTTCTGAATGATAATGTGACACTGGAGTAATGATGCTGAAAATTCAGCTTTGATCACAGGAATGCATTATATTTTAAAGTATATTCAAATAGAAACCCACTATTTTAAATTGTAATAATATTTCACAATTGTTTTTTTCTGATTTTTTTTTTTTTCAAATAAATGCAGCATAAGAGACTTCTTTCAAAAACATTAAAAATAGTAAATGTTTCCAAACTTTTGATTGTTAAATACTGTTGTTTATTACCAAAACATTTATATTTTCTTCACATTTTTATAAAAATTTTCACCACATCATAAATTAATATCCCATATCAACTTTCAGGATGTAAACAAAACAAATCAAATCAAAGCTCAGAATCAATTTACTGAAACCGTTTAATTCATTTACCAACTCTAACTTTGTTTTTCTATGAAGATTTTAATCAGAGACATTATTTAAACAATTGGGGTTTTTAGTACCTCATTAGAGGGTCACCTAATGTCTATGTTGTGTAAAATTACATTGCCAGCAAAACAGATACAACACAAATATATTATGGATATTCAACATATCATCTAGCCCTATACTACATCCTAAAAATTAGCTTGGTCGAGCAAATATGAAAACATCCTGCTTTTACTCAGAGGGACGCCTGTGTTGTCTCTATTCTCTATTCAGCTGCCGTGAGGCGGAAGAGTTATTCTAACAACAACAAAAAACACACATCAGTGGTGGCCTGTTTTATTCCTGGGAGATTGAACGGCATGGCAATGAATGAACGGGGGTTTGAGAGTTTTACAGGGACTAATATTTGGAGATTTGAGCAGGCAACTTCAGCTAAAGTTCTTCTTTACCCTCAGGTGTGCTTGAGCCGAGATATGACTCTTTTTTTATCCACCCTTGCATCCCTTTTCCTCTTGCCATTGGCACTACACGCTGTGTCCATGGACAAACTGAGCAAACGCTGCCATGCACTGCATTATTCATGTTGAGCTAAAAATACCATTACCACCAGACATGAAATGATAAAAAAAGACATTAGACACAAGAAAAGATCTGGGTTGTTGCATGCATAAAAGGTTGAGATTTAAACTAGGAGTCGGAGAGTAGCTGTACTTTGTCATGAAATCTCCAGGTTTAAATCTAAATCTGTAATGTGGCTGCTGATTTCTGTTGCATTATTCATTTGCTTGGTACTCATTATCATGTCTGGAAACATAGACTGAGACTATAGAAATGGACCATGCTGTCAATCAAACAAGCAACTGACAAATAGAAAGGAAGATTTCTAAAACAGTAAATTACTCCAAATTTAATGACTCCAATTTCTATATGTGGTAGCAATGCTTAAAGGGATACTCCACTTTTTTGGGAAATAGGCTAATTTTACAACTCCGGCAAGAGTTAAACAGTTGAGTCTTGCCGTTTTCGAATCCATTCAGCCGAACTCCGGGTCTGGCGGTACCACTTTTAGCATAGCTTGAACTGACGGAAAATGAAAAGTTGCGATTTTCTAGGCTGATATGGCTAAGAACTATACTCTCATTCCTGCGTAATAACCAAGAAACTTTGCTGCCGAGTCCAGCAGGCGTAATGATATGACGCAGCGCCTGAAAATCGGTAACTTCCAACGTGACCGGGACTAAGTTTGTCTAACCTATTAGACCTATTTTCAGGCGCTGCATCATATCATTACGCCTGCTGGACTCGGCAGCAAAGTTTCTTGGTTATTACGCAGGAATGAGAGTATAGTTCCTAGCCATATCGGCCTAGAAAATCGCAACTTTTCATTTTCCGTCGGTCTTAGTACATGATGTAACTACAGAAAAGTCATGTTTTAAATAGGAAAAATATCAAAACTCTTTGGTCATTTTTTTGAGAGAGATGCTAATGGTCCTGTCCGATTCAATGATCTATGCTAAGCTATGCTAAAAGTGGTACTGCCAGACCCGGAGTTCGGCTGAATGGATTCGAAAACGGTAAAACTCAACTGTTTAACTCTGGGGGAGTTGTAAAATGAGCTTATTTCCAAAAAAAGTGGAGTATCCCTTTAATGGTTAAAGTTAATACTGTCTGACAAAAGTGTGGACTGAGGGACTGATTTGGAGGGGCCAAAAGGGGACACATCTTGTGACAGAATTTTACTATTGGTGCATCCCTGGTTATAGTATCATAGTCATAAAAAAACTACAGGCAAACATATTCTTAAGACAACATCTGCCCTTTTTCAACAGCATAACTGACATGAAAATGCTTAAACCCCCAAAAAAGTGCATAAAAACATATCTATGAATGAGTATAAAATGTATAAAATTGTGTTTATCTGTAAAAAATAAATGAACGAATGAAAAATAAATACTTCAAGCATATCTGTTGCTCTTTTTAAAAGGACAATGTGTCATTACGCTGCCCTAAAACCACAGAAAACCCGTTACATGAAGAGAGCAGATCAGTCTCGCCAAAAGGGTGCATTGATCCTGAAGGGTAGAGAGCTTGAGCAATGCTCTTTTTCAAATATGGAAATGAGACAAACAGGGAGCCGGAAGTGGAAGCAAGCAGCGACCGTTGAATCAAAGATCGGAAGAGGTGAGTGGGGGGTTGGGGGGAGAACAGAAGAACCGAGAGGCCGACTGAGAATGGGTCTGCATCTCATTTGAGGCCTAATGAATTACCTCATCCTCAACCCCCCGGCCCCTCGCCCCTCACCCCGGATGGATGATGTAAGCAGGCAGGGCGCCTCTTCTGGGGGGAGTGTGAGGGAAAGGAGCAGACTCACTGGAAGCCCAGAGTAAACACCAGCTGCTGGGACAGAGCCAAAGAGAGAGCGAGAGAGACTATGATCTGTAATGGTGCTCCAAAGTTCTGCCTGTCTGGAGTTGTTAAAATGTGATGCGTCAAAATAAATTTACTTAAGCATCTCAGACTCAAGCTTGAGGCGGGCGACCCAGAGCACTGCACAAGGGAACGACTGGCTCACTGCATGCCTGACGAATGCACTTAGGATTTGAACGGTTCACATCGGAGCTCAAACTAGTTTCTGTGTGTGTTTGTGTGTGAGGGAGTGTCTTGAGAGAGGAAAGGAAAGATATGGGTGAGTTGTAGCAGTAGCTCAGGATTGCATTATGTTTTTCAGCTTCATGCATTTGTTATGTTAAAGGGAAATAACATATACACTTTACTTAAGAAAAATACAATATTACATAATTGCACACAGACACACAAGTGGATGTAATAAACAATGATATGAAAAGTAGCCCATTTCTCATCTTATTTGATAATAGATTTCTTGTAAAAGTGGAATATGATGGGATGTAAACCAAAAAAAGATTTAAAAGATGTCCATAATGTTCATAAAATGAAAGAAGAATCTGCCGTCAGTGTTACATTTAAGTAAAAAACTAATTCTATATTAATGCAACAAGTTGCAACATTGTTCGGCAAGACGGCAACAATAAAAAAATTGTATCTCTGTCGTGTGATGACAATGATATTTACCATTGCAAAACCACATTCACTGCTAAATACCAGTATCCCTCTACAAAACCACAGACAGTGAGGTAAGATGGCAGCGTGTGGTTTGAACTCAGCAGGCGTTCTCTTGGGTCTGTACCCAGAATACCCCAGCATGTTTTCGTCTAAAGGACGATTCTCAGAGGAAGTGACAAGGACATACAGTATGTGGCAGGCCACAGCTGAATGCAATGATGGATGCCATGCCATTCATAACTTCCTGCTCTGTCATCATGAAAGTTTAGTGACTTCTGCAGTGTGTTAATATTCAAAACTGAATAAATAGTAAAATGTAATTATTCCTGTGATGGAAAAGCTACATTTTCAGCATTATTACTCCAGTCTTCAGTGTCACATGATCCTGTATTTTTGTGGAAACAGGCAGTTCAAAAAGAACAGCACTGACATGAAATAATTCTTACTTTTAATCAATTAAATGCATCTTTGCTGAATAAAAGTATTAATTGCTTTACCCAACCCGGCTCCTACAACCTGAGAGCAGTTCTTGGATCCTTCGGTTGAGCTCTGGCGTGAGAACCAGCATGATTTTGGTGGAAAAACATCTATCAGAAACCTTCAACCGGTTAATTTTAAACCAGCGAAGTCCTAAACATCAATTCAAAACAGTCTGGAGATTCTGCTAAATTCAGTGTTTGGGTTTCCAACTCCACCCAACAATCTGACAGCCATTCCTGCAGCAGAAGCCTATTATGGGAACCAATCTCGTCCTCAGCCCTAAAGCACTTTCATGTACTGTGAACTCACTCACACTAAAGCAGGAGGATACCAGAGCCAAGAACAAGATCTGCAAACTGAGAGCTAAACTATCACATGGGAAAATAAAAACACAAGGCCTTATATAAACATTTACACATTTCATTAAATCAATGTTCAACCTCAACATGGAGACTATTTTGGTTTGGCCAGACAAAATGGTCAGTCATATGATTTGAATCAATTGCTAATTTTCTAAACTGTTAGCATCTGTATAGCTAATAAAAGTAGTGCAGTGGGCTGCTGGTTTGGCGGTCAAAGCAAACTATCAAATATCAAACTGAGGTCTAGTCAAGGTCATACTACAAGATCCATCAGTGGTTTCTAATAATTCCAACACATTGAAATTTGAGGGTGAATGCATCTTTTTTCTATAGATCTGAATCACATCAACTTTAAAACATATTGACGTTGTTGCATTGTGCTTCATCAAGTTTTTTTCAAACCACAAAGGGATCATGTCCTGATCTATTTTCCTGTTAGGGAGGCACAATATATTAGTAACGTTAATAGTGTTGCCACGATACTTCGATAACTTGAAAATTATTGATACTCAATACCACGGGGAAAACTGCCATATATGCATACCACCATACAGATCATTTGTTATTATCTCATAATGTTTTGATAATTTGGGTCATTTTGTTTTAATAGCTTACACACAGCACAGGGAGGCTTTATTTGAATCATTGAACTACATTTAAAAAAAAAAAAAAAAAAGACAAGTAGCCTAAACAGTCAGTAATAAAAGAACAATAAAATGAATAAACAAATTGCAAATGATAGCACAAATAAATACAATAGAATAAAGAGACAAATTAAATGGGTGTAACTATATTCAGGTAAGAAAAACCACAGAACGGAAAGTATCAAATGTAAAATAACACTGGATAGTTTTCATTGTAAAAATTAAATACTAATTAATGCTTGAAGTTACAAAACAAGATCAGCGAGTGATTTTCTTTGTCTTTTGCTCTTTGATGAACATGACAGAAATAAGCAGGTTTATTAGGCTGCTGTCACTTTAAGAGCTTATGCACAGATCCATATACTGTAACACAACATGCGACTTCCCTTAACTATTTACGTGCCAAAACTGACCTTATTTACCTGAATACTCTGCAAGACGGGCTTTTTAAGAGCCATTTAAGAGCAATAAACAAAATGAGCTGAGTTCGTGAGAAGCGGCGGGTGTGTGTCAATTCGGCGCTGGAGAGAAGAAAGCAAGAACGTGCAAATGGTATTGGTGTATTGATACAGCAGAAAAGGAGTATTGGAACTGTTTCAGATATTTCAGTATCGATACAACACTGAAATATCAATATTTTTGACAACACTAACCGGTAACACATCGGTTATTTGTTACATATTAATATATTAATTTATTGGTGTTGGTCAATTGATCTCGGTCGATTCTGGATATTCTAATTTCCCCCATGCTGCCGTCTAACGGTTTTTAAAGTTAAAGTCTTTAAAAATGCTACTAATTTAATAACGATGTTAAATGTAATATTTTAGTAAAGTTCAAAATGAGTATCTATTTTTCATACTGAACATTATAATGTTGTGATGCATAAATTCACTTATAGCATTTAAAACGATTGGTTTAATTTTATGGCAATTTTAGATATTTTTTACAAAAAATTTACTATTGGCCATAACATGAAAATTATTATCGGCATATCAGTTATCAGTATCTGATTCACTAAAGAAATGACAATAGAAAACCTGCATGTGAGAAAACAAAACAAGAAACAAAATTGAAACTCAGACCAGTGGCATTTAGTTGCGTCAGACCGACATTACAGCACAGATCAGCTGACTGTCACTGCATTCCGACTTCTCCCTGATATGATCTTCCCACCTCCAGAAGAAACAGACTGTAAATCCAGCCTTTTACAACATACAGCAGGGCTCAAAACAGAGTACAGCTGTTTTCCCAGTTGTTCAGCTGTTAAAATTAGGACACATCAAGACGTCCAAACGTTAAATCCCCACACAGGGAATGTAAAACCAGCAAAAGAGTGACGGACAGGAAAGTCTCTGACGGCATTCCAAGTCTTCCTGTCTTTTGACCTTTACACCACCTATGAGATATGACAACGTGGCTGTAAAGATTCCAAGTGAAAATAAAACCCATCTATTTTTAAATGCATGTTATTGTGAACAATTCTTCACAATGAACAATGAAACGCAAAAGAAAGAAATTCATACAGGTTTGGAACAACTTGAGGGTGAGTAAATGATGACAAAATTTCGATAACATTTTTGGGTGAACTATCCCTTTAAATAAAATAACCAATCTTCCAGTGAAAACGACTTCTCTGTGGTGATGTTTGCTGGACTTCTCCAATCATTTAGTCTGCAAATAAAACCCTGCCCCTTTTTTTACAATAAACTGCAGCACATATTCAGATCTGCCTCCATCCAATAAACAAACGATATCAGAACCAAGTTCTCGCTTTACATTTTTTTTCTTTTTCAATAATCTTTTTCACTTAGATGCACGTCATAATTCAGAAGAAAATATCTGTCGCTACCTCCTTTTCATTGCAACTTTGAAAGATAACGGCTCTGTTTCAAAATCTAACAAGCAGACTACCTAGAAAACATTTTAAGGTTTACACGTATGAAATGCTTAGCAACATGTTAACATCAAACCAGGAAGATACGGCATAAGAGATTTCAGTCTTTCCCCAAGTAGATAGGATCTATACTTGTACGCCTATTACCCACATAAGGTCCCTAGCTACCAAAATGGCAGCAGAGTGAACTAACGCGTCTTAAACTTCGGTCAAAATCTATCACAATCAATTGAGGGTCAAGTTTCCAGTGCACTTTGCTAATGTATACCACAGAGAGTGTGTGAAGGGCATTTCAAATCAGTCACTTATGAGGGTCCATTTTAGATAGGATGCTGTCTTAGAAGGTGGATACCTATGTAGGCAACAGAAAGCAAAACAGCTCACTAATCTAATGTTTTCGTTGATGATGTAACTAATATGCTCACGTTTATAACCAAAACATTTATAACTTTTCAGGAAGACTTTAAAAGACCCAACACGTGATATGCTGTATCTTATGTATCTTAAAAGCTGAGACTAATGAAGTGTGTGGTGAATCACTAAATAATATGCACAAGTGCTTTACAGCACTCTGAAGAGCTCATTAAAATCAGGAACATGAAGAGTTTACTTCAATTCATTCATTATTAAAAAATGTAGGCCACAGTATTAAAAGGCCTAAAAAAAAAAAAAAAAATCGTACATTAGTTTAAGCTGGTATTCTGGTCTTCGCTAGTCTGTTGGCTGGTTTTAAAAGGGGTTTCGGACACTTTTCAGGCAGTCAGGCTTGGAGGACAGCGAAAACATGTAAGACCAGCAAACCCCATAGTTTAAGATAGCATTTTTCAGCAGGGACAGATTATGAATGTTAAATCACAGTAATTTCTTACAATTCTAGAGTGGTTCCCATTTTATCACATCCTCCATTTTCCAAAATTCCTTGCATTACAAATGTTTTTCCCCCCTTAAAGCCACTCTGCAATTTCAGCAACATTAGCCTTTTTGACAAGTAGTCCCTCCCCAAACTCACATAACTGTTCGCCTCAAAGTTTTCTGATTGGATAATACAAGTGCCACAGAAACCAATTTGATTTCACAAGACACCCATTTCAGTGTATTCAGTTAGAAAGTAATGACTTTTTATATGTGGTCTTCCAAATAAAGCGGTTTTAAACGATCAACCATTTTCCTAAAAAAAAAAAAATACATCACAGCATTTACTGCAATGGAGATGATGATTATGGCAGTGCATTTGATGAAAGTGTCCTCTGTCATATTCTGGTGCGGACGGATGCCTTTATCCAATCAGATTGGGAAAGGGGAAGATGGAAAGGCTCCGTCCAGCGCTTCATGAGGACTGTTCATAAGGACTGTGATTTACACCATCTGGGTGCTACACGGGAAAGGAGACCTGACGTGATTCCATCTGAATGCATGCAGGCATGAGCTCTGGAATCTTGTCACACCGTTCCCTCCTCGTCCGCTCTCACTTCCCTCATTTCTCTCTCTCGCTCCTCAGCTGAACAGAAGACACACATTCAGTGAGGAATGTTTAGCATTCCTAGCACTCAGTGGCCACACCAGAAAACACAGCGCCTGCTGTAAATGACAAATATGAATGCTGTCTCCATACTGAGGTAGCTCGATGTTTGTCCCTATTACAACTAAATCACATATCTGCAGTCTTAAAGGGTTAGTTCACCCCAAAAATGAAAATTCTGCCATCAATTTCTCATCCTCATGTCGTTCCAAACCAGTTCATCTTCGAAACACAAATGAAAATCTTTTTGATGAAATCGGAGAGCTTTCTGTCCTTCCATAGACAGCCTACGCAATTGCAACTTTAAGTTCATAAAGTGATCAGGAAAAACGTATCCATATGAATCGAGTGGTTTAGTCCAAATTTTCTGAAGACATTTGATCGAGATTTAATTTAGGCTTTTACTCACATATAAACATTGATCAGCGAACATAAGCAGAAGCTCAACCAAACCTGAATGAGCTCTTCCAGAAGCTCAAACGTGCTGCGTAACCAATGAGGTTCGTTCTCGTGTGTTAAACAGCTGCCAGTTTTTTTGTCATAAATTTCACGGAAATGTTTTACAGTGTTGGCAATACTTTTGTGATGGAAATCATAAGAGGTAGGAGGAAAAACAATACTTCAGTGCTTTTGTGAGAGAACGCAAAGTTTCTAGTGAATGTTTGCGAGAGAGCACAAAAAGTTTGCAAGTCAATGAAAGTTTTCAGGCGAATGCAACAGCTTTGCAAGAGAACACAAAACATTTTGTGAGCTGATGCAAAGTTGCTAGTAGGCGGAACAAAAACTTCTTGCAAAAGTATTACGTTCCGCCTAATGGTGCTAAGTTTCTCAGGGGCATGCAATACTGTTAAGAAGGAAAGCAAAAGTTTTGTGAGAGAACGCAAAAATATTTAAATATAATTTTTCCTCCCATCTCATATTTTTTCCATGATCATGTCCCCTTAGGGTCTCGATAGGTTTGAAATTACATGAAAGTGAGTAAATTGTTACAGAATGCTCATTTTTGGATAAACTAACCCTTTTTCTAACAATTGTAAAAAGATTACACAACTACACAGGAATTACCAGATCCTTTATTCAATAAAAACTCTTGTATGCACTGTGGCAAGCAAAACGGATTAATACATTCAAGCCACTTTCACACAGAGATTCCGAAAAATACACGGATAGTGTGTCCCGGGATCGTTTGATTTTGGTTCATTCACACTGCCAGTGATTTTCCGAAACTGTGAGTGCGTTCACACATCCCGTAATGATCCCGTAAAGACACGTGACGTCAGGATGTGATAACTCCTGTCAGATGTCAGTTCTGCTGATAACTCCTCTTCGTCATTTCTACACGAAGACGAGTCCATACTCCCCTGTAGCGCCACTGGGTTTGCCGAGTGGCTCGTTCCCCATATGCTGTATAGGTTGTAGTCGAAAGGTCCCTGCGATGGCACGTGCGTCATCACACACCCCTTACGGCATTGGTCCTGGCTTTTGTTCACACAGGGCGCGTTCTGGGACTGATCCCGGCAATGTTACTAGGTCCCCATCCCGACATCGATCCCGGCATCAATCCCAGGACGTGTTTGCGTTCACACAGAAGGCACTCTAGCAATTTTACAGCAATTTCCTGGGATCAACGCGGGAAACGGGCTTATGTAAACTTATTTGACATGCAATATTTTTGAGGTTGTGCAAATTGGATTATCAAGAGTCAAGCCCTCCTATTATGAATACAAAGAAAGAAAGAAAGAAAGAATAACAATAGGACCAATATTAATAATAGTAACAAAATCTGGAGTATATGGCTTTGAAAATCCCTTTCCTTTACACTTCCTTGCCATTTTCTAGGTCTGACAATATTCCAATTTTAAGAGAGGATTAATTACGCCCGAGACACACTTTCTAGGTCAGATTTGATGCAGTGGAGAACCAAAACTATTCCTCAGGCTAAATGTGCTTCATTTATCACTGGTGCATAACTGCATATGTTCATGCGAGTGTCAGTATTAAAGTTGGTGTTCAGGATAAATTGGATAATTTGATTGTTACATTTCCCCATTAGGCTGTCGGCACTCATTTAATGACATCCAAGGTCAAAAATTTCCCACTCTTCTAATAAAGGAACAAAATAATGTGCCAAATGCCAAATGGAACAGCATTTTATCTTAATTGCACAATAAATTTTGCAAAGTCATAGCATAGTTTCTTCCTTCTGTTACAAAGTCATTAATGGTGTCATTCTAAAAAATGGGTAATTTTCTGCTCATTACATAATAGCCACTTGGTTCAAGGTTGTGAAACTGAATATTGTTTCTCGGGCGTGACAGAGAGGGGTGTGTGTATACAAATGTGTTTTGGGGGTTGTTACATGTTACACAACAGAAACTGGCCCCTGTCAGTCTGACAATCTCTTTAGCCTCCCTCCACAGAGCTGACAATTGATTAAAACAGTTTTGTTGTGACACCAAATATCGAACTCCAAATAATACTCATAATATGCAATATATAAGTATTTATTTAAATTCCCCAAATGTAAATACATCTTATTTGCTGTCAGTAAATTATTAGATTTCAGTCAATCACTGCTCTCAATTGTCATTAGTTTGCTATTAGATTTCATTGAAACTGCAGAAAACTAACGTATTTTGGGATATTACATTTAAAAAAAACGCTGGATGGACATGTCAAGATGGGCATAAATTCTAAAAATGTGCATTAAAAAACATGCTCTCAAATGAGCCAGATAAATGTTTTTATCAGATAGGCTAAGTAGACATACGCATGAACTATGATGGAAACATACTTACTGATTAAATGCCTCGATGCACAACAAAAAACTCACGTGACTTTGCCACAACAGTGGATGTGATTGGATAACTGGCAGGACAGATGGGATGAAAACAGGGCTTTATTCATAAACGTTTTATCCGATATTCCACTTTTGCTCATAAGTTAAATTCACAGCTTTGGATGGAAACATTGCAATCTATGAACCTTAATGTTTCAAGCACATAAAAGACAGATTCTCAGGTTAGCAAAGGGAGACTATAAAGAAAGAGGACCAAACAGTGCAGACAGTTGGGGATGTAAAACGGAAGGCCGGGGGAACTGAGCGACACTCATGCCTGAATGCAGACCTAAAGAAAAGAGAGATTAGAAGATGCTCTTCAAAAGTCCTGACAGGGCAAAACTCAACAGAGCAGACCTCGTCAGACTGAGAACGCCTCAGCTCCCATTCAGGCCATGCCTTTAACATTGACAACTTAAATTTACTTAGTATTTTCTCTCAAACAATAGAATAATGGGCTCCTAAGTGTGCACTAGCATGCAATGTGTCTTTGGTATAAAATGAAAGGACAACAAAAGGTGATTAATCAGTCTAAAGACACAAACAGCGCTCTCTGGATAAAATAGAAAGTTAATGAGTAACAGTCAACAGTGAATGTCCTAAATGCAAAGGACTTTTTGTTCAGGTTCTAAAGAGAAAGAAATTCAAGCTCACTTTGTGACAAAATGTTCTGTTCAAAATGTAAATTTTTGCAAGTGACAATCAGGTCATTGAGTGTTTTAACCTAGTCTCAAGAGGCATGATCCTCATGGTCACTAAGTAATGACTCATCTGCAATAAAAGGATGACCAAGTCCCATTAGTTCTGGATGATACTCATCACTAATCATAAAACTGCAGAGGATCACCAGTGCAAAACAGGCAAAAATATGGATTAAAATCCAGTATATCTGCAAGGAGTTACATACTAGCTCAATTTTCAGCAAAGACAGAAAAGAGAAACAGATCTGAGGTAGCCAATAGTTTTACCCAAACCAATGCTCAATTATAAGCCTGAAGCCAGAAAAAAGCAAGCAAACCTTATGACGCTGCAAAAAGGTCTTCATGTTACATAAACTATCCTAATTAAAAGCAGCAGCCAAACCCCAAAACCTAAAGATGTCCATCTTCTCAGGAAGTCCATTAAATGACTGTAATTTGAATTGAGAAATAGATGAACTGCCATGTTACAGTATATTCATGCTTATCCAGACATGCATAATTGCAGGGTGTATCTTAATGGCTGATCTCTCTAGCTGTAACCATGGAAAGTAGGCTATCATCCAAATCATGAAGATCATATGGTTCTAACTTCTGTTTATTTGGTAACTATGGCGTCATCGCCAAGATGACTTAGTCAACAGATTCATTAGAAATCACTTGCATATAATCTGCAGCTTTTTAAGCGTTTGATGACGAATCAATCATTGTGATCAACTGGAAATTCGTCTTTAATCATTTTATATTCATAGTTAAAGACATCATGAGTGACGTCACAGAAAGAAGCCGGTGCAATAATCAATCGTCACAATAATCCATGACACCCGCAGATAATGACAGCAAAACACCATGCTAGGTCGCAGACCATTGCAACATAAACTTCTAACTCATAACTAGTATTGTGTGAAAAACTTGGTAAATATGTCAGATATAGGCCTACAATTCGTTCTCATTCAGCCAGAATGGATTGTGAATTTCCTGCGTGATTATCTCATGATGGAGCTTGAATCACTGTAACACGTCACATATGCCACCATAAACACGTCATGCATTGGATAAAAAAGATGCTATAGTAACCTGTATAGTATGACATAATAGACACAAAAAAAAGTAATAAAAATACATGTTAGCTGTCTATTCTTAATTAAGCACGTTACGTTATAAGTAAATAAAAAATAAATAAAAAATAAATACGCTATAGCACTATAGAACAACTCTGCAATACGTCTCTAAGACATTTCCTGTCCGGTATTAAACATTTAGAAAACGTTTTTAAGATGTTTATGATTTAGAATGTAAGTAAAACTGGTTTTATTTTTATTTTATTTTTATTTTTTAAAGATGTCTGTACACAGCAGATGCTTTCCAGATGAACCGCTATTTAAAATACATATTGGAGACGTACGTGTGCTATCTGGTGGAAGTCCAAGCATTATTTATTGTTATTATTATTTCATTTTAATAAACTTACTTTGGAATGTGTAATTGCATCTGAGGTCAACGCTTACCTGCATTTTCGTATTGTTCCGCTACTAGTATATATTTTGAACGGATATTGTCGGTGGAAGGTAAAAGCAAGGCTGCATTCACATGATCACGAGGAGAAATACAGATTTAACATAAACGCCGACTTACGTGTTCCTGATGGAGTCAACTGATTTATCCCCGGTTGTGAGTCAAGATGGTTGAATTCCATGTTTTTCGATAAAGATAAAGATTTTTCTCTCTAAAATGCATTCATTCCTTCCGTGAGACAGGGAGAAACTTTCTTCAATCGCCGGATTTCCACAGGCACACGAAACCGATCCCTGTTTCTGCTCAGCGCACAAAAAATCCCTAAAACAATAAACTGAAGTGTCTTGGTAAAATATTATGGATTCGATGGACGCATGTAGAGCCCGTGATTAAAGTCCAGTCATAAAACCGTGGATTTGTCACGGCCTCATGAAGCGGTGAGATTCAATAAACTTTCTGACACACAGCGGACGCCTGTGTGCTCCCTCTGCCGCTCTGAAGGTGATGGCATGCGGCTCATTGTGAGCTGAAGACCGTCCCAACTCGGCCTCCAGTGTGGAATGTACCACATTATACGTAGGGGTGGATGTAGAATTAAAGTAATCCCTAATTACCCGCGATGGTTTGTTAATACGGTTTGGAAATTTCAAATCTAATCAGAAGAGGTAGGATATAAATGATTTGGTTTTTTTTTTTTTTAGTTTACAAGCTCACACCTTTTAAATACTGTTACCTATGTTACCTGTCCAACCTGTTTTACATCAGAAGGTTTCGTCTTCCTGCCTGCCTGCGTCTCCAAAATGTTCAAACTGCCTAGTGTGACTCAATGGACTGAACCAAAGAATGATGCCATAATGACTATTTAGAGAGGAGTTCTCTCTCTCTATGAGCCCATATCACATGCTGTACAGTGTCTGAGACTTCCCCCGCCCCCCACCAAAAAAATTTGTGTAAAAAGTAGAATTTTCATGTCACACTTTTGCCATAAACACCCATAAAATCAAAACTGGAAAAACTCAAAAATATTGATGACTCATACTGCACTCACTTATTTTATCCAATCAAATGCTCTCTAGGAGAACATCACTCCACCACATTGGCCTACAATGGTGCTCATGCCCAAATAAGACTCAAATCAGATGATAAAATGACCAGCAGGTCATGCTTATTGACTTGCTTGATGGTGTTTGTTATAAATTGTTATTATTGGTGCTTAGATTAGCTAACATAAAGCGAAATAGCAAATTTCACAACTTCAATGTAATTGTTTTAATGAAAGATCAAAGTAGGCTATGTCACAATTATATTGAATCAGAAGAAATAAGTTTCTCTTTTCCATCATTGTGTCTTCTTTTCAGTTCAAAATCATCTAATATATTCCGATGGACAAAACAATCATAACAGGGGAAAAATATGTTTTGCTGAATCCATATGAATTACGAAGCTGCTCGCCACCTGTAGAGCCCAGCTGGCATCTGCTCAAGAGAGGACAAGAGTGGACGCTATTGAGGGGAGAGGGGGTTGGTGTTGGAGTGAGATTGGGGGGTGCAAATGGCACGCTTGAGAGGGGACATCCCGTCCCCCGAAAAGACCAGTGGGACTCCTTTGTGCAGCTGTTGGCCTCTGTTAACACAAACCCCCCAAGAGCCACCTGTCACTGCAACTGGACAGAGTGATCTGGGGGGGTTAGAAACTTGGGGCAGGGTCTGAGGAGCCCCAATAAAAACTATCCATCCGTCCGTCCGTCCGTCCGTCCGTCCGTCGGTCTGTCTGTCTGTCTGTAAGGGCCCTACAGTCAAGGCAAGGGTTTGGCAAGGCAACTTTGACGAACTTTGCTTAAAGTTAGTCATACATTCTTTTAATCTCAATTCATTTTAAATACTTCCTTACATTCAAATTCAAATTCAAATCACCTTCGGGAAATGAATTGTAATTTAAACAGCATTCACAATTCATTGTTGAATGCTGAACAACCATGTTCTAGTTATATGGAAACCATATATAATCATTTCTAGATCATACATGATACTAATAATTACAGTATGAACAGACCTCATTCTGAACTAAACTCTTCCTGCAAAGCTTTATGTAAATATTAAAATGAGCTCAAATGAAAAGATACTAAAATTAGCTGCAAATCTGCTAATGCATTCACAAATCCCTCTATTCAATAACCTCATGCTCTTCACTTGCACTGTTCAAGCATGACGCTAATGGAAAGACTCACTCAGAAACTGATTTGAGAATAAATGAGGTTTGACACACAAAAAAAGAATAGAGCAGATTTGTTTTTACAGGACAATTTTGTCATTACACTGATAGTGTAATTGTAAACAGCATTTCATTATTGAAAAAAATAACAAAACCCAAGGCCATTCACAAAAAAAGGCATTGTGAACTAAAGATGTGAACACACAATATTTATGTCTCTGTGGGCGTACACAAACTTAAACACATTCTAGGCAATATTTTCTGATGGCTTTGTTGAATTTGATAGCTGAATAGAGGCTGGACTGTGAGGGATATCCAACCACGGGTTCTGAGTGAGAAACAAGTCTGGTTTAACTATTTTCATTGTCAAGAGAAGAAAGTGATATATATGTATATATATTAATTTAGATATATTAATATAGATATAATTTCTCAAGAGAAAATCCAATGCAAATTTGTCTTCATGCCTTCTAAGGACTTTTAGATTACTTTCATATATCTAAACATGTTTTATTTGCACAGTACAATTCAGTTCGATTGCTATTTGACATCTAGCAGTTTGTTCCATTGCTACCATTCTTAACACTGGGCTTAAAACAGTTTTATATTCTCGGTGAGGCTCAGGTTCAACAGTGTCAGTCTCAAGAAGCTTGTCTATTGTCCTAAAGAACCAAAGGGTCAGCATCTCTGCATGGTGCAGGGTCATTAGTGGCCCCTTAATAAAATCACAATAACAGGAATGCTCAGAATGCACCCAGATAGACCTTCAGTCTTCCTAGTCTTGTTTTTATGTGAGGAACGTGGTATATCAGCCAACTTCAGAACAATGTTAGAGAGAGAATGACGTATTGAGAAGATGTCTGGGCAGTCTCATCTGTTCATTGTTTGAAACATTTCTGCCAAACTGTCCTGCCTTCTAGAGTTCAGATGGGAAGCAAGAGGATGGGGTTGGCACATCATAAATAAAACAATGTGGTATCAAATAAATCAGGCAACTTTTTTAATTTTTTTATTAGAGATCATAATACATACCATAATGAGAACTCAGTCAGTCAGCATACAATGTAATTTGTCTGAAATAATTTTATCAAGTCAACAGTTCTGGTTTAATGTTGCATGACATAAGATATTGTAAGTGAGGCAATGTAAACCAATATTAAACAAAACTCAATGTGATTGTGTTTTGACAAAATAAATAAGGTTGGGGAATTGTTTTATTTATTTATTTTGTAAAATGTGGGCAAAGGAAACCACAAAGTTGTTCCTATTAATCTTATTTAAACGTAACAGTTCGGTTTTTAATAACTATTCTGATAATTAGGTACATTTTCATAAATGTACCTCACAAAATGTCTATGTTGGGTGAAATACTATGGTGAGCCAACAAATATAATTTTGTATGGTGAAACATATACTGCTACTATTTGTTTTTAGCCAAAATCACATTTAGAAATTCAAGTCAACCAAAAAAAGTCTAAACCAATTCTATGTAACAAAGGCACATTTTTTAAGGCCAAGATGAACTGCAATACAAAAGCTTCTGTCATTCATCTGAATATTGTACTGTACACAGTTTAATTAATGTTTCTTTGAGTGACATAATTTACACGCTTACTGTGTTTCTCTGTGTTATATGATTGGGGAAACATTTCAGATTTTAGTTTATTAGTCATTATGGTTTTAGCAGATTTGGTCTTAATTGTTGGAGTGAGATTGGAAACAAAAGTTCATTGTGATTCTCATCTTTCTGAGATTTCTTATTTAGGTTGCATTGACAAACTGTCCAATCAGGCAACTTTATTTACTAGAATTAGTAGAATGGGGCAGAAGGTTCCAAGAAGCATGTATTGCTGATTTATTTTTCTTTCATTTAATAATTATTGTTATTCATGGAATTATTATTCAATTATTCCATGAATTTTACATACCTTTCAAACATCTTCATTACTCATCATAACACATAAACCAGTTGAATACAATTCTTCAATCCAAAATAATAGATTATTGCTATTATAATATCCCTTCAGTTATGCCTGTAAATTATTAATCGAATTCTATAATGTAATTCGGACATTCTGTTATTTGATTTTCTGTCATATTACTAATTAATTTATCAAAACATAATTTTCTATTTGATTTAGTATTTTACATGCATTACACCCTCAGATCTTTAACAAATGTTTAAATTGATTGGATATATTTTCATCCTGTACATTCTAAACTGTCCATATTTTACAATTTAGCAGTAAATGCACTGTTCTTAAGTGAGGCATCTTCCCTCATCTTCCCCTAGATAAAAGAGCCATGCACACACAAACATGAACACGCAAAAGAAGTTCATCCCCCACACCTCACCTCCAGACCCCTTTCCAAAGCCATGAATTGAACCTTGCACTGCAGAAACCACAGCCCCCTTTTTTGCTCTTCTACACCTTCATGTAGCCCCCACCCCGTTCTCCACCATCCAAAGATCCGCCCTTAGACCCTTTCATTACCATGACAAACATGGTACTTACCAGGAAGAAAAAGAGAGAATGAAAAAGGGACCGAGTGGATGAATGACCCACTGTGACCCTATTGGGTCGGTTTAAAAGCTTAAATTACTCTTTAAAATGTCCTTCGCTGTTGAAATATAGCCTATTGGTACATTTTGAATGAAAACGTAACAAAGAATTTAGTTGTAGCCACCTAAAGTGGAGCTTTTATGCACTGCAGATGCAATAAATACAGCTGTGGATCCAAGCTATAACCTGTTCCATACTTATAGTACTTACTGAGTTGCAAGCACATTCAAAACTTCCTGGATCTGATGATGGATGTGCACTCTTGAAAATAAAGGTTCCAAAATAAGTTTTTTGCAGTGATGTCATAGAGGAACTGTTTTGGGTTCCCTAAACCTTTCAGTGAACAGTTCTTAAAATATCTTATTTAATTTTTTTGAAGAACATATTAATAATCTAAAGAACTTTTTGTGCAATGGAAAGTTTCCATGGATGTTCAAGGTTCTTCATGGAACCATAGATGCCAATAAAGAAACTTTATTCTAAAGAGTGTGGCCTAGCGGCTAGCCTATATGCTCTGACAGCTGCCCATTATTAAAGGGGTTAATACAGTGGGGGAAAAAAACTATTATAATTAATTTATCTTTGGTTAGTACAAACTGTGGGTGGACTTCCAAAAAGGGCAAATCAGGAGCCTGTTTAGCAGGAGCATCTGTAACCTTAACAATTGTTTAGTGTTTTAAGAACAATAGTCTTTATGATTATTATACACAAAGCATGGCAAGACTTCATCAGTGAAGAAGAACAGTGCGCGAAAACCCAAAAGTGAACGATAGGGATCATCGGTTGTGTCCAAACAACACAGAACTACAGCAGCAAACATTAAATTCCACCTTAAAGACTTTGTTTCCACAAAAGCTGTTCACATTATTTTGTCCAACCCATGTAACTCCATCCCCCAACAATGTCCTGTTTTTTTTTTTTTTTTTTTTTTCAGAATTCATCCCGTAATTCCATGTCATTAGAGTATCTAACAGTGGCTCAAGGATTTTTTTAATGTTTTTTTTTTAAAGTGCATTATTAACATGAAATATTCTGCATGTATTGCATTTTATTTCATTTCAAATTTTACCTTAAACCATAAAGGTCCCATAGAAATATAATCATATATTTATTATGCCTATACAGTCCCACCTACTGGCCGGAGCAGATAATGAGCTAGGAGCTATAGGATGAACAATGGGTAAGAATTAAGATTAAAATCTATATTATTTGACGTTTAACGATCAGTCACCAAAGGAGCTACTCGCCAATTACAGATAAGAGGACAATACGCCTTTTGTTATCTTCTGAGCTATCCTGAGATGTGCCTGAAGTCCACGGTCTTTTGCTTCTTATTTAATTGACCCTTTTCACATTTCCGGGTTTCTCAGAAGCGGAAGTCATCATAGTAGGGTAAACTTCTATTGCAGGATTTATGATGTTGATGACCGGTCATCACAGTCTTTGAAAAGGGTCCATAGCACTCCATTATGATGGCTGTTGATGAGGAGCTTAATTAATGAAAGTGACTCAAAAAACAGGATAATCATCAGGAAATCCTTGAGGGGCTGTGTCGGTGCTATCCAAATTTCTGCCCTGGCCTACACCGCCACTGACCACAGGACGGTGTTAGAAAACCTGAGGCTGTAGAGCATTGATAAGAGAGCTTTGAGATAATCTCATTGACAAAAAGGAACATCCTCCAGCAGACGATGAACAGAATGAAGTTTGTCCAAAAGCCCAATCCCTGAAGAGAGTTCCCTGTTTATTTCATATTTAATGGATTGCATGCACCAAGCATAACATATCTAACATATTTAGTTGGCCAAAACGTATCACAACCTGGCCAAAACACAGTGACATCTGCTCCACCTGCTGCAAAGCTCCACTAGAGTCCTGGACTACAACCAGATTTCAAGGGCAAGCTATGCACTGCTAGCCATTATCTTGCCAAGTCGTTAAAAAGCAATTGACATCTACTCAATAAAAAACGACTAGCGAAACTAAACTAGCGTTGTTTACTGCGATGGGATTTAAATTAAATAATAGATAACAGTCTAATAACAAAAAAAGCGTATTCATCGCCAACTACATGCCTGCCATGAATAAGTGTTTTTAGTCATTTTCACAGATCCTTGTGAATGGGGATTGTTTTGACAATGTTGTCGTCTTTACGCATAAAAAGCAAAGGAAAAACTTTTCCGTTTTTAGATCACATATTGTTTTAATTTGTCATGCATCTGCTAGCAATGTTTCTGCATGAGTTTATTATGTTCGGAACGAAGTTCTGGCAGTGTGTGATCCTCAGTCATTTAGTGCCCAGTTTTAATCTGGAAGAATAGACAAAAAATGCACACATCCAACAGGAAAAAAGCTCCATAAATAGATATTTTATTTATTGCATATTTTGGTGAGAA
Source organism: Leuciscus leuciscus (assembly GCF_965113295.1). Taxonomy (NCBI): domain Eukaryota; kingdom Metazoa; phylum Chordata; class Actinopteri; order Cypriniformes; family Leuciscidae; genus Leuciscus; species Leuciscus leuciscus. The sequence goes on from NC_138744.1 coordinate 9,689,030, forward strand.
CATTGTTCTTTTGTGATCAGTTTTAATCTAAAACCTTTTACAAAGTCGACAAGCATATGATGCCTAGAGTTTTAAAATCTGTTCAGACGTAAAAGTTGTCTAGTTATTCCAGCCTTTTACTGAAAAAATGCAAGGTATGGCTCATTAAAGCTACAAGCTGCTGAATGACTACTGAAGCTGAGCCCATTGATTAGCTCATATCCTTTATTATGAACTGGGTGTTTAGGCCCTTCATGTTCTTGCTTGATCACAGCCACATAAGAGTCAGGGAAAAAGAGAAATCTTCCCTGTGGTAAACAATAATGTGATCTTCAACCTGGAGGCAAGGTTCAGAGGATGATGTAATTGCTGTTACCAAGGCAACATCAACAGAAACAAAAGGAAGCACAGCTGGAATAGTTAGATCAGCATCAGTGCATGGCATCACTTCTTCCAAACAGGACTGAGAACCACCCACCTTCCTAACACGCATACGCTAGACACTCACACTTTGTATTGCCAGGAAGGGTTGAGCCACATATCTGAGGAATGTGAATAACGACAGTGAAATTTCTCACTGGAAAATGATGTTACTGCTGCTTGTGCACGAGGATGTTTAGGACTGTACGCTCATAAAATGACATATTTAGATGTTCAAAAAGTATTCAAATCAACCTCTGCAGCAGCCTCTAATGTACCTAAAATGTTACATGTACAATTAATACAACATTTTGAGAAATGAAATTGACTGTCTAGATGCATTATGTGGATGCAAGTAAAACTGTAGTGTTTTGAAAGAAGCTAGATTGTCAAAAAAAAAAAAAAAAAACTGGCTTCATTAAAAATGCACCAAGAACAAAGTGAATTGCTAATGCGCTGATTCAGACGTTTAGCAAGTGTCAGTCATTCACTGTGTGCTTCGGTTTGCAACAACAGCTGACTAATACATTTGGAAATCAAATGCATTGCGATGGGACATTCTATAATTCGTCTAAAACTATTTTAAACAACATTCACTAATTTTTTCCATGTAGCTTTTATTATCTCGTATGAATTGAAGGATTATTTGGAATACTTGTACTTTTAAAAAATGTATTTGTTGAACAAGAAAGGAATTTGGATCAGTTAGTTTCCCTTCACTTGTGCATTATAAAATAAAAATACACAAAAAAAACTTTACTTCTAAGATAAATGACAAAATTGTAGTTTTAGTTTTAATTGTAGTTAAAAAAAAAAATCTAGTTTTGCTGTCAGTATCGTTTTCTTTTGTAAGTGTAGTTAATATATAATATTTAGTATAAGAACACACAATTCATAAATACAAATACAGCATTCTGGTACCCATATTCATATATACATATATATTTTTTAGATTTATAAGATATTATATTTGTAAGATTTTTTAGCACATATTATATTGATGAAAATGCTGCTCTTTTGAAGTTTCTTTTCATCAAAAAATCCTGGAGAAAAAAAAAATATATCACAATTTCCACAAAAATAAGCAGCACAACTGTTTCTTGAGCACCAAATCAGCATATTAGAATGGTTTCTGAGGATCATGTGACAATGAAGACTGGAGTAATGATGCTGAAAATTCAGATTTGGCATCACAGGAATAAATTACAATTTAAAATATATTAAATTAGAAAAATATTTTAAATTGTAATAATATTTCACAATATTTCTGTTTTGCCTGTATTTTGTCATAAAAATGCAGCCTGGACGAGCACAGGGGCCTTCTTTTGAAGCATTAAAAAATCTTATGACACCAAACTTTTGAACAGTAGTGAATATTTTCTATCAAATTCCTTTCTTTCCTCTCGGTGTCAGGCACAGACAAAGTAATAGTGCACAAAAGGCACAGACTCAATACACCGCAAACTCACTGAGCTCATAGTATCTAAAAGCTGGACAAGAGAGAGTCACTCATGTCTGTCAGAGAATGGTATCTTCACTGTCCTCTTTGACTGGACTGAGATGAGACTTCCTCTGCTTGGAGATGTCAGCCCACAAGCGACACAGCATCCCACCTCTGAGAAACAAATGCACAAAAACAGATTTACTTCAGCACTGTTCAAAAGTTTGGATCAGTAATTTTTTTGAAAGAAATTAATACTTTTATTCAGCAAGGATGCATTAAATTGATCAAAAGTGACAATCAAGACATTTATTACAAAAGATTTCTATTTCAAATAAATGTTGTTCTTTTGAACTTTCAATTCATCAAAGAATTTAGAAAAAAAAGTGCATCACCGCTTTCACAAAAATATTAAGCAGCACAACTGTTTTCAACAATGATAATAAGAAGAAATTGATATTGACATTGATAATAATTAGAATGATAGCCGAAGGATCATGTGACACTGAAGATTGCAGTAATGATGCTGAAGATTCAGCTTTGCCATCACATTTTAAAATAGAAAAGTTATTTTAAAATGTAATGATATTTCACAATATTACGATTTTTCTGTATTTTTGATTATATAAACACAGCCTTGGTGAGCATAAAAGACTTCTTTAAAACATTTTTTTTTTTAAATCTTAGTGTACAGTATCTTAGAGTAAAATGGTACTCCTTTACAACACACATCATTAAATATAACATTTTAACTATATGTCTCTCCAACACATTTTTCCAGTTTGCTATTGATGTCTAATGGACTTACTTGATGCCACAGTACTGCAGATCATCTTTGCAGGCGAGGTAGAGGAGACTGTCCAGTGTGAACTCATGAAAAACAAGCTTAAAGAAAACAAACAACAAGCAATCACTATTAACTTCAACTTATTTCAGTTTTTAAGCTAAATTTCACTATTCAAATCTATAAATATGAATTAGCAAATCAAAGCTTGTGGTCAAAAGGAATATATTTTTTATATATTTCCACTCACTGTTTCTATGGTTTTCTCATCCACTGGAACACCTCTTAACCAGCGCACCATAGCAGAATTGTGAGCATTATGGGATGAAGGTTTATTATCTGTTGGAAAGAATAAACATAACACACGTTAACTGTATAAACTGATACTTATATGCATTAATTTGCACTTTTGTACAGTGATGTTACAGTCTTATACTATTACTGCAAAACTGGTCATTACAAAAAAGTCACTGTTTCGAAAACAATTCCAGAAAATTCCAGGGTTTTTTTCTATAGAAGTACATGTACCCCGAGGTTAAGCCATAAACTTGGGTTGGTTGAAATTGGGCAACAGTTGTAAGTGATTACAGGGCGTGTTCTTGATGAGTATCAAAAACTCCTCCTAAAACTAAAGACAAGTAGTGGCATGTTGAGTAGATGTGAATAAATGTGACATTGCTCCATGGCCACACCTTTTGAATGCCTCAGGCGACAACTTTCTCTCATATGGAAGAAGCAGTTCACAAACAATTGTTCAATGGTAAATACTGTGTTCAACTTTTAATGAGAATTAATGAGAGGAAAAACGTGAGCAACCTGTAGCTGCAGGCGCAGCTCTGACCTCCAGGGCGTTGATGTGCCTTTGTTTGGTATGAATGGAGTTCTTCAGAAGTTCCTGGAATTCTTTCTCCTTTTCATTCAGCTGAATCAACAACCTGGAACATAGTGTGAACAATTCCCAACAGCAACAAATGAGTGTGGTTCAGTCATTGCATAACTGTTCTCATTCACTGCCCTCTTGTGGCTAATTTGAAAAATAAATAAATAAATAAATAAATAAATAAATAAAGGTCTTTCTGTTGTGTAATCAATATTTTTGTGGAAACCATGATGCGTTTTTTTTTGTTTTTTTTTATTCAAAAGAATGGCATTTATTTGAAATAGAAATCTAATATTTGGAATTAGGTTCTTTTTTTTTCTTTTCTTTTTTTTTAGTTAAAGTTTTTGTCATTTTTATTAGTCAACTTTTAAAGATTAAACTTTTTTTTTTATGTCTGTATAGTTTTTTTCAGTTTGAGTTTTAGTTATTTTGGTTAAATTAAGTTAAATTAAAAAGGATACATGTTGCCTTGGCAACTAGCTGAAATAAAATCTTTTTAAATTTATTTAATTTCAAGTAACGACATTTTTTGTTATGGTTTTAGTTTTAGTTAACTATAATAACCCTGGTGCATGTACATCATTTTATCCATTAAACACTTTTTAAAAGTTTGGAAGGCAACAGAGAGAGATAAGGTTTTGGATACCTCATGGATTCAAAGCGAAGTTCTGATAGCTCCTTTGCAAGTGAAGAGTGACTGGAGATGATGTCACTGTGGAGATTGTTGCATTTGGTATGACCCTCTTCAGAATTCTGTGTGATGATATGTGATTCCTCTTTGTCCTTTGCGAGGGGAGTGTCAATTGGTTTAGAATCAGCCTCTGTGGGTTGCTCGGTTTCTTGAGAACTCTCCTCATTTTCAAACGATGACTGTAGCTGAAGCTTGAGCTCTGGAAAAGGGATTTTGATGGATTGCAATGAAGGTATGCCCATAACAGAAGATTTAGAGATGCAATAGAAGCACGTGGGGCCACTGTTGCATTTGAAATGGTGTCCTTTACATACCTGGTAGCATAACCGTGATTGTATCTTGCACAGCCTGCCTCAACAAGTTGTCCAAAGCAAACATCCAATGAGGTTTTATCTGCTGTTTCTTCAGAACCTTCTTGACCTACAAACATAAGAGTCACATCTGATGAAGAATAAGATTTTCCAAAAAGGCTCCTAGGTTTAGGTTCAGTAGTTTCACACTTTAAAGGCAATTAAACCCCTAACCCTGAGTATGAGCAATAGAAATAATTATATTTGCTAATGCCAATAATTAGACCCTTAGCTTTAGTTTGATTCTGGGTTAATTGAGATGAAAGAAATTTGAAAGCAAAGAACATACTGCATCCTGGAAGCTAAAGAGCGCCGCCTGCAGGCTGCTGAGAGGCACAGAGGAGTTCAGCAGACTGGAGCGCAAAGTCAGGAGGCTGTTACTCAGGTGCCTTTTGTCTGGAGAGCGGATGTTTTCTCGGAGGCAGCAAATCAGTTCGCTGATGTGATCTGAGGTAATGCACGGCTGCTCCGCCTGCAAGATGGGGAAAAAAACAGCAAGTGTCAGAATCATTCAGGCATTCGAGAAACGGCATTTGAGAATGGGTGCTGGTGGTGTGACAGAATTCCACATCAAGCATCTCAGGTGACACAGTAGTGTGGGAATGTACCTGCGGCAGTGTCTCCTGAATGTTTTGAACTACAAGGCTGATGTACTCAGTAAGGATCCTATGTAGCGTGTCCCTCCTTTCGCTGTCTTTTCTCAGCATGAACAAACCTAGATTCTCTCCAGAACAAGCTGGACTTGTGGTCATGTCTCCTTGAGGCTCATCTGGCACACTACCGACAGCAAATGAATGCAAAATAAAGGTGAATAAGTCATTTCAGAAGCTGGAAGTATGTTTCACATGATTTCAACATATAATTCCCAGAATCTGGGATCTGATGCATTGACTCACGTCAAAAAGCCACTGGAGCTGGGAGGACTTTCAGCCATGTTATTTCCTTTGAAGGCAGGAGTGGTCCTTCTCAGATCAAAAGAGCAGGACAATTCATTGTGTTCAGCATCTGTGTTCTCCACACGTAATGCAATGGGTACAGACATGCTCCTGTGAAAGTCTCCTACAATTTAATGTCAATAAATAGATTATTTAATGATAAAATAAATAACAATAAACAAGCAAACAAACAATAAATAAATACAAATTTCTCGTGTGATGCATGTATAAACAGACAAAAGAGCCCAAATTTGAAGAAACACCCATTTAAAGCTGTTGGTTTTGAAGTGTTAAAGATCACAAGAATTTAAGGACGCGATTCTACATGCTCACCGGCAGGTTCTTTCAGAGAGTTGTCGGACTGAGGCTTTGTCCTCTTCCTGGCACTGCCCTTCAGAAAGCTGTTCTTCAGGAGCTCTGAAGCTGTGGCTCTCTTGTCTGGGTTGGGTTCAAAGCAGCACACGATGAAGCCTTTAGCTTGCTCTGACATGCACTCTGGCACTGTGGGGTGAATCTTAAACATGCCCACCTGCAGGAGGACAATTACTCAGTAAACTGTTTTGAAGGAGAAATTCACATTTAGGCCCGAAACACACTCTTTACACCATCATTCCACCGCCAGTCTTACACCATCAGTCTTTGCCACAAGAGGCGCTATACAAGAATTTAGAATAAACCATCTTCTGTTCTTCATGCATATGCACATGCATAGAGGCTTTTCTTCTTGCCTTACAGTGAATCTAATAAATATGCAATGAAGCATGAAGTCAATTGGGAATGTGAGAATGGAATGTAAATACACTTCACAGTTGATTTAACATGGTTATATAACATCAGTTTAAAATAACACTTGGATTCCTGCTTCAAAAACCTGTAGCACCTTAAACATGGCCGCCTGAGGACTTCCCAGCTCATAAAAAGGTGGTTTCCCTGTGGCCATTTCTATGATGGTGCAACCCAGAGACCAGATATCAGCCGGTTTGCCGTACCCACGAGGACCTTGGTCGATGATCTCTGGAGCCATGTACTGCAGAGTGCCTGTGGCCAAATAAATCAGGAGGAGTTTGAAAAGCAAACACACAAAGAGTACATAATGTAACCTGAGAAGCATGCAAGTATGCACTAGGAGACTCACCTGTGAACGTCTCTGTACATGGGTTGATTCCTGCTAGTCTCTTAGAGGTGCCAAAATCTGATATCTTTAGCACACCGCTGTACGTATTTATCAAAACATTATCACCCTGGTGAGACAAAAAGTATGTAATGTTAAGTATGACAAGTGATGAAAAAAATGCAGCTGAAATGTTCATGTTGATGAACAGATAGCTTTAAAGCAATGGCAGCACTGAGATGTATTCGTACCTTAATGTCTCTATGGACAATCTGATTATCATGGAGATATTTCAGCCCTTCCAGAATCTGCTTGGTGTAGAAAACAATGGTCGCCTCATTATCTTTAAGAGGCCCCCACTTTGATCTTAAGAGAGAGGACAAACTTCCTGTAATGGAAGAAAAAACAAGTGAATAACATGATGGTTAGTATTCAGGAACTGTGTAATCATACCTTTTAAGATAACAGACTGTATATCCATATGCACATATACACATATGAAAAGACAATAAAATAGACCACAAAATGAAAAGAATCTTTTGAAAAAAACATTGTAATCTTTGCATTTTATATTGATTTCATTCAATGCTCTATTTACAACAATTTTAGCTTTTTAGTGGTTTAACATTCACTACTGTTAAGCAAGTGAACTTTTATTCAGCACAGATGCCTTAAATTGATAAAAAAGGGCCAGTAAATACATCAATTATTAAATGCTGTTCTATTGAACTTTCAATCCATTAAAAAATTATTCCACAAAAATATTAAGCAGCTCAACCATTTTCAACACTGCCAATAATAGGAAAGGTTTCCTGAGCAGTATATTAGAATGTTTCCTAAAAGTAAGCATATTATAATGATTTCTTAAGGATCTAATTCAGCTTTGTCATCACAGATTAACTGAACAGTTAAAATTATATACTGTATATATGCAGCCCCCCAAAAAGTTGTATTATATAAGTATATACAAGTTAATTATAAATATATTTTATACATTTATTCAAAATTCTCATCATAAAGGAAATGTATCAGTGTTACGTCACTATCCCATAAATAACTCTTGAGATGAATTCTCTAAACTGGTCTGTGCTGTTTAGAAAAGCACATTACCATTACACTCCTAGCTTTAGATCTTTCCACATTACACGCACAACACACCCATCCTAAGAACCAAGGATTTCTCAACAGACTTCACAAAAATCAACATTCCTCAATGTCAATCAACGAGGAAAACCTAATCAGAGAACAATGAGCAAAGTACGCCACACCTCCCGGAACCTCCTCCATGAAGATCTTGATGAAGCCATCCTCACTGACTGATCCCAAATACTGAACAATATTCCTGTGCTTCAGCCTCTTGTGTAGGGCAATCTCCTCGTGGAGCGGCTGAGAATAGCTAAGAGCCAGAACGAGAAAGACAAGAAAGACCAAGATGGAAGAGAAAAAGTAAATATTATGATGATCTAAGCTATACAGTTCTGACCACAATCATAAGGGTTTTATAGGCATATTTGGTAAAACAGCTAAACACAAATCTTGGATCACATGGAAAGGTCGACATCTGCAAATGGTTCATGTGAGGACAGTTTAAACAAGCATTAGTCCTGAGGACAAACATCACTGGGCCGTGGGGACCTCTGAACATGGTCAGAGGTCAACAAACAAGTGCTGGATTTTAGCAGAAGCAGATCAACAATGTACCTAATACACAGTTAAGTGGCATAAAACTATAAACAACCTTTATTTATTTATTTATTTATTTATTTGTATTTATTATTATTTTGTGTGTGTGTGTGTGTGTGTGTGTGTGTGTGTGTGTGTGTGTGTGTGTGTATATATATATATATATATATATTATAAATATATATATAAAAATAGTAAAAAAGTATGTTTTACTATGTTGTTAAGTGACACACATCAGGATCAAATGTAGGCATTTAACAAAAAATATCAACGCAATTGAAAAACATGTTCATACGTGCTGTCTTTCTCTGGGATCTCTTTGATTGCGATGCGCACATGATTGCTGAGGTCCCGTCCAGCGTACACCACTCCATAGGTTCCTTTCCCCAGCACCACCTTGTCTTTATTCTCATTTATCTCATAAATGTACTGAAAGAGAAATAGTATATAATGGAGTCAAATGGACCAACTGCACCCAATGGGTGAAAACCAGTGATGCATATATACATATATTTATACAAATATATAGATTTATCACTAATATGGATTTCTCGTTAAAAGTTACTCCAATTCTTTTTTTAAAGGAAATTAATACTTTTATGTGGCACGGATGCATTAAAATGATCAAAAGTGATGAAGACATTTATAATGTTATAAAAGATTTCTATTTTTAATTTTTTTTGTTGTTTTTTTAAGTTTATATTCATCAAAGAAGCCTTAGAAATGTATCAGTTTCCACAAAAATATTAAATAGCACAACTGTTTTCAACATTGATAATAATAAGAAATGTTTATTGAGCACCAAATCAGCATATTAGAATGATTTCTGAAGGATCATGTGACACTGAAGACTGACGTAATAGGTGCTGAAAATTCAGTTTTGCTAAAATATATTAAAATAGAAAACAGATATTTTAAATTATAATAATATTTCACAATATTACTGTTTTACTGTAATTTTGATCAAACAAAAGCAGCCTTGTTGAGCATAAGAGACTTCTTAAAAAAAAAAAAATTGAGCTTTTGAAGCATTATGAGATGAGCTGTTCTGTGAAGTATTTGACATTTAAAAGAACACTGTATTCCCAATGCTTTTTGAGTTTTGAGTTTGGTAAGAACGAAGCAGCATTACATTTCACACCTAACTGCTAAATTCAACAAGCACTAAACTGGCAGTAAGGACACATGACAGCAGGAAGTACGTTTAAATGTGCAGTCTTGTCAATAGTAAAGATAGTTAAAGAGGAAGCCAACAGGCTGACAACACAATTGCATTATGGTACTGGTAATAGTGGTACCATATTCCCAGTATGCAACGGGAAACTGCATTTGGAATGATACACAATGGAGAGAACTATTTGGCCATACATGTCAACTCAACTCTTTCATGATGATTAAACTTTTCATTAAAAAAACATAAAAACATTACTGCCAAGTCAAGACATCTGTTCAAGGCAGTAACACTACATATCCTGACAGGCAGAGTTTACAAAAAATATAAACCTATTCTACCTGAAAACATTAGTCTGCATCAACAAAAGTCATTTTTATGGCTTGTGTATCAAGAATAAGGTAGAAATAGCTGCTTAATGAACCAAGTGCACATTTTGACTCATGCTGAACATGATTACTGGGCCTGAACAAACAATGAGAGGTTATATGCAATTCATGGTGATTTCTCTCACCTCTAGAACTCCTTCTCCTCCCCTGATTGAACTGGAATCTTCCACGGGACTTTCTGTTTGATGCAATAGCGAGTTCACCAAATCACAGAACCTGAAAAGCAACACACAAATTATAGGGTTTGAGAGGTATGTTCAATGGAAAAAAATCTTTAATTGTGACACATTTCTTCATGATGTTCCAAGCATGCACATACACTTGATCATTTGGCCATTACGTAATCACGGAATGTTTTCATTGGAAGAATGAGAATAACTTAAGATAAGGTCAAATGTGACTTCCTGAACATGATACAACAGAAGGGTAAGTAAATATGGCATGCATTTCAAAGGCTCAGTGAATAGTGCCTGGAGCAAGTATGAATTTAACAGTAAATATCAAATTATTCTTAAAACTAATTTACATAACCTATTCTTTTAGGAGTTCATTCTCTGCCAAAAACACTCATGACATTGGAGCTCTTCCCTCATGATGTCCTTGGCAGCATGTTTGAGCGATGCGTCAGCCAGCGGATCTCACCCTTTACAATGAAGATCACTGGGAAAGTACAACTGGAAGTCATCTGAATTGTACAGGACATACAGGAAACAGCTCCGTTCGTCGAACTTGGAGACGCTGCACGAATGGAATAACAAGAGATTTTCAATACAAATGAACATGAGCATTCTCAATCCTAACCAACATGCCAGAAAAATAAAACAAAGAAAATGGGACAAGCTCTTTAACACTGGTTTGTACTCCTAAAACTCCATGCGCTCCCTTGGGAATTTATAGCCTAATACTTAGAATGTTTTTAGAATGGCTGCTTTTAAAATTAAAGTAAAATAAAGTGTTTTTGTGGTGCACAGTTATTTTGTTCTATTACATGAATGAGTCACATTTAATGCCTAAAATGTTAAAGGGATACTTCACCGTTTTTTCATATTAAACTATGTTATTCCCTTAACTAAGACGAGTTGATACATACCTCTCTCGTCTCAGTGCGTGCACTAAATCCCTCTGTCTTGCGGCGAAACTTTGTTAGCCCAGTTCATTTAATATGGGCCAAGCAGAGAAGCTACCAAACACCTCCACGTTTTCCCTATTTAAATACAGTTACTCGCGAAGTGTAACTCGACCTAGAACGGTGACACAAAACAAAACGTTGCGCTTTTCTAAGCGTGTACAATGGATAACTATTTTGTATGGCGGAATACCATAGCAAGTGCTTGTAAGCACTTCGACTTGGCGCAGTAATATCTTCACTAGAGGGAGCGGGGGCCGGTGAGAGGATTTTTCACGAGTGAAGATATTACTGCGCCAAGTCGAAGTGCTTACAAGCACTTGCTATGGTATTCCGCCATACAAAATAGTTATCCATTTTACACGCTTAGAAAAGCGCAACGTTTTGTTTTGTGTCACCGTCCTAGGTCGAGTTACACTTCGCGAGTAACTGTATTTAAATAGGGAAAACGTGGAGGTGTTTGGTAGCTTCTCTGCTTGGCCCATATTAAATGAACTGGGCTAACAAAGTTTCGCCGCAAGACAGAGAGATTTAGTGCACGCACTGAGACGAGAGAGGTATGTATCAACTCGTCTTAGTTAAGGGAATAACATAGTTTAATATGAAAAAACGGTGAAGTATCCCTTTAATATTACAACAACGTGAATCTGACAACTACTGTAGTCTTGTAGCACACAACAGCTTCAAAATTCAAAGTATTAGGTTAAAGTGTGTAATTTGTGTTATAAAATGAAAGTCTCTTCAAATAATGTCAACCACTTATTTTACTGAATACTTTAGCACATATTTTAGACAGAAAACACAGGAAAATTCCACACGCAATAAAACAGCTCTTTGTAACTCAAACAATTTGATGACAAATATAACACATTCCTGTTAGAATCTGTTTGGAAATACTAATTCTAACAGGAATAGAGATCCCACTAAGAGTCTATGTATCCATAACTAAAATGATGGGTCGATCTGACCTTAATTATCAACATCCATTTTCATTTGTTTTACAACCTGAGCTCAAAACAAGATGTCCGCTGCCCTAAGGGCTGGATTTAGGAACAAAACCATTAAGAAAAAGAACTGAAAGAGACATTGATCTGTAGCTTAAAAAGCTGGAAAGAGGATAACAGGCATCAACTAGGCCATGCAACAAGGAAGTAAAAAAAAAAAGACCTATTCAGAGAAAAATCGCTGGGCTGTGGCCAAAACAGAGCAGCCCTAGTGGGACCATAAACTGCTGCAAGCTTGGAAATGGAAAACAGAAAAAAAGTGGAATTACAGTATTCTCATAAGCGCACAGTACCTTACTCCACGAATAGCAGATGCTGGGAAAGTCCATTCATGAAGACCTTTCTGGGAAAGCCAAATAAAGCACATTACACTCCCACAGACATGTAGAAAAGGTTGAATTTTACTGCATAAAGCAGATCAAGTTCACACCATCTTCTGTCATGTTAAATGATGCCTATCTTTCACGTAAATTATTTAATAAGATGGAAACTCAAATACGTGACAACACAATGCAATGTAACTGCACCCTGCACAATTAGGCTACTCCTAAATGTGTGAAAAGCACCAAGAGTCAAGGGTGTTTACCTCGAGTGGAGTGACGTGTCTCAGCTGCACCGTACGGCTGTCATCTTCCTCACTTATGCTTATTATACTAGGTTGGAACACTTTAGTGGGCTCCAGAATCAGAACCTAAAAAAGATAAGATATTTTGGGTCTGCTTATATTCTCCACCTTTTTGGCTTTTCCTTTAAGTAAAGCAGGCTGCAGACTGATCACGTAAAGGTCCCAATACACTTCAAGCGAAATCGAAGAACGAACTGGTCTGACGTCATTTCGAACAAAAAACAGGCCAAAACGAAGTTCGTTTGCACAGCACATATTTACACATTCATCCAACTGCTGCTCTCAGCAGCGTGGGCAGCGTTGGGGTGCTTACTAACAGTATACCACTGGTCACATATTTCAAACTTCTTTTTATTACGAACTATGTCGCTGTGAGTATATTGGAGCCTTAAAGGAGAACTCGGTAACTCTAGCGAACTCTAGTCACTTCTTCGCTGATTTTCCCTTTTGTTGTCGCATGTTTTCCCCACGAGCTCCCCCTACAGCTGTGGGGGGGGGCGTATATTTCACAACACAGTCGTAAAAAACTCATTTGCGGCGGCCTCCTCCCCCTCTCTACCGCTGCTCATGTGCGTTTGTTTTGATCGGAGCAAGCCAACTGTATCGCGTGGAGCTATGTCTACCGAGGTGGGTAATCTGGTAATACATCATACATGCGTGTGTGTTTATGTCGAATTGCCGTAAAGCAATTTGTGTTTCGCGCTCGTTCTCGTTCTAGTTCTCGCTTCTCACGAGACTTCCAATTTCTAACTTGCCGGGACGGTAGTGTTGCAAGTTGCAAGGTTAGTTTTCCGCCTGGGAACGCTGGGGGGAGCGGGGAAAGTCACCAATATCACCAGAACAGGTTGTTTAACCATCCAAATGATTTCTAGACAGTTTTATTAAGTTAAAAAAGTTACCAAGTTCTCCTTTAAGGTTGTCCTGTCCTACTGTTGAGGAGAAAAGAAGTGGTCTTACCGGGCAGCGTGCTGTGGAAACTGTAGGCTTGCACGCCTGCACCATCAACTCCATCCAAAAGTCCACAGTTTCCTGTTTAGGATGATTCGCGTCTTTGGGTTTGGCAAATTGCTTGTATAGTATATACGTCTCCATAATGGATGCAACATACCTGATTTAAAGGATAAATCACCTTGCAGTAAATAATACATGTCTTATTCAGGGTTGTAAATGTTAATTTAGTGATTACTTCAACACGATAATGGAATTATTCATGACCCTGTCCAATTCAAACTTGAAGTACTTCAATTTTTAAAAATGAGGGTCACTATAGTTCTGAAAATAAAACTTAGTTTGTTTTTAAAAAAAGTGTGATTTTAACTTCATACTACCTTATCACACCAAACTAAACATAGATGATTAATCATTTCCTTGGCTCACCACATTGGCGCTTTGATTCTGTAGAGTTTCTCGGAAGCTTCTATGACTTTCTTGTGCTCGTTGGCCAAAATTCCAGCCCCCAGATAAAAACCAACATCCCAGTAGTCCTGCATCTTCTCAAGAGAGCCCTTCCTGCCCAGCAGGCTACTGAGTGTGACACCTGCACAACAGGCACAAAGAACACCACAAACCAAAACTCAATAAATACCTTATAATAAATAAAAACTTTGGGCTATAGCATGATCAATCTCAACTTCAGTGTATGTATGAAAAGCATGAGACAGGGCAGCACGTCAAAAGCGTGAAAATAAGGCAACACCTGTTTAACAACTCAAACTGTTATTTTCTCACATTCTATATACTCATACTTTGTGTTATCATGCATTCATGTTCAAAGCCTGAAGCATTTGTATCATAAAAGTAGGCCACTAAGTATCAGTTTCTATACATCACCCTGCTAAAGAAAATATACCATGCAATAGCCAACAAAGCACTACATGATATGTAGACTGAACCATAACCCATCTCACTGTTTAAAGTGCACACAACCAGTGAAGCTAAATAAAGGACACATAAACACACCGATTTTCCGCAGTTCAATAGAGGTGTCGAATTCATGCCCAGCAGCCATCAGGAGCACAACATTATTGATTCCAGAGTGCAAAGAGGGTTCAATCTCAAAGGCCTTGCCGTACCTGCAGGACAAACATAGAGGTAGAAACACAAGACACCATTACTGTACAATGAATATTAGAGAAATTAGCATTAACACAAATACCTGAACATAGCTGATTGGATCACTGTTTAATGATTCATGATTGGATCACTGTTTGAGCCACATAAAAATATATATATATTTATATATTAATTAATTAGTATTTTATCCCATTTTTAGTAAATAAAAAAAAATAAAAAAATTAAAAAAATGAAACATTATTTAATCCAGACAAATTTACCTGAGAAGCTAAATTGAATTAGATATTCTTTTTTTCCCAGGGAATATATCTTTAATTAATTAATTTTTCATACACCATTGCAATTTTTTTCTAGTTTTAAGCATAAATCTTAAAAAATATACATAATTTAAATAATTTGCCAATGAATAGGAAAAAAAATTATTCTTTGAAAACAGGACACACATATATATACACACAAGTACATATTTTTTATGTAAAGCAGGACAAAAATACTGAACAATACAATGGAAGGATGTGCAGACCACTGGACTTATATTAACTTATAATTTTGTATTATTTAAGATCAGATGTTCTCTTACCACAGAACATTATAGATATAAATGTGTGAAATAGATTTAACGGTCAACAGTCTTGTGATGCTCTGTACTCACCAGTAACATGCTCGATCTCTGCTGTATGTGTCTTTGAAGCCTGAACTCAGGAACATGTCCTTGTAGACGCGCCCGCACAGGCAGTACACATCTGAGGCCACGGTGTTCCCTGACTCCACAATGGGCAAAATGAGCTTTAAAGCCTTGTCACGATCACCGGGCTGATTCCTCCTTTAAACACATTTCAAAATGTTTTGTAGGGAATAAAATGAATGTTTACTCCAATAAATTGATGTTTTTGTGTAATGTATTATTAAAAACAAAAACAAAGCTCACCTGTTCAATGCAAAAATATACTGAAACTTAATGTTCTGATGTGATATCACCATGCACATGGGCAAATTATTCAAGGTCTCCAACAGATTTATGATGGAGTCGTAGTCCTTGAATCACATGGAGAAAGAGGAGTTCAGTTTCAATAAATTATTCACATGGCACTTCTTACATTTCACAACCATTGTCAAATATGATTGCTTGTTCCACTGGGTAGAAAAAAAATTATATATTTTGTTTCGTACAATAAAATTAAAAGCGCATGTAGCATGAAAATCTTAAAGAACAGGAAGCAATCATTTACTACATGATTTATTACATCAAAGCCGGTGAGATCTCTTTTCTATATCTCATTAATAATTAAACAGATTCAGGTGAGTATCACAGCAACAATCAAAACATTCACACAAAGAATTGCTGATACAATCAAGCATTCAACTGCAAATATTGACGAAATACACATTATAGGGAAAAAGTATGATACAAGTACTTATTTGTTGAAAACCCATTTCTACGCATGAGTATCATTCATATTCGTGTTTGTAACTGAAAGCTTAGTGTTGTACACATGTAAATCTAGTAACTCACCGGGATGTCTCTGTAAGACAGCAGCAGGCTCATAACAACATCTGGACTCAGAAGCTCCACCGAATCCAGACGCTTCTGGATCCGGCCCAGCTCCTGACTCAGCGCCGCTCCGGAGAAGTGCTCTCGAGCCAAACGGATCTCCCTGCGGATTGCCTCGTGGAGGTATTCGCTACAAGGCGAGAATGTTTTAAGATTTTATTCAGACAATATAAAAGTAACATTTAGCAATTGACATCCAGGGAAAAGAAAATGCACAAAAATAACTTTCCTACCTTGAATGAATGTGAACACCTTCCAGCAACTTGACCAGTCGATCCACCAAAGGGGTCAGCAGGGATTCAAATTTAAAGCTGGAATGAAGGAAATCTTTGATCCCTCTCATCAGTGTGGCATCACAGGCAAATACTTTACCCTGCGGTGACACCATGTAGGGGATAAAAGTGTAGCTCCCACATTGTTCCTAGAAATGAAAAATAAGGAAGACCAAACAGTTGCATCATTATATAGGACCGGGACTAGTTGTCAAAAGGACGGTCAGTGAGTTTCTATACGGTTCAGAGGAAAAGTCAAATTATACAAATGCTTATTTTAGATTTAGTTTTAGATGTTAATTAAATAACATTAATTTTAGTGAATTCTACAATCCACATATAGTATCTAGAATATCAATATCATCATATTTTGGAATATCTGTTGGTAAACAAGTGCGCACAATACATTCAGTCAACTATTTAATGAAGACTTATCCTAACTAAAAGGTCGAACTGTATTTTCAGAGTCTATAGAGAAACTGACTTTCAAAAATACAGAAATATTAAATGGAATAAAAAATGTATTCATGCTGACTTTCGAAAAAAACCTTGCGCTTTGCAAATCTGAAGGACGTGTTATTGTGGGTCTCACCTTCACAACTTGAAGATGCTCCTCTTGTTTGTTACAATACAGGATGACATTATTGGTCATACTGAAACTCTCTCTGACACCCAGGTGATAAAACAGAGACGGCTGGCAGATAGAGTTATTCATCTCCACCACGACAACATCTAAAACACAGAGTTAAAAACAACAGCTTACACGTGCACTTTGGACAAATTCCTTAAAATCCCAGTTATGTACGTGCCACAACATGCCTGCGTTGTAAAAAGTGTCCAGGATTTCAGTCGTTCCCAACGCAATGCGCTCAAAAGAAACGCTCTTCAGCACAGCGTGCGCGTCTTCGCAGGCTTCTTTAAGACATGTATGTGAAAGATTCTCCTCAGTTTGAGGCAAAGACCCGTCCCCAACGGCGATATACACCACGTTTAAAGCCCTGGTTCGACTCCGCGGGGATATTATGCCTTTACACCCGCCGCCTATTTCGAGAGCCAAAGGATCCTGCCATAAACTTCCAGCTGAAACTCGCACGGGATCCTTTCTCTTGGTCTCGCGCAGGCTCATGCGCCTGCGTTCAGTCGTATACATGGTGTATCTTGAAAGCAGTGCCTAGCTAATAATGAAAACCATCCTGTGTTCGCGTCTTCGACATGCCTATGGCGTACAAGTATTCCTGTAGTTTTTCAGGTAAGACTCTGAGGAGGATCTTTCAGACGCGCCCTCCTTCTGCGCCCCGCCCTCCTCGTGTCACGAGTCCACAGCTGTGCGACCTCGCCTACAAGTACAACCGCTGCTTGCTCAATAACGATTTGCCTGTCTTTGTTTTGTTTTATGCAAATTTGTTCTATTACAAAAACGTTTTCACTAACAGAATACATATATTATTTATATAGATTACATATAAAAAAATATACTTAATTGAATATTAATTATTAATTATACTGAATTGTTCAATCAATGTTTAATATATTAAATTATGAATGCTTAATTATTAATATAATTTATTATTAATATCATATAGTAATTTTATATGCCAAAAGTAGGCACGTTTTAAGTGATGTTTACAGTGTTTTACTACATTGTTAAGTAACATACATCAAATTCAAACATATTTTTCACAAGTGTCTACTATATATAACTACATTGTTAAGTAACAAACTTAAAATAGGTACAGCTTAAATGTAAATGGCTCACAATAAAATTATTTTGATTATTCTGTTTCTTCACATGTCTCGTAGTAAACATCACATCTCCTTGGTATCTATACCCTTTGAAAAAAACTCTGGTATAGAGGCATAAATGTTGTAAATGACTCAACAACTGTGAGGCAGTCATAATTTTAGAAACATGTATATATATTATTTTTTACACAATATCATGTAAATGGTTGTTTATTACACTCTTTATTTAGATCATAATAGTTGTATTTGTAATCATATAATAATTAATGTTGACAAATTAATTTTCAGTTTAAAAAACTGGAAACCATTAACAATAAAATTAACCATAAAATTAAATGTGACTTCCGAGACAAAGGAAAATGTTCACAATCCTGCATTCTTCTTACATAAACCCCCAAAAAAGTGATACAAATAAAAATATCTGTTGTCTTCATCTCATAACAGTGAAAGTGACGTGGTGTGAAGGCCAAGAAGGCCTTCAGGAAGATTTTATTTTATTTTATTTTATTTTTTACAAGCACTCTGTTGCACACATATTGTGGAGGGACTTAATATTTAATTAAATACATAATGGATCTTTTTCACAGACTGATGACGTTTTAACGGTCATCAGCATCACAAATACTGTAAAGTTTTTAAAAATGTTTTTATATATGTACATTTACACTATATATATATATATATATATATATATATATATATATATACTACATATAATACTTAGTAGTATATTACCTTTGCATCAAATTACCAAAAAATAGTTAACGCTGCTGTGAGGGTGTTTGCAGCGGCTGTGGGAGTGACAATAAAATTAACATTTCTCTCTTCTGACTGCCATTATCAATATCTCTCTTTTTTTTCTTTTTTGAAAGTTGTGACAGTGGAGTTTTTCTTTTGCTATTTGAGCAAATGGGAACACAAAATTATATTTAATGTATTCTCTCAATAACCGCTAGAAGTTTACCCAACTATGACGACATCCGCTTCTGAGAAACCCGGAAATGTGAAAAGGGTCTATAGAACATTGCAATAAATAAAATTACAATGAATGAAATGTAAGTAAATAAATAAATAGGCTAAATGTGAAATGAAAAATGTGAAATAAATAAAGAGTAGGCTAAGGTTTTTTTTTTATGTAAAGTGATAAGTGACCAGTTCAGACGGAGTTTTTATTCCAAACATTTTGGTGAACAAACATACACATTATAGATAACTAGAATTGCCTTATTGACCCATTTTGATAGGAGTCTAATCGTCCCGTACAGTCGCGTGCAGTGCAGCCCCTCCCCTCTCCACGCGCTGCTACTGACACACACAAGACTACACGCGCACTAAAAACATGGCGGATAAACACTAACCCTCACACTTGAGAAATCACACAAAAACCTTTCCGCGCAAGGTAAACAGTCCCCTTCCTACCATCCGTAATAATTGCGTAGCAGTTATTACATCACTTTGTAACTTTAGTTTCGGAAAATGTAAAGGGAAAACACAAAAAGTGACTCAAGAGAGTTGCTTGAGGTTAGCATTTAGCTAATGCTTGTTGTATATGCATTGGAGGTGTTGCCTTACAAAAACAAAGACCCAAATAAGTATATTATACTGTTCGTTTCCTAGGATCGAGGTCAGAATAGGGTAAAGAAATATGCAATTGAGAAATGCGATACGAAACATGGCATGATGCTACGTAGCATAGCAGCATATTTGTTGAGTGTGGTGTTTTGTATGCTGTGTTCTTAAAAGTCTATTGTTTTATAGCGTTAAATGCACAAAAATCCTCCATAGAGAGTTTGGCATGATTTTAAATGTACAAAATAAATACAGAATAAGCTTTTGTTCGAGTTGTCGAGCTGGAGGAGTGTTGCGTCCCAGTGAAATGAGGCTGTAGTGATGCTTGGTTCGTGAACGAATCTTTTAAGTGAACGATTCATCATCCATTTCCATGGATCGACTCATATTTTTCTCCTCTCATGCCTTTCGTAGCACGAGTGAATCTTTTTAATGAACCGATTCAAAAGACTCGAGTCACTGGGATGAATCAAATCCCTGCCACTACTGCGCGCTGTCATTTATGGAGAGGGAGGGACTGTGTGTTTGGCGCTCAAAGGCGCTCTGCATTTGAACAGAGAACTGGAAAACTGGGAGACAAGGAGCCATCTTTTGAGGTATCTGTACGCATACAGTTAGTTTTTATTGATTCAATCTGCATTTAGTCATGAAGGAGCGGTGTACGAACATAGAAATTATCAGATGGGCGCGAGCAGAATAACTAGTATTGATTGGAAATTTTTGACTGCTAAAAAAAGATGGTTTAACGGGATCTTATCGTTTATAGTATTATTATCTTGTTGCTGTTATTATCTTATTATTCATTTGAATATGAAGGGTTCCGTATCTCTTAACAGCACTGCCCAAACATGTCGCTTGTTGTTTACTACTTCACATTGACCTTTTAGGTCATTGCTGGTTGTTAAGCGTCTGACTCAACGACCCTTTGTGCCAGTCCAGAAAGGAAAATGTTAAAGGGGTCAATCTGTGTGAGAAAAATGTCCTTTTAGCTAGTTGTCTTATCCATCTCTATGTTATTGTCCTTTTGGGAATATAGCTGGTTGGCAGTGTTCAGCATTTTGAGAATGAGAGACCAGTGACAGCTGACCAGGACAACAATTCTCAGCCTGAGAGACAGACATGCCACATCGAACCACACACAACAGATATCAATGTAAGAAAACAGGTTTAAAATCTCAGATTTGTGTTTATGTTTCGCAGAGAGGTTGGGAAAAGCTGGATCATGAAGAAACCTGTACCACAGAAAGGTGAGACTCTTATTTGTTCAGTATGTTGAATTATGAATATTTTACAGCATTATTTTTTAATAGAAAATATTGGCATTTTAAATAAATGTTAAGTTATTTTTTTAAACAAATGTAAATAGGCCTAAATGCATAAATGTTTTATAAATGTATAAACAAATAAATATTTGTTTATAAATAAATGTATAATATCACATTATACTTTATGTCAGATTGTCACTGACACATTAATATAAACTCAATATAAATTACACTTCACAAAACCTTATTATGTCAGCCAGT
Organism: Leuciscus leuciscus; assembly: GCF_965113295.1. Taxonomy (NCBI): domain Eukaryota; kingdom Metazoa; phylum Chordata; class Actinopteri; order Cypriniformes; family Leuciscidae; genus Leuciscus; species Leuciscus leuciscus. The sequence goes on from NC_138744.1 coordinate 9,710,354, forward strand.
TTGAAAATTTTACTTTGGTGATATTTAAATTAACACAATTCATACAACAATGTTTAGTTTGCAAGACATATAAACACATGATTAATGTAAGATGTGGGGCACATAAGATACAGGATTTTTTATATAATTTATAAAACCATAATTTGTATAATTTATCTAAATAAAAAGTTGTTTTTGTTGTTCTTGGCCCATGTAAACTTGTATACAGTCAGTGATCAAATAACAACAAATTACAAGCAGGATCACAAATAAATACAATATAATAAAATAATATATACAATATATAAATATAAGATACAAATGAAATAAACTGTGCTTCTTCAGTGTCTTTTCAAGTAGGTAAGAAATACTGCAGAAATTGAATAAAGTAATCAAATGTTAAATAACACTGCAAAGTCTTCACTGTATACATTAAATATAGATTCATCCTTATTAAAGTAACAAAATTTGCTCAGTCAAGAGCAGTGAAAATGTACTCGTTCAAGTTTTTTTCCTTTTTGTTTCCCTTTTCCTTTCCTTTTGACCTAATTCGCTGATCTAATGTATTGACGCGTATGATTTTCAATCAATTATTTACATTCATTTAAGACATAACAGGCTGTTTATGAAGATCCTCGCCAAGATTTGCATTTTGTCATAATTTCGATAATGAAAGTTGTAACTGTTATCGGGGGAGATATTCTGACTTATCAGGCTAAATAAAAAATATGGTGAAATTCAGATTTTGAAGTGTTTTCCTCTCCCAGTAGCTATTGAGTGGAAAGATGGCAGACGGATCAAGCATGCTCGCAGTGGCCGTCCCTCTCGTGTGCCATCACAGTATCAAGGTAGCAAACTCACTACACTTAAATACCTGCTTTGACTCAGATATCTAAATTAGGACAGATTCAGCATTTTGATTCACCAGTGATTCACATCTGAAAGTAGTCTGGGAAGACTTTACAATCCTCTACGGACACACTGAAACTCGATTCGCCATTGGCTAGTACATTTTTTTATTTACTCGCCAGACTTTTTACATGGAATGAAAAAACAATGCAAATTAAAACAAATTTACATAAATATAATATAAATACCAAACACTATTAAAGACAAGTAAACAGGCTGAAATAAAATAAGAACAAATAATCAAACTACAAGCAATAGCACAAATAAACAATTTAACAAATATACAAATTAAATCAGTAGTTAGATTAGTAGATTAGGTACAGAAATTGAATAATCATAGTCTTCTCTCTATGAATGAAATATGGATGAATCCTTATTAAAGTTACAAAAGTTATTCAGTCAAGAGCATTAAGTGATTTTTTTTAGTCAAGAGCATTGAGTGAATTTTTTTTCACTCAAGTCTTTTTTTCTTTGATTAACATTAAAAATACAGACATCAGCAGGCTGCTGTCACTTTAAGACATAATGCATGGATTAGGGATGTGACGGTTAGGGATGTGACCCACCGGTTATGCGACGTAGGACAACACCGGTAATACCGGTATCACCGACAGGGGCTTTTAAATCGCTAATTTAAAGGCGAAAGTCATTTTAGTTTCGCTTTTCAAACTAGCGCCAATTCAGGGGTGGATTGCTTGAATGGTGAGTTCATTAGCCTATTATTTTTTCAATGAAAAATGCCGTAATCATATCACAATCATTAATCATTCAGGTTTAGATTATATCTCACTGTAAACCATTATACTGTTAGTCATGGAATGGAATGGTAGACACTATCCTATGGTCTCATTCACACTGCAATGCCTTAGTGCTCAATTCTGATTTATTGCTCAGATCCGATTTTATTGTTTGGCTGTTAACATATATATTTTTTAGTGTGAACAGCACAAACCACATGGAATCTGATCTTTTCAATTCCGATTTGGGCCACTTCCATACGTGGTCCTAAATCCGAGACAGGACAGATGTTTTGCAATGTGACCTCAGTATGAACAGTCATATCGGAATTCATGCGACTTTTACACCACTCAAGATTCATCACAATTCTGCGTTAATGGGAGTCAGATTTTACATACCCGAAGTTATCAAGACAGTTGCGAAAGGTACTCAGGAAGGATGGTGATGTGTCAGAACTAATAAGTAATACAGTGACAGCTCTACAAACAAAACATGAGAGCTTGTATCATGAATGTTTAAATGTCTAAATGTGTCTTTTTTCGCATCCTCGTCTTTGTTTTTTATATTGCCTGCGCATAACATTGCTGGCTTCCGCAGCAGATCACACAATAAATAGACGTGTAATCGCTTATTTTAATGTCCTTTGTGTTTACTTGCGTACGACAACATGCTGCGTTACATCTTTTTTATCATTCTTTTGTGCATGCTGGTCAATCCAGGACCATGATCTGTTCACACTAGAATCTGATATGGGCCACATTTAAAACAAAAATGTGAATGGTGAAAAAAAAGACAAAAAGATCAGGGGCCTCATTTATAAAACTGCGTAGGAACCTTACTAAAAGTGTACGTACGCACAAAAGCCAAAAATGGCGTACGCAAAAAAATATTCAGACTTATAAAACCGTGCGTACGCCAGAACCTGCGCAGAATTCACTTTATAAATCCCAGTCAGCGGAAGATTGTACGTACATGCGTCTCCACCCGAAATAACCATATATGGAGCTTACAACGCCTAGTTTTACTATGCAGATCATATAATTTGAACATATAATTTGCATATGATTATTCATCCACGTGATAACTTAAACGTTATCACGTGGATGGATAATAATATGCAAATGATATAAACGGTACAAGAAACATTACATTAATACAAATCAAGTAGTTGTCTATCCTTGCCTTGTTTTTGAATAGCCTACATAAATCAAATAGTGTAAAATACATTTCAGAGAAAGTTTTTCTCAATCTTTTCCACTTGCCGAATTGTATTTTTAATTGATTTATATTTTTAATGGAAACAGATAGGCCTTGGGCATTATTTGCACGAAACTATTTTCTCAGACAATCTGGTATTATCATGATAAGCAATTATCTCTGTGGTTAAAACAAGCACGCCACAGGAAAAGTGTTCAAAAACAATCGCATCCACAAATATTTCTAATGATTGAATTTAAAAAAAATTTGTAACTTTAGTAATGATTTCATGTTTAAGTGTTTAACTCCATTAATTTGAATGGCATATTTAATATAAATGTTTATATCAGAAGTATTTTATTTATTTAAACTGTTATTTGCGTCAGTTTCACTAAACGGCTCAACACGCTCGCTGCCGCGGACATTTAAGAAGGAATGGATATTTGCTTCAAGTGACAGGCTTGGTGATTGAAATTGTATTTGTATAATCTTTCTGTATATGTTTAATTTTCTTTAGATTTTCTGTATAAAAGTGACCAAAAATACATTTAACTCCAGCTCACCATCGGTGTCGCCAAAGTGCTCCATCTCCAAAATGTGCGTACGCATGGGTCAGAGTTTGCGTGCAGGTGCGCAAATTTTCCCGTCAAGTTTTTCTTTATAAATCCCACCTTTTACGCAGGAACTGGCGTACGCATGTTTTCAGCCCCGTTTTGTGCGTACGCAAGCTTTATAAATAAGGCCCCAGATCTGAGCAGTAAATTGGAATTGAGCACTAAGGCTCGCAGTGTGAATCTGTAGCCTAAGAGTTGTTTGATGCTGACATGTTTTCCTCTATTTTTAAGGGCATTTCAGTTGGGAGAAGTACCTGAAAGAGACAGGAGCAGTCGCTGCTCCTCCTCACTGCTTCAGACAAGTGAGTGTTTTCATGCACACATGCAACTGTGGAACACTTCATTATCATGGACCTATTTTAAATGTCATACTACCACATTAAGATAAAAATATGACCCTTATTCTCAGAGCACTACCCCTCCAGTGAATGAGTTTAAGGCTGGCATGAAGCTGGAAGCTCAGGATCCTAGAAACACTACATCGACCTGCATTGCTACAGTGGTGGGCCTGACGGGTTCTCGCCTCCGCCTGCGACTGGATGGTAGCGACAACAAGAATGATTTCTGGCGCTTGGTGGACTCTGCAGAAATCCAGCCCATTGGCAATTGCGAGAAAAACGGAGGCATGCTGCAGCCGCCACTAGGTCTCTAGAATCTCACAAATTTAAAACCTTGATTCTATTCACAGTGAAATCGGCTTGTTAAGACTACGTCATTAAGACGTAACAAATACTGTGTCCGGGTCCAAACCTCCACTCCATCTCAAGTGAGAATACTATCACAACGGCCATTTATGAGCAATATTTATGTATAGCTCTTTAAAACTCACACTATAGTGTACACTATAGTCTCTGGACAATATTTTAACGATTCTGAAAAGATGCATCACTGTTTGGCCAATGGAGATTTTGGTATGGAGAAAAAGGTTAGGATCATGACGTTTCTGTAGTATTACAGCACACCGTTTACTTTTGGTTTCTGATAGAGCGCTTGGACCCGGAAACGGTGACGTGTGACGTCAGAAGTAACAAGCGGATAGATTAAAAAAAAAAATCATTCAAGTGAAGATAAGTAATTTTACCCCATTAGCACCATCTTTTGAGTTTAGCTAAAGCACAATACTTTACATGATTTTAATAATGCCAAAGAGAAAATTAAACAGAGCACAATAACATTGTCAAAGTGCTGTCTCGTCTTGCAACACAAGTAATCAGCAACTTCCTTACCTTCATAAAAATGTGTTTTGATCAATTTGGAGTGATATTTGACTCTAAATGTTCTGTGTTCTCTAGGGTTTCGTCTGAACGCATCATCATGGCCCATGTTCTTATTAAAAACACTCAATGGAGCAGAAATGGCCCCAGCCCGAATCTTTCACAAGGTCTCTGTTGCAAATATACAAACACACACAATAGGTTCAAAGTCAAGTTCATTGTTTTTGTTCAGATATTATTTTTAAATGTTCTGGTTATTTGATGCTAAACGAATACGTTTGCCTTTCACAGTTTTTGTCTGAAATGTTTCTCTTTCACTCATATTTCCCTGCATCTCTTTGGCCCTCCAGCAAGAGCCACCTGCCCCAGAGCAGAACTGTTTCGAGGTGGGGATGAAGCTGGAGGCGGTGGACAGGAAGAATCCTCACTTCATCTGTCCTGCCACAGTGGGCGCGCTGCGGGGTGTGGAGGTGCTGGTCACCTTTGACGGCTGGCGGGGCGCTTTTGATTACTACTGCCGCTACGATTCCAGAGACATATTCCCCGTCAACTGGTGCACGCTCACTGGAGACAACCTGCAGCCGCCAGGCACTAAAGGTATGGATCATTTAGTATGAATTCAGACTCTAGTATTGTGACAAGTGTTTGCATTCGCATTCATGCACAGAGGAGGATGGAATTAAGATGTTGAGGAACAAAAGACTTAATTTAAAGAGGCCAGTGCTAAATACACTCTCACATTTGTGAGACTATTACCTATTGTTTTATAGGGGTTTTAGAGATTGAATTAGTGATATAATGGAAAAGCACATTATGCAATTTACACTATCATTCTAAACTTTTTGGGGTCAGTTTTTTTTTTTTTTTTTTTTTTTTTTTTTTTTACTTTCTATTAATCAAAGAATACTGAAATAAAATGTATCACAAAAGTTTCCCAAATTAAGCAGCACAACTGTTTCAACATTGATAAGAAATGTTTCTGGAGCACTAATCAGCATATTAGCATGATTTCTGGAGGATCATGTGACACTGAAGAGTGGAGTAATCTGTATTTCTGCCATCACAGAAATAAATTATATTTTAAAATACATTAAAATATTAATTGTACAAATATTTCACAATATTATGGTTTAGACTTCTTTTACAATGTTACATTTTTTTTTTTTTGACACATTTTTTTTTCTTACCTATGAGTTTGGGACTCTTACCTATTGTTGTCTTGTAAATGAGAGTGGTTTTAGTAAGTTGAATCAGTGACATTATTACTAATACCGCATTAGACATTATTACTGATACCGCATAAACTAAAACAAAACAACAACACAAAGTCCAGGTCTGGTCCTCTCTCATTCTCCACTGTCGTCACTCCTCCTTTGGAACTACATGAATGTGAGTAGATGATGTCTGAATAAAAAAATTTGGGTGACGTGTTCCTTTAAGTAATAAAGACATTTGATAGAGAGAAAATCAGAGAGAACTTGAGAGTTTTGGTTTACAAGGGGTTGGCATCCACCCAGCTGGGACGGCTGCAAACCCTGTGCCCAATAGCTGGCCTCGCATTGAAGAGCTGGTGTGACTGTTTGAGTGGGATGAGCGAAGAGGGTTAAAGAGACAACGCAAGGCCAATGAGTTTAGCAGAGGAGGAAAAACCTCGTCAGTCCTCTAAATACAAACTAATCTTCACAGCTATTCGTGGTAAGCAAGTTGTTATGGTTTTTCATTTGTGAATGTCTTTATGCTTGAAGGAAACTTGGAAAATGTGTAAACTTATCAGTCTGGGATAGAGCCAAAACAAACTCCACCGTTTTTGTGTATAAATGACTTTCAGGGTTAACAGTACTAGAAAGATGGTCGTCGTGTCACAATGAGCAGACTTTAAAGCTTTAGAGAGAAGATCGAAACTAAGGGGCAGGAAGGAAGTGAATTGACTGAGAGAACATGATGCCACAAATTGACACACACTGCAAGATCAAGAGCAGACCCTAGTACTGTGAGGTCGTGTAGTCTTCATTTCCCTGAGTTGGATGAGTGCAAACTGCAATCATGGCCTCAGTAACAGGTCTGTAAAGCTCTGAAGTGTTTGTGTGTGTTTGCTCTCTTTTAGTTGAATTTGATAATTTGATTCTTCTGGTGTTTTTTTGTTTGTTTTTTCCCTTCAATTTAAGTCTGATAAATCTTTAATGCGGGTAGTAGTTTATAGACATTTCAATCTGTTTTGCTTTTTTTGTTTTCAGGAATCTTAATTCAGATGTTTGAATCTTTCTCTCATCATATTTCTTAAAATCTCTCTCCCTTCCTCTTTTCATGTTGTGCACTCTCTCGCATTTTTTTTTTTCATCTGTGTAGCACTTCAGAGGCCACCAACACCAAAAATGTGTAACACAACTCGTTTCTTTGTTAAAATGGCTCAAAGAAAAATGGGTCAACTCTGCACACAAAGCCGGTCTCTCTTCATCTTCTGCCTCTGTTTGTTGCTGCATGATGTGTTGTATTGTCCAGTATGATCAGTATTTTCTTTTTCTCTTTTCTTTTCTTTCTTTTTTCTTTTTTGCAGTTGGGTTACCGAAGACGCTAGGTGCACTTGGTGCCCTACCAGATAGTGGCATAGAGGGGACAGGCATGCCTCCTACGTCAGGCCGACCCCCACCCCAGAAGAAACGTAAGCCTGGCCGCAAGAAAACCAAACTATCCGGGCCCTGGGGTCAGAAAGGAACACTTGGTTCCCAGACAAGTCAGCCTGGAAAGGAACTGGAATCTATTAAAATCCCCAAAAAACGAGGCCCCAAACCAGGAAGCAAGGTATAAAAGTATTTAGAGTCATCATGATATGAAAAGTAGTCAAAAGTAGAGGTCTGTGGTATTGACAAAAAAAGAAAAAGAAAAAATAGATATCTTCTGGGATTTTGTCGATAATGACAATTAGACGATGTTTTGCTGAGTGTGTTATTGTTCTAATACCTTGACAGGTTAATAGGACTGCCATGAACAGCTGACTCCCAAAGCTTTTGATATTCTCTCATATTCTGTCCAGTGGACAGTTCGCAGCAGTGACAGGAATTATATTTTCCAATATCTTGTTTGCACATGATGGTGCAAAATGAATATGGAGGGCAGGAAGCAATTTTCTACATGGGAAGCACTATCACAAACTCAAAATGCCTATGTTTTGCGTCGTTTATGGTTGCTCAAATCGATCAAACCGGGAAACTACAAGGAGCTTTTACCGTTTACCAAAAGTTGTCGCCTTCAGTGGCCCTTTGCGTCTGCTTATACTGAAATGAATATGGATTACCTTTTTTGTTTTTGACTTAAAGTTAAATATTCACATTTTGCATGGTATTGTTTGCAGGGAAGAGAAGCTATTTTATCACATTGCATGATCATTTGATCATGACATGATTATGTTTCCACTGAAGTTTTGTATAATTCCTTTCACAATGTTGATCTGGTTACCATGAAAACAGTGTCACACCCTGGGCACTCGCTGCTGCTTCAGCCATCATTCGGTAGAAATGTCCAAATAAAAATGTGTTCAACAAGCTGACAGAAGTCAATCCATTTCTGTTCGTATGGCAATTCTCGACACAGTATGAATGACCTACAATGGTGACATTTTTCACAATCATGACAGAAAATCTAAATACTGCCCTAGACTCACTAGCAGAAAGGCAGCTTGATATAATATACATATATATACATTTCTCTTGTAATAGTGACTAAACCAGCACAGTATGGAATCTCCTCCATCTCGTCCATTCAGCTTTTCACTTCCTGCTCTCCATCTGAATTTTGCACTTCATCAAAATCACGTGACTGCAAAAAAGCTAAAAGTTTAAATAGATGTTTACCTTTTATAGGCATTTTTACCTTTATATGGGCTTTTCTAACCTAATTAAATGTCATCTTTTATGTCAAATTCTTACATTCTTAAATTTAGTTAGAATAATAAGACACTATAGAGCTGTTAGCAATCAAATGAAATCAGCATCAACAATATCCGCCTTTGCAGTGCAGAAGTGTCATAGAAGTGGCATTTAGATGTATTTACACTGTTTAATGCATTAAAGTGCTATTAAACCATTCAAGCGTGATGGCACAATGTCTGTGAATCTCCTGTCTGTGACAGACACATACGACTCATGCGCACAGAAAGCCACTTCAGACAGCGTGCTGGCCACACTGACTTCTCTTTCGCGATTTAACGGACAAAAACACACAAAATTATGCCAAAATGCCCTCTTTGTCGAGTATCCTCATATCCACCAGTAACAGCATGGGGGGGTAAACACAATGTTTACTGTAAGGCCAATGATAGCTAAATATGCTTTATGCGAATGAGATGCAATTCCACTAATGTGTTGACAGTAAACTATCCATTTAGTTTCCATCTGTTTTGCTCGGACAGTAATAAAGTTAATTTAATCTTGTTTAGATTAAAGGATTGAGTTGGTATTATTACAGTTTTCAATGTATGGAATTGCTACCAAAATATTTTAAATGAAAGTTTGAATGTGTTGTATTTTTACGTTGTCTTCTAGCTAAGTTGGGCCAAAAGGACAGCATGGCTTGAAGGAGCGATTGGAGGTCCTGGTAGACCTATCAGCAAACCCAGAGGCAAACTACCAGCCAGCTGGGCCCAGAAAGTGCAGCAGAACCCAACAGAACCCATCAAGATTCCAAAAAAGAGAGGCCCCAAACCTGGCAGCAAGGTGCGACTTAGTCTGCTGAAGAATCGAAAACTAAGGCAGTGTTATTTTTGCAAATTTCTCCTGACTGTGCTTATTTCTTTGTATTCAGAGAAAGCCCCGATTGGTACCCAATCTTATGCCCACCTCCCCAAGCAGTAGCACTCCAGAGCCAGACACCAGCTCAGTTCCACTGGACAACGCCACCATTCCCAGCGCCGCCCTACAGGCCCCTACAGGTACCGCAAGTGTCTTAAAGATTTGAATTTAAAGTTTGCCATGGTAAAGAAATTTTCAGTCCTTGTTGCATGCTGTCTTTCCTAACAACTTCCTTGTGTCTCAGTATGTGTGTACTTGAATAAGTATGGAAAAGTAGGTCCCCATCTGGATGCACGGCGTATGCAGTCCCTGCCAGATCACTTTGGGCCTGGCCGAGCTTCCTCTGTGCTGCAGCAGTGTGTTCAGGCGTGTGTTGACTGTGCACATAACCAGAGCATAGTCTTCTCCTGCCTCAAACCAGGTCATGGGGGAGAGCTCATATCAGGTAAGCACACACCCACAAACCTAATAAAAATTAACTAAAACCCTCTAAAGTCCTATTTTGACTTCTTGTTAGGGCGGAATGTTTTGGGGACAATTTCTAATTGTGAATTTTCTGATAAAAATTGTGATTGCAATTTAAAATGCAATAAAATAAAGCTCCGGGTTGCTGCACAATTTGTGATTATATATGAATATGACAATAATAGCAATATTTTATTATTTATATTGTTACTAAATAAAATGGTAAACAAAATAATATGTTTTATTTTACAGTACTAATATTTTTGGGTTCCTAATTTCTTCATTTTCAAATGTTAAATCATCAAGCATTATGTGCTTCCCCAAAAGCACATAAACATCCCAAAATCAGAGCACATGCAGAGATGCCTTCTCTGAGGAACAGCATTTACAGAAAAAAACCATAGTTCTGCACTTAACTCTGAAACATGCAGTACATATTTATCTAATAAAATCGCAGCATTTGCATTCGATAAGCACTCTAAGCCATATTGCGATTTCAGTTTTATTTAAATCCATCTTGCAGCCTTACTTCTTGTTTTTAGTTTAGAGATCATAGACTAATAATAACCACAGGATTTTGCCCATTTGACTTTTACAGCCTACTTTGAACAGCAGCACCACACTCTAACACTGCCGGCAGTGAACAGTGTGACGTATCTGCTGCGCTTCCTGGAGAAACTCTGTCACAACCTGCACTGCGACCCATTGTTCGGCAATCAGCCTGTCCCTCTGGGAGGAGTTCACTATGACAGCCGGACATACACAGGTCAGCGCTCATGCGTGCAAGCATTACTCTCTTTTGTGTCTTTTTGATCTTACAGTTGTGTAGAAATAAAAAGAGGGCCTTGTATATGTTGTAGAGAGGAGAAACTTTGCAGAAAGTCTGAGTTCTGGACCTGGTCGAGGCGCTAAGAGATTCCTTCAGCATGACGCCTACCATAGCAATCCTGTACCGCACAAAATAGCTAAAAACCACCGTATCTCCACAGAAGGTATTTCACACTGTTCCACTGCTAAAACAGCGTTTGCAGTTTTACTCCATCGCTTTGGAACATTTTCCAAAACAGTCTTAACATTCTCTAAACTCTAAGTGCAATTGTCACAACTGTTTGCTGGAACATCAGAACTCCATTGCATGTCTACAAAATGTAGTAACTCACCCAAAACATTTTATTCATTTCACTAAACCTAGTTGTTCTGCACCAAAATAAAAAGTGTTTTTCTCATCACGTGAGCCACACTGGTGTTTAATTTTTCATCATGACACTGACTGCTTTCTATATACTACACAAGAATGTCTGTTTTGTCTAGCTCTTGTGTATCACACTGAGCTTTTTAGATCTAGATTTCAACAGTAGGTAACACTTTACAGGGAAAAGTCAATACTGTAGTACACAAAAAGAAAAGGAAAATGTTTGGTTACGTATTTATACAGTGCATTTATTTTTGTTAAAATGTGTTAAATGTAAACATGTAAACTTACAGTTGCTTGTTCATTTTTACACACTATTATGTCTTGTCCTAACACCACCACCACCACCACCACCACCACCATACATACTACATACCTTCCTATTGCTCCTCCACAACAAGCAACTGTGAATTTTTCAGTTTACATGACTGCAACACATTTCTACAAAAAATAAATGTACTGTATTTATACAGTACTGCTGTAGCTGCTGCTGTTTAGGGTTGTGACATTCCTCCCATGTTCAAAAATGGTAGTGATTGTGCTGGTATGATATGATTGTGAAGATATGATTCCAAACTTGATTGCATGATTCGTAAGTTTGTGATTCCTGTTTCATTAAAAGGGCTGGCCATTTGCCAATTTAACAGATATGAGAAACATTTCATGTCAGATATTTATGGAATATACTTGCATGTGTGACAGATTTTGATAATTGAATTTATAATTTTGCATGTGATGTCTCGCACGATGAAAGAATGTTTAGAAGTTGAAGAGTTTGACAATTTTACTGAGAATCAACTCATCAGTTGCAAATTGTAGACAATCATACTTAAACTTTTGCGAACACGTGCCAAAACATGCCCTTTGCCCGAAGTTCAAATCTGATGTGAACAAGAAACCAATTGTTCAGAGATCTGAACTTATTTACATTTTACATTTACATTTATTCATTTAGCTGACGCTTTTATCCAAAGCGACTTACAATTGCTATATATGTCAGAGGTCGTACGCCTCTGGAGCAACTAGGGGTTAAGTGTCTTGCTCAGGGACACATTGGTGTCTCACAGTGGATTCGAACCCGGGTCTCTCACACCAAAGGCATGTGTCTTATCCATTGCGCCACCACCACCCCTGGTGAGAGAATTTTGTGAGAGAAAAAATTCTGATTTGAGAATTGATCCAAAGCGATCCAGCAAAACTGTATCAATAAACTCTATATGTGTTATGGCCTTTTCTAAGTGTTAAATGGTGTGTGTTTGTGCATTTTTGCGCTTGATCAGAACCCTTCCTGATAGAGAATGGGGTTGGCGGCTCGGAGGTCTTGGAGAAAACACATTTGTCTCCCGGACATGGCTTGTCAGTGCGTCCCCTCTCTCAGAATAGCAGCTCACCAGGGAAACTACATCGTCTGGGCTCAACAGGTACACAAACTAGCCCACCGTTGAAGATCATTTGCATGGACTTCAAATCTAATTTAAACCCGGAAAGTTTTATTTCTGCACTATTTCTAGGTTACTAATCAAAAGTAAGCAGATTTGTGACACTGACTCCTCTGTACAAGTATTAATGTTTCAATCCAGTCGTGGTTTCAGACTTTTGGACCCCACTGTAAACCTTATTCAGGAATGCAATTATGTGAACAAATTATGGACTTCAAAATCTCAGAAGATCTTGATTTTTCACTGATTTGTCTTCTGACTGCTGCCCAGGTTCCGAACGCTTTCTGAGCTCGAGAGAAAGCCCGCGACCCAGTGGACAGGACCCCAACCTGTGGACGGTGGAGGACGTCATGCAGTTCATCAGAGACATCGACCCTCAGCTCGGACCACACGCAGACCTCTTCCGCAAACATGTAAGTGAAGCAAGTCTTGAATTCAGTTTGATCAAATTCAAGGTCATCAAAAGTCCTACATTTATTAAGTGGTATAGCACATCTTTATCATTTTAAGAGGTTTTACATTTTTGGACAGAAAAACAAAAATCACTGTACAGCCTAATGTGATTTCTTAAACTTCAAAAGGCAATAATTTATTTTAAAGTAATTTGAGCATTGCACATTCAAAGTCAAATTGCTGTGCTTTTGCGTGTTCGGAGCAGTTTTGCAATCAATGAATACCACATATTTAAGCCAAGCGATTGCTTATGATTAGGGGTGCACGATATATCAGACACTCTGCCGATATATGTTCATTTTTAATGTTATCTTCCGATAAGAAAATTTGGCCGACATATTAAAGCCGATAAATAATGTATTATTTCCTTCAGCTGAGACACTTCAGATGTGCGCTGTTCGCCATGATGGTTTTGAATAGCTTGAAATATGATTGGAGTCACTTTGAAAAGGAAAATACAGTTAAGTGGCACATGTGCAGCACAAGTCTGTCATATAGGTTACATAAAATTTTAATGAGAACCACTAGTGTAAAAGAAGGTTTTGAATTATTTGCGTATCCCTGTTTTAGCGCGTTGTTAAGGGCACAGTTTACTGGCACATTGACATTTATAACTATGATTGGGACTTTCATATTACATAACATTATTAAGAGAACAGTATTGTATTAAAACTTGCGAATTCTTTGGGTTTAGTTGCCGTGTTTCAGCGTGTTGTTATAGGAAGAGTGCATCCACAACAGGAGTTACACATTCTGACTAGCACGTAACTTAGTTTAAGTTAACTTGTGCGTTTGTGTCGTTTTGTGCAGATTTAAGTTGTGATATTATGTTTATGTTGTATAAATATGATTATTCTCATATATGATGCGTTTCGTTGAGTTAATTAACCCTCTAACGAAGCGCTTCAGTTTACCGTTGTTCGTTCAGCTTCAGCGCACAGCTCAAACAGCAATGATTTTATTTGAAAAAGTAATATTAATTTTAGATGTTTCTTTTTCAAAAACATAAATGCATTATTAATAATAATATCTAGCACTTTTATTTTTCTTTATAAAATGAAATAGCCTCCGCACGGAAAATAATGAAATGATTTTAATTAAACCATATTAATTAAAATAATTTCATTATTGTCCGTGCGGAGGCTATTCCATTTTATTTATCCATAGCATTCTTTATACGCATTTACGCAAGCAATGTTTGTCCAGTGACTTGTTTGAATTATTTAGGCATTGTATTATTTATTTGTAAGGCAATAGATTATTATATTGTTTTGATAAAGAAAGTTGGCCATAGGAGTGTAAAATTAATTTTAAAACTGGTTCAAACAAGGCTACTGTACTGTATATGTTTGATTTATGTAGAAGTGCTTGGCTTGTAAGACATGGCTTTTAATGGTGAGACTTTTTTTATAATCAGGCTCTCAAAGATTATATACAAATTTGGATTTAGATTGAATAAAACATGTCTTAAGTATTTTAAACTTGTTTTACTGGTAAGCAGTATTAAGTCCTCATTAAATGTGTGCCCCAGCCTTTTTAATTAAGTAAAATAATTTGATATAAATCATTTATTTTTAGATTTTATAGGTTTGTAATTATAATTTTTTGTTCAGTTCTCAAAAAAGGTCTTAAAATATCTAAGTATGATTTAAAAAACTCTGCAGATACCCTGGAATAAAGAGATTACTTGAAGTGTTGTCTCGTCTTTAGTTTTTGTTTTTACCTCCTATGATGCCATTTTTAGCCATTTTAAAATCTTAAAATCTGCGCACACCGAATTTTTTTTTTCCAGTTTCAGTAATTTCACCATCCAAAACACATTTCAGGGATCGTAAAAGATTTAATCCGTTGAAGGGATGCAGTCTTGTGTTGGTTTGATGTAGCATGCTGATCGATTTGATCATTTTAATTAGCCTCTGACAAAGTTCTGACAGTGTCACAAGAAAACAATTTGACAATACGTAACATTTTTATTGTAGATAGAAGTCACCTTTATTTATATAGCGCTTTTTACAATACAGATTGTATCAAAGCAGCTTCACAGTGATAACATGAAAATAATACAACACAGTTTGTTTCTAGAAGAAAATTGCATCATCGTCCACCTTAAGTAAGGCAGATCAATAATATTGTTGAATATTAATGTCCCCAACTAAGCAAGCCAAAAGCCAAGGCAACAGTGGCCTTTGTGTCCGATATCCTTTTACACATGAACGATATTCTGTCTTATTTGTGCAATAAAATTCTAAACATTGTCTTGTCTGGATGATACTCTTCTGTTACAGGAAATTGATGGCAAAGCTCTCCTCCTCCTCCGCAGTGACGTCATGATGAAATACATGGGGCTGAAGTTGGGTCCCGCTCTTAAACTCACCTTCCACATTGACAGACTGAAACAGGGTCGTTGACCTTAATGGCACTTGAATGGTTTTCTCTCTGATCCTCAACCCTTTACCCCTTCCAAGCACATTTCAAGATGCACTGCATGCTGGGATCCTTACGTCCCCCAGTACTTTTGCAGGTGTCGGCAAGCTTTCGAGCTCCGCCCGTCTCTTTTCCCTCCCCTTTGTTCGATACTCCCTTTTCTCCTGGTTTAAATGCATTCTGTTATAAATTATAGCACTGTCATGACCGTTTTTATGACGGATATCCTCACGGTTGTTCTCACGTTACATTCACGGTTGTTTTTGTACCGTTCCGGAACATTTCACATGTTTAGACTTGACTGAAGCAGTGAAGTGGACAGTATACAGGCCATTTTTAGGCCTTCATTTTTATGACATACATTTAATTGTATATTTTTTCACCCTACATCAAATAGGGTGTTTTGTATGGCTTTTTTATACAAGACTGGTTTTCTTCAAATAACTCCAGATAAACACTAGATCCCCAATCATGGCAGGGATCCGTCCGGACTGACACCTCAGAGACCATTACTGAACCTCCATACTTTATACACAGCACATTTAGGAATTAAGATGCGGTCACACTAGACTTTTGAGCATGTCAAATTACTTCAGAACAAATATGGGCAACATTAAATGATGTCGCTCTCTATGTCATCTGTTTGAATCAATTGTAAATGACAGATAACAAAACATTAAAATTGTTATATTATCTAGTCCACTTTGCGGGAACCCTGCAAGCTGTACAGCTTTGAAGTCTCTATTCTTTCCATTGCATTGAGCCAAAAGGTCAATCTGTGACATTTAGATACGTTAGTTAAATGTGTTTTTGCTTTACCAATTGTCGGTTAAAAACAAAGCGCAAGAGTTCTTAGCACGTACTTGCATTCATGCGTTCAGATACGTATGAAAGGAAGTCTAGTGTGACCTGCACCTTTACTGCTATTATACGCTCTGCCTGTATTTTATATTGTGTTGATGTTTACATTGTCTTTCTTGTACTTTTTATACAATATGGTAGAGTGCATATGTTGACAGCGTTATTCTCCGTAAGTTGAAATAAAAATACGGAGCTTTTCCTCAGTTTCTTTTGTCTTTTTTGCCTCAGATCTCAGAGTAATGATGTGTGGTTAGTTTCTATGGAATACATACTATGTTTATATTATATTTTGTGGGACACTGTACAAATAAATTCTGTAACACTTGTATACATAACCTAAAAGGAACTTTGCATGAAAAGTAGCTAGTTCACACATTGCATATATTAACCCAAAAGAAAAGTGGCTTTATTAGAACCTTACACTTACATTTTTTTTCTGTTTGTTATAAAAATAACAAAACTTAATTGTTTAAGAGTTTGCTGAAAGTGTTGTGTACTGTATATGTGGAAAGTGTCATGTATGATGCTGGTTCAACACCTTTATCAACCACAGGGGGGCAGAACAGCTCTAAGCATTCTGGCTGAAGAGCATATAGACCAGAGTCTCCAATTGGAACAATTTTAGAAAGATGCTATTTCTGTCCTTAAACAATCTTAAAGAGATTTAATATAAAATATACAATGTTTTGTTTCAACCATGTGAACGTCATGTTTGGTCAGTAAAGCAATATAGCAAACCAAAATTAAAGCAATAGTTGTCAAGAATTACTCCATTTCTGAGTACCACAGCACATAATGAAAGTGCTGTGGCGGTTTTCACTGACAGACATGGGTGCACTATACGTGCCGAGTGGAGGGGATGTCACATACTGTAAATCTTACCACAATATCAAAAAAACAGGAAGGCGCCTTTCAGGGTGCAAAACGTTGACCAAATCCCTCAGTCAAAATCGGTATGTGTGCACAGTATAATACGCGAATAACAGAGTCGTGACTTACAAATCATTCTGTAGTTTGTATTGTGGAAACCCCCTCTCTATCATACTGGCTGTACCAACATGCTAGAAACATTTTTGAGTTTCAGTGTGCTGTCTGCGTGATTACAACCGGTCCAGATTTTAGTCAGACCTTATGTGTTTGCATCATATCTTCAAAACTCTGTGTACTGTGATTAAATGTGCTGGAGTGTTCTGTGCCCTCAAAAAAACAAAAACTGTTTTTTCTCAGGCTGTGCTATTTAGATGTCATTAAGGTCTTATTTCAATGAATATATTATGGAGAAATGGAGTTTAACTGTAAGCAAACACCCACCTTGTCATTAATCATTAAGTGTTTTACATGGTCTACTTTCAAAACTGATTTCATATATCATCAATATAAAAAATAAAAAAAGAATATTCCATGTTCATGACTCTCTGATACTAGCATGTTGCTAACTGCGACATTCTATTAAGCAATACAAAATTTACTGAAATATTCATTTAAATTTAATTTGTTATCAGTACTAAATGAATTGTAATCTACATTTCTCTCACCTCATCCACCATTTCACTGCATTCTGGGATTGCTTTCTTTGTGAAGGATCCATGTGAGATATCTTGGGAAGCATCATAATTAGCCTTTGCGTCTAAGATGCTTTCAAATGCACCTTACTAGGTTTTTGAACAGATCAATGTTTAAATGTGAAAAGGGTGTGATTTCTATGCCATTCACGCCCTGTACTTTTTCCAAACAGGTTTCCTGAACACTCCCCATTCTTCATTGGTCGGAAAAAACAGGTAGCCCTAACCCGAACTCACACCATTGGTTGAGCCACTGTTGCTATGTTGGGCTGGTCAGAGAATTTCCATTTGATTTCAACTTCCATAACCAAAAAATTGCACTTTGTGCAATAAATTCTTGTAGCTATACTTTGGAAATGGTATGAATTGTAATGTTTATCTCATAGACTTCCATTGAAAGTGCTTGACTGCAGATATGTTTTTTTTAAATCAAGCCTACAGACAAGTTGAAATTATTTTCTGTGGTATCTTAATTTGTATTGAATCCAATACATTCCTTGAACATCTCATATCGACTCCACAAAGGACCTCCAAGATGTGTCAAGAAACATGTAAATTCAAACAGATTTTCAGTGTTTGCGGTCACAGCAAGTATAGAATTCAAGAGCATCCAGCAAACTCAGTGGTATTCAATCGGAAGAGCAGACAGGTGCTCTCTCAGCCAGACATGCTACAAATATAAAAATGTGTCTGTCAGACTCCTAGAATATTCTGAATGCTTAGAGCGCCGACACACTGTTGTCTGCCAGAGGGTGCTGGGTTAGTTTCTACCATCTGTGATATGGGTTTTGACCACTTCCAGCCCCCTCTCTGTTTTTACAGCTTTATAGCTCGCCTAGTGCTGTTGCGCATCTTAGAAGCCATGTTGCTCACTGATGTTTCGGAAATGTTGTTTGGACGTACGTCATTTGTCAGCGTGATAGTAATCTCTAGCGGACAATATCAAAACCCACATGGCCTTCTCAGTCTGCTCCTTCTCGACCTGCCAAAACAGTGTGCTTGTGATTCTGCCACAGTGCTCTGGAAACATTCGGAGCACACACTTTGATGACCTCACCTGGATAGCTCGTGTTCAGTGGTGTCCATCTGCCCATTGGTCGTTTATGTTAAAGCCTGATGGTCTCAGAGCTGGGGGATATCGGTAGTCGAGAACTCGCCGATAAGATTAACACACAAGAGCTTAAAGCCACACCTACATACACACACATGCACGCACAACACTGAACAAACAACAAACAGTGCCACTCCTACATCAGCTTGTTGAAGCTGGCCTGGCTGAGAGGTACGCTTCACACAGGAAAATGAATAATTTACACAGTGCCCTTAACTTCAAAAGCCCAAGGCAATAAACAGTGGAAGGGGAGGGGAACGATGGGTGCAGAGAGGAGAGAAATCTCCAGCGATTTTAGCTGTCAAACACTCTCGGTGCCACGGCCTGCCTAAACATGTGTGGCATCATCATTTGCACGTGTATAATTAAGATATTAATATGTGTAAAGACCTGTGATGGATCAGATCATAAAGGTGGTTATGGTAGCTCTCTAAGTAACTAGGTCTAGCTGAAGCTTATCCATCTTTATCAAATTAGGATTGCTAGATGGCAGTCAGGCGAAACAAGAGCAGGAAGTGTGGTCCATCACAATCAATTTCTTGCATACGTTCACACATGAATGGCACGTGGGGTGGGGGGGTGGGGGGGGGGGGTAAAACCAATTGAACTACGAAAAACATGTTATTATTTGAAATACACGTCAGCTGACAGAAGAGAAAACATGTTGATGCGTGTCCCACCCATCTCTCTTTTCCTGTATTTCTCTTTGTAATATGGTGATCTGAAGCTAATAGGCTCATTAGATCACATGCATATAAATAATCTGAATGGTTTTTGCAGCCTGGTGCTATAAAATAACCTTTTAAAGTTCTGTGGTTCTTTAGAAAACCTGTTTCAGATAACATGAGGCCTTCACTTTTCTCTGTTAACAGATGATAACTTGCACTAATATGCTGAATGTAACCTTGAGAACTTTTTTTCAATCCAAAGAACCATATAGCAAAATTAGGAACTCTAGAAAAACAAAGTTCACAGAAAAATTAACGTCTGTCATCATTTACTCATGTCCTTTCAAATCTGTATTTTTTTCTTTCTTCTGTGGGACACAAAAGAAGATATTTTGATCATTAAAAACCAAATCTGTTTGGTTACCAACATTCTTCATATCTTCTGGAAGGAAGAAGGCCTTCAGTTGTACAGGAGGGTGAGTACTAAATGATGACAGAATTTTGGGTGAACTATATTTACATTAATCATTTAGCAGCCGCTTTTATCTAACGCAACTTGAACTATCCATTTAAGGTCCTATATAGCACTTTCAAAGCATGGTTCTTTATGGAACCTTATAAAAAGGGTTCTATTTAGCACCAAAAAGGCTTCTGCTATTGTTACAAGCCGAAGAACCCTAATTTGGTACTGTTTAGAACCATTTTTCTTAAGAGTGCAGCTTTTAGTATGAATATGTTAGCCTTAAGGTTGTGAATAAGCTGGTGTGTTCCAAAACAATGACAAAATTCACATTTAGCAATTAAAACTTTTAAAAGCATTTAAAACTTACAGATTCTCACTTCTGCTAAAATGGATCACAGATTTTTATGACATCACCGCGGACTTCAGCTTCTCATCACATCTTCTGTCCAATCAAATGCTCTCTAGAATCTAAAGCGTCCCACTCCCTATGCAATAAATTCCACCTGGCCAAAGCGAGCGTTGACATGTCACGGAGCAATATGGGTTGGAGATATGTGTTCGGTTACTCAAACGCTCGAGTTTTATTACATTTTCCAACTGTATGAAATGGCTAGAATTTATTCACACCTCTACAATTACTGAATCCAACGTATCATCAGCATTCGGATTCGCTTCCATGGTGCTGTCAAGTACGACTTGCAGTCTGTGAGGTAAACTAAGGCCGTGTGTCCACCAAAGCATTTTTTCACGCGGCTGGCGTATTTTACCAATTGTTTTTAATGGGAGCGCCGCGTTTTTTAAACGCCATGAGCGTAACGAGGCGCTGAGCAGTTTTTTTACCGGTCACCGAGAGTTGAAGAATGTTAAACTTTGGGTAAAACGCAGCGCTCATCACTGTCACTTTTTACCCAACCGTCCAATTACAGTGGAGGAGAGGCGGGACTAATACCACACCGACCAACCGCCACATTCTGCTTGTGCAATGTCAACAGATGACAACAACAAAATAATTGAAAACAAGAGCCAGAGAAAATACGTTACATTGTATCGACATTTTAGTATAGAATCAACACAGAAACAAAATATGTGTGAAATGAGATACTAGAAGTAACACTTTCGCGGATATTCCATATCATAACAAGCAAAGCGTCTCAACTGAAAAAAATGCTGCGCTGCCAAAACGCTCTCAAGCGCCCAAGCTAGGTGTTTTCAGCAGAGCGCCTATCATTTTCAGCTGGCTAAAAATGCTTTAGTGGACACACAGCCTAAATGCTATTGGCTATTTGAAAAGGGGGTGGAGCCATTCAATATCTCCCGTCTTAGTTTCCTGTTTCAGAGGAAATTACGTCAATGTCAACGCATCATACAAAGCTGTGCGAACCAAAGCACTTCAGTGGGCCTTTAAGGAGGTGTGTTATAAGTGATAACGCCAAGTGGAACCGCAAAGGATAAATTTGTGCATATGAATCCCATGCCACGTCAAAGATATTCAAAATAAAAGTTCTAAACTTCAACTAACTAGTTTGTTGGTGGGCATAACTTGTATTTAGATGTCTTCCAAGGCTTCGCACACAAATACGAACACACAGAATTACCAGTTCGAATCGTTCTGATGAATCAACTGAATGAACTGAATCCATTAGATCGGCTACTGTACCCACATTCAGCTGCTGACTACTCATTAACCGACCTGCAATGCGTTGCATAGCGTCATTTCTTCAAAAACTGTTTGATGTAACCATTAGGCTGCTCTTGCTGTGCTGTCAGATGTTGTTTGCAGATATTTTAATAAAATGTCTCGCTATATTTTGTTCTTGGAACAACATATCATAGAAAAAGAATTGAATTAGTAAACACCTTAGCCACAAACTGTTGTCAGGAAAGCCCTGTGTAAGAAAGAGAGATTGCTGACTCTATGACATGCTGTAAGAGGGGGTGGTCTTCAGGATCCCTCATGGCTACTGGGTAAAACCCTAAAGAATTTCCCACACTACCTATCTCAATTTCAGTAAGTGTTTTTTTTTTAACAAGACATTTCTTGTTTTACGACCTTGTCATTTGCTCATTCTAGTGAATCGAAGGTTGTTCAGAGAGCTCACTCAGAAAGAACAGTAGGTGTGTGTTCATGTGTGTGTTTAGAGATTATTGTGGGTGGCCTCAGAGAGAGAGAGAGAGACAGCAAAAAACAGTCAACAGTAAATGTCTCCTGTCACACCCTTCTTAGCGTATGTCTAGTCTGTTTCTCAGAGGTGGATTTACACCAAGTGTTTGAGAAAATATGATGGCGTAATAGTAAAAGGCTTTAGCATTCCAAGTATTTTTCAAAAACATTAGAAGTTAATTATGATAAATTGCTGTTCTGTCGCGATTTTCTCTGTGCAAAATAATCCGCTAAGAACTGAAAGTAATAATCGGTCACACCCAGTTCCTAACAGACGGATCAGTGGTGCCATCTTGGGCCTGGCCGAGGACGCCCAGAGATTTTGCTATAAAGTTCACTTTCACACAATAGTTGCATGTTCCATTCCCTAAAAAAGTAGCCACACACACCTTCCCTCTCCCTCTTGTGCTCATACACCTATATTTATCTTTTTAAATTGTAAAGTTCATGAAGACAGCTGAATTCCCCAGAGGTGAGATTACAGAAACATCTTTGAACTGAAAACCCCCACCGTTCAAAAGCATGCAGTAGAGTTTCTTTTGAACTATTTCTGTCTATAAATGTTGGATTAAATGTCACTTGGCACATGTCACCCTTGCAACTTGTTTACATTGTACTCATGTACAGTACAAGCATCAAAACAGGCCATTCTACGAAACAGGTTTCAAAAAGGCCTTAAACATTCCGACATAGAAAATGTTTTTAAGTCTTAAATAAAATAAAAGAGAAACAATAAATATTAAAATATGTGCAGTACCATTCAAAAGTTTAGGGTCGGCTTTCTTCGTCTTTGAAATTAGTCTGTTATGGAGATCTAAAGGCTCAATCAGTGAGAAATCAGACAAGCATGACATCCTGAATGAGAATCTGTACTTTTTCAGTCTGAACACACTACAGGTTAATCCACAAGCACAACATTAGGCATCTAATTTTGCTGCTTATTGGTCCAGGACTATAAGCACAATGGATTCACATCAAGATCATCTAAAGGAAAGACCATCTAAGGAAAAGGGCAACTCAAGAACAAGTCAGAGACTAAAAAACAGTGTTGGTTTTGAAAATAAACAGGGTGGAGCCAACACTGAAGCACTCCAATGGTGTCTGTTAGTTCATTCTTGGCAATTTACCTTCCACAGGCATTCGTAGATTGTATTATTAAGGCTTATTTTGATACCACAGCAATCAAAGAGGAACCCAAGTGCTACTACCAAGTAACCTCAATTGACTTTCTTCAAGCCCTTCCTCCGCCGAGGAGGAACAGGAAGTGACAGTGGAGCGTTAACGGCTTGTCACTGCAATCTTCACCCTTCCCCCCCGCCCGAACCCCCTCACCACAGCATGTCCGTAAATGGACAACATTTTGCCCTCCGTTCCCAGGACAAAATGCACAGACCCAGGGTACACACAAAGCCTTGTAATGTCAAGGTAAGCACAGATTAACCTGGACAGTTTCCACTACCTCCCCCATACACACCTTTACATCTGAAATTAGGTAAAAAGTTCTTGCTTTAAAAGCAGACGGATAAGAAAAGACCAAATAAAGCATACGCACAAATGGACAAAGTAGCTATTTGAGTGCAGTTCAACCACTTGAAGCATGAAACTAGTTTGTTGTTTTAAACCAAAAAAGGTTGGTAAGTGGAACCTGTGGTGCACCAACGATTCTTAGAACTGTCGCTAACCTAGACAACATCTCTTAAACGAGAGTCATAGTCACGGTTCCTCTCACTTTTGCACATTTCAGTTTTAACAGTTAAAGGGATAGTTAACTCACCTTCATTCTTTTACAAACCTTAACTTTCAGAACACAAAAGACAGTTTGAAGGATGTTTTTGTCCTTACAATGAAATTCAATGGGGTCCAAAACAACATTGGACCCTATTGACTTGAGATGGAAAACCCCCCTATCAGACAGTCTCAATATCTTTTCTGTTCCACTAAAGAAATGCATAAAGTTTTGGAACAATGATCCCTTTAATGATATTGCTAAATAACTAGCAGAGGAACTGCTTTAAAATTAGAAAAGATCTTAGATTAAAACATAAAAATGTTGACATGTTAAACCAGATGAAGCTAATCCAAGTTTTATATTCTGTAACTTTTCCATTTGCTGTACATATACCTTCCTTAGAATCTTTCACACGCCCCTTTTCGTTTCAACAAATAAGATAAGAGATTGATGAAAAATTAGGCCAGAGTTAAAACATGGCCATCTTTATTACAAGTCACACATAGGTTTGAGCCCTCCTGGACTGTTAGGGGTGGGGTGGGAGACAAATAAATAAAAGCAACTTGATTTAAGGCAATTCTAAAGCTTAGACAGACCATTGTATCAAGACAGGCATTAACCACTATTGTAAACAAGCTGTGGTTTGGGTTTACTGAAACTTTACCGTCCAACAAAACATTAGACTTACAGTTTGAGTCAGATGGACAAAGTTCTGGGTCTAAATTATCATAAACAATTCAGCAATCCCATTCTGGAAGTTTCCATAAACCACAGGCTCTTAATGTCATGGCTGTTCTTTTGTTCTATGTTAATACATCTGATAAGCAATAAATAAATACATTTTTAAATGTAAAACTGCATTGAAGACAAATAAGGTTTGAGTGTCTTTACATTGCACCAAGTTCACAGTTCTGAAGAGTTGTTACATTCATCCACGGAACACTGCCCAGCATTCCAGCCAGAAACAGAACTGTAGTCCTGACAGGAGCTTTACCACCCGTTTCGGTGGACAAAGCGCCATCTGATCACCTCTTGTCTTGGTGATGGCAGTCACAAAAAAAAAAAAAAAAAAAAATCATCAAAAGAGCAACTTTCTCTCGCCTCCAAGCGTCCATACGGTCCGGCCTCAGCAGCTTACGGTGCTTGGCTGTTGTTTGCTCACAAAGTCTGAGATAAAGTCAAACTCGTTCTGTCCCAGGAAGAGTTCGGGGAGTTCCTGCACCCTGTCCAATCCTAGCTCCATAACCAGCGATGTCAAAACCTCTTCGTCGATCAAATCTGCGTCCATGCCGTTGAGACTGAGAGCCGGGCCGGCCATATGCTGCATGTTGCTCAGCTGGGCCTGACCCATGCGGAACTGTGCCCCGTTCGCCAAGTGGTTGCCGTTCATGTGTCCCAGCGGGTGTCCATGGTACTGCGTGTTGAGTTTCTGAAGGTGCATGCTGGCCATGAGCTGTTGGGAAGTGAGACCCCCAGTCATGTACTGTTGTTGTTGTTGCTGCTGTTGTTGTTGCTGTGGTGGAGGCTGTTGCTGCTGTGCCTGGTGCATGTGGTGGTGCTGCTGTTGATGCTGCTGCTGATGCTGCTGTTGTTGATGCTGCTGAACATGATGTTGCTGCTGCTGCCCCTGGTTGTTGTACATCATGTTCGACTGCATTTGGTGGTGACCCATCTGTCCATTCATAGGCCCCACCATGTTGGCCCTCTGGCGCATGGCGGCCTCCATGTTTCCCTGAGGCCCCGCTCCATAGTGCATCATCTGTCCGTTGGGCATGGCTCTCAAGCCGGGCTGGGGTGCGTGCTGCTGAGGGCCTGCCTGCAGGCCTCCATTCATGCCCATCCGGTAGCCATGCAGACCCCCATTTCCCTGGCCGTGGTTCATGGGCATCATCATGTGCTCTGCCATAGAGTTTCCTTTTATTAAAACAAATGAGATTAGACTTAGAATTGAACTGGTGACAACAGAAAGAAGTCATTTTACGCTCAGCCAAAAATCGATATAAATTAATATAATGCAGTTTAATTAGCCACATAATTGTTAACATTCAGCAATCATATTCAGCCTCTTATTGGACAGGTAGGAGAGGTGTTTGACTTTTTTTAAACCCTCCAGCCCACCTGACTACCCACTCAACACACTACAACCTCTTAAGATCCAATGGTGCACGTCCAAACAACACTTTTGAAATTGACTGGGGTATTATTCTCCGTTCTAAACCGTCCACACACATAGCCTTATCTATTTGCCATCTAAATAAATGCTAAGTATTTTTAAACACTGGATCTAAACAATGAGGATATCTGAAAATACATTTTAATAAAACCATTAGTTCTGTTTGAAAAATAAAAAATAAACGCCCATTCTATATTACAACCCTGTACTTTACACAAAGAAAAATCAAAGAAAGCAAAGCATAAATCCAAAGAAAGTCACCGTGCAGTCAAGCAAACAATGGATCTGCCACCCTGAGCTCTAAAGCATTGGCGGTGTCTCAAAATCTAGCGAGCTGCCTACCTAGATAGCATTTTGGGCACCACGGTCGCGTGCAAACGCTGCACGCGCTTTTGACGACTAAAATGCTTTCTAGATAGGCAGCATGTGTTTTGAGACACAGTCCGTGAGTTTCTCAAGCGTTTTGAATGTCTTACCCCGTGTTCTATGATCAGTGACTCCGCCGCGACAGGACAATTGAGCTTTATCTGTTAAAAAGCCTCTGAAGATTTATACTTTATATTCCACAAGGTGAAGCTTCATACTCCAACGGACCTACATACAAAAGAACGCTGCTCACTATCTTCAAACGAGTGTGTGTTTTCTGGGTCAACTCCACGGGCTTATATACATGAGAAAAGCGAAGAGGTGGAGCTATCGTTCACTCTCTATCCTTTGTTGCCATTGGCCCTGCTGCTTAATATCAGTGTGCAAAGAAACCCCTAGCGGTTTCTGTCAAACACTGGCCAATTTCTGTCCACAGATTTGGGTTGTTTTTCTGTTTCTGATTTAAAGTGAAGAGGAAATCCCTTCAGAAGAAGTTGATCTGTGTGATGTTAAGTAAAGCTAGATAGATAGATAGATAGATAGATAGATAGATAGATAGATAGATAGATAGATAGATAGATAGATAGATAGATAGATAGATAGATAGATAGATAGATAGATAGATAGATAGATAGATAGATAGATAGATAGATAGATAGTGTATATATAGATATAGATAGATAGATAGATAGATAGATAGATAGATAGATAGATAGATAGATAGATAGATAGATAGATAGATATGTACAATCTT
This sequence comes from Leuciscus leuciscus, assembly GCF_965113295.1. Lineage (NCBI taxonomy): Eukaryota > Metazoa > Chordata > Actinopteri > Cypriniformes > Leuciscidae > Leuciscus > Leuciscus leuciscus. Next base: position 9,737,610 of record NC_138744.1, read on the forward strand.
GAAGCTGAATATATACACACTCACACATATATGAGTGCGTGTGTGTGTATGTATAATGTACTGTTGCAATGCAATTAAAGCTTCTTGTATCGGAATCTAGATAAATATCTGGCATGCAAACATGAGTTTTGGACTAATAATCTTATTGTTTATCTGTAAAAGTCCTTACATGTTGTTCTCCAGAGCTGTTTTTGTTATGGTCGGTGTGAGTGCTTATACATTAGTGTGAGTGTGTGTGATCTGGCGGCTCTGTGGCAGTCCATGTGACCCAGCGCTCTGCTGTGCCGTGTGCTGGGTGAGAGAGAGGGGAGGGGAAAGGAATGCTGGTGCTATTCTGGGCCACCGGCTGAAGTGGTGGTGGTGGTGAGCATGCAGGCCTGGGCTGCATGTGTAATTTATTGGAAGTTGCAGATCACAAGGTTAATGGTGGGATCGCTTCCTACCTGTTCGGTTCTGAGGATCTTAATGAAGACACTGTAATGTAGCAAGACCCAAACTAGGCCCTGGTCACTTGCTCCAAACACAACAACACTGGGCTTGTCTGTTTGGGAGAACAGGGAATCAACATCCTCTGTTTGGTCACAATAGCTCTCTGTTTACCCAGAGGTCAACACTGGTCAGAGCAGAACCTCACACCTCTGAAGAGTATTATCTCTTGACAAATTAACATCTCAATTCCAGTGTCTTTGTTTCGTGTTATTGCCAAGATCATGGGTGTAATTTGTATGATAATCTGTTAGCACCTTCAACAGCTTGCTGCATTTCTAAAGTGTTAAAGACACATTTTGTGGTGTTAGAAGGTATGTGACAGAAGTCACATCAGTTTTACATCATAGCTCAAGACAAGTAATCATGATAAGAATCAACTTTTTTTTCACCTATTGCCCAACTAAAATATTCAGCTTGTACAGAACTGAGCAAGATTATCTTCAGCAAGACCAGCTAGTTCTTCATTGTTCCTTCCATGTTTATCTGGAAATGAAAGGTCATCTTGAAGCAGAGTTGAAAACTGTGTTTATAGTATATTGGGCTTTCTCATGATTATAATACTAGTCATGTGATTATGGATCATCTGGCATCACCATATTCAAACTCCTTGAAGAAAACTGCTCTGTATCGAGCTTCTGCAACCTGAAGCATAAAGAACATACCTTTTCAAACAGTTACTAAGGAGGCATGCTCAAAGAAATAGGTCAATTATTTGCTCTATATTATTTCTTTCATTTTTCTTATAGTTTTATATTGATTGTTATGGTCCTTGGTATTTTAATCACTTTAAAAAAGCTTTAAAAAGTTTCCCACCATGCTTTTCCATCACTCATTTTATATGGTCCTGTAGTGCGATAAATGCAGTTCTGGGGGAAACGTGTTACAAGTAATGTGAGATACGTAATCAGATTACTTTTTCCAGTTAACTAATAAAGTAACACATTACTAAATTAATTACAAAATATCTGAGTTACTTTTTGAAATAAGTAACGCAAGTTACTTAGTTTTCCCGTCCCCATGTTGAGAGAAAGTTCAGACGTTGTGTGCGCTGTGTGAATATGATGGTTTATAGACTACATGTGAGCATGCATTTACTCATCTCATTTCCACAAAAACAGATTCAGTGTTCCTCAAAATGAATAAAAACAATGAAACGCAATCTTGCAATAATTAAAATGTTAATACATAATTTATGTATTTAATCTCACTTTATTAATGTCTGTGCTGTTGACCTGAAGTAAGAGTCTTCTGCCGAGTCATTTCAGTTTTGATGTGAAAGGGCCTTTACATTTGCAAGAATAGAACTTTTGTTATTTTGTTATTAAAAACAAACAAACAACCAAGTCCAGCCCAGGCAAGAAAAAGTAACGCAAAAAATAAAATAACGTAGTGCATTGCTTTCCATAATAAGTAACTAAGTAATGCAATTAGTTACTTTTTTTAGGGAGGAACGAATTACTTTCCTCAAAACTGGACAAATGAATTTTAAAAGATAATATATTATAAATATTTAATTAATTGATACAAGTCTTTGAGGGGCCGTTAATCGATATCGTTTTCAACTAAAACGTGTTTTGGGGGCCTGAAAATGCGAACTTTTGAAAACGGGTTTCAAAGTGCTCGTTTTTGAAAACGACACTGTTATCTTCTCCGTGTAAACTATAAAACCAAAATTTGTGAAAAAGTGACATGATGCACATGCATATTACGTGTTCAGTCTTTATAGGCGTATAGTGTTTCTTCACAAAGTGACATCGCCAACTTGTCTGGCAGCATAACACAGCATTTGAGTTGTTTTTGCAGATCTGTGTGAACGGGGATCATTTTGACAATGTTGTCATCTATAGGCTACACGAAAAAATTTTAATACATCATTGTTGGGCAAACGTACCCCTTAAGTAATAAAAATCACAAAAACAGCATGTCACACCACATGGCATGTTATCTTCTCTAAACCTTTTAATGTTAATTACTCCTTTTTGAAATTTTTGTTGTGTCTTTATTTTATATTTGGAGTTGCACCCCAGTCAAATTAGCGGCAACTTTGCTAATTGGATCCAAATAAAGAATACACAAAGACTTTCACCAAGCTTGTTTGTTTGTACAGTGTAAGATCTGTATTTAATAATCATTTATCTGGAGTCAGGTGTTCTGATTCTGCAACAGAATAAAGCAGCTGTGGTTAGAATCAATATTTTACTGAGAATAATCACACCACATATTCACAATTACCTGTGCATTAGACCTCATCCGCTCCTCGGGGCAGACGCACAGTCCATTGAGAACTCAGCTGTGGCGGCGTGTTTACCTACAATGCCACAGCTCTGCAAGGGTGTAGATGTAGACATGGAAGATTAAAGTCTATTGACACACAAACAATTCAAAACATATGATTAAGCCTAGACATGCCCGTGGATATCAGCAGCACCACAGCCCTAAAGACTTGCCCTACAGTTAGTGGTTTATCGCCCAGCTTATACACCTAGTTTGCTGGCTTGTTCGTACAGTGTGTGTGTGTCTGGCCAGCCAGCCGCGGGCTCGTCCTCCCCCACACCTGATTAGCAAAGGCAAGAAGCTGGAGGAGGGGCCAGCCAACTGCCACCAAGAGCCGCTGCTAGAGGACTCAAGAGAGGCTAAATACAGTTGATAATGAGACTGTAGATTGTGTATGTAAATTTGACAGCTTCATCAGACTAGTTCCATTTACATGTTCACCAAATAATTATTGTTTGTTGTGGAGATGCTAAGCTGTAGGCTTATTACATAGCCTACTTTTTGTAAATTCACATTCTTGAGCTCATTCAGAATGACTCGTCAGTCCACATTATTCCAAATAAATAAAGTTTGGCTTCAAATATCAATATATATAATATATTATAACTTCATACTCTTCCTATGAAATGATTTTGCCTTATGCTGATGTCACTTTAGGACTTTTGGCCCATTGGATAACCAATAGGCCTATTAACCAATAGACAAATACCTGTTGTAGCTCACTCTAATATTCTGATATGCACCACAACTTTTCACGGTAATTCCTGAAATCCTGTCTTACAGGATTGAATTGCTTGTATAATTTGGAAATACACACCCATCCAAAAGTTTGGAGTCAGTAAGATTTTTTTCTTCTTTTTTTAATGAATGAATGAATGAAAATGTTCAGCACAGACAAAGAATCCTGAAAAAATGTTTCACGTTTTCCATAAAAATATATGAAGCAGTTTTTCAACATTTATAATAAGACATGTTTCTTGAGTCTCAAATCAGGATATAAGAATGATTTTTAAAGATTCATGTGTACATTCATGTCCATCGCAGTAATAAATAAAATTTTAAAACATAATAAAATGGAAAACAGTTTTAAATTGTAATAATATTTCACAGTATTACTGTTTTTACTATATTTTTGTCAAATAAATGCAGGCTTTGTGAGCATAATTAAAAAAATGTTGTCTTCCCAAAACATCTTCCCAACCCAAATGTTTGAACGGTATAGTGAACATCACATTGTGGAAGTAACAAGAATAAATCATATGGTACAGCATGCTACAGCATATGAACGAGTTTGTTGTTTGTCACTCAGACACTTTGCCCCGCTTTGCTATGAGAAGATCAGACTCTGTTACAGCCACCCCAACCCCCTCCAACCCAGTTACAGAAACACTTCACTATCTACCTTGTTTATTTAGCTCCAAAATGACCCCTTGCTCTCTCTCTCACAAGAGTTGAGCAGCTGGATATTGGTGCAAAGCTGTTGTTTTCAACCTTGTTTTCAATAGGTTTCTTAGTAAGGGCTGGGAACTCATTTTCATCAGTATCCCGGCATAAAGTTTTGACAAATTGTAAGAAATATGTGTCAACAAGGTCACATCAGGTCAGGGTTTGGGTGCTGGCTGCCTTACAAAGTGCACTCCCAGTAAATACATGACGCAATTATGAGTTGCAACAGTTAGAATATAATTTAGCTGTGCGATTTGTTGTTGACTCCATGGAATGTTTGGTAATGCCTTTAAAAAAAGCTAAATAAGTCAGAGTATTAAATACGCAATGACATGTTTTTTTGTTTTTTTTACATGGACTCATCATAAGGTATGATGGCTGTAATCTAACAAAACCTTTATCTTGTGATTGTGACTTGTCCCCATAACTTGCAACGCCACAATTATAGGGCATAGTTCAGATTTTCCCAAGACTGTACAGTATGACAGCAGGAGCAGGACCTTCTACTGTTTCACCAAAACAGAAACACACCTGCTGGGCTTCAGAGAATCTTCTCCCCACCCCCACTCATCCAACCCTTCCCCCAAGACCCTGCATATCCATAATGCTTTGTCTAATTCTACAGATCAACTTCTCCTGAAGCACCAAGACTTAACACACACACTTAACAAAATAAAGAGTGTTACCACCCACTCCAGACAGGGGCCATTGAAGGAGTTCATCTCAGTGCTCTAGAACCATCAAAGGCGTTACCTTCTAAAGCTTAGTGGTTGGCCCATAATCACCAAGCTGCCTGTTGGAGCATTTACAGATAATTAAAGAAAAGATGTTCTATTTTGTTGATTGCTTCAGCGGTGAAGTTGTAGCCTACTTGACATTTTGCTACATGCAGACATTAGTGCATTGGTGAACCACAGTTCTGGTGGTTTCAGCACCTGCAGACCCAGTTTTGTTCACGCAAAACAATCTTCAAAGTTTCAGTTGTGATGTGTGCACCATTTTTGCATGATACCCTCTCAACTGCACAGCTGACTGGAGCAGCTGTTAAACCTGTGCAAATACAGGTCCCATTTTGTTGTTGTTCTAAAGGTGTGTGACTCAGTGTTTATGACTCTCACTGTATACAGTGGAGCGGGATTAGACAGAAGGCATTGTGGGTGCCCACGGCCTTGAATGTACAACAACCAGATGGTCCTTGAAACTATTAAACAACATGTTTTTTTTTTTTTTGATGTTGCCTAATCCTGTGTTTGCCTAATGTTGTTTGTATATATATACATATATATATATATATATATATATATATATATATATATATATATATATATATATATATATATATATAACAAAGCTATTAACAGAGACAAAAAAATTAGTAAATAAATCAATCAATGAATAAATAAAGAGCATGTAAGGAATGTTATTTTTGTGGGAAAAATAAGTTCCTCTAATATGTATATATTTATTGTGTGTGAGTGAGACAGATACATATATTTTGGTTGAGTAAATAAAAATTGAGGATACAGATATTTAATACAGATATCTTTTTTTCATGCTAGGTTAATTTTATGTTATAATAATCTAACAGTTCTCAAAAAAATGTTGTCTATAATGCTTTAAAAAGTCACGAGGCAGCTGAGTGCACCATATTCATGGAAAGGGTTTGAACCACTGTTAATTATTAATGTTCTTCAGAGACATATAAACAGGTGTTGATATATGTAACTGAGTTTTTTTAATCTTTTAATTGAGCTGAGAAGGCACCATTGCATTGTAACCCAGTTTTTTCCCTGATTACTGTCACACTGAAATCTCCCAATTCTATGTTAGATGTCAAAACCACCTTGTAAACTAGAGTGCAGTGCTCTCAGTTTTATTTTCCTGTCATCATCGAACAGCGAAACTAAACTTTGATTCTATCTCACTTGCGAGCCTTATTTTGTGTTGAGGTGGTGAAGTGGCTGTGGGGGTGGGGGTTTGTTATTGTTCAGACTTCTCATACGAGAAATGTCTATAAATACATGCAGTGCTTCCTCTTGGCGTACAAAACGCCCCATCACTGGGAAGTGGAGGCTGCTGGACATGGTGAGTCAGGGCCATGGGATAGGACAGTGGGTGGATACACAGACTCGGAGGAAGAGTCTTTCTCTTTTGCACGGGAGGGTCTTGTTTAAGGGAGCAGCTTTTGACTTCTCTAAACCCCTTTTAGAGAACGCCACATCCTGTTGAAAGAAGCCCTGAAAATGAAACTAGAATGATCATCACAAAATAGAGCAGGATAAAAACAAAAATTAATAAAATATTGCTAATTATTTAGAATGGTGGTCTATACTGTACCTGTTCAGAAATACAGTGAACTGTTAAATGGTGTTGAGATTCCCTTTCCACGGTTAGTAAATCACTGTTTACTAGGTACTGACAGTCTTGATTATTTATGGGTTATGGAGACAGGGCTATCCATCAGTTCTCATTCTGTGGATACAGGGCAAAAGCCAGTACGGGAGATCAATGACATGCCATTGTGCTGTCATATAGGTTTGTTTTTATTCCAAAATATTCAAAAGCTCAGCAGCAAGCCATAAACACTCTCCAAGCATTAAAGTAGCTGCATCCTTTATTAGTATTAGTACTGTAATACAAATTATTTTATGCAAAGGCAAACTGTTTTTTTTTTTTCTTGGCACAGGGTACACAAATACTGACTTGGTATAAAATAAAATAAACTTTCAGAAACCGTTGGAGCTTGAGAATGGGCCTTATTACTTTGATTTATTAATCAACAAACCCCTTTAATAGACTTTACAAATAACACTTGTTTCATAAATAAGTATTCAATATTGTTAGGGAATGGGTTTGTGTCATACTAACAATTGCAAAATAAAATAAATGTTTTGGAACAGATTTAAAGTGTCATATTAATTACAAATTGAAACTAGGCTCAATGTGTCATAAAAGAGAACCATGATTACGAGAAATAGAAAGTATGAGCGACTTTAGAGGTGCGTTATGAGGAACAAGGCAGTGATTCCTTGCCTTGGAAACTCCAATTCGCATTCAGTAATGCCACGATCTTGTGAGTGTCATGTTTTTTTCCCAAAAATGACAAGAAATGGTCGTATCTGCAGGAGCTGGATGTGATCTTTAAATGTTTGATGATATCCAATTTTTTTGTGTCATTCAGGGATTATTAAACCGTGGGTATTTTTCACAGGAATTTCATTACTGGAGTTTTGAGCTGTAAAGGAGGGTATTTGCATATGAGATGTAATGGAGTACAATGGTGACATTTTACTTTAGCCATTGTTTGTTGACATTTGAAAACGGCCATATCTACCCATTGTGTAATCGCATTGAAAACCACCACACGACTGGGAAACCCTTATAATAGTTATTTTGACACTAGTTAGTAACGATTAAATAGTTGCTATTATGAATTAACTTCAACTGAATTGAAAATGAATGAATTGACTGACGTTTAAGATATCTTTATGCCGTTTTGACTTTCGCTTTTCACAACAGTTAATCATTTTATTTCTCAGCTTTTCCTCCAATCTCTGATCTGAAGGCATTTGGCATAAAGCCACGATTAAAGATGGCTGGCAGCCTGAATAAACTGAGAGAGTGAGAGGAACCTGTATGGATAACAGATAAGTATCTTGCGTGAGAATCCACTGGAGACGAGACGAGGTGGGAGAGAGAGAGAGAGAGAGAGGGAGATGAGTTGAGCGTGCAGCGACGTTAAGAATGCTGCATGAATCTTTTATTATCCCCTAGCCCAGTTAATGAGGTGGTGCTTCTTTAATAATTAGCGGGGAGACTGAGGCGTATTTCCATAGCAGAGCCTAAGGATGCAGAGGGCATCAGGGACGCAGTGAAGAATGTGGGACGCATCAGAGACTAGCTGGAAACCACACACAGAGTTGCGAGAGAAAGATACATGTGTTTTCAGATGTATGTGTGCAGAAGGTTGCATGTGTGCTTGAGCAATGATCACTTCATTTTGAAAAATCTTAGGGAGTATTTACACTCGGTCAGGATAAGACCCATCCTAGATGCCTCAGGAGGTAGTTTGAGACAAAACCAGATGCATTTTCAATTGCGTCTCGGTTCAGGCCACATATGTAAACTTTACTCCCCTCAAATGGAAATATGTCATTCGGAAGTTTAAGAGCCACGCAATCCAAATGTGGATGAGACACATGGGTGGAGAAACCACAAAACTAAAACACTAATTGAAGCCAAGAGAGTGATAAACAGAAAATGTAATATCCGGCAGCATCATCACGGAAATGAATGCAGTTATACATATAGTGTTGGAAAAGTAGAACGAATTTATATCCAATCACATTTATGTAAGTATATGGAACATGCATAACTAGACATCAATCTGATCAATCAAGACACACAAAGTAATCAAATAGGCCCTATGAAGTTGCAATAGTGCACTTTTCAAGGCTGAAACTAAAGTAGGATTTGTGGAAAAATAAAAAATGCATTTAAAATATAGGCTCAAATGGCACCTGCCACCTTATTACTTGTACTTATTCATGCACAAGTTGTAAGAATGTAAGATCTCTGTACTGTTTCACTTAAACACACAAAAACACACACAACATACAAAAGAACAAGCCAAGAGCCACATTCTTGACACCCAACCCCATTACCCTCCCCCACCAATATACACCCCTCCCCCACGAGAGCACACCGGCCTTCGTTCACACACACACAGATTCTCAGGGGCGGGCTTCACAGCGATGCTAGCCCTCAATGTGTGTGTGTGTGTGTGTGTGTGTATAAGGTGGAGAGGGGGGATGTTTTCTCTTTAGACAGCTAATTGACTCACAGATGTCAGGATGAGCCGACAGAGGGGTGCCAGTGCAACCAGGGGCCTCAATTGCACATGGCAGGGTATCGCGCCTGCCATACCTAGGTTGCCCGGTAAATGCTAAAGAATTACAAAATGACATCAAGATACAAATGATTAAATTAATTGTAAAAAAATCGTATTAAATAGCAACAAAAAGAAAAGAACAGTTAAGTATATATAGGCCAACTTTATTTGGCCTAACTCGTTCAAACAAAAACTTTCATTCTGACTGTCTGACAACCGGAGAAGAACAGAGATATTCACCAGAGAGAAGAAAGTACACGAACAGTCTTTTGAGGTTTATATTGTAGGCCGCATGTTTCGTCTCATGTTTTATTAGCAGTGATTATAATTGATATCTCAAAATGAGTTTTGAAGAGCTTGTGTGCATTTCCTGGTTGCGCCAGCACGAACTGCTGCACACTCGCATGGATGTACACAGGAGATCAACGATTTTTTATTAATACATAAAGGCTTGGCCTATAGAATAATAAATTACATTTTCTGTTTGTTTCTCGCCAAACCCCACCATTTGCCTTCACAACAATTTACAGCACGAACTGCATGGGATTATTTTATGACGCGTTTACATCCCCTTTTAAAGAAAGTCATCATTCTTTGCCATTAAATGACAAGTGTGAGCAGGGCTTTTTGTCTGTGTGTGTTTTACAAAAGGTCAATTTGGGTGAGTAAATAATTACGGAATTTTCAGTTTTATGTGAACTGTCCCAGATTGTTTTTATGATTTTTAAGCCATTCACTGTGTGAATTTTACAGATTTTTTTGTGTAACATGGACTTCACTTGACCAGTTTATGAGATCTTCATTTCACTTTATTTGAGTCATTTGTTTCTTTTATGTAGAATCATCATCTAAGATCTGACCTTTTTGTAAAATCATTCATATATCAGTAGCTACCTATTATCTGCCAGGTTATTTCCAAAGCTTTATGTGTGTGGCAAGCAGGACGGGATGCTAATAAGCATTCCCTGCGCAGCACAGAAGCCTCGAGTCTCATGGAGGAGCTCCGGGAGGATAAAGGTGTTCACCGATTCCTGCCTCCTCCTTCCCTGACCCTTAACTTTGTTACAATGTGATGTATTTGTCTTTCTCTCTTGTAATTCTACACTTATGATACTGCCATATTGTTAGATTGGGTGACGTCATCTGAACTGCCATACCTTGACACACATACATGTACAGTCAAAATTGTCTGCAAAAAAATTGTTATGGCCATGTCACATGTTTTTAACATTATATAATTTTTTTAAATGGAACAAAATACTTCTGGATCCAAGGCCACTGAAAATGTGAGCACCCATTGTTATTTTATTGAGTAAAGAAACCTTACTACGTCTATTTTTAAGGGATTTTTTTGTGCCTGACATAAGATAAGATTATATTATTATAACCATAAAAGTATAAAAAATATAGTTTCTTGATAAATATCTGTCATATAACGTGATATGACGTCATAGTGGCCAGTTCTATCTGTTCCGATGATGTCACAGCAGTTGTTATCAGAAAACTAGAAAATAATCAAAGATCTTGAGCCTCATGAAAAACAAGCGTATACACTCCTACACACTCTCATACACGTATTAAGAAATCCCTGTCTTGTTTTGCAATGCCACACATAGCAAATCCCCTAACCAGACAAAATATCACACACACACACACACACACACACACAAAAGCAAAACCCTCAAACCTTCCACCATTACTCAGTGTGACTGTATGTGTGATTGCAAAAACATGCAAGTGATTGTGCCACAAGTTACCCAAATCTTAGCTGAATGCGAGCCAAAAGTCACGTTGGATGTCGCGTCAACCCTGTCCGCTGCCCACAAGTGCAAAGTTTGTATCCTGTTATTCTACTCGCCCACACCACTGTTGTCATCCTTTGCTAGGAAACTATGGGGGAGATGGCCGGTGCCACCAGCAGGGTTTCACTTCCAGTACTGTGGAGTGAGGAGGCTGGAGAATCTAACAGCACTGAAGGGCATACTGCAGTCATTTTAGTCTTGTTGTGTATGAATGTCATTAAATAATATATATCAAACCAAGTATGTGTATGACATACTTACTTTCTTTGCAAAAATAGGTTTAAAAATAAATAAAAGAAATTGTTCAAAATTAAGACTAAGGGTTTTTGGATAACTTCTAGATGTCAAACATTGTGGTCACAACTAACCTGTGGTTACTCTGCTGGGACATCTCTGTGGGGAACTTGAAGGAAAAATGACTTAATATATCCACTAAGCATGACCTTGGGACCAGCCGGTTAACTGAAACAACTGGTTTAATGGAAAAAAGCTCAATTTAGTTTTGAGAAATGATTTTGTTTTCCAAGTGCAAATTGGTTTGATATTTTGAACCTAGAGCAACGAAATGCAGACAGTTTTAAAGGCATACATGTTTGAATACTTTTTGGAGCAGCTATTCTCTTAAAACAAGTGTTAAATTCAGTTCAGTATCGTTTAAGAATACATATCAACAACATATCTGGTGGATTTATCTCACTGAGCTCATAATTGTTACCTTACTTCACGATGAAACGGAAGTAGCGACAGATCTGTAACAGCTTATTGAAAAAGGTAATAAATGTAGGGCAGATTCTTCCATCCATCAGTTGTTAATTGCATTTTGAGAAGTGGGAGTTGCACTCAACAATGAAGGCGGGTCTGAATTCAGGGTTGCAGTCGATTGTGGTTGGGCTTCAAGCAGACTAAATAATTGGAGAAGTCTAGTGTCGTTTCACCAAAGGATCAAGTTATGACATTTTGATTAAGAATTACAAGGTCAAAAAAAGAAAGAAAAAGGAAACACATCAAGGGATGATTCGTTCATTATAAAGATCAATGAGATGCATTTAGAAAATAGAATTTTCATTTCATGGCAACTTTACAAATGTGTTATCATTCAGGCAGCTTACTATAAACATGTTGACAGTTTAACTAACCTGTGCAGTGCACACTTACGTTACATTATCGTTACATTATCATTACACTTACGTTGAATATCTGTCATTTTGGAATGCAACAACGTACAAAATTAACCTTAAATATATTTATATTTCGCTAGAAATGTTTGAGTTCACATTTACGACAGGTCTTAATGCATGTTTACACCAACAACAATAAAAGTAAAGATAACTATGTCAATACTGTACAACAAAAGTGCATCGATATACCAACAGACAATAATGTTCTGTTTATAATAAGCATGTGTTGCAGTTATGTCGTCTCCTGCTTTAAAAGCTCGAGCTCTTTGAGGTCGGGTGTTTTTTATCCAACAATTCCAACAATATTGTCCCTTTGTGTCATTATCGTTATGGCTGTAGTGTGGATTTCGGAATGAGAATGATTATTAAAAGTTTGTAGTTTGAGTTATAATTTTAGCTATCGTCCATGGTGTGACTGGCTCTTTAGTCATTAATGTCAATGCCCACACTATGTTCTCACATGCTTCGTCATTGGAGTATGTGCTCTTGCATCACAGGAAGTGAATACGAACACTGTGACCAACTGCAAAGCATGACTATCATCATGCGTTTTTTGTACATCTTATTAAGTACATTCAACAGAAACTGTTTGCCTAACTTGACCGGTTCTTGATTCAAAGAAAATAAATTTGTCTAGCAATTAAGTTAAAAGAAAAACACCTCTTTAATTGCACTTTTAATTAGTCACCTTTAATGGTTTTTACATGCTAGACATTGTCTTTATGTTCATGAGCCTAAAGTAAAAGACATAGACAGCATGGACAGTGGAATATGACAATGGAAACCGATAAAGGCATCTACCTCAGCACTATCAAAGTGGATAATGCTTCATTAGCATTCAGCCCCATGTGCACAATGATGACATTATCATCAAAATGAGCTGCAGCTTTGTTGACATGCTGGTACTGCTGGGCTTTCCTGGAGCTTTTGGGAACAGGATGTAGCTGGTAGCTCACTTAACCTCTGGTCTGGCCATAAAAATTGACACAGCTACATGACAAAGCCATCGGTTTGTTTTTTGGTATTGTTATTGCGTGTGTAGGGCCTACATTGTCCTGATGGTTATTATTTCCTGTGATATTGCACAATTACTCATTCTAGCACAGCTCAGGGAAGAAACGCAGAATGTTTAAATTCTGAACATTGAGTCAAAAGGGGTGGGCTGACACATCAAGGTTTCGATTTTCATAAACACACACACACGCACACACAACAGGATTTGGAAACAAACAGGAGGCGGTTACTTCCTCTCGCTGAACACGACGAGACGTGAGAGAGAGACTTCCTTAAAGGGTTGTTCATCTCTGATTCAAAATTATGAATTTTGAACTAATCTGACACTACATTCCACACATGTTTGTTACGCAAGCGATACCATCGCCAATAATTCAGGCGAGAAAATCGATTAGGGAAGCATGCAAAAAAATTTGCTAAAATTGATTGCAAGGCATCGCCAAAAGTTAGACCACAGAGGTTTATGGCGTCAATGATCTTAAGCCGTACATTGTTAGAGTGCTCAAGCCAGTCTCCTTCTGAAGAATACTGGATGGCGAAATCAATATATTGAGTGTCACATGATTTCCTCAGTTGACCTTCACACAGTTTGGATGAATGGTGTGGAGAATCAGTAATGCATAGGCCGTGGCCCATGTGATACCTCCCGATTGCAGCACAAACACATGTTTGTCAATCCTCACAAACACTCCACTATTTGTTTGTCTGCGTCTCTCTGCTGTAAAGGTCTCCCTTAATCAATATGTGCATGTCTTTGAATACTCAATAAACTACACTACACATTACCACTGTCAACTTTTCATCCTAAACTACCATACAGTAAACAACACGTCGCTCTACCAAAGTCAACCAACTTATCAATTTTAGCTTATTAAAAGAGTAATGATTCACTGAAATGATGGGCTCTGTCCCAAATGGCACACTTCATATGCACTTTCGGGCTTGTGGATTTACAATGGCTGCCACATGCCTGTGTCTATTAAGTCCATGAGGCTGTAGGGTGTCCCATTTGTCATTTTAGGTTTCAGAAGGGTGCTTGTGAGCGCCCCCTCTGGGGTCGATATGCACCCTCGATGCGCACTTTTTCACTGAAGCAAGCTCCGTTGCAAACTTCTTCCCAACAGACAAAGCGGCATTACATCACGAAAGTTCGGACTTGTAGGAAGACCGCAAGTGTTTAGGGTGCCATTTGGCACAGGGGCATGGAATGTAGTTCAGAGAGTCATGCTGGGGTGAGTTTCCCAAAGCAAAATATGGTTCCATCATTACCCACACAATTCAACGGACCTGTGGCCAACGATGCTTTTGGGAAACGTACCCCGGGGGTGTGTTCCACTTCACTTTTAGACAAACTCTTGCGAACTTCCCTGCCACCATTTTGAAATGAGTTTAACTTTGTAAAACGGGCATGGGAAATTTATGTGGATAGGCCATTTAATCTTCGATTTTGACAGAGGGAGCGAGTCTACTCTGATGTACACTTCAAGCAGCTCTATATCCCACAATTCAACTTGATTGTGATGTCACAGCAGATCGCACATAACTGTAGGCGAGTGTATGATATATAAATTATTTTGAGGATTAATCGCATAACATTGCATAATATATTAATTATGTTGAAATTAAATCACATAATACTTGTAGCTACCTTATGTTCAAAGTCAAAGTTTATACTACTGATATTTTTTTTTTCATTCATTTTATTTTTCTCCAACAGCTCATAAACCTATAGGACTTTATATATTTTCTCCAACAACTTATACTGGTAAATAAAATGAATTCATAAGTAAAAACGGGTTTAAATAATAAATCAGTTCCACAGCGAATTCCAAGTGATCAAATGCGTTCATCCTGAACAACCTGCAACGTCATCAAACATGGACGCAAAGCGAGTCGCGCGAGTTTCAGTTATGGTGACAGTAAATAAATATAATATTAAGTTTAATTTGTCATACTCAAAACTCCCGAATTGAGTGGTAAATGTTTGTTATTATTAATATGAATATGAAGTTGTTATTGTTTTTATTAATATGAATATGAAGTCCATGTATAGTGAACAGCATGTGAAGTACATATGACGTATACTTGCAGCGAAATTCTGAAGTGTACATCAAATGGACACTTTTCTATCCCATGAGGCCACGGGAGAGGGTGAAAAGCAGTGACAACATGATGAATGTAGTACATCCAAATTACATTCATACTGCACACATTCATACGATGGCCCTGTCCCAAATGGCACACTTCGTCCACACTTGCGTTCTTGCGGACTTACAATGGCCGCCGTCCGCGCGTGTCCGTTAATTCCACAAGACCGTAGGGTGTCCCATTTGTCATTTTAGGTTTCAGAAGGGTGTCCTATTTGCGGCCGATATGTGCCTTTGATGCACACTTTAGCCAAGCTCGTGAGCTCCACAGCAGAAAATGTGGACTCAGAAGAAGATTGCACTTTTTAATGGTCGCGAAGTAAGTAGCGTACTTATTCAAATGTTTTACCTACTCAGAGAGTATGTGATTAATGGTTAAACATTTATTGTTGGATTTTAGTGCACTTCACTTAGTACTGAGGTGGTATACAATGACTGATGGGTATATATTCCTCTCCACTTCCTGTGAAATGATGTATTAATGTACCCATGTTCCGTTTGGAATCTGGAATCGGTCGTGTCACTACACAGTACAAATAAATCACACTGTACTTTATGACAATGAACTACACAACAGAAAACTGTTGTACGAACACATTTTCTCCTCTGTTTGTAGCTGCATTGCTGTGTTAAACTAACATTATGATCTGTTTTAATAAAATCGGTGGAGAAAATTGAGGCGGATGTGTTCTGAAGTGCTTTTCAGGTGTACTGAAAATAGATTGAGAAAGATTAATGTTATAATTTTAGTGATTGTATAATTCTCTTTGACCGTAAAGCCGAGCATAAACGTGTTAAATGGACAGCATTGAGCTGCATGAATAAATCGAGAGGTAGCGATGCCAGATGAGAGAGAGACAGTGAATGGGAGCACGCTCTGTCTATATGTGGGCCGTCACTTGTGTGGATGGTGATTTCCATATCAATATTTGAGAGCTGGTGAATAATTTATGGACTCACTGATACAATGAATGCTGAGCTGAAAGATACTTGCCCCCCAAACCCTCAAGGGTGAGCGAGACACACACAAACCCAGTGGTTGTAATGGTCAGCGTTCATTGTTGAAGGGTCAGTCCTTTCGGTCCAGTCTCTTCAATTCCTCTCTGCGTCGTTGTATAATCTATGGGTTGCTGCTTAGAAAACGTGCGGTCCAAAAAAAGACATCTGCTCAGTAAGAGAATGCCCTAATTATTCATGACCATTTAAGCTTTGAGGAGTTAGTCTGTGTAGCATATGTGTCCTTCTCACTAGCGCATTGTTCGGACCTCACTAGTTAAAGACTTGTTCATTGTATTTTTCTCTTTCCCTGACAATAGTGTTAAGTATTCATGCAAAGGAGCTCTGGATTCTGCCCAGAAACCTATTTTTGGATTCTCTCTTGGTTTCACAGATTCACGTTTTTTTTCCCTCTTCTTGTCACTGCCCTAAATCTTTCACCGTGTATTTGAATTATTTTTTCCCTCTATGTGCCGATCAATTTTGGTAACACATCCACATTTCATACATATTGATATTCCAGTACCTCCTTGGAATTTGCATGTCTGGAATTCTGTAAACCGGATTCTTGTGGCCACCATCACACCCAAAATGCAATCCTGCAGAATCCGACAGGCAGCAATTACAACAGAAGTCACACACACAACTACCATTTGCACCTGGGACATCACCTTGGCTGCAAACAAAGGAGTCTGCTTCTTTGTGTGACTGTACGTGTGAGTGTGTGCTATTGTTGCGCCGCCAACGCCTGTTATTCACAGTTCTCGTATGCATTCAGCCCATGAGAACAACAAATCACTGGTCAGTGTCAGAGGTCAGACTGATTAGACCCATGTTAATGTCATGCTAATGACTGGATTCACTTAGATAACAACAAACACATGCAACTTAGTTCGATATGTTTTAGAGTTGAAAAACATCCCAGAAGATGGGGTTTTCGTGACATGATGATATGTACATGTGTAACATTGCCTCTCATAATTGTTACATGCAACATTGTCAGTGGAGACTCCTCACTGGCCTGTAAAGACCTAGCCTAGTTAAAATGAGATAATCTAACCAGAGTAGCTGTTCTCTATGTTCTCTTTAGTGTCAGCACTTTTTGTATGTCATAATCGCAGTAGTAATTTGAGATTCTGCAGAAAATGTGGGAAATGTGCCAGTAAACTCGCCACCATGATGCTAAGCTGTTTTGGAGAGGCTGCTAAGGTGGTATTAGATGATTGCTATGGTGTTGTGGGTGATTATATAATATTCTGGTCCCTAGATATGGCTCAAGTTTCAATAAATCTATCCTTGCTAGGCTGGTCAGTTTGAGGTAACATTCATGTGCAAAGCACCAACCAAAGTTGTACAAGTATGCTTCGGTTTTCCATTTGTAAGCATACTTCGGTTTTCCATTTTCTGCTAGTATTCATGCTAAGTGCACATTATATAAATGTCATCATCAGCAGGGTGCCCAATTTTTGTGGGGGGGTGGGGGGGGGGGGGGATGTGTAATTACTATTATCCACTAGAGGGCATTTCTCTGTGATGAGTGAAATAATTAGGAACAAACGAAGAAGCCATTTTGCAAAGGAGAGGAGAATAATATTGATTTAGAGCATGAACATAAAAAAAGAAAGAAATTTAATAGAGGATTGAAAAGAGTTTTAAGTTCTTTTGCAGGTAAATACTTTCATTTCCAGGAACTGTTATTTAGTTTTTTTGTGCTTCCCGTTGATGAGTACTTCCTGAGTTGACCTTGGACAATTGAATGGTGAGCCAACAGTGTCTATTTAAGAGAATACCCACACACCATACACTTATAACTCGAGTGAGACAGAATTTAAAACTACTCGGGTAGTAGATTTTTCTTTCTTCTGTCACGTGACAGCTTCTACTTCAAATTTATTTTTGGAAGGATCAGACTTTATATAAGGACAAGGAAAAGACTTTTCGAACTGTGTTTGAGGAAATATTAATTTTATTTGTCATACCAAACTACTGGCCTGACTGTATTCCCTCTTATTTCTATTGATTAAATGTTTGCAAACTCTGATCTCATTTATTTATTGATGGTACCAATACACTACTTTTCTTCCCTCACAAGTTGTAGTGAAATTGCTGTCTCAAATCCTCCTTACGAACAGAATAGTGATATGTTACCTTGCCCATTCAACCTGATCTGTTAATTTAGTCAGCATGAAATAAAAATTAAGCCTATTTGGTTTTTTTATATCAACCGTGCATGTTTCATTTTTAAAAATTCTTTTGACCTCCTAATTTTGAATGCAATTTCCTGTGAAACGGCCACATCTCAAAATCCAATTAAGAACAGAATTAAAGAACCAAAGCCCCGTTCACACCACAGTGACAAAGAAACATTACATTTCAATAGAGAGTTGGCAATTTCCGGCGATGCAAGCAACAGTGAACGTTGACGACAGGATGTAGGCGACGTGACAAAGTGGCCAATAAGAGTGAAGTCAGTGGAGTGCAGGTGATCCGTCACTACGTCCTGTACTGGAGTGTCACGACAAGATGGAGGAGAAGTTCATTTTAGCGATCAAGAACTTTCCTATAGCTTAATTTGTGATTTGTTCATAATTGTTCATACGTATGACATTAGCGAAGTCGCTAGCAGTGTGAACGCAGCTCAAGTCCTTGTCCTGCATTTTTTTCTTACTGATAATCTGTTGCACTGATAATCTGTATGTCACAATACCTAAGCAAAGCTCGCCGCTACTTCCGTTTCATTGTCACTTTAAATTTGTCCATCACATTTACAGCAAAAACCAGCCACTCCAAAGTGAATCCACATAATCGGAAGTTTCACATGAGGGCGAAAGATTTCCCCACACAGATTTCGCTCGTGTTCAAGTTAATCAAGCGAAAATCACTGCGTTGACCAAAAAAAACTGTTTGATTTGAAAGCGACTTCTGTGTGAGGAGTGCTTACTGACAGTGGATCTGTTTTTGCATACAAGATTTCACAGAAATTTCACTAATATGACTGCACCTTTAGAGTTTGTTCAGATCATTAAGCCAAATGAGTAATAATAATAGTGATTGCATCACTAGTATACCTAATTTTGTGAATACCTTGATCACAGTTTTATGCTAATAGAGGAATAGGTGTCCAACTCGTGCTCATCCGGAGTCTTAACAAGGTTTACGATCAATAAACGCATAAACAAACGAGTCAGTGAGACGTAGGCAGTAGCCTGTTGTCAGTCAGCGTTTTCCCCCCAACAAAAGAAGCTCCTTCTGCTCATCTGCTTCCAAACTCCCACCCACCCCCAACTCTGCTCAAGTTGCACTCCCTGCATACCACTTACTTTTCTCTCTCATTCTGCCCTTTTCTTCCCTGCACCCCCTCCTCTCCTCTCTCATGTTATCTTTTGTCAAGCCTTCCTCCTCTCTCTATCTGTCACTCCCCAAAGCTGTCTTGCGTCAAGAAAACAGTAGCATTAACCCACTGTTCATTTAAACTCCACAAATCAAACAAATGTTAATATGGCAGTGTTAGCTGCCTATGATCTAAAGATTTACGCTTTGTATGATACCGGTTTCTTCACAGCTCAATTGAATGCTTGTAGAAAAGTGAAACCACATTTTTTTATTGCGTTTTAGTTGGACACTTCATTTGCTGTTCAGCCAGCCGTGAAAGACTGCGCTCTGGCTTTCTCTGTTTTTCTGGCCTGCCCTTCCCCCCCTATTGCACAAAGTGCCACACGCTTCCTGTTTACACTTGAAACAACTGGACTGGGAGAGAAGAGACTAGCTGTGTCATCGTTGAACCTCAGCTTTTTTTTTTTATATATGCACCATGCACTTTCGAATCCACCTGCTGAACTTGTATAATTACATTGTGAAGAACCAGTTTTAATTACAAATGTTCTTAGGAACATGCATAAGGTTGGAGTAGTTCACTCAAAAATAAAACTTCTGTCAACATTTATACACTCTTATATAACTCCAAATCTGTATGCTGTAAACCATTTTTGTTTTCCACAGAAAAACTAACATGCAGCATACAGGCTTAAAACAAGTAAATGTGTTTTCCTTTTTAGGTGAACTATTTCTTTAATGGCCTTTTTGATACATCTTGTCCTCTCTTCTTCACCCCTTTGGGTTTGAGCTAGTCACTCAGACCCAGTTCCTCTGTGGACAAAATGACATTGGTTTTGTCACAAATGTGGTCCGATAGAGCTGCAATCTTTCTTTACTCACCATGACAATTTGATCATGGACCGATCTGAATATTTGCACACTTTCTGTCAACATTTTAGCTTGATAATGTCTGATATAAGACCTGTATGAATAATTATAGATTTTACAATGATAACATTTTGGTGAAAAATAGATTTTAGTTTTTTTTCATATTATGTATATTCCATTGAAAAGTTTGTGGCTCAGCAAGATTTTTTTTTTTTTTTTTTTTTTTACAAGGACACATTAAATTGATAACGACATAAAGACAATTACAATTTACAGAAGATTTCTATTTTAAACATAAATTTTGTTCTTTTCAACTTAAATCAAAGCAGCCTCAAAAAAAAAATATTGCAAAAGTTTCCACAAAAATATGAAGCAGCACAACTGTTTTCAACATTGATAATAATAAATGTTTCTTGAGCACCAAATCAGCTTTAGAATGATTTCTACACTGAAGTAATACTATTTCACAATATTACAGTTTTTACTGTATTTTTTATCAACTAAATCAAATAATAAAATTTTCAAGAATTTTTCAGTTTTACTGACCCAAAACTTGCCGTGATGCTTTCTGATTTTTCAGGTCCAATCATCTATACTGAATGGCAAATTTCTACAGATTTCTATATTGCCCTGTTTTGGGCTCATTTTCATTCATATTGTAAAAAGCCATGTATTTTCTCACAAGTTTCACACCCTCCTCTTCCTCCTAGTTTTGACCCATCTATAGATGAAGAAATTGCATGTGAAGTTTGTGATTGAGCAGGCTTGATGTCCATATGTTCTGAATGTCTGGTTGATTTACAGCATAGCACGTAATGCGTGACCGTATCATTGCCAACATAACTGGCAAGAACATTAGATCACAATTCCGTCCTTTTCTTCTTCGTCACATTGGACGCAAGCAAGAAGCAAATTCAATTAAAACACCAAAACAGACATCCACCAGGAAGAGAGGGAGCACACACGGCAGCGAACATGCGTCTCTTTGTTTTTGTAATTCACTTAGACCGGGGGTTATCGTTCCGCCCACACGTGCTGTGCATTTGAGACATCATGAAGGAGTCAGGCGACACCTCGGGCTTATGCTGCTGCTTTCAAACACTTTACTTCTTTCTTTTGTGACCTTCCTTCAGTATTATATGAGTTCCTCCAGGGAAAGACCAGACATATTCACAGATGCTCAAACATAATTTACATAATAGCCGCTGTGTCCACTCTCTCTGTTTTTATTTTTTTTTCGTTTTTCTGAGAACATCCAATCTAATGGTCTAGTGCCTCAGTCTCGAAGTACAACTATTATTTTAAACTCTAAAATGCCGCAGTAGTGGTTGTTTTGTGCTTCCTTATGTAAAATCCTGCTGAATGTCTGTGACTAATAGACTCATCTCTATTATGAAGGATAATTATGGTTGAGGAGCAGAATGAGATGTTTGTTTCTCTCCTCGATTTAGACCGCCAGCTACCTAAATCAGATGCTAACGTCATGAGAAACAATGACTATCTCTTGTTATCCAAGAATAGGGATGTGTACCCCTCCATTTGTTTTGTCCACTTAAATACTCATAGGACTCAAACAGGAAAACAACAAAAAGGTCAGCTGAGAAAGACTGATATAAACCCTGCCTTTGTCTTAGAGGACATGAACGGAAGGTCATGAGATGTTGACTAGAATACATAAACACTACAGGAGGCAGAACTGTGTTTACGCAACTTTTATATTGTGACACTGTAGTATACTTTTAAGCATGCAGGCGATCTGGGGATAATCTGCAGCACTTCAAATTTTCACTTTGAGTAAAAGAGTAAATCATTGTGGCTTCAAAAGAGGTTGTCCAGTTGTGATAAGAGCCTCTAGGGTGCCGCTGCTATTGTTTTTGTTGTTTTTTTGTTGTTGTTTTTATAACAGTGATGCTACAGTTGAGCACAACACATTAAAGCCTATTCAGGGCTCAAGCAAACAAGCCTATTCAGGAAGAAAACATGACTGTCAATAGCAAGACACTTCAGATTCAGAGCCATTAAACTGAGGGTTGCACTTTATTTTACAGTATGTGCACTTATGTACTTACAGTGTTATTACCTAAGAAAGTACTGGTAATATAAGGCAACTACATGGGTTGAGGTTAGGTTTAAAGGTATGTTCAGGGTTAGTACCTAGTTATTACAGAGTTCTTGTAATTACTATAATAAGTACATATATGTACATGTGGAACACGACTGTGCTACCAAAATGAGTATCCAAGGTGAACACCATTCATAATGCAATTGTTAGTGAATGTGATCTGATTTTTGTTGAAGTGCTTATAATAATTTATCTGTGTGAAAATTGAGTGTTATTTTGAGCTAAAAGTTCTCTAAATTTCCATTTGTTCGTAGTATTAACTTCTACTTGCGTGATACCCTGCTATAGATGAAGTTGCAATGCTGTGTTTTTTAAAGTCATTTTATTTTATTTATTTATGAATTTGTTTGTTCGGGTTAATTAACCAATTTTAAAACGTTCAGTGATTTATTGAACTGATGTCCTGCATTGTACATGGCTTTTATGTAGAAATATGTGTGTGTATATATATATATTTGTGTACAAACACACACTCGCCAACCACTTTATTAGGTACGCTTGTTAACGCGAGAATCTGATCAGCCAATCATATGGCAGCAACAAAATTAATTTAGGCATCTAGACATGGTCAAGACGATCTCCTAAATATCAGAATGGGGAAGAAAGGTGATTTAAGTGACTTTGAACATGGCGTGGTTGTTGGTGCCAGACGGGCTGGCCTGAGTATTTCAGAAATTGCTGATCTACTGGTATTTTCACACACACACACACACACACACACACACACACACACACACACACACACACACACACACACACACACACACACACACACACACACACACACACACACACACACACACACACGCACACGCACACGCACACACGCACACACACTCAAGGGTTTACAGAGAATGGTCCGAAAAAGAGAAAACTGGATGTGAGCGGCATTTCTGTGTCCGAAAATGCCTTGTTGATGCCAGAGGTCAGAGGAGAATGGCCAGACTGGTTCCAGCTGATAGAAAGGCAACAGTAACTCAAATAACAATTCGTTACAATCGAGGTCTGCAGAAGAGCATCTCTGAATGTACAACACATCGAACCTTGAAGCAGATTGGCTACGGCAAGAAGACCACTCCAGTGTCACTCCTGTCAGCTAAGAACAGGAAACTGAGGCTACAATTCGCACAGGATCACCAAAATTGGACAATAGAATATTGGGAAAACGTTGCCTGGTCTGATGAGTCTCGAATCCTGCTGCTTCTGGTGGTGGTGTAATGGAGTTTGGCCCCTTAGTACAAAATGAGCATATAGTTTAAACACCACAGAATATTGTTGCTGACCATGTTCATCTCTTTATAACCAGAGTGTACCAATCTGATGGTTACTTCCAGTAGGATAACACAGCATATCACAAAGCTCAAATCTTCTCAAACTGGTTTCTTGAACATGACAATGAGTTCACTATGCTCAAATGGCCTCGACAGTCACCAGATTTCAATCCAATACAGCAACTTTGGGATGTGGTGGAACGAGAGATTCGCAGCAACTGCATAATTGTATCATGTCAATATGGACCAAAATCTCAGAGGAATGTTTGCAGCACATTGTTGAATCTATGCCATGAATAATTAAGGAAGTTCTGAAGGAAAAAGGGGATCCAAAACGGCACTAACAAGGTGTAGCTATTAAAATGGTAAGTAAAAGTGTTTGCAGTATATACAGTAAATCTATATACACATATAGATATAGGAACATGTTGGTGAAATCACATTGATCATTTAGTAGAACACAGTCTTGTACAGCGAGTAGGAAATGGCATTATCACCCGGATGTAGGTTGCTAACACAGAGGTTACAGGTTCAATCACAGTAAGGCATGAGCCAGTAATGGACCCTGGAGAGTTTCTAGATCATAATCCAGTCATGTTACAAGTGTGCCCTTGACCAAAGTGCTTAACCCCAGGTTACTCCAGCAGGGCTGTTCCTGTAATTAGTGTGCTGTCAGTTTGAATGAAGAGCATTAACTAACTACTCATGTATACCCCACTTTAAGGTCACATTACAAGAACTTTTGTGTGTTGAAATAGCATTCAGTATTATTTTTACAAGGTAAAATAAGTGGTCACAGTTCACTGAAAAATAACTTTTGGATTAGTTTAGTTAAAGAAAGGCACGACAAGTCATTATCCTTGAAAAAGTCATATCCATTATTCTCATTATCCCTAAACACACACACACACGCACAGAAAGTGAGAGCCAAACATGAGCGTTGTATTTTCCATTTTAATAACACAAGCCTCATAATACTGCATAATAATAAAGAATCATAATGTCTCTAATTAATGTTTTTGGACTGGTTCTCATTTGGATTCAGGCCATTTACGCTGCGATCCAACTGCAGCAGCTTTTTAATCATCATTTTGGATCCAGCTTTAAGTTCCTGACTCGACGTAAAGCAGCGTACGCTTACGATCATTCACAACTTTCAACTGTAGATTAACTAAGATTGATATGGGTTCCTGCGGTGCCCTAGTGCAGGCAGTGTACGTGCTTATCATATGACTGAAAAGGAAAGGATGGGTTCACTGCACTGTGTTGTTAAACAAGACAGTGACCCAACACCCTACACTGCTCTCCAAAGCACTTCTCGTTAATCGTTTCCTGTCATTGTGTGTTAGAGGGAAGGGAGTGGAAGCGATCTGTTTTCTTTTGAAAAAATAGTTTGTTAGTCTCTGACAACCTCACAGGGTGTTCGCCTCTTTTCTTAGTGTGCTTTTGTTCGGCAGAAGGTTGCGGAGGTCCAACTCGTACAGTTTTTGGGAACTGTAGTAAATAATTGGAGTGCAAGAAGAACACACTTTTCTACAGGTTATTTTCATGCAAAAAAAATCACTTGGTTGGGTGTATTGCTGTGTGCACTTTAGGTGCCAATTAACAGAATGGTTAGGACAGGAAATCCTGAGACTGTAAAGTAATTGTGATAGTCATAGAAACAGTCTGTGAGGGAATATTGATCGGATCTATTGATTGTGAGACCTGAAATCAGTAGGAGCAATTTGCCAAGACAGGGAAATGGAGAAATGTATAGTGTGTCCTCGATTACCATTAGGAACCATAGCGGATATTTCTTATTCATGATGAAGAACAAAGATGCGAAAGCATTTTGACATGAAGTAACTCTCCTAACTGTGGCTCAAAAGGTCAAACCTTTTATTTTGTATTCAGTGAGAAATTTTTGAACAGTTTACTGAACACACACACCTTCTCTGTATCCTTCACTTCGATTTAGAAACAGTTTGGCATGGACATGTTCAGCTTTCCTTCTCACCACTACTATTTTGTTTAAATGGATATGTTGTTCTACCAGATTTACTCATTAAATGGGCAGATTCATTTCATACATGAAAAACAGACATTTTGCTATTCGAAAAGTAAAACAAAAGGGTGTAGCATTTGAAACGTACAATTACTGAAACTATATACTAATCCTGAGTTTCTCAAAATGTTCAGGCCAAGTACAACCTTGTCACCATAAACATTTATTTTCTAGCATTGGACAAATATAATTATCTTTGCTTAAATTGATAGTTCACCCAATACTGAAAATTCTGTCATCATTTACTCACCCCCATGTGGCTCATCTTGGACTGTAAAAGAAGATATTTTGAAAAATGTGTCCATACAATGTAAGTCAACTAGCACATGATGCTGAATCTTTTTTCTTTTCTTTTTTTCTTTTTTTAAGTGGCTAGCGCCTTGCTGTTTAAGCTATACAAATGTATTAAATAAAATTGTGATGAATTTGTCTATTAATTTAGACTTTTTTTGAATAACAACATCACCTACTAATGCATTGCAATTTCACCTAATACATCTTGTGTGTTTCTGTAGCTCAAACAGAACATGGTGCTTACAAAACCAATGTCATGGGTTCGATGTCTAGACTCTAGAGAATGCATGAACTTAATCAAATGTGTACCTTGAATACAATGTATGTAGCGTCAGTCGCTAGCACGCCTCTTGAGGCAAGGGGAGTGAGGTTTACACGCAAAGCTTACTGGATTATGTCCTTTACACTAGAAACGACAAGAACATGAGTTTGGTTCTCAAGAAATGCATGAACTGATAAAGAAAATGCACTTTGAATGTAAGTCACTTTAGATAAAAGCATCTGCCAAAAGCATAAATGTACATGTGCCTTTAAACCAGGGGTGCCCAATCCTGTTCCTGGAGATCTACCTACCTGCAGTGTTCTGAACCAACCCTGATCCAACACACCTGTCTGTAATTATCAAGTGCTCTTGAAGATTTTAATTAGCTGCTTTAGTAGTTTATCAGGGTTGGAGCTGAACTTTGCTGGAAGATAGATCTCTAGGAACAGGACTGGGCGCTCCTGTTATAAACGTTCTTGAAAACTTGAAAAACCTGGAGTGGAGTATTCTCTGGTCAGGCACTTACCCTCATCATTTCTATTAGTCATTACACAGCCTCTAAAAAAAAAAAAAAAAAAAAAAACAGCCAGCAGAAAGGGGGACTTTGTGGGGGGCTGTTTCCTCAAAGTATCCCCTTACTCTCAAACAAAAGGCTTGTTCAGTCTGCTGCGTGTCTGAATGTGGAAGACCCTGAGACTGGGACAAGAGACAAACCAGTGAGGATTGGTTGGGAGAGTGAATCACTTGCATATTCTTAGTTAAAAATGTAAATAAAATAAAATAAAAAATGTATAAAACATGCAATGCATTTGCTTATAAAACATTGAATTGATTTTTAATTGATTTTTAAATGTTTTTATTTGACGAAAATGAGCCAATCTATGATCTTTGTGATGCTATGTATCATGCACAATTATAAGAAAGCCTTAGATAATGTACTTTCAGTAGGTAGTACAAATCTATTTGAACAAATCTAGGTCAAAATACGGCCTGATAGATGAAAATAAACGAAGCAGCGACAAACACAAACCCATTATTCACAGCTCTCCTTAGTCAGTCCTGGCCTTTGTCTACGAAACCCAGCCAACAGTTTTGGCAAGTGTGTAATCATTCTTCTGTCTGCATAATTCAAACGTGGCGCACATAAATTATGCACACAGTGGAGTGATTAGCATCTAGATTTAGCATCGAGAAAAATAAACACTGAACAGTTTTAATTTGCGAGAGACTCTCAAAGGTTATGTATTTCATTGGTCCGTAGAGCATTCACGTGGAGAGCAATATCAGCAGAACTAGATTTTAGGTGCAATCTTTTAGATATAAAACTGGTGTTTAAAAGGTAGACAGACGTAATGGTTTGTGCTTAAAGGAGATCTATTAGAGGGCAGGGGTGATGATATTGAGATATAATGACATAGTTGAGAAGTGCTGTGTTGGGTAAACACAGGAAGGGCCTCATTGAGGAAAGAAAGAAAGAGACGAGGAGGGGTGAGAGAAGAAAATAAAGCTGGGAGGAGGAGTGTGCCAGCAAGCTGGTGCTGGTGTGCCTCAATAAAATGCAGGGGGTTCATGCAGGACACAAGCCAGGGCTGACTGCCTATTGTATCAGCGAGACAGTCCCCAGAGAGATGCCTTACACAAAACATCCAGTCCCATCCCAGAACGAAGAATGTGGCATCCGATGACTGCTGAACAGCAGCAGACATCAAAAGCTGAGGATACGCCACTGGTCGCATCAATGAGGATATCCAAATAAATAATTAGTCTATATACAGAATGCATTCGTACACTAACGCACATTGACGTCATCAGCAAAACAACTACCATCACAAGCAGAAACATTATCTTTGGTTAGACAGTTTGGTGATCTGAATCAGGGGTTTTCAAACTTTTTTTTAATTCCAAGGACATCCAAATATACACTCTAAAAAATGCTGGGTTGTGTTAACCCAATGTTGGGTCAAATATGTACTAACCCAACGTTGGGTTAAAATTTCAATTTAAAAATGGACAAACCCAGCCGTTGGTTTACATTTTTAATGTAACCAATGCAATTTGTCCATTTTTAAATTGCATTTTTTAACCCAATGTTGGGTTACTCCATATTTGACCCAAAATTGGGTTAACACAACCCAGCAGTTTTTAGAGTGTAACATTCTCCTTGTGAGGGAACTGCTTCCTAAAATAGGAAGTCAGCTATGTATTTAATAGATACACATTTATACTACTGCCATGATATTATAAAAACATGTTGTTTCCTAAATTAAGTATTTGTAATTTCTCTGGGACTGCATTAAAGGCAAAACAAATCATTAAAAGATTATCTGGAAGATATTTTATATGAAGTTTATAGCTTTCTTTCTTTCTTTCTTTCTTTCTTTCTTTCTTTCTTTCTTTCTTTCTTTCTTTCTTTCTCATGTACATTGTGCTCATTGTTAAATATGTTTTATATATATATATATATATTACAGTTTTTCTCAGCCGCTTTGGTGCATTTCTCACATCACTATTTACATTTGCACAACAGTTAGTTCAACCTCCACAACATTTAGTCATTTGTGCACATCATAGTAGCAGTTTCTCATTCCTTCCAACAAATTGCAAATGCTTTTGGACATGGATCAATTGCTTTCATACAACTCTGCTGTTTTATAACATTATCATTTGCTTATGTCATGTCAGTCAAAATTAACTATACTTGTGAATGCTGAATAGTCATTCCATATAAAACTAATAGTCCTCATTTCATAGCTTGAGTCATTACATACAAAAATGTTGAACTAGTTGTCAAAATCTGTCAAGCAAATTTTACAAATTTTTTAAAATCTTTTTTTCCCCTGAAAATGTCTCCTAAATTGAACAATTTCTCTCAGGTGAATCTCAGCTTTCACTGATGAGGAACGTCTGGATGTGCATGAATGATTACAGTACTATGTATGTTGTATGTTCAGTTCCAATATGTACTGCAATATTGTTTACAGTTGTGCACAGCTCTACCCAAAGGGAGTTTATGTTTGTTGTAAATAAGGGTGTATTTTTTCTTTTGCACAATGCTGTGAGCAAATTAGAATTGCAAAGAGCATATGCAGTAAAAATGTGAAACATACATATTCAGTGTCTTGTACTCAGTTACCTCACTAAATACAGTAATGTGTAACTTTACTGTATTTTTCAAATGGCTGTGCAAATAGTATATAGTGCTGTCTTGAGCATTTTCAGGTAGTGTCACCAAGATCTGACTTTTTTGCTTTGGAAAACATTTACAGAGTAAACTGTCATAATGAAAACATGACAAAGCCATTTGACTATCTTGTTCATAAACAATGGTGTCAGGACTTTTCATCTTGATGACACTGACACTTTCATTGACATGAATACTTGCTTTTGAGGAATGAGCTATCTCCATTTTGAGCAAGTGACACGCTTTTGCAGGTTATCAACTAGGTTTTGCAGTTTGTACTAATTGTTTTGAGAACTGCATTAACTGTTGTGCAAATGTAAATAGTGATGTGAGAAATGCACCAAAGCGACTGAGAAAAACTGTAAAATATTATCTGGAAGATATTTTACATGAAGCTAGCTTTCTTTCTTTCTTTCTTTCTTTCTTTCTTTCTTTCTTTCTTTCTTTCTTTCTTTCTTTCTTTCTTTCTCATGAACATTGTGTTTTTAGTTTTTGTTAAATATGTTTTAGATATTTTAATTTCTTTATTATAATTTTTGTATTATAATTTTTTTAAGGTAAACTAAGCAACAATTAAAAATGTTTTGCCTTGTCACCTAGCTAAAATAAAATAATTTAAAGGTTTTTTAATATTTTAGTTTAGTTTAAAGTTTATTTTGTTTCAACTAACGGAATGTTTTTTTTAAAATGGTTTTGGTTTTAGTTTTAGTTAAAGATAGATAGATAGATAGATAGATAGATAGATAGATAGATAGATAGATAGATAGATAGATAGATAGATAGATAGATAGATAGATAGATAGATAGATAGATAGATAGATAGATAGATAGATAGATAGATAGATAGATAGATAGATAGATAGATTTTTATTATTTTTATTCATCTGTGTTGATTCCTTCACATTCAGTCAGTAGGCCATTGATTTGATGTCATCAAATATGAAATAGAATAACGTTTTAAGTGCATTTGTCAAATATAACATCCTATAGTATGTAGCATATAGTTGGTCTAATATTCTGTGACATTATTCACTTTCTTTTGTCTGAAAGTACACATAAAAGTAAAAAAAAAAAAAAAAACCTTAGTATTGACAGCTGGGCCATTTCAGAGGCACCTACCACAGCCACTGTTACTGGTCAGGCCACAGATTCACCGCTCTCATGATAAGATTTCAGGGTTCCTGCGGTGAGCGTGGTTCTGTGTACTCAGGTGACTGGGGGTAATTACTACTGGGATCTGTCCCTAAGGCACACACTGTAAACGACAAGTAGGCCTAATCACTGCAGGATAACGGGAAGACACAGGAAATAGCATATCTAAAAGGGAGGATGAAAGAAACGAGAGTGCAGCATGGAGAGAGAGCCAAAAAAGAAAAAAAAGGGCAGTGCGACCCCCTTTAAGTTCATAAATGTGCAGCAGCAGCTGCTACTTCTGAATGTGATGCTTGAGTATTAGTTGTCTCCAGATTGAGCGTCCACGTCTTCTACTTCCTCTGGGACGTCGGAGCAGAAGTGTGGCCTCTCTGTGTGCCCGCATTGTCAGTTGCACGCATGCAACGATGCAGTCTCGGTGAGGCAGGTCTGAATGAGGTTCTTTGAGCTCATCCATTGTAGGAGACAGCTGGCCCCCCTGTTACTTCTTCCCTCACTGGGGGGCAAAGGGCACCCGGCACCAGGGGATTGTGTTTCCCGTCTCATTCATCTCCATTGAGAGAGAACGGCTCCCTCTCTCTGCTTCTCTCTCTGTCTGGGTCCCTCAGAATGACACATTGTTGTTGAGCAGATGACGAGGGTTTGCGCCACAGGCTCAGGAATGTATGGCATGACTAAAGACTTTTTCATATTTGGGGCTGAACATCAGTGAGGCCTATTCACACCATGCCCGAATTTCGATATGGAAAACCCCAAAAGATTATAAAATGAAACAATGAATCTCTATGAACAGTGAACATTTGTACTGAGATGAATTGCTTTTTATTTATTTAGTTTATTTTAAAAAAATATATAATAATTATGTTGAACATTTCATTCAGGTATGCTTCTGAGAGTGATCCCATAGGGAAATTGTATTGTTGTTTTTGTGGTCCAGGATATTTCATTTTAGTTTCATATATATATATACTGTTCAAAAGTTGTTGTTTTTTGATTTTTCAAATTATCATTGCAAATATTATTGCAAAATAACAGTTTTCTATTTTTAAAATATTTTAGAATGTTATCTGTTCCTGTGATGGCAAATTAGATTTTTAAGCATCATTACTCCAGTCTTCAGTCATTATTATGTTTAAAACAGTTGTGCTGCTTAACATTTTTGTGGATACCATGATACATTTTATGGATTTGGATTCAGGATTTTGGATTTAAAAGAGCAGTGTTTATATGAAATGGAAATCTTTTTTTTTAACATTATAAATGTCTTATTGACCCCAAATTTTTTGAACAGTAGTTTCTGTGTCAAGCTGTTTCTAATAGTAAAAATAAAAAGGTAATTGTAAAATAAAAAAAAAATAAAAAAAATCACAACTGAGAAATATGGTCACATATGTGAGAATTGAAGATATGATTTTCACGTTCATAGTTTAATCTCAATTTAATCTTATTTGTGTCCAAGAGGAACAATTTAGATATTGACATTTATTTGTTTCTATTGGACATAAATTCAACATTATAGTCAGAGTGAATAGCTGTGGCCCTTGAAATGGTTTGAAATTATCTTATAACTTAATTTAGTGTTTGGTCAGACTTGGTGAAAATATATTTTATTAATGTATCTTATTTGAGCCTTTCATGAGACTTACACAAGCTTTTAAATCACACAATAAATATTTCCAAATTCATCAGAATAAGACACTGTTGAATGCCTAATATCTGCCATCTTGTATCTAGTGTCCTCACACCCTGGGGCTATAAACAAACTGATATTATATCCTCCATTACCAGAGGAGCTGAGCTATCACAGTGCAAGTCAGTTTGGTCGGAAGCTGTGTGGCAAAAAAAAAAAAAAGTGGAAAGGAACCGAGTGACCAAACTGGGGTATTTGAGCTATTTTAAGTCATCCGTGTCTGTCTCTCTTAGATCAGACTCCAAATATAGCTCCCCTACATCAAGCACTCAAAACAAGGCTCCTGCTCCTGGGCTCAAATCCACTTATATAATGTCGTCCTTATTCAAGAGCAGCTCAATCTCACCATCTGGGGCCGATCTCAGATGCCACCCTCCCTCTTTGTTTCGGAGGAGCTTCATTCTGTTTGGGCCCCTGCATTTATTTACGTGCTGCTGCCAGTACAAGGTCATTTGTCTGTGACACATGTTTTGAGAAATGACAGTGTAGGAGGTTGTTTGCTTCCATTTGGATGCGAAGAGCAAATTTAGGAAAAACAAACTGGGTGCAACCCAGAGGCCGCCCTCTGTATCCTGTCATTTTTTGAGTACAATGGAACCAGGGGAAGTTGGAGAAGCTTCCAAAAGCTTTTTAGAGCTGTGTTGTGTCGCTGGGCTCTGAGACTCCATCTAAGATTAAATTCTCATTACCAGGGACAATGTCCTCTGTGTGAAGTCGCTGGTCAGAGGGATGTTGATAGGAACTATCCATTCCGTCTGTTTTTCATCATCTTCACCAGCACTCAAACACCTGCACCATTGGCCAAGTGTACAGAAGTGTTTTTTTGTTTTTGTTTTTAGAAATATTGTTTGGAGCTTTGTAAACAACACCAGAATATATAACCCGAAGAATCAGAAACTGGCTAAATAAACAATACATTGTTCAATAATACAATCTTACAGACTACAAAAGCATATATTTTAATATATATTTTGAAATCTTAAATAAAAATATACAAAACTGTCCAAAATATATTGCTAGTAATAATTTATAATAATTTAAAATATATTTACATTAATATATTTTGAGAAGGATTAGCTTCATACATTTCTCTCTTTTTTGAAGAGCCATTTTTAAACTTACATTGTCCAAAATATATTTTATAATTATAATTTGGCATTTCCTCAAATGCATTATTTGGAAATATATTTACTTGCCCCTTGAAGTACATTTTGTAATATATTTTGGCATTTAAAGTAAAAAAAATATATATATATTTGCTTATTGTTTAAGTTGAAAATATATATTTCTTTAAGCTGCACTATTTGCAACATATTGCCACTTGTTTAGTTTTCAGTCTTAGTTTTCATGATCACCATTTGCCTAGGCTGTGTCTAAAATCGCCCCCTATTCCCTCATTTACTATTCCCTACATTAGTCTAGTAATATAGTTCACTTGAAGGAGTGAATGAAAACGAGTGAGTAAATTCGGACACTGAGTGTGCCGGAAATGCTGCTGCTTTTGTATAGTTTGTGCTTGATGTTTAATAATCATTTGAAACTTGCCAAACTGGCAGCTCCAGTAGAAAGATGAAAAGATTGATCCTGTTATGGAACCTAACATGTATAAACCTTAATTAAACCATTTATAAATCGATTAAAAAGGAATTTTATACCTGTGTGATATTACGCTGTACCCACATTGGATGGATGATTCCATTACATTGATGTTTTGTAGACTATCGCTCTTTGAGTTTATTAAAAGGAATATTTCTTGTTCATTCTGCATCATGCATCTCTCTGAGGTTTCAACTACAAACAACCTGTGACAGATACATTTGAAATATATTTTGGCCATGAAAAATATATGTTTTGGTGTATAGGTATATTGTGCTCTAGCAACTGCTCAAATCTCTCTAGCAAGTAGCAACCCCTTAGCAACCGCCCAGAACACTCTAGCAACACCCTAATTATCACCTAGAAAAACTTTGCATTATAGTGGTGAGTAATACAACTTTTTTATGAAGTATAGATATCTAATTTGTTAAATTATATTATTATTTACCTTACGTAGCCCGGCCCCTTTTCAGTGCTGCACTCATTGTGTTTGGTCTTCTGTTTTGTATTTCCACAGCACGAAGGCGAGATCTTACGAATTTATGAATAAACATTTGTTATGATATCATCCGCTTCAAACATTACAATGCAGATAACGTTCCTTAACACTACAGTAAGTAAATCCACTTCACCAGATAATTATTTTTCGACAGCCTTCCCATAGAAGCAAAACCAGAAGTTCAAACACAAAATGCTAAAAAATGGTAGCCTGGAAATCCAGACCTCAATCTAAAAGATTAATGGTCTGGCATCGACTAATGAAAATCGGCCTGCTCAAGGGGCGGCACCAAGCGTGCATTTGAAAATCTCACTGCACGCAATTGGATAACACTATGACCAATCACAACAATAAACCCCATACGCTTAGCTACCAGCGGAGCTAACTGGTAGATTAGACTCTTACCGTATCCGGTCGGCAAAACAGCAAAAACGTCCTTCTTGCAAAGGAACGATTCGAGCGCCGTCTTCTGTTCCTGTTTTAGATAACAAGCCAAGTCTAACTCGTTCATTGTAGCGGCCAAAGCCGTTTCAAACAACTGGTGTTCATCCATAGCCATCTTGCAATGTTTACTAATGACTTCGACATCACAGCGCTGTCGTCATCTGTTTAGCTCGCCTCTGGCCCGCCTATATCAGATAACCCGATGTGATTGGTGCAGCTCAGATCGAGGGGCATATTTAATGAGCATCATTACTCGACACCAGAGTAACTTGCTGAGCAAATTCAACTTGTGTTCTCGCGAGAATTCTGGATTACCAGGGTAAAAAAATGGCTGTGCACTTGTTTCTCTGGCGCATAAGCTCTGTAGGCTTTCTTACTTTTAACTTGATTGACACCACTTTGCCTGTTTAAGCCACATATTTTTCTTTCGGTCATATTGTTTGTATTGTTTGTACATGTCTATTTTGTTGAATTGTTTTCTTCCGTCTGGAAGCTTGGCCTTGATACATCCTTAAAAGCTTACATGAGAAGATCACAGCTGTGGTTGTTTATATGGAATTGGCATTTCTAGCCAACATAAAGAAAATGATGTTTGGGTCGACTTTGCAGTCGAACACTTAAACATTTAGTTTTTGACATGTAGTGTTTAAACCCCCTGTGCCACTGACAGACTCGAGAGCAGGTCTTTTGTTTGTTGCGTGTGCAGGTGCAGTGTGAAAACAGCCACGTTGGAGGAGTGGTTTGATATAGGAATATCTTTTGTCTGCAGGAGGTTTGTTGATTCTGTTCTTTTGGGTGGAGCATCAGGTCCACATTGTGACGCTGCAGTTTTGGGGAGCAGCTGGGCTCGGGGCAGGAAGATCCGTTAAACAGGCACCTTTTGTGGATCAGCTGTTTCTGTCAGTGCTTTGTCGATCTCCATTGACTCTCCCTCCTCCTTTAACCCAGACCAGAGAGCGGTTTTGACATGCTAATGACATGCCTGCAACGCACAGCCCAGCTGGAGAGCTCTGTGCCTTAGAAGTGGAAAGTGGTGGAGAGAGAGAGAGAGAGAGAGAGAGAGAGAGAGAGAGAGAGAGAGAGAGAGGCACCAGGGTGAAGCGTGCCACAGTCAGGGATTATGGAAATGATCCTGTGTCTTTTTTTAGGCCCTCACACCAACTCTCTGTCAGGCTTGATACTGTACTTGAGCTGAGAGATTGGGTCAGCTTCAAAAGCTGTGATGTATGTATTCAGATCAGATCATAGTGTAACATGAGAAAGCCTTAGACAAAAGCTTTATGTTTTTGTAAATCTTTTCTTCACAACAGGAAACTTGAATGAGATGCTAGAGGTCCTCTTTCTTGATGATTTTTGTTGCTTCATTGACAAGTTACCTTTGCCAGCATACAATATACAGGGTTTAAAAAAAATCGTCATGGGTAGTTGACATAAAAATGTTTAAGCAATGAAAGTGGAGTTTTTTGTTGTTGTTGTTGTTGTTGTTGTTGTTGTTTATAAAACTTTTAAATATGCTGTACTTAAGGCTGCAGTCTGTAACTTTTTTGGGTTAAAAATGATCCAAAATAAATTTTTGAGCAAGTACATAACCAGCCAGTGTTCAAAACGATCTGCTTGCCTTAGCTCGATTCAAAACGGTAAGCTTGTAATAATGTTTTTAATTCCAGTGGTACTGGTGGATTTTTGGGGGAAATTCAAGCTTGTCTTTTTGTCATTACGTCCCATCTGTACACATAGGAGGTGTCTCGGCTAGTAGGCTATATTGCGTGTGAAGGTGTTGGAGGTGGAGATTTATAGCCTTTTCTCACAGCACTTGATATAATTAAACTTTTCAATTTGATGGCGGATGATGTAATGGCGCTTTTCCACTGCATGGTTCGGCTTGGTACGGTTCGACTCGGCGCGGAACGGTTCGGCTCGCTTCGCTTTTCCACTGTGTGGTACGACTCGGCTCGGTACGGCACGGTTCGGTTCGCTTTAGCTCGGTTGCTTTTCCACTGCAGTTAGTACCGCTTCAAAGTGGGTGGGACTGATCGTTATAGTTGCCGTCTCTACTGCCATGACATCATCATATTAAATGCAAATTTTTCATTCCGTGTTTCCCCATCCACTCCTCGGCAACCAACGAGAGGAACGTCTGCACCTCGTCCACTGACCACGATTCAGCCATTTCTTTTTTTTAAGTTTATACAATTTTTTTTTAAGCAAATACTTTTAAAACAGGCGCTACAGCGTTGGCTGTTGTCTACTGGCTATTTAAATCTAGCGGGTTTAGTGTCTCGTGTCGTAAATACAATGACGCTGGTAGTGATGATTCTGTTTGACCAATCAGTGATCTGCAGTGTTTTCACGTCACATTTTAGTATCGGTACGGTACGCTTGGAACCTCAACAGAGGTGGTACCATTTAAAGCGAGCCGAAGCGAGCCGTACCGTACCGTACCATGCAGTGGAAAAGCGCCAAAGCGTGCCGTACCGAACCGAGCCGTACCGTACCATGCAGTGGAAAAGCGCCATAAAATGCTAAAGACTTCGAAGTGGCTACAGAAAAAAAAGAGACTGCAACCGGCCCATGCGAAAACAAGGATAAATATTGGAAGGGCATTAAATGTAGTCACGCAATGCTGATGTTGTTAACAT
The DNA here is from genome assembly GCF_965113295.1 of Leuciscus leuciscus. NCBI lineage: Eukaryota > Metazoa > Chordata > Actinopteri > Cypriniformes > Leuciscidae > Leuciscus > Leuciscus leuciscus. The sequence goes on from NC_138744.1 coordinate 9,775,247, forward strand.
TAACAATTTTAGAACAAAGTATAATTTGCACGGTTTGACGTGATATGATAAGCGATCGTTTAATTTAATCAGCGCGATTTACTGCTGATATGGTCAGAACAAAAGTGGATGTTACTTGTTCAGATGACATTTTCCGGTGAAAATTCTTATGTTGGTCATACTTCCAAAAATCCACACCGGCGCGGTGACTGACAGCCACACATTCTCCTCAAAACACTGGATTCATCCGCGCTGTGCCGTGCCGAGGCACAACCCACGTAAAGTTGATAATTCCATGAATAACTGCAATTGCAGATTTCGAACAGAGATGGCGACAAAGAGAAAAAACTACAGACTGCAGCTTTAATACTTAAACAAAAAACTAAAAAAATTAAGTAAATTATTTATTCAATAATATTAATTAATTAGTTAATTATATAATTACAATGATAATATTTATTATTGTTGTTACTTAATATTTCTTTTAAATATTTAAATATTTTTTGAATATAATTTATAATTATTCTTACTCAAAGGTTATTATTACTATTATTGAATATTTATAAATAATTTAAAAGCTATTATTTATTATTTTTTAATAATAAATATTCATGGTTTTATACGTTAGTAATGTATTGTTATTACTATCAATTTTAACATTTCTATTAATTATTTCAATAAAAAGCATTTCATTTGTATTATTTATTAATTATTAATAATTATTGTTTCTTTTAAAATATATTCATTTATTATTATTGATATTACAGTAATATCATTATAATATCATTCTCATCATCATCATTGATATCATTCTCATTACATTTCTATTAATTATATAAATAATAAAGATATTTAATTTGTGTTTATTCATTATTAATAATATTATTGTTACCAATATAATTTATTATTGTATTGCTATTATTATTAATATTATTATTATTATTATTATTATAGTGTTTCAATTACTGTCAAAAAACATTTGTAGTAAAAAAAAAAAAAAAAACTGCTATAAAGGTGATTAAAAATTATGGCCAATATAGCATCCAAAATAAACTCTCTCCCGTATATATATACAATGTAAAATATTGACTCGAAAAATATTAAACAAAAAAATTTGGACAAGTTATTTGTCAGATACCCAATTATTAAAGAAGGTGAGGGCTGAATTGCTCACTTTTATTTGGTCAAATATGGGACTGTTATTGGCAAAGTGGTCATTTGCAAGAACACAGCAGGCAGATTGGCACCTAACTACACTGAATAAACGCTTCTGTCCAATGTGAATGCAAGCTTCCAAAAGGCATTTGTGCTTTGTGCAGTTGTATGATAAATGCATTCAATATGCATGGTAGGAGGATTTGAACACATCTTCACAGCGCATAAGATGTGTGCTGAAAAGACAGAAAGTTGCATGAAGCAAAGTAGAATGTTAGCTGGTATTGTTGGTTTTTCCCCATGTAAACGAACAAGTTCAAAACGTGACTTTGTTCAAAAACGTATATTATTTGATTCGAATACCTTCATGTCATTTTTACACATTTCTCTGAGTACAGCAAGCTCAGTCTGCCTGCACGTCGATTGGCTGCAGACATCCTCACCCTTCCCATGGTTCTCCACAGCAATCTGTCAGTCCCGTGTGACGGTGACATCTGCGTATGGGCGACTGGAGGATTAACACTTGACAAAAGGGCAGCCTGCAACCTCCACCACGACGTGCATGCTTGATCCTTTTTGTAGTTCGTTTGAAACACACAAGCTTACATCTCGGATGTATTTGCACAGTATGGGATTTGAAACTAAATTTGTGTTTTTAGGCTTTTAACCTTTTGCTTACATGGAATTGTCTGATGCAACTATAATCCATTCCTTCTGGTTACTACATCTGTGACGATAAAAAAAGAAACAGCAATACACAATGCTTCAAACAGGCCTATGTATTGAAGCAATGAATTGTCTTCCAATACATATTGAGAGAGTTTAAAAAGCAAATTTGTGGCATCTCCATTGTTAGTTTTTTTTGACAAAATCCCTCTACAATGCTAGATTTCTACTATGTATTTAAATCATGCAAAGGTGCAGTGTGCTTCAGAGATTTGTAGGTCGTTTTCCCTCGCTGTTTTGACTCCATGGATGAGGACACAGTCTTTTGGACGGTACCTGGGCGACAGGTGGCGAATCAGCAGTGCTTCCCTCCTCATAACGTGTGTGTGTGTGTGTGTGTGTGTGTTAACAGCGAGGCAGATTAGAACACAAATTTAGCCCAGAATTTTTACATTTCTGATTAATTTATGAAGAAAATGTGGTATATGGATCTTTATGGTTAATCAATAAATGGAATTATTTTTCAGAGCAATAATTTTTATATTTCCCTTGTTGAAACGAATGGCAATCATGCAGCTCAAACGGTGCTTGCAACCCCAAAGGTTTGATTCCAAGGGAATGCATGTGCTATACCTTAAGAACTTTTTTTTTTAAACTGTAGCTTAACATCCTCATAATTTATACTAATGTAGTTTATTACTTTCTGTAGCTATATTGTAGTACTTCAATATTGTGTACTACAATATAGCTACAAAAAGTAGTAAACTACATTGATTCATTTATTTATCCATCATGAAAACAATAAGGATATCAATTAGGGTGACATCGATTGAGTATGATTTTTTAAAAGAAATTATTACTTTTATTCAGCAAAGATGCATTAAATTAACAATATAACAATAACAGGGCAGAAAACACAGGCAAACAGGAAAATCCAGGAAACAAGGCAGAAAGTCATAGAACCATTACACTAGTGATGGGTCATCCATAAATGTGTTCATTGTGTCTGTCACGTGACAACTGAACGAAAGACTCGGAAGGTAAAGTAATTATTTATGTTCCCTGTAAATTATCTTTGGATGCATTATAATGATTTCTTAATGCAGAATATGATCAAGATTACATAGGTGGATGTGTTCCCATCACTACATTACACGGTACCATACAGAAAGAGTGCTCAGAAATGTAGTGGTGACACAAACAAGACTTCACAAAGAAAGAGTGAAAACACAGGGCTTATATAGGCAGGGCTTTTACAAGCTAATGACACACAGCTGAACCTAATCACAACATAATGAGTCCAGGCAATGGATTATGGGTATTGAAGTTCATAATGAGATAACCCAGGGCTGCATTCGAAATCGAATACTTCCCTACTATATAGTAGGCAAAAAATAGTATGTTACAAAAGAAGAACTCACAGTACTCATAAAAGAGTAGGCAAAAGTATGACCTACTTCTTCCAGCGAGATTCTGAAGTGTGCATACGATGGACCCTTTAACATCCCATGAGGCCACGGGAGAGGATTCATGAATGGCAGTGAAGCGATGTAACTGACGCTGGTAGATCACATGATAATGACACCATGGTGAATGTAGTACCTCCAGATTACATTCATACTACACACATTCATATTATATAGAACATACTTTTTTAGTGGTCGTGAAGTAATTGCTTATTCAAAATAAGTACTCAAGAGAGTATGCGTTTTCGGACATAGCCCAGGAGTCCTCTGGTGGAGATTATGAGCACTCCAGCTGGTGGATGTGACAATAAGAGACTTCAAAATCATTAAAGAAAATATTAACAACCCAAAATTTGATCTGCTCTGTATAAAGTTGTATGTAAGTGATAATGACTGTCTGCCATTTTATTGCACAGCTACTCAGAAAAAGTTGAATTTGTGGACATGAAATATTAAGTTGAAATTATTTAGCATTTATTGTACCTATTATCCAACAGCTGCCGATATAGAAAACGTGTATTTTATAATGAATAAAACAATTGGCCTAGCAAGACGGACACTGCTACAATATTACAGTAATATTAATACTGAAGTTCTCTGACGTTTTGATTTAACTGGATGAACGGTGGACATGGGTGAACAGTGCAATAACCCAGCACTGAATGAAGCCATTTACCAATCAATGTATTTCAGAAAGTCATGTACTAATACTATTTGGGCTAGATAACTGAAGTGAACTAACAGTGCTATATGTGCCTTAAGCAACAAAACGAGTCTTAACACAATATAGGGAGTTTTTGTTACAAAATTGTGTAATGATTGAAATGTATGAGTATTATGAAGTGCTTGTGAAATACTGTGGGTATCCTTAGACTGCCTTTGTCATGCTGTCTACTCTTCAGGAAGGGATTGTACTGTTTGTTCATATGTACATAACAAAATGATTAGATAAGAGACCGGGTGACAAAGAGTCTCTTGTCCACAAATTTAACATCTGACTTGTGAATGGTGTGTGTTCTAGGTTTGCCGGCGCAGGATCACATGCTAGATGTTTCACCAAATCTGGATTTCATACATGACATTCATTAGACCGAGAGCAATGTTCAGTCATTGCAGTGTATACTAAACAGTGCTTCACCTTAAAACTGGTTTAAAGACCAGTATGCATCCTTGAAGATGCTTGACTTTGTTCCACAAGTCGAATCTCATTCGCTCAACACGAACACACAGTAGATTTCAGAATATACATGTGCAGCCCTTTGTTTAAACAGTGATCCAGGATTTGCTTCTTGTAGCTGTTTATGCTAAATACATAAGCAGGGTGCACTTACACTAAGAAAAAAAAAAGTGTGTTTTCACTTAATTGCACAATCCTTTAATTTCCAGACCTCCCCTAACATAACCACTATATGGTGAAGTGTGGTCTATGTCAGCACACTTTTGTCTGTAATAACACAGGTGTACAGGCACTGCTCAATAATATCTCAAAAAGGAGAACAGAATAATACTGGTTTATTACAATGATTTAGGGATACAGTGTTTGTTTGGTTAAAAGGGAGATTATTCCTTCAGCACAATACTCTCTCTCTCTCTCTCTCTCTCTCTCTCTCTCTCTCTCTCTCTCTCTCTCTCTCTCTCTCTCTCTCTCCCTCTCTCTCATTTCACCCACCTTCATAATCAAATTAGGGCTCATTCCAGCCAGAGGACTCTCGTCGTGCACAGGCGCACAGTCGACTACGCCCTCCAACTGCATTTGTTTTCCTGGTAAATTGTGGCTTTTACTGAGAGGATGTTGTGGGTGGATTCTGAGCTCACAGGCCTGTAAAAGTGGATATTAGATTGTCTTCGTTCTGTCATGCCAGGAAGACACCCGTTTATCTGCTTTCAAATGCAAAATAGATGTCATCATCATAGTAACTTGTATGCATTACACACTGTTTCCAAAAAATAAATAAATGGGGGTTCCTTGGCATGACTGTACAACTTAAAGGTGCATTCAGTAATTTTTCCCCCTATAAAAAAGTTTACATGAAATTAATAGTGCTTTAGAGTATTATTTTTGAACCAATCTGAAACACATAGCATTTTAAGCTTAACAGTTTGAGATCAAAGATATTAAATTTACAATTTAGATACAAAACAACTTTACATAAATGTCGTTGCATAAATACTCTTATTTTTTATTAATAAGCAGGTAAAATTTTACATAAAGGTTTAATTTGTTAACATTAATTAACTACATTAGTTAACAAGAATTAACAATGAACTATACTTCTACAACATGTATTTATATTATTTAATGTTAATAATACATTTTAAAAGTTGCATCTGTTAACATAATGCACTGAAAACTAACATGAACATGAACATTTTAATGAACTTTAACAACGGTTAATAAATGCTGTAAAAATATTTTGTTCATTGTTAGTTCACATTAACTCATTATGCATTATGAAAAGTTATTTTTATTTATTTATACAACAATAGACGAGTCATATTTTATTTAATAGTAGTACGAATAAATATAATATAATACATTTTGTTTTCCATCATTGTATAAATAAATAAGAAAATATATAGAAATACATAATAAAAAACATAATAAAAAACATAGGATGCATTATACTTTATTTATTAATAATAAATAATAGAATTATAATAAAATAATGCATCTTATGTTTTCTGTTGTTGTAGCATAAAGATAATTTACTATAAAAAGAATCATTAAAATCATCTGCATATAATAAAAACAACCAGTATCTGTAGCATCTGAATTTTTTTTATTTATTTTTTTTTTTTTATATATAATGGCTTTGGAAAATGAAAACTTTGCATACTCCACCCACATCAGCAGGTCTCATGTCCAACATGACTGCCATTTCTCTGAGCGATGCATAAACCAATGATTGAGTGCATTTAAAATACTTTTTAAGTATCACACAATATCATATTGAAGCCACGCTTTTTAAATATTTGCCCATTAGATGCACTTGATGTGATCTTACATAATGCTGACAGCTCTACATGTGAGTCTCATTCAGAGCGATGGAGCTCAGCAAACACAAATGCAGTTTGTTCTGGCATAATTACCTTCAACGCTTATGTAAGTCCTGTGCAACACACCTTAGGAGCCGGTACAGGCTAAACCATGCAGGGACAGTGCACTATAATTAGATAAATAATAATAAAACCTAAACCCAGCTGTCGCCAGGAGAGACACATCTCAGCTATTGACTGAAATGTTATATAAAGGATTGGATGAATTACTGTAGCCTATATAGTCTCTGAATAATTCACTTTTGGAAGAAAGCACCAGTGATATATTCAGTCATAATCATGGATGACTCATTTTCAGATGCTAATCATTATTTGATTATTAATTTCTGAGTTGGAGGGAAGAGGGAATGTGCACGGCTGTCATGTTTCACAACCACATATCATTTATAATGAGATACCTGGCAAAACTAATCATCTTTGCTGTGTTCGGTCTTTTTTCCCTTAATCGAGTTCTCATCTAAGTGTTGCTGTTTACAATTGGAATAGAAGAAACCTTTAACCAAACATGTTTAAAAACATGTTGTTATGACTCAGCACACGTTTCATGTAACCTTTAATCTTAAACTGTCAATAAGCATCAATCTTCTCCAGTTTATGTAAGACTATGAATTGCACGGCATCTCTAATGTTTCTCATGCCGTCATCTGGCGCCATCTAGTGGCTACAAATATATGGAGTCCTGTATGGTCATTTTATTGTGATAACATCTAAAGTTTAGCTTTTTATGTTTCTCAGATAACATGGATTTTTTTTTTTTTTTTTTTTTTTTTTTTTTGTAAAATGAATAAAACAGCAGATTTCGTCTGAAAAACGATACAATATAACCAATATAGCCTACCAATATCTTATTCAATATTGATCCTCCAACTCCTACGTGGCGTCTAGTATCCATAGATATTAGTTTAAAGAAACAATTATTTATTTGTTTTGGGACTGTGTTTAGGATTTTGAAATTAGACCCTTCCTCTCATTTTAAATTTATAATTAATTTATTACTTTTTTAAAGATAATTCCTTTCTTTTTTTATTTTCAAGATATTGATATACATTTAAATTCCTTAGGGAATTCTAAAAATTCTGAAACGTAGAAGGAAGTACAAACCAACCAGTAGAGGTGGAATGTGAGCCCACACCTGCATTTAGACAAGTTTCATTCAGGGAATGTAACAGTAAATTGAGCAAGTTTATGTAAACACGTTTTAAAAATGTAATTGATACAGAAAGTATGCGATAAAATATCACAATACATATATATATATATATATATATATATATATATATATATATATATATATATATATATATATATATATATATATATATATCATAACGCGTTAATTCTTACGTTATAACCCTCATTCTAGCCATGCTGCGAGAGCGGCAAAGCTAGAGTTAAAAACTCGGTATCTGATGTCTCGCACCACGTGTTGTTTTGGCGCTTCACCGCGCGCGCATTTCGCTGACACCCGAAACAAACGTGTCGTGAAGATGGCTCGTTTTTATTGAATCGGTTGACGTTTTTAATCTACGGTTTTTATTCATTTGAACGGCAGGATTTCAGGTACAGTTAAACGTTCATTTTATTTTCCATTTCTGCTTTCATTGCAGTGCACCTAGAGAGTCACTTGTACCAACATGGAAGTTCACTGCAATGTTATGTAATGTATTAGGGTCCTCTAACAGGTTTCAATTCTGAGCCTATTAAAATACACTCCGAAAAAGGCTATATTATGCTATACTAGCATATAGACTCATTAGTGAATGGGGCTTTGGCGTATTTTGATTTTGTTTACAAGGTCAGCGTGGTTTACATTTTGTCCTCTGAACATTATTAAGTGCGTGGATGTTGCAGAATTTGGCATGGTCATTATAAATGTAAATATATTTATGTTAATATTTAAATGTTGTATAAATATACTTTTTTTATTTGGTCTGTCAATACAATTAATGATTTAATTGCTTGTGTCAGTGTCACATACATAGAGTCAAGACAGGTAACGTACACCAACGTTAGCTGTTAAGTCCCACAAAAATATTAAAATGTAAAACAATAAAATAGATTTTAGTTCATAAATTCACCTGTTCATCATAGAAGATGTGTATTCAAGGCATTTTTAGGGCCCGAGCACCGATGGTGAGAGGAGTTTATTATTATGAATTGCATTTCTGTGTGTTTTTGGTTAACTCTACAGTTCCAGTAAAAAGAAAAGTTATGTTATTGATGCACTTACATTTGTTATTCTGCTTGTGGCTGATTGTTAGATTGTATTGCATCATTGTTGGAATAAACATCACTGTATTTCTTCCACTGACAGAAGCTGTTGAGTAATGAAGTACATACTGGTGACCGGTGGTGTGATATCTGGCATTGGTAAAGGGATCATAGCCAGCAGTGTGGGCACTATACTCAAATCATGTGGCCTGCATGTCACTGCTATCAAAATCGACCCCTACATCAACATCGATGCAGGCACTTTCTCTCCCTATGAACATGGTAAGTGCAAACTACTTGAAAAGAGATTCACCTCATTTAGATTTTTTTTTTTTTTGTTGATGATACAGAAATATGAACTGCTACATGAGATGTTTGCTTTGGAACATCGGTTTATAGCTTCCAGCACATATAGAGCATAAATTACTGATGGCTTTGACAGCTGTCTTTTAAATATCTATGTCCACATGTCACATTCAATCTCTCTGACACTGTTTACCAGGTGAGGTGTTTGTACTAGATGATGGCGGTGAGGTCGACTTGGATTTAGGGAATTACGAACGTTTTCTGGACATTCGGCTAACCAAGGATAACAATCTGACGACGGGGAAGATCTATCTGTCTGTTATAACCAAGGAGAGGAGAGGGGATTACTTGGGCAAAACTGTACAAGGTGAGTTACACAACAGTCATGAGGATGTTTGGAACATAAATATAAAATATTTATACAAGGAAACAGGATTTTATTTCTTATCTGTGTTTGAGATGTACAAATATTCTTCATTTTTATTTGAATACCATTCCGAAGTTTAGCATTGGTAAGATTTTTTAAATGTTTTTGAAAAGATGTATCTTTATGCTTAACATTTTTTTTTATTTGTGTATATTTTAAAATATTCCTGTGATGTCAAAGCTGAATTTTCAGGATCATTACTCCAGTCTTCAGTGTCACATGATCCTTCAGAAATCATTGTAATATGCTGATTTGGTGCTTAAGAAACATTTCTTATTAACAGTATTGAAAATATTTTTGTGGAAACTGCTATACATTTTTTCAGGATTCTTTTCTAACATTATAAATGTCTTTACTGTCAATCAAATTTTAATCAATTTATTGCATCCTTGAGAAATAAAAGTATTCATTTCTTTATAAAAAAATTCTTACCCCGAACTTTGGAACGGTAGTGTATATATCAATATACAACAATTGATTTTCTCCTGAATAATTTGCTTCATAACAGATGTACTGTGATGTTTACTGTATCGTGAAGTATTTGACGGCACCAGCCTTAGTTTGCATATCCTCCTCTGATTGTATTACAAAAGTTTAAACAAACATTGCTCACAATACCTGCTTCTTTGGAGATAACAATGGCATATTATGGTGTCACTAAGATGAATGTGAATAATTTTTTACAGTGGTACCACACATTACCGATGCTATACAGGAATGGGTCATGCGGCAGGCTAAGGTCTCGGTGGACGATGACGGTATTGAACCAGAAGTCTGTGTTATTGAGGTATATCCATCTGTTTTATGCTGTACATTGAGAGGAAACAGTTAAAATTGTTGCTACTAAGGACAGTGCCACAGTTATTACATGTAAAAGAAAAATCTGAATACATGAAGAAGAGTGTTCTATACAAAAAAGTAAATTTTTAAGTCCCCTGTATTGTACTACTACTTAGTTAGGTAGGTTAGCTGGAATGTTACATATCTACAAGCTTTATGAAAAAAATTCCACCACTGTTAAAATTAATAAATACAATTTTAATATAATATACATTTTTAGCATAAATGTATTCACTTTTTTCCACAGCTTGGAGGTACAGTTGGAGATATTGAGAGTATGCCTTTTATTGAAGCTTTTAGACAGTTTCAGTTTAAAGTGAAACGGGAGAACTTTTGTAACATCCATGTCAGTCTGGTTCCTCAGGTAGGAAACAAGCTTACTTTTTTATATTTAAACCTTTGTGGTTAACAAGTAGTTTATTTGAGTTTAAAAAAAAAAAAAAAACTACTGTGGTATTTGGATGTATTTTCAGCCTAATTCAACTGGAGAACAGAAGACCAAACCCACACAGAACAGTGTCCGAGAGCTTCGTGGACTTGGCCTGTCACCTGATCTGGTCAGTCTTTACTCTTTATATGTTGTAAAGAGCCAATCCATGTCAAGTCACTCTAGTTCTGAGATTTTTTTGTTTTGTTTCAGATTGTTTGTCGTTGCTCAACTCCATTGGACACTGCTGTCAAAGAGAAAATCTCCATGTTTTGCCATGTGGAACCTGAACAGGTGATCTGTGTACATGACGTGTCCTCCATCTACAGAGTACCTTTACTCCTGGAGGATCAGGGCATTGTTGACTACCTCTGCCACAGGCTGGACTTGCCCATTGTGATGAGACCTAGAAAAATGCTCACAAAGTGGAAGGAGATGTCAGACAGGTTTGTACTGTTTGCATCCACCTAACAGTCCCAAAAAACTGCAATCTTCTGACAATTCCAAGGTTGTTGCAGCTGTTTTGAGCAACCTGTGTTTTTGCTCCCTAGGTCTGACCGACTCCTGGAGCAAACCTCCATTGCTTTAGTTGGCAAGTACACCAAACTATCAGATTCTTATGCCTCTGTTATTAAAGCACTGGAGCACTCTGCCCTCGCCATCAACTATAAGCTAGAGGTCAAGGTAAGAAATGACAGCAACTAGTAGAAATATCCTGTGCTGCTCCATTTGAGTGTGTCCTAATGAATTTTATTTCATTCATGTTAATAATTGGCAGAAAAAGATTACATTTGCTTACATTAAACATCTTACATATATTTGTTTGAGTATGTAAGTTTAATACTTGAAAATGGTACCTCATATCAGTACATAGATTCAGCAGACCTGGAGCCGGCAGCGTTGCAGGAGGAGCCGGTTAAATACCATGAGGCCTGGCAGAAGCTCTGCAGTGCTGAGTGAGTGTGTTCCCAAAATACACTTGACAAATCGCTAGAAAATGATGCAACTAACAACATATACTACTGTTCCAAAGTCTGAGGTCGGTTTTTAAATGTTTTTTAAATAAGTTTCTTATGCTCACCAAGGCTGCTTTTATTTGATAAAAAATACAGTAGTCAAGTCAAGTCACCTTCATTTATATAGTGCTTTTAACGATATAGATTGTTTCAAAGCAGCTTTACAGTGATAATAGGAAATTAAAGTAACAGATTGTTTTGAAAGGTTATCATCTCCACGTAAACTTAAAAAATGTGAATATGTGAAAACGCAGACGGCGTGCATGTGGGTATTACATGTTTAGTCTATAGGTATGCGCATTTGAATATATATGTGCGCAGGCGTGTAGTCTTTCTTTACAAATTGACCTCAACAAATTACTTGTCTGGCCTTAAAAATTCCTAATACAGAATTTTTTAATATTACTACAATTTAAAATAATATACATATCATGTATTTTAAAATGTAATTGATTCATGTGATGGCAAAGCCATTACTCCAGTCTTCAGTGTTACATTATCCTTCAGAAATCATTATAATATGCTGATTTGCTGCTCAAGAAACATTTCTTATTATCAATGTTGACAACAGTTGTGCTGCATATTATTTTTGTGGAAATATGGATACATTTTTTCCCAGGATCTTTGATAAATAGAAAGTTCAAAAGAACAGCATTTATTTGAAATATAAATCTTTTGTAACATTATAAGTGTCCTTTCTGCCACGTTTTATTGATTTAATGCATCATTGCTGAATAAAAGTATTCATTTCTTTAAAAAAACTCTTACCTACCTCAAACTTGTAAGTTCCATTCCGCTGATGTCATTTCAAATATATATTATGGGCTCTTGGACAATGTTAACCAATTATCCAAAAGCTGTTTAGGCTTTGTTTTAAGCAAACTCTCACAATTCAATAAATACTTTATGAATAAAATCAGGTCCTGCTTTTACTACTTGTATTTTCATTACGTCACATTATGGAAATAAAATAGTTTACATACTGCTTTTCACTTTGATTTTAAATGTTGGTGTAATCTGTGAGAATACACTTATATGTAATAATCAGACTTTGTTAAGGTTGTTAGTTTGAATATTTATTTATTGAATGTATATTTGACTATTTCATTGTGCTGTTAGTGGGGTTCTTGTTCCTGGAGGCTTTGGTGTGCGAGGCACGGAGGGAAAAATCCAAGCCATTAACTGGGCAAGGAAACAGAAAAAGCCATTTTTAGGTAACAAATTATGTTCAGAAAGCTAGTGGTTCAGTGCTAGTGACAAAATATGATATAATCACAGCAGTCCTGTGGTTAAATTTGAAATCAACCCTGTTCTGCAGGTGTTTGTTTGGGCATGCAGCTGGCAGTGTGTGAATTTGCTCGTAATGTACTCGGCTGGGAAGGTAACAACACCCATACTAGATTTTCTGACATGTCTATTAAAGCAAACATTGCATATGCTTTTAAATGAATGTGTTTACATTTTTTAATTTAACTGTTTTTTTCTTATCAGATGCCAATTCTACAGAATTTGATCCTGAAACAAAACATCCAGTGGTAGGTGTTATTTTGGTTAAACAAATGAGAATTTCTGCATAATGATTCCTTTTTTTGCATGGTGTGTTGAGATCCTTTTTTTAACCCAGGTGATTGAAATGCCTGAGCACAATCCTGGGCAGATGGGAGGAACCATGAGGTTAGGAAAAAGGCGTACCTTATTCAAAAACACCTCCAGCGTTCTCCGTAAGTTGTGATCTTTTGTGCCATTGTAAAATGTGAAGGTCACATATCACAAAAATAGAAACTGATACTGTTTTAAATATGCATGTTTACGAATTATGAATTTTGTTGTAGGAAAGCTGTACGGAGATGCTGAATATGTGGACGAAAGGCATCGGCATCGCTTTGAGGTTCGCAATAGTAATAATTGCAAAAATTATTAATCATTAATCCCATTAGCTCAGTCTGTTCCTTTTGCATTTTTCCAGGTGAATCCAGAACTGAAGCACCACTTTGAGGATAGAGGCTTTCGATTTGTGGGTCAGGACCTGGAGGGGGAGCGGATGGAGATCATTGAACTTGAAGGTCAGTGCATGTCCAGTATCTGAACCTATGTATGGAGAAGTTGTCAGTCAGTATTCGCTTCAGCTCGTTTCTTGTGTCACTGCAGATCAAACTTATTTTGTCGGAGTGCAGTACCACCCAGAATTCACTTCTCGCCCTATTAAACCCTCGCCTCCTTATTTTGGCCTTTTACTGGCAGCATCTGGGAAACTACAGAACTACCTACAGAAAGGATGCCGGCTCTCACCACGGTTTGTTCCCTAGTAAATTCTCTCATATCAGCTTAACTATTTAAAGTGGAGACAACTAGCATATAGATTGTCTCATTATCTTGTTTTCTCTTTTCTCTCTATCTCTCAGAGACGCATACAGTGACCGAAGTGGCAGTAGTTCACCAGACTCTGAGATATCTGAAATCAAATTTCCATCACTCTCTTAAAGGGAATATCCACATAATCGTAAAAAGCATAATTATATATTACATGAAATGATGAACTTCAATAAATGAATAAAAAAGGCTTGTGTCATTTTTAAGTGGTATGTGTACAGTGATATACTTACAGTGAAATCATATGGGGCAAGACCAGAAGAAATATACACCAGAAGAATAGTACACAGCTTTAAAAGTATATTCATCAGAATTAAACATTGTGTCAATGTTTACAAAGAGAAAACCAGTTACATTAATCTACCTTAAACGGTAATCCCACATCTGGAATTTTTTTGTTAATTTACAGATCCAAAAAAACAAATGCAGTAGCTGTAAATTAAAAAATTTAAAATAATATATATATATATATTATTTTATTTTTACTATTACAAACATGTGCTTTGGAAGAAAACTATTTGTCCTCAGAGGAAGGGCTATTTTTTTTCTAACTGTGCTTTTATTTTGTAAAACTCTATTCCCTCAGATGATCTCGCGATATTTCGGCTGAGCTCCGTTCGCCAGAAGAGGCGCTTGTAGAAGGAACAACATCAAATTACATGGGCTTCTGAATAATTCCAATTTATAAATGTCGAAGATGGGAAGATAGTACAAAATTATTTGGATCAGGTATCACACTAATTTACCATCTAACAGGATTACATGAAACCAAAGGAAAGCATGACGAGACGTGGATTGGCACCAATGTTTACTCGCTAGCTGCTAATATGTTGAGCTGAAGATGATCGGTGTTCGGTGATGAATAACAGCAACCACGAAGACATTCGGACAAAAAAACAAGATTTATTTGTTAATTTGTATGGCTAAATCTATTAATAGCACCCTTACATCCCCGTTTGTCCAAATAGTTTAAGTTAATCATCTCAAAAGACATGAGCAAAGCTAAAAAGCTAAAGTCGTTAGCCTGCAGAGCGAATGACAGTTCTGTGATGTTTTTCCTAGTGTGCACTGAGTAGCTCTAAAAGCTCTTGGTTTTGTTAGTGAACCTAAAATAACATTTAAGATCGTTTATCTATGAGATGCATTGACTCAACTCAGTATAATCTCTCTTAATACCTTTCTCTTTTTTTTTTTTGCAGCTGAATAGACCTCACGCTGGTTTTGAAGAGGCTCGTGACAGATATCTCTTGACTATCATAGTATGACCCAGTACCCTCCACAGGCTAGTCGCTCTAACTTCTACGCTGTTGTGAAAGCAGAAGCTTCAACACCTCCCCTCTCCACCAACATGGCCAACAGCACCGTCGTCCCCGGCAAAGTTCCAGGCACCCCTGGACCTGCTGGAAGACTGAGTCCTGAAGGCACTCAGGTGAGACACTATAGCAGATCAAATGTATTAGATTCTTACTCCATTTATATTCCTCATAACATTTATGATCTAATATCTTCCCTTCAGGTGCTCAGCAAGAAGAAGCTGCAGGACCTTGTGCGTGAAATTGACCCTAATGAGCAGCTCGATGAGGATGTGGAGGAGGTACTTAATATGACGTATTATTAGTGATATTTTCATAATTGACAAGTCAGTAGGTTGACTGAACTACTCAGTCATAAGGAAGCGTTTTATAATAGTTAATTGTTGCATTTTGAAATGAGAAATGTCCCTTTATATCCACTGCTAATTAAAAATTCATATTTATTCATGTTGGTCCCTACTATACATTTCCCATTTTTTCAGCTCAGTGCTTAGAATTATTTTATATTAGCATTGTAATACTTTTATTTAGCAAGGATGCATTAAATTGAACAAAAAATAACAGGAAAGACATTTACAAATGTTACAAAATAAATGCTGTTCTTTTGAACTTTGTATTCATCGAAAAATTAAATGTATTATGATTTCCACAAAAATATTAAGCAGCACAACTGTTTTCAACATTGATAATAATAAGAAATGTTTCTTGAATAGCAAATCAGCATAGAATGATTTCTAAGGATCATGTGACACTGAAGACTGGAGTAATGATGCTGAAAATTCTACTTTGCTTCACAGAAATAAATGACATTTTAAGATGTATATAAAAAAAATTCAAATTGTAATAATATTTAACACTATTGCTGTTTTTTAAGGTATTTTTTATCCAATAAATAGAGCATAAGAGAAATAAAAAATAATCTTACCAACCCCTTAACTTCTGAATGGTAGTATGTATAAATATATTCTTGTGTGTGTGTATATATATATATATTATTTATTTATTTATATATTTATATATTGGTACTATACGGTTATCCGGACCACACGTGTGTCTTTTAGTCCTGTATAGTCATCCCTGATTGGTCTTAACCCCAGTGACGGGTAGGTTTAGGGGCGGGGTTAGGGGTAGGCCATCGTATGATTGGTCTTAACCCCAGTGACGGGTAGGTTTAGGGGCGGGGTTAGGGGTAGGCCATCGTATGATTGGTCTTAACCCCAGTGACGGGTAGGTTTAGGGGCGGGGTTAGGGGTAGGCCATCGTGTGGTCCGGATAACTGTATAGTACCTATATATTTATATTTTACACACATATGTGTGTGTGTGTGTGTTGGTGCTTTGCTGACAGACAGTAAAATGACTTGCTGTGACTGTCACTACGCTGCTGTCTGTTGACCTGTGTCATTTCCCTTCAGATGCTCTTGCAGATTGCTGATGATTTCATTGAGAGCGTGGTGACTGCTGCATGCCAACTTGCACGACACAGGAAGTCAAATACTCTTGAAGTGAAAGATGTCCAGCTACACCTTGGTGAGGGTCTTGAATATACAGTTCCCAGTGGTTTAAGTGTCTTTTTTCAAATTGATTAAAAAAAATACATTTATTTTCATGCTTCCGTTTACAATAAACGTAATGTTTTTCATGAATTTTCTTACTATAATAGCAATTTTATAGAAAATAAAGGTACAGCAAACATTTTGTATCCTATAAGTTGTTAAATCAAGGCCAATTGCAGATTGTTTGAATGACTATCTAAGGAATTGCGTTAATATAGTCCATAATCTGTAATTCTGTTTTGAATTACAGAACGACAGTGGAACATGTGGATTCCTGGTTTTGGCTCAGATGAGATCCGACCGTATAAGAAAGCATGCACCACAGAAGCCCACAAACAGGTCAGCCATCGCTCTCATGCACTTAAACTGATCCCTCAAGATGATTTTGAAAAACAAATGACTTGCATACCTAAATATCTATTTCTGTTCTTTCAGAGAATGGCATTGATCCGCAAAACAACCAAAAAGTAGCAAGATCGGAAGTACCAACAAACATTTTTTTCCCTTGGAAGTTTTGGAAGTGGATGGGGTTTGAACCTATACATGTTATGTTAATCAAAGAGGAAGAATGCGTTGTACTATTTGCAGTACACTTCTTTTGACATTTCCCATTCAAAAGGTGTGCAGGAATTGACGTCATTTGTCTGTACAGTTCACTTGTGTTAAATCACCATGTGAACATTTTGTTTGAGCACCTTGGTGCTATACTGGGGTTTTATTATATGATAGAATCTCACAGAGCTCTGTAAAAAAAAAACATCAGATTTTTTTTTTTTTTTTTAACCCACAAACCACATTTTTATTCATATTACATGTTTAGTTGACCCATCATGCAGTCGCACAACTTCTGCTCAGCTGGCATTAGTAGCTATGCACAATTACAATCACCATGTGTCTGATTTGTTTATAATGTTCGGTGTTGTAGAACTCGTCACTTAAGTAATATTAAGTATTATAGAGAAATCCTCAGTGTGTGACTTTCTAAAGGTAAACAGTCATTTTTACCAGAGAAATAAATACCACTTCCCCATGTAATTAATTGCATTAGAACTAGTGACATAATGCAGATGTTAATTGTTAGAGGGGGTTATATATGTGATGGGTGGGAAATGGTGCATAAAGCCCACCTGCTGTGGGCAGATTAAAAAAAATAATTTGTGGATTTAAACTGAGTATAAACTGAATTGTTTTTTGTTTGGTTTTTGGCCGTGTATCACAGTGTTTTACAGTCTCCTGTTTTTCATGAATAAAAAACTTAATTGTGATTTATTCACAATGAACTCCATTGCATTGTGTTGGACTGACTTCATATCAGAAGTAATAACCATCGAGAACATATGTTTCAGCAATGTGTCTAGACTGTGTCAGCTGTATATCTAAAATCTCCCTTTATCTTTGAAAGTCAAATATTAGTGAATCATTTACAAATCTACAGGATGAGCTCTTAAAAACCTTCGGAATGTCATGTAATTAAGGTAGCCCTTTCTGTATCAACTAAAACAAATCCATGTTTATGGAATGATGTGGTCATGTGCTAAAGTAATGTGGAAATAAAAACGATTTTTTCAACTGATGGCGGTGCACTGATGCCACACTAAAAACACGTTTATCCAAAGTTAAGCCTAGAAATATGAACAAACATTTGGAAATCAAATGTGCACATGTGTGTAAATGACGTTAAGTGTTTCAGTGTGGTTTACAAAAGCTGAAATCTTGCAGAAAAGCATATATTATCCATGCCATGAGGAAAGATCTGTCTTATCAAATTTAATACCTACAATCTTACATTTGAAAGTCCTAGAGATTAGTTGTAGGTGTATTTGGCAATGTCAGACTGATCCATCCTATTTGAAGAACTTGATTGATTGAAGATTGATTGAAGTCTTTATTTCGAACATGAGAGAAGAATATGTAAAATAAAATACAAAAATGTTTAAAGCATTTTTTTTTTTTTTTTAAATAAAAGAAAAAAAAAGAGAAAAAATAACATCAGATAAGCCGTAACAAATTACAATTTGTTTTTTTGTTTTTTTTTGTTTTTTTTTCTGTGTGAACATACTTCTATCTCATGTGCGAAAAGGAGTAGGAAGAAGCTAAACTTATGTACTCCTACCCCTTTAATTCTTACATTCCTTTAAATAACAATTTTTTATGTTATTATTATTTTTTTGTTATCTGATATCACATACACACTTATACACACATCCATATACACATACATATACATACATGTACACATACATATACATACATGTATATACATATACCTATACATACATACCTACATATTTACATACCTACATACATGCATCAAAGTGACCACTAACAAGTATTTAAATCATAACAAAGGAGCACTCCTACCTTCACTACAGTGCTTCTTGATACTTCTTGAAAATCTTTTCTTTAAACATTTTTTTGAAGAGGAATATGTTAGGGCATTGCTTTAAGTTTTCATCTAGTTTATTCCACAATTTAACTCCGCAAATTGATAAACATAATCTTTTCCTTGTTGTTCTAAATCTATTAATCTTAAAATTTCCCCTTCCCCTTAAGTTGTACCCTCCCTCCCTCTCTGAGAACATCTTTTGTATATTCCCTGGCAATAACCTATTTCTTACTTTAAACATGAATACTGCAATTTGATATTCAATTTGATCATGGTATTTTATTAATCTAGACTGCAAAAATAATGAATTTGTGTGTTCCCGAAATCCGACATTATGAATAATTCTCATTGCTCTTTTTTGCATTATAACTAGCGGCTGTAGTGAATGTTGGTAAGTGCTTCCCCAAACCTCTACACAGTAATTCAAATAAGGTAACAATAATGAGCAGTACAAGATACGAAGAGATTTAAGATCCAATATATGCTTAGCTCTTGCTAGAACTGCAATGCTTCTGGACAGTTTGTTTTTGATGTATTTTATGTGAGGCTTCCAGCAGATCTTTTCATCTATGATCACTCCAAGAAATTTATTTTCATGTACTCTTTCTAAGTTAACACCCTCTATCTGTATCTGTGCTTGATGAATTGACTTACAATTTCCAAATACCATAAATGTAGTTTTACTCAAATTTAGTGATAACCTATTAATGTCCAACCATTGTTTTATTTTCTTAAATTCTGAAGTGATTAGTTCCAAGAGTTGCTGTAAGCTGTCCCCTGAACCAAATATGTTTGTATCATCTGCAAATAATACAAAATTCAATACTTCAGATACTTTACAAATATCATTAATGTATAATAAAAATAACTTTGGTCCCAACACTGACCCCTGTGGAACACCACAAACCATGCTCAAACATTTAGATGAATACTCTCCTATCTTCACAAATTGTTGTCTGTCTCTCAGATAACTACTTACCCAGTTTAAAACTACCCCCCTAATCCCAATTCGTTCCAATTTACTGATTAATATTTCATGATTTATTGTATCAAATGCTTTTTTTAGATCAATGAATACTCCAACTGCATAGTTATTTTTGTCTGTGGCATTTGTGATTTCTTCAACTTAACTCAAAGGTTGCAATATATTTTAAGTTAACAAGCACAGCTTTTCTCAGCAGCTTCATTTTTCTGGGACATCTTCTTCTGGGACATTTGGGCTGTAGGAGCTGAGCTCTTGACTCCATCCCACCCCTCACGCAACTGGATCTCTCCGCTTTTCAAGCCCTGGTAAACCCTTCTGGTCAAGAGTTCAAAGGCCTCTTTCACGTTGTGACCCGTTTTGGCCGAGGCCTCGATGTACGGCGCTCCCAATTGGCTTGCAAGCTTTTCTGCCTCGGTTCGGTTCACAGCTCGCTCTCCGGTCTTGTCCTGGTCGCTCTTGTGTCCCACCAACACGAAGAGCACTGTGTAGGGCTGCACACGTTCTGACACCTCCGCGTGCCACTGCAGCACATTTTCGAAAGATTTGCGGTTGCCCAGATCGAATACCAGAAGACCTCCGACTGAGTTCCGGTAGTAGGAGCGAGTCACAGACCTGCAAATGTACCATAGTTTAAGGATCATTTTTCCAGACCTTTGTACAATGATAATCAATCATGTATTTATACATTACATTAATTCTGGCTCCATTTCGGCCTCTTTTTACCAGCCAATCAATTCCCAATAGATAAAATCCACCCAAAAAATTCTCATTGGATATTCTGTATCATTCCAAAGGCATTTTCAAGGAAAGTCAGTTCACTCTACCGCAATTTTTGCAATGCCTCCAGGAGCTATTTCGGGAATGCAAGACCAACTCCTATCTACAGTACTTGAATGGGGAAAAACTGAAATCTCAAAAACTGCTTGCCAAGTTAACATTTAAATAACATCAAATCAGCAATAAAATCTGACATAATCTGCCCCATAAACGTTGTTTCTTACCCTCAAATAGCATTAACATAGCATTGGTCCCTCCAGTGTGCATGGAAAAGTGCTCATCTCAGGACACTGTTTCTATGAGAACTGGAGCTTCAATTGGCATTGGCCAATTGGTAAACTGGATGATAGTAATATTATGAGTGAACCATCTTGGTATATAATCTTTGATCAATAAAATGAGTTATATGTCAAATCATGTTGACTTTCAGGGGTTTAAACCCCCTTACAAGCCAATTCAGAGGTGGCTCTCACCTTTACAGGTCATCCATGTCATTTTTGCAGTGATTTTTTTTTTTGGGATAACTCAAAGCAATATTTATTGTTAAATATGTGCCTCCTCCCCCTCATCACAAGGCTCGCCACCCATGAGACATTGGAATGACATGAGGGTGAGTAATTTCCTTTTTGGGTGAACTATCTCTTTAAAGTCATTTATGCATACCAGTGAACAGGCCCAACTCCAGCTCAAAGATGCTAGATGGGCTATAAACCTTTCCAGGGGGGCCAAACTGTTGCATGGGTGGGACAGTTAAGTGGGCCAAGCCCTATGGAGCCGCGCTTGGCAGTGAATCCATTTATAGTGTAGACTGACAACATACTTCCTGAAAGTATCATGAGAATACTTGCTGTCGTGATGAGTAATATGTTTCACAATTCTGTTTTACAGAAGCAAGGCAACTTCTTTAAACTGTTGACTAAACGTACAGAAGATACTTTGAGGGGAAAACAGTCCTTCTTCTATCGCCATTTGGACAACTGTGGATTGTTCACCTTAAAAGGGATACTCCACCCCAAAGTTAAAATTCTCTCTTATCATTTACTCACCTTCATGCAGTCCCAGATGTATATGACTTTCTTCTGTAGAACACAAACGTTTTTTTGAACAAATACTCTTGACTTTGTGAGTCTCAGGGATGCCCAACCCTGCTCCCAGAGGTCAACTGTCCTGTAAAATTACCCCCAATTAAAACACACCTGAACCAGCTAATCAAGGTCTTACTAGGCAGGAGTGTTGAGGCAAGTTGGAACTAAACTGCAGGACAGTGGCCTTCCAGGAGCAGGATTGGACACCCCTGATATAATGCAAGTTGACAGTTCAAAAAACACACAAAACGAACACGACGGTAATCCATACAGCACCTTTTGATGAAGTAATGTTTTCTGAAGTGAAATGTTTGTGTGAGATAATAATGTTTTATACAATTCTAACTACCATGGCTAGCTCTAGCTGTCATATATGTGTTTGCTTGACGTTAGTCTCGCGTAGCCAGACTTTCAGACTGACGGCAGAAGGTCTTGTCTCTATCACAGCTTTTCTTGGACAAGGACCGCCCAAGAGGACGTTTCATTGACATGTAACGCAACCAATCACAGTTTGTTTTGTTCCGCGTCATTTTTAGGGGCGTGAAAATATAATGTCGATATCCCTGCAATAACAGACCGGCGTGCATCTATAAATTATTCATTCAAGAACGTTGTGCAAGTTTACTGCAACAATGGAGCCGCAAAAAATCCAGTGTTTAGTTGATCCTGATAAGTGCTCATTGTCACAGTTGAAAACATCTTCTTCCACGTGGGGTTTTGGCGTCACGGCATTTGGTTCCAGGCGAACTGTTAAAGAAAGCGACACACGTGTCTCCCGAACATCCTGTAGAATTCAACCAATCAGATCATGACTTCGAAATTCCTGAAGTGTTTCCAGAAAAGTGTGCCATATGCATCAAATGTTCAGCCAACGGTCCGTGGGCGTGACGTCTGAGGCTGAGACTAGCTTGACGTAACGTGGAATTACAGAGGGCGCACAAGTGAACACACATATAAAATATAAACCATATGAAGCGATGGTTTATATTTTTAAAATATTAAAATATCAGTATTTTTCTCATTCAAACCAATCGTTTTTCTTCAGAAGACAATCGTTCCTCACTTGGGCTTGTATGGATTACCACCGTGTTTGTTTTGTGTGGTTTTTGAAGCATCAAATTTTGGGTTACTAACCACTTGCATTATATAGACTCACAGAGATGGATACATTTTCCGAAAATCTCCATTTGTGTTCCACAGAATAATCTGGGACGGAGTCATTCAATTCATGGTAGAACTTTCAAAAGCTTGAATGTTTGGACTTACCTAAACCTCTCCTGACCAGCTGTATCCCAGAACTGCAGTTTGACCCTCACTCCAGGTTCGACCTCTAGGAAGTGTACATAGAAGTCTACTCCGACAGTCTGGTTGATGCACTCCAGAAACAGGTCTTCTGTGTATCGCTTCAACATGGATGACTTGCCCACCGTGGAGTCTCCTAGCATGATGATTCGAAACTGGTACTGCCACAACGTGAGATCCATGACTCACCGAGAGCTAAAACCAACGTGATAAATGAAAAGGCTAGAGTTCACTAAAAACTATCACTCCACCAGGATCCTTGGATATTTGACCAGAGAACCCCTTACCTTATAGTACTTGAAGTTCTCATGTTAAATATAGGTAGAAACAAACCCATAGTTCCTTAGGTTCCCCTGTGTTTTTCTGCAAAGAGCAGCATCTGTCTGAACGTTTTAGGGTTGGGAGTGTCTACTTGATCTGTTTCTTTAATCTGTCTGTTCATACTTGTTAGTGGGCAGGGTTTATGTGAGGGGCGGAGTTTATAAATACCAGCAGAAAGTTTGGAATTTCTCAAAGACCGGAGGGAATGAGCATGCTGTATCATATCAGGACAAGCCCAGCATTTCCTGTCGAGGCCAGCTAGTGGCATGCATCACATAAAAGCACATGTAATGAGCAAAAACATTTCAGCTAAGACTTTCTCAATAGGCCAACCATGAGAATGCTTCCACCCAGGTCATAACCTCTGAAGATGGCTGGAAGACTTCCAATGTCATGATGAAATCCATCCCACAATATTCCTCACCACCAGTGTGCAGTAAAGGTTAGTTTCCATTATAATGAGGCTTTCCAAACAGGAGGAGAACAACAATGGAACTGACTCCCTTAAGACACAGACAGACAGACGTTTTACCCTTTGTTTTCGGTTATGTTAGTTTAGTGGACTGCTTTATAACTCCAATGAGGCTTTAATTGTAGAACTAGCAACAGTGTGTTACTGGTATCCGTTTTTGTATTTACTGAAACACAAAAAGCCACCGATAGGCCTAAGTGCACTTAAGAAACTTGGAATGTAGTGTATGCCAGGTTAGCAAGGGTGGGGGATCCAGTATTATTAAAATAATTTGTGCATATTTTTTGTAGCTTTTCCTTCATTAAAACACCTTGTAATCACTGATCTATATATAGATCTATATATAGATCAGTGCTTGTAATGCATTTTTCTTGATGGCCGCTAGGGGACGCTCTTTCTCTATGACTATGATACTAAACATCCGTAAAAAAAAAAGGAAAGAAAAAAAGATCAACCGTAAAAGAAAGTTCAAGCTTTACTGGGGCTCATGCTGACTGTGTTGTGTTTTCTGCTGTGTGATCTTGATGGGAAATCTGTGAAAAAAGTATTCAAACTTGGTAAAAGCTATGTAGCCTACTACTAGGCTACATTCGTCATAAAAGCAAACTCAAATTAGTCATATTTAATAAAAAAACATGAATAAACAAATCTAAATAATAAATAAAAAACCTTGCACAAGTAAGCAAGTATGCAAAATAACCACAAAGCACTTGAATGAAATGAACCTGTTAAATTAAGTATGTTTATTTCATACACATAAAAAGATATTTAAACATTTGTACCTCAAACATTTAAATATAGTAGATATCAGTTAAAGAACAATCAGAAATCAGTCACTGCACTTGTAATTAAATATTGAATATGTAATTAAATGTTTGTGATTTTAAGTGGTTTATGTCTTGGTTTTTATTTAATTTGTTTAAGTACATGATTACATTTGAAAGACCATAAAATGGAAAACATGCGGTTTCATGTTGACTTCATTTGTTGTCTTCCGCTGGCTTATTTTTATGGATCTTGCCCCAGCTCTCATGCAAGCGCACCTCTCCACTCAGATAACCCTGATAAATGCGCCGGGTCAACAGTTCAAAAGCTTCTGCCACATTGTGGCCTGTTTTGGCAGAGGCTTCGATGTACGGCGCTCCCAATTCACTTGCAAACTCTTCCACCTCGTATTGATTCACCTCCCGCTCTTTTATGTCGCACTTGTGTCCCACAAGCATGAAGAGCACAGTGTACGGCTGCACAATATTGCACACCTCCTTGTGCCGATGCTTAATGTAATTGAAAGACTCCCGATTACCCAGGTCAAACACCAGCAGGCATCCGGCCGATTGAGGGATGGTAAAGCAGATAACACGCCTGAAAACATGACAGCTCAATGTTAGGTGTCAAACACACTCTGCATAATGTTAGGTGCCTTTAAGAAGTATTCAAATATTTAGGACTAAATGTAAGATTTATGTAGGCCTATTTGAATTGTGTAATCCATTTGGATTACACCGTTTTAACATAAACAAATGAATAAACTTAACTGATGCGTATTTGCATTTGCACTCAAAAAATCATGCCATAATTTGTTAATCATCTGTGTCTATTTGACTGTATTTCAAAATGCATTCACTCAAAATGCTTAGAATCTGCATAAATCTGTTCATTGTGAAAACCAAATGGATGAAAATTTAACAAAAATTCAAAATACATAAATCTTAAATTTAGGCCTAAATATTGTTTGAGTGAACTGAAAAAGGTGAAAAATTAACACGCATTACAACACTTATTCAATATGACTCGTTCATTTGAGAATGCATCTCAAAAGTGCAGATGCTATGAATTCTCACTGCTTACCAAAATGATTCATGACCGGCTGTATCGAAAATCTGTAAATTCACTCTCACCCCAGGCTCCACTTCTAGGATGTGAATGCTGAAGTCCACTCCAATAGTACAATATATTCTCTGTGGATACAGGCCCTCTTTGTAGCGCCTCAGCATGCATGACTTTCCCACATTATCGTAACCTATCATGATCATTTTAAAACGGTACTGACAGTCAGTGAGATTCATGACTGCTGATCGACTTCCACTTTTTGACAGAGGAAGGATGTTACTGCTAGTACATAGTCTTACAGAGTCATATGCTGACAGGTGGAGTTTATTTGAGAATAGGAAGTTTAGTCAAAACCTCTGAAGATAGCTGGCAGAATTTCAGTGTCATGATAAAATAATCTCTTTGTGAGAAGCACTGGTATTAAATTAATATATTAGGAAAATATTAAGTCTCTTATGCTCAGCAAGGCTGCATTTATTTGATAAAAAATATAGTAAAAATACAATCTTGTGAAATATTATTACAATTCAAAAGATTTATTTTAATATATTTAAAATTTTAATTTATTCATGTTCTGACAAATCAGAATTTTCAGCATCATTACTCCAGTTTACAGTGTCACGTGATTCTTCAGAATTGTATCAATAACAGTGCATACATTAGCCGAGCTCTAGCGTGAATGACTGATGAAACATAAACGTTGGTTAAACAAATCTTGCTCCATGCTTAATCTTTCCTCAAAGTAGTGAGAACG
The DNA here is from genome assembly GCF_965113295.1 of Leuciscus leuciscus. NCBI lineage: Eukaryota > Metazoa > Chordata > Actinopteri > Cypriniformes > Leuciscidae > Leuciscus > Leuciscus leuciscus. Next base: position 9,801,947 of record NC_138744.1, read on the forward strand.
ACAGACAATCTGCATTAATACACACAGTTTTATGTAATAGTGGCCCACAACTGATTAGCAGAAGTATTTCAGTAAGACAGTAATAATGTGAGTTAACCAGTTAGCAGGAGACCAACACAATATAAAACTCAAAACAAAGTATTTTGACCACCATCTTCCAAGAGCAAGCGTTTGGTCAATCCTGCATTGAACTCTGAGATTTGAGAAGCAGTCGTCAGTAAAATAAAGGGAACACAGCTAAAGTTTAGGATACTGATGTGGTATCGTGGTAAAGATGAATTTTAACCACTGATTCTTCACATGCTCGTCCTTGGGCAGTGAAAAAACTGGCTTTACCTTCACATTATAGAGCACAGCGCCATCTTCTCAACATGATGCTCTCCAGTATCCACAGGAATCAGCAGCAGGTTTGAGGTTGAAGTTTTCCCTGGTGTCTGCGCGCGCAATAAGTGGGCGGCAATATGCTAATGTTTCGTCTTGACGTCACAACGAAACGGCTTTTGACTCGTTTGAAAAACGATTCATTTCATTGACTCAGAGTCGTCTCTTACTTTTGAAAGACAATACATTTACATTTACATTTAGTCATTTAGCAGACGCTTTTATCCAAAGCGACTTACAAATTAGGACTAAATTAAGCGAGTCATCATGAAGAGGCAAAAACAACAACAACGCAAGAAGTGCTCAAAATACGAAGTTCAGGTATTATTCAGAGTAGCATAAGCCTGATAAGTGATGTTTCAAGGGAAAGGAAGTGTTTTTTTTTATTTAAATTTTTTTTTTTTATAAGGTTAAGTGCTCACGGAAGAGATGGGTTTTCAGCTGTCTTTTGAATGTTGTCAGGGATTCTGCATTCCGGATGAGGGTGGGGAGAGCGTTCCACCAGCATGGAACTGTGAATGAGAATGTTCTGGAAAGTGATTTTGTGGCTTTCTGTGATGGAACCACGAGACGTCGCTCGTTGACCGATCGTAGGTGTCTGGTAGGGATGTAGACTCGTAGGAGTGAGTGAAAGTAGGAGGGAGCTGAGCCTGTGATAGTTCTGTAAGCAAGCGTCAGTGCCTTGAACTTGATGCGAGCAGCGAGAGGTAGCCAGTGCAGAGAGATGAACAGAGGAGTGACGTGGGCCCTCTTGGGCTCGTTGAAGACAAGACGAGCTGCAGCATTCTGGATCATCTGTAGGGGTTTGGTTGCACATGCTGGAAGTCCAGCCCAGAAGAGCATTGCAGTAGTCAAGCCTAGAGATGACCAGGGCGAGAAGTTGTGTTGCATGCTCAGTTAGGAAGGGCCTGATCTTCCTGATGTTGTGCAGTGCAAACCTGCATGATCGAGCTGTCTTTGAAATGTGATCTGTGAAGGTCAGATGGTCATCAAACGTTACTCCAAGATTTCTGACCGACCTTGATGGGGTGATTAATGATGACTGTAGCTGGATGGTGAAGTCGTGCTGTAGAGACGGATTGGCAGGAAGGACGAGAAGCTCAGTCTTTGCCAGGTTGAGCTGCAGGTGGTGTTCCTTTATCCATGTCGAGATGTCCGCCAGACAGCTTGAGACCCGTGCAGCTACTGTGGGATCATCTGGTTGAAATGAGAGGAAGAGCTGCGTGTCATCAGCATAGCAGTGGTAGGAAAAACCGTGTGCCTGTATGATGTGTCCCAGTGATGTGGTGTAGATGGAGAAGAGGAGGGGACCAAGAACTGAACCCTGGGGAACCCCTGTGGTCAGCTGATGTGCTCTGGATACCTCGCCTCTCCATGTGACCTTGAAGGACATCCACAATAACTGTATATACAGTGCACTTTCTGATTTAAAATTTTGCAGGATGTTTTCATTCACTGTTACACGACATGAAAGGTAATTAAAAGAAAATCCATAGGGGCACTTTAATGAAGGCAAGGCAAGTTTGTTTACACATCATAATTCATACACAATGGTAATTCAAAGTGCTTTACATAAAAAGGAATTAAAATAACCATAAAATGATCACTACAGATGCATGAGAAATTAAAAATATCAAGCATAAGAAATAAAAAATAAACACAGAGAATAAAAATGATTACTAAACCTATCTGAATGAAAGTCTGAGAGTTTCAGTTTGTGATTTTACACTAGCAACACCTACTTTCCTAGTGTCTCTTCACAGAGTGTGTAAACTTTACACTGTCTGCTTTTGACAGCTTCTTCCCAGCGTCTTCACTCCTAAAGAAATCAACCTGAGACATTTTGTGTAAAAACATTTTTGTTTTTCAGCAGGCCATATAACAAAATGAAATATTTATTTATAGCAAACTTATTTATTGATTTATAGTGGTATGATGTTTTGTATATATATATATATATATATGTGTTTTTTTTTTTTTTTTTTCAGAATGCATGGCTACTTTTGAATGGCCATCAATGGAAAAATCATCTTAATTCAGTTTATTTTAGGTAGAGTTAAGTCTACAATTCAAGTTTTAAATTTCAGGATCTGTACTTGCTTGTTTTTGAACAGTTTTCCAGCTTGAATGTTGAAGGGGTTGGAATTTCTATTGTTGATTTGATTTGTATAACCTTTTCCTGTTTATAGTAAGTTAGTTGTCCAACAGGTTCATATGATCAAATGACACAGAAGTGGGAGGTATTTATGTAACAGGTCGGGTTTATACGAGCATAGGACGTATTTCTCAAACTCTGATGATAGCTGACAGAAGTTTATGATAAAATTAAATCTTTGTGTATGTGTGTGTATTATACAGTCATGTGAAAAAGAAAAGACACCCTATTTAATTATACAGTATTATTTATAATAAAAAATCATCTGTTCCTTGGCAGGTCTTAAAATGCAACAACGCATGACAAATCACAGCATTTCATTATTTATTTAACAAAATCTAGGCCAAAATGGGGAAGCCATTGGTGACAAACTAAGTCCACCCTTACTGCTTCCATAGGAATAAAGCAGTTAGGCACTGCTAATCTAATGTCTTTGATTAATTGATCATCAGCAAGTGTGACCAATTCTATAAAAGCAGAAGTTCTGGCAGTTTACTGGTCTGGAGCATTCAGGTGTGTGTTAACACAATGCCAAGGAGGAAAGACATCAACAATGATCTTAGAGAAGCAATTGTTGCTGCTATCAATCTGGGAAGCGTTATAAGGCCATTTCCAAACAATTTGAAGTCTATTATTCAACAGTAAGGAAGATTATTCATAAGTCGAAAACATTCAAAACAGTTGCCAGTATTGCCAGGAGTGGACGCCCAAGGTCAGACTTCATACCAAAGTAGAGTCAAATGTGAGGCACTCTGTCCGACAGCTAAAGCTTGGGTGAAATTGGGTCATACAACAGGACAATCTTCCCAAGCACATCAGCAAATCTACACCAGAATGGCTGAAAAAGAAAAGAACGAAGGTGTTGCACTGGCCCAGTCAAAATCCAGACCTCAACCCTATTGAAATGTTGCTGCGGGACCTTAAGAGATCTGTGCACAAACAAATGCCCATAAACCTCAATGAACTGAAGAGGCGTTGTAAAGAACATTGGGCCAAAATTCTTCCACAACGATGTGAGAGACTGATAAAGTAATGTAGAAAACGATTACTTCAAGTTATTGCTGCTAAAGATGGTTCTACAAGCAATTAAATCATAGGGTGTACTTAGTTACACATGGCTTCTCATTTAGGCCATATGTGTTGTTCATATGAGGTTGTATCTGCCTAACTTTAAGACCTGCTAAAGACCAGGGGCTGCATGTATACATTTTTAGACTTAAGTGTGTCAAAATTCTAAGAATGATGTAATTTTACTCTTATTACTTAATAAGTGTGATTCATAAAGGTTCCTAAGTGTTAAGACTAGGTCTCACCAACATTTTTAAAGACAGTGAGAGGTGGAGAGGTATCCTAACCTAGGAGTAACAAGATGGCAGTAGAGAGTTGGAGACCACACACTTTCAAACAAAGATATAATGTATTGGAGTTATTATGTATATTATGTTGAATATTATGATATCATGGCAGGGAGTTGATAAAATGGTGAGGGTTTGATCGTAAAGAGAGAATTTTTTTAACTGACCTTGTAAGAAATGTAATAACTGTGACTGGAGTAATGAAAAGTAATAATGACATTTTTTTGGCAACTGGAAAAATGCAGCAGTGATGACTTCAGCACATTAGTACACAGTAAGCAGGGTCTTAAATAGCATTATTGTGGCACTGACCACACCAAACATACAGTAGTAGCCAAAAGTGATGTGCAAAGGTTTTTGTTTAATGACCTTACAAGTTTGCTTAATCAATCAAAATATGAAGAAAACATTGAATTTTGAAAAATAAATATTTATTTAAATATTAAGGAAGAACTAAACTTAGTGAAGGTATTTATCTGACAACATTATTTGGCAAAAAAGCAAACTACAGCTATATATTTTAGAAAAAAGAATACATAGACAACAGCATAATCAGTTATTAATATTTCACTGGTTCTCTCTTGTTTTTGCATGTGTTCATAATTTCTTCATATGATTTGATACGTTTCATTGCATTATCACAAATAAAACAATTGACTCCAAGCACAATTATGCAATATGCTTACAAAATCTTGAATGCATTTTTAATAATATGTGGATAAAGTGTGAAGATGTAAATTATCCTAGGCTGGTCAACACTTTTGGCCACAACCGTATGGCAGTTCATTGACTTTCCAACTGATCTTCAAACCATGCGGCAAAAGCCAAGCCACTTTTATGAGGATTGGAAGCTTCTCTGGAGTTGTTGGAGCTGTTGATGGAACTCATGTTCGCATCATTGCTCTAACTATAAATGAGGAGACATATATTATATCAATAGAGAAGAATTCCGTAGCATCAACACAGATTTGTGATAATTTTGCACATTGCAAATCCATTTTAAATATTAAAAGAAATGTTTCAGTGTCAAATGATTAATCAAATGATTTTATTATAATTAAATTACATGATTGGTGTCATGCTGCTGTGACTTCATCATTGCAGGCTCACTATTGGCATTGGCTGATTCAGAGGTCGGCCATTTTGGGTTGACATCATTGTAGTCTCTAGCAGTCTGTAAGAATGACAGCTAGTGGTCGAAATGGGCACTGCAGTCAAATTTCTAAATATCGGAGATCGTTGTTTGAATCGTTGTTGCCAGTTTGAGGACACGCAACTGGAACGAGCGCAAATGACAATGAAAGCCGAGGTGACTTGCGTAAGTTGATGAGTTGATTTATCCACGTTTAATATGCTCTGGTCAGAGATTTTTAGATGGATGCCGAGGCTTTTTGGGTTGGGTTGAATCTGAGATCTCTGACCCAGTTTGTTTGCTCGTTTCCAAGGCTGCAATAGGCTGTGTTTCCTGCCAACTGGCATCCCGGGGTGTCGAAATACTATTGGGTGAATTGGCCGTGGGCGAGATCACACAGACAAAAACAAAAAAAGACATTCCAACACGGAACGCACATTTCAAAGTAAAATAACCGGCTGTAGAAGTGTTTTTCAGAGAAACGGGTAGGTGAAGATATTATGGCATTTTTATGCTTTAGTAGAGTGAAAAAGATAGATACAGCACCTTTAAGTAAAGTCAAGTAAAGATTTATCTTTTAAGATAAGTCTCCTCCTCTTATACAATTCACTTAGCTTAATACATTCAAAAGTCAAAGAGAGAGAGAGAGAGAGAGAGAGAGAGCAGTTTAATGCACCTTTAAATTAGTTTTATAGCACAGAAGATATATCACTTGAGTTTTGGTATGAAAATGTCACAAGTTTATTTCACAACTATAAAAAAAAATTATATATTTTTTAATACTTCAGTGGTTTGAAATCACACAGACACAGATCCTCTTGGACTATATTCTGATTAGTTAAAGATAAAACGCCCACATTTACATTAAATAAAAAATACACAGGTTCAGTGGTCATCTGAACATTACAGCTTTCCTCATAAAAGCACTTCTCCCGTTTCCTACATTTTTGTTAACACCCACATAATAATTTCTTGTTACATGCTGATCCCTGATGCTATTTAACACAGCATTCTTCTTTGTATCATTCATTAGGTTACATTATAACAGCACAAACGTCACAAATTGGCTTCAGTAGGAGATTCCATCTTGGCTCAAAGTGGCTCATGGTACGTATGCAATAGTGGTTCTACCGTCTGGGGCTCAAAGTAGATCACGCTAGCATTATGTTGGCTAGTACCATGTGAGACTGGAGTACAGTACCCGTTTGAGATCACTCTGTGTGCGGGGCAGTCATATTGTTGTTGGCCCGGCTCTGCTCTTGCGCCCTGTGTAGATCGACACGCAGGTAGAATCTGTCGGCTGTCCAGTGTTGAGTCTGTGGGCATTTCGCCGAAGGGTGTCGCATATTCTGGTTCAGGTGGCAGGGGATCGGCGTATTCGGGAAGTTGTCCGGGGGTGTCGTAGTGATTGAGGGTGAAAGGGATGGTGTAGCCCTCCTCTATTGGGGGTCGGAATGTGAGTCCCATCATCTGCCCACCTGCTCCTACATCAGGCTCAGCATAGTCTGGAAACAACAGATAAATGTTGAAGAAGTAGAATTAGGAATAGTAGATAAATAGGAAGTAGATATTCCTGATCATTGGACATTTGATGCCAAGAACAAACATCACATTTAAATGTCCTAATGGTGTGCTCAAGTCCTCCTAGGAAGTTCATGTTTACGAGTTAGGAAGTCTTAATTATGACGTCAAGTGTATTCAAATCACTTTGGTCGGAGCAAGATAGTGATCTCCCTTTTTACATAAAATAAAAAAAATTTTTTTTTTCAATTTAAGAAGGTGCTGTTAATTGAATCGTTGTTTTAATTGTACAACACTATAGGATTTTGTACATGCAACTTATTTTATTCATTGCATCCAACATATTTTCTTAGTGAAGCCCCCAACACAGAAAGTTTGGTCTTAAAGAAAATCCTGAGTTTCTCACTCATAATTACGACTTTGTGGTGATGTTCATGTGTTCAAATCGCAAATATGATCTTTCTGACATGACTTGAACACAATATGATAAAGGAATTTCCAACCTTTCTTGTCATCTGGACCTGTCCAACCTAAAAATTTGTCATTAAATGCTATATTTATTAAAATTATATCAATATTTTCTATGTGTACTTGATGTAAATGATTTAATTCAAGTAAATAAACTTGATCAAATACACTTAGAAAATATTAATTGAATAAAGCATTTAATGGCTTTTTTCCACAGGATCAGAGTAAACTGTTATATTTTGATTGTTTCAATTTGACACATTTTTATGATTTTCTTACGATTTCTTAAAATCTGATAATAATGATTTTAAATGAAATTATATATATAAAAAACAAACAACATACAATTTTTATTTAATATGTTATCCTTATTGATATATTTATTTATTATTAATATTTATTATTTTGTTGTTTGATATAAAAAAATATGATTTTAAAATAAATAAAATAATAAAAAATATTTGCAAACCCCTAATTAAGGAAAAATAACATTAATCTAACATAACATTTTCTTTCTTTTTTTAAATTGCCAGCATGGATAAGCTGTCATGGATGTTTGCATCGCAAAATCTGACTGAACAGATATAGCATTATTAAGTTCCAACATGATCCCACTGCACTGTGTCCAGCAGTAGTTCTGGCTATGAAAAGGGTCCCACGGTTCCCCCTCTCCTTCTCAGTCCTTCACTCACCCAGCAGGAATGCTAAGAGGGCGAAGCCGTTTTAATTGAAGCGACTTTAGAAAGGACTCTGATTGTCTTGGCCACTGACCCTCTGTCCTCCTCATCCCAGAACCCCTTACTGAAGGGTCTGTTGGCCAGTGGGTGGTGAGGAGGGTGTTCTTCTGACTTGAATGCCCCTAATTTGGGCTCCAATTAAAGAAGCCTTTCAGGGAAGCACTGCCGTACGAAAGAAAGACATGTTTATGCTGCCACTGAGCAACTGTTGGAGGAATGAGCTCAGAATGAAAGCCATTTGCCTGTCATGTCTCTTCTGAGTTCCACTGGCAGCTCAGCTGAGCAAAAGCACACAGAGTGGGGCAAGCGAACAAAGAGGTCAGAATGACTACTTGGCTTTCTCTCTGTTTCCGTCCTGCTGTTTGAGCCACATTAACCCTCTTATTCACTGCTATATATTACCGCAATGTCTGAGGGCTGTTGATCTGAGATTCTAAGAACTGTTGTACCCAGCGGCGTCCTCTCGACAAACACTGCCTTGTCTCATTTGCCGTTTGAAACATTCCTTTATGAATTTCGGTATTCATTGCTATACTTGTCTAAAAAGCTCTGTGGATGTCTTACCATTGAGAGGAGGGTTGGGGAGAGCATCGTGGATGTTCCGAACCAGAGGGTAAGATACAAGCTCTGGGTTTGTGCACGGAAGCTTCTTCCCGTGGAAACCCTGACAGCCTTAAGCAGAGACAAAGAAAGTCAGTCAGGAAATATACCAACAACACATAGGAGACGTAGAAAAAACTGTACTAGAGTCTAGAGATACAGAGCAATAAATTACCTTGGTCAACACAGCATTTCTTTATTTGTGCATTTCTTTTCCTGAAATAAAGAAAACACACGTAAATATTACAAAACCTGTCAAGAATATGTCTGGGTCATATTTCACCCCAAAATAATAATAAAAAAGGATTAATATTTTTCTTAATGAATATTAACATATTTTTTGGACCATTCAAATTTGTTGCATTATTTTTAGACCCAGTGAAAAAAATGTATTACTGTAATGTCAAAATCATGGTACTGCATTTCATTTTATTTCCTATTTGATATATATAATTTATATTTAAATTAAAGTTAATCCCCAATTTATGGAATAGAATACATTTCCAGTTTGTGCATATTTGATGTTTTAAATGTAAAAAGAAAATGACAATTAACAGATATTAGATACCTCAACTAAGTAAACAATGAACCATATTCATATGATTCATTAATCATATTCATTATTGTTAGGTCCAGTAAAAAAAATATATATATATATAAATATATAAATAAAAACATCATGGTAATATTTGTTGTACTGCATTTCATTTTGTATTTAAAAAAGAATGTATATACACTATACAATATTTATTAATTATATTAAATATAAGTATTTTGTTTTGAGTTAAAATTCATATCAATACTTGTTACGGTGACATGCCTGCTTTTTAATATTCATGTAAATTATAGATGGCATTTTTATATATTATTCTATAATATTAAGGAACAATTAGTGTGTTACCTTCTCCACCAAATAAGCCCAGCTAAAAGGCAACCCACACACAGAGCGGCTCCCAAAACCATGCCTGCCACTAATATCACTGCTTGACTGGGGCCTGTAGGGAAATAAGAAGAAAAGATTTAGCCTTTCAAAACAAATCTACTACCAGTTTACACATCATGATGTTAGCAGATTAACTTACAAATGCACCTCACCTGAGCTTCTTGTGATGACAGGACTCTCAGTGGGCAGAGTTTGTAGAGGCACAGTCTCTGTGACAACTGCCTTCCCAGTATTCAATTCTAAATAAAATAAATTGAAAGAATTCATCACATTCATTTCATTCTTAAAATTCTTAATTTACCATAGCGTGCTTGGACTTCGACCAATACAATGGTCTTTTATCGCCTTTATGTACTATAAAAATGTTTAAACTGAAGTTTATGTGGCTTGAGGGAACTTAAAAGAGATTCTGTAGCAGGCCCTCACCGTCTCCATAGGAACGCGTTCTGAGGGGGGTAGAAGGGCAGCCCAGCACTTGAACCTGCGCACAGGCCCTGATATGCCACTGCTGGGGTTTCAGACGAAGGTAGCGTGCTACTACTGGAGGAATCAGACTGTTGAGTACCGTCACATGACCATCAGAATGAGCCTCAAACACCTTAACATAGAGAAAAAATGTGTATAAATATAAAGGATTATTTATATTATAAAATAAAGCCAAGACAGAGATTATACCTAGTAATGTATATAAAAGAGTAACTGTTTAGGTAACATTCACACAAAATGTGATAGTGTCCATTGTCCATTTGCGCTGTTTATTAACTAGCTTTTTTTATGTAAATATGCACATATTTTAACACCTTAAGCTGGTTTACTGAGGCACACTGTAAAAATGATTTTTCAAAGCTGTAAATTAAACAAAGATTACTGGAGCATGTTTTACAAGAAAATACTATTTCAGTCTTTCTACTTCAAAAATTCACGTTTAATTCAATGTGTTACTTCCAGTTCCTTCGTAATTAATTGTGAAATTTCCTAATGAACTCTAAGTGAAAAATCTTTCGGTATTTTTCTAATGTGCAGCATTATGTACCTTATTGTCTTTGCTCGATGCCGCTTTGTAGACTTTCCAGTTTTTGCGGTCTTTGCTGAACATGAGGGAGTAAGATTCAATGTAGTAATGTATCGTACCCTTTGTTATGATGCCTGAAAGCAGAAAGCTTCTGTAACATTCCCTTTTGCTCTAATATTACAGCAGATGTTTGCACAATGATTATTAGAGGTTGACCTCTGACCTGTGACACTACTCCTGTTCCACAGCTCAAGCTCCATCCACGGTTGCTGGTCCCCAGAGCTCGCAGCCCACAGAGAGCCCCCGTGTCCCGGAGCCCAGGAGACCTTCTGACCCAGTCTGTTCACCTCATTCCACACTGAAGAAGTGTTATAGGCCACCACCGTTAGCTCCCTGTCACACTCTGGACACGCATGGAAAGGGAACAGAACTTGTTCAGACAAGTAAAGATTATACTTTCTCATACCTCAGATATACAGTCTTCAGTTGTTAGTGTTTATCTTCTAGCAATGTATAATTACACATAGGCACTAACAGCATGTTTAAGGTGTAAGTATCATGTAGCAGGTGTAACTGTGTATTAGATAAACTGTAATTTATTCCTGAACACTCACACAGGCTTATTCCTGGTATTAGGATCCATTTAAACCAAGAAAAACCAGCTTATTTACATCTATTATTATAAAGCATAATCATGTCAGGGGTTTTTCAAAAATGGCTTATGTTGTATGAAAAAAAAAACTACAATATAAATTACAATAATCCTATGCATTTAGTGTTGTTTTATGATTACAGCACTAAGAATAAATTTAACTAACATGTATATTTTAAAATGAGATCAACTTGCATTTGATTTGCAGTTAAAGAAACATTATCACAAATAAATTCATAAAGAGCAAAGCCAAAATTCAATAAGTATGTAAAAAATTATGCTACTGGATTACATTTGCTATGAATTCAAATAATATCTGTTGAAATCATATCTAACATACAGGGAAATAACCGTTATTACCTCTGTGGAAGACAAGCCGTTTATCTGACAAGGAGCCGCTGTAAAATAATAATAATATAATAGATTATTTATTGTAAAATAATAAGTAATATTTTTTTATTTGGGTTGTCTCATGGAGGCCACCATGATAAAATCAAATGACCAGCTGAATGCAACTCAGTTTATCTTGGTGGCCCTCCTGTTATTGGAGCTTTAAAACATTTCTAAGGGTATGTTTACACAACAACGATGTACTAAAAATGGAAAAGTTTTGCTAAAGCTTTGCGTTTTTCGCATGCAGGCGACAATATTGTCAAAACAATCCTCATTTACACGGATCCGCGAAAACTATAAAAAAATGTTTTATTATGCTGCCAGGCAAGTTGTTGGCAATGTCACTTTGTAAAGAAAAACTATGTGCCTATAGACTGAACACGTAATACGCATATCCATGATATTACCGTTTTCATCGTTTTTGTAGTTTAGATAATAACGTTATCGTTTTTAAAAACTTGCACTTTGAAACCCATTTTCAAAAGTTTGTGTTTTCAGGCCCTCAAAACGCAGTTGTCATGTAAATGAATGGCCAAAACGCATACAAACGTTTCCATTTTTTGTTGAAAACAGTGTCGTGTAAACGGCTCCGAAGTCAGTAAAAAAAAAAAAAACGTTGCTTTTGTGTGATGCTACATCCACACCACCAGGTGTCAGTATAACTTGCACAACATGCCACACACTCACGTTTTTGACAGTACTCCATTAGCGAAGTTCGACTCATACAAGGTAATGCCCCTCTGCAGAGACACGTTGATCATCCCCCCCAAACTGTCTGAAATAACCCCCGCATGGACTGCAGCTTTGCATAATACAGAGGTCTAAAAAAACACAAACACACGCATATCTTAGAATATTCATCGTTAACACTCCTCTTCTCAAAAGACCTTGATGAAAAGTGACTGTTGTGAGTTTTTAAAAACACAGTTTCTGGTATCAATCCACATATGGTAGTAAATTCAAATGCCATGACTAATAATCTCTCTATATTGCACACATTTAAAAACCCAGCTTACATCACGGTAGCCTTGTCCATGCCAGCCCCAGATTTCTCCTGCAACACCTTTGCAGCCTGCGGGACAGAATGCACTGGAACACAAGTGAGTCCAGGATTCAGATCATAAACATTAAAATGTAACCTACAAGAAACAGTGGGACTATTCAGAGTGATGACTTTTTTTTATTTTGCTGTAATGTCGAGTCATTGTTGAGGATTTTTTTCTTACCTAATTTGCTGAGAGGAGAAATGTGTCCCTCGACGTAGACATGAAACGAGCTCTATGGGATAGAAATAGCATTGACAGTTACAATTCGTAACATGTGCTCATATACACTGGCTTTTTGTAGTCTACATTTCCCAAACTGACTTGACAAAATGGTGTCTTACGAATCTGATGTATCAGTGTATACTCACAGGAGAGAAGGTCAGTATTTGATGCATAGCACAGTCAAGTTGTCTAGGGCTTTACACAAACAACTAAATACACAGGAAAGGAAGGATGTTACGAACCACTTCTGTTAACTCTGGAGCAAAGTGCGAACTTTTGACAAAACATTGACTTCAAGGGATATTTTCTGGAAAGTTACATCTTTTAACTTTGAGTTCAGTAATGGGATCATTCATATATATATATATATATTTTTTTTTTTTTACATGGTTTCAAAAAAAGGTATATTTCAAATAAATGCTATTCTTTTGAACTTTATTTTCATCCTGAATCCTAAAATTCTTTATTCCGGTTTCCAAAAAATACTGATGTTTTCAACATTGATAATACAAAGAATCTTTTCTTTGCACCAAATCAGCTTTAGAATGATTTCTGAAGGATCGTGTGACACTGAAGACTGGAGTAATGATGCTGAACATTGAGCTTTGTCATCACAGGAATATATTGCATTTTAAAATAGAAAAGTTATTTTAAATGAAATAATTTTTCACAATATTACTATTTTTACAGTTTTTTTATCACATAAATGCAGCCTTAGTGAGCATAAGAAGCTTTGTTCAATAGCATTAAAAAAATCAAGCTATTGAATGGTAGTATAAGTTGCTCCTATGTAAAAAATAATAAATAAATAAAATTATTCATAGACTATATGAACATAATAATAATAATAATAATATATGTATTTACTATTTATACATTTATAATATTTAAAAATACATTTCTCACAAAGTTTTCTCACTCCCCTTTCGTTTTATTTATAGCTCTAATGACTCTTACAATTACAAAAATGTTTTAATTTATACAAATATAGAAAAAATATATAACACATCTAAAATAGGAAATAATTTGTATATGTGTCCAAGATTTTGACAGGTACTGTAAATATCAAAAGAAATATATTTTATGCTTACAAAGCAAAGAGTAGATTCACTTTATGAGAGTTAAAAGCTTAAAACTTTCTGAAAAGATTCTGAAATGATGCATGCCAGCCGGTCAGAAACTGCCATGAGTGACTGCTACTGTGTGGTCAGGTGATGGTTAAGCTGTCATGCTGTGCTTGTCTATGCAGGAGGAGTGAGCATACAGCATTCCATCTACTTCAGTGTGTGCCCAAGCACTGGGGCCTCTCCTTATTCAGGCCAGGAGCGGCAGTCTGCTACCCTGCTTACAAAGCAAACACTCTGAAACTAAGCCAAGGAGGAGAGCCCGCATTCCAGTCGGTCACCTTAACGCACTTTTTAAAATCCCTACATCCCGGGCCGGCCAATTGAGGTCCTCTAAAGCCTACACTCCTGGGCAAGAAATATAGAAAAATTGGGCCAAATGGCAAAATATTAAAAGGTCTTTTAATGGTCCATTTTAATCACAAATCACTGGTCAGGAATTGTAGATTATGCTGTAGATAGCACGGAATAGCCTCCCCCAACTTGCAGACAGATTTTTACATTGTTCCACTTAATGTTAATGGCTTCAAACAGTTCACGAGTAGTTGAAAAATGTCTCCCAGTTCGTTTAAGTTCAATAAGAGACCAAATATTCATTATAGGGTTCAAATCTGGACTCTGACAAGGCCAAAACATGAGCCTGATGGACTTGTTCTCAAGCCACTTCTTGGTTGGTCTCGCATAGCCAGACCTTCAGACTGATGGCAGAAGGTCTGGACTCCATAGCAGATTTCATTGGCCAAGGACCACCCAGAGTCCGTCTGACTGACATGCAATGCCTAGTTCAGACTAAATGACTTTAAACGTCAGCAGATCGCTATGCTTTTCAGACTACATGACTTGCTGTAGAGTCTTAAAGTCGTTGTGGTGTTCACAATACGTGACACTACGTAAATTATCTGCAACAGGGGGTCACACACTACACAACGCTGTTCTGTCTCCCAACAACTCTATTCAGTCCCCAAACCTCATTTTGTCATGAAAACACACGCGAGAAGTGGAACGGGAAACAGGAGTTGTTTATTTGAAAATGGGCGTCGGAAAGAAATTAGCACAGCAAGCTATTTGCGCAATGATCTGTTCTGAAAAACCCAGGAAATGGAAAAAACAAAGAATATGGGTGAAAGAATGGATCAGCACACGCTGGCAGCAGGGATTGTCTGTGCTACATAGAGAGTTGGAGGAGAGTAAAACAGGTTTATAATTTAAAAAAGTAGCTGCGCGTGTTGTGGTTTGGAATGACTGACTGTTTTTCTTCCGGCGACCTTGCTCTCTCATTGGTTGTAGCTCATCGTGACACTTGACACTCCAGGATGTCGAGTCAGCCGACAGCTCCAGATATTTAACACGCTAGATATTTGTCTGGCGTCGATGAGGCGTCGGCTAGGTGTCAGCGAGCATCTTTGATGCGTTGAGTAGTTCACACATAAAGATTGACAAGCGCTGATCACCCCCCGATCACAGCCCGATCTGTTGGCGAAACTCGTTGACTTGCAAATCGGCTTAAATTGGGCTTAAAATCCTGTAGTGTGAACTTGGCATAAAGCAACCAAACACAGTTAATTTTTTTCCACGTCATGTTTAGAGGTGTGAACATGTAACGTCGATGTCCCTACAATAACATACCAGGAAAAGTCTTGGACTCTTATTTTAAAGACTCTATGCCGCGAACTTTACATACTTCACATTCTTCTGAAAATCCAGAATTGAGTTGATCCTGGTAAGCGCTCATTGTCACACTTGTAAACACAACAGCGTTCTTCTTCCATGAGGGGATTTGGCATCACGGCATCTTTATTTCCAGGCGTACCATTAAAGAATGCGACACAAGGGGACATCCTGAAGTGTTTCAATTTAAAAGTGTGCATCAGACGTTCAGCCAGCAGTCTGTGGGGCGTAACGTCTGAGACTACTTCTTTGTTGTCTGTGCAATTTGGCCAGGAGCATTGTCTTGTTGAAAATAAAATCTGATCATTCCTCTTTAGATAACAACTTTTCATTTGTGGGAAACAAGCCATTCTGTAATATTCTTCTGTACTCCAAAGCATTCAAATTAGACTTTTCACAGTAGCTCACCAATCCCAGCAGCTAAAAAGGCTCCCACACAACAACACCTCTTCCTTCATGCTTCATTGTGTCAAAGATACATTTATTATTATATTTCTCAGCAGATTTTTGAAGACACCACTCTGGAGCATCACCATACCACTCATGTTTCATTGTGATTCATCACTCCACCACACACAACTTCCCATATTCTGCCAAAAACTTAATTCTGTCTTAGTGTCTCTGATGTTTTTCTGAGACAGCAATGGCTTATTAAGTAGTTATATATATTATACAATAATTTGTGGTGAAGACAATTAAAAGCTTAGTGTTTAGCCATTTTAGGCTTGGCCCTTTTTTTTACCCAGGAGTGTACACAATGGGCCTTGGTCCCACTATAAAAATATATCAAAAACAGGGAATAGGAAACATTTTTACTAACATAAGTAAAGACGGACACTTAAAGACATTACTTTAGTGTAGTTTACCACATTGACACATGTAAGGGTGTTTATTTAGCGATTTGCGTGCGACCTCCGGTAGAACAATTTACATATTATGTTGGAAACGAGTGTAAACAGTAGTTGAGATTAGGATGGGAACTACTTCCACTCCCAGAGTCAGATGAAGTTCTGTTTACGGAGTAAGCTGTACAAACAGTCCTTGGTGTGTTTACTCTAATCATATACAACATGCTCAGAGCAAAAAGAACCATGTAGCCATTAGCTCTTATTTTGTTGATAGAAAGGTTTTTTTTTAGGGTTTTTTTGGTCTACTGTTAATAGGTGACGTGGGATGGAGCGGGAAGTGTTGTGTTGCAGGACATGAGCCATTACCTGAGTGCTGATTGGTTGAATAGGACATGACAAAGCCCCGTCCTGAACGGTGAGTGCCGGAGATGAAACGCACTGTTACTTCATCAGTACTCACAGATATATTCCTGTTTGTGGCGGACAACTGCCCACACAGAGGACCTGTGAAACACAGACCACATAATATAAGCACAGCAGATTTAATGCAACACAATCCTGCACAGCTTCACTGCCATAAAAGGCTGACATGTTCATGCAGACGTATGTGACTACGAAACTGTCATGCTACAGCAGAGTGGAATGCAGCATACAAGCTAAAGTCATGCTTATGGTCACATGACTTCTAAAGGCACTAAAGAACAGCATGAGGTTGGCTCTCTGGAATTTCTCAATAACAACATACTGTAAATGAGGTGGCTATTAAATTACAGTAGTTGAAGGTGGTGAAAAACTGTAAAATCCCTTGTAATGTTGCCTTTTGTGGGTGAGAAGGTATTTAATATAAATGATTTAAATCATATTTAACTTTATCATAATTATATTAAATGTTTTCATTTACAATTTTAAATATTTAATATTTAATTTATATAAGTAAATTCAAGATGGATATTTAGTATCAATTATTTATTTTAAATGTACTTTTTAAAATTAAAATTATAATAATATAATACAATTATAACAATGTAATCTAATAATTATTAGTATTCTATTTATCATTATAATTTATATGATAGCATTTAAGAAATTCAATCTTGGATGTTATTTGATATCATTTAATTTGTTTAATTATATTGTTTTATTAAACTATATTGAATTATATTATTTATTTTGAAATGAATAATTTTAAATATTTAATATAATTTTTGATATTCATAGCATTTAAGAACTTAAATCTGGGACAGCTATTTAATATAAATGATTTAATTCATATTTAGTTATTTTATTTTATTCAATTATATTTAATTATGTTATTAACTTATTCTATTTAATTCATAATTATAAGAAAACAACAAAAATGTATGACATCCATTCCATAGCATATGAGAAAATAAATCCTAGATGAGTTTTTAATATCAATTAAGATACTTTTAATATCATTATAAAAACAATTGATATGTATTTATATTATAATATTAAATTAGATTAGATTTAATTTTATATATATATATATTTATATTTTTAAATAATTTATTTGAAATCCATAGCATGTGAAAGGTTTTTTTTTTTTTTTTTTGGTCATACTACTGGTGCATACAGGCAACTGGGCTAGACTCTGTCATTCCATAACGTCTGTGTGAAGAGGGTCATACCCACTCTAGTGGCTCCACTGGTGTCTGTGATGGTAAGAGAGCCAGATATGCAGTCTTGGCTCCACTCCAAGTCAAAGTCCCCAAAGGTCAAGAGCAGAGTCTGGCCCTTCGCTACCCTTAGGCTCCACTCACACAGGGTGTGGTTAGGGTAGGTTCCCGGGAAGTTCAGCGAGGTCAGTGTGCCACTGGTGGGACTGAGGACTGTGTGTCCACACCCATTGCCTAAAGGGGAAAAAAGAGAGGGAAGATCAAAATGATATTAATGCTAAAGTAGTTGAAAAGGCATTTTATCTTCGGTTCATGTTCTGGTTTTGTGGTCTGTTTCCACACATAATTAAACCAGACATTTTATCTTTCATTTAACTTCCATTAATCATCAAATGTGCTAACTAGTTTCTCTCTTGGCATGTTTCTAGCCCATGGGAAAATGAGACGGGGCACATTTACAGTAGTATGAGAATTGTGGGTATTGGCTCGCACTTGAGGGGCTTTCCATAAATGATGTTCATTTAAGCCATAATTACAGTAGGGTTTAGTTGGTGGCAATGCTGTGTTATAGGGTAGCTTCCACAGTCCTGCCCTACCAAGTTCATTAACAACATTAACATCATCACTGCAACATAACCCCAAAACAATTGGCAACTAGTTTGGAGCTCAACTAAATCCCAGAGTCAACATGAATTGCCAAATGTAGCTAATGTTTTTGAGTCTCCTGCTCCATTTATGGTCTAGACGCTGTGTGACAAAGTAGAGCGGTCTGAGTCCATCTTCCGTCTTTCATTCCTAATTTCTCAGTCACCTCTGATTCATTGGGGTTAAAGCTTCTCTGCCCCCTTTTTTCCGCTTTAGGTGCAATTTATCTCCAAATCTACTGAACCTCTTGTTGCTATGAACAATCTTAATCATTGCATAAGAAAACAAACACGATTTGTGGTCAGGCTGTTAACTGGTAATGCTCAAACAATTCACTCAGTGTGGTTAAAGAGTTGATTTCTTGGTGAGAATGATTTGATCTTCAAATCACTCTTTATACATTTTCAGATACATTTCAGTCAGTATTTAACCCCAGCTAAGATTTGTGGATGAAGCAGTTTCTTGCAATTAGATGTTATTTCAACCCAATCTCATCCAAAAACATAACTATTTTACAAGGTGGCGTTTTTGTATGAATTCATACAGTGTGATTTCTATGGAATTATACAATTTTTTGAAAAACCTAACCCCATTCCTAAACCTACCCACCAATGGGGCATAATCAGATCGATCAAAAATGTACGAATCACGTTGTTATCTTGTGTGTAATCTGTTGGGTTAAATAAAGTTTGGAGACCAAATAATAACACAATATATTATGTTGATAAATTTAAATAATTAATTAATTATCAAATCAATTTGAAGTATCCCCAAAGGGCAATTTATTTTACAGCACTAACAAAATTTTAATGCAATACAAAAAACAAAAAAAAACAATGTTAAGAAACAGAAATGTACAAAATAGATAGAAAATAAATTCATTAAAAAGATGGATTCTGCCTATAAATTGCGAAAAAGTGATGACGTTTTAATATTTAAAGCTTAATGGTCCGTTCACACAGAATGCATTTTTCCATTCCACTAAGCTACCTTTCCATTGTTTTTCTTTGTAAACGCGCTAGATGGACGTCTTTAAACATTGCGCTCGCATCTTGCATCTTTTGTAACGTCTCGCACATGACAAGGCATTCTGAAAAATCAGAGCTCAAGTTAAAATAAGCAACATAAAATGAAAAAAACGTTTGAAAAAAACGCTTCTCTAGTCTAGACCTTGCACTTTTTTTTTCTGTTCCACTGACCTGCATCTCACGTTTTTAACAGCAAAAACGTGTTCTGTTAGCCTGGGAAAACCCAGACAAACTTCCGGCAAATTTAGATTTGCTCTGCAAGAAGTCTGGCAAAGAGCTATTCAAGCCGATTTCTAATCCGTCCAAATCGAGGCACCAATCAGAAACTTTGAGGCGGGCTTTACACGATGACGATCGCTCTGATTGGTTTTAGGTCTATCCAATTGCGCCCAGAGGCATTTGAGCGACGTCCGTTGGTGAAGCGCAGCAACTTTTAAATGCATTATTATATTCAAATTGCAAACACATGAGGACAGTCTCCATGAAAGACCCACTGGCAGATGAACGTGCTATTACGTTTCTCTCCGAAATGGTAGGAAATGAAATTAGATTTAATAGAGGATTTTAACTGTGACAAGATGATTGACAGGGCAGTTTACGTGACAGGATGCACGCGACAGATCCGTCCGATAAAGATGACGAAGTAGTGTGTCCCAAAAGCTTGCCTACTTTTTTGCAACACATTCTAAAGTAAATACCTTTTCTTCACAAAAAGAGTACATACTTTTATGGCGTAGTGTAACTTAGGCGAATTGGGACGCAGCATATGGCTGTAAACGATGACGATCTCTGATTGGTTTTAGGTCTATCCAATTGCGCCCAGAGGAATTTGAGCGACGTCCGTTGGTGACGCCCCTTTGGAAATGAGTTATTAATGAAGCTTTGCCAGACCATAACTCAGTTACTACTGAGAATTGTCTGGTTTTAACCAGGCTAGTGTTCTGTGTGCTCAGGCCCTGAGTGCTTGATTTCTCCAAAACAATTTCAAGTAATCCATTTTTATAGGTTAATTTGCCCTGATAAGTGCAAATACTGTCACTTATATCAAAACATTGCTTGTTGTTTGATCCAGCCCAGCCCAGCAACACTGGCTCAACCAATGATGCGAGTTTGGGGTGGGGCTATCTGTTTTATTTGACCAATGGCAGGCAGGGTGAGTGTTTAGAGAAACCTGTGTGAAAACAATAATTTCTGCAATTCCATTTAGTGGCGCTAGTGTTCAGAAATTAGACGCAATGGTTGGCCACAGTTTAACAAGGCCAGTTTTTTTGTAACCACAGCTCAAAAATTCACAATGAACACCTCATGAAGCACAGCCTGAGGCAATCTGTTGACATTATTTAACAGCAGGCAGACACTTTGATGACATCTGTGCGCTGTCTGCGAGTTGAGTTTACGGCAAGGTGTTTAAAACATGCAGTGATTGAGGATGCATAGACTGGGTATAATTAAGGCACTTGCTGACACACAATATAACATTCCTTACAGCTGAGCTACTATGAATGCAATGGACCATGGATACCAATCCATCATCAGTGCTACACTATCAGGCAGCATGTAATTTTATTTTCTTGTCATGAGATTTGCAGGCACGTCCCAGCAGGCCTGAGCCCATGGCAGACAGGATGTTCGGCTGTTTAGATTGTCACATCACAATTCCTCTACATCAATCATATATTACAACTGTAAACGCAAAAATATTTGTGGACAAGCTGTTTTTTCCTGCTCTTTTGTGTTCTGGCAAATCCTGGACACTCTTCTATAATATAGTACAATCTCAAAAACATGTAAGCTTCCACTCCGCTACAATAACATCCCAAAAACCAGTCACCATCCCATCTGGATCGTCGGAATGAGTATTGTACACGTAGTTCTGGGGGTGGACGTTTGACTGGAAAACATTTTCCTTAGTCCTCATAGTCTATGACTCCAGCTGTAGTGATTCATGCTGACCCCACACATATTGAGAAATACCATAAACAAAGTCATTCTTCCTAACAGACTCTAACAGACTCTCTGAACACAGGCAGAGCTTGAGGACATCTTCTGGTCCAGCAGTCTGGATGCTGATATGATTGTGATCTTATATGGACAAATATTACTATAAACGTACACACTTTATTCTTTGTGTATATTTCTCAAAATAATTTTTAGAGAATGCAGTCAAGGGTGATTTCTAGCTGATATATATATCACAGAGTGAAGGAAAAACAGCCAATAAGTGCTCAGCATAGACTACATCATGGGAACTAAACTTAAAACATTTAGCATCCTTGAAACATAACATCTTAAAGTTTGTTTCGACAGTGTTCAGAACTGTAATTTAAAAAAAAGTGCGGTTACTTTGAAGAATCTAAAATATAAGAATAGTTTTAAAATCAAGGTTTTTGTTTTGTTTAAAATTGTTTACTGAGTCCATTTGTGTTATTTCATTGTTTTGTTGACTTTATTAATATTCGAAAATGTTTATAAAATATTGTTTATTATAATATTGTATAAATTAAACATTTTTTAATTACATTTTATTTAACATAAGTATTTAATACCTTCCACCGTATTAATCTACTAGTAGTATGCACAATCTTACCCTTTTGACCGCATACCAACACCAGCGTTTCCATGCTGAGAATAAGCCAAATCCTAGAGAATTCCATAGTATCCCAAAGCGTTGCATATCGAGTGCGCATGGTTTCCTTCGGGATATCCCGTCGCTGACTCTATCGTTCAGAGTTTATGCCATGAGTTTGTCGTAATCAGTCTACAGCCTCTCACTCTTCTCATCCAAGTTAAGACGCAGCAAAGTAGCCCATCCCCAACTGGGCATGGGTTATTGCACTCTCCTCTTATTGGCCTCGGGACGTGCTAGTCAACTAACAATTCCTGTTTCAATACCTGACTTGTGTAAATCGAGATGTTCCCCTCTCACTTTTATTTTATTTTATTATTAATAAAACGATAGAGGGTGCAACGGACCGTAATGAGAACGTTGGGTGGCCAATGCGTTAAAACCATAGACTGTAAAAAAAATATATAGGCTAGGTTAAAACCCACTATGCACCTACATTACCTAACGAAACCGAATTGGTTTTAACGGCAGCTTTTTATTAAAATATGCACTTGAATTTAATTTAGCTAGCCTACTAAATGTAGTTTTTATTATTATTATAATATATTTTTTCATTTGAATTATGGTAATACATCGAAAGCCCTTAATAAAACTAAACACATAAACTTAATCGAGAAACGCTTCACGAGGGACCACGTCATAGCATAATTACGTGATAACAAGAGCCGGTTCTGTTCGAAGGAACCGATTTGTGGAAATGAGGCGGACTTGTGAACATAATTATGCAGCTACACACAATGGACCAAGAAATTCTGGCATGTAAACACTGTCATCTACATAACAGCTTTTATTTTAAGATACGGCAAGGCAAAATAAGGCTCACCTGACCCCTGTCCTATGACCTGTTTCCTGAAATTGTTATACAAATTAAGCACCAACTGATGATAGTTTAGTTTATTGACTCCTTGCCGACAGTATTTACACTTCGTCCCACATAGTTTCTATAACTAAATAACTAATGCTTCATAAGGGCAAATCACCTTATAAAATAGTTTACACTGAAATTAGTAAAAACATCACTAATTGCCTCAGAAATGTAATTGAGTAAACAGCTAGCCTACTCAAGTAAATTCCAATTTCTCCAAAATAATACTTAAGTAGGCGAGGCCTAATAAAGTTGGCAACTTTAAACCCTTTACAAAGCTATTGTAATAATTGACTTGTGGTGCCCTCTGTAGGAGAAGTGAAGATATCATTGACACAGACACAGCTGGATTGACTATGGAAACTTGTCAGGGACAGGTCGTTAGATTAACTGTTCCTTATACAAACAAACAAAACAACAACAACAAAAAGAGATGTGGCTTGTGGGGCAGGGAGTGTCCAGTACTTTAAGGTGTTGTCCATACATTCTAAAACGTTTCTTCTATAGGCTACAGTATATGTTGTGGCTTTATTTTGGCAGAGTTTGATTGCTTAGTCTTATAGAGCTGCACTTCTAATGTTGTCTGCTTATGCGTCTGTCTGCTTGAATGGCTGTCTAATTGTTGTAGTACTCCTGATTTTCATGCTAAAAGAACATTATACTGTAAATACAACCTGTAGGCAATAACTTTTTAAAAGTGCACTCGATCACTCATTTGTTACTGTGGTAGTAATCTTGAGCTTACACTGACACCTAGTGGCAAATTGATTCCGTGAGTGATAATTGTGAGTGTAAGATGTGATGATTTTTTTCAAAAATACTATTCATATCTCAGGGGTAAAACTTTTGTGAGGTGAAAATTACAGACTGTGCCCTTTAATTGTATTTAAGTTTTTGTAATGTAAGAACATTTGCTGCAGCTGTTCCGTGTGTGTGGAGCGAGCATATTATTGGCTATATACGTGGCTGTGTTTTGTGTCATATCAGATGTGGCAGATGTTTGGACTGCTGGACTCAGTGAGACTTTTAGACCATCAGAGCAATAAAGCTGATCAGTAGCAAATTCAGGAATCACATAGGCCTAATAGTGAGTATAGAGACCAATGGGCTTTATGCACAGCTACACTAGTACTTCCTGAACTTCAGCCAGCTCTTTGTTTCCTGTCTGTCATTATTGGACAAACTGATTAATCCAGGTGTGTCTGATTATTGTTACTGAGGTCAGGCACACCTGGATTAATCAGTTTGTCCAATAATGACAGACAGGAAACAAAGAGCTGGCTGAAGTTCAGGAAGTAGTGTAGCTGTTCATAAAGCCCATTGGAATACATTATGCAACATTAAAGGGAAAGTGCACTCATTTTTTTTGTTTCCCCTCCCCCCCATAATTTATTCACCCTCATGTTGTTCCAATCCTGTATGTACTTTTTTCTTCTGCAGGACACAAAAGAAAATATTTTGTTATGTTTTGAATGGCAATTAATATACAAAATCTCATTGTCTCCTTTGTAAATTGTTCTGTTTATTTAGCAAATGACATTTTAAAAACTACTCTAAAACTAGTTAAATTTTTTTTACTCAGTTTTTTCCCTTTATAAATTTTCACTTTAGAATCAGAGGACTCAAGTATATATATATATTTTTTTAAATGAAAGTAGTGAAAAATCTAATTCCAAGATTTACACCGTGTATAATCACATATGGCATGCTCCTCAAAAATGAATAGCAAGTAATATTTTTTGGAGTATTATATTATTTACTTATTTATTCCCGCATCTCTATTTCCTTCTGCATTGTATGATGACAATCACATCCTAAATATGACAACCTCCAATAATTTGCAATAGGCAATTTTTGTACATTTTGGAAAAATAATTACGATATTAATAAAATATTGCTATGAAATTACAATTATTTGTAAGCAAAGAAAAATCATACCTTTTTTCTTGCATAAAATAGTGAACTTTTGACACTATTATTTTTAACTAGCCCTGCACCCAAAATATTTCTATTTATTTATTTTTTTAGCAATATTTAACCAGTGTACTGTACATTTCTCTTGAAAGCACTTTATTTACCTTTAAGGTTGTTACCATTAATTTTCTGGAATAAAAATGTCAAGGTTACCCAATTAATAATTTGAAGTTTTTTTTTTTAATCTAATAGGGTGTTTGAACTGTATATTTATTATTTTATTTTTAGGAATTAAAGATGTTTTTCTATTATGAATTTTAGCCAGTTTTTTTTTTTTTAAGTTTTTTTTTTTTAAAAGATGGGTTTTAAATAAAATCAATGTAACTATATGTAATACTTCTCACATTCTGAAATTTTACCACCAGATGGCAATGAAATATTAAGAAACTGCTGAATGAGATGGCATGACAATCCTGTTGGATACGGTCTGACATGCTAAAAATGTCAACATATCTGTCTCCCTGACAGATTACAGTCCATGTAAGTGTGTACTTAAAATATTCTGCTCTCAATATGAGGTCACAACCTTCAGACCGTTTTCCCTCACAACAGTCCAATCTTTTTTTTCATTTTTTTTCAAGCGTTTAATCATATAAACAGTTTTCAGTCCTATACTGTATTTATTCTTAGAACAATTTTCCCAGTACACGACACATACGTGCTCACAATCTAATTTTACATGAAAGGTGCTCTTCATAATCCTCCCACGCTTCACTCGAATCAAATAAAACT
The DNA here is from genome assembly GCF_965113295.1 of Leuciscus leuciscus. Taxonomy (NCBI): domain Eukaryota; kingdom Metazoa; phylum Chordata; class Actinopteri; order Cypriniformes; family Leuciscidae; genus Leuciscus; species Leuciscus leuciscus. The sequence continues at coordinate 9,827,714 of NC_138744.1, forward strand.
GGGCATAGTCCATCACTCTTTTGTCATTTACCTCAAAAAGGAGGTTTGTGGGTGTACTGGTGACTCCCTTAACAGGGGCTCAAAGTAGTTTTGTGGAGGAAAGCGCACCTGTCTCAACCTTCATAATGCTATACAGGCCCCATTCTGACGTTCACTTGGGACACCTAAACAAATGATAAACCGCTGCAGTGTGCCCGCCAAAGCAATGACTGAACAAGGTCATATAGAAGATGGTGACTATTACGCAGTGATTTGTGCCTTTGCTCAAGGCATGTCCCAGAGATCATGTATTTGGATATTGCAGCAGTATCAGCATAAATAGGGACTATTTTCTAGGCAAAATAAGCACATTTTGGGTACAATTAAAGGGATTGTTCACCTAAAAATGTTTAACTCAACTTGATGATGTTCCAAAACAGTATGCAAAAAAAAGAAAAAAGAAGAATGTTTCAAATGTTTTGTCGGTACAGTACAAGTCAATGTGGTCCAAAATATAATGGACCTCACTGACTTTTATTACATTGACATTTTCTAAAAATATCGATTTATTTTATTTGATTTTATTTACTTTTTTTGAGTTGAACATTTATTCTATGAGCCATTTTTAAGTTGATAGGAAGAAGATCTGCTACTTTGTGGCCTGTTGGGTCACTTGGGTGATTCCCAACAGCATACTGTACTTTCCCATATTTGAGGTTTAAGCACAATAAATGTACACATGATTGTCATTCTGCTTTAAACAGGTGCATATTTGCTTCAACTTACTCTCTGGCATAATTTATTCAGTTTTTTAAAAAATAGCTGACTATCATATTGCTTGATCTGCAGCTGTGAATATTCAGTATTCTGATTGTGATAGAAAGACAAAAAGGTTGCACTGTTCGCTGCTGTGTGAAATTAAATTGGTATGAGAAACGTGAATGGATCTGCATGTGGCTATCTGCACCTGCCATCCTTGCTGGCTGCGGGACATGGCTGGACCTTGGACAGTTGAGGTTCAATTTGGCCCTGTTGCTTCTATTCATGGCTCAATAGGTAGTCCTTCCTTTGTGGAGCCTAAACAGATTAACACAAATCCATCCAACCTGTGGAACTGCGGAGATAAGATGGCCCATAGCTTGTTGGCCTCACAATGGCTATTGTTCTGGAGAACTGGAAACCTAGAGTGCGAAAGTCTGGTTTACCGGCTTGAATTTGCATGAAAAATGAAGAGTAATTTCAATAACAAATCTTATATGTGCTGTTTCTTGAATGACATAGTTTTGACAGCTAACATGACAGCTATGCATACAAAACTATGTCATGCAAGAAACTGTTTATAATACATCTACGATTTGTTCATTTACTCTTTATTTTACATGAAAATTCAAGCCGCTAAATGTAGCCTAGAGCAACAGTTGAAAACTCAGCAAACTGATATGCCAAAATATATTATATTATATTATATTATATTATATTATATTATATTATACTATTCATATTTAAGACATAATATATATATATATATATATATATATATATATATTTATGTTATGTTAAAACAATCTTAAGCTAAAATGCAAAACGATTAAGATAGAATGCCTTGTAAACTAATATTGCATTTTTCTCTGGATCTTTTTTTAGCTACATTTATATCTTGATATACTGTAGGTTTCATTAATTGATAGTAATACTTAGTAAAAAACAAACAAAAAAACATTTTAAGTGTTTCATACCGCGTTATATATACTTTCATACCAAAATGGACACATTTTTTGTCCACCGCACCCTTTTATTGAGGAAAATACAGTTCTATATTAGTGTGTATATATCAGATATACAAAACCTTGGAGTCAAAAAAGGATGACAACTAGAATTCTGTTTTAGAGAATGCAAAAATGCATACTCCTTTTCCTCTCATTTTATTAACCAATATAAATCATTAATTTCCCTGTTATAGAAGCTGCTTGTCTTCAGTAGCCAGGTTAAAGAGATTACGATGAATCATATTATGAACACCAGGATGATTCGAGCTGAACTTCTCTAAAGCCCCGCATGGGGGCGTCGTTCGCACACTTTCAAGTCCACTACGCATACTCGAGCGCCAGAAAGTGCGCTCGGAGAGAAAGAAACATCGCTTCGAACTGTTTATCCTGACGTCAGTTTGAACAGATCGCACTGTCCCCGTATCACTTCACACGACTCTGAACTGAGCTTCGGCTGGATTTCGGGAATCGATGAACGGGAGTGAGTCCACAACTTCACCATCCAAACTACTGGAGCCACTGAAATGATTTCGGCTTGTTTTCCCAACTGGACTAACAACAGAAAATGAATACCTGCGCATTTCTCCTGATCCTGGCTGTTCAGATTCACGCCGACAGCGTAGAGGGACCAACAGGTAAAGTCCCGTTTATCTGGAGTTACAGGGACTGCGCACTTTCAAACTTGTGTGTGTTTTGAGGATATGGGAAGCATACGCTTGTTGTCTTGACAGCAAAAAGAGACTGAGTCGCACTTATGAGTCGATGAACTTTTCTAATAACGGAGAGCTTTGGTCTCGGTTGTCATAAAAGCATTGAATGTGCCATCAAAAGCTACAAAAATAACTGTGTTTCAGGCGGTTATTTGCTAGGCTAAGACGCCTGTTTAAACATTCCCTCAGAAGTTATGATTGACGTGGTTCATAGTGTGGGGCTTTGAATTATTGTTGTAGTGTATTTTTTTCATTCAAGTTGTTCGTTATAATGTAAACAAGTGTAGTCTCATCTGCGATGCTTGAAATCAGCGGTTGAATTAACGAATCATTTGTGGATGGACCAGACGTATAATAAAAGCAGTGAAGTTGATTTTTTTTTATTTTATTATTATTTAAAAAAAATTTTTTTATCGATTCCACGTCAGAATGATTGACAGTGAATTGTATTTTACAATGAATTAACCACCAGAATAAGTTATCTTTGTTTGAACTGAGTTAACACTTTTGGTTTGCGTAAAATTATTATTATTTTAAATATATATATATATATTTTTAACACGAAATAAGCGTTATACACGCCTTTTCCCGCTTTTAGTAGGACTAAGTATTTTACAGTGAAGTCTATTTGGAGAGTAGTGTGAAGTACAGTCATGTAACTGAATCATTGATTCACTTCACTGCGCTCTTTATTGCTGATAAAAAGCTCTCGCATATATTATCCGGTTATGCTTATGAATTATCTCGGCTTGTTTATGAGTTGTTCACGCACTGAAGCGCCCACAGCGTCCAGGAGCCTATTATCTCACGTCCAAAATAGGTTTCTTAATCATTTAAATAACAGATCTGTCTTTTAAAGTCCATCTGAGTTTGGCTCCACTCTTCTGTGTTTTTACTGTATAAGAGATGAATGAATAATTAGCCATAAACGAGCCTAAGATTGTTTTCTGGTCTTATCTAGTTTATATCTGACCGAGCTGGCGTTCACATGGCTGGTTTAGCTGTGTGTGCACAAAACCAGCCTACTGACCAGGCTGGGAGACCACCTAAGATCAGTAAACCAGTTTAGGCTGATTGATTGATATGCAAGGTAATGTGTAGATGGGAGTACATTCACATTTGAATTAAGAAAATATACAAATGCAAATTGTACGCATTTAAATGAGTCCTCTTTCGTCATCCAATGATGTTTTTTCCCTCCTGAAAAAACCATCAGCTGCTGGTAGTTTGCTGGTTTTAACTGGTTTAAGCTGGTCTCCCAGTCAACAGATCACCATCTTGGAAAACCAGCAACCATTTTTTACATTTACATTATTTTAAATGACTTAGTAGTACCAATGTTATGTGCCTAAGCTGTTTTCTTCGTGAGGAGTGTTGGCTGTTCGCCACAGTTTTTGATTTCAGATTTTACTATCCTCGCAGGCATAACCTGATCCGCACACACACACACAGATATTATGAACTGCTTCCTCCTCCACACTGTAAGTGGGCTGTATGAAGACAGGCAGAGAGCAGGTCCAGGAGAACTGAAGGGTGCCGTGTGTGATTGCTCAGCATGGACCACTCCCTCTGAGCCAGGCTGTAGGAAACATGTCGCATGATTCGGCCAAGAAACTTGACAAACAATCATGATCCATTTGAGGAAGCTATTGATTTTCAGTTAACTAAATGGCTTCCATTTAGCAAGCTGTCAAGTAGCTGTAGGGTTCTGTGACTACTGCTTCGGTCTGTGCATTCCCCTCTGCTCTTCAGCTACAGTCTAATCCTAGTTTCTGTTGGTTTTTGGCCTGATTTACACAGTGTAATCCACTCTTATTGTGTTTGGCTGCTGTTTCCGCCATTGTTTTTTTTTCTCTTGTTTTCCCATGGCCTGGTTGACAGAAGGTAGCGATGAGTGACCTGACGTGAGATGAATACAGGCATTGTAACCAAGTTTCTCATTTATAGCTTTTCACACCCTCCCTATCCCTATATGCTTTCCTTTTGTGAGATGTGCATCATTATTTTGTGTTTTATAGTAATGAATGAGTGAACTTTATAAGCACTGATGTTGTAGGCTAGGCTAATTAAAAAAATTATGAAATGGTTCGTACAAATGCATAAAAGCACAAAATCCTTCTACATTTTAATGAAACGTTTTTTTGGGGGGTGCTGGTGAGGTTGCTTTGATGATTGAAAATGCATTGGGATCAGTATTGAGGTTAATAAGTAAGGTTTAGATTTTTAAAATGTATTTATGAATAGCATAATGATTGCATGGCGGACGGTGACCTGCAATTGATTTCACCTTTCAAGGATATATTTTCTTTTAGTTCTGCTGTTCATAATCATAGATGCTGTTGCAATCCAAACTGTGTCGCTATGCTGGAACTGACACAAGCGAATGTCTCTCATAATAAGGGGAATGAAGCACATCATTAGGAGGAATAGGGAAATAATTAAAGCACATGAAGATAATTATACTAAAGCTGAGACAGAATGGGGCAGCTTCATATTTGCTGCCTAGTGATGGAGTCTCAGGAGGTTTGACATGCAGTGCTCTTTGTTGGGTTGTGCCACAAAGTTTTATTCTATGGTATTGACATTGTGAATAATCTGTTAAAGCCAGATCATATCTGTTAATATAACTCAGTCAGTAAAATTTTCTATTTATTGCACAGTGTGTGTTGTGGTGGGATTAGTAGGATTTGACAGATATGGGTCTTTCATTGGCCAATATTGATAATGACATAGATAATTTGATTTGAACTAATTTTTAGCGATGTATTAGGTGCTGAATGCGACATGTTATCGTTATCAGACTGATGAGTAAAATAGCCTATAGCTTCTTATTATGATAGCCAAGTTATCATACCCCATTATTTCCAGTTAGCCTATAATTAGCCACAAATAAGTGAAGTTTTTACTCAGAGCCTGTCATTTTTCTTCCATGACATTTGTGAAAGTTATATTTTCCATTTAACTTTTTAAAAGAAAGTTTCTTTAATCCAATTGTTTTGTGGTTGACCACATTATAAGAAAGATTTCAGCACTTGTTTTTAAAAGTCATAAATTAACTGGAATTAATTAAAATAAGTATGTCTCTGGTGTAGCCTATTATTTGAGGCATCTGGACTGTATTTATTTATGAGTTTTGTTTTCCTTTCAACCCACAAAAATGTAGATTCATATCTATCAGCTTCAAAATATAATGAATTATTCTAAGTGTCAGCCAAAATGTCAATAGAGTTGCATCCTTGTTAATTTTACATGACATTTTATCAAAATTAGCCGGTCATTGGCAAAGTAGGCTGGATAAATAGGCTTGGCTGATGTCGATCACTTAGATGGGTAAATCTTGACTTGTACACAAGATCTTGAATTTGAAGTGCTTTTCAATATGATGTCAACCATGTTTGGAAAATATGAGTTTCTGTCCTGCCACAGTGCCTAATTGGCTTCCTCAGGTTTGCTGGACTGTCAATCCTCTAGCTTAGTTATAGCTTAGACTTCAACTGTTTCTTGTAGTACAGAGCATGCTGTGTGCATCAAGGTGGTATCCATTTTCCCGGGACCCGCTGAAGCAACTGAGTGAGTCATCATGCAAAAAAGCTTGTTATGGTAAAGTTATGAAAGTGGGGATGAAGTTTTATAGGGATTTCCCCACTGATTATGAGATAATACAACATGTCTGAAGTTCAATGAGACCGCCCTGGTGCCCAGGTGTAGGCGGGAGACTGTGGTAGGAGGGCTCGGATGTCTCGGGCACCCAGATATTAAGCATCAAACAGATTCATTAATCAGAATCAACCTGACATCCAAATTCTTTGACCTCATTTAATTGCAGAGTACCTGTAAAACAGGAGGCGGCGAGGACCCTGGTGACCAGAATCTTATTTCCTTTGTAATTAAGGAAATTGCGTAGCTTTTTTTCCCCGTGCACTTCCATCTGCTGTAGAAGCTCAGAGGGCCTTTTATTTTTCCTTTCAGTGTTAAGCGCCACCGAAATAATGAGGGAATGTGTCGGAGAAGGTTTTGAATGCAACAGCTGAGAGCGCTCATTCCCCGGCATCAGAGGCAGTCCGTCTCTTGTCGAGAAATGTTTTCTTTGGACTCGCCTGTCATATATAAGAGCTGCGGGGAGGGGGTTTTGGGAAAGGAGGACTGCCAGACGGCTCTCTCCTCCTCCTCTTCAAACGGCAGAGCTGCTCAGAGTCAACATCTGATGGGAAACGAGTGTATGACAACAGAGCGAACCGGTGCTGGCTTTTCCTTTTGTTGTCTCTGGAAGGCTGCTCCATTCCTCACTGATTTATCTATGGATTTCAAAAAACAGTTCCAATTTCAAGGGGCCCCTGATGGAAATTTGGCTCTAAGAGGATCTGAGACTGGTGTTTAGATGTGAAAATGACAGTGAAATAGATCATCACAGACTCCAGAACAGGAAGGCACTTCGAAGCCTCGGCTTGCCCTTAAGTTTGGCGAATTTTGCTAGAGAAAGATCTCTGCCTGGTTAGATTCTCCCATGTTAAATCCAGCCTACCCAGGTGCAGCATTTTTGAATTCATCCTGACAGCGCACACTATGATTTGTTCTCCTCCTTACAAGCAGTAATGCCTGAGGCTACGCTTTTTTCATTTTCATTTTCATTTTCAGGAAGCTTTTTGCCTTAACTTTGTTTAGTGTCTGTTGAGCAGCACCTCATATCAGAGGATTGCAGGTGTTTACAGTGTGTGGGTGGGGAATATACTTTATTTTTAAGCCTAGTAATTTCACAGGTGATGGTAAACAATGATTGAGACTAAAGAGCGTCTCAGCGACGCCTTTTTGAATTATATCCACCCAGGGTACGAAATATTTTCTGGAAATCTTGTTAATTGATATTTAGGAGCATATTTCCATGCACAAAATAAGAGACTTGCTAAGTCTAACGCAATTTACTTATGCTCACCAAGGCTGCAATTGTTAGGGATGGAAATATTTTTTAAATTTTTCATTTCAAGTACTGATAGGTCTCAAAAAAAGGTCTCTTGAGAGACCTCAGGTACCCATGAGAGTACCTTCCGCTGTTTTGTTTCTGGCCACTTTGCTTTTTTCAGGTGATTTTTTAGTTTTTCTGTCATTAGAAGCTAGCCAGTCACTCAAGAGTCCCTCTCAGCTCCTGAAAGATCCGCTCTGAGAGATGCCACAACAGCCGAGGACATAATTGCACGGAGCATGTTTTTGTGGCAAGATTTCCTCAATGGACAGCTAATTAAGGTTGTTGAGGTCGGAAACCAGTCATGTTCAATAGAATGCTCAGTGGTGATTTAGGATGTTAAGAAGCAACTGGCTGCTGAAAAAAGGTTCAACTCAGATTTTAACATTAAATTAGAGACTTCCGTTCTTCCTCACTTTACAAGGAGTGTGAAAGTGTGCAACCCTTTGAACATTTTCTGAGTAATTTGGATGTAACTTCATTGTTAACAAATGAAATGTTAGCCTAACTGTTATAAAAGAAAATTATAGCATAATAAATGGATTTAATCTTTTTTAGTGCATGGTTTGCCCACCATTTAACATTTTATGATTGAACTGAACTTAAGTAACATGCTTTGTGTTTCGCTAGTATAAAAATATCTGCAAGAAATAAGAAATATAAAGAGCTTCAGCATATATTGTTTGGCCTTCATTATATTGTTTTTCTGAACATTTCTTTCTGTGTTGAGACTTGCAATGCAGTATTCAGCGAGTCTTCGTGCTGGCCTTTTGTATTCATGACCTGTTTTGAAGGTCTCTGCTTGTTTCAGTGCTTTCATATAATCAATGTGTCCCGGTGGCATTTTCCTTGTACCTTTTCTTTAAACAAATGGGGTGAACTCTTGTCTGAATCATTTATCTGATTTGCCAGTTCCTGGCAAGTACGATGATCTGAGGATGCAAAATGTCTCCTCAGTAGAATAGATATTTTGTAATTGCATGACTCTTTATTCTCTCTTCATTGTGAGTGTTTTTCAAGCCTCTCCCTTTTTCGCTATTTCTTTCTCTCTCACCTTTTGCAGTATTACTCGGACTGTGTATGGTGATAAGACTGCTCATAACATTTGGTTTATGGCAAAACTTCCCATTTCGGTGACCATTTAGCTTGAGTTTTAGATTCACATGCTACAAATATCACGCTTTATGGATTCCCCGATTAGCATTTAGTGTGTTTGTATGTCTTATGTGTTATGTGGATGCATTATCGAAGGAATACACACACAGCTGTCACATAACTCTCAGGGATGTACTGATGAGGTTTGTGGTGGAGCTCTTGAGGTTTCTGAATTTCATCTTGGCCCTAGTGCTGCACTGACAGGCTGGAGAGATTTACACCAGCCCTGCCCTTATTCTCCATACTCAGCCTCTCGTGGCCCCGTCCAGCAGAGATTAAAGTCGTATTGATCCATGAGCCCAGGAAAGTCCATTTCACTAAGACTCCATCAAACAAGGACCCCCTTTATGAACCATGTGTTTCTGATATAGAGACATGAAATATAGTGGGTATGAAATATAGTGGGTGAAAGGCATCCAGACTCATACCTGGACTCGTATGAATGTAATGCGATCATAAAATATCTTGCTCTTTGTGTTGTATAACCCTCAGGGCAGGAGTTAGAATACATTTGGATTTCCTTGTCTATTCTTTTATTGTAAATTGGAAAGTATTATTATAAAAAAAAAACGTTTAACTGGGGATACTCCCATATATTGTCTGAGATGATAGATAATAATCGATTTTATGATTTTGTGACATAAAATATCTGCAAAAATATCCAGAATATAGATAAAAATACAGAATGGGATCTATGAGATCTATGCTTCCCACTGTGCAACAGTCATGGTCAAAAGTTTGCAAAGCCTACACCTTTTAGAATCTGCAAAATGCTCATTATTTTAAAGTCCCCCTGTGGTGAAAATCAAGCTTTAAATGTTGTCTATATGTATATGTTGTGTTTTTAACATGCTTTAAGACAAACCATGTGCAAATTCATGAGTCAACACCATTTTTGAGTATTTTATCTTTAAAACTGCAGTGAACCAAAGACAGTCTCAAAAACGCGGTTTGAAATCGCTGGCGTTTCTGACGTCACAAACTACCTTGTAAACAATCACGTCAATGTTTGATCATCAACCAGTGGATCTCTGAGCTGGTGTGAGTGGAGGCGGGGCTAATTTGCATTTTCATGGAATCGCGTATACTAAATCAGGCAAGGGTGTAGTTACATTCATGCTACAGTATTTTAAGGCATGATGAATTTGGAAAGGAAGGAAATGAAAGGAAAAAAAAACATTTAAATGTAATTTTGGTGATCAAAGATGAGTTTTAAGGGTAAAATTTACTACAGGGGGACTTTAACAAAATTACTGGGATCATACAAAATGCATGTGTTTTTATTTATTTATTTAGTACTGCCATGAATAAGATATTTTACATTAAAATATGTTTACATATAGTCCACAAGACAAAATAGAAGTTGAATTTATAAAAATGACGCCGCTCCAAAGTTTGCACACTTGATTCTTAATAATGTGTATCATTATCTGGATGATCCACTGCTGTTTTTTTGTTTTGTGATAGTTGTTAATTAGTTTCTGGTTTGTCCTGAGCAGTTAAACTGCCCAATGTCCTTCAGAAAAATCCTCCAGGTCCCGTACATTCTTTGGGTTTCCAGCATCTTTTTGCATATTTGAACTCTTTTAATCAGTGACTCAGAATTATTTTTTTTTTTAGATCTATCTTTTCACACTGAGGACAACTGAGGGACTCAGTTACACAACTAGTACAAATGGTGAAAACATTCACTGATGCACAAGAAGGAAACACAATGAATTAGAGCTGGGGGTGAAAACTTTTGAACAGGATGAAGATGTTCAAAAACAGGATGAAGATGTTCCTAATTTATCTGATGTTTATAATTTTATAAAATGCTTATAATGACCAATACCGATATAGTCACGATCTTGATGTGTTGTGCATCATTTGTCCTTTCTGACAGAATTTGGACTTATTTTAAAGCACATAGACAGATTATCTCATCCTAATCCACCTCTATAAATATCTCTAAAAAGTGATGCCAACTTCTAGAAACTCTGGCACTTTTCAGCAGTTATTGGCAGCGAGCATGAGCTCGCAATCACATAAGCAGTCTGTCATACTTGTTAGATCTCCTCATAAACACACCCATCTGGTAGGCTGTTAACTTTCCTGTCTGTTGTTTTCTCCTACTTTTCCTCAGTGTGACACCCAAGCAGAAAGTTGCCGCCTGTACTTCTGGATACACAATCTGCAGAAAGCCCTTTGTCACTCTCCGGAGATCCTTTGGGAAAGTATCAAGTTACAGTCTCAGGCATTGATCTATGAGAAGATTTAGTTTGAATTTCCAAAAATCCACTGAATTCGTTCCCCTGCTCGAATGACGCTGGGTCAGGAGTGGATGTGCGCCAAACCTCCCGACTATTTCCTCCTCTGGCACGCAAACGCCTTTAGCTGTATAGCAGCCGTCATCTTTCTCGATTTCCAAAATGTTGCCGATTACAAATTGTCAAGTTACACAAAACTTGCAGAGTTAAATCAGCAGAGAGAGTGCGACGTTTCCGTGCACCCAGTGCTAACGTCAGCTCTCACTCCTCTGTTGACGCTATGAAATATGAAACCACTAAATGAGAACAGCACTTTCCAATGAAGTTTCCTGATACTGTATGGATAGTTGTAATCCTGTATAACAGGTTCTCATGGGCATCTTTTAGGTGAGCTGTGTGGCGGTGGCCCGTAATCACATCGGCACTAGTGGTTCAACGGATCACAAAACTCACGGTTCGGATCACTCTGGGGGTAACTTTGCTTTCCATTTATTACTTAATGCACAACTTTAAGTACTCTGATACCACAGCAAAGACTGCTTGCCTAACTAATAAAGTTCAAACATTATTAAAGGCAAGTGAACAGTCAGTAAAAAGTAAATAAGAACAAATACACTCATTACAAGCATACATGTAGATAAATACAATATAATAAAGATACAAATAAAGTAAGGTCTAACTGTAGTATTCTAGTATTCACTAACTGTAGTAAAGAAATGTAATAATTAAATGTCAAATATAAAACTATAAATGTAGGTAAAAACTATAGTGTTCACTTTATACATTTAATATAGATTAATCTTTGTTAAAGCGGTGTTTTGTTTGATTAACATTGACAGCAGCAGACGGCTGCTGTCACTTTAAGACCTAATGCATGGATCCAATATAATGATACACATCCGATTTCTAGAATATGCTTTCATGCTTGATTGTTCAAAAAATACATTATTTTTCATATATTTTACATTTATTACAGCACCTCTCTCCTCAGTCTGGCCCGAACACATTTGTTTCCTGTTTTGGGGAAGTCCCTCCTTCCGAAATACAAAATGTGCAGTGATTGGTTAGCTAGCCCAGTGTGGTGGTGTTGGCGGCTCTTAGCTCTAGTACTCCGATGTAAATATTAAGGATGGTGTCAATTTCAAACCAATTCAAGCCTGATTCAGACTTAAGAATATTACAAACAAGAGGATTGTCCAGAACGGATTTCATGCACGAACTTTCCAAGCATGGATTTCACAGGACACTTCAGAGTGTTTTTTTGTGAAATTTTCTTAAATGTTGTATAACTTCGAATCTAAAATGTCTAATCATGATGCTTGTCGGAAAACTGGTAATACAAACAGTAATCAGTCACAAAACCATTGTTAATTTTCCTAAGGGGCGGTGAACAGTCTTGCAAAAACGAGAGCTTACTAAAACTACAGTAAACTATATCAACACTAATGTTGGCTAGCAGGCGAGTGGAGCCAAACAGCTTTGCCATTTGTTTACATCATAGCAATAATTAACATAAAACGTATAATTGGAACTGTTAATAGAAAACGCAACTAGAAATAAGTTGTGATCCACAAACAACAGATTGTCCTGACAAAGTGGAAAATGATCCATTTCAGGTGAAGCTTTGTTCTCTGAAAAATGTGTAGTGCACAGACAAACGTTGGGGTTATGTTCAGGAACAGTGTTTAAAATTAATTTGAACCACTCTAAGTTTGTCAGCCTTAGAAAGGCCAAACAAATGAGTTTTGGAAACGGGGTGGAAAAAAACAGTGTCTCTTTGACATAGCGACAACACGTGCACCTCGTCCCCTTTTTTTGCATATTCCGTGGGCGGAGATTATTTAAATGAGTTGAAAATGAGTTAAAATTCATTGTAGTTCTGGGAAACTGCATTCTGTTAAATAAAATATCTCCCTTTGGAGTGGATTTTGAGCTTTGTAACCTTGCAGATCTTTTTCATGCTCAAATAGCAACATTAACACTAACTAAAGTTGAAAAAATTTAAAAGCATAATAGGACCTATTGAATATGTAAACTGGCAAGACAAAACACATGCAGATTATAAAACCTTCGCAGGTTAAACTTGTAATTAATCAGTGAATCTCATGCGTGCCGAACCGTAGGGCCTGGTCTGTATACGGATCACGGATCAACTATCCGTTTAACCCCTAATTGCCACCATTAATTCATTATAGATGGAATGAACGGGATGTGAGCTCTTCTGACTTGAAACGATAATAAAGGCGTAGGTGGTGTCAGCTTGATTTAAACGCACACATTGACACATCCAGATGGATATCAAGCCTGAAATAGTCAGTTTTCTCTATTTTACAGCTTTCAGTGACACCTGCCATGTCACAGCATTGTGGATGTAATTTGAATGGGAAGTGCTCTTTCTGTTTCCGTTGGTGACTTCTCCCTGGTGTGACAGCTGTTCTTGGCAGGTTATGGCATGAGTGCGCCCGGTGTCAGCAGGGACTGCATCACTGTCACATCAGCAGACTTCTCTTTCACACCTGTCTGTTCTACCTGAGCTCCATGTGCTGCGTCTTATGTGTGCATGCGTGTGTTTGAAGATCACGCTTTCGGATGCCGTTTTCACTTTGTCATATTTGCTTACACTGATATATCATGTTAAATTATGTTCACAAGCAGTCCGTAATGATTAAGGATGTACTTGAAGGCTGAGCTGTCTATAGTTAATGTATTAATGGAAACACATTAACGCTTATTCTCAAAACCTTGTGAGCTCCTCCTACATGGATATCAGCCTTCTAAGGAAGCTAAGCTTACAATGTGAAATTTTAAAAAAGCATAAAAAAATAGCACTCACAAAATATAATTTGAATATATTTGGAATAGTTTGGCAATCCGCCCGGGCCCGTATGCATGTGCATACCCAGACGCTACGCCACTGAAATGAACGCAAACAGTTGAGAAGGAAATCCGCGCATGTGGTCTTAAAGTGACAGCAGCCTACAAATACCTGCTGCAGACTGTCATTAATGTTAATCAAACAACAAAACACAGCTGGTAATATTTAAGTACAGGGAACACTATGGTGGTGTTTTACATTTAGGCCTAATTATTAAATTTTTGTATCTGAATACTTAAATTAGACCTTTTTATTTGTAACTTTGTTGTGTCACAGTTTATGCGTCGCAATCATGGACTCTTATTTTGATATTCTGTTTTGTTTTTCTGCTCTTTAGTTTAGTTTCCTTGGTTTCTGATTATGTTCCTGTTTGTTTCTATGGTTACTTACCATTATTAGCTGTATCTTATTTAGCTCCTTGCTATCCCCTGCATACTCTCTTTTCAGTTCAATCCTCTGTCAGTTATGTAATGCGTTTATCTCTTGTGTACCCCCAACAATCTCCTGCATTTATTATTAAAGACTATAAAAAGTATTCCTAGTTTGTGTGTGATGCTTATCCTTACCAGCACGTTACAATATGCTTGTAATTATTGTATTTATTTTATTACTGACTGTTCACTTGCCTTTAATAATGTTTGAACTTTATTAGTTTGGCTAATAGATTTTGCTGTGGTACCGAAGTACTTAAAGTGTGCTTTAAGTAATAAATGAAAGCAAAGTTATATTAGTATGTAGCCTATGTATGTCAGCATATAAAATCTATTAACATATCCACCACCAATTTTTTTTCCCATTGGATTGCCTTCTTCACAAAGGTATACTTTAATTTTGGATCAAAGAAGTTTCCTAAAATGTGTAACGTTGCTTCTTACCTTGCCTTACCTTGCCTTCAAGAAAGCCTTCTTCTTCGCTGCTCACTAGGGTTTGGAACAGAGCTTTTAAAATGAAGGCTTCTTTCAGTCAGTATATTCCTGTTATAGAGCAATGCCTCTCTGGAAGCAATACTTTTAAAGTAAAAGCACAGTAATAAGCACATGTCCACTGTCCATTTTGTGTGATTTCCTGGAGGTAGCTGCATTTTCAGTTTACCTCTCAGACCATCTTAGTCTACACCTACATGCTCCTAAATTCGTGTGGCGTACAGAATGATTTCTCCCACATGGCCTCCAAATAGTGCCGAGACGTCAGTGGAAGCCTTGCCAGCACTCGCTTGGCACGCCGAAGTAGATGTCAAGCAATTTATAAAATGTTCGAAATGATCCATCATATGGTTTTGAATTATATAAATGCAGAATGAGGATGGGGCCCAGATGACAGGTGAGCCGTTCAGACTCAGGTGTTTGCTGGAGACCTGAGAGTGAAGGATTATTGATCTACTACCGACCGGCAGAAAGAGCTTATCGCTTCTTTTAGAGCTCTTCTTCCTGTCTCCCTCAGGTCTCTGGACTCTATTCCCAGATCATGATCCGATCACCTCAGATGAAGTGCTTCTCCCTCTCGGCACTTTCTCATCTACTCCCTCTCTCTCTCACAGTCTCTCTTTCCCTGTCTTTCCTCTCCCTCTGGTTCTCTCTCTCAGATTGCCCTTCGTATTCTTAGGCCCTGCTGAAATCAGCATGCAGCCCTTGGTTGGCATCCATAATGCATATGCACGCGCTAGATGAAGCTCGCTGGAGTTTGCGTTCCGTCTTGTGGGACGGGTGTCTGTCTCGCCCTGAATTCTGAAGGGCTTCACTCTTCGCTATGAAAAGTTTCTCCCACCACCTCTAGTTTTGGATTCTTTGTCAAACAGTTCTGGATTTATGCAAAAAATGTCACTGTCAGACTTGTAAATTAAATATTATTAGAGATTGACCAATAATATTTTAATCATTAATAATTCTGTTTATTGTACAAACATCACCACTTGTGGTCGGGGTTTTTGTGTCTCGGATAATTTTTCGGATCAGGTCCTCAAGATTTTCACTTCCTCTTGTCTCCTTTTCAATTCCCATCTGTCTGATTCTTCCTGGGAAATACTCAGCCTCTCTGCTTCCAGATACTAATCAGGAATGAGGACTGTCTGACAGGTAGAATTTATTCCTTTATTCTTGTTTTATCTTGACGTCAGTGCTAACACAGCTAGCTCAGAGCTAGATGGACTGATCATTTAGCTCCATTTAACATGTGAGAGAGTATAATTCTTGCCTGTAGCCCTTGTAGATCAATGGATTGAAAGCTTTGGTGTCTTAAGTGCTAAGACTGGTGTGTTTTTACCTGACTCTCACACCCAGAGCAAAAGAATTTGGGGTTTATGGACGTTTTTAGACTTCTTGTAGGCTTTATGCAAAGATCAAACATGACTTTACGCAACAGCACATTTCAGGGCAAAGCTACAAACACGTTGTTTTAGATTTTTACTTTCATGTAAACAAGCATACACAGGAGTAAAAGGATGCCTACATGAGCGTGGCCTTAAAATAGTTCCCATCAATACATCTGGAGGATAGCCATTGTGCCTGGAGCTGAGGCAGCTTCAGTGCTGTGTTGCATGTCCTCCTTTCGGAGGGTGTTTTTTTGGCCTGAGGTCGTTATGGTAACATTTCAACTAAGCTACATGTGAAATGCACTGGATGCTACTGTGAGTTTTTTTAATCTAGAGATGCACTGGTTGACCGGCCATAAATTGGAAGCAATTTAGATCTCTGAAGGGAACTGACTGTCTTCTGGCATTTTCTTTTCCTCTAACTTCTGTGGTAAATAGTGCTTGCTGCGGTTCCATAAGCACCACCTACTGTCAGAGAGAGAATTTGCATTTTCATTATGCAATTATGCTTATTTAGCATAATTTCACAAATCTAAAGTCAGACCATTCTGTTTTTGCTTTAAATCTTGGAATTGTACAATCTAATTCAAATTCAAAAAACATCTCCTCATGCTACATGCGTGTAGCATCTTTGTTTGGATCGTGATTATAATGCAGTGGTTGCCTCTAATTTCAAATGGCTTCAGATATTTTTTGTTTAAGGCCAGTTTGCCTGTTATAGAGACAATAAAATGAAATAAAAATGATTGGTTTATCAGTATCAGTCAGAATGTTTACATTAGTGTACCATTTCTTCCATTTTTGTAACACTATTTTGTTTTATACACTAAATAGGGCCTAACACTACTGTAGTTTTACTTACTACATGCACTATATGATACTTTACACTACTTCAATGCAAAATATAACTTCTATGTGCTTTGGTCTTTGATACTCTTTAACAGTGTAAAATTGGTACAATACAATGCTGAAAACAATGCAGCACTTCTTTGAAGAATGTGTTGGCTGTTTGCTGATATGTTGCACTGTATTGCATCTAACCAAGCTGTAACATCTTTTGTTTTCTCTGGCATCATGAACCGCTTTTATTTCTCCCTGGATCCATTAGCTGGTCAGACTGGCTAATTGAGAATGGGTTTAAGCAGGGATTAAACCGGCATGAGATGTAGGTGGATTAGGGAGGCGAAGGAAAAAGGCTTTGGAAAGAGATGAGTGGCTAATATGGGTGTTAGTGCACGTAGGTGCAGTTATTTGGCGTCATATGACACTGAGTAGAAACAGAACAAAGCGCTGCCGACAATGCCCTCAGTGACTTCAAGTGATCTCACATTTACTGAGGCGCACAATGTTAACGGCTTCCGAATCTCATATTCTGATCTCGCCCTTGTGCTTGTTCACTCTTGATTTATGTGCACTGCTGCATGAAAGTCTAAGATTGTTTAGTTCCACTTTTTCCTCAAGCTAAATAAGTTTAACATTAGTCTTGTGTAGGCAGAACTTCGATATAAGGTCCACAACATTGCCTTAGTTTTATTTCATTTTAAACCAAAACGAAAAACGTTATTTAAAGTCACCATGTATTCAATAATTGTATCTCTTAAAACTAATCTTTGATCACCAAAAGGACAATTTAAATGTTTTTTTCCTTGAAAAAAAAATTCTTCATGCCTTAAAATAGCTTGAATGTAACTCTACGCCTTTGGCTCATTTAATATACGCGGTTCTATGAATATGCAAATTAGCCCCACCTCCACTCACTCACACCAGCTCAGAGATCCACTGGTTGATGTTCAAACATTGACGTGATTGGTTACAAGGTAGTTTGTGACGTCAGAAACGCCAACGATTTCAAACCGTGATTTTGAGACTGTTTTTGGTTCACTGCTAGCCTGCATGCCAGCCGAACTTAGCCCCGCCCACAAAAATTTTAGGTCGGGAAGTTCGGTCTGGACTTGATCCGTTGAGGAGCTATTATGCCCAAACAAAAGTTGTTCGGACCAATCAAATTGTCAGGGCGGGCTTTATACGATGATGGACAGATGATCAACAGTAACGTAATCATCCACGTCACCAAAGAACGCTTGGGTTGAATTCGTTTACAACAAAGATGACTGCCGCTGGAGAACTGAGATTTCACGAGTTCACACTTACAAATAAGTCAAATAGAATAAATGCATATTTGGCGTGCTGTCCGGGGAGAGGCTCCGGGCTCGGTATTCGGCCCGAACCCAAAGTGCTCCCCCTGTATTCCAGGCTGTGAAAAAGAACAAGCCGAGAGTGAGTGGAGGGATGCTGAAAACTGTCAAGGATTGTTAGGTGAATTGACAGAGTGAATAAATATATGCTTCCACTCATGCTGATAGGGTAGTTATGGTAATTGTTTGATGACAAGTTGATTGGATTGATTATTTGAACGTGCTCCTCCCGAACTTTGTTTATAAAACATCATAGATTCCGCCATCTTCTGTTATAGAAGATATCGACCGCGATCAAGGCATTTGTTGATCGGAAACATGAATGAAAAACATACGTCACTTACTCTGATTGGTTGTAGGTCTATCCAATTTAGTGCAGAGACATTTTCTTGGTTCGGTTGAAACACGCCCCATAATCACAGCCCAATGGAGCAGTATCAGACTCATATTCTGACTAGAATCTGAGTATGACGACGTCAGGCTAGCTCACTGCAGTTTTAAGGAGAAAATACTCAGCAATAGTGTTGACATGAATTTGCACATGGTTTGTCTTAAAGCACATTAAAAACACAGTAGTACAGAATACACTGGAAACATTTTTGTCAGAATTTCTGCCCGTCAAAAAGTTTTAAGTTTTTAAATAGGTGTCAAATGCTTTTATTAATTCATTTTCAAAAATGAGCTTTAAAAGTATGAACTTAGTACATTGTATGACTGATTTATACTGTTAAGACCTTTACAGAGGTCACAAGGTTGCTTTTTTTTTTTACTGCATATCCCCTAATTACTTCATTCTTGATTAGTGTTGAAGAATGTCTTAAGGTTAGTTTTACTTCAGTAACTTCCTTGTTGTGATTTAGCATGGTGCATCGAGCACAGTTGGACCAGGTTTACTTCAGGTTAACCAGCGGCAGCTGTGTTCTGGTTTTCAGTAGTCTTTTAAAGAATGCAGTCTTATATCCACCACCATTATATGTCCCCCTCCAAACTCAGCCATAATCCTATTAAAAGGCCAGTCAGACCTCAGGACATATGAATGTAACCAAACTTCAGAGGTTTGGCGCATAGTTTTTCCTGTGTTGTTGAGTTAAAACTTCCAGTTATTGCCAGTAGCACTCAATGGGACGCCATGGGATACGCATGCTTCTCTTATCCTGCTGCAAGGAGAGATTTTAGATTTCTTTTATTGAGGATAGGTCAACTAAGGCTGTTATTTTCTGTAGCGGTATTAACCCAAACAGCTTTACCGAGGCATTGGAAGCCCTGCACCATTGGCGGTGAATTAATGCCTGAGCCCACGTCGTAGCGTTGGGATGCTACATAATGGCATGACTGTGGTGCTGTGGATTTGTTCTGGTCCACTGAGCCTGAGTGGCGCCAGAGGTTCTGCCCAAGAGATTTCAAGCGGTATTCCAGAGACCAAATCCCAGAACAGACACTGAGCGAGCAGAGCAGCCCCTAATCTCTTCGTTATTAGCTCATAAATATTTATCTGCGTCTAAAGGAAGAGATTTGCTCACAGATCTTGAGATGAAGAGCTGCATTTTATGTCTTTTGACTGCGTGGAGGGAGGGCCCTGTTTTTGAACTTAGCAAATTATTCTTTTGTGTCTGGTCTTTTAAAATGAATCAGTTGAACTATTCATTCACAAATTAGAGTGAATCGGTCTGAGCTGTTCTTGAGTCAACAAATAACTGGTTAATTTAGAATCTGATTAAAAATGATTCAGCTGAACTGGTTTGCAAAACCTCCTGAATGATTTGTTGATGAATTGGACTTTTGGTTCAAGCAGTTCTTAAATTAATTCATACATATCTGATTCTAAATGATCCAGGTTAATAACTCACTGTTTCAATGAACCAAGAGATCATACTTGGTTCATTTAAACCATGAGTTGTGAACCTGGGTGATTTAGAATACGAAATTCATACATATTTGATTCTAAGTGATCCAACAATAACTCACTCAATGAACCAATAACCATCTCTCCACAATAAATGAGAACCGTCCAATAAATTACAGGTTCTAAATTACTTTATTTTTATGAACTAAAGCATAGCTGCAATAAACTTAACTAGGAACCCATGAAATTGCAATAAACACCCCTATTAAAAAAAAAACGTAGTCAACTTTAGATTAGGGTGTCCAGTTCGCACTATTAACTAACTAAGACTTTTGCCTCAATAGACTCCTAATTGCTTCTTATTAAACGTTCGTAAGGTAGTTGTTAAGTTTAGGTATTGGGTAGGATTAGGGATGTAGCATATGGTCATGCAGAATAAGGCATTAATAAATGCTTATAAGTACTAATAAACAGCCAATATACTAGTAATATGCATGCTAATAAGCAACTTGTTAAAAATGTGAATTGGACCCTAAATTAAAGTGTTAAACTTAAACTTAATAGAAAAAAATGGATATGTGCCTACATATGTCTTTTCCAGACCATATGTCTGGTATGTATATGTCATGTCATAAAAAAAACCACCACTTATTTTTTTTTAATCGGTTCTTTACAGCAAACTGTTCGAAAGAACCAATGCACCATAATGAGTCCAGTCAGTCATGTCTGTGGCTTTGCTTTAAATCTAAAGCAGTGAAAGTCCTCAACTCATCAAGCTGCTCACCTTTGCTCCCGGGCAGCTTTAAGAGTGTGTCTATGTTTTTGTGTGTGTGCACGTGTGCGTGTATAAGCCCACAGCAGACAGGTTCCCAGGGTGGTCATTAGTGTTCCAGATAACAAATAGTGTTATGTCTGTTTCCCTTTGCCCCAGGGGAGTAAAAAGCTTTGCTGTCTGATGAAAATATCACCTCGCTCCCTGGAGCAGACACTCAGTATAACTTCATTAGCCAGCTCAATCCACACATTAACTTGATTACAGTAACTAACTTATTCAGCTGGTGACAATGGGACAGTGTCCTTTGCTCAGGCTTGTCAGTTTGCCGCAGGGTGTGTCTGTTCTTTAAAGAAGAACAAACTGAATTGAACTTTAACTCCAACTCATATTCAGGGATGAAATGAGGTGTGGATCCCCGGGAATTTTTCTGGTGGGTCTGTCTACTTGTTGTAATTGTAGAAACGATTTATTAATATTATTTATTAATATTATTGCAATCGGTTGAATTTCAATGGTTGTGTACAATCTTAAAGGAATAGAGTGCTGCATTTTTGTTTTGTTGACCAAACCCCGGAAACGGTGCTGTATGTAATTTTTTTTTTTTTACTATACTAAAGCATAAAAATACCATAATATGTTTGTAGATATTTAGGAAACATGCTTAGTCACATACCCGTTTCTCTGAAAAACACTTCTACAGCCAGTTACTCTACTTTGAAATGTGCGCTCCGTGTCGGAATTAAGATTTAATTAAGATTTTTGCGTCATCTGAGGTTTTTTTTCAGACACATAATACAGAATCTCAGGGGGACATGAGGGAGGGAAGCACGGTCATTCGAAAATACTACCGGGTTTCTACTGATAAAGCTTAATGCTAATCGGTGAAGTATCCCTTTAACTTAAATTGTGATAATATTTCACAATATTACGTTTTTGTTTTCTGTATTTTTGATCAAATAAATGCAGCCTTGGAGAGTTAAAGAGACTACTTTCAAAAACATTTATAAACCTTAATGTTTTCAAACTTTTAAACGGTACTTTATATCAATGATTAATCTCCAGTCAAGGAAGAACTATTGCACCATTGCTTTCCCCCACCCAGATCTTGATCCTTTCATTCTGTTTTGGATTTTAATTCACCTCAACACCTCTCCTGCCTGTTGAATATGTCCTCTAAGGTTCTTGAGTCTTGTTTTTTTTTCTTCTCCTCTTCAATCTTCCGTAAGCTCACCCGCCTGGCAGAATCCTCTTATGCAGCATGCATGAGTGAACCCTTTGGCCCTTAACGAGACGTGTCCTCGCACACTTGCTAGACTGTAAATGAGGTGGCATCCCTGACCTACAAAACGTCCCGCAACTTCATGCCGCCAGCCTGTGAGAGAAGAATTGAGATGTTGAGGACAAAAGGAGGAGGGGTTGATTGTGGGCTAGTGGGCGGAGTCTTGAATAAAAAAGGTGGTACCTAGGTTAAATTCCTTTTCTTTTATGCCCGAAATAACGGAATAAATTTACATGCAAGTTGCCTGGCAACAATCTTGAAGCGGTACTTATCTTCAGCAGAAGGAAATCTTCATGGGTTTTTTTTTGCTGACGTTAAACATGTTGATTATTGGCTATGCTGAGGGGATCTTGTTTCTTTGAGCAAATCTCTGCCGGTTAGATTCACAAATGATATACTGCTATCAAAAGATTCATGTTTTTAAAAAAAGAATATTCCACATGTTTTGCTCCTGAAATTAAAAGGGAAATAATAGATTTGCCAATAATCTACTGTCACCCTGTTTTTAGCATTTTGAAATAGCGCATCAGAAAATGAGAGATGGAAACGCCAAATGTTTGGGGGAAAAAATCCCTTAATTTGCAAAAATGATTATGCTTGCTTGAGGTGGTTTTTGACTTGTGCGAAAAAGAGTTAAAGCGACTAATGGGATATGGAAATGCATTTGCCGAATAAATTCTGATGTAATGCACATTTATTTTGGTATCATCTGGCCACATCACATAACTGTAAATGGAGATGAAAGCCGGTGTGGAGGTAGTGCCACGTTTTTTTTTAATGATACATTTATTGCATTCATTTTTCATCAGATACCTTGTGTGGATTATTATGTGGATTTGGTATTTGCACTTTCACACTGTGTGGGTGTCTTGAAGTCAACATAAAATCATAATGGACCTGGTCTGGTTTTGATAAAAAAGAATAAACTTTCAAACATTTTATTTAATGCGTTTTCTGTTTTGTTTGGTTTCTATTCATTTACAGTCCAAGTATGTGTAGACCTTGGCCTCATGTTTAGCTTGTGTCACAAGTGCGTCACTCTTCACTTTGTCTTTCTCCCAAGTGAAGGATGCTACCATTTTAGCATGAGGTCAGACACGGCTCTAAAATGCTGCCTCATGAACTGGAAAGCTCCTGTAATGTAATCAAATGTTCTCAAGGGGAGATGGAGTTTTATCAGGGGTATGCTAGGGATTCATGGCTCCTAAACGCTGAAATTACTGGATTATTTGTTGCAAGGAAGGATTTGGACATTGCCGGAGTGGTTTGCTGAAGAAGCGGTCTCCTGTCTAGTCAGGCGAGACGTCTGGGTTAAACCTCAGCTGTGTGGCTGACCTAGCTGGTCAGAAGTGCATATGGAAGACAGGCATTTAAACTAAACCACTCACATACACTCTCTTTAGCATAAGGAGGATGGTGGCGTCGCCTCTGACCGATGCGGTTTGTTATCGTTCTCGTGTGTCTGAAATCTTCCTCATAGAAAATGGGAAAAGGTCACACACACACACACACCTCTCTCGTTCACATTGATAAACACTGTAGACAAACATGTATCTTATGTAGCAGGACTTTTTCATCTGACTGCAGCATGCACAAACTGAAACAGTGTTTTTTCAATTTTGCTTGGTGCTCTTAGTGGTGCAGAAATCAATTACAGCAGCTTTAATTGAGTGAAATCTCATTAGCAAAACATGGAAGTTTAAGAACACAATGAATACCTTGAAAAAGGGGTTAAATTGTGCCTAAATTATCTGGAAAGGCATTCTGGAAACTTTGATTCTAAAAAGATAAAAAAAATGGTCCATTTAATTTCTTCCAGTCCAGTATACACATTATGTCTCCATTTACTGAGTGTTCTCACTCAAATAACCTTTATAGTTCATAAGTTAAAGTGATCGTTCACCCAATATGAAAATTATTGTCATCATTTACTCACCCACCCTCATGTTGTTCCACTCTTGTATGACTTTGTTTTTTCCGTAGAACACAAAAGAAGATATACTATTGTTCAAGTTTGGGTCAGCAAGATTTTTTCGATGTTTTTGAAATAAGTCTCTTATGCTCACCAGGGCTGCATTTATTTAATCAAAAATACAGTAAAAAAGCAATATGTAAGGGATAATGTATAGCAAGGCGGTTGTTATAGCGAATAACAACCCCGACAGGCTGAACGGGACTTGAATCAGCCTGAAGGGGTTGTTATTCGCTATAACAACCGCCTTGCTATACATTATCCCGCTTATTACATGGCTACCTACAAAATAAATAAATAATTTGACACAAATTATTGATTTAAAAACGATTATATTGCTTCCGCTAAAGAAAATAGTCCGTTCCGCGTCCATAGCAACGCTCTGTTTTTCATGGCAATGGTCTGTTATAGTTCGCAGCGGTCTGTTATCAAGAAATAACAGACCGCATTCTACATTGGAATTCAGCCAAGCCATGTAATAATGTGAAATATTATTCATTAATTTATTCCAGTAATAGCAGATTTTCAGTATCATTCAGAAAGGTTCTAATATGTTGATTTGTTGTTTAAGAAACATTTATTATTGTTTTAAATGTTGAAAATGTTGTGCATGATACTTTTTTTCAAGATTCTTTGATGAATTGAAACTTCAAAAGAACAGCATTTAAAATTGTTTGTAACTTTAGTAATTTTTACATTTAAAAAAAAAAAAATCAAGTTAATGCATCCTTGCTGAATGAAAGTATTAATTTCTTTAAAAAAATTAGGAACCCCAAACTTGAAGGTATATGTATTTGAACTTAAAGGACAAGTAAAAAATTTGTCCACACAATTCAAGTCAAAGGGGTCCAGTGCTGTTTTAAACCCCAATTCCATTATGTTTCTTTATGTCATTGTGTTCTGCAGAAGAAAAAAATAATAATACAGGTTTGGAATGATATTAGGGGGAGAAAATTATTAAATTTTAATGTAATTAATTGTCATGTTTTATTGTTTACTAAAGTACCATAACAATATATATATATATATATATATATATATATATATAAAAAATTTTTTTTTTTTGTATAGGCCACCACAATCACCACTAGATTTAAGGGTTCCCCCGCCTTTAAAATCCCAATTTCTCCTAACTTATACTTAGAGTAAATATGCCATTAAATGTCAGCATTTCTCTACATCCACTGCCCAGCATTAGTGTTTAATTAAATCTGCAGTCCGTAGCTTTTTTGGGTTAAAAATGATCCAAAATAAATTTTAGCAAGTACATAACCAGCCAGTGTTCAAAATTATCTGCTTGCCGTAGCTCGATTCAAAATGTTTTAATTCCAGTGGTACTGGTGGATTTCCATGGGAAATTCGAGCATGTCTTTGCATCATTATGTCACATCTGTACACATAGGAGGAGTCTCGGCTAGTAGGCTATATTGCATGTGAGGATGTTGGAGGTGGAGATTTATAGCCTTTTCTCACAGCACTTGATATAATTAAACTTATCAATTTGATGGCGGATCCAGAAAGGTTCAAACGACAATTACCAGTGACGACTGGAGATTCACCCGTTGTAAAACGTGAAAGACTACGGACTTCGGAGAAAAAAGAGACTGCAACCGGCCCATGCGAAAACAAGGATAAATATCGGAAGGGCATTAAATGTAGTCATGCAATGCTGATGTTGTTAACATTAACAATTTGAGAGCAAAGTATAATTTGCACGGTTTGATGTGATATGATAAGCGATCGTTAGATTTAATCGGCGCGATTTACTGCAATTTACTCCCTTAGTTGGTCAGAACAAAAGTGGATGTTACTTGTTCAGACGAAATTTTCCGATGAAAATTCTTATGTTGGTCATACTTCCAAAAAGTTGAATCTGTGATTGCGAATGACAGTATCCACACCACCAACGCGGTGATTGACAGTCGCATATTCTCCTCAAAACACTGGATACATCCGCGCTGTGCCGTGCCGAGGCACAACCCACATAAAGTTGATTATTCCGCGAATAACTGCAATTGCAGATTTCGAACAGAGATGGCGACAAAGAGGAAAAAATGCGGACTGCAGCTTTAAAGGAGTCCATGCATTAGTGTGTGGACTATCACAACAGCTGCATGACACACACACACACACACGCCTCTCTCTATTTCTCCTTTTTTCCCTGTTTTTATTTAAACATTTTAGAAACAGGGAAGACAGACAGAAGAAAATGAGATGAAAACAGACTGAGGTGACTAGAAAGAAAAGGAGAGATGAGGAACGAGGTACACTGTCAGATGTTTTTAGCCATTTTGTTTTATTTGGCTCATTTTTTGAATCCATGCAGCCTCATTTGTTTCCCCCCGCATTTCAATAACTGTCCTCAGTCGTGTTATCCCTTCCCCAGCATGTTCTCACATCCCCCTTTGCTTTTGTCTTCTCATCCTCATCCTTCATTTCCTGCTTTGGCCTTTAGATGTGGTGTCTATGTAAAAGCTTCCATCATTTTTAGAAAAAAATGGTTGTGTTTTGCCTTTGCTGTCTGGCAAAAGGATACAGATGAATGTTTATCTGCTGATCTCATAAGACATTTTGCAGTGTTTTGTGCTTGTGTTTCAGATGTGTACTTTCATTTTTTATGGAACTGAAAAGCTTATCTTGTTAAATTTTGGCGTGAAACTCGTCTCGCACATTGAATAATACCTCAAATCGTGTGGCTTGTTGAGGAAAGGTGTGTTATTACTTTTATAAATGAGTGGATTTATAATGTCTGGCTGGCAGGAATAAAACGGATGGAAAAGACCCCTTAGACATATTTAAGGAGGACACAAGCCATATCTAGAGAGCAGTATATCATAGAGACTTTGGGGGTGCATGGGCTTTTTTCACTTGTACCAGCCTAGCAACGCCCTAGCAACCACCTAGAACATCCTAGCAACTGATTGACATTGACATCCTTCTAAAACTATTTTGGGTTGACTTTGACAATACAAAGTCTTTTTTGCTGATGTCTTAATAGAAAAACATGAATGCAATTTTGAATTATTGGATTACTAGCAGTTTCACGGTTTTAATTTTTGAGAGAAGTTTCTTGTTTTATCAGTAAGCATATAGGATAAATAGCCTATAATAAATCAGGAAACTAGATGTGGCAGAATAAACCATGAATATGGGTTGACACACTCTTGATTTGTCCTTATAGGTGAAATTGCAATAATTCTAATAAAATCTAAAAATAAATTTCTGTTCATTATATTTGATTGTAATTTTGAGCTAAATAATCAGGATTATCAATTCAACCATTATGCAGCATGACGAAAATGTGACTAAGTTTTCATTCGACTAAAACGGTTGACTAAATATGCTAAAAAGTACATTGGACACAGGACTAAGACTAAATAAAAAAAAAAGCTGACAAAATGAACAATATCACCAGCACAGATTTTTACAAAGATTGTTAATTTTAGGCCCTGCTTGGAAAACATCAACGAGACGTAGATTTTCCCAGAAATGTCTCACACGATTGCATTCTCAAACACCAGGCGTCCACCGCCGAATGCAAAACAACATGACAGCGTTTATTGCGTTTCGTCTGCACGTTCTGAGGCGAAATTAATTTAGGATGTACGAAACAAGCCACTGTGGCTTTCACGATTGCAGCAATTTCCATTTTTTTTATTACAGATATTTAGCTGCAATTTCCCAGGAAGTGACTATTTTGTTCTCTTCAACACATGGGATGAAACTAGTGCTTTATTCGCAAATGTTTTGTGTTAAATTCACAACTTTGGATGGAAACATAGCTATTGTCCCACAATCAAATGAAAATGTATCTGCTGCTGTGCTGTAGCCTGCTGCTAACATGCTGCTTGCTATTTGTCATTTCAAAACCTCAGTGAGCATCTTTTCCCTCCGAGGCAGGTTATGATCAGCCCTTAACTCCAGCCTCTGGCCTACGGGTCTTCTCAGTGTGTCCTGTCAGCACCCAGCAGGACATCTATCATGGGTTGCCCAGGCAGGTAGGACCCTCTTGGGGCAAGAGGCTTGGCAAACAGCCGGCTGCACTCTAACTCTGTGTCAGTGTCACCGTATGAGTCATTGTGCTCATCATAACTGTGCACACTTGCAGCTTCGTGTCTCCAGTCAGGAAAGCAACTAAATATTTAAATTAACTACTACATTTTATCTTTAGTGTCTTACTTGCGATACATACTTGTGATACCGTTACTTAGCCAGATGTGATGAGGTAATTAGCGCTTTTCTGAGAATTCTAAAAATGTTACTGACAAATCCTACTTAAGGAATTGTGACTTTTTGTTAAAGACAAGCTTTCCCCCCCCCCCCCCCCCCCTTTTTCTAATGTAAGTATAAGGAGGATCTGTATCTTAGGACAGTTTTAAATGCAGTTTTACAGAAATGATGGTCAAATGTTGCAGGGTCACTTGTAATATTGACACAAACAGCCTGTTTTTCATTTTCCAAATCTTTATATAAATGTTCATGCTGAATAAAAAAAAAAATTCATCTCTTCTTCCCAAATGCACAAGTATAACATCAGGACGGACACCTACATTTGCTCCTAGGTAAATTAATATCACTACATTTGTAGTCTTCACATTTTTTAAATCATTCAATTGTGTAACAATTTCCATTTTTAAAAATGGATAAAAAGTCTTTGAAATGTTCTTTGAAGAATTCATTCCAGCAAATTAAAAAAATATAAATATTAGTGCTGTCAAATCAATTAAAGGTATAGCGGAGGATGTTTTACTTCCTGGTGGGTAACCTATACTATTGGTCCTCCTAATTGTCAATCATTCTGGTGAATCAATCAAACTTTTCAAAAAGTGGAGAGGGCGGGTCTTATCTAAAATTTGGAAAGATCCTCCGCTATACCTTTAATTGCATTTATGTATGTGTGTAAACATGTGCATATACAGTATATACAGTGTATATATTATATTATATTATATTATATTATATTATATTATATTATATTATATTATATTATAATCGATTAATCAATTTGACAGTCCTAAAAAATATATTTTTTATTTCAACCACTTTATGAGCACATTTGACTGAAAATCTGTTGACTTCCGTTTAGAAGTATGGGTTCAGTAATATATTATTTATTTATTTATTTTTTTGAAAGAAATTAATACTTTTATTCAGCCAGAATGCATTAAATTGAAAAAAAGCAACAGTAAAGACATGTTTACAAAATATTCTTCTTAGCAAAGGGTCAATTGCATTGCGACATAATCCTTTGTGGATGTTTATTTCTGTACCTGTCAGTTGCATCTGCTTTGAGCTCAATGTAAATATTGGTGCATTAGGGTCAATGTGTTTGTGCTTATTAGATCAGATTGACTTATTATTTCATCAAACCGCAGAGGCTACCCGGGGCATCGTATTTTTCTGGAGGCTGGGGAAAGAATGAGGAATGAGTCAATATCACGATTGTTACACTGAGACTTTGCCCTGCTCTGGAGAGTCTTCTGGCCTCCATCATTGGCTTGTTAGGGATGCATTTGTCTTCAATCGACCCAGGAGTCTGCAACATGGCTCCCTGTTATTCTTTTCATTCCGTCTTTGATCTTCCGGCTGTCTGCTGCTTCTGCCAACCCAGCTGGAAAATATCCAGTCGGCTCAGTCGGTGTCATAGAGGGAGGCAGGAAATAAAGCCTTGCACCTTTTAGCGTTACAGCGCGTATAGTGCATATTTAATTACTTCTGGGTCCATACTCGAGGACATGAAACACTCAAAAAAGTGGGAATCGGAGATGAATTTTGTATATTTTTTTATATTTCTTACTTCAAAGTCTGAGAGTGACTTTGTGGTGGCCCTCTAAGAGAGCAAAGGGATCTCGCTATATTCCCGTTAGGTGCCCGCCGCACCTCCTGTCACAACAGCTTCGTCATCCACTCAAACGCTCCTCGACGGGAGGTGACACAAAGCGCTGTGACAGGACGGCCGTCAGCTCGCATCCCTCTGACATTCTGATCGGTCCCTGGGATTGACAGGTGGGAAGCACCCGCAGACTTAGCCGAGGTTTTCAAAGAGCAGCTCGTTGGGTGACTTGTGTGGGCCCAACGTTTCAATTATCAGCCTTCTCACTTGGCAAGACAATTGGCCTTTGGGCCTCTTTAGCACAATAGACGTGATGGGTGAGACAAAAGCACTCATAAATCCTGCCACTTATGCTTTCTAGGATCTGATGAACAGTTTTTGGCCCTGCGGTTGCCTCATCAAAGACACCCTTGACTCTGTATGTGGCATTGATATTCTTTAAAATGAATTGGGCAACGGTGCGGCTCAGGTGCTTGATTCATTCTCTGCCTGTTATGTTTTCATGTCCCATGTTTTTCTTTTGAATTTTTCTGGATTCTGTTTTAATGGTTCAATAAAATTTTAATAATCAAAATTCAAATTAAATTTGAACAATTCCTTTTAATTTTTTTAGCAACAGAAGATTTCGGTTTATATTAAAACATGGACAAAAAGTTGTGTGATTGTGAGGTATGGTATCCCTATGAAAATAATGTTTTAGTGAACTGTATTTATGCATTTGAGAACTGTAGTCTATTGTATAATAGTATTATATTTCAGTCATAATTTCTTTAATGTAACTGAACTTTTTATTTTGGCAGGTTGTAGGTTGAGTTTCTGTGTCTAGCTGACGATAGTTTTATCAAATGAAATGGTGAAATTCTGGTAGTGAACTCTCAGATCAGCTTTGGAGATGATGTTCATGTGGAGTGTGACGGCCGATGCTGAAAACACCACAAGCGTATCGCAATTTGATTAAGCATACACCTCTACTTTTTGAATTATTCATTTCCATTCCGTGACCTTCCGCATAATATAGTAAATTCTATTGGTAACACTTTATTTTACCGTGTCATTGTTGCATATGTTACAGATACTATCGTAATATATGCTATAAATTATGCATAATTACATTCAACTAACCCTAAACCAAACCAAATCATATTCCTACCCCTACAGTAAGTACATGTTGTGACTTAATATTACTCAGTACTTAAAGGTGCATTGCGCAACATTTCATGTTAAAAATACCCGTTTTTCTAACCCATACATGCTTAAACAATTGCCTGATGGGCTGAATGAGTCCTTCTCTGATCACTGCGATTGCCTCTATAATCCTGTACAGTAAAATAAATAAGAGGGATTCGGGACGGAATTTGAGACTGGGCGTGACGTCATGCGCGTTCACGCTCACGCTCACCTGGTAATGTATGGCAGGTTTGTGTATTCGCCGCCATTTTCCGTATCAGCGAAGACAACTCGAGCGACAAAACTTTAGTCAACTTTCGACAAAAGTAGAAGATGGATTCAAAGAAACCGGCTTGTAGTTCATTCCAAACCCCAACGCAAACTCCACGTAAGACAAAGAAAAGAAAACTTTTGTCTAGTGCCACAGGCGTCAGAATAAGACGAGAGTCAACATCGGGAAGGCTTTCAACAAATGGAGAGATCTCCGGTCTGCACACACTAGGAAGTGCCCGCGCCCGCGCCCTCAGATCACTTGGACGTGGCTGTGTACAAAAGGTAAAAACGATATAAATACTGTTCGTTGGAATCTCCGGTCTGCTCTAGGGCTCAAACGGGATCCTCAGTTGGCTTTTTTTCTTGATAAAACGGTAAGATATAGCCCAGTCTCTAATGTCTGATACGGCAAATCTATGACAACAAATGATGTAATAATCTATGAATATTACCTTGAGACATTTGAGTGTACTTTGTTGACCAACTGTGTATGGTATGATTATTATTTTGAGCTTTTACAAAGTAATAAAGTAATAACTTATATTGTTCATGAACGTGTTTCCATAATACAATCATAAGTGGATACAGTAAACACATAAAACAGTTCAACATGGACATAGATGGAAACAAAAACAAAGTGTTCCAAAACAAATGGAAACAAAGTTTTCTACTACCCCCGTTTTTCCCTCACACATAAGTGTGTAATTTACTCAAATGCCTTTCCTTTCACATATTTAAAATGACTTGCAGATTTATAACTTTATTACCTCTGAAGACATTATGACTGTAAACAAAAGATTTGTGCGGCTGATGCTCCTTTGGTTATGAACAGCTCGTGCTCGTGCAAGCGTGCGTGTGCGTGTGGTCCATGAGCGTGCACACCTCTGGTTGCAGTTTCGCTTGTCGCCAGAGGGGGCATAGTTCTGCAAAAACTCAGAGACTCAAGCAATGCACCTTTAAATGTATAAATTCAACCGAAGCGGATCCACCGATCAAAGCAGAAAGGACGCCCACGCATTAATACAGCAAGGACGACAATCCCTGATCTGTGTGAGCGATTCGCTGCTTCCATCACAGAGGCCCTCAGAAATTGCCCAACGGGCAGTGCAGAAGAAAGATGGAATCATATCCGCGACGCCATCTTAAATTCTGCCATGGACACCTTCGGTAAGAAAGAGAGGCAAAACCCAGATTGGTTCGAAGCAGGAATCCTGGAACTTGAGCCAGTCATCACAGCTAAGAGAGCAGCTCTGATCAGCTACAAAAGGGAGCCATCAGAGAGGACGCTCACAGCTCTCAGGAAAGCCAGAAACGATGCCAAAAGGATTGCTCGACGCTGTGCCAACAACTACTGGTTGAATCTTTGTCAGTGCATCCAACTCTCAGCTGACTGTGGTAACATCCGCGCTATGTATGATGGCATGAAGAAGGCCTTCGGCCCAAGCGTTACCAAGGTAACACCCCTAAAGTCCTCCTCGGGAGAAATTATAACAGATCGGGGTAAACAAATGGAGAGATGGGTGGAACATTACCAGGAACTCTATGCAAGAGAAAATATCATCACTACCTCAGCAGTCGAGAACACCAACCTCCTGCCCGTCATGGATGAACTAGATGCTCCCCCTTCTATGGAAGAACTTCGTAAGGCCATCGACTCTCTAGCCTGCAACAAAGCACCAGGCAGCGATGGTATTCCTCCAGAGGTCATCAAGGCTGGGAAGAAGACCATTCTTCTTCACCATTTGCATGAGCTCTTGTTGCAGTGCTGGGAAGAAGGAACAGTGCCCCAGGATATGCGTGACGCCACCATCATCACTCTCTATAAAAACAAAGGAGACCGTAGTGACTGTAACAACTACCGTGGGATATCACTTCTCA
Source organism: Leuciscus leuciscus (assembly GCF_965113295.1). NCBI lineage: Eukaryota > Metazoa > Chordata > Actinopteri > Cypriniformes > Leuciscidae > Leuciscus > Leuciscus leuciscus. Next base: position 9,860,928 of record NC_138744.1, read on the forward strand.
GTATAGTTGGGAAAGCCTTTGCCCGGGTAGTACTAGTCAGGTTACAGGCACTAGCAGAGCGCGTATATCCTGAAGCTCAGTGTGGATTCAGAGCAGGGAGGTCAACAGTTGACATGATCTTCTCACTGAGGCAGCTACAAGAGAAATGTCGCGAGCAGAGGCAACCATTGTTCATCGCCTTTATCGACCTGACTAAGGCGTTTGATCTGGTCAGCCGTAAAGGCCTATTCACGCTACTGCAAAGGATAGGATGTCCCCACAAGCTTTTGAGGATTATCATCTCTTTTCATGATGATATGCAAGGCATTGTCCAGTACGATGGCTCTTCCTCAGACCCATTCCCTATCAGAGGTGGAGTGAAGCAGGGCTGTGTACTCGCTCCAGCGCTCTTCGGCATCTTCTTTTCCTTGCTGCTGACCCATGCCTTTAGTAAATCAGAAGAAGGCATATACCTTCACACTCGAACCGATGGAAACCTGTTCAACACAGCACGCCTCCGAGCAAAAACCAAGGTGCGGAAGGTTCTGATACGGGAGATGCTTTACGCAGATGACGCTGCCTTGACTGCACACTCCGAAGAAGCTCTACAACAACTCATCAACCGTTTTGCGGATTCCTGCAGTGATTTTGGCCTCACCATCAGTCTCAAAAAGACCAATATAATGGGCCAAGATGTTAGCAGCATCCCGAATATCTCCATTGCCGACTACACCCTCGAAGTGGTAGATAACTTTACCTACCTTGGCTCCACCATCTCCAGCAACCTCTCCCTGGATGCTGAGCTAAATACTCGGATTGGTAAGGCAACAGCAGCTATGGCTCGCTTAGCAAAGAGAGCTTGGGACAATTCCATGCTGACAACCTATACCAAGATGAGGGTGTATCAAGCTTGTGTACTCAGTACTCTATTATACGGTAGTGAAGCATGGACCCTGTACTCCCGGCAAGAACGCAGGCTCAACTCATTCCACCTGCGCTGCCTCAGGAAAATTCTGGGCATCACATGGCAAGACCGTGTCCCAAACAAGGACGTTCTGGCCAGGGCGGGAATACCAAGCATGTTTGCATTACTCTGCCAGAAACGCCTGCGCTGGCTAGGCCATGTCAGTCGCATGCAGGATGGTCGTATACCCAAAGATATACTCTACAGCGAGCTTGCTACGGGCTCCAGACCAGCAGGAAGGCCTGTTCTTCGCTACAAAGACGTTTGTAAACGAGACTTGAAGGCAGGCAACATCAATCCAGCAGTCTGGGAAGAAGCAGCTGCAGATCGCTGCAGATGGAGGCAGGTTGTCGAAGCAGGCATCAAAGTGTCCGAGAAGAAAAAAGAGGACGAGTGGGAAGAGCGGAGAAAGCGCAGACAGAGGGTTTTACCCGCAGATATAGCACCAACAGATCCAGACCCAGGCCCATACTACACCTGCAGCAACTGCAATAGAGCCTGCCGTTCCAAAATTGGACTGTACAGTCACAGCAGGCGCTGCATACCAACCAAAGAGACTCTTTGACGCATATTCCATTGTCTCAAGAGACAGACGGATGCCAACAAAACAGTGTAACAACGACACATTAAAATAAAGTGTAACCATTAAATTTTTTTTGTGACTGGATTCCATGATTCGGTCTGCAAATTTTTTTTTTCAATCATTGGACCCTAATGCATTGATTTTAATTGTCTTTTTAGAAGCTACAACTTGTACTTTTCCTTCTCCATGCTTCTTAATTGTGCTGTTGGAAGTCGAATAACTCCCTCAGATGATACACAAAACTCCCTCTGTTGGGGTGGGCGTCACTTCAAGTGTGCGTTTTTTACTTTTCAATCAGCGTCAGGCTTAATATGATTGCCAGGCACCGTTTGACTCATTACATTGTACCATTTCCCTGCATGGCTAGGCCCAGATGCTATGCTAATTAGCTCACATCTGAGGGGAGAGAACCCAGGGCTGCAAGCGGACACGGCGGGCCGGTATCAAATGGGTGTGCATAAATTAAGCAGTTTGTCGTCATTATTCTGCATCAATTTTCCACCGGCTAAAAAAATTCAGTGCGGCTTTGTGATTAATTTGAAAAGAGATGACACGGATAAGTGGGTCTTGTAATTACTTTGACTTTGAGAAACTTGTTAGCGTGTTAACATTTAATGTTCGTTGAGTTTTGGCACACGGCGAGCAGTTTTGACCGCTTTCCCCGTGCTTGTTCCAACGTGTTGCGCTGGTCACCCAAACATCTGTCTTCTCTCTCTGTCTTCTCTCTCTCTCTCTCTCTTTCTCTTTTTCTTTCTTTTTCTCTCCTCTTTGTTCTTGTCCACAGTCCATGTCAGTAAAAGATAGCTTGCATAAACACGGATAGGCTTTTCGGTTTCTTTGCAATGTGCAATTTGTGTCTCATTATACTGGACACAGCTTCACACACAGCATAACAAAGTCGATTAATAGTCTGTAATTTTAATCAGAAAACTCAATCGTACCGCTCAACAAATGGAATCGCGATGTGTGAAAGCAATTTGAGGTTATTTTCTTCAGGGCAGCTCAAGAGCAGTGGGATGGGCCATGTAACCTTCGATTACACTGATGAATGAAATGCTTTACATTTGTTTTGTGAAGGATTTACAATAGAACTGATTGTTGAATACTTTCACTGTTAATTTAAATTGTTAAGGTACAGTAGACTGCTTTCTTAGTCTCAAATGTACAATTCACATACAGTATATGACTGGGTTAAAAAGCAAAAAGTATTTAATATTTGGATGTATTTTGATATTTGTGTATTTGCTCTACACCTACTATAAATATATATTTTTGACTAAACTATTTTAATACATGGAATTTTCCCAACAAGTAACTTTCTAAGGGGGGATGCAACAAAAAGAAAAGAAATAGAAAATGGTTAAATAGTTCTGATCTGATTCCCTTAAAGCAACTGTATGTGTATAGTTTTTATTGATGTGTGGATTATTATTTGTGTCTAACAAGTGATTTGAGTTTAATTCATTTAAATGAATCTGCTGTCCGTTTAAGTGAATCGGTTCAAATCTCTGACCATAGCTTAGATTGTTATATTAAGCATCACAACATCGATAATAAAAAATATATATAATTTGAGCACCAAATCAGCATTTCAGAATGATTTCTGAAGCATCATGTGACACTGAATACTGGAGTAATGATGCTGAAAATTCAGCTTTGACATCACAGGAATAAGTTAGAAATTTTTAAATACATTAAAATAGAAAACAGTTATGTTGATTTGTAACAGCATTTCACAATATAACTGTTTCACTTTGATCAAATAAATGCAGTCTTAGTGAGCATAAGTGACTTTTTGCAAAACATAAAAAAATACAGACCCCAAACTTTTGACCTCAACTGTAGTGTTATGCAATATTTTCCTCCTTTTTTAACTTTTCACTCTTTGATTAAAAGCACAACATGTGTATCCATTGTTCAAATTCACATATTCTTTTGTGCAGTGTTGATTAGAGCCATTGGTGTGTAGCTCTCTCATTAGAAACTCTGCTCGGCCCGTCTCTCATTTGAGGGATCAGCATACATTTGTTGTGCACAATCTTTATGGTATTTGCTCTCGGGATTAAACTTGAAATTGTTCAGAATGACTCGACTCAACCGAGCTCTAGGGAATGCTAGACTTTGATCAGTCATCTGTCTCCTTGCTTGGTACTTTACATGTCGTTGCTTCATTATACCAACACATAGCCGAAGGGTAATGCAGCTCTTTTTATAATGACAAGGTATATGTTTCAGTTTGTCATTACACTTCGGATTCAACGGTTGATAGTATGGGTTGACAGAGAGGGCAAGTCTAGACAACTCCCATCTAAAGTCTTCCGTCACCAGTCCCTTTCAAATTCATCCCGTTCCTCTTAGACGGGTATCTACCTGCCCTAGACTGAAAATAAACATCTGTAACTGACTGTTATGCCTCAGAGACTAACCCCAAAGGCTCAGTTCGACATGAATGCCAATATTTGTGTAACCCAAACTTTGACATGATACAGAGAGGGTGTAAACATGAACTGTAGAGTATTGTAAACCATATTTTAAGTAGGGCAAGCTGCACTCAGATTTGTGTACGTTTTAAGCGCAATGAGAGATTAGCCGCTTATTTGAACTGTAATCGCAGGCTTACCACTCAACCCCAATTCTCCAACACACAGACTTGCTAAATCTTTGCAAAAGTTTTGTGTTTGTCATTTTTGTTCATTTCATACCGCTTTCTCCTCTCCAAGGGATCACAGCAAGTCTCAGATGCACTAGCGCACCCATATGGCAGGGGATTCAATTGCAGCTGAATTTAAAAGAAATGTTTACTGCAAGTTTATATTTCGCAATATGATGTTATATTTCAAAGTATGTCATCGTACGTCACTATTGCAACTTTAATTCTTAATAAAACGTTGTCTTTTTTCTCACTAATGTAACTTTATATCTGGAAATTGACTCAATCTCAAAATACAGCTTTATATCTCACATGTGTGGCTTTACAACATTTTCTTATTTTACACTTTATCTCACGATTACCTTATTATTTTGTACTCTGAAGTGGAAACAGGCTTCCATACTTGTGTCAATGCAGATCTTTTTTGGCTCTGCTCCTGTTATTTTCCAACTGCTTGTGTTTTTATTCAGCTGGTTTGAAGCAGATGCTTTGGTAATACTGAAACAAGCATCTTAAAACAACTTAAGAACTAAGAGGATTAATATTGTAATACGTGCACAGACATCCTGCATTTGTAAGTTTTAATAAGGAAAATAATGTTTTTTTTAAGGTCTGAAAGATGTGTACCAAACACATGGTGCACATCTTCTGTCAAACAATGCATAAAACCTTGAATTCACCTTAGCGTGTCCTCAGTAAAACGCTTTGCTTTTCATGCAACAGAGATAGAATAATAAATAGATTATTTTGGCTCTTTTGACACTTCGCCTGATTATGCAGATGGCGGAAGCGCAGAACCGGATGTGTTGTTTGAAAACTGATTATTTATAATAAGGAAGCTCAAAGACAGGCAGGAAAATGTTTCTGCTGCATTGTCACAAATGGAATTTCAGACAATTTTCTGTTGAAGAAATGTTCACACATCCCTAGGGACATCAATGACTGCTCTCTCAAGAGGAAGTGGCATTTGAAAATTAGATGCAGCAACAGCAAAATTGACATTATTGCCATTAAAAATGGGTTGTTATTAAGATTAGGGCATAACTAGGGGTCGGTCCAAGAGATAATGTTTTTTTTATTGGGAGAATATTTTTGCAGGACTGGCCAATTATTGCTAAAGATAATAATAATAAAAATAACCTTTATTTTCTATAGCGCCTTTAACTGTACATCTCAAAGCACTTTACAGAAACAAATAAAACAATAAAAATACACCATTTAAATTAATCCACAATATAAAATTAAAGCAACAAAATCACCATATAGAATATTGCACAATGAAAAATGTATACAAATATTCAACTAAAAGCTACCGTAAAAAGAAACGAGTTTTAAGGTAAGATTTAAAAATGCTAAGAGCTTTTGCTTGCCTTACCTCGATTGGTAAAGAATTCCATATGGGAGCTATTGAAGAAAAAGCCCCATCTCCCATCATTCGTAAGCGAGTTAAAGGAACAGTTAAAAGACCAGTTTCAGATGAACGAAGGTCACTCGTTGATATCTAATTTATATATATAAATATAAAACGCATTTTCTAGTAATATGATATTTGACATATTTCAATATATGTTATGTATTTCCTCTGAAATATCTTAAAAAGCTTATAGGGTGATTATATAATATTACCTAATGTGACATTTGATCATTTTATTTATTTTATATAAGCATCCATCCATCCATCCAATGAACATCACCCAGTTCTAATTATGGAACAGAAATGTCCTTTTTAACCACAGATTTTTGGAAATATGTGAGGTGTATGTAATATAAAACTTGTTTATCTACTATAACGTTAAGCCCTTGCTTGACTTCACATACCTGATGTGTGCACAGATAGAGCTAATCTAAACGGTCTGTTTCCTGTTTTTAAAACACCCTTTATGACAATATTTACCCATGATCTTGCTTATTTATGTATATATGTTTTCTTCCACCTGTTTATACCTGTTCTTTTCATTTTGGCCCACCATCTGTCGTTCAGGGTTGTTTCTGTTGTAGACCATGGTGCCGTGTTGACAGCCACACCTGGGTTATTGTAGACCAGACCAGTGTCACAGTGTCACCCCTGTTGCGCCGCCAGTCACCATCCACCCCGCCGACCCCACCTTTCCTGTTCCTCTTCTGGTACGCTGGCCAAAGTCACTCTGTTTGTGGAGGTGACCCCTCAGCTCTAGATTAAGTTATGAATCATCTCCTTAATCTGTCCAGACAGAAAGTCACCCCACAAACTAGGAAATGGACTTCTGCAGCGTGTCATTTGCTAACAGATGGCATAAATCTTACTCTTAAATGCAACGTTAAGTATTAATCATTGCTGGCCGTGTTGCTGTCATGATTCCCTGCAAAAAGCTGTGGGCGGGCAAAGTGTGATTAATGGACTCTGGGATTCAAGAAGTCACGTGCGAACGCACCCCACCTGCCTTTTCTCCTGTTGCACCCTCCTCCAAACAGGAAGTTGACCTGCGAGAGATAGACAGATGGATCATTCTGGCTAATTAGCCCGAGGGAGGTGCCGAATGTGCTCGCTATCTCGCTCTCAGGTCCTGACACATCATGAGCAGTGCTCCGCTCCCATCCTACAAGGAAACCGAAGGACGGACGCTAACGTATGCATGATGCTATGACTTGCTGAGTCAGTCGCCATTTGGACACTCAGCACTGTGGAATATGATGTTGAAAAATGGATGTGTTGTTCTCTCACTTTCCATATGCGGATAATCCACATATTGAGGTCATACGCTCTGTTCAGAGGTTGACAAAGAGTATTAGGCATATACTAAGAATGATGTGTTGCAGTTAAAGGGTTAGTTCACCCAAAACATTTTATTCTGCCATTTTTTTCACCGCTAGTTGACAGAGACTCTCTTCTCTCCAAAATGGAAGCTTTGCTTTTGTTTTGCTTTAAATGTATTTTAAATGGGTGTTTTTTCCCTGACATGTCACATTTCCCTTTTTAATACATCATGCGTGTATTTGCACAGGAATCACAATAACTTTTGACAATATTTTTTCTTTTTTCCTTTTCATTTTTGTGCACAGCCAACAGAAGCCATACTGAAACACCCAACTCCCCTTTTATTAGTCTAGGTTTATATTTATTAAATTTATTTTTGTTTATTTTTTTAATAAATGCTGTTTAGAACTGCAATACCCATCATGCTCCCCTGTTTCCAACATTTGTAATTGTATTTGTATAGTTAAATTAATACAATTTAAATAAATAGAAAATGAATGCACAGGAAAATAGATGAGTCCACACCATAATATAATAACACAGATGAATGAATCACTTTTTATTTTTTTATTTTTTTTCAGCTGAAGAATGATAAAAACATTGACAATCAGAATTCGACTGAAAACTGCATCACACTTATAACAAACAGAACGTTATCATCCGTTGGTGGGCTTATGTAGTTATCATTATAGTTATCGTTCTAGGTGTGAATGACCCAAAACTGGCCTGCTACTTTCTTCCAAATGACATTTCTGGTGTGACGGCACACTTTGCCCTGTCAAAGTCTTTCATCTCCCCTTAAATGCGGGAGTACCCTTGAGTGCCTCTCCTCTTTCGACCCCGCCCTTCGAAGGAAAAGTGGCTTGCGCCATTTACATAATCAATGCTGGATTGAGTTTACATAAGCCGCTTTCACCCACTGCGAAATACCTGGCAGAGCAGACATCATTGCGCTTAAATCGGCCTGTCTTCCAGCTCCTGCTGGTGCCACATCCACTCAGAGGCTCGTAATCTCTCCTTCCCTCGCAGAACTCGTTCATTGAATGAGGAAAGCCTGAGGACTCATACGAGCGCTGTCATCTTCAGTCCTCACATTCAGACAAAATTGGCTTTATAGTACCAAAAACACACAACATGGCACCCACTTGTGCATGTCTTTAGGTGAAGTTGGGTTTTTGCCGCCAAGCAGAGTTTGCTTCTTGCACAAACACATCAAATCACTCAGAGTGACATGATTTCTGATGATTTTTGTAATGTAAATGGTTGTTTCTTATCTTTGTGTAGCAGCAAATTCTTCCCGCCTTGTATTTGTGTGGATCTGTGCTCTTGGCCCATGCTCTTGCTCTGATGGTAATGTAATCTGAAGGGGCACTAGGGCTCTGAAGGGGCTCTAGCCCTACCCAGCATGCCTCAGTTGCCCCCCCCACCCCCCAACCCCACTGTCCTAACGCCAACCTTCTGCATCCCTGGACATGGCCAGCGTGATGAGAACCACAAGGCATAATTACGTTGTCTGAGCAAATCAGGAAGAAGACACTTTCATTCCCAGTGAAGTGTTGTGGCTGTGCCACTAGACATTTCCTCCCCAGCACCATTAGTGAAATCAGCCCTGTCCCTTGTCAGATTAAGTGTTGGCTTGAGCTCATGATTAGTTAAGCAACTTTTGCCTTTTCTTTCCCTTGTTTTTGCCAATTTTGGGGATGATGTGAACATTTTGGCTTTGTACAAGACAAGTCTGCATACTTGTTTGTTTCTCTGGCAATCATCTGTGGATAATCAGCACCTGACCTAATGGTTTAAAATAGTTGCATCACTGATACCCTCAGAGAGAATAAAAAAAAAAAAAACATTTATTAGTGGTGTTTGCCAAGTCAAGCATCCACTATTGGTATTGCTCATACTTGGGGTTGGGAATCAAAAATGTGTTCCAATTCTGGAATCAGGTACTTGTTATAACATTTTGATTCGGTATGGTTTCACTTTATTTTGATGGTACCTTTTTAACATTCTGTTGACTAAGTAACTTTGCAACTACATGCCAACTATCTCTTTAGAGTATTAGTAGACTGTCTGCTTCATATCTGCTGAATACCATGAACAAAACTCAGCAGCCTAAAGAACTACCGACTAATAAACTAAAATACAGACAGACAGACTAAAATAAATTTCAAACATTATTAAATAAAGTAAACAATCCGTAATACAATAAGAACAATAATTCAGCTTTATTGTGATGTTCCTCCAACAGACATTCTACTGACTATAAGCAACCACGTCAACTTATTCTAACCCTAACCCTACCAGTCTACTAATACTCTACTAACACTCTGAGAGTTAGTGGACATGTAGGTGGAACGTTACTTATAGTCAACAGAATCTGTTAAAGGGACAATCAAAATAAAGTGAAACTATCGATTCCTGTGTGCGCATTTTAATATGATTTTAAACCATTCGAGCCAAAGAAGACGCAAAAGAGAAGTCAAGTTGACGCAAATACTGAATTGAGTTCTCTTTCGTGTCGTATTGCGCTTGAACAGAGAAATACACACAGGGTTGTTAAAATATCCTCGTGAACACAGTTGGTTATGTCTTAATTTAATGTAAACAGTTGAGATAGAAAACGCATGTGTAACAGTATATTGGATCCGTGCATTGTCTTAAAGGGACAGCAACCTAATAAACCTGCTGCTGGCTGTGTCATTACTGTTAATGTTTAGTTGTGTGTGCTCTTTTCCCCAAAGTTTACCTTTGCTGTCATCTAACACTCACTTAATCTTTAAAAACTCTTTAATAGCATAGTTAAATGTAATCTTTAGCAAACTCTGAATATACATTTTTCATACTGTACATTTTAGGGATGCCTACATTCAATTGTATCATTTATAAGTTATTGATTTTAGTTTAGCATTTTAATTTTGTTTAAATTTACCTTTGGTTTAGATTTAGTTATAAAAACCCACTCAGAACACCATAGCAACACCCTAGCAACTAACCACCCAACGCAGCAACACCTTATCATTTTCACGTCTTTCACTGTCAAGCACTGTTCTCCTTTTTTTCAGAAAACCATAATTTATACGCACATTATTTTTCTCAACCACCCTCTCTTGTTGCATCATGGCAGGCCTTGCTTATCTGTCTCAGGTGTGCATGGATGGAAGATCTCCCGGCCGCTCCACACAGTTGTTACATAAGCAGGTTGTCAGGCCGGGCTCTTTCTATACTATTATGACATGCAATCAGCCCTATTTGACAGAAAAATATGAGTTGCCTGCTGAGGTCAGTGTTACATGTGTTTTCAATGACACAACCCCAACTGCTGGCATTTTTGATGGGAGTTTATTTCAGGCTTTTTAGTGTAATGCAAATTGTAAAGCTCTGCAGGTGTGAAAATGCCCTGCGTCGGTTCTTTAGTTTGTCAACTGATGCCTGCCTGGACAAATTTCAGTTTGACTTGTGAAATGGTCAAAGCCTGAGCGCCTGCTGAGAATTTCAGTCTGAAATTAATATAAAGTGTCTGCCTATGCATTTAGAATAAATAGCAACTATTAAAATAAAGTAACCTCCCTGCAGAGAGTGATTGACTCAAAGAGTTGTTTTAAATGGCTGTATTTGTGGTTTAGTTATGACTATGAAGTAGTTAGCGTAGAGGCAGGGGGGCACCCCCTTGTGGGGATTATTTATTAAGAGACCTTTTAAAGTGGGCACAAAGTCAGACGCATGTGAAAAACAGCCAGAAGCTAAATACATGTCTGTCACTCCAATCTCTTAACTCAGCAGCTGCAGTGCTTTAATTCCACTGGTTCTTACATGCTGTTTGAGGTTTAGTCCAGTTGGTGAGCTTGTGCAATTGTGTTGTGCTTTGAAGAGAAAGTTTGCTTCTTGCAAATCCAGCTGTTATTTTAGTATTTTTCTCATGTGTAGAATCATAATGCTCCTCCTCAGATTTGTATGCTTAAAGCGCATAATAGAGTACAAAGTTCTGTGATTCACTGTGTTTGTGTTTTAAAGGCATGTTTACATTTGATTTACAAATTACTTGATTTATTCAGAATGGGATAGGATGTGTATAATGTGGAATTTGTTGCGGGTGAAGCTGTTTTTGATTTGTTTTTGTTCAGCAGTTCAAGTCTTTCTGACTACAGGGATGGGAATCACAAAGAATTCAGTTATTCCGTAACGATTCCATGTAATAGTTCTTTCAGTAGCTTTGAAGAAGAAAAGTAATGCAATTCTAATGCCAAACTATGCGATAACAAACAAAAAATGTAGTATCATCGTTTGTTCACTTGTCTGTTTATTCATCTATTTGTTTGTTTGTTCATTATTTTTTCATCAGTTATTTTTTTGTTTGTTAGTTCATTCATTTATTCATTTTTATATAAAACTGTTGCCAAAAAAATCCAGTACAAATGTCTCATCTCTATACATCATATGAACAACCAATCAATAACTACACTGACTTGAGTCTCACATGCCTTAAGCTTTAACACGGTTGAGGAGGATATTTTTGTAAAAAGTAATGCAATTCTAATGCCAAATTATGCAATAATTGGAGCAACCAAAAAATGCGGTATCTTTGTTTGTTTTATTTCGTTTGTTTGTTCGTTCATTCATTCGTTTGGTTTGTTACATTTGTTCATTCACTGTTAAATGATGATGTTAACAAAAATTCAGTACTAATGTTTGTCTTTAACTACCCGTCATATGAACAACCAATAAGTAACTACACTGATTTAAGTCTCACAAAATAACACAGTAAGTTGTAAGCTGTATGTGTTTGATTCAAACAATAGAAATAATAGAATAATATCAAAGTGCATTAAACATGCAGTTTAATTCCGTTGTAATTCCGACAATACACTAAAATTAAATACCAACATCATTATCAATCAGCATAATTATGTTCGTGCTGTATGATTTGGATTCACTAAATCTGTTGACTTTGATTCACTCTGAATTGTCTCATAAGAAATCAAACTACTCTGTGCACTATTCAATTCAATTCACATTTATTTGTATAGCGCTTTTCACAATACACATCGTTTCAAAGCAGCTTGACAGAAAATGCATGAATGCACATTACAATTTAGAGTGATCTGTTATCAGAGGTACTTTCTAAGTTATGTATTCCAGAAATGTACATATACAAAATCACAGTTAGCGAAAAATTAATTTATTTAAACAATGTAATAATTTAAGGCAGAAACAATGAGCTCATTGAAGTAATGAATACTTGTTTGTTAAATGATTATGACATTTAGAAAATGTAGCATTGGTGCATGTTGATTCAGAGTTTGCGTCATCTGAGGCACTACACCTGCTTGACGCAGTCGCAGCTTGTAAGGACAGCAATATTGATAGCTTTTATTGCTCACCATTTAATTTCACTGTGTGTGAATCTCAGTATGATTTCAAAAGGCGTCAAAAATCGGTGTCAATCACTAACCATTCTTTCCCGTTACACAACGTGGATCTGGCTTAATTTCACAGGACCCCCAGGGTCAGAATGGATAAGGAGACAAGCTAACTGCTGCCTACGCTGTCAGCGTTTTAGTGAAGTACTCAATGCATGACAGGACCGAGAATAGGTGCTCGCCATATAAAATGACTTTGCGTTTGCTCTTTGATGTCACCAGGTGTAATGTGCTACGACAGCACAGAGAGCGTGTTATAATAGGCAGAGAAATTCAAATTCCAGCTGAGTTCACGTTAGGTACTTGCGATGAGGTTAGCTTTGACTTTGCGACTCAGTAATTGGATAAAATATAAAATGGGAGTCTCTAGAGTCACCTCTGATTAGGAAATTCAATTTAAATTGAAAGTCGGGCTCTGACTTTGTGGACCCCGTGAAGAGCTAGCAAGAGTCCAATCATTGGCTTTATTATCAGAGTAAGATGGATGGGATATGTTGGGGCCACAGCTCAGGTTGAATTATGGGTATTACTCCGATCATGCTAGATGATCATAAATTGCTGTTCACAAAACCACAAGGGTCATTTCAGGGAGATTTGGTCCGGGTGAAATATGAGTAGATTTGGTCAAAATATTATTCTTAACTACTGCAGAAAGAAGAGCACTTGCTAACTACAGCTAGTACAGCCAGAGTAGACCTCTTTAAAACTGAATACTTTGGTAGCCCTTTAAAATTCAATGTGGTAACATCAGTTAATACATGGTGCCATGAGAACTTTTTTTTCATAGCGTATATGAATCTTGGTTAATGGTAATTGTGTGAGTGTGTGTATATTTGTTGATATGTAATTGTTTAAAGCTGTAGTCCGTAACTTTTTGGGGTTCAAAATGATCCAAAATAAACGTTTGAGCAAGTACATAACCAGCCAGTGTTCAAAACAATCTACTTGCAGGGTTCGTACGGGTGCTTGAAATCCTTGAAAATGCTTGAATTTTGATGTTGTGTTTTCAAGGTTTGAGAAAAGTGCTTAAATTTTGGATAAAATGCTTGAAATTGTAACTGTATTTCTTTCACAACAAATACCTAACTGACTGAATAGTTTGTTTATTAAATGGAGAAATAAAATGTAGCCTAGCTCTTCAGATACAAAGCGATTTGTGCTACGCTGGCAAGAGCAAAAGTAGGCGGAGTTTTCATTTTGATTTCCGCGCTTGTTTTCAATGCCCCGTTTTTATTGGCCGCGCGGGTAATCGTCACAGCGGCAAAAGTTGAACTATTTTTAACTTTGACTGCGGCGTGCACGCGAGCTAGCCAATGCTGCGCTCCGCTTTGGTCGACACATCAACAAAATGTCCTCGCGCGGCGCAAGCCATTGAAATAAATGGGTGTTATAGCACAGCGCATTCCGCGTCCTGTCTGAAAGGGCCATTAGTGACTGAGTACTTTTTAGTCTTGCATGCCCGTTATGGCACGTTCATTTGTGGAATATGCAGTGAACATTGCCAAAGTATCTACCCGCAAATTAAAACCTGCAAACGTTAGCCCAGTGCATAACAACAATCGTTGATTGCTTAACAGAAATCGTGTCAGATGGAGTGTCATACAAGTAGCCTACTGTAAGGTTGAGGATGGCCTTATGCAATATTTACACTGCTCTTTTCCAGTAGATAAATGTATATGTCTTGGCAATGAAATGCAATTTTTTATTTATATTTTTTATTTATTTATTAATGTCAGAGTCTTCTGGGTTAAAATGGAATTACAGGGTATTGTTGCACTGTCTCAGATTTTGTTCAAACCTTGTCTATATCAAGAATGTGTCCCAAAACCAAGGCTTGTAAAATATTTCTGTTCAAATCCTACATCTTCATATTTTCAGGCCTTGAAATTACTTCAGTGATACAGCCTGAAAATCACATTATCTGGGAAGCAATATTTGGACATTAATATAATGAAAAGTATTATTCATAGGCATTATCTACTTAGACAGTGATACATTTTGAAAAATAAAACTTGTGATTTGCTTAAATATCTGATCCTTCTGCTATTTACGAAACACAATTTTGGCTGTTTATAGCATTATCTCTTTTAATGTGATAAAAAACACAATAGCGATTTTGACTATGTATTGGTATGTAATTTACGGTGGTGTAATGTGCTGGAAAAAGCTTTAAAATGGACCTCGAAAGTGCTTGAAAAGTGCTTGAATTTGACCTTGGAAAAGGTGTACGAACCCTGTGCTTGCCGTAGCTTGATTCAAAACGGTAAGCTTGTAATAATGATTTTAATTCCAGTGGTACTGGGGGGTTTCCGCGGGAAATTCAAGCATGTCTTTGCATCATTACGTCACATCTGTACACATAAAGAAGGAGTCTCGGCTAGTAGGCTATATTGCGTGTGAGGATGTTGGAGGTGGAGATTTATAGCCTTTTCTCACAGCACTTGATATAATTAAACTTTTCAATTTGATGGCGGATCCAGAAAGGTTCAAACAACAATCACCAGCGACGACTGGAGATTCACCTGTTGTAAAATGCTAAAGACTTCAGACTTTGGCTTCAGAGTGGCTACAGAAAAAAAGAGACAGCAACCGGGCCCATGATTTAATCAGTGCGGTTTACTGCAATGCTTTTTTTGCCTTAGTTGGTCAGAACAAAAGTGGATGTTACTTGTTGTTCAGATGATATTTTCCAGTGAAAATTCTTATGTTGGTCATACTTCCAAATAGTACAATCTGTGATTGTACAAAACAAAACATTGGATTCATCCGCGCTGTGCCGTGCCGAGGCACAACCCACGTAAAGTTGGTCATTCCGCGAATAACTGCAATTATGGCGACAAAGAGGAAAAACTACGGACTGCAGCTTTAACATTGTATTACGAATTATTTGCATTCATAAAATGAATAGAACCTTATTGTAAAGTGTTACCAGAATTTCACCAAAGAGATTCACAAATTATCATCATCATAAATAACAAAAAACATTAACAATTTGGAGACTGTGAGATGGTATTGTGAAGTTATGTTAAATGACAGGGTTTGTCATCTACAGGATGATATTTGTGCTACTTCATTAATGCTAAGATTCTAAATAATTCATGTTCAATTAAAAATGGCAATGTAATTAAACTATCTTCTTCACAGCTTGCAATAGGAAGTGACTTTCTCATTATCTCCGTGGCAGGCCGTTGCTGTGGATCATCATCTGTTCGTGCTTGTTTTTAAAAGTCACACACACGCTGTACAGCAGCACAGCAGTCGTTGTCAAAAAAAAAAGGAGACTGGCGAAGATTAATTATCTTGGGATTTTGGAAGAAAGGGAACATGTAATCTTTTCACCCTCTTTTGGAGCTTATAGCACTTACTGCAATCTGAAGTCACCAGCTTCTTTTACCTCAGAGCACAATGTGGTGAAAAATAGGCCAGAGAGGTTCAGCTCTTTTAAAGTCATTGTATTCACCTTTTTCCTCACTTTTCCGTGGGGGGCGCCACAGCAGCGAGTGACTTCTGGTATAGGATTCTATCAACTTCCGTTTAGTAATTGTCATCAGCTAGACGACGTTAATGGTGATGGCAAATAGTGGAGGCTCTGGTAGAATTTGTGCCGTTAAAGGCTGTCACAAGTCACAACAGCTACTGCAGGGCTGCCAACTCTCAGGCATTCAGCGTGAGACTCAAGCAATTGACACTTTTCACACACTCTCATGCCACACATCCATTTTCTCACGCAGAGGAAAAATCGCGGAACAAAGAGGACACTGACACCGACTGACAAGACTGAGCAGGTTACTGCTACTTTACAGTAACACATTCTCAGCGCTCAGATTCTGTCAATTTTTTATATTTTTTAATTTTATAAATACCGTTTTGGCGTTTGTAAATTGGACGTGACATATCGCTGTAGCGGCAGGTGAACCAATTTCACTCTTCTTTACTAATTAGTCAAACACGAATGAACAATAGGTAGCCTTTGTTGAAAGATACAGTACAACTTACCGAAATGTATATCCCTCATACATAATATCGATCAATCAGTGTTTTTCAACCGCGGAAAGAGGTCAATAAAACAGCTGGAGAACAATGTCACGTAACGTTACATTTACCTCAGGAAAGCCATTTAATGACCATATATAGCAAGTTAGTTGGCTAGAAAAATTTGCTATAGAGAGTATTTAGCTAAATATGTGTACTATATTACTTATTTATTATATTTTTACGCAGGAGCATCCAGCGGTTTCCACTACGCCGTTATTTTTTTAACATAACCCACGCAGTGTGATTATCGCTTCTCTGTGAGAGATACGAGACCGGTGTGTCGCGCAGGTGTCGCTCATGATCAATCACACCAATGGCCTTGCGCCATTCTCTCACGGCCCTCTGCCTCATATCTCTCACGGAGGAGCGGAAGCATAAAAGGAGGAGCGATGATTGTGAAGATAGAGAGAGGACAGGCCTGGATTTTATTTGATGTTTGTTTCATTTGACATGTATTATTGAACTTATTTTCGTTTTGTATTTGTTTTATTTTTGATTATTCAAATCTGTTGAATATTCGCCGGTTCCCGCCTCCTTCTTCCCACAATAACAAACTTTGCTACAGTCCGCTTTTAAGAATGTGAACTGCTGATGATTATGGCAAAGAATTCGTCCAATGTTATTACTGTGCAAGTAATTGTATGCTTCCATGCTTTTATAATTTCTAAGCTCCTCGCCGTTGACACCCTCAGACAAAACAAGATAATTGAATGTCAACATATGTGACTGCTGGCCATTGTTTCATATCATCAATCCAGGAGGTGGCGCTTGTCAACTTCGTTGAATGATGGACAAAGTTATTTTGTTTACGGTCTTCGTTAAATAGTCTTGCCCCTGCTGCCACCGTGAACTAATGTTGCCATTGCTTGTTGCCATAGTGGACATTAAAATGAAGTAAAACAGATTACAACCTTCGTTTGAGAGCTTTTTAATAACGCCTACCTAAACCATAGACCTAAACGCGTCAAGCTGCGATCCGGAGGTTTTGATCATCCTGCCTACGCACATGCGCAAAGCATAGCGGGTGGTTTCGCGTCCCATGAAAAAGGTGAATAAATCCCCCTTGTTCAACATACAAGAAGTGAGATGCAACTCCACTGCCCTGAAATCCAGATTAGCAGCTGGATAGGAAGTCTGGCTTTAGAGTAACAGGAGAAGTATGCAGTGAGTTGAGGTGATTAGCTGTGTCTTGGTGGAAAGTGTCAGTGAGAATGCTCGCAGAAGCTTGGGATAGTGCCCCTGTTGTGATATAGGCTACTAAATCTCCTGCTCCTTGTACAATCTGCAGCTAGCTTTGTAGCACCTAGACTGGCTTGTTACCCAAGAGTTGAGGCAATGATTGGCACTAACAAGCCTTATATTTTCAGCCTAGATTGTTAGACTGATTGCTGACTGGGTAAAGGTAGACTTGGAAAGCAGACTGGTTTCAACTGCTTCAACTGCTGCCTTCAAGTGCTGCTGGGAAGTTCCTGCTTCCATACTACATTCCATTTACAGTCTGTATTTCCAACTCTACTTGCAGAAGTGCAGTGGAACGCCATTGAAATTGGATTTCCAGCTTGGAAATCCACAGTGTGTGTGTATGACATGCATGAACATGGCGGCATGTGATGATAAACATTCACTTTTAAGGAAGTAAGATACATCAGATTAGTCAAAGTTCCCACAATACATTGCTGAGATAGAGGTGTAAAATGCTATTATTGCTTTGTAACTTGGATGATATGAGTCTGCAAAGAATAACTGCAGAGCTAACTTTGTTGTTTCCATATTTCGGTTTTTGGTCTGAAGTTAGGAATATTAAGGAATACCACCTGTGACACTTTGAATGGAATGTAGCATTAGAGCTTGGAAGTTATGATCATACGTAAATGTTTTGGTCTGAAACAAATATGCATTGGCCATTTTTTTTATCGTATTTTCTTTAAATAACAACCAACAGAAGCTTTTAAGCATTTTTTAAATCTAGAGAATCATAAGAAATGTATTTTTGTATTTCCACACATGTACATTAGTATTTATTGCAAGATTTATCAAATTTTTTCATCAACAGTCCAAGACATTGATTAATTAAAAAATTAACTGTACATTCAACATTCATTTTACATTTGTGATTAATACCAATTTTCTTCAGTCATGATTCTTTTACTAATGATAGGGGAAACATAGCTTTCCGAAACTTTTTATCAAAAGTGTTTTGATATTGTCCATCACTATCTCAAACTGACACACCCCGAACATGGACAGTTTTCACTAATTGCGTCTTTTTTATGATTTTGTGTGTATAATTATGATCACACCGTCACTTAAAGACAGCATCTAAGTTTGATATTAATCGAGCTTCACTCTAACGTATGTTGTGCTTTGCAATGAGAAATTTGTCCAAGCTGAAGTCATGTGTGAGTAATTTTATTTACAAGAAGTAACAGATGGCAAGGAATGCATTCGGCAAGCGAGTCTGCTCTCCTTCACCTGTTCCCTGTCAAGGTTCTGTAGCAGAGCCACTGCCAGTCACATGGAGCATATGGCGGTTGGCCACCGCTCGAACTTTAATTACCCAATAAACCCTAGAAATACAACCATCGAAATGCCAGTCTGCTTATGTTTGGGTTTCTCCCGTTTTATTTCAGCCTGCCGTTTCTGACACTATGCCTGATTTGCCACATGAGTAGACCAACGGCTTGGTTTGCAAGGTGAAGAAAACTCACTGGGATCCAACAGTATTTTCAAAAAAAACAACCAGGAGCTGTGAGACGATGGAGAGCAATAGTGGGGAGCTGAAAATGAAAAGTGCAGGGGCGGGATTTTGGGAATTACTTTTTGGTACTGCTTGTCAGCATCAGCGGAGAGTTGACTTTCTAACACCTACAGCTTTGAAGTTGAGAATCGTGTCCTGGGGTGAGGTGAGGCCTGTGTCTCGACCCTCACCTTAGTGGTGCTTTTAATTAGCTTCTTAACAGCGAGCCGTGGTGGGCTCACCCTCCGCACGGCTCTGCAGGCGCCGTATACTAAAACACTGCCCCCTGCTGCCAGCCTGACATTTCTCCATGACGGGTGTCGTGCATCTGAAGAGTTTCCTTCAATTCTCACACTGGCAAAGGTTTTTCAGACTGTTGGGTTGACTGGAGCTCCCTCTTTCATGTTTTTCTTTCTCTCTTTATCCTTTGTGCTCTTATATCTTGAATATCGCAGTTGTTTCTGCTAGAAAAGAAAGAAATTAAATAAGGGAAAATTGCGGCTTTTGCTAAAGCTGTGTGTCACCTAGTGTCAGCTAGCAGAATTGGAAATAAATTTATTTTCCAACAGGTTTCCTGCACTCCCTCGGTTTCAGTTGGTCAGCCGAACAGATAGCCCCACCCCCAAACTACCACCATTGGTTCAGCCAGTGTCGCCGGGCGAAATGCTTCGACAAACAGCAAAGTTTTGAAAACACCTTTAGCACAGTTAAATCAGCCTTCAAACTGCTTGCAAATACAGTTTGGATGGGGAAAAAGCATTGTGACAATTTTTTTCATGTTTTTTTTTTTTTTTAGTCTCTATTATTTCAATTTTTTTTTAAAGATTCATTCAGAGTTTTAGAAGAGATCTCAATGTCACAAACTGTCAGTGATTTCAATTCGAACTCAAACTTTTCTCATCAAATTCTCCCATGAGCATGTTATCTATGCAGGTTATGTTATCCACATTCATTTTATAGCAATAATTGTAAATTTTTTGTCTATATTTAATCAAAGTGAGTATACAGGGATGGGAGGTGTAAACAG
This sequence comes from Leuciscus leuciscus, assembly GCF_965113295.1. Lineage (NCBI taxonomy): Eukaryota > Metazoa > Chordata > Actinopteri > Cypriniformes > Leuciscidae > Leuciscus > Leuciscus leuciscus. The sequence goes on from NC_138744.1 coordinate 9,881,054, forward strand.
TATTTATATTTTTATATCAAAAGGAATTTGTGTAGAAACATATGAGATGAAGTTTATATTTGACAACTCCATTAAGTCTCCATATAGCTATGATTTTTTTTTTCAATGTCCCACAGTTTTGATTGAATTTTCCCTTTCTTTGCTGTGAATTAAGGTTTATTTTTATTTTTTAAGACTTGTCTTTAAGACATTAAATCCTTCAACAAAGTTTTCTGTTGGGCTGCGTCATCATTGTTTACGACTATTATTTATTCAGTGTGAATGCATGTATTTTTCTGGTTGAAAAGACCTGGTGAGATTCAACTACAGTGAGAGAAAGTGCAAAGCTTTCAGTGTTTTGAGATGTGTAAAAGGATAGACAGAGAGGCTAGCTTCAACAGTGTTCTCAGCTGCAGCATTGTGCTGTTAGCGTAATATTTTCACACAACATTAATGGCCAGCTGGCATTTATGCAGTCAAAGGTGAAATGCTCTATAAAACATTAAATAAAAACATTTCTCAGTTGGGCTAAGCATAATCGGGCCATTGCTGTCTGTGGGAGTAATGTTTTAAAATACTGTTTGTGTAAAAGAGCATATCATGTTAAATTTGCCCTTTAGTTGGGTCTACTAGCACTAAGCATAGTTGGCTTTATAACCACGCTCTGTACCTTTGTCTGTTCTGCTCTCATTTACTCGCATGACTGTCACAATACCGGTCTGATGAGGCCTCGAGAGGATCCTGCTTATACTGCCCATTTCTCATTCTCATTATACAGCAAAATCTTGCACACAGTAACACATGCATTTGTTGGTTCAGCCATGTCCAGGTCATCTAGACAAGTGTTTTTTTTATTTATTCCTTCCGGGGCAAATGTGGCAGAATAAGGTGAAGCCAGTCAATGAGATTGTTTGTTGAAAAAAAGTAATGTTTTACTTTTTTTATAACTATATTCCGCAAGGATGCAAATTGATGGAAAGTGACAGTGACTAACATAGACCATTGAAAAATTTTTTACGGTTTCCCAAAAAATATTAGGCAGCACAACCGTTTTCAACTGATGATAATAATAAGAAATGTTTCTTGAGCACCTAATCTGAAAAGTTTTGAAGGATCATGTGACACTGAAGAAAACAAAAAAACATATATATATATATATATATATATATATATATATATATATATATATATATATATATATATATATATATATATGTGTATATGTATATGTATATATATATGTATGTATGTATGTATGTATGTGTATTTATTTATTTATTTATAATTTTTTTTATAATAATTATTGTTATTATCATTATTATTATTATTTGCACACCATTAGTCTGTAACTACAAACAATAACATCAATTCTTGCATGATACCAGTTGGGAACAAAGCCAGTCCTAGTGAAATGCTATATTATTGTGAGATCTGAGTCTAGGTGTGTGTGTGAAATGGAGAGAAAGCATTGTCGCTTTGGGACGTGTGTGTGTTTAGGTAGCAGCTGCTTATTTGGTTTCGCTCTGACTGATTCTCCAGCGAGACAGCATATGTAAATAGATATGTGTGACTTCAGACTGCCTGTTCCCATCTCTCCATCTGTCCATCTCCATGGCTCTGTTTGGATCCTGGAGAGTGTTGCTAGTGATTTCCTCTCGTCTAGTGTTTTTCTGTGGGTGTTCCGTGTGAATGCATGCATAAAAATATGTTTAAAAAATGTATTGTTAAAAATTAAAACACTCTCTTTGCATCCACCCACCGAAAAAGAAAAGAAAAAGAAAATGACTGGGGGCCCTTGAAGTCCAGGTCATTTAGATTTTGAGACAAAAAATCTACTTCATGCTAATTGACAGGCCTTTTCTACTTTGAGAATTTCAATAGTAAAGTTCAATAGTATAAGTTGAGGAGTGGTATTTAAGTGTTCTATGTATTAAGTATTCTAACTTGTGATTGTCACCATGTGAAAGATAAAACAGGTGAAAAAATTCCATAGAGTTACATTGAAGAAGGGACCAGAATACCATAGAGACTTTGAGTCTATTTTGACTAGAAACCACAGAGAACATGCTAGCAACCTCAGAGCAATTTGCTGAAAACAACCCATAACACCTTAGTAAGTACCCGAACACCTTGACATTGATATGGCCAATTTTGCACAGTCAAACATCACTGACAATTTTATCAGAAAATATTTCTCTACTTTACCTGAAGGCAGATGTTTTCTGTCCCCTTCTTTCCCATTCTCCAACTAGTTTACATTTCCACTGAGACACCTTTCACTTGTTCTTTCGGTAGAAAGTGATAGATTGAATGCTGTGGCCACCACTGACTTGAAGATTGCTGTGATCTACCACAGGAGCTCAGAGGGACGTCGTCTCCCTAGCCTTCTAACTAACACGCGCACACACACTGAAGCCTAAATGTTTTTTTTTAAAAGCATTTCTTGCCTCTGCTTATTTCTAAGGCAACTTATCTAGTTGCCAGTTATGCAGACCTTAAGGTGATGATACACAGGGCAACTTTTTGAGCGATGTTGCTGGGCAATCTTGCCGAGGGATTGTTGCTTGGGCACTTTCCCATTGAAAATGGGCAATACATTTCTATCTGGATAATTTAGATCAGTCGTGGGTCCTGTGTCTCATCTGGTTGCCCGTTGACGGCAACATTACCCAGCAACATTGCTCAAAACGTTGCCCTGTGTATCATCACCTTTAGGCTGCGCAAAAATACAATTGTTGATTATTTCTCTTGAGATTGTAATCACACTTATTAATGTTGGTTAATATAATTTATATTACAATATTTATTTAACATGAAAACTACAGTTTTTGCCAAAATATTATGTATATTATTGTTCGTACAATAAACAATTGGTAACTTGTTATTAGCAGATACTAACTAATAGTAATTAAAATAAATAAATAATAAAATAAAATAAAAGTTTTAATTTCTGCTAAATTATATTTATGATATTGAAATTATATTTTAAATAATGAATTAAACTGTGGTTACCATATTTTTTTTAAAATGTTGCATCTCTCTCTCTCTCTCTCTCTCTCTCTCTCTCTGTATATATATATATATATATATATATATATATATATATATATAATTTTTTTATTTTTTTATTATTATTTATTTATATATAGGCTATATGTACATATACTATACATGTATATATTAGAGATGCACATAATCTAGGTTACACATTATAGGTAATGTATTCTGACTACTTTTTAGATTGTGTAGTGGCAGTGGCGCAATGGATAAGACACATGCCTTTGGTGTGAGAGACCCGGGTTCGAATCCACTGTGAGACACCAATGTGTCCCTGAGCAAGACACTTAACCCCTAGTTGCTCCAGAGGCGTACGACCTCTGACATATATAGCAATTGTAAGTCGCTTTGGATAAAAGCGTCAGCTAAATGAATAAATGTAAATGTAAATGTAAATGTAGATTACTTTTAGATTACTTTTTACCTAACTTGTTTTAAACTTGCCATTACATGTACCATACTGAAATAAAAAAGCAAAGAGAAAGAAAACATATTCCATTTTTTGATACCAACATCTTAAAGTGCATTAAATATTACATTATACAAGGGTTTTCCAAACTCAGGTTAATGTAAGAACTGCAGTGGGTTTGTGAGTTGATAAAAAAAAAAAATCTAATAATTAATTTTAGAAAGGAAACTTAAAAAAATATGGAGAATTAATTAATTGTGAATTATTTACTGCCATTTTGTGAATAAAATGTAGATGTAATCGGATTGAGCAATTTAAATTGTAATATAAGGTGATTACGAATACGAGTATGTAAGTTTTGGAATCTGATTACGTAATCCAGATTACATGTAACCAGTTATTACCCGGAACTGCCTAAATAAGGTGTCAGTTTGACAGCTTTGGTATCTTTTCCCGCTTATATAGAAATGGATGCATGTGCTGGACTATTAGCGAATGGTGTAAATGAAACCTACTGGGACAGAAGTTCTGGGAAGATTCTCTCTTTATACTCTTCTCCCAGATATACTGACTCGCATGAGGATGGGAATCGCATGGGTTATAAGTGGGAACTCACTTAATTTCATCTATTTCTGCCTGACTGGACTTTAGTTCCCCCCCCCCCCCCTTTTATGTGCCATAAGATTCACAAATGTTTTTTGTTTTTTTCATCAGCATATTGGTAGATTGTATACTCCAAGATGTTGCCAGCTAAAGTTTGGGTTTGTGTCACTGGAGCGAGGCCTCAAGCACACATCTGATTGGCATCTTATAGACGATTGTACAGCAGTTCTTCTCAATCCTGCTCCTGGCAGCCCTCTAGCACATTTTAGGGGCCTAACTAGTCTGAAACACCCATTTCAGGTCATGGAAAACCCAACTAATGAGGTATTCACCACTCTTCTTTGAAATCTCTATATTTTCCCTTATGTTTTAAAAGAAAGCATTTGGCATAGCATTAATATCCACAGCTTCCTGCACTATGGTGTTTTAAATAATATATTTTCATTAATCAAAGTCGCTGTGCTCTTAGGTGGAGTGCAGAGACAAAAGATTAGAATAGGGATGGGAAAGAAGAAATACGTTAGCAACTGTATGCCATGAGCGTAATTTCACACCAGTCCAGATACAGGCGGATGCCTGTTAGAGAGAGCTGCTTTGAACGCAAAATGACTGTCACACTTGACAAATTTGCCTTTAAGAGGGTATGTCTTTGCAATGAAACTTCAAGTAAATTGAACAGGTGCACGCACAAGCTGAGAACGCAATAAAACATTAGTAGCCCTGCTGATATGAAAATGAAACAAAACAGCTTTTTGAGAAAGTCTATTAACCTCCAGACAGGCTTTCCATCTATGAGCTATTCTTTTGCCAAAGCTTGAAGCTCTAAACTGGCAGTTCTTGCTCCGAATATTACGACTTGCACCCGCTTCCTGTGACTGAGAAGTGCAGAAGGTCTCGATCCACAGCCATTGACCTGCAGCAGCTGTATTGACACAGGAAGTCCTGCAGGTGCAAGGATGAGCTCTGCCCACACTGGGCGCCAGGCGCCAGCCAATGAGATCTCAACGCCGCATCTTCTTATTTGGTATTCTGACGGTCGTTCTGGGCAGTTACTCTGTGTGAAGTCTGAAAGCACTGCCAGACAGACTTCTCATTTGGATTTTGTGATGACTGTCTCAGGAGCGCCTACTTCCACTTAGCCTCAGGTGCTAACGTGCTTCTCAACCTCATCAAGTCAAGCAAATGCATGACAGGGCTCTGGAATTATTCGGTGAAACTTTTTAGATGAACCCTGAAAATGATTGCATTTTTGAAGTTTAATTTTGTCATTAAATGTTACAATGGGTGAGGTAATGCGGTAATATGCTCTTATCATTCTCTAGTTAATTGGACTTGATTGGGATTGGTCTAGTTCAGGGGTGTCCAAACACTGTCCTGGAGGGCCACTGTCCTGCAGAGTTTAGCTCTAATTTGCCTCAACACTCCTGCCTGGAAATTTCAAGTATGCCTAGTAAATCCTTGGATTAGCTGGTTCAATTGTCATTAATTACTCACTGTCATGTTGTTCCTAACCTGTAAGACTCACGTTTATCTTCGGAACAAATGAAGATCTTTTTGATGAAAATCTGAGCTCTTTCTGTCCCTCCATTGACAGCTACGCAACTACAACTTTGATGATTCAAAAAGTTCATCGTAAAGAGATCGTAAAACTAATCCATTCGAATTGAGTGGTTTAGTAAAAAAAAATTCTGAAGAGACTCAGTCGCTTTATATGATTATTTGAAAACAGTTTTAATGCACATCTTCCAATCGAGTATTTATCATTTACTCACCCCCAAGTTTTTCCAAATCTGCTGAAACACAAAAGAAGATATTTTGAAGAATGTCGGTAGCCAAACATTTGATGGGACCCCATTGACTTCCATAGTATTTTTATTTTCCTACTATTGATGTCAATGGTGTACATCAACTGTTTGGTTTTCAGTTTTATTTCAATTTCTGAAGATGGAAAAATATAACAATAACAATCCAATACATTAATGATTGAATACATTTTTGGCTCAATTTGTATTTCAAATATGAATTGCTGGTCTCAAGTTTGAAATCCTCCATAGTGGATGTGGCTAGCGGTGAGGTATGTTCAGGATTCAGTGCATCAGCCATTCGGTGGCACTATGATAAAAAGACCCAATAAGATCATTGTATTTTTCACAAAGTGCTAGTCTACAGTAGCACATCCATTTTTGGCCTGTTGTTAAATCATACATTATGGAAAGAATCTGTGATACTTCTTTCGCTCTGTATAGCTGCCACTGTGTGTGAGTTAGGGCTCCCTCATTAAAACCAGAGGTAGGAAATGAAATGCATTCATTGTGAGCGCTAAGAAAGGATGAATGGCCTTGCAGTAGAGTGGCGAGAGACTTCCCGGTTCAACACAAACAGTGTTTGTCTTTGTCTTGATTCTTGGCTGGGTCTGTGCGCCAGGATGCTAATGAGGCTAGCGGAGGAGCTAGGCTGAGGCCCAGACAGCCGCGGCACATTCCAGCCACGTGCCTAAGCAGTGAGGGAATGTCTGCTTAGCACAGGAGTGGATCTAAACGGTTGGCGAAAGAACTGGGAAGCTAAAAGCTAGTTCATTTGGGCTGGTGTCGTCTCTCAGTTCTCACGAGACGTAAATCAAAGAGCTGCTGCTCTTTGAGGAGAGAGGCAAATTTCAAAACCCATTAATTACTTTTAACTTGGTTAAAAAGGAGTTATTTCAGAAATAGGGCCATCATGTTTGGCTGTTAATTGACAACAAATATAATTTTTTTACTACAGAGGAATTTTTTGTTTTATAAAATATAAGAAACTCGCTTTCTTGTACCACATATGCCGTTATCCATTGGTGGCAGGTGACAACTGACCACACACAGAATGTTTCACAGTGTGGATGCCTGCAGCTAAGTGTGTGTATAAAAAGACATGGATGATGTGCTAAATTGTGTTTTAGATGCAGTCGCTTTGATTTTAGGATTACTGAACATGACTTCATTGTATCTGTTAAAAATAAATGAGTTTACTAAAGCGTTAAACATTACACACAAGTTGCTATTAAGTGTTTTGTCGTGTAACATGGTAGAAAAAAAAAAAGAAAAAAAAACTTTTTCCAATTAATTAATCAATATTTTATCTTGTTTTATGGTTACATCCTGAAACCAGGAAAGATAAAGTTGTGGTAGACTTTTTTTCCCCCCAGAGAATATATGGTAAATTAAATGTATTTTTCTTGTTTTAAGTATAAACCTCAATAAATGTTAGGCTAATAATAAAAACGAAACTATTTGCCAATGGCACGAAAAGTAAACCAACAAAATTCAGCATATATTCTCTGAAAACAAGTCAGATTATCTTAATTTTGCTAACAGTCTAAAATAAATATGTACATATAATTACTGCATATAAATCCTTTTAAATCAGGATTTTAAATCTCACACAACTCAAGGTGCTTTTTAAAAATGTATTTAAAGGTGAATAAATCCATCTTTTGTGATTTGTTTACCATTTCAGGAATTTACTGCCAATGCTAAAGCTAGGGCTCAAAGTGTGGCACTGGAACTCATTTTAAAGACGAGGTGGTGAGGGATGTCACAAACCTCATGAGAACATGTCTGGGGAGGAGAATCTAATTTATGAAAAAAATTTAAACTCAGATGGCAAGTTGAGGTTGCACATTTCAAAGTGGGACACACTTTAAATATCCCCTGGCAAGGTAGTGCTAACCTGGAAGCATTGTTAAACAAATTGCCTCTCTCCAACATTACTGCTCTAGATAAATCTGAGACATTCCCCTGATCCTCTGACAGCATCCTATTTGTCTTGTCCCTGCACTTTTCTCTGTGGTAGAAGCTCGGCTAGCTAGCAGATCCATAAAACTTCTGAAGATACAAAATGTTGTGGTACAGATTAAATCTGTACTGTTTTTGACAGATCCACTGCGTCAGATTTAGTTCTTTGATCTGTATCATCACTTCTGGATTTCAGTTGAGGTGTAGTTACATCTTTAATGGAAAAGTTTTTTTGTGCTCCCAAAACAAAACATAACACTCTCTGTTTGATGCTAAAATAGTCTGATTTCTCCCTTTTCTGTAGCTTCCAAAAAAAGCTGATCTCTATGTTGATTCATTTTGCAATAAGATAGGAGTACTGTGATTCGGTCTTGATTTTATCCGAAATAGTTCAATAATCAAAAGTTAATATTGGATAACTTGCATTATCAGTCTGCTAATTGATTCAATGACTCATGAAGACTTCGATTTTTTTGAACGAATAATTTAAGTGGATTTTCCAGTGACTCAAACCTAGGCTGTATCCGAAATTGCACACTTCCCTAATCCCTACTATATAGTAAGCGAAAAACAGTATGTGAAAGTAGCATGTAAGAATTCATAGGCTGCATCCAAAAAACTTCCGAACTTTTGGCACGCCCGAATCCTGTGCTTTCCATTCGGTGATAGTTGAGCTAGAAAAAGAAAGATGGTGTCTGAAATTTGCGTTTGCTGGTCAGTTTATGTGTAAATGTAATGGTTTTGACCAACATTTTCCACTTCTGATGTAATTTCTAGTGAGAAATGACTGTAGTTAGTACATACATTTTTGTGTAGTTCTCACCAAAGCTCGCTCTATTTTGCTGTAATCATTAAACGGTCATGCTGCCTCAGAAGTCTGTCCGAAATCAGTTTCATGAGGTAGCCTACCATCGTGCGCAAACGCTGCTTGCGGAGTCATTGCCCATAAGGCAGCGAGGCAACAAGTCAGCTGCCTAAGTTTTCGGATGCAGCCATAGTGTTCATAAAACTGTTGGCGAAAGGTTTCCAGATGACCTACCACTTCTGCCGATATTGTGAAGTATGCATCCAATGGACACTTTACTATCCCATGAGGCCATGGGAGAGGTATGCACTATCTCTTTGTTGGCCATGTGAGAGGAATGCACACTCTTCCACACTTTGTTCCACACTTTGTATGAATGACAGTGAAGCGACACAACTGACGCTGGTAGATCATGTGACAGTGACAACATGATGAATGTAGAGAATATCCAGATTATATTCATACTACACACATTCATACTATATAGAACATATCTTTTTAATGGTCACAAAGTAATTACTTATTCAACATACTGTAAGTAAATTCAGAAAGTATGCAATTTCGGATGCAGCCCTAGACTGTCATTTAATGTAAGAATCAGTCATTTTGAACAAATCCATTGGGTGAATTGATGTAATCCACACGAAGAATCACTGGAACAACCCCACCACCAATCACAGATGTTATTAATCTGAAATCAATCAGAATTTTCATCCACAGTTTTGAAGCCATTGATAGCCTGACTGCAGCAGGATTCATTGGTACACTATGTCCTTAGAGGGTTCAGACAAGCCAATTCTTCAACGTTTTAATGAAGGCTAATAACAGCCTAACTCTTCAAAGGGAACTTGTTCACATTAATAAACAAAACAAGCGGATGAGCCTGCACACACAAAAGCCTCCATGCTCTCTAGCCAAGGGGCTTTCAACCCTGGCAGTGACTCAAGCCTGATGTTTTCTGTGTTGTTGCTGTGCCAATTTATATTGTAATTACTTATTGGAGGCAGTCATGACAAGGCTGGGTCGAGGGACTGCGGGGGGAGCAGAGAGGAGGACTTGATTGTTGCTGTTAAGTCATGATGGTAAATCGTTTGTGCTTGACTTTTTTAGAAAATGTGCATTGATGGATAGAAAAGCTGGTCGTTCCATGTCGCTCTCAGGATCTTCTGAGAATGTCTCAAATGTCTTTGGCTTTGGTAGGAGAGGAGTAATTGGCAAAATAAGGTGTCAGTTTGTCAGCTTTAGTATCTTTTCCCACTCCCACAGAAACGGATCCCTGTACTGAACTGTTAGCGAATAGTGTAAATTAAACTTTAAGCTCTGGGAAGTTTCTCTCCTTCTTTTTCTTTCAGATACACTGGCTCACATGAGTAATAGCGATCGGAATCGCAGTTTAAGGGTTTTTATTCTGATTCTACAAATCTGATTCTTTAAATATTACGGTAATGATTCTTTTAGTGTTTTTGAGTAGTGAGATGCCTTTGCAGCCCAATAACTGGACCTTTGTGCTAAACAACATACTGCACAAAAACAATACTTTTGGTACTTGTGGTTCATTGGTCGTTTCACTTATTCAGACTATTCAGGGAACTTGTAAGTTGCTCTTTGATTATAACAGGAATGTTTGGTTTGCAATTGCTAAGTGATGTCACAAATTTGTGCATTATAGAATTCAACTGATGTGCAGTTTTGTCACAGGTGTCCAGCTTTGAATATAATTTGGCTATTTTATAAAATTGTGCATTTATTACCATTTTTATTATTTGTCTTCAGCTCAAATAATAAAGCTATTTCTTTAATGCCAGATTTGCATTTTATATGTACACAGTAATGTTCAAAAGTTTGGGGTCGGTACGTTTTTTTAATGTATTTTTTTCTGAAAGAAATGCCCCCAGTATTTGATCAAAATACAGTAAAAAGTTGTAATAACATTTCAAAATATTCCTTTTTTCTGATTCAATGTGTGTGTGTGTCTGTATATATATATATATAAAGTAACTTATGCCTGTGATGAAAAAAGCTGAATTTTAAGCATCAATACTCAGTTTTCAGTGTCACATGATCCTTCGGAAAACATTATAATTTGCTGATTTGGTTCTCAAGAAACATTTCTTATTATTATCAATGTTAAAAACAGTTGCACTGCTTAATATTATTTGTGTAAACCGCGATACATTTTTTTACTTTTGATCAATTGAATGCATCCTTGCTAAATAAAAGTACTATAAAAGTACATTTTCGTATAGTATGCACAATAATAAGTCCCATATATCAGCCACAATGAAAAGTTCTTGTCTATTATCCTTTTGAAATGAAAAAATCCAAGTAACCAATTGCTGTACTAGCCAGATTTAAAACCCCTTCCCATTTGGCTGTTGAGGGGACAGGCCCAGAGGTGGCAGTAAAGAGGCAGTCAGCTATGAGGGTCACCTTGATGTCATAGTTATTGTCAAAGCTATTGCCAGCGTGGTTCCTCTCCCCTCTGCCCCGTCTGCTTTGAGTTGGCTCAAGTCAGCAGCACATGACTGGGATTTGTAGACTGCCCACCGCTGCCTGCTCTTTCTCACACTACAAGCCTAATGTGAGGGACCACAGCAGATGTGGCGAGGTGCTCAGGCTGTGGCACATTAAGCTGCTGCCCTCGGGTCACGAATGTGCGGCGTATTAAACGTAACGTGGAGCCGAAATTAGTTGCAGGCTGAGTTTAAGAAGTCTCTGATGGATTAGAATAATAGTTTGAAATAGTTATAGAAAGCTTAAAGTATTAGGCCCTGTCCCAAATGGCGCACTTTCGGTTTTGTCGACCGATAGTCCACGAGACCATAGAGTGTCCCATTTGCAGGTTTCAGAAGGGTTCTCGTGAGATATGCCCCCTTGATGCACTCTTTTGCCGAGCCTGCACTGAAGTGAGCGCCGCAGCAGACTTTCCATCAATCAAAGCAACGTTACATTGTGAAAGTGCGGACTCGTAGGAAGACCGCGAGTGCTCTGGGTGCTATTTGGGGCAGGGCCTTTGTTGACCCCATATTTAACTAGCAGGAAGTTTGTGAACTTTCATGAACTGTTTGTGAACATTATTTAAATGGGACTTGTGTACTGGTTGATATCGGTTTTTCAAAAGCAAGTAGTGATTTATACAATTACTATTGTACTGACAGCCTTGTCAATATTATTATATTTATTAAAAATCCCATGAGTAGTAGTAGTAGTAGTAGTAGTAGTAGTAGTAGTAGTAGTAGTAGTAGTAGTAATAGTAGTAGTAGTACAATAAAAATAGAATTAAATAAAAAATAATTAATACTTTTTTTATTAAATTCATAAAACTATTTGATAAATTATACTGACAAGGCTGATTGTAGATTTAGCAATTTTTTATTATTATTATAACTGTCTGCTTTGCCAGTTAATATCTGACAGCCTTTTCAATATCATTTTTAAAGTTATATGATCATTTTTATTAATACAATTTTATATAATATATCTATTAATATTAATAATAATAATAATACATACTTTAATAAAATGCTTCTATTAAAATAATATTTAATAATACATAAATAATAGTGACCAGGCTTTGCAGCAATTAAGCGGGCAGAGTTATCTTTGACCGTTTAATTGGTCCTCGCTGATATATTGCTCTGTCACAGGACTTGTGTTTGTGTTGTGAATCTTCAATCATCTATTGATGATTGATTGGTAGAGGCGATGGGTAGACGTGTGTCCTTGTAGGTGTTGTGTGTGAGAGCGGTGTGTCTTGAATAAAGGAATGATTGCTTTGGCGAATTGCTGCCTAAAGAGCCGGTGTTGTAAATGTATGTGGGTGTGTGCAGTCTGGCACCTCTCACTCTGCGAAACCAGAAATGAGATCACAGGGGCTCGCATGATGAAACGGAGCCCCAAATAACACACGGCTGCTTAATTAGGCTGTCGGGCCAGGGAGTCCTAGTATGCCTGCCTGCAGCCACATTAACTGAGGGAGTCGTATTGTAATTCACATTTCAGTGTCAACAAATTGTGGATCAAATGCTGTCCAAATGAAATGTTAGTGCCCCGGAGGCTTTTAAATATACGGCCAGACGCTTTAAATAATTCATGTACGGAGACTTGTCAGGTTAAGCAGGAAGCACGTATTCCTAGCCATTTAAGGTTTTTAATGAGAGGAAGTCATGGACTTGAATCAAGACCGTTAACATGTTTTGCTTCTCTCTGTTCCTCCCTAGCGGGCTGCACGTTTGATGAAGAGTCCGACCCCAGTCTGTGTGAGTTCAGCCAAGGGGAGGAGGATGACTTTGATTGGCAGCTGTTCCGCGCTCACGCCTCGCCACACTCCACCTCTGATCTCCTGCGCGGTAAGTCTACCCAGCGTTGTCCATTCTTATTCCACCAGTTTATTTCACACTGTGGCGCAAACCGTTTCACGCCCGTGGTCCCGTCCATCTCAGATGCCCTCCTACCGGCCTCATCAGAGTGACAGCTGGAACGATGGCCGCCATAGCAGCATGCTCTTTATTTTGTTTCTCGTTTTAGTTGTTGTTTTGTAAAAATGTAGAGAAAGTTTTCTGTGTTAAATGTGTTGATTTCTGGAACTACTGAGAACATGTAGCCGATATTCCAGTTTTGTTGAAGGGCTGCTGCAGGAAATTAACAGAACTCCCTCGGACACATTGACCAGTCAAAACAAGGGGGCGAAATGAGAAAGGTAAAGAGTCAGATCTATAAAGGCACATCAGCAGGTCTCGTCTCTCGATGTCTTATTCTGTCCATGTCAACCGGCGAACAGAAGTGATTAGGAAGTTGGCCCTACCTGAAACGAAACGATACCGACAATCAATGAGTTCTTTGAAATGTAGCCCATCCCGAAACGGGAAGTGTCAGAGAGATGCGCAGGGCCTGCTGGGAAGGGGCTTTTATTGAGAGTCATTGTTGAAACTAGATCAAAACAAGCAGAGGGAGGCAAGAAAGTGCAGAACTAGTAATTGGATTAGGCAGCCACCGGTGGTAAGACAGTGAAAGAGACAGATGGATCGCTAGGACTTCGATGCGAGGAGAGATAGGATGCCGATGACACAATGAAACAGATAAAAACTTGGTAAGGTTTTCAGCGATGAAGTAAAACACTGGGGACCTGGATAGAGAGGCTTTTGAAAAGCATATCTCAGGGGGAATGTGAGCCAAGCTCTATAATCTACACAAGTTTGAATGGAAGGTCAAAGACTACCAGAGGAATTGGAATTTACAGACTGGGCCGGCTGTCCTTAATCTTTTTGAGGAGACAGATAGTACTACATTTGTAGTGTACATTTATAATAAAATAATAATAGTTTATATAATATAATATAGTATAATATCATATAATATTGTATTATATATATATATATAAACATGAACTAACAATGAAAAAATACTTAGTTCTTATCTTAGTTACTGTTAATTGCAACATTTACAAATACAGCTAACACTTTATTTTACAGTGTCATTGTTACGTGTTACATGTAGTTACTAAATAACTATAAATTATGCAAAATTACACGCAACTAACCCTAAACCAAACCAATCCCTGCTTTGGTACTATTCTCAACAAAGTGGTACATTTTCAAAACTTTTACAAATCTCTCAAAAAATAAACAAAAATGCAGTTTTAATGCTTATATGTCACACAAAAAAGTACATTTTCGCTACACACACTGTTAATATACATGCATACACGCATATATATTGAGATTTTTATCAAGAAAATAATATGAAGTATAATTTATTTGGTTTTATATATCATATTTATATATTTATTACATTTATTTGTTTTTTTTTAAATTACAAACTGTAATTGGTTTGCATTTCCTGGCCTGTTTTTTTCATTCAGCATTTCTAACAGTGATTTGATGCCTATATCTTGTATCATCTTCTGTTAAAGTAAATGATAGTGAAAATTACTAAATTGAAAGATCACCATTTTTCGGTGATTAAAGCAAATTTTCTCATTATCTGTTACTCTAATCTTTTGATTTGAAGTAATTGTTGTGTGAAAGGAAAGATTTATGCTAATGAAAACACTGGTTTTGAATTAACGACGTTTGATCAGTTTGGAGTGAAGTCTAAGAGAATGTTCCACGCAATTGTGAATGGTACCAAAGCCACTAAAAGAAAACTATAACTCGTTTTAAATATATGAATGAGTCATTAGGATAGTTGAGGATGATGGAATCCTCCACAGTACATCATAATCAGCATTCTAATCATATGCAGACCCAAGACACTTCACCCGCAGTCACAGGCGCTGTGCAGTAATTAATACATTTCTCTCTGGGTTTAATTAAAGCCGACTGTCTGTCGTGTGACATTCACTCTGCTCCGAGGGCAACAGATGAGTCTAGGCATGCAAAGTTTAAGTAGGTGAGAATGATGTCACACCTTGAAAACACAGCAGGAAGTGTTTGACTGTGTGAATGTAAACACACACTGACAGCGCGCGTTCACCCTGCGGTAGGAGTTTATCGTATACTCTTACATGGGGAACCCCACACTGGCATCTGTAATGGGCAATGAGGCATTTAAGCGGCAGATTTTTGATCTTCATAACATGGGGCAGATTGGCTTTGGGAAACTAGGTCAGAAACTGCCATGGTACTGAGTGGCAAAACGGATCCTTTCATGTTGTTTTCGGTGTCAATGTGCAAATGTTGCGCTCTCATGCACAAGGCCAGTTGTATTTTCTCAGTTCTTAGTGTTTCAGCGATTCTGTCACCATCACCCATCTTAATTCAGAGCACGACGCTGAGCTAACTTTTGCTTAGAAGATTACTAGAGGATGGGGTGTAACTCTGGTCCCTGTGTGTGGATAAAACGGCACAGTTTTGCAGTGATAACCCGTATCTCTCTGTCAGGAGACAAATTCAAATTTTCTGTCTGAGGAAGAGGTTTATGAGGGGTGAGAAGGGGCTTTGAATGCCTACAGGGAACTTTGCCTACAGGATTTTCACATTTATGTATATAAAAATAGAATTTTTTAATAGAAATATATTTTTTCTCTGTCTCACTATGACAACAGGTCATATTTGTGACGAACATTTTCGTTGTGTAACCTGTTAGAGACCAGCATGGGTCATTGTGTTACTCACACCTAGGGCTGCATGATTTAAATCACGATCTAAATAAAACCAAAATCAGGATATGGCTTAGTACAATTATCAAAAAGCAAAGGCTGCAATTATATATATAAAATATATATATATATATAAAATTAAGACTGCCATAAACTTATTTAAACTAATTAAATATATTAAATATATTCAATATTTCTTATTTAGTAATATTTATACAAATATTAATATAAATGACTAATTATATTAAACAAATATTTAAAGTCATTGATAATAAAAAAAATTAACCACATTTTAAATATCAATTGCAATTTTTATCCAAAAAAACAAATATGTATACATGTATATATCCCCTCCTAGAATCGTGCTGTCCTCCTCAGATCTCTCACAAAACTGAGAAATTGTGGTTTTGTTCCTCATGTTTCACATGTTGCTTAGTTGCTTTAGATAAAGGGTCTGTCAATCCATAAATGTAAATGTTTCCATATGTAGCTCTGGAAAAGAATGAAAAAAATACATACCCTATGATGGTACATTTTCCACTTAGGGAAAAGTTCTTAGAGACGTCTTTCATAGACTGAATCAGTATGTCTTTGATTTTAATTTGGGTTTAGACTATAATCCTTACACTTTAACTTCAACCATACAGCTCTGTTTTATTTACTCACCAAAGCCAATTATGACATATTTGGTGAGTATTCATTTTAGACAGGGCAAGCAGAGTAGAGGCACGTACTCTTGAGGTCAGTCGGTTAACATTCATTTGCAAAGAGATTATTTCTTATCTGATCATTAGTTGGAAGTCAGTCACACTGCAGTCTCTGATGTGTTCTGAGGTGAGACCTGCGCCCTACACGCTTGAATCCAGTGGATCGGTTAGAGACGGGAAGACCTCTCGGTCAACACGGGAGGTAGAGAAACCTGCAGCACTTCTGATAACCTAATTGGTCCTTTCTCTCCTTAAGCTAGGCCTCTGGGTCCAGCACAGATCTGCAGTAATCTCCTCACCGGAAGGAGGTTCCCACAGATATTAGCGCTAAAGCCAGGCAATTCTCTGGGCATGTTGTATCCTATTACGTCCTTCCTTAGTCAGAGAGGCACCGAGGCACACAGCGCTGATCAGAGACCTGTAGGTCTTTATTACCAGCCGCCCTTCACCTTTCTCAAACAGCAGGCTCGTGTCCCATCTGCACATTATCCACACTCTGATGCCCAGGCCTTATTCATCACTGATATGAGAGACCACAGGGGCCCCTGACAGAGGAAGTTGGTGGGGAAGACACATCTGGTGGAGTTGTAGGGTCATTATCAGACCTGGCTGGCTTCCCTCAATGATCTAATAAAGTTTCCCGAAGCCCAGAGCTGCCTGCCTCCATCCACCGTCTCTCAATCACTGACTTCTGCTCTGGGACTCTCAAAACTGCCTCTCGACACACGGATGGAATGGAGTTTGTAGTGCACTGCAATTATTTTGAATTAGTCGGCATGTTTACGTTTGGACTTGTTTATGACCAGGGGCCGTGTTGCATAAACATAGCCGCCAAGTTACTAGTCTGACTATTTACTCTTCAGAATTAAATTAGACCAATCTACTGACTTAATAAAACCAATCTTAAAGAACAACATTAGATGGCTAACTTGTAAAGACTAGTCTAAGCATTTTATGCAACCTGCCCCAGGTCTGGTTTGAAAGGATGATTTAACTCGCTGGGTTTAAAAACTATTCTATTTCTATTTCTATTCTTTACAATTTTACAAATAGTGTGGTCAGATAAACCGCGTTTTCCGTAACGCATTTTATTCTGCATGTTCATAGTTATCATTTACTATTCATTTGAAGGACATTGAAATAGCTAGTTATACAATTTTCTTTTAAATGTTTAAACATTACAAAAAGTAAAAACATTGCTTTAAAAAAATACAGTAAAAACAGTAATATTGTGAAATATTACAATTTAAAATATAATGTATTTTAAAATGTAATTTATTCCTTTGACTAAGCTCATTTTTCAGTCTTCAGTGTCACATGATCCTTCAGAACTCGTTCTATGCTGATTTGGCGCTCAAGAAACATTTCTTGTTATAATTCTATCAATGTTGAAAACATTTGTGTTTGATGAATAGAAAGTTTAAAAGAACAAGATTTCTATGAAATTTTGTAAAAAAAAAATCTTTACTGTCAATTTTGATCAATTTAATGCATCTTTGCTAAATAAAAGTATTAGAAAGAAGTTCTTGCGGACCCCAAACTTTTTGTAGTATATACCCCCATGCCAATTAATAAATTATTTTTTGTGGTTATTTAATTGGCTATGTGATTTAATATTTTGAATCATATGAAAACAATGCAATATAAATACGGGCATTGAGTAAAAGGCAACACTGTAGTTTTGGTGCAAAAAGAATGCTTCACGAAAGTAATCGGCAGCTCTGCCAGTGTGTATATATACACAGGTACCAGCTCATCTGAAATCAGACTCACCCTTAGCACTCAAAGAATTGAATAATCATGCAATTTTTCAGAAACTCAATGATACAATGATCCTCCACTTCTCTTTGAACTTTCATCTGATCAGAGAAGTGTCTTTTTAACCGTCTCAACCCGGAGTTTCACCTCGCACCTCGTAATGGAATCGGCTCTTGACAAAGGTCCAAAACAAAAAACCTCACCATCCAAATGATTGAAATTCCTTCATCAAAGTGCGCATGAGATCAAAGCTTGATGAGTATGGTAGTAATATAGATATGCTGCTGTATTAGATGGCTGAAGGCTGATTGAATAGAATTTCATTGGAATACCAGTACCGTATGAAATATCAGTTAATTTATTTGATATATTTTTATGGATTGGTTTTTTTCAGAGAGCTTGTTTGCATTCTGGGATTGCGTTTTTCCACAAAGGATACATGCGTTGCTGTTTTAGAATCTGGCCAAAACAAAAAATGTAAGGACATGTTTAACTTTAAAAACTTAATTATGAAATGGATGTTGTATGCAAAGGATGTGAAGTTTGATTATTATTTTTCCCGAGCTGCGGATTTACCTCATGGTTAGGAGTACAAATTATTTATATATTTGATTTTATCAAAGGGTGAATTATAAATCCATCAGGCTTGTCCTGTGAGAGATTTGTTGGAACGGAATAAAAAATATGTGTGGTAAATAGGCACCACTGTGATGGAGGGAAATGAATTGCTGTGTAAATCTTAACAGGGCAGACTAAATCCAGTTGTATTTGGAGGCAGATAGCATAAACCACAAAGCCAGGCTCAGACCACTACTCATTCACAAGAGTTCATATTTATAGTCACACGCAATAAATAAATAGCAAGATGGTTCGTGTAACAAGGGGATAAAATAAAGGCTTTTTCACCTTCAATGAAAGGCAATACAACTGTGTATCTCTGCTAAGATGCTTTTTTTTTTTTTTTTTGGAGATGAGGTGACATTGAAGAAATGTAAAGGGTCAAATTGAATGTTTGCTTTTTAGATCCATCCCTGTAAATGTAGCGTTATGCTGCAGATTCAGGTTTTTATATTTTTACGGGAGTTTATAAAGAGGCACGCATTGTCAAAAAGTACCAAATGTCTAAGTTTATGAGGCAATATACTTATAATATACTGTACAATAACTTCACAATTAAGTTGTACATTTCCATTACTGGATTATAGATGTCTGCTGTGCTTAAAACAGAACTACAATTCCCATCATGTGGAATTAATACTTTTTGCAAACTACTGCTGTTTACTGTGTTATTGACGGTTGTGTTGTTGTATTTGTTGCCTCTTTGTGTTGAATGCATCTCTGTTCTTAAATAAAGGGTTGTTTAGAGTTGTCGTCATAGGTGTTTGTGTGTTGGATGTTAAGAACCCTGCAACCCTATCAAATACTTAATTTCCACGTCGTTTTTATATTCTTTAGAGACATCTATTGTTTGGTTCCCAAAATTGTTGATAGTCAGGCTTGTGTAAATGAATTAAAGTACCAGCAACATTCCCACTATGATACTTGTTTTTCGTGTCACACATGTTATTGTAAACAAGATTTACTCCAAATGTGAGACAAACCCACACAACATGGATCAGTTATCATAGAAATATCGGAGCTGAGTGGATCTATTTACAGGCGCAGGATGGATTTGCACAGACCACAAAACCTTTTTGCTAACATTTCTGAAACTACATTACATTAAATTACCCTGCACAAGTTTGGGCTTGTAAGATTTAAAAAAAATTTTCAGCAAGGATGCATTAAATTGATATGTGACAGAAATCATCTGTAATGTTATAAATGTCTTTACTAGATAAAATAAATGCTGTTCTGAACTTTCTATTCATTAAAGAAACATGAAAAAAAAAATGTATCACGGTGTGCACCAAAATATTAAGCAGCATTACTGTTATCAACATTGATAATAATAAGGAATGTTTCTTGAACAGCAAGGTTAGCCTATAAGAGTGATTTCTGAAGGATCATGTGACACTGAAAACTGGAGTAATAGTTAATTTAGTTAAATTATAAAAAAAATAAAAAAATTTAAATCACAATATTACTCATACTGTTTTTTGATCACATAAATGCATCTTTGGTGAGCATTTCTTTCAAAAACAAAAAAAAATCTTACAGACCCCTATCTTTTGGTAGTGTGTATACGACAAACGTGGTGATGTTATTATGTGAGCTATAATTGTTTCATCCAACAAAAGTGCTGTTTTTCCCCATATGCATTAAATTATGACATACCTCGATTTATTGAACCAGTTGTCAATCAGAGTGGCCACACCCCTTTAAAAGAAAATGTGGAACGTTTGAAAACATAATTGTATGACAAGCTTTTAGTCTGACGGCCTCTTCCTCCTCAACCAACCATTAAAATGTAATTTAGATAATCACAATATAGCAAATTATCTGTAATTTGTCTAATTAGAAGACTATAAAAAAATAATAATAATCTAGCAAGCTGATATCTGCACGTACATGCTGAAATATGAATTCAGAGCTGATGTTTTGATGGTTAATGATGATTAACAGTGTTTACTTTAATGAGGGCACACATTGTTAACAAATCAAATAAGGTCACAATTTTAGATATTTCAGTCTTTAAACAGTGCAAATAACACTTAATTTTACATTGTGCCTGTTACACTTTACATGCATTTACTATTTATGTATGCATGTGTGTGTGTGTATATACACACACACACACACACACACACACACACACACACACACACACACACACACACACACACACACACACACACACACACACACACACACACACACATATATATATATATATATATATATATATATATGTATGTGTGTGTGTGTGTGTGTGTGTGTGTGTGTGTGTGTGTATTATATGTATTATATATAGATTCAAAATGAAAACCCTTTTGTGCAATTAATCACATATTTCTCATGAAATTAAGCATTTCTGAAATTTGTCCTAATCTATTGCACCAGGCGGCCATTTTGGAGCCTGAACCGAGTCTTTAGGTGGGATTAAATTTTCTTTGTTGGAAGTTACATCAGAAAAAACCCACAGGGACTTGACATTAAGCTAGGCGACGGC
Organism: Leuciscus leuciscus; assembly: GCF_965113295.1. Lineage (NCBI taxonomy): Eukaryota > Metazoa > Chordata > Actinopteri > Cypriniformes > Leuciscidae > Leuciscus > Leuciscus leuciscus. The sequence continues at coordinate 9,902,350 of NC_138744.1, forward strand.
ATAGCTGAGCATGTACTATGCTAATGTTAGCCCCCCTCTAGCGACAGCCTCCCTATAATTAATGTTGTTTTGCGGCTAGCAGGCGAGACCTTTCAGAGTAAAGAGGTCTGTTTAACTGCATAATTGAGAGTGAAGTTATGACCGTAACCTTCAAATAGCCTGTGGTGGTGGTCACCTTGACCATGTCATGTAATAGCTGCTCGCAAGCAGCTTATCTTTTGATGGCTCAATGAATAAATAGTGTGTTCGAAGGACTGTGACGTTAAGATGGAGGATGTAGAAAGAAGGATGGAATAGCGGCATAATGTGTCTAAGGGTTCTGCTCCAGTGCGGAGCTTAACCCGCAGGCAAAACGGCTGGTTGTGTTTATGTTGTCATGCTTGCTTAGCTGTTATGCTAAGCAGCATGGAGCTCTGGGACAACCCCCTGATCATGCTTGTGTTTGCTCTCTTTTTACCCTTCGCCTGCTCTCTCTTTCCATGTCACCGACATGTTATCTTTAAGGAGAATTCAGAGCTGCACTTAAAGCCATTTCAGATGTGACATTAGACTAGCGCTGTGAAAGCTAGTCACATAAAGGGCTGCCCACGTCTTTCCGGGCTAATTTAAACTCTGTCTAACTGCGCGACACGAATTAGCCTGTGTCACGACACGCAGCGTGAATGTAATATAAAAAGTTCGGTGTTTAAAAATGTTAAACTGATTATCTTATTCATTGTCATGCTTTTTTTTTCTTTCTCTTTATAGAATAGACTAAAGCTGGTCTTGACTACTTATTCTTAAGGTGTGATATTATATACCGTGACCAAGCCGCAGTCTTAGATTATTTATTTGGATTTAGAGAGATTAAATGAATGCTGCAGGTGTTGAGTTGGGCATATATTATGAGATCTGCTGACCTGGTTTTTTTTTCGGCTGTGGAAATGGTGTTTTACTGCTCGGAGGTTGTTTTTTAATCAAGGGTTGAGGAGAGTGCCTTGGGGGGCACTGAAACCATTCGTTGTTGAGCGTGGTGTAGATGCTGCCTAATACAGTCAAAGCCCATCAGTAATTCAGTGTCCTGGCTCACTGGCCACAGCATTAGGCTTTAAGGCAGCACATAAAGTGTGTGAACACATTGCCATTTATTTCAGTCTATGGGCCTGTGCACACACACATCTGACATTTAGTATCTCATCAGCATGACAGATTGTTCCACCATAGAAATATTAGAAAGTAAAACACTGTATCCATGAATCCGCTTTATTCTCACTGTGGTAATTGTAAGTGTCTGCACATAAGCAGTAATTAGCTCTAAAAGGTATTTTTGTTTATATTTAGTTTTTTTGTATATCTAAACTGGAAAATGTATGTTACTGTAAGGGAAAGATGTTTTTAGAACATGGTAGAAGATTTCTAGCTGTTCATAAGCTGGTTGACCAGCAACCATGTTTCAGAAACCAGCTTGACCACCTTAAGCTGGTACAGTATGAACCAACTATTAGCTGGTTTGCTGCTAAGCCAAGATTGTCTGCTAACTTGCACCAGTTAATGACCAGCTTCAGCCAAATAATGGTTAACCAACTTTGACTAGCTAATGGTCATCTGCTATGGTCATCTGAGACTAGCTGTAGTAGTGACCAACTAATAATGGCCATTTTGTACTAGCTCATGGCCATCTTAGACTAGTTAGTGGACATACCAGTAACCATTTTGTTTGTAGCTTATGACAATCTTAGACCAGCTAATGATAATTTTTGACCAGCTAATGACCATCTTAGACTAGCTATTGAAAATATTTCATAAACTAGAATAATCATCTTAGACTAACCAGTGGCCATCCTAAACAACCCAATGACCAGAATAGACTATCAAATGGCATTTTTACTAGCCAATGATCATCTTAGACTAGCTAATGGACATTTTTTTGCTTGCCAGTGCATTTTTTGCTTGCATAGACCAGCTATTAACCAGCATAAACTAGCTAATGATCATCTTAGACTAGCCAATAACCAGTTTAGACTAGTTAATGATCAGTTTAGACAGTTTATACCAGCTTAAACTATCTAATGACCAGTTTAGACTAGATAATGATCAGTTTACACCATATAGAAACCAGTTGTCATGTTCCAAAATGCAGTACCATCTTAGACTGGAGCAGGGAAAACAACAACAAGATGGAATAATTCAGCTGATGGTTGTTTGGTTATTTCTGTCTCAAGAGAATTTGTTTGAGATGAGAAGTCTTCTGAGTTGGAAATGCTGGTTAGCTCATACTTGTACACAAGGCCTTCATTTTCAGTGAAAAGTTCAAGTGGAATCTTTGTCTTTTATTGCCTGGCGTGCTCTCTTTTTCCCTTATTCCTTTGCTCTGTTCTCAGGTGCAATCTATTTTGGGAAGAATTACCATAATAACACACGTCGCGAGACTGGCTGTCATTGTAATTGATATCTAGATGCGGCTGCTGGGCGGAGCCATTTGCATATAATCACTTTAACTGATATGATAATGAATGTGGTGGGCCTGATGCAAGCAGAAAGTCTCTCTGGAGACGGATGGCTATTTGAATTATACTCAATAAGTAATATATTATTCTATGAAGTGAGACTCTTTTGGCACAGCCACACCTGGATAGATTTAACAAGGTCCACCTTGCTTATATAAGCAGTCCTCTTCATGTTTGTACATGTTTTCTCGTAACCTTAATTAATTGGCCTTGTTCACCCAGGATCTCTCTTGAGTGAGTTGTGTCCTTGTAGCCACCTGGAGTTTTTCCTTTTATTTATGTGACTGCCGGTAAATCCTCACTCTGCTGGTGTAGTGAAGAAGTCGAAACGAAAAGGGGTTTGTTACTTCTTTAGAAAAAAAAAGGAAAAAAAAACACTTAAATCACGGATACGGTAAAATTATGACAATTACGGTACTTACTCAAATCAGAGATAATTAGACACAGTTTGTAAGTCATTGGTTCAGGTTTCCCACAGAACTGGAAAAAACAAACAAACATCTTAAGCCTTATAACTGACAAACAATGAAATATGTTAACACACATCTTGTACTCTGTTGATGATACAAGAGGGAATATATTAATATATTTAAATTAAATAACTGTTTTTGACCATACAATGAAAGCCAATGGTGTCCAAAAAACTTTCAAACAGTGAGATTAAAAAAATATATATATATTTTCTTCAGTATTTCACAGAAGAAAGGAAATTATAGAGGTTTTGATTGAGATGAGGGTGAGTAAACGATGACAGAATGTTCATATTTTTGGGTGAAATATCACATTAAGGGAGGAAAATCTGTCAAATTAAACTCAGAGGCAAACACATTTCCCCTCTCTGGTATCTGGTGGGATGCTAAAAGGGAAAAGGTGATACGGAGAGAATAGATTAGAAAGTGAATTCAGAATAGGTTTGGGAAAGGCTCTCTGGCAACTCTCTTACATGAGTTCATTTGTTCCTCGAACACACACTTCTTCAGTTGACCTCCAGTTAGCCTCAATTTCTGCTAACTGGCAGCAGCAACAAGCTGAGAGCACAAAAACACTCCACTTCAGAAAAACAGCCTGAAGAAGTTTAAAAAAAAACTCTTTGCTTACAAATCTCATCTTGTCTGAATTACAGTTGAATACTGATACAGTTTATCATCATTTAAAAATGGTCTACTTTTTGCGCTATCAATGATGTCACCCAAAAATGAAAATTCTGTCAATTTACTCTAATGTCGTTTCAAAACTGTATGTCTTTCTTTCTTTTGCGGATAACAAAAGATTATATTTTAAATAACTGTTTTTATCCATACAACGAAAGAAAATCTCTTCAAATATATTTAATTTTTATTTTCATATAAGGAATTAATTAACTTCCTAATTTCTATTTCAGGAGCCCCCAGAATTGTTACACTGTAAGAAAAGAAAAAAGAAAAGAAAAGAAAAAAAACCGTACATGATTAATTTTTATCGAGGATGTGTGTGACATTTTTTCAATTCAGATACACTACTATTCAAAAGTTTGGAATTAAAAAAAAAAAAATTTGAAAGAAGTCTTTTGTGAGTTTTATAAGTCTCACCAAGGCTGCATTTATTTAATCAGATCAATTTTCGATCAATTTAAAGGAATAGTTTATCCAAAAAAGAAAATTCTGTAATCATTTACTCACCCTTTTTTTTTCTGTTGAACTAAAAAGAAGATATTTTGAAGAATGTTGGTAACTAAGACAGTTGACGGCAGCCATTGACTTCCGTAGTATTTTTTTTTTCCTACTATGGAAGTCAATGGCTGCCTTCAACTTTCTGGTTACCAACATTCTTCAAAATATATTTTATTTACTTCAACCTAAGAAAAAAAAACAGTAAATTATGACAGAATTTTCATTTTTGGGTGAACTATCCCTTTTATGCATCCTTGCTAAATAGAAGTATTAATTTCTTTCAAAATGAATAAATAAATTACTGACCGCAAAAAACTTTTGAACGGTAGTGACCATTGTCAGGTTAAACTGGTCTTACATGGCACCTAACCATACTAGCTTACATTGCTAGCACTGACAAAGAAATTAGCAGGTTAGCTAACATTGTTGAATGACTAAGCAGAGATGCTCCTGCTGCTGGAGTAATTGGCTTTCTCTCCTCCACCTTCTATCAATCCAGGACTCTGTTGTTTTTTGGGAGAATGGAGGTTCTGAGTGAGAGAAAATGTTGGCTGACTACAAAGACGTGCTGGTGTCATATGAGCAGAGGCAGGAGCACAACCGACTGCAATTAACCGAACACAGAGAGAGAACATAAATGAGGATTAGTGAAAGATTAGAGAGAGAGAGAGATAGAGAAAGAGAGAGAGAGAGAGGGAGAGAGAGTGAGCGAAGGAACCAAAGGGAGTGAGAGGTCCAAAAGAAAAAGAGAAAACGAGATAAGAAGTGTAACAGGGTTGACGAGAGCGAGAGAGTGAGAAGGGGGGATTAGAGGAAGTCTGTATATACGACACCAAGGAAGAACAGAGGATGATGAACAGTGAGGAAGATGCTGAGTTCCAAGACAAAAGAGCAGAGAGGAGCGATAACGCTGCTGAGCATGAAGAGAGAGAGAGAGAGAGAGAGAGAGAGAGAGAGAGAGAGAGAGAGAGAGAGAGCCAGAGATGGAGCTCTCTGAAGGATTGGTAATAGGAATGGTGAGAATAAAGCTCAAATATAAAATATGAAGCACAAGGAAGACTTTAAAGTGAATATTTTGTCTGTTTTTCCACAAATATGACAAACACTGGCTTTTATGTCAAGGTAACGTGGTGATTGCATTGAGCGGTTAGATTTGGCAAAACGGTGTGTTTTTTTTAGGTTGAGGTCTCGTGTTTGTGCTGATACATAAAATACCTTTCAGTGTGAATGTGTCACCAAAAAGGTGTCTTTTAAGATTTGATTTTTGTTTTTGCGGTGGAACTCAATGGCAACTAGTTTAGTTTGAGAAAAATTTATCAATTGAATTTAAGTGCCACTATTATGCCATTTTAAATGTTCCTAATTTTGTTTTGGAGGTCTCCTACAATAGGTTTACATGCATCCAAGGTAAACAAAATGAAAAAAATAAACTCATATAACATACATTGCACATTTCTCAAAGAGTATGAAAACAGTTAATTGAAAGATTCAGCCTCTCTAAATCCCTCATTTCCGAGAGCTTCCTCTGCTCTGATTGGTCAGACAGCACAATCTGTTGTGATTGATCTACCGTTTACAGAGAACAGAGGAGATGAGAAAAGAGGAGATGAGATGATCGGTTCACGAGCGCTTGATGTGCTGCCATTTGAACTAAGGCAGCTACAGTGATCTGTCACGCCATATTAAAGGGATAGTTCACTTTGAAATTAAATTTTGGTATGTTTTAGCTTACCTCAAGGGCATCCAAGATGTAGGTGTCTTTTTTTCCGCAGTAGTTTCAATTTTTATATTTTTAGGTCAAACCGTTCTTGTCTGTCAGTCATATAATGCAGGTCGATGGTCACTGTCTCAAAGAACATGCACAAATTAGTCCAAATTAAAACAATTCCCCATCGTCCAAATTAAACAATTCCCCATCGTAAGTACACATTGATGGCCTAAGACACGAAACGAGCGGTTTGTGTGAGAAAACGAACAGTATTTATATCGTTTTTACCACTTATACGCAGCCATGTCGAAGTGATCTGATCTGACGTGTACGCAGACTGGTGCATAGATATATACACTAGATGTAAAAACGATATAAATACTGTTCGTTTTCTCACACAAACCGCTCGTTTCGTCATCAATGTGTACTTACGATGGGGAATGGTTTAATTTGGACGACGGGGAATTGTTTTAATTTGGACTCTGTGCTTGTGTTTTGAGATAATGACCATCGATCTGCATTATATGACTGACAGACAAGAACGGTTTGACCTAAAAATATCAAAATTGAAACTACTGCGGAAAAAAAGACACCTACATCTTGGATGCCCTTGAGGTAAGCTAAAACATACCAAAAATTTATTTCAAAGTGAACTATCCCTTTAAAGAGCACCAAAACTACATTTATTCTTTGAATTTCGTAATAAAAAAACGACAGATTTTCAAAGGTGAGGCTTTTCTTTTCAAAGTAACAAAGGTTTTTTGCGCTTATTGGATGGCAGGCACGCTACAAATGTTTAGGAAAGTTTTGTTCACGCATCAACAAAAAACAGCACAGACTAAAAGATTTAAGGATTAAGAAACCATATCATTACCGATTAAAATCGAGAAATTAATATTGTCAATCCAGAGCTAGTGTCCACACAGCTGACGTGTTTAACTGTTGCAGCTTATCCACGACGTGTGCATGAAATAGTCACTGAAAACAGACAAAACACGCCATTGGAGAAGCGCTAATCCCTGATTTCACTGATTTCAGCCCAAAACTGAAAATAGTGGTTTCGGGTGAAAATTTCGGAACATTTAGAATTAGTTTGGAAAAGAATATCTAATCAGTTGGGGAAATACGTTAAGATATCAGGGAAAAAAACAGACATAAACAGTCAAAATCAATAAAAAAAAGATTGGATTTTTTGCAAAAATTGTGACTATTGAATTTAAATAAAAAGGAACCCATTCTAAAATTCTTATTTTAAATTCTTTCACGGCCCAGGCTAAGCATAATCGCTTTAAATAAAACAAACAATCAAATTAGTTAAGGTGCAAGGGGCAGGTGATGTATAGCAAAGTTATTCCTATTCTGTGGAAACCTGCCGCGATTTCTGCAAAGTTCTGTGCGTGCCGATGACTATAAAAAAAGTTGAGAAAAAAAATTGCAGAAACTTTTGTTGACCATAGCTTTAAGCTAGTCTCAAAGTCTAGCTTCACTGTCAGTGCTCCCTCCAGAATCCGAGCACTGTTTGCGGTGGAGCCGAACAGCAGGACTCTCAGTGGAACCTCACTCAAACGCTCCCGACTGCCACTACAAATGACTTCTGGGAATCCTCCAGCGGGAGCTGTCTGAAGTGATCTGCTCAGGCTGAAGCGCCACTAACGTGGGCGCACGTGAACTCGAGTGTGGAATTGTAATAATGCCATGCGTACAGCTCCAGACCGACAGTAGCGAGACATTCACATGGAATAATGAGAAACATGTTCACGGATGTATGCGTGCGTGTTTACGCTCACACATACAAATACTGTGGGCCTTCAGCAGTGCCAGACAGAGACGTATGAGTTTTATGTATCCATAATGAAATTTAGTTTTATAAAGAGAACAGCTAATCGAGACAATGTTTGAGTTTAGTCCAATGTAAATTCATGTTTCATTTGATATTTACAGTTTACGTGATAATGGCATGTTGAACACCATTTACCTTAGGGCTGGAATACACTTCATGACTTTTGCTCAGATTTTTGCCCATTTTTGCAGTCTGGATAGATCATCAGTAGTTGCCGAATGTCTGTTGACAGATTTAACAGTGTAGTGACAGATTTAAAATCGTGTAGTGTATCATGGCCACAGACTCTGTGTCTGAATGTTTTAGCTTCAGACCGTGAAGCAGAATTCCATCCAGTCAGAGGATACCAAAATATGTTTTGATATTTTGAGCCGATTTTAGAACACACATCGTAGTGTATGACGCGTCACTACTGAAACCAAAGCTGTCCTCTATCTACCAGTGTTGCATATTTTATATATGCATATTGACACCTTTTATTAAAATATTTTTGTAACAATTAAAAAATGGGAATAAATACAATACAATTAAAACTGTTTTATTTTGATCTTATTAAAATTTGATTATTTTGTTATATATATATTTTTTTTTAATAAAAAAAATAAAAAAATATTACAATAAAGTCTCATCAACAAATCCTAAGATTTGCATACAGGAGTAATCAGCCTATCACAGCAACTTGGAGAGTCCTCTTGCATGTCATTTCACCTCAGTTTTGCTGTTATCTCCATCGCATCATTTTTTTAGGAATTTACAGAGAAGGTTATGAACTAAAGGGAAGGCAAATTTGGCATCACTGTTAGAACAGTGTTAGTTTAGTAAAAAGAGTGTTACATTTTAAATAAAATATTTTGTAATATCGGTTTTGTTTTTGTACTGTTGTTTATTTTCTCATCCATATTTATTTAAGGATGTCTTCCTCCTTAGGCTCCTCTGCGAAATTATCACTGCACCTTATTTACTCGGAGAGAGAGAAGTAGAAAGTCTGAATAAAGTTTTTGTTTTCTTTTCTCATCCCACTCTTCCATCTCATTTCATTCCATCAGGAAGAAAGTTTATATGGATAACTAGCTCTGTTGTTCATAGCCTCTGGGCGAGTGCCATAATGGCTGCATCATTTTCATGTCACTGCTTGCTAATTTGCAGGTGCCCTCTGGAAGCAGGAGTGCTGTTGTCACATTTCACAGGACATTATTCGACATCCCTTTGGACTCGCTGTATAACAGAGATGACCCAGTCAATCATGTCTATCCATTTCTCCCTTTCTCCCCGTCTGTCTGGATGGACATTGAAGTGATTTGGCAGGGTTTACCCTTGGACTAGTTGGGGTCATCGTGTTCGGTCATGCACATGTCCTGCTAGACATGGCTCAGAGACAAACAGAGCTAGATTTAGCTTTATACCAGCAGTTCTGTCCCCTAAGTGCTCTTACACACCCCTCTAGAGTAGAAAAGCCCTAGTGGCCCCTGTTCAAATCCAGGGTCATTTTCCCTTTGACCTAAAAGCAGTCCCAAACCTCATTAGAGCTTCTCTCAGGGCCTCTTGTGGACAGTTCTCTGCTACACTAATGGCCCATGGAGTGACCAGAGGATGAGATTTGAGAGATGACCTCTGACCAGACACGTGCATCTACTGAGGTGACATGATGTAATGTAGTGTCAAGGTGATCTCACAAATTAGTATCAAATAGTATTAAAAATATCTAAACATCATTAAAACTTTGGTTTTTAGGTAACTATATTTATATTTAACAAGTGCAATTTTGTTTCTCCTAATTGCTTTTTTGTGTGTGAACATTTCTCACTTGAAACTTTAGGCTCTATCTCACAGTGTGAGTGTTATTTATTTTTTTAAATGTAATATAATGTAATATAAACCTTACTTAACTTTGTTTAAAGTAAGATTTTTTTCAAGATTCAATATGAAATGTACCGTGCAGTTTTACTTGTCAAGTAAATTTAAGGATGTTTGGCAATTTTTACTGAAAAATTAGGCAGAAATGCTGATTAAGAAAATATCTAACCGATATCCCATCCTTTAGCTAACACAATAAAACGTGCTGATCTTGTAGTGGTAATTGAATTAGCCGTAGATCAACAGAAACAGATATGAGAGCGTATTCCTCATTACATATCATTGCCGGTTTCAGCTGCCTTAGTCTATTTTTGACTGTAGAGGTGTTATAGAGTGGCTTTGTTATCTTTGCTGACGATTAGACTGCAAGATAACCAGGATTTATTGGCCCAGTAAGGATAACAATTCATTACTAGACGAGAACTGCAGTAATCCTATTTCCACAGGCCGTAATTGGGTCTCAACACCCCCCTTCCCGCCACCAACACCGTCGTCACCTAAACTAGCAACCATCGGCACTACCTTGAAAAGTGGTAGAGAAATCTTTCAAAGTAAATTCGAGATGAAGTTTAAAGAAATCCCCATGTATCATGCGTTTGTGCAAAATGAAGTGAGGAAAAGACGGCTAGACTGGGACCTTGATGAGGATACACACAAGCTCTTGTGTACCACAGTGACACTGCGCTGCAGAGAGCAGTCTGCCTTTGTTTTAAAGCGCGAAGCTTAACAGGCTCACCGGTTCAAAGACTTTTCCTTTATTGCCTCCGCCTGTTTGCCTGCTGCCATTCTGCTTTCTGTCTCACATGGGCGTATTCACACTAACTGCTTTTTACTTCTGTTCTGTTGTTCTCTGTATGGCAACCCACACTCAATCTCTCCGCAACCATATGCTTGTTCAAAAAAAGAATAGCACTTAACGCTGTCTAGTATAGGCTATTACATGATTACATGCATTGAAAGCACGGGCCACTTATTATTCACGGAGGTAGGCTTCAGACATGAATGTAATATCCTGTTCCCTTCTTTTTGGGCCACGTAGACTGTAGTGTGCCAATGATTTGATGTGGTATTCCTGGTGAAAACTAAATAAAGGCTCAGTTCTTAGCACACAATTTCTCAATAAGCACTTTAAAATGCAGTAATGCAGTAACAGGGGTGTTAAAACTGGGCTCTGGTGAAGAGTTCAGAGAAATATAAGTGATTTTGTGAAAAATCGAATGCAATTTTACATTAAAGTTTCATACTGTTTTCTGGTTGGAAATCATAATCATTAATTATTTGAAAGGCACCATACAAAAACGATTATTTATATATAATATTATATAAACATTATTATTATTTTATTCGGTCGACTATTTCTAGAGAATATTTTATACATATTTAGAATATTTACAGTCTGAATGGGTCTTCATTCATACGGTCGGTGAGGTTTTTTATTGCTTTTCAAAGAAGTCTCTTATGCTCAGCAAGGCTGCATTTATTTGATAAAAAATACAGTAATATTGTGAATTATTTTAAGGATTTTAAATAACTGTTTTTCATTTTAATATATTTTAATGCCATTTATATCTGTGATGGTAAATCTGAATTTTCAGCAGCCAAATCCGAATTTTACTCCAGTCTTCAGTTTCATATGATCCTCCAGAAATCATTCTAATCAAATAATTTAAGAAACATTTCATGTTATTATCAATGTTAAAATGCAATAAATTAAATATTTTATGAAGTGGGTCCCTCGCAAAGGTGTCATCATATTTGGGGGCCCATGGCATTAAAAAGTTAGAAAACTCCTGCTTTAGAAGACAGCACAGCTTTGTGTATAATACTGTACGTTATGTCTTACTGCAATCACCTTTAAGTTGATGTTTCTTTTCAATTTCATCTCAATTTTCCTAATTATTGGAATTCCATAGTTCTGCCTCAGCAATAATAAGGGCCAAAAAGCTCTTAAAAAGCCTATTTCACAAAAATAGCTAATTTCACATTTTCCTCTGGCTGCTAGCATACTGTATGTTTAGATACTCCCCTTCAAGCCTGCCGTCTTAGCAAGATTCATTTTGTGATAAGCTAATAAAACGTATCCTCAAAATGTGTTAAAACAGGAAGCTTAACCCGCTAAAGGCTACATCAAGGAAAAACATTATTGGCACTTTGTAGGGTAAATTAGGGTGTAGGAGGGGAAGAAACATTATGCTTTAGGGATTGTGGAAATACTCTGATGTAAGGAATGACTCTCCTGCTCTTCAATGACCCTATTTCCATATCCATGTGGAAGAGCTATTGTCAGTATAGGACACAATCACGCTTCCACATATGAGGTTCAAATTAAACAGCTCCATCTCGAGCCTCTGGGAGCACTGGAGTCATCATCGGCTTGTTTGTGGCTTGACAAGTGAACTCTAGCTTGCATTAAACGTTCTCGTGACATTTTAAATGTGGGCTGTTCTGAGTCATACCTTTTAGAAACAAATACCTCCATCACGTCGTAATTGTTTTTTTAGGTTTTTTTTTATCTCTTTGCAGGTTCAGACATTTGATCTGCTGTAACTAGCAAGTATAAAAGCACTCGCTTGCGTTCTGTCATCATAACAGAAACAATGAGCTGAAATCTTGGCTTGATAAGTGAGAGAGGGAAGCTTTAAATGGGAGAAATCTTCTAAAGCGGAGAGCTGTGTGTGTCATTAGCCTCTATTGCATTACAGATTTGTGCAAAACTTTTGCGATATTTTCTAAATGTCAAAAAAAAAACAAAAAAAACTATTGCGAAATGACGGCGTTTCCATTAACCGAATTATGTGACTAAAATTTCATTCGTTCCAAAAATCATGACAACGGATGCTGATAGGTTTACTTATATCCCAGCCACCACACTAGTCATAATCTTTAATTGAAAAGCAAGTGTTTCTGGGTGTTTCTCCTCCTTATCTGCTTCGAAGTCTTGATAAATTGTGGCATTTCTTTGTTGTTTAGAATCCAGTATTCCCGTTATTCTTTTGTCTTTAATGAGTTTAATAAAGAACTCTCATCTTTTGGCCAAACATACCGCGGCATCTTTAAAGAATGATTGACTTTTACGTACACCAGGTGACCTGTAAATGCAGTTTTGCAAAATTTTCCTTATTCAAATTGCCACATGCGAGTGTGAACTTTTTTGCCATATATAGGGTGTTTTTGCAAAATTGACGTTTCCATTGGGCGTATTGAAAGTTTTCGTATTCGCTTTCCATTGTATTCCATTATATTCCATGTATTCCACCGTATTCCATTGAAAGTTTCCATTGGGCGTATTTTCAATTCTCAATTTCAATTTGCGCAATTTGAAGGGTAATGGAAACACGTCTAATGTGTTCTACATTTGCATCTCTTGATATTAGCGGATATCTCTTCCTACAGTGTTGGAGAGTAAATAACTAATAGTTGTGAATGTTTACTAACTATATTTTCAAGTAGTGTGACAGTTGTTAAGCTGTTTAAAAAAAAAAAAAAGTCACATTGTTCTGCACTGAATATGCAGCTTTAGTTTAAAGCCAAGTGAAATGAATTAGTTATTTCAGCTGGTTCATGTAAATGAATCAGTTCAACAACAATTCACTGTTCCATTTGAGTTCCTGATCAGAAGTTGAATTTTATGCCATTATTTATTTATGTAGTGAAATCTATAGTAATTTTTTTTGCCATTGTTTTTTTTTAAATGGTTTTATTACTTGTATTTAGCGAAAATGTATGTTTACATTTAATGCTGACACTCCAATTAAGATCCTCATTGTTTTGTAAAAGATAAATGTAAATTGTAAAAATTAAGTAGATTGTCAGGTAATTCAATATTTTAAAACAAAATTGCTCCCTTAAAGCTAAAGTGTGTTAATGCTTTTTTATAAAGGAGTGGATGAAGAACATGAGGTTTCTCAAATGGAGAAAACATCCAGAACAAAACACTCACAACTATACCAGTTTAATATGCATAAACCATTTGTTGGCTGATTTCCCTAAGAAGTGTAAAAAACTCTCCCTGTGGCGTTTTCATAACATTTGAGAATCCCGACCTGCCCAGCATAGCAACACTGGCTTAACCAATGGTGTGAGATTGGGGCGGGGCTATCTATTTGACTGGCCAATGGGAGATGGGGACTGTTTGGGAAACCAATTTGAAAACAATCAATAATACGTTTGTTTTGTTACATATTGTAACTTCACTGTTTTTTTGTTGTTTTTTTTGCATCTTTTAGTTAGTACCTTTACTGTAACTACTAAATTACTTTAAGTAGCTTGTAGTTTGTGTGAAAGATGAGACAAACTGGAGTTTGGGTTAGAGCTTCACTTTTACACATTGTCTGGTCTGTTCTGATCATGTTGGTTGACTGTTATGTGGAGTGAAGCCGCGACAAATTTTCTGTCTCAGTGAGTAGTGCGTTGATGAAGCCAAGCTGCCATGATTGATGTTCCAAGACTGTCTCATCCATTTTTAGTGTGATGGAGAGAGTGTGTGGGGGGCAGGAGGAGACCAAACGAAAAGAGAAAGATGGTGGGAATAGAGAAGGGAAAGAGTTGGTCTGTCTGAATTTGCAAATGAATGTGGAGATGAACTCAGAAAAACTTTGGGTGAAACAATTTCAAATGTAGCCAGTTGGCTTATTGAAAAGGGATCCATAAAATATGTATGTATGTATGTGTGCGTATAGTCACTCATTCAGACTATGTATGTATGTGTGTGTATATATAGTCACTCATTCAGACAAACCAACAATTAGTCAACTAATCAGCCTCAAGAATTTCTGAAGTTTTTAATGAGTGTTTTAGCCTAATTTGTACTTTTCTATTAGTATTTGCTTCTATTTTTTATTTTTTAATTACTTTTTTTTACTTGAAACAAGACTGCACAAGACATTTAGATATTTAATTGGTTGCATCTTGAATATAAATACTTTTTGTCTTGATGCACTGGCAGTTTTTTTTTTTATTATAATTTTTTTAATACTTAATTTATATGTGATGTGATTTTTAACACATATTTTGTCTTCTGAATTACTGTCATAAGAAAAAAATACACTAATTTTTACACTAATATCCAGCCCAGCATCTTATGCAGTGTTGCTTCTTAGGAAGACTGATCTTGTTTCAAGGATTTTTAGGTATTTAACTGGAAAATTAGTGAAAATACTCATTAGGAGTAGCGTGTATAATTAAGCTGGGTTTAAATGACCTTGACTAGACATGTTTCTCAGGGCGGCGTTCACAAAAGATGCGGTCTTGCATTCAAAATAAGGAACATAATGCACGGGTCATGTGTTCAAAAGGTTTTACTTTTTATTTATTTAGTCGTGACGTTTGTGTATAGCTGTAGCCGGTGGTGTGTTTAAAAGGTTTCACCAATAGACCTAACAAACAGCTAATGTTAATTAGATCACTGCTGCCAAAAGTATTTAAATACTAAGATATATACAATAAAAAATCTAGGTAAACTAACCAACTTTCACTTACAGAAGAGTGAAACTTACTACATAACAGCATTTTAAGTCCCAGAATTCCACATTTCTTTGGCAGCGCAAGTGATTTTCCCTTTCGTCTCGTTTTCTTTGGAGAGCAGAATGGTAGTCAGGTGGATGTCAAGGCCTCAGACACAACACCCTCCTCTGGTATGCCCATGAAATGAGCTGCTTAACCACGGTGATGGAAAGAAAACATCTTGCTGTTTTGACTAGATGGTATGTTTGCCGTTTGAACGGCAGAAATGTGAAGTTTAGGGGCTTTTTGCTGCATTGTTTTTGTTTGTGTAAACAGAGGTCTCTCCGTTGTTGTTTCAGTAGCTGTAGAATTTAGTTAAAACAGCTAGTGACACAGACAAATCCCATCATGCTCTTGTATTTGAAGGTGACGGAAGACGAGTCGCCGGAGCGCGGTTGTTTATGGTAATGTTGGCGCATTATAGCTGCTGTGAGACTCAGTAACAGCACACTGAATTGTGGGATTTCGGTGACCCAATTATTTCGTTGCGCTGTGGGCGCCGAAGTAACTCAATATTATATGCTCAAGCAAACCTAGAGGAGGAAAAAAAAAAATCTATAAATCACATTCCCAGTGCATTTTGCATAAACCCACACTTTTCTAATAGAATATGTATGAGAGTCGAGCTCCATTGGAAAATGAAACCTGCATCTAATCGTCTGCCCAAGTTATTTCCTGCTTCAATATTAGCCAGCTTCTTATCTAGTCCAAGGCCTGGCGTGAGAGGATATGCTCTGCTTTCCCTCGCTCTTTCTCTCTCCTTTTCCCCCCGTTTTCCTCTAACTCACTCACTCCCTTGATCTCTCTCCTTCTGTCTTTCCTCCATCTCATTCTCTCTCTTTCTGTCCTCCATCTGGCTCTTTACCATCTTCTGTGGCAGATCTAAGACACGGCCTGAGCTCTCAAAAACCTCCTATGAGGCACAATCTGCCCAATTTCTGCTTAAAATGTCTGGTTTACACCATCATTTTTTTTTTGCTGGTAAGTGGTGTTTGGTGCTGGACTAGATGGTAGACCAGCATTTGCCTTTCTTTGTCTTTTACAGCAGAAAGGGAGAGAAAATTATTATATGCCTCTAAAATGTAAGATTTTGGTGCATAAATGCCCCGTATGAGTTTTTGTCTGATAGTTATATCATATGACATTAAGCAATATCACACTTGCAACAGCCTATCAATAAAATATGTGACCTGCTGATTTTATGTAAGAGTTCAACAAATAAGAAGTTAATATTGTGTTATAATTGAGATATTATATTGTCTGTTTTTGTTACCTATAAAGCCATAGCAGAGCGATTGTGCGTCTCCGAGGAACACAGCGTTTCTGAATGAATTCTTGTTTTGAACGAATTGGAGATACAATGATTCAATGGCCCATTCATAAAGAGAGCCATTTAATTAATTCCTGAATGAATCAGTTGTTTGAACAAATCGAATTAATAACTCAATGACTTACTCGTTTAGACATTTACCGCCACCTACTGGAAGTTGCAGTTTCTTATTTAGAGTATTTTTTCATTTAAAAAAATCATATTCCAAAATTAAAGGTATAGTTAAGTAGAAAATTGTTATAATTTGCTTACCCTCATGGCCGTTGTTGCCTAAATGTTTATGTGTAATAAATTCTATATTGAATCAAATCGAATATTTCTTTCTAAAGCTATACTTTTTAGTAATGTCTGCTTGACGCTTTTCTCATTTAACACAATACTGATTTTAAATGTATCCTTTAGGGGTAATTTCTCAGCCAAATTTGATGTACTATTAATTTGCAATTAATTAGATTAATTAATCACCACATTGTGTAATTAATTAATTCAAAAATGTAATCCCTTGACAGTATATATCTACAGAATGCCACACATAATCCAAAATAAGCCCTCCATATTTTACAATCTGCCCTTTCTACAGGCTTAGACGAAGTGCTATGTTTGCAAATTAAATTGTATTGATTATTTCAAAGCTCGAACATGGGAAGCAAAATGTCGTTGGAGTAAAGTGCTTCAGAGTAGAGGTGATGTTCTGTAGATTTATCATCCCTTCATAATGATAAGTGAAGGTGCTTGCGTATAGTTTTGCTGACAGCAGTGGATTGCTAATGGACCGAACACCACTGTAGTATTTTCCCACCAGAGACCCTCTCTCTGGGAGTCTGTATATCATGGTTTAAGTCATTGTCCAGATTCTCTTAAACCGCACCCAATACCTCTTTGCTTTGGGGGTATTTCCGTTCAATGCTAATTCATGTTTTAGTTCCATTTGATGTTTATGGTTTCTGGACTGAAGGCATATGGAACATATACCTTAAATAAGTCATTTAATACTTTGTTGATACTCAAAATGTTAAATAAAACTAGGAGATAAAGTGTTTAAATTGTGTAGAACTTTTAAAGAAGACTGTTTCTAGCGTTTACAACAATGCCTGTTTTGTGTTCCGCTAACTTTGATCTCATTCTTTCAGCGGTGATCGAGAGGTTACTGTAGGTGTTTCATGCTTTTGTTGCAGTGTTTTACCATTTGACACCCTAACAGAAGGAACTGCTTTTTCATAGAGAGCTTTGTGTAGCCCACTATGCCTAGACTTCCCTAATTAATTCCCATGAGGCTTCCATGGTCTCCGGCAGTAGTGGTGAGCAGCATCGTGCAAGAATAGGTGTGTGTGTGTGTGTGTGTGAGAGAGAGAGTTTTCCTTTGGTTTCATTTAATTACTTTTCGTAGTGTGTTTAAGGGATGGGACGGGTCAGCCTGGACATGCGAGTATTAAAGTGACAGTTCATCCAAAAAATAAAATAATGCCATAATTTACTCATGCTCATGTTGTTCCAAACCTGTATGACTTTCTTTATTCTGTGTAAATCAAATAAATAGTCTTCTCTAGCCAGATAATCTTTTCCACAGGAAAAAGTTAGTCATATGATATGGGTTTTGGAATGACATGAGGCTGAGTAAATTATGACAGAATATAATTTTTTTTCGTTAACTATTCCTTTTAGCTGCAGAGTGAGGTTCATTTTTAGTTTGATCTCTTGGCAAGTGTAGATCGCTAGACATGTAGCTCAGAAAGACCCACAAATAATTCACTGTACTTACAGCGTACAGAAACATCAGTTGAAACACCTTTTGCAAAACATCAGGGGAGGAGCAAGTTTCACTGCAAAAAAAAAAAAAAAAAATTCTTAATCAGTATTTTTGTCTTGTTTCAACATTTTCGAAACAACAAATGTACCTGAAAAGCTAAAGTGTAAAGATGTAGGACTTGTTTTCAGAGAATTTATCTTGAGTTATTTCTTACTCCATTGGTATTGTTTTTTCCCCCTCATTTTAAGCATAAACCTCAGTAAATTTATTCAGATTTATGTACAACAAGTAAATGAATGTTTGCCAATGGGATATAAAAAATAAACTTTGCTCAAGATGTATTGTATTCTCTAAAAACAAGTCTTACATCTTCACACAATTTTGTTTATCTAAAGTAAATTGATCTTGTTGGCTGTTTATATAGTTTATATACACACAGTATTTGATATTTATTTTATTTATTAATTATTATTGTTTAATTTATTAATCAGGATTTTATGCTGATATTTGTATTTGTCTTTATTGTTTTCCCATTAAAAACAAAACAAACAAAAAACTAGACTGCCAACAAGATCAATTTACTTTCATAGCAAAGAACTTTGTGTGAAGATGTAAAACTTGTTTCCAAAAAAAATTCATGGAGTTAAGTTTATTTGTATTATCCCATTGGCAGATTTTTTGCTTGTTTTATACATAAATCTGAATAATTTTGAGGTTTATGCTTAAAACAAGGAGAAAAAAAAACAAAAAAAAACAATGCCAATGGGGTATGAATTGAAATATACATCAAGATAACATCATCTTTTATTTGGAATAACATGCACTGGTATTTGTATAAATTTCATTTTTTATGCCACGTTAAGCACATTTCTGGTCACACATATAACTCATTAACATACAGGAGTGATTAATTGTTTATTAAAGACTTCAATGGATTTAGTGAGGTCAAGTAGACAACACAACAGTTGCTTTTGTTCCGCATCCTATATTTCACGAGTCGTCGTCTGAGCCTGTTTGTCTGGTCTCCAGCCCGGGCTCAAGGCTGAGAGTGCGCAGCCTGTCAGAATGATGAGTGTGTCTAATTGAGACGGAGCACTGCTGGCTGAGCCGAGGGATTGACAGTTAATCACAGACATGTTAAACTCTTCAGCACACGAAGAGCGCCTCCTCCTGCGCCGGCTCGTCTCTCCCGCTCACCTCCGCACCCCGCTATCTGCGGCCCGCCGCTATCTGCGTGAGATTTATGTCATCTTCGCGACAGCTCCTGGCATCCATCCATCAGGGTATAAAAGCCCCTCCGGTGGCGTTACGTATACCAAGCCCGCATGCTCAAACCACGTCAGTACCAGAACCAGACAGGCCATCTTCACATCACGCGTACACTCCCACATTTCTAAAGGCAATCGCTGCTTTGTTTCGCTATTATCAAATGTGCCAAAAATAGAAAATAAATCACTGTGTTCGACGGTTCAGTTTCTGCAGGACAATTTTAAACCCCTAAAATGCCACCTACTTTACGCAGGAATGCTTTTCTGAGTCTAAGGATTATTATTTTGGGTGAATGACAGCTCTATGGTTGAAGAGGTCTGGTTTTAATTGCTGACTGAAAACTAGGGAGACCGAAACAGCAAGCACACTAAAACTACTTTTAAATGATGTATGCCTCCACCCTTTGTCGTTTTATTTTCTCTCTCAAAGGCATAGGCGAGTGAAGAAACAGCAGCCAGCTATGTTAAAGGCTGCTTCTTGTTGAATGCCTTATTATGCTGATTTATCACTATCGATTTTAATTCCGCCAATAGTTGCCTCAAGCTACATAATTAAAATACTGCATTGCTGAGCCTCCACAGAGTCCCTCAAGACTGCAGATAACTTGTAAATTTGTGTGTTTTTTTCTTCAATAAATAATGCCTAGTGTGCATTCACAGGCCTAAAAGGGCAAAAAATGGATGGGCACTGGAACGGAACCGGGGCTTAGTATGGCGGTGCTTGGCGCAGTGGAACATGTCCCCTGACTTCAGGACCTGGAGCTTATATTTAGCACCTGAAGTGTCAGCGGCACTGTTGATGTCAGCCCAGATTTCGACCATACTTTTGGTTTCGAGCCCCAAGGGCTCTGGGAAAGGTGCACTTGGGATACCACTGTCAGAGAGGGTCAGCAAAAAAAAGCAGTTCCCATCCAGTGGCTTAGTTCTGACACACTCCCCGCAGTGCTGTTTTCCTCGTGGGTCCAAATAAACAGTCGCCTCAAATAGGGAAAGGGAAGTTTGGGAGTTTGCAAACCTTAACAAAGCTGCATTGCTCCTCATTTCTCTCCCTTGCCTATTACAGCGCTACAGCAGCAGAACAAGACCATTTGAGCTGTTATTTAAAGGTGAACCTTGTCATTTCTGCACTAAGTAGAATTGCAAAAACATCACTGTTTGCCGAACCGCATCTCCTCTTCCATTGCTCGGTTAAACAGAAAACACTAATTCATTCAAGAATGAAACAAGTGACTGCGGCTGCATCCGATACTGCATACTTGTAGTAGGTGAAAACTGTATGTGACAAAAGAAGTATGTCCAAGTTTCTCACAAAAGAGTAGGGAAAAAGTACCCAGATGACCTACTACTTCTGAGCCCATTCGTGTGATTGATTCATTCAAAAACACTGATTTATTCAGAGTTAAATCAAGTGACTGTCTTAATGAGTGAATCACTTGAATCATTCACTCATCTAATTCGTTCAAAGATGTATTTATTTTTCAATGGTTAAGCCAAAACATAAGATATTTAAAAATATAAGTTACTCAATATTAACTTTTTTTATTTTTATGGGACTGTTGTAAGATTTCTCTTACATTAACATTGAAAAAAAAATACAGGTTGTGTTGCTCTGTCTGAATGATTTTCCCTTTAGCTTTCTTCTACATTCATTAGATGAAATCTGATAAATGTGGTCTTTTGTAATTGAATTCAGGGTCTGGAGACATACAAAAAACACTTATGTCCCTCAGACAGGGAGTATATCGTGCGTGGTACACAAAAGCCTCGCATCCGTCCCCCTCCCCTCGATCGCAAGCTGACCAGAGGACGTTTCGAAAGGTCACTGCGTATAGACAGTTTCGGCGAAGCATGTTTTTCCCCAACGCCTTTGGCGACAGCTACCAAAGAGTCAGCGGCTCCTGATACGGGCTTATCTCCCAACCAGCTCCAGAGGGCACTGGTTACACTCGGTCCAGCCACGCTTCGGCTGTTTATCATTCCTTATCGTGGATGTGGTTTTGTTTTGTCTTCCATCACTCCGTTTCTTTCTCCTATAGCCTTTCAGAGAAGTTTCTCTCCCAGTCTCCAGCTCACCTGGAGCTTTCTTTGCATTTTCTCGTCCCCTGAGAGGCCGGGGTAATTGCGGCCCACCCCTCTCATTGCCGATTTAAAGAGCTGGAGCTCTGCCAGAGGATCCACCTGTGAAGCAGCGTGTTGTTTGGTTAAGGAGGTTTTGTTTGTCTCGAGAGGAACCGAGGGGCTGAATTGGGAATATGATTTTCAGTTGAATCCCTTTGAGGCAATGTACTTTTCAAGTCAAGTCTTCATTCTGTCATTGCTTGTTCTCAAACAGGAAATACATTTTTAATATGCTTCTGCTAACAGTTTAATAAAGGAAAACACTGCCAAACACTTTTCAAACTTGCTTCAAGATGTTTGCCTGGTTATATAACAGGACAAACATCAATTAATTATTTTTCCATCATTTACTGTAGCATAACATTTAGATAAGTGCAGCATTTTTCACAGAGGAAAACATTATTTACAAAATACAATCCACAACAGAACAGCCATCTTTTCTTGCTTTGAGCTTTTATTTAATTGACATATGATTTGATTCTATTTCTATTTGATTTTCTGTCTACTTAAACCATGTATTTTTGGTCAGTTTTTACTTTCATTTGGTGTTTATGCAAGTATTAATACTGATCTTTTAAACTATATATATATATATATATATATATATATATATTTTATGAAATATTTTATATTTGAAGGAAGGAAAGGGGCAATTAAGAATAATTCGATACAATACCTAAGTTTTGATCATTCAAACGTCCAACACAACAGAATATAACATTTGTAATGCTGATTAGTTAAATACCTTCTTTTAACCTGCGTTAAAGACGTTTAATAGCATTAAACACATTTCATTAATCTCATTAGTTGTGTCTTAATGTTGGCAGCATGCATCCTACCCAGCTCTACCCACCCAGTAAACTAGTTACTGTATACAGTAGGGCTGGGAGAAAAAATTGATTCACCTATAGCTATCGCTATTTTACGATTCTAAATTTTTTTTTATTCCAGAATCGATATTAATTCAAATTCAGTTGCTTTATTTGTGTCCTTGTTTGTAGATGAGGTTGACAGAAGTTTGACACTTTGGTTCCAACAGAGGATGAAATATAGACTGGGTAAACCCAGCCCGATCTGCCGGCCATTTGATTTTGCCTTGCAGCTCAGACTGGAAACATTCTTCTATCCTGCTTCCGTTACAAATTTTCGGGGACCAATCACAAACTGGCTTATCCACCTGGCGCACTATTGACGGGTTTAATCCAATCCAATTCCTTTTAACCTCTCGACGATGCTCAATGGCTTCTTTAGTTTAGCAAACAAATCGCTCGAGTGAGTGTAAATACCACTCACTTTCATGTTTTGTTTTTTTGTTGCACAACCTGCAAAAATCACTCAAGGCCATTGCTTCTTCTGCAAACCGCTGATCAGTGCTCCAAACCAACACGTTTGTTGACACGTTTCCTGCCGCTGAGTTTTCGCTGCAAAGTACGTCACCTGGATCGTTGGTCTGATTGGTTGAAGGACTATCCAATTGCGTACAGAGTCATTTAAACTATGCCCGTTGATCATGCCTCTTGTGCAGTAGAAAATACCGAGCAGTCTCCCCAGACTAATGTTCAATCTTAAAAGATTGAGCTTGGTCTGGTGATAGCCAGACTAGATGAAATGTGTTGTTATGAGTGTTGAGTGATGTAAGAGACGTGAGACTGAAAGCACTGAAAAGCCCTCGCGCTACTCTTATGCTGAGAGAGAGATAAGACAGTAGAGCTGCACGATTCATCTTTAAAAGACTGTGATCTCGATTCAAACACCCACGCGATCTCTCAATTCGTCTGTCTATTCAACTTTGACAAAATCATATCGCAACTAGGGATGGGACGGTATGAAAATTTAATATCACGATAATAGTGACCAAAATAATCGCGATTATCAATATTATCACGGTTTTGTTAAAACGAGATGAAAGTGTTCAAAAAGAGTTGATGCTCACACTGAAGACATTTCAACAAGTTTTATATTTGAAAATCAACAAACAAAAAATAAAACAAGCAGCTCTATTCACTTTTTAAAGCATTTCCTTCCTTATAATGACGGTCGTCAATAGCAACGCATTATAAGACCGCGCACATGCATTGTAACGGCCACCTAGTGTTAAGTAGTGTTCATGACATGAATGTGGATGTGCCTTTAAGATAACTTCTTCTTCTATGGTGTACGTTATTGTATCAGAGAATGTCTAATAGGAAGAGAATTGGCACTCTCTGCTTACTTCCGGTTTCTGGACTGGCTGCAGTAACAAGTCTCTGTCCATGCGGGGGCGCTCGCAGGCGAGTGCAGAATGAATGGAGGTCTATGGCGAAAACCCCTCAAAATCCACTTTTCTCAGGATATAATTTTTTGTCTAGTAATTTTATTGTTGTATTCGAAAGGAGATGCAAAGAAATTACACATTGCTGGGTGTTAGATTTTTTAGAGTCACTTATTTGGTTTAAAAAGTCTTTTAAAATGTCAATGACGTCAGAATGCTGACGTCATTAGCAGAATGCTAGCGTGTTATGGGCAACAACAACTCAAACTGTAAGAAATCGAAAAGAAATAAGTACTCGTTCATTCAACTTTCGACCTATAACCCATGTTGAACTTGCAAAACCTACAATAAAATCTGAGATTTCTCAACGGCAATCAGGTGAAAGAGACACATTTAGCCGTCTAGCCCCATAGACTCTCATTCAGTCTGCACTCGCCCGCGATCACCTCCAGTGGAATTCTAATGGAACTGCAACCAAGATCGATACAATGGGGCTAATAGGAAGTGCCAAGGCTCTCCGTAGACGGGCTCTGATTGTATGCATGCTGTTTTTATGTGAGCGCGCACGCACAGTGAGAGTGAGATTGATCACGCAAAGAGGAAGATGACCGCTCTACTGCTGACCGTTGTTTTATTATAATGTGTTTACTTTGATTTGTAGCATGTTTTAGAGTTTTCTTTTGCCTTTTAACATTCGCTCTTCGACATGTATGTGAAGAGTGTGCTTAACTGAGAGAAAACATCTATAAAAGTATCGTGGAACTAACGTTACCAGTTCATTTGCACTGTCTTGTATTCTTCATCTGGGCAGACTTCAAACTCTCTGACAGACGTTACACCATGTATCACAATGGACGCGCTCTCTCGTTTCATTCAAATACAACTTGCCGTCTTGTGTCTCCGTTTTTAATTGTATTGAAAATTAATAAATCAGAGTTGATTTATTGTTTACAGAGTTTGATAATATTGTTGTGATCATCTTGTCTGAACGATTGTTTTGTACGCTGTACATGATTTATAAAAAGGTAAGAAAACATTAATCCCAATTCAATGTCCCCGTAATTAGCCTATGTGGTAAAAAAAAAAAATCGGTGTAATAAGTGTATAATGAATATAAATTAGTAACCCTTAAATGTCACTCTTAATAGTCTTGTTTGAACTTGTTCGTTCGTTCGTCTTTGGCTAAGCCACTTGCTGCGAACTTTTCTTTGCGGAAGCCTCACGTTTATTGATATAAAATAGTTCAACTTAAAACAATATTTCATGCCCAATCATTTCCCAGACGTAGTTTTGGTATTGAGGTCAAAGTTAACTTGCCTTGCGTTCCCTATACAACAGTCGGTGATGGTCACACAAGACGACTCGGCAGATCTGAAGTTTCCCCATATTGCAGCGACTTTTTCTTGTGCATGTTCTGCTGACAGGGTGACCATCCTCGATAAGTTTCCCTCGGGACTTTTGTTAAAGCCAAAATATGACCACACATCAGAATTGGTTCTTTTAAAAGGCTGAACAATCTCCCGAGCACGGTCACTGCCTTCCGCAATTCCTTCTTGAATAAAAAAATAACATTGCGCCTGCGGCTGCGTCAGACTGTTGCTGGCTGAACAGGATCTAAAATCGCGATAATCAAACACGGTTTTAATGATAATAAAATTTTAAACGATATTACTAACCGTCAGTACATTTTATCGTGGTTTATCGTGAAACCGGTAATCGTCCCATCCCTAATCGCAACATTCAAAGCTGTGTTGGCG
Organism: Leuciscus leuciscus; assembly: GCF_965113295.1. Classification (NCBI taxonomy): domain Eukaryota; kingdom Metazoa; phylum Chordata; class Actinopteri; order Cypriniformes; family Leuciscidae; genus Leuciscus; species Leuciscus leuciscus. The sequence goes on from NC_138744.1 coordinate 9,927,860, forward strand.
CTGCCGCTGACCCGGAGAGAGTTGTCATGAAACAGCAGTCTCTTCAACCTCATCATTATTTCTGTGATGCAATAGTTAAAATAATTATAGTAGTGCTTGGATAAAAGTTTAAAGTTCAAATATGAACACTGATGTCTACGATAGCGATCAAAATCAGTTTTTTGATAGAAAATAACGCATTTATCGATTACATTGCTTCTGTTAAAAATGTATTTGTTATTGAATCATTTATTCAAGAGAATGTAGTATTGTATGATGCTTCTGAAATAAAATTCTGAAAGATGTGATGATTTATTTTTGTAAATATGACTCATCTTATACATCATGTACAGTCTGTATAAGTGTATGATTTAACTTTTCCCGATGGTCTAGTGTTAAAAAACAATTGCAATATATTGCAATATCGAATCGCAATACTTGTAGAATTGCAATTCTTAAAAAATATCGCAATACATATCATATCGCCACCCAAGTATCGTGATAGTTTTGAATCGGGAGATAGGTGTAATTGGGTTGGCAGAGGAATCCCATAATAATTTTCACAGGCATGATGTAAAAGTTATTTTATGTTTTACATTATGATTAGTGGAATTAAATGACACTCAAACCTTCATTCAAAAGCCAGTGAATACATAAGGAACAATGAGACAAGATAAGAAAGCTGACAGAAACAAGCCAAGGTGACTAGAAATGTATTTATTAACATAGTGGAGCACAGGACAGGTCTGTAGACAACAAGTGATCTAAAATTCAAGAGAGAGACAGTGTGATGGGGAAGTCTGAATAGAGATTAGGTCACACTTTAGGTATTGTGTCACACCCAGGAGTAGAAAACCTGTCATGGGGCGCTGCGCTGAATTTCATGGGAGAGAGAAAATTGATTTTTTTTGCAACTGAGAAGGTTTCAAACTGTTAACAGCAGCTTTTAGGTATTTCTTTATTACTACACATGCTGTGTGTTTTTCTGCCATTGCACACTTGAAGCAGTAACGCAAAACACATACGTTGCTTTTGAAATAGATACCATTTGATTATATTAATAAAATGACTCAAATCGCATAACCAGCTGCATTTTTCCTCGAAATGGCCGGAAAAAAACTGCCTTGGGTCAAAGATTTATTTTTTACATGTTTTTACAAGTCCATGAGAGCAGGGAATTGAGATTTGTTGTGAAGACGGAGTTTGTTACAAATTGTGCATGACATGTATCGGTTGGAATTGTATTGGTGGTGATGAATGAATTTCATATTTGGCCTATTGGGGTAATTCCAAGAATTGGCTTTCTCATATTTTCATGCTCAGTGTACCACTACATTAAGAGGACCTGCGGTAATTGCATTTCAATACGAAAACTTGGCCGATTAATGAATGCTAATTAAATGTTTCCCCACTCAACTAATGAGACGTTTAATTTGATGACAAAAAGGCGTCATTTAATGAAATTTATGATGGAACATATTAGTGGGGTTACTTGCATTATAATCAAAATTAATACATTTTGATGCACATGATGTCAAATTGGAATTCTGTGTATAAACAGTTACATTGGGGGTAATGCATAGACGGACATTGTGTGAAGATATGGAAGAGTGTAAAAATAAAGGTACGTTATGTGTGTCGATACATCATATCGCTAGTCATTTGTCCGATATATCGATCCATATCGATGTATTGTTACTCCCCTACTAAAAATAATGGACTGTTGTAAGTGTTGAATGCTCTGCTTTATGCTTTCATTGTGTTTCCTAGTTTTCAAGTGCTCTAACAACTATTAAAAATATGTTAGAGACCGTAATTGTGAGTAATATTCACCACTACTTATTTTTTAATGTGTTGTATTTTTTAATGCACTGTTTGTCATTTCAAAAACATGTTTGAAGTGATGAAGGAATGTGATTACACAACAGGGTTTAAAATATTCATTTGAGATGAAATATTCATTTGTGTGTGTTAATTCCAGCACACACTCTCGCATAGTAATTGTGTCTTTAGGGGGAAAGACATCAGCGAATGTCAGCCGCATGGAAATGACATGAGACGTTACCATCAGGATTTTCTTCAGAAGCAGAATATGAATGATGAAGGATTTCAGTCCTTTTGCATAATTGCAAGTTGAATCTTTTTCAGAATTTATTCAGAAATACAGTAGAAATGGGAAATGAAATTAAAAAGAAAACCTTTGTCTCTTTTGGGGTTGTAAGTCAGAGAATATACCTTGATTAGTTGGTTTACCTGTTTGTACACTTTATATTGTTCTGTCATAGGTTGAGGTAAGAGGCATGATGACAGACCGCATAACCTGATCTTCTTTTGCTGTCCTCCTTCAAAAAGCATCCCCGAGTGTATGCGAAGAAAGAAAGCCAAGGCAGAATGCCTTACATTTCAGCTGACCTTTTGAGAAAGGCTGAAAGACATGGGAAGAAATGAGCACCGAGGCTATAAGAACAGGAGGAGCCTTAAAGACTTTAAGGAAGTGAGATGTGAGCACAACTACTTCTAAAATTGAAGTGGGAAGAGGACCTATTGAATTGATTCAACTATATTCAGAACTGCACCCCTTCACCTCTCTTTTTATTCTCAAACACGCCTTTGAAGCATTTTGATGTCAGAGGCGAACAAAGCCCAGCTGATGGGGTCAAATGGAGGAAAAAAAGATGCTCTTAAAAGTTCTGAGAAACAGGAAAAAAAGGGGGAAAAAAGGACAGTTCTGATTGCTGTGAATATGGTGCACTTTGGTGTTCCATGACTTTGAAAAAGTCATTAAATGCACAAAACCCATGCTTTTTGTTGTTGTTGTGATACCTATTAGTAATAGACAAACTAATATCTAACAAAATTAGCCTGGCCTGAAAAGCAGCTAGTTTAAAGCACATTAAATATGTGTATCTCTCCATACAGAAATTTAAAGTGATTTTTGTTTTCATGTTTGGACAAAGTATTGTGTCGACTGCATTCATCAAACTCAACCATTTAACCCTGTTACCCAAGTTATTGCTAGAAAAATTATCAAATGAAATTACGTAACTACAAGGAAACATTTTTGGTCAACATTTGGTTAAACTAGCTAGCCCTTACTCTATTTCATTTCATTTTTAAGTTTTAAGTGGCAAATTAACTGGATTGCAAAAATTTCAAACCTTATATAAAATGAAAGGACAATTAAACATCTCATATAATATTTAGTTTTTAAAGATTAAGAACCTCTTTTTCACAGACTATGCTCTACCTTATTCATGCAAAGTGCTGTTAACCCAGGTCTGTCCCTGCTTCTCTGACTTTATATCTCTTCTTTTCTGTTTCTAATAATCTTCTTGTTTTCCATTCCACCTTTATCTGCCCTCCCTTCCTGTTTTTGCCTCTCATTCCTCTGACTGTTTCAGGCCTCAACTTTTGAGTTCTCTAACTTTTTTGTGATTGCATCTTTCAGCCTTTCTCTTGTCCACCTCAACGCTGTCCTTGGTTCTTGACTCGCTCTCTCTCCTGTTTTCTCGGAGATAGCATCTCGGTTAGCTGGCGAGTGGCTGTTCTCCTGCGCTGCACCGTTTGAATGACGATGGGCTCAATCACTTCAAATCTTGTTATGTATGTTCCTGTGCCCTTGGGAAGGGTTAGCAGCGAATGGATGGGACTTTATCAGATTTCACCAGCCTTGGAGGCATAATTCACCAAAGGTCACCTTATGTTTGATATTTCTAGTTTATGTGAACAGTATGTCTGTGCCGGTGTGTAACGGTGGCTTCAGGATGAGGTGAGTAGTCAAAGGTTAACCTGTGACGCTTTCAGTGTAAATATCAAAATGGCAAGAGGGACGTCTGACCTTATTGAACGGATCAGCAGGAGGTTCTTTGCTCTTCCTGACGAGTTCACATCAGAAATGCCCTAAAAGTACACAAAGCTTTGTTTTGGCACAGTACCTTAGTGCTTTTTCAGTCTTGGTTCGTTTATATATTTTTCCTTTGCCGTGTGTATTGTTTGTTATGTCTAACATTGTATATTTCATCATTCCAGTGTTAATGGAATTCACACAATCCATTTTGCAAGAAAGAAAAAGGTTGAAGGAGAAAAATAGACATTGAAGGTTAGAAGTTCACATCGTTCATAATGGAGAAAGAAGACAACGCTCTCTTAGACTTGACGCTGACTGACAGTGATTAGGGTGACTCGGTTTTACACAGAACAATTGCTAACCTGGAGTCATGCTAGGTAATAAAACTTTGGGTCATTTTCAAGGATATCATTGAATATGTATGATCTCTAATGCATGGAATGATATATGATGTCTATCTCTAATACAACGAGGAGCTTGATCCATTACTGCTTACGTTTCCCTAGACTTAGTTGAAACACAGTGGGAATGTTTTATGAATGCCACAAATTACTGTGAACCGTGGAATCGTCTTTACAAGAGTATTTTATTGACTGCTCTTGAGAGTAGCTTTGTAAACCCAATTAACCTTTGAACAATCACCAGAAACATTTTCTTTTTGAGCAATAAGACAGAATCAGTTTACTTAATTACTGACACACTGAACATTTCTAACAGTAATCATTTTATAAATCAAATTATCTCAGCTCGAATGAGCTTTTCTTGTGTGTTCAGCCTCGCTCGTCACCTTTATTTTAGCACCTGATATTGACAGGTAATAGGATCGAGTTTTTGGACGAATTAACTCAACGACAGTAATAGACTCAAAGTGAGGACAAAAACCTAATCATAAGGCATTTGTAAGACCTGTTGTTATCAGAAAGTTTCTTCAGAGAAAAGTTCTCTAAAAATTTACAGGTTTAAAATTATATGCGTTTTCACTGAACTAATGTATCACCGTGTTACACGTAGTTATGGATCTCTAATGAAACTATACAGGAGGTTAGAGGCTGCTGATAGAGGCTGTAAGGACACAATTCTGGGAAGGAACAAAAAGCATATTTTTTGCCTTGACAGTCATTTAAAACAACAAAATAACAATGTAAATTGTGATTTAAAAAAAATGTATTATTCATGAATAAATTTTTGCCTGTGAGTGATATATACAGTGTACAATTGTGTAGCACTGGAATATACATAAACATACATTTATCACACCATTTCCAAAATTCTAGCTTCACATTTCTTCTTTATGCCTCTGGTACACTTGTAAGTCCCTTACATATTTTTTTGTTGTTTTTACAAACTGAGGGACAAGCCAAAATAATTTTCTGTGCCACAGATGCTGTCGATAAAGCTCGTAATTATCCCGAAAAAAATCCTTTAATGCTCATGGTTTAAGGGAAATTAAATATTGAATAATCAACATTTTAGTCCTCTGGGAGAAATTGTGGCAGCCGCCCTGGCTTTTCTGAGGTTTCAGGCTGGCTCTGAGAGATTGGATTCTGATCTGAAAGCAGGAGAAGATGGCGAGAAGCAAAATGTCAGCACCAATATATTGTGCTTTGCCCCACTCCCACCTGTGAGAAAGAGAGGGACAGGGTGCCAGCGCTCTCAGATGGGTTCTGGGGCCTCTGGCTGAGATATATGGTCAGCTCTGTTGTTTGGGTTCAGATTCAATATGATATGATGAAGCACAGACTCTCCGCTGTGAATTCAATCAGTGCCTCCTTGAGAGAGTTCTGGAGTGTGCTCTCAAATGTCGCCATGTGTTTTCCACTGTTTTAGTGGAAGCTTTTTTGAATGTGCTGGTTGCACTATAATAAAGCAATATGAATACATCTATTTGGCTGTCTGGTTTTGTCTGTTCAATCAGTACATCTTTCAAAATATCACATTATCTGTAAATGTATTCATGTACATTTCTGTTTTGGTTCAGATGCAGAAATGTTTTAGAAGATTGTTAGCCAGACATTATATTCACAATCTTTGTATTAGTGGTGGTGGGGATTTTTATGCCAGTAGGTGGCAGCAAGTAAATGTCTTTATGAGCGAGTCATTGAGTCATTTATTTAAATGATTCATTCAAAAACGCAGATTAATTCAGGAGCGAAGCTGCTGCTCGTTGCACGGAGACTTGTTTTTGAAAGTATTTTTAAGAAGTAACTAGATAAGGCAGTTTGGGGTGTGTGTGTGTGCACTGCAGTGTACGTTGTAGAACAAAACATCAAAGAATCGTCAAGTTATGTTCACCACAGGCTTTATTTTACTCATAAATGTATAAACTCCATTATAAAACCCCATAGGAAAATAAAAAAGAAGTGCTGGGCAACGATTGATCGTGATTAATCACATCCAAAATAAACGTTTGTTTTTACATAATATGTGTACTGTGTTATTTTGTATATATATATAAATACACATGTATGTATATATTTAAGAAATATTTGCATGTATATGCTGTGTATATATATATATATATATATATATATATATATTTAAACATAATTTATATTATATATAAATATTGTATATATAAATAAAAAAAATCTTAAATATATACATGCATGTGTCATATATATATATATATATACAAAATAATTATACACAGTACACACATATTATGTAAACACAAACTTTTATTTTGGATGCAATTAATTGTGATTAATCGTTACCCAGCACTAATAAAAAAATATGCTATACTATATCCACTAGATAAAAAGCTCTAATAGTATTTGCTTCTAGTGTTGGACTTATATATGGATGTTGGACTTATTTTCTTGCTGTTTGATTTATTGTACATCCTTAATATATCAATTTGTCCAAATATCGGTCCATCTAGTTTATTCATTTGGCAGCAATTTAGCTACATCAGTATTGAGAGCTTTAATTAGCCATTTCATCAAAGTCAACAGCTTTACCTTCATGGGCTTGAGAAAATCAACAGTACCTCGTGAACGTCATAATTCCTTGCTTACAGTGACTCTCAACAGCTCCTCTGTGGGTTGAGGTGCATGTTTAATACAGCTAAATCACTCTTTATCTGTAGATTTAGCGGTGTTCCCTCCTTTTCCATCCTTCGTTTCTTCCTTGTGATGTGCTCTTCAGATGTCTCTAGAGTGCAATATGAAGAAGCCTTGAGAAATCTAATTAACCAGAATGCCTTGAGAGAGCAGGGCTTTTCACACACATGTACACCCAGACATACATAAATCAAGGGATGTCCTAGGTGCTTTGGCGAGGGCCTGGTCCCAGAGCCATTAGTTATTAGTTATGATCCTTTTTACAAGTTTTTTTTTTAAAGTGTGTGTACATGTGATTTTCAGACTTGAACATGTTGTGGTAAATTCTGCTTGAAATATGTGCTTATATCATTTAAAATAAATGCCATCTGATTTGATATTTTATTTAATACAATGGCATTCATACATTTTTATGTAAGGCTTACATTCAAATACTTTTTGCGGTCAGTATATATTTAAAAAGCTTTTATATTCAGTACATGATTGAAGAAAGTGTCCCCAACACAATGCCAGCTTTTGCCCACTGACTAGCTGATTTCTACCTGTCATGTCAACTTGAATGTAAAGTGTCTTTCTTTGCTAGGTACTGTAATTCATAGCTGTTGACCTTCAGCTTAGGAAAATTAGGTTGTCTTTTAATCAAGGTTTTGCTCTGTCAGACCACATAAAAACTCATTTGATACCAAGGCAACAAGGACAGTCTGGTCCGTTCTCGTATTTTTCATGTGAATCAACACAAAGACCTTGGGATGGAGTGACGGTTGAAAAGACAGAAAAACCATGGTTAGAAGTTCTTCCTCGTGTGCATGTATATGAATGGTTCATATGTAATTATTCACTCAGCCTCAATTTGCAAATGGAGCTCCTCACCCCAACGTCCCACCGTCCTCTGATTAATAACAAGCAGGCCGAATGTTGTTTTATGTGCTTGCATGCGAGATTGTGCTCAATTAAGGACGTTTGACTATATCAAATCTTGAGACTTCTTTAAACCTTTTATGTTAAAACATTACATGTTTGTATAATGGACATTGTATTATGTTCATGTATGTGATGGTGTGGATTTAAAAAAAAATATATAATGTGTATAATGTGAATGAAATATTATCGGACAAATTGTGAACTCGCAAGCTGCTTCAAGCTACTCTTTGGTCATTCTATAAAAAAAAAATCTTCAAACTGTCAGTGTGCTCACCTATCCTCATTTCTGTAATGTTCAAATATTCAGACCAATGTCTGGTGTGATGGTAATGACAGGAATATTGGTATTATGTAAAGAAAATTGTAAACTGTATATACACTAGGCTACCATTTAAAAGTTTGGTGTCTAAGAATTTGTTTCTGATGCTCATCAAGGCTGCATTTATTTGATGAAAGTAGTATTGTGAAATATTATGGCAACTTAAAATAATAATTCATCTTTTTTTATTATTTTTTTTAAGCTGTATTTTTAGCAGCCATGACTCCAGTCTTCAGTGTCACTTTCAGAAATTATTATTATTTATTCATGTTGAAAAACGTTGTGCTGCTTGATATTTGTGCTGCTTGAAAACAGCATTTATTTAAAATATAAATCTTTTGTAACATTATAAATATAGAATGGATCAACTTTAAAAAAAAATCAATTTAATGCATCATTGCTGAATAAAAGTATACATTTCTTTCAAAATAAATCTTACTGACCCAAATTTGTGAATGATAGTGTATATTTGTTCATAGAATAAACTGTTCATGTTAACAAAAAATATATAATCTATCCTTGAAAGCTAGAATGATTGTTAAAAAATGTTTTATTTTCATTAGAATGTTTTTTTTTATTTTTTTTATATCTATAATATTTTTTTGTCTTTAAAACCATCCTAGGGAACAGAAAAAATTACCCTAATTGAAGAGTCATATACAGTATGTATACATACAGTATTTGTGCCTGTTGCTATACCAACACCTCACAAATTTCTGTCTTTGTACAGAGAAATTTTGCATTTGTCACACTCCGCAGAGACAGAGAGCCTCGAGGCTAAAAAGAGCATGAAAGACATTTTAGTATTCCGTGCTGTGTGTTGTCTCTCTCTCTGTGTGCGCTGTATTGAGAGAGTAATGCCAAAATTGTCATCCTTTGTGAACTCACTGAAGGGAGAGATAGTCTGCGGAAAGAGACAAATAGACAAACAAGAGCTTTTGAAAAGTAGGAATGGGAAAACTACACAGAAGTTTCTGAGTAGGCTGTAATACAGCAGATATGCTCCGCAGAGAAACTGGATATTTATTTCCCCCTCAGTTTCTTTTATTCTCTCTGAGCTTAGTGTATATGTGCCTGTTTCTTTAAGCTGGAACACTCTAATATGCACTAAAGCTCTCCACAAATGTTTGCAGCCACACAAAGATATGAAATGTTTTCTTATTCAGTAAAAATATTTCATGTTCTTGCTTTCAGATTTCTGTTTTATACTATATTTTATGACCGAAACACAAAGTATGTTAAACAAATAGTTAAAAATAAAATCTGTCATAATTTACCCATCCTCATGTCAGTCCAAACCCGTATTACTTTTTTCCATCTTTCTTGAACATTAAAGCATTATTTCCCATATAACGAGAGCATACAGTGGATGTTAACCTCCACAAATGATAAAACGCAACATAAATGTATCATAAAACATGTTCATATGACCCGTGCGCTATAGGCTATTCCATGCCTTGTGAAGTGATATGATCGATTTGTGTTAGGAACCATATTAAATTTAGGACTATTTATTTTAATAGTTGATATTTGAGTGTGTTTGTTTGTATGTGATGGCTCTGACCTTTGGCTGATTCTTCCTTCTTGCTGTGTTGTCTTCCTCCTCAAGGCTCCTACATGATGGTCAACTCCTCCCAGCATGCAGCGGGGCAGAGGGCTCAGCTTCTGCTGCAGACGCTAAGCGAAAACGACACGCACTGCGTGCAGTTCAGCTACTTCCTGTACAGCAGAGATGGCCACAGCCCAGGGGCGCTGCGGGTTTATGTGCGGGTCAACGGTGGACCGCTTGGCATTCCCGTATGGAATGTCTCTGGCTCACGTGGACGACAGTGGCACCAGGTGGAACTGGCAGTCAGCACTTTCTGGCCAAATGAGTACCAGGTGAGCAACATTATGGTTTAGTGACTGTCTTTTATGGTTGGTTACACAAACTAGGACGTTTGTAAGTTATTCTTTCTGTCTGACATTGATTGATGTCGCATGCAGTATATTTATGGATGTGTTTAAATGCTTACTTTACAAAATGGAGGATGTTTTTGGTCACTAGATGAGGGTAATGGTACTCTCCAAAGATACTTTTAAGAATTTGTGTAAAAACCATGCCCACTATCAAAGTATCAAAGTAACATGCAGCAAGTTACATCCTAGCAAGTCTAAACTGGTCATTAGCTATTACAATTTGTCATTAGAAAATACAATTTGGTCTTCAGTTGGTCTAAAGCCTGGAACACACCAAGCCGACGCAGACGAACTAGCGCTGATGAAAGCCGACTGTGTTGTCGCCTCGCGTCGGGGTAAAAAGCTGCACTTGAACACACCGAGAGAACTACAGCCGACTGTCAGCTAGAATGCGCGTTCTGCGCCTGCGTGTAAATGAGACAGCTGTCTATTTCTGCAGATATATTCGTCTATATTCGTCATTCAAAAAGGGAAACCGGCGCTGCCGGCTGCAGTTACACAAACCGTAAACAAAGCAGTGCGTGCTTACCGTTTTGAATATCAATCCTGCTAAACACTGTCTTTATTCCACTCCTCTCGTGTTAATATTGAAATATTCGCCAAGGAACACTCAGATAAGATGACATATCATTAGAACAGCCTTCTATCTGTACCGTTTTGACTTTGCTCACTATTTTGCTATTATTCTCGTGCACTGACTCGGTCACTAAGCTGAACAGCCAATCAGAGTTCCCTCTTTCACCGACGGCCCGACGCCGATTCAACATGTCGAATCGGCCGTTACAAAGCCAACGAGGACCAATTTCAGCCGACGGTGCGGAACACACTGAGAAGATTTAGTCGGCCGACGCACGGAAACTGCCCGACGGCCGACCGTCGGCTTGGTGTGTTCCAGGCTTAAGATGCTCATTAGATGGTACAAACCATAGATATCATATAATAAAGGCTAGATGTCTCGTGCGCGCTGCTGGCCAATGGAGGTCGACGTCCGCACGTGGCGGCCATCTTGCCACAGACAGCTCGCTCACTCGTAACATTGTGTTTTAATGGTGCATGTACTTTTAAATAACCATAACTTGCTAAATTTTCTACCGATTTTCAAACGGTTTGGTTTGTTATAAACGTCAGAGATGTAGTTATGACACTGCATACATATGAATAATTATAACATACATATTCAAGCATTCGGAATTATAGCCACGTTAATGACGTTTGTAAGAAACCAAACCGTTTGTAAATCCGTCAAGATTTCAGCGAGATACGAGTATTTGTGTTCGTGCTGATCACTCACCTTACATCAGAGCCTGCCTGTGACAAGATGGCCGAACGGTGATGCCGGAAGAGACTCCGCCATAAGACATCTAGTTTTTATTATATGATATCTATGGTACAAACTAGTCATGAGCTGATCTAAACTAGTCATTATCTGTTTTCAGTCTATAGTGTTTCATCACCATCTAATGGCCTGGCAGCAGAATATAGGGTTTTTAGTCATTTTCGCGAATTCGTGTGAATGGGATCGTTTTGACAATGGTGTCGTCTGTACGCGGAAAACTCAAAGGAAAAACTTCGCAGTTTTAAGCATGTCATTGTCGTGTAAACGTACCCTGAGTTAGTCATCAGTTGGTCTAAGTCTAAGATGCTCATTAGTTGGTACAAACTTCTCATTAGCTTAGTCTTTGGTGGTCATTAGTTAGTTGGTTAAACCTGGTCATTAGCTAGTGCAAACTAGCAAACCATCTTGAACCAGCAATAAACCAGCTACCAGCTAGTCATACCAGTTAAAGATGGTCAAAATGTTTATTATTATTTTATTCATTTTTTTTAACATGCTGGCTGGTCAACAAGCTAATGTCCAGTTTAAAACCAGCTAGAAACCAGCTATCACGTTCTAAAACATTTCAGAAATGGCGGATTCTAAGCTAATTTGTCATGTTTGCCTTGAAACCGTAGAGTATGCCACTTAATGAACAATATGACTGACAGCGGTTGTAATGGCAGACCTTGTAAAAAGTTTTTTGACGATGTGCCCTTAAAGTTGCTTTGACACAAAGATATTATATCAGAGCTTGACCAATAGTAGCATACACAGACGTCGATTATCCTCACAAAGAGGCATTACACAACCAGTGATGGAGCTACTGTCTTATTAGTCATGCCCTTTGCACTGTTTAATTAGCATTGATCTCGCCATGAATTTAGGTTAGTGCTGTAGGGCTTGGACAAGCCCACAATATAGACCAAGTCAATAGTGTTGACACGTCTTAGTCAACTAGTAACCTAATTTCCTTACTGTACCATTACGTACGAGACACAATCTACCATCATTGCTTATGAAATGACAGCTCATTCACGTCCCCCAGGCCGATCGATTGGTGTCAATGGTCGGTCTGCAATTGAGCAGACGCAGGGGGCTTCATCCATAAATTCAATTTCTCCTTTCTGCAAACTCTGCGCAGCTGTCAGAAAGCAATTAAGTTGAGTAGTGTTTGCTTTATCGTGAACTGTCAATCTCTCCAACCTAATTAACTTTCACATGCCAGTGAAAAGATGTGGCCTTCATGTGTAAATAATAGTCCTCCCGCCAGTCAACAAGATGTGAAGGTGGATGGGACATGACAATAGGTGGAATTTGTTGTGTTTGTGTGTGCCCACATGAAGAAAACCTTTTTTTCACCATAAACCAAGGAATTCTGCTGGCTAGCATGAACCCATTAGCCCTTGGTATTGGATGGTTGGATGCGGTTCATAAAGCATTTTCACTGACGGCTTTTAAAATAAGCTGTGTATGATTACGCAATACATTTTTGTAAGCAACATACATGTTGCTAATAATTTGTTTTACCTTTACCTTTTTAGTGACGCACTGAAATTTTGGAAACCAAAAACATTCAACACATCAAACAGAAAATTATTTTTGGTCTCAGCTGAAATAGTTTTGGAGAGCCGAAATCATTGACCAAAAAAAGTGGCTAAATCCAAAAATCGCCCCCTATACCCTTATTTGTAGTGGTGTCCGTATCCATAGTGAACGTTATCGAGTGCACTCATTCTATCCCGCATTGCACTGCAATAACGAGTGTACAAGTGATGTACACTCAACAGCTGTCCGTATTCACTCACTCTTTTCATTCACTCCTTCAAGTGAACTGTATTTTTGGACTAACGTTGGGGATAGTGATTTGGGGTAGGGGGTGATTTCGGATTTCACCATCTATTTTGTGCACATAACGTGGATAAGCTGGAATTAAGGAAATGTGATCCCCCCCCCCCCCCCCCCCCCCAAAAAAAAAAATTATGCTAGAGTATTGATATTTAACATTTCTGAAATAGGGAGGTGGTTTGTTGCCAAAAATCTTTACAATGACTGGCTTAAATTATCACCTGAGAACACAACACTCTGAACAGTTTACTGACTTGCCCCCAAACTCAAATACAGAATGAAAACTTAAATTTCAGTTTGTTAAAAAGTTTAAGGTACATTACTACTTTTTTCCCCTCTTAAAATTAACATCACAGCTTACGATTGTTGCTAATGTCTCTGCATGTTTTCTGTTTTTGTTTCAATAGCCAATGATTTTGTAATGCCCTTAAAACATCACGTTTTTTGTGATTATCTTCTTCAAGATAATTAGAATAGCATTTTTGGTTATACTTGTAGCAGGTAGCTAGAAGGCTAATCAGTTAGTGGTATGCTAATCTAGCAGACTACTCAACTTGTGGTATGCAAAGGCAGTCAGCTCACCAAAGCTAGCTGAAAATGTTTATTTGACCATTCCGCTATGTGTTATGTGACAATTTAAAGGAACACTCCACCGTTTTTTGAAATAGGGCTTATTCACCTTCTTTCCCACATTTAGATAGGTGGGCAAATGCATTTTTGTCTCAGTGCATGCATTGTTTTAGTTTGACAGGGTTGGCGTGAGCTTAGCTTAGCATAATGAATGGAATCCTTTGTTGCCAGCTAGCATGTCCTGAATAAAAGTGATAAAAAAAATAAAAAAAACCTACCTAATTACTTCTTGTGGCCTGCGTATTCACAACAAGTACAAATAGCGATGCAGATTAACACTAGGCGATTTCCTAGGCAGATATTGACTTATATATTAAGGACTATATTAGGGGGAAGCACAGGCGAAGCACTGCTACTTGGGTGTGATATCTCTGCGCCCAAGTAGCAGTGCTTCGCCTGTGCTTCCCCCTAATATAGTCCCAAGTCAAAATCTGCATAGGAAATCGCCTAGTGTTAATCTGCATCGCTATTTGTACTCGTTGTGAATACGCAGGCCACAAGAAGTAATTAGGTGGGGTTTTTTTTTTTTTATATCACTTTTACTCAGGACATCCTAGCTGGCAACAAAGGATTCCATTCATTATGCTAAGCTAAGCTAGCGCCAACCCTGTCAAACTAAAACAATGCATGCACTGAGACAAAAATTTATTTGCCCACTTATCTAAATGTAGGAAAGAAGGTGAATAAGCCCTATTTCAAAAAACGGTGGAGTGTTCCTTTAAAATAAGAGGGAATGGGAGTGTTAACAGATAGCTTTCTCCAGGTGTTATAGACCTCCTTGTGTATCGCTAATGATACACTGTAAAACACTGTTACTCTAATAACAGCACGGAGGTTTTGTCTTTTGTCATTAACATTGAAAGAGTTTGAATGCAGTGTCGTAGACATCTTGCTTCTGTATTTTAGAACCAGTGGCTGAACGACTGCCATAATAGTTTGTGCATTTGATGAGGTGATGAGCTTTCTCTTTTTCTGCGTAGTTTTCACTCAACGGGGTGTCAGCACACTAAATCACATTTTGGGCCTGGAAGATGGCAGACTGTCCTGATCAATGGTAAAACCAGAGCTGTGCCACAGTCCCAGCGGGTGGCACATTAAGGCTAGTTTGCTAAAACTGAGCCAACAAGAGAGATCATTTAAAGCTCAATTCTTGCATTTGTTATATTTTGAGACCATTCAGGTGATCCTCCATTCAACCCCTTAGCAGTTGCCCGTAATTAAATTATCTCTGTTTATGTATACTTAGTTGCTTTGCATTTGTCTTTTGTTTTTATCTCTGCCTTTCCTTTGCACTTCCTGCTGACTCTGTTTAGCTTTTTCTGTAGTTTCTGTTTTGGGCCTTCTACTGTTGTTTTTGGCAGCCTGTTTTAATTTTAGTTTTAGTCTAGTCTTGTCAAGCTGTCATTTTATAGTTTTTATAGTCAAGTTTCAGTCGACTAAAAGTCTGAGCATTTTAGTCTTATTTTAGTCAGAATTATCCATAACTATTTTCGTCTAGTTTTAGTCTACGGAAACTGATGACATTTAGTTTAGTTTTAGTCAATGAAAATTGTATTTTAGTCTCTTTTTATTAATGCAATTCTATTTAACCCAGCCAATATAGCATAAGTACCTAGTAGTGTAGACGAAACCAAAATTTTCTTTTAGCCACACCCATTTCAAACAAGGTTATCTTATTATATTATTTTTACCTTATAGACTCAAGAATACATTCATTCCAGACACGGAAGACGCTCTGATTTGAATTTACAACATATTTATTTTACAGTTTTTTCCAAATGCTGTTTCTTCTTTTTCTCCCTTTTTCTTCCAAAGATGAAGAGTGGTCCTTTATGGAGCTTGACATCCCCGGGTCTCTATGAATGTTTTTGTTGGGCAGGATTCAAAAGGTTATACTATTGTTTCACAGTTAAAAAAAAAAAAGGTAAAAAAAAGCCAGGTTTGGAAATAAGGGTGAATAAATGATTGGATTTTTTGTTTTGGGATTAACTATATCTTTAAACTGAAGAGTGTGTGAAACATGGTTTATCACTTTAAGCCAGGCATTTTTTTTTCCCAAGTCTGAGTGCATAACAAGGGTAAATGGAGCTGTGTGTCCATCTCTCTGTCACCCTGGTCTTTTTCCTGGAACATGGAGTCAAACCCATGAACTCTGTTAATTTGCCTTGAGGATGTGCTTAGACCTTTCCTATCAGACTCAAACAAGCAGAATCACAGGCATGTTGCATGTCTCAGTTTGTTTTCCAGTGTTGTTTTTTGTGGATTCTTGTCCGCTTACTGTGACTGGCTTTTCTATATTCAAAAGCGAGAATAAAACATGAAGTTGGTCCTCTAATAAGTCTTAGGCTAGTAATGTCTTCTAAGACCCTTTCAGCCTTGATGGCAGCCAAAATTGCCCAACAATTGCCTCATGACTCATCACAATAAGGATGAGAAGAAAATTGAACAAAACAAGTACATCAGAAAAAGAAAAGAAAAAACATTGTCTGCAGTCATAAAGTAATACAAAATGAATAAAGGCAGAAGTATCAGCGTTAAGAGCATCATAGTGACATTGTACATTTGTGTTTCAGCCAGTAAACAAAAATAAAAAACCTCACTGGAAAGCTTCTAAGAAGAGTTTTCCAAGGACAACATGGCTTTCATCTATGATGTTTAAATATTATCCAGTGTTTGTATCAATAGCCTGTCTGGCTCATCTAGGAGTGATTGCTCAAGTTGAAGAGGTCCACTTCTTTTGAGAACATGAGGACTTTGCTTTCACAGAAAGAAGTGAGTGCTGCTAAGAGATCAGATAGCCCATACAACACTGATTTCCCAAAGCAAAAGTCAGTAAACTGATTATTTTCCTGGAATTAAATCCTTTGTTCACATAACAAGGCCACCCAGACTGAATCTCTACTTGGAAGGAGCTAATAGCCTGTTTGTTCGACTCTTGTTTTGCCTTATAATTAAGGGTTTCACACTAACTGTTTATTTCCTCATAACTGGAATGAATGGATTTAGCCCATAATAGATTTCTGATAAACAAGCTCACAGGTTGATTCATTTGACAATATGTTGTCCACACTGGTTGCTTCTTGCCTAAATTAAATATTATTTTCTATTATTAATAAAGGAAACATAGTGGCGTGTGCCATTCAGAATTTAACTGACAATTTCCAATTCATAGATTGATACTGAATTAAAGGTATATTACATTTACAGTGTATCTTTGTGATTTTCACACTGCTTTTTATTGTTATAGTTTCGGTAGTAAATGTAAATGAACAACGTTTAATTGTTCTCTGTGTTACCTGGACCAAGAAATTCAGGTTCATTTGTCAGCAAAAGTTCGCCAGATTACTCATTTTCTTTTTTTTAAAAAACCTACAGATTATACTTTTTTGTATCGCCGCCCATGGACAGTTGGATCAACAGAGGGTTATTAACAAAACAGTTAATGTGAGTAGGTTTATTACTAAGAAATTGTATCGTACTTTGTCTCCTCTTTAAACAGAATTATGGTAAAAATGGAAAACTTTGGCAACAGCTTTCTTACCTGTACACGACAGGTGGGGGTTGGGCTTTCGGTTTTCCCCTCTGTTTGGCCTAAAACACTGTTCGTGATCATCTAGTTTGAAATGTTGAGTACAAACACCGAGTTTTTTCTAAATTTTCCGTTGTAGCATTCTCTCCATATTTACGATTCTTTGCAGCATTTATCCAATGCCTACAACGTGTTAGTTAGATCCTTCACTGGAAACCGAAAGTAACTCGCCCCTGCTGCTTAACGTTTACTCTTTGATTTGAAATGGTCAACACCATTAAGACTACAAGTTTGCTAAGAAGTGTTTCCTATTAATTAAAGCAAGTTGGTTTTTGACTCTGGTAAGCGTATCCATAGCAGACTGATGGGAGTATCCTTGGATGGCAACATGCCCAGTGCATTATGGGTGTCGAAGTTTTCCGACCTATTTGGCAAAAGGGAAGACAACAGCTTTGTTTACTCTAGTCATGTAGCACCGATTTAAACTTTTTTCGCCTTTTTGCTGTATAGGCAGCCAAGCTTTATTGAAAAGCCCATTTTGCCAGCAGTGAAGTATCCCTTTAAGGAAGTAGAGTAAAATTGAAATGAAATTCAGTGAAAAACATTCAGCTACTACAATAGATATTAAGTATGAATTTCCATAAACTGTTCTAATAATCAGATTCAGTGATCACTAGTACTATTTACGATACAGTGATTATTACTACTATTATTCTTCTTAATAATAATAATAATAATAATAATAATGACATATAGAAATTGTATTATTAGTATCATCATTATTCTTATTATGAGCTATATACATTTTAATTGATATCATATACTTTTCATTATTTTAATTGAACTTACTTTAATTTTAATGTATACAATCAATATGTTTAAAGTTAGCTAAAAACAAGAAGATTTTTTGGTGCTTGACAATTTGTGATGTTGTTGAGCAAAACAAAAATCTTTTCTGACTGCTCGCTTAATTGTTTTGATAGTATTGAACTATGTCAGTTGAGAAATGTCTAATTATCATAAATCATAAAGTAAAGATCTGTCAGACTAATGAAGTCCCTGCGTTCTGCATTTGATTCTGTGTCTTTTACGAGCTTCGTACAGCGTAACAATGGGCTGTCTATCCCTATACATGTAAAATGAGACTGCGGCCTGTCTCTCATGATATGATGAGCCTCCACGTTTATGTGTCACGAGATACCATATTTCCTGCTGTCTGTCGTGTTTGAACATCAATAGAGAGAAAGGAATGGAATGAAGGAAAATTGAATTGACAGAGATGGGGAGAGATTGGGATGAAGAGCAGAATGGAAATGGGTAGGGATCACCTTGAGTTTGAAATATTCGAGTTGAAATCTCCCCTGTCTGCCATGCTCGCTCATATATTTCTGCTGTTATTGGTGAAGGTGTAATAGATAGTGGGAACTTGTTATCAAATATTAAATATGTTATCGGGCCTGCCAGGACTGCCAAAAAGAATCTAGCTTCAGCCCATCCGCACATTTCTGTCTGTATATCGTATGTCTCTCTCTCTCTCTCTCTCTCTCTCTCTCTCTCTCTCTCTCTCTCTCTCTCTCTCTCTCTCTCTCTCTCTCTCTCTCTCTCTCTCTCTCTCTCTCTCTCTCTCTCTCTCTCTCCCTCCCTCCCTTGAATTCACATCACATCAACAAATCTGTGTCTGTGTATTTGTCTCTCCGCCAGGTTGAACAACAAAGCTGAAGCCACGTAAGACTAATTGAACCTGACACATTCTTAAGAAAATGCACAAGAGTGTAAATAATACAAATTGATGGTGGGTAGAAGAAATGTAAGACATAAGAGGACATTAGGTCAGATCCATTAATAATAATAATAATGTAGATGAATAAAATGCATTCCACCAGGATGGATTCATTGCATGAGCAGACAAGGTATAATGCATGCTTTCGAGTTTCATTATTTTAATATTTTCTTGTTTTAATCTGTTGACTGAAAACATGCCAAATTAAGGGAGTCTATAATACCTGGAGAAAGATATTTGTTTGTTTTATCATCTTTGCTCTTAATACAGTCATACACAGCTATTTTTATAAAAGGCCGTCAGTGGAGAAAGATTCTGTCTGGATCCAGATGTTATAGTTACAACATCTGCCAGTATAGGGGCTAATTGGTTCAAGCTAATCAGCCAAACCTTGACCCGTTGGTAAGGACTGGATCATTCTGAGGAGAACATGTCCTTGTTAGAGAGCCTGGTTTGTTTGTGTCTGTCCTCCTTGATTGCGGTCCTTCACGTCTATCTTTTCTCTTACTCTCTCTCGTTCTCTCTGAGCTCCTCTTGTTCCTTCCCTCATCAACCCCAACATTTTACTATGTGCATTTTAACCTTTTCAACTGGTGCGTCAGCGTCTAGCTGTTTAAAATATGTTTTAAAAGCTTAGAATGTGAATTTTAGAATGAAATATAGGCTATCTGACGTAACAAATTGTAACTACTGCAGTTTCAAGTCTGTTTCATAATTTATGTAATAAGATCATAGTAATCTTAATAGGAATTGGTCGTTGTAATGGATAGTCATGCCATACTGTTGGAAAGCTCTCATGTTAGTATAGACGTTTGCTCTTATGAGCACATATGTGTTACTATAAATAAATAAATGATCAGTTACAATTATTGATTGTTATTCCACTGTTGGGAACAATGTACTAGAATGTAATTATTGTAAATGCTTTCTATTACTTAGATTCAAACACTTTTCAACCAGATTTGTTATTTGTTCTTTAATAATAATAATAATAATGTTCTATAGAAATTGGGTCACACTTTAGATTAGGGTCCAATTCTCACTATTAACTAACTAAACTATGACTTTTACCTCAATAAACTCCTAATTACTGCTTATTAATAGTTAGTAAGGCATTGGGTAGGATTAAGGAATATAATATGATCATTAATGAGCATTAATATGTGCTTATAAGTACTAATAATCAGCCAATATCCTAATCATATGCATGCAACTAGTAATAGCGAGAATTGGACCCTAAACTAAAGTGTTACCAGAAATTGTATTAACGTTTAATATATAGAATATACATTTAATCAAATTAACTTTCATTTTATGTATAAAAATCGGTTAAAATTTTGATGGCATTATTGTAAAGTTATCTATAAACAAGATTTTTTTGTGTGTGCTTGACTATTAAACAAACAAAAAAATCTATTCTGACAGCTTGGTTAATTCTTTTGAAAGGCACTGTCAGTTGAGAAATCTACATATTAGAGAATAAATGGGCATAATTAGTCATAATTATTTATTCATTATTCTTTTCATAATGATATCATTAAAAGTAGTGGTCATCATTTAAGAATACAATTTTTTGGGGGCACTGTAAACACAAAAAAGCTCAATCAAATGAGAAATATATATATAAAAAAAATTTGATTATACTTCTATCTTTGTATCTGTCATGTGTAGTCTGTTTTGGTTTTGTTTTCTGTGTTCTGTTCCTGTTTTGCCTGCATTTGTTCCTTTTGCTATAGTTTGTCTCAATGGTTTTTAACTGAGTTCTCATGTGCTGCTAGTTGTGTTAAATATCCCTGTATTTAACACTAGAAGTGCCAGAATTCCATAACTACTAGAACTGCCGCAAGCGGTCATTTTGACCGCTAGATTCCAAACTCTGTATCTTTAATGATACATACCCAATTGAGAGATGAATGCATTTATTGTATTAGGATATATTTTAAAAACAAAACAACACCAAACTGTACATTTAAACAAGTTTAATTATACATTTATAAATAATATCTGTAGATGTCCTGAACAAAATAACGGAGTAGCCTATGTTTTCATGTTTCCACTGTTCGATCGCGGCCGCGGCCGCGCCCGCCGACACACACACACACACACACACACCATATTACAGCATTGCAGTCTTGACATTGCAGCCTGTTCATTATAGCCATAATAAAATAGTCAACCTAACATACAAATTCCACTGCTCTGTTTATATAGTCAGTATAGCCTCGTACAATTCGTACCATTTTGCACGTGTGAAGAGGATGATTTTTTCCGTCGATATTGGAACGTGAGTGAAGTACAAAGCCTATAATAAAGTAGTTTAGTTTAAAATAGTTTACCATCCAAATACATCGCAAATGTTGAAACATTTTGATTCTAATTAGAGAATTACGTACGTGAGCCTAACGCCGCTTACTTTCACTTTCGCTTATAAAGTATTTCATTTTGGCTTGTTTATAGTTATTTTTTCATTCTTGTTCTGTTCTGAATATCATTACATTTAAATTATTTGTTGTTGAATATGTTTTGTGTATTTTTACCACATTTTATTGTTGTGTATATTGGTATAGCCTATAATAATACCACGAAATTCAGTGCGGTCAATATGACCGTCTATGGCCGAAATAGGTAAATATGTTCATTAGTTTTTTTGCCTTATGTGCAATTTATATGAAAAACATTTTAAATGAAAATACAGACACTTTTAGGAAAAGTCAGGTACCGGCAGGATTTTATTAATTTTTTCAACAAAGTTATTGCAGATATAAAATTCAAAACGGTCAAAATGACCGCCATGGCACTTCTAGTGTTAAGTTCTGAGTTTCCTTTGTTCTAATGTCCGGTATCATCAATGCATGTTATTGTCTTTTCCTTATCTCCTGTGATCTCCTGAGTTTGCCGTTGTGGATTTATTGATTAAAGACTGTTTTCTTCGTTGTGCGCTTCATTAATCGGATACATGGCAATCTTTCTACCTTGAAAACCACACATATGCCTCTTTTGATCTGATCCATTGCTGTCACTAGTCTTGCTTGTAGAAGGACTATAGAGATGATAGTCTCCTTAGCAGAGTAAGAAAATATAGGGTTCAACTCAGCCATGCATTGCCATACCCAGAAAGAGTCTTTTTTATATTCATCATAAATCAAAGAGATTTGTTCCGTGAATAGTCTGCGTGAGGGAAGTGTAGCCACTGATTAGAATAAATGTGATGCGAGTAGAGGATTTTAATAGCATAAGAATGCCTTAGAAAAAAAAAGTGTGATTTTGGTCTTTTGTTTCGGAGCGCTGATGGCATGTCAGCAGAAGCACACCCGTGGAATAGTGAGGGAAATTCCAAAACACATTTCAGAGTAATCTCCCGTTGCATCATCCTGCAAGTCTGTTGTCAGTTTATTGTGGTTATATAGCAGTCCTTTCCAACAGGAGATTAAAGTTGTGTTACAGAGCCTGAGCCAGCGCTGGCTGCATATTCTGCCGTCTGGAGTCACTTTCCTCCCCTCTTCCCGCAAAGCACGTAGTGTTTTTCAGATCCCAATCAGAGACTTCACATCCATCTTCACGTGTGTCGGCGCCGTTTGAGGTCAAGGATAGGTCGGGAGCATGAAATCATGCTGTTCCGTGATGAAATAAGAGGCTTCTGACAGCCTGGAATGTTCTGCTGACCAGGTAATGGGGAAGTTGAACATGAAATGAAGCGCCGCCATGACAGTTCTGAGAGATACTGCTGTCAACTAGTGCTACGGCTGCAAAACATACATATCCCATTTCACTGATAGCAACGCTCCTGGATAATTCTACCCATTTTTTAAGAATTTTTTGATGACAGGTTTCTTCAACTTTAGACATGTTTACATTAGCGTTTAAAAGTTCACGCCTGAAGGTATTGCTTTAAAAAAAAGAAAGAAAAAAATACTATGTTTAGTAACCAAGCAAAAATCACAGTTGTGTATGAACGTTGTGTTATTATCGTTAACTAAAGCTATTAAAAACATTTAGAAGCTGAAATAGAATAAAATATAAATATTCGGATCAAAAACTTCTTTTGTTATATAAAGATCACATTTAAACTGTTTTGAAAACTTTTTCGTGTCTTTGTCATTTATTTTCACTACATTTAATCTTTTATGTATTGATTATATAGTTTTATCCCTTGCCTAGAACCAGACTTTCAATTTGTATTATGAAATGCATCATAAATTAACTAACAGTTTCAATATTTTGAGAAAATGATTCATATATTTCTAACATCTGACTGTGTCATTTTCACCACTACAAACACATTTTTTTCCCCTAGTAAACAGTAAACACTTAATATCACAGATTAGCAGATTTTTTTATTTATTATGCATCATTCATTACCAATTAATCTTGTGATTTTGTCACAATATGCAAAAAGTGTGAAGGTAGTATTTAATCGTATTAAAAATAGTCTACATGCTAAATGTGATATCAGCCTCAGCAGGACAAAGCAGTCGGACAATTTATTATTTATTTTTTCACATTTTTCATTTCAACCTCATTTATTTCCATCACATAATATCATTAACCACAATTCATAATTTGAGATGACTTTCAGTGTGAAAAGTGTTTAAGACAGTAAGAAGATAAACAAACACTCTTTTATGACTGAAAACCAGTGTTATTTTAGTTTATAATAGTTTTATAAATATTTTGAAATAGTTTTTATTTTTATATTTTATGCTTTCATGTTAACTTCAGTTTATTTTTAGTAATTTTATTATTTAGCTTATTTTTTTATTTATTATATAATTTGATGTGCTTTTTATGTCATTTTATTAGTTTAAAAATATATATTTTATTTTTATTTTTCAGTTTAGTTTGTTTTTATTAATTCCCTTTTAATCATTTTAGTGCTTCAACTTACAATAAAATTATTTCAGGTTATTGCCAAGGCAACATTTCTCATTTTCGTTTGGTTTGTTTTTCAAAGAATATTTTATTCTATTTCAGCTTCTAAATGTTTTTAATAGTTTTAGTTAACGATAATAACACAACGTTTCATTCGCAACTGTGATTTTTGCTTGTTTACTACGCCGTAAACAAACAAAGTATTTATTTTCCTTTTTTTTCTTTTTTTGAAGCAATACCTTCAGGCGTGGGCAGCAAAGCAGAGTACTGTTGGAAGAGCAAACATAGCCTCTGCGCTCTCGATGTGTAATAACATCTCATCACTGTCGTCCGCACAATATTGATTTGATTTCATTACACTGGAGCGTCCGTCCTTTGCTCACAGCCTTTGGCGAGTGTGAAGCGTCTCTCCCGATCCCCGGGGACTCGTGCCCCTTGCGCTCACATTATGAGCCGATGCATCTGTGTGTGTGCGCTCAGCATACCGAGTGAGAGCCATGTGTCACAGTGAACGCAGGCCTCCTGATGAAGCCATTATTTCCTCTATAGGCCTCAGGGGCGCTTTAGTGAAGCTGGCATCCATTTTCTCTCTCTTTCTCATTCTCTTTACTTGCTTTGGCATCCTTTTTTTCGTTTTCTGTTCTCAACGACTGTCAAAACTTGTGCAGAAAGAAAACTCAAGAAAAAGATGCGAAATGCCAAAAAGATGAATAATGTTCTTTTCAGTGTAGTTGACAGACTCGTCCTTGTTTTCTCTCATTATTTCTTAATTGTTTCATTAATGTAAGATTAATGAAGCACACTGCAAATGTAAGACAATAAGTAAAATATAGCGCAGACAGCCCATTAAAACACTTTTTGTGAGTTTGATTGAAACTATTATGATGGGTTTTAATAGATACCAGTTTGTGTTGATTAATATACAGTACAAGGCTTATGTTTATTTATGTGTTTGCACTGTATAACACTGCATATTTAATCGTATTTAATATCCAGCCTTAAAACAAGACTAATTTACTTAAGCAAAATTGTGTAAGATAATAAGATTTGATTTTATTGGACTTGATTGAATAAGACTTGATTTCAGAAAATAAATCATGAATTAAGTGTATTTTCCCCAAGATGATTTACTGCAATCATTGTAATTTCATTACTTCAAATGTTGAAACTACTCTGAGGTCATGTTTTCCTCTTTTTGTGTTTTCAGATATTGCTAGAGGCGACTGTGGACCGTAGAGGCTACATTGCAGTTGATGACATACTCCTATTGAACTACCCCTGTTGTGAGTAACACACAACTGTCATTATAGTGTGAGTGTATATGTGTTTGTTTAAGCAGCATGAAAATGTGAAGGACTTTACAAATGTCCTTTAGTGTAATATTGTTATCTGTCTATGCTATTTTGAGCCAATTTGCTGGAGCAAAAAACAAAACAAAAAACAAATTTACAGGATTATGTTCAGTATTACCATATAAAGCCGCGTTTCCACCGAAATTACCCGGAACAATTTGTACCAGGAACTTTTTTCCCAGGAACTTTTTTTGCCCCAGACCGGTTGCTTTCTGCGTTTACACCGCGGTCTAAAGTACCGGGAAGGTAAACTGCTCGCAACTGCTC
Source organism: Leuciscus leuciscus (assembly GCF_965113295.1). Lineage (NCBI taxonomy): Eukaryota > Metazoa > Chordata > Actinopteri > Cypriniformes > Leuciscidae > Leuciscus > Leuciscus leuciscus. The sequence continues at coordinate 9,953,537 of NC_138744.1, forward strand.
CTCCCAGTCTGCGACGGACAGTAATCAGTTTTGAGCGCCACATTTATAATAAGTATGGAGGAGATTCAAACTGTGCTGCAGTTATGTATTGGTTTACTAACGAGGTAATTAACAAAACAAAAATAGACGAGCACTGATACTAAAGCGTGTTCAGAAAGCTCGTATGCGTATAAAATTAGACAACGTATGTTATCAGTTATTGTGAGATGCCTGGGACGAACGCGCAAAAATTTCCTCTTTCGCAAATACGCTTAAAAAAAAGCCTGAACCCCGTCTATCAATCATAAATAGTGACAGTCTTGTAAATAGTTGTTTGTTACTAACCTCAAAGTGCTATTTCAATCCTGTTATAGTAAATTTGTAACATGGTTTGGAGTGCCTTGCAATAGATGAAAATGTGTAAACATAATGACTTAATAATAAAAGCTGTGGCAGAAAAGAGACGAGCACTGATAAAGCGTGTTCAGTAGCTCGTAATGCTAACGTTAGATATAACATTTGTATGTTATCAGCTATTGCGGACATTGACCGTGAGATGGCTGAGACGAACGCGTAGAAAGTTTCCTCTTCCACAAATACCCTTAATAAAGCCTGAAACTCGTCGCCAGTCCACCAGTTTTTTTTATTAAATTCCATATTTGCAGACAGACAACTCTTACTGCATGAAGCCACGACACGAACCGCAATAGACTTTTTAAAAAGGGAGGTTAAAAATAAATAAAATGCGGCGTGGAATCATCCAACCAAAATGCGGCGTGAACACAACCAATCAGCTTGTGCAGCGCACAAGTCCCACCCCTGAAAGTTCCTGAACTTTGAAAAAGTACTACCTCATGAGGGGGAAATATTTACCCGGAACTTCATTTAGACCCTGGTTCCTGCGGTGTAAACACATCGAGTACCAGCCCAAAGTTCCTAGTTCCTGGGGAAAGTTCCTGCGGTGGAAACGCGGCTTAACATTGTGTTTATACTAATGAAAAGCTGATGTTTGGCCATTGTTGCAATTGACTAAAACAATTAGCTGATTAATAGAAATTACATCATTTGCTAAATGTACTTCTCAATGGTTGAGCAATTAGATAAATAGATAATAATTATGATTGTCAAATGTTAATAGATAGATTTCTTAAATTATAAAGTCTGATATACTATTTATGTAACACTTTCCCTGCTGGCATTTTTTTGTTGTTGTTACGTTTCCAGTCAGTGGCAGCATTTTTGATTATTTTTACAAAACTTTCAGGGCACCCATAATATTTTATGTTATGAATATCTTAACATAGAATATGTCAAAAAAAATAGAGCATCTGCTTTATCAAAAATAAAATAATAATAATAAAAAAAGATTAACACTTCATTTAAACGTTTCATTAAAAAAAATCGTGTTTTAGTCAAAGACTGCATCCGGATCGGATTCAGAAGAACAATGATCAAAACATAGATGGAGTAGATCGAGTCCATCAACACCCTCAAAGCTTCACAGTCCTATACCTCTTCCTGGGTTCGACATTTCATATGGTAACGTTAGGCAGTTTTGATTTATATACTGTTATATGTTTTATAATTTAGTTATTTTATATATGTGCATATAAAGCAATGTTTCTGTTGCTTGTTTCTGCTGCTTTTTCGCCTGTGTTTTGATCTGGAGATTCTGTACTCTTTCAGAAGATGCGTAATAGTGCCGCCTACCGTATAACAGTGAAAACATGGATAGCCTGAAAATTCTGTCAGTGGCGGGGAAATGTTGTGTCATAAATGATGGAAAATTCCGTCGATGGTGGGGAAAAGAGTTACCGTATTTTCCGGACTATAAGTCGCACTTTTTTTCATAGTTTGGCTGGTCCTGCGACTTATATTCAGATGCGACTTATATATCAAAATTAATTCAGACTGAGATGAACCAAGAGAAAACATTATCATCTACAGCCGCGAGAGGGCGCTCTAGTTGGCGGAGTTGTTCAAAAGCGACACCAAGGATGAAGAAAATGATGTGGAATGAGATCGCGGGAGCTTGGTGAACTTGTTTACTGGTAACTTGCTTGTTGGACTCGCTGGCTTATGTTAATTTAGCCTATTCAGCCTCCCAGGTATATGTTCTTTATGCTATTGTGTAGCTGAATAACTGTTAATGTGTTGCGTTAACATACCGGACACCTATTCAGCCTGTTGTTCTGTGTAGTTGAATAACTTGCCTTTCCAGATTAAATGTCTGTTCTTGGTCTTGGATTTGGTGAAATAAATTTCTAAATAAATGCGACTTATAGTCCAGTGCGACTTATATATGTTTTTTTCCTCTTCATGATGCATTTTTTGACTGATGCGACTTATACTCCGGAGCGACTTATAGTCCGGAAAATACGGTAATTATAATAAATTATATCGTTTAAGGTATATTTCCAGCATGCACTGTAGAAATTAACTAGCCTGACGTCGTCATACTCAGATTCTAGTCAGAATGTGAGTCTGATACTGCTCCATTGAGCTTTGATTATGGGGTGTGTTTCAACCGAACCAGGAAGGAAAATGCCTCTGCACTCAATTGGATAGACCTATAACCAATCAGAGCAACGGAGTAAGTGAGAAAAAAGAGAAAAGAGAAAAAAAATTTTTTCATTCATGTTCCCGATCGACAAATGTCTTGATTGTGGTTCTCTGTTCCTCTTTTAAAATCAATGCGCTGTCGATATCTTCTATAACAGACGCGATGGCGGAATCTACACATAATGTTTTATAAACAAAGTTCGAGAGGAGCACGTTCAAATAATCAATCCAATCAACTTGTCATCAAACAATGACCGTCTGGTCTACACTATCAGCATGAGAGGAAGCATATATTTATTCACTTTGTCAACTCACCTAACATTCCTTGACAGTTTTCAGCATCCCTCCACTCACTCTCGGCCTGTTCTTCCACAGCCTGGAATACAGGGGGAGCACTTTGGGTTCGGGCCGAATACCGAGCCCGGAGCCTCTCCTCAAACAGCACGCCAAATATGCAGTTATTCTATCTGACTTATTTGTAAGTGTGAACTCGTGAAATAACAATTCTCCAGCGGCAGTCATCTGTGTTGTAAACGAATTCAACCCAAACGTTCATTGGTGACGTGGATGATTACGTTACGTTGCTCATCTGTCCATCATCGTATAAAGCCCGCACTGACAATTTGATTGGTCCGAACAATTTTTGTTCGGGCATAATAGCTCCTCAACGGAACGAGTCCAGACCGAACGTCCTGACCTAAAAAATGTGTGGGCGGGGCTAAGTTCGGCTGGCATCCAGGCTAGAAATTAACATCAGCCATTGACAAAATTCAGATGGTTCAATCACTGTTTTATATGAACTTTTCTAACATGAAACATGACGCTGTGAGATTTGCATTGCTCTCATATACAGTACAACTTTCTCAAGTACATCTTCCTATGCAGGACCAGTTCCACACAGATCTTCCTGGTGGATATGCAAGCACACATAATTTGGATATCAAAGTCACTTTTGTACCCAAATTAACCTTTCATCCTTGTTTCAGTACAGCTTTTAGCTCAGCAGGATACAGATACATGGTTTCTTTGAAGATGAAAAGATCTAGTTTCCATCTTGTGTGAGAAGTCTGAGGAACAAGTTTCTTTATGTAGACCATGTCACACTTTCCCAACTCCAACATCACAAACACAGCTTTTACGGGTGCTTGCGATGGCATGTTTCAACAAGTAAAAGTAGGCTACTTTCAATAAAAGGTCCAACATATTAGGAACACTTTTAGCTGTATTGCTATATGTCATGAGTAAGCAATCGTGGAGACTAACACTATGTAGAGTGAATGCAAGCGGCTTGCTTTTAATTAGCCCATTCAACGTATGTGCACTGGGCAATTTTTTTTTACACATTTTGTTTTAGGCTGAGTAAACACTATAGACTGGCCCTGGCATTTGTCTTTCTGAGCGGGTGCATGATGATGCTGTATGGTATTGAAGAATCCTTTGTAGCGCATAGCATCTGCATCACAATGCCCCGTTAACTTTGACGTGTTTATGGCCCGTTTAATCTTTGAAGGTCTAAATGCAGTACATTTTGGCTTGCAATTCTGTAACCAAAGCTGGTTCCACAGCGACTAAAAACACTCTGGCTCCGCCTGCTACAGTAGCCACGCCCCAAACTCTCACTATTGGCTGAGCTGGAAAGAGCTTGACGGATCTGAGCCGATCTTAATATTTTGATGATGCTCAATGTTTGGGAGAGATAAACCCATGAATGGCAAACTAATAGTAGTAAATGAACAATAAAGTGGGTTAAGATAATGCATTTTAACATAAATCTTATATACTTCAACTTTAATCAAGTCTCCATTTGCACTCTGGGAGTAGCAACTGAGGTATATCAGCAATCTCAGTTATTTGTATGCGGGTGCTACTATTTAACATTTACTATTCAGTGCATTCATCTGTATGCTGCATATGTACTGCATTCGTTAGTGGGAAGCTGAACCCTGCTGGTTGCCGGCATTCTGAGATAGCCTGGTAGCTGCCGGACATAGTAGAAAACAAACAGATCAGAGTAGGGAGGAGATGTTGCTAGGGCATGTGTGATGTGTTCGGCCCTCCAGTGCAGTGAAGACTCTGTGTGTACGGAGCTGTGATTTATTTTATTGTCGAGGGGGAAAGTAGAAATCCTTTAAACATCCTTAATCCAGCAGAGCTAGATATTTGTTTTTGTATGCTGACTGTAGGCTGGAAGTTAAAGTTCTAATGGTAGTATTAAAGACTGGTATTGTTTATTAAATCTTTTTATGTATGACTTACTGGCTGTCTAAATGACTAATTTTGGTAATTGGTGTCAGATAAAGACTTTAATGGACAAGCTATTTGTGCAAATTCTTTGACCTACAGTCTAGTTTAACAAGGTGCTAAAGGTGGTGTGAGTATTTACATTAAGTCATTGTCATTTTTTCCCCGTCTTTTTAGACTTGTATATAATTATATTTTTACAATACAATAATTTACAATACAGATTGCTTCAAAGCAGCTTTACAGTGATAACAGGAAAATAATGCAATAAAGTATGTTTCGGCTGTACTGCAGATCTAGAAGAAAATACTTTTTTGTTGTATAAAAGTTAATTAATTTAGTTCATTTATCTATACAGCCGCTCTAGAGAAAACAGTGATGTCATCGTCCAGCTCACTTCAGTTCTCATACAATGGTGTTAATGCAGATTAATATGGTTGAATATTAAGTGTCCCCAACTAAGCAAGCCAAAAGCCAAAGGTGACGGTGGCAAGGAACTAAAACTCAATCAGCTGACAGAATGGAGAGAAAACCTTGGGAGAAGCCAGGCTGAGTCGGGGGGCCAGTTCTCCTCTAGCCAATAAATTAACCGTGTATGATTATAGCATGATTTTATTCAGCAAGGACACATTCATTTGTTCAAAACTAGATATATTGGGCAGTCCCAGTAAAGTACATCAGATTGCTGTACATCTAGAATCAACCTGTAAGTTCAGAAATTGCTCATTTCTCATGCATATTGCGTTTTAGGCCATTTTGTGCCTACTTTGCATAATTCCTTTAGTGAATCGGGTGCTAGAACAATGCAGACTGCTTGTGCAAATAATAAATGATGCAGCGGGTGCGATTCATTCTTCGTGAATCCTGCCTAATCTGACTGGCTTTTATTAAAACAAGCTGCTTTATACGATAACAACATGTCTGTATATTTATTTCAGAGATGCAAGCCTTTTCTAAGGCCGATTCAATAGGCTCCGACAGCGCAATTATCAACTGTAATAGTTTCTGATGTGCTGAAATGTGTTTTAGTGACCAGCCGATAGGGATAGGTGGCACACCGCAGAGATGCGGTCTTCGCTCTAAGTTAACAATCCCTTTCACAAGCCCTGAGGGACACCTTAATGCTTTTAAGGCTTCATAAAACTGTAGTGATCTTTATACATATTTAAACAGAGAAAACTGACAAAGTACTATTAGATGGTAATAAAGTGGAATTCCAAACAAGCAAATCAACAGATGCTGTGGTCATGACAGCTCATCTCTGCTGAGTCTCCTAACACCCTCTTCCTTCGCTCCCCTCCCCACTTCCTGCAGGCGGCAGATGGCATCATCTAAGCCCCACTGTGCACATTAAATAATTAAAACTCTCATCAGGACCTGGACACACATTGTCGTGAGTGGCATTGCGCCAGACTGCGGAAATCACCGTTTGGCAAGACAAGTCAAAAAGGAAAGGCAGGCAAAAGAGTACAACGAGCGAGAAAGAGAGAAGATTTCTTTCTGATTCCTTCTGTTCTTTTGTATTCTCTATGCATCATAACCTTAGTGTTGTGGCAACTGCAATATCTATTAATCAAAGTCTTCAGGATGAGCATATTTAATAATCTAGCTGACAGATTTCCAGTCCCTTTTCATATTTCCTTGCCTTGTGATTCATGTTGACTCATAAAAACATGAATTGAGCATCACACAGTGGAATCCACACCGAACGCCTGGCCACCCGTCGACTACAAACAATGTAGCTTGGGCCTCCGCCTGGTTTTACAAATCAGATAAACAATATACGCTCAGAGTGGAACAGCATTCTGTTATATCAGACCTCACAGCCTATTTATCTGCTTTGATTGACAGTTTTCAGATGTGTGCAGTGCGGGTAGGCGGTTTACAGTGATTTTATATACATCCTTAAGAATACGTTTTTAGAACTCCAACACAAGCCTGCAAATCTAACCAAGACAGCCTTCTTATGAAACCTACAGTATGGGAGAATTTTTTTTTTTTTTTTTTATGCAACCATTACTGTACCAATAAGGAAATTTGCCAAAAATTAAACAGATTCACATGAGAGATTGTAATGGAAATGAAGCAGCTTTGCAGCTCAAAAGCATTTAAACGGTTCTTCTGAAATAAATCCTTGTATTGTAGGGCAAAGTTTTACCATTGACTGCACTTTAGTTATTCTTGTAGTTGTGGCTACTGAATCAAAAGTCTCGCACATTCACAGAAAATATCTCACTTTGGCATTGTAAAATAAGGTGTATTTCGAAATCATGTACAACTTTTTTTAAAGCTGCAGTCTGTAGTTTTTCCTCTTTGTCGCCATCTCTGTTCGAAATCTGCAATTGCAGTTATTCACGGAATTATCAACTTTACGTGGGTTGAGCCTCGGCACGGCACAGCGCGGATGAATCCAGTGTTTTGAGGAGAATGTGCGGCTGTCAGTCGGTGTGGATATTGGCATTCGCAATCACAGATTGTACTATTTGGAAGTATGACCAACATAAGAATTTTCACTGGAAAATGTCATCTGAACAAGTAACATCCACTTTTGTTCTAAGGCAAAAAAAGCATTGCAGTAAATCGCACTGATTAAATCTAACGATCGCTTATCATATCACGTCAAACTGTGCAAATTATACTTTGTTCTCAGATTGTTAGTTAACAACATCAGCATTGCGTGACTACATTTAATGCCCTTCCGATATTTATCCTTGTTTTCACATGGGCCGGTTGCAGTCTCTTTTTTTCTGTAGCCACACTCCGAAGTCTAAAGTCTTTCGCGTTTTACAACGGGTGAATCTCTAGTTGTCACTGGTGATTGCCATTTGAACCTTTCTGGATCCGCCATCAAATTGAAAAGTTTAATTATATCAAGTGCTGTGAGAAAAGGCTTTAAATCTCCACCTCCAACATCCTGACACGCAACATAGCCTACTAGCCGAGACTCCTCCTATGTGTACAGATGTGACATAATGACACAAAGACATGCTTGAAATCCACCAGTACCACTGGAATTAAAAACATTATTACAAGCTTACCGTTTTGAATCGAGCTACGGCAAGCAGATCGTTTTGAACACTGGCTGGTTATGTACTTGCTCAAAAAAATATTTTGGATAATTTTTAACCCAAAAAAGTTAGCTTTTAGTAAGTCTATTTTTAATCAAACATGCATGTAGTTGAATTGGCGGGACATTAAAAGTGATTTTATCTCTTATCACCATGCAAATAGAAACAGTTCAGTAGTTCAAAATATTAAATTATACATAAACTGTACGCTGTTTAAGTAACAATCAAACTGTCAGGCGTGCAGGGCTGGCTGCGGTTCCCATAGGAGCTCTCCTCCGCTCTCAGAGACTAAACACTGTTAACTAACACATGAAGCTATTCATGTTGCCCGAGGGCCTTTTTTACATCTGACACCCATTCAAAGAACTGATGAAAACAAATCACTTATACATTTGCTACTAGAATGTGCAAACCATATTTAATAGAACCTCAGCATTTATCTGTGTTTTCCTTTTTTGCTTTTTGCTCTTGTCCACCTTCTTGTTTTAGTAGGCTCCTCAGCACTTGAATGAGTAGTGTATCCTCTGCCACCAACAGGCTCTAAAATTGGTTTCTTCATACAGTGTATTTTGTAATATAATGTGCAGACAATGAATGTAACATCTTGACTGCACCGTCTTTTCATAGGGGTGTTTTTGTGCACTTTATATAGCATATTGTAGCAATCTTGCACCTGTATTTTCTCCTGGGGATCAATAAAGTATATCTTTATTTTTATCTGTCCGATCTATTTCTTTCTTCTATTTATCCTGTTTAATCCCTGACTCTATATATTCAGTTGAAAAAAAAAAAATCTTCAAATAAATAGATATGATTTTTAAATTCAAAAGGTCATATTTCAGTTTAGTTGAACTGAGATTTCGTTTAAAGGGAAGGAAAGTACCAAGAACCATATATGCTGGAGGAAGATTATCTAGACCTTTTTATGTCATAGGATTTATCAATTGTCTCACATTCAGGCAAGGAAAATGGGTTGTTTTTAATGACATAAAAAGGTCTAGATAATCTTCCTCCAGCATATATGGTTATTGGTACTTATATGGACACAGTGTTTAACTAGCAAGTCAAACTGGAACAAATTAACATTTCTGGCCACTAAGAGATTGTTTCCCTGCATTTGAAGTCCACATGAAACAACGTTCGCAACGCATTTTGCTTCCAAAATATGACACGTTTGATGGAAGATAGAATATTTAAGTGGAGAAATGTTGGGCAGGACTTGACTGGATTGTAAACTGTGGGCGTTACGTACCAGAAATGAGCCAGTTGATTCAGGCGTGATGTTGACAATAAAGGGGCCTGATTATGTCAGCAGAAATGGAAAGTATTTTTTCTGTTTATATCAGAAACATGTATTTCAGTGTTGACTTTAAGCATGTTGTAAAGTGTGAAAGTGTGGTCAGCATCACTGTGGACTACTGTATGCACACTACCATTCAGAAGATTAGGGTTGATAAGATTCTTTTTGATAGAAATTAATACTTTTATTCAAGCAAGGATGCATTAAATTGATCAAAAGTAACAGTAAACACTTTTACATTGATACAAAAAATATTTTTGAAAAAATCATATTATCATTAAAGTGATGTTGGGTGATGTCACTTCTTGTTGACGTTTAAAGTATTGTCAAACAAAACGGAGGCTAGCTAGATCCTCCCTCCCTCCTCATCCGCGCACTAACCCCCCAAACCCCACCCCAAATCCTTCTTGTCAGTTATTGGCTGGAACAGTTTGTTATGTTTCGTGGTGCGGGTGAGCCCAGTTTGTTTTTGTTGCCATTTGTGGAGCCTGTGGTGTCTGCAGAGTAGGGGTGTGACGAGACGCTTACTCCACGAGACGAGACACGAGATTGGGTTCACGAGAACGAGACAAGACGAGATTTTTACACAATTTTTAAGAAATCCTCAATGATGAAATATATGAATGGAAAATAGTCTTTTATTCAACTTAAAATCACAAAATGCTAAAAATGTAGGTGCATTTTGAAATCAACTTGTAATGAATGTTATTTTACTTATATTTTAATTAATTCTATGCAGTAAAGGACATGCAAACACTGCAAAATGTTTTGCTATAAACTCTACCGTCTGGCTTCTCCCCTGTACGATTTCACATGAGAAATCTAACTCCTTTCCACAAATCGAACATAAAAAAATAAAACAGTATAAATAAAATAAATATAAATAACTGAAATAACACTTTAAATGCAAACAGTAAGTGTGTATCCATAATCAAAGTACTGCTCTCTCAAAACTACAAGTTCAAACAGAAACAAATTTTTTCTTCAAGCATGAAAAAGAGATAAATTAACTACACAGAACAGCCTAAGATTATGGTCATGGTCTTTTTCAAGAATATAAGCATGTCGATGATTTCTGGCAGCAGTTGAGACCTTTGGGCAGGGCTGCACGATATGAGGAAAAGCTGCGATGTGCGATAACATTGTTTAATATTGCGATGTCGATATGACTTGTGATATGTGAATGTTAGCTATACTGTTCCCATGTCTTAGTGCTTTAATAGGTTATTTGCGTGATAGGTCAAATGTTTATTACCTGCCTGGTTCAGATTACACTATTTTAACACGATTTTGGCACGATCCGTTTCGTGGATATTCGGACAACGGGCGTCGGGACGCAAGATTCGATCGTTTCATTTCGTATAGTGTGTCATAGTGGGCGATAACCTACGCGTCTGCGATGCTTCAGGACATCACGACAGAAAGACTAGCATGTTTAATTTTAACGGTCCTCCACGACGGGTTGAGTGCGAGCGAGAGTGTGCGTGTGCGTGTGTGTGTGTGTGTGCGCGTGAGTGAGCGAGGGACAGTGAGTGTGTGTGTGTGCGCGGAGTGTGTGTGTGATTGGCCCGGCACACAAATTATTTAAAAGTGGCAGGGGCATCTTCCATCACTGACATCACAACAACTCACGAGACAAAGTTTCACCTCGACGAGAAATCTCGTCGCGTTTTAATCTCGCGAGATCTCGTAACACGAGATCTCGTCACACCCCTACTGCAGAGACCGCATTTTTTTACAGTTTGTTCAGGGGACAGGCAGCTAGCGGATAGTGAGGAGATGTTTGCTGTATGTGGCCTAAAAAACGTGTGACATCGCTTAGAGCACCTTTAAGGCTGTATGTATTTGATCAAAAATACAGTTTAGCATCATTACTCCAGTCTTCAGTTGCACATGATTCATAATTTCTACTCGGGCTCATTTGGTGCTCAAGAAACATTATCAATGTTGAAAACAGTAATATTTGCAATACATTTTTTTCAGGAATCTTTGATGAACAGAAAATTCAAAAGAACAGCATTGAAATCTTTTGTAACATTATAAGTGTCCTTACTGTCAGACTTTTGATCAATTGAATTCATCCTTGCTGAATAAAAGTATTAATGGAAAAAAACTTCTGAATGGTAGTGAATGCTAATAATTATTATATATTTTTTTTTTCGTTACTTTGGATATTTTGTTGCTATTCTGAACCCCTTATGTCTCTGTGCTCAGATAAATCTCCTCATTTCTCTCGCTTGGGAGACGTGGAGGTCAACGCTGGACAAAACGCCACGTTCCAGTGCGTAGCAGCAGGACGTCCCTCTGAAGCAGAGAAGTTCCTGTTGGAAGTGAGTATAGATTGATTTTTATGGAGGTATTTTTAGTGAGTATAATCATGTTTTTTTTTTATTCTTCTTTTTTATGGAGATCTTTAGCAATGGAATAATCATCTAAGGCTGAGGTTGCCCTCTGTAGTGACTTACTGAAAGTCAACAAAATTTGCACCAAATGTGCTCAAAGCACCTGAGTGTTACCGTTTTAAAAGGGCAGCATTCTTAAGTTGGGCACTGTAAATATTAAGAACACTTTGGTTTAAATTGATTTTGTTCTAAAACTCCTATAGTTCCTCAGATGCGATCAGAGAGCTTTACTTGACAACCTTTCAGTTACATTTCAGATCTTTAAGAAAATTAGTTGTAAACTGTAAATCTTCGAAAGAAAAGCCATGTAGAGATCGCTCTTTCTTCGTCTGCCTTTGTTATTTAATATAATTGTTCTGAGAGTATTTTTAGGATCTAACATGGTCTTTGGAAGGAACATATCCAACTGTCCTCAGAGAGCTGAAGTTTCTGGCATCAAAAGGTGGAATTAAATGAATGATTATGTCACATCAAGGTCAAGGACAGATGCCTGTGGTTACAAGCTGTCACAGCGACACAAGATTTTGCAATAATCAATGTCCTCAAACCCTCTGAAGTGCTCATTCCTCCCCTAAACACAGCAGGAGATATATGATTCTGTCTTCACTTCCATTTTATATGGATGTTTTCTTACTTCTGTCTGTAGTTGCAGCTGCAGCCTAGTTTCTGCCTTTAATCATGGATATCGTACTCTGTAGATGCTCCCCCCCCCCCCCCCCCCCCCTTTTTTTTTGGCAGCTGTGGTCCTTACAGGCATTACAGTGTGACATTTTGGTAACCTCTATATTTTACAGTTTATAGCTGTCATTAAGTGTGTGTGAGAGAGAGAGAGTATGTGAGAGTATGTGTACTTTAATGGGAAAATATTGTTTAAAAAAAAAAAAAATTCTCTCTATAAAAGTATGCATGTAATTTACAGAGAGAGGCTATACAGTATATTTAACAAGTGTATATATTTTGTGTATATATCGTATACACAATTCATTTTTATAATTATAATAATACAATAATTTATATATTATATACCTACACACCTAACCGACCCCAAACTTTGGAACGGTGTATGAATAGTAAAATGATGTGTATTATCTTTAAAAATATAAAACATTTTACAGTATATGGTCAGGTAACTTAAGTTTTAACATTTTTTAAACTGATACCAAACGGGCATTGTTCAAATGCATCTGTAATATGTGGCACGTTGTCCCCAGCTCTCTTATAGTATGTTTTCCCTACATGTTTGCCTGTCTGGCAGTTCACTGAATGTGATTGCTAGGTTGAATAAAGACAAAGTGGCCCTCAAAGCCAGATGATTGTACGTTTGGCTTTGTTTTATGTGAACCTCAAATTTGCAGCCATTGCCCACACATTACCCTTACATTCAGGTCTGGTTTGTGTGGTCTTGAACCACATTGAAAGCCTAAACACTTTAGCAGCCCCATAATAAACACACATAGTTGTGTAGCAGCCGCTGACCTCCTTCTCGAAGTGCTTTCTGTTCGTATGAGTGCACTCTCAACGCTCATTTTGTGTCCTTGGTATTCAGAGAGGGGAAAATGCGAATGCGTTGACATCTTGGATGGGTGCTATTCACACCACTGTCTCGCTATGATTACCTGAGCCGCAGTGAAAGGTTGCTGCTATCAAGTGTGGTTTTGTGTGAGAGACGTGTCTGGTTCCTCACCAAGCTCCACGTAGCAATTCCCAGTACTAAGTTAAGTGCAAGAGTTCTTTATTTTTGGTCCTTATTTTTGGTCCTCATTATTCAGATGAATCATACTTCAGTCTCCAACTTTTAGGGCTGGTCTCTCAACATAAATTTAAGCTTTTCACTGTCATTCATCTGCATGAAATGGCGTCATTGCTGCACTTAGTATACACAAAGTACGCATGATCGCGAATTGGAAAGCGAAATTGCATTCGAAAGCGATTTCAATACCCCACATATTGATAGCGGCTCCTTGATGGCTGCATATTATATACAATATAATAACCCAACGAGACAACGCAAAAACATTAAAATATATTTTCCCCGTCCCTTTAGGGGTTCTGTAGAATGCGTCAATTCCTTTCCGGACATACGTAGTGTACATACTTGCCTTTTGGAGCTTGACAGCCTGTTGTCACTATGATATATGTGTGTACCTTAAATATAAGATGCATAATTGATAACTTCGTCAAGTAATTGGGCAAATGCAATTTTAGTCTTGTTTTGGCTGAGTATCTGAGTTTTATGACAAATGGCTTTATCTCAGAAAAGTGCATTGCTCATTCAGTGTTTATATAAGAACTTGGCAGGGTATGCTTGGTGAGTAGACTGTAGCGTGTTTTCATGTTTTTCTTCTTTTCTAGCGGCACAATGGTGAAGTGTCCTCAGGTGGTTCTGTCAAGCACTTGGGCCGCAACCGCTTCGCAGTGTCCTTTCAACTGGAGGACGTCCAGAAGCCAGAGCAGGACCTCTACCGCTGCGTCACGCAGTCCTCCAGAGGCTCCGGCGTCTCCAACTTTGCTGAACTCATCGTCAAAGGTGAAGAGCTTGTTTTCTTCCTTTCTTTTGTCCTTTGTGTCTTCGTTTTACTGCCCATAATGTGCACATCACAGGATAATGGGATTCTGGCTAAATCCATGTCATTATATTCTATTTCTATTATAGCATTGCATTCTCTCATCTTAGGCTCTTTTGTTCTGAAATTATCAGTTTTGTAAAACGTGTGTGTGTGTGTGTGTGTGTGTGTGTGTGTGTGTGTGTGTGTGTGTGTGTGTGTGTGTGTGTGTGTGTGTGTGTGTGTGGACTTTTGTTTGCAGTTGGTTTTTAGTAAAGCTTAAGGGGATAAAAATGCACACCAAAATGGTAATTCTGTCTTTAACACAAAAACATTTAAAGTCTTTACATACACAAACTCCAGCTCCAAAAAGGATAAAAAGCACCATTAAGTAGTCCATTCAAATAAAGTCATACAAATTCAATTTGAGTTGTTTAAGTTGAATCTTCACCTCCGCTGCAGCTAAATTCAAATACAGAAGGGTGCAGATTTGATATTATTGACACCCCATCTACATATTGCTATGTGAATAGGGTGCCATATTTGATTTGAGAGCTGCTTTTGATCGGTTGCAGATTTTCAATGAATCACATTTTTTAAAACATTATTATTATATATAGTCCTTTTTGGAGCTTGAAAAAAAAAAGGCATAAATGACACGAGGGGTAAATAATTATAATGATCATTTTCAACTAGGCTATCCATTTTGATCGGAATCTGTGAGATTTCATTTATTTGTATTTATAGAACAGTATCAAGGGTCTAAAGTAGTATAAAACATTTCCTGAGAATAATCACGATGATTCAGCATCGTATTTAACCAAAGCAGACCTCCTCCCTACTTGAAATTTCAACCATATAACTTGACACCTGCCCATCAGCCTACAGTGGCAGCTTTCTGTATCCACCTTTAAACCCTGGTCAGATTGATGTCCCCTAAGAAAAAGGAGAAGTCAGGAGTGGAATAAGGATAGGGATGGATGGAGCCATGTGGGTTGTTCAGCTTCCATCCTCAAGGCATACTGAGAGAGGCTATGAGACAGCACCATGCTAATCCTATTGATAGATGTAGCAGCACGGATTATGGCGAATTTAGAAATACGGCTTTACTGTATGCCACAATGTGACCTAGAAGCACAGCATTATAAAACCTTTAGGCTGTTTTTTAATGCAGTCATAACAAACCTAGAAATGAAAAATCACAGGTAATACCCTCAGAGATCCTAAAAGAGAAACTTCGAGCCATTCAATTATTTTTATTTCTCACACTGTTTATTATTTAACTCTGGTTAAGCACTTTGCTTCCTTCTTACCCAGATCACAGAATAAAACAGACTTTGCAAGGATATTTTTGAGTCCTAATGTTTTTATTTTATTTTTTTTTATTTTACTTTTTTAAGAGAAACGCCCTTGTTGTATAGATAGCACTTTCCCAGCAGATAACTTTCTAATTGGCATGTTTTTCTTGCTTGTGCTGCTAAAGCGAGTGTATAAGAGCATCTGCTAAATGCCTTAAATTAAACCAAATCACAGGATAAAATGATAAATGTTCTCTAGATCTTGTCATCAAATTCAAAACTCATTTAACATGCACTGTTTTTAGTGGTCTGACTAATCAAATGTTCAGCAAAGTGCTTAGATACAAAGCGCTTGCTCTTGTGGCACTTGTCACATTGACTCATTACAACTTCATCATTATATTTTTACCGGAGCTGTAGGCAGAATCCACTCGGGAACATCGCAGTATGAAGCATAACTTATAATGAGACCCGCTTGCATCTGTGTCTCTGTTACAGAGCTTTAAAGCCATTTCAGACTATAGCTGCATTCCCTCTGCAGCATGTTATTGGCATTGCTTCCTGATGGCTTTTACTTCGACAGGAGGTCCTATTTAAAATGCATTACTGCACCTCAGTTAAGCACGGCAGATTGGCCCCACCAGACGAGTCCATAAAGCTATAGGCCCACATTCTAGCGTGGCAGCGTTGATGCAAGCTCATTACGCTCACCTTAGATTTCCCTTTCCTTTCGCTCTGATCTTCTCCTTGTCTTTTCCAAACTGCCCTCCCACGCTTGCCCCCGCTAACGAGAGGCTAATCAGTCCTTTAATTAGCTTGATCAACTCATTTCACAACTCACTGTTCCTCAATGGGCCCATAGATTACATAGCAACAGGGCTAATGCAGAGGAGCCAGAGGGCTAATGAGAATTGTTCTCAGTCAGTCCGTAGGGTTCAGATCTGTTTTTCGCAGTAACTCTGAACTCTGGCGTTCTCGGGGTGGAATTAATAATCTGCCCTAACCAACGCTGGATAGAAGGAGAATCATAAGGAAGATAACTGGCGGCCAGTTTTTATGTCTCCTCTCATATGAAAGTGGAGTTTGAGTTGGCTTTATTCTTCTATATAATAGGAGTTCTTTATTATGCCTTTCTCTGACAGACAAGATGAGCTTTATTACTCGCTGCATCTCATATCTCTCCAAGGAGAGGCTTTCTCTGTCCCTAGCTGGATATTTGCCATCTGCAGCTGGCCCTGAGAGAGAAAGCTTGCAGACACAGCAGACCCGAAGATTAGTCATGGGAAAAGTCAGCGCTGATATCTTTTTTTTTTCATTGGACCCCTCGCTTCCATCCTTCTAAATCAATTTCTCTCACTAATTGTTCGATAACTCAAGACCCTTTGAAGCTCTAGTGATTAGTCAGGGTTTAAATATATATCCCCCCCAAAAAAAACCTTTTACCTTGCAAATCTAATAGGAGATTTTTTCCTTGTTATTCTGGCTACTGTGTATCTGCCCGCCAAGTTCCTCAGGGGGCTAGATATGAAAATTTACATTTATGCATTTGGCAGACACTTTTATCCAGAGCGACTTATATTGCATTTCAAGGTACACATTTACATTCTTATCAGTTCTTGCTTTCCTTGGGAATCGAACCCATGACCGTGGCGTTGCAAGCACCAACGCTCTACTGTTTGAGCTACCGGAAAGGTAGCTTTCAAAATCTCACATTAAATAGCATGACCTTGTATCTGACGTTCTTCCACAGTCTACAGTCTTGCACATCTGTTGGTTTACTTATAGCTCTCCCTTGAGGACCTGAAAGAACCAGCTATTGGAGGTTTAATGTGCATGGCCAGATTGGTATTTTAACCCTTGAACCTTGCATTTAAGTTGTACCATTTTGAACGGCAAATGTTATTTCATCTCATGTCAACTGCTGTCAAGATAAGCTTAAAAACTAGGTAAAATAGATTAGAGTGATTCAGGTTAGAGTACATTAAAACATTTCATATATTCCTTCTGGGGGTTGCTTGAAAAAGGCTAAAATATGAACATATTTTCTTCATTCCTTGAATAGACTTTTTCCGTAATCTTCTCTGTTTCTATCACAGTTCCCCCATCTCCCATTGCTCCACCCCAGCTGTTGAGAGCAGGCTCCACGTATTTGATCATTCAACTAAACACCAACTCCATCCTGGGCGATGGCCCTATCATCCGTCGGGAAATCGAATATCGGGCCAGCCAGGCACCCTGGTCGGAGATCCTTGGAGTTAACATGGTTACATATAAGCTATGGCACCTGGATCCAGATACGGAGTACCATATCAGTGTGCTGCTCACTCGGCCGGGTGAGGGTGGGACCGGGCCATCTGGACCACCCCTCATCAGCAGAACCAAGTGTGCAGGTGAGTGACTGGAGAACTTCACTTTCATTACAAGGTCTATTGAAAATAGATTAATTTAATGTTGGAAGACTGTGATGTGAAATGTGATGATCTCATCATTTCACTGTGATGATCTTATCATTTCAGTGTGATGATCTCATCATTTCACTGTGATGAGAAATGAATTAAAATATCTAACTCTTTCCCCTTTCTAAGCTTTCCATTTAATCTTGTTATGTATGGTAAAAAAAACAGCTCTATATATATTTCTAAACTAGTGGTCAAAACTTTGGAATAATAAAGTTTTTTTTAATGTTTTTTAAAAGAAGTCTCACGTGATCATTCACAAATCATTCTAATAGTCTTATTCGTTGCTCAAGAAACAATATTTAAAACAGGTGTTGCTCAATATTTTTGTAAAAAAAAAATGTTTAAAAAGAGTATTATTAAAACTGTTATAATTATTAAAATGACTATATTTCAAATAAATATTGTTCCTTTGCATCACTCCATCTTGTTTGTTGATGAATCCTGAAAAAAAATATCACAGACTTTCCTCAAAGATATTAAGCTAATTATTAAGCAGCAAAACTCTTAATTATTCCAAACTTTTGATTGACACTACCAGTATATTCTCCCGATTAAATTTTCTCATAATTTTCCATTAAAAATCCATATTGATCAACCACTAATGGAACAGCATGTGAGTTTGAAAAGTGTTTAATGCCAGTTCGTAAAATATATCCAACTCACTTTTTGAAAAAGTGGATGATTAATTTAAATTTAAATGTTCTGAACCGAAACTGCGGGCATCTCTCCTGTGGCGCCTTCTTGTGCCTGTCAAAACAAACAGCAAGGGGTGCGGTAATGCATGGTTCTACCTGCAAATGAGAGTCTCTGCCACGTCCAGCTGTTTCAGAACTAGAAAGGGTGTGATTAGGAAGATTGATCCTGTTTTTATCCGAAAGGAAAAGAGAGTGAAAATGCAGGTTGAGGATTTGCCCCTAGACCTGGTCAACGTGGTAATGGTCACCATTTTACATCACATCGTCTTCTAAACACACACACACATGCTATCACACAAATCAACGCCTTCCTTTTTAAATGACACATCACAATCATTCCCACCTTGTTCTGGAAACCAGACACCTACCATTCATCAGCCAGCAAGACAAAGAGAGGCAGCCAGGTGAAACACGGAGAGCAGAAGAGCATGACAACACAGGAGACTTCAGAATGGCATAGCAGGGAGAAAAAGACATCAGCAGATAAGACAGAGTCGGAGTGAGAAAGATTCGTCTGTGAATCACTTGGAGACGCGTTTTAGTCTTAAACAGCTTTTGTCTCTAAAAGGAAGGCGGAGAAAAATGAGGAGCAGACATTCACGCTAAATATTTCCAACTGTTTCCATTTTCTCTTCCACATTAAGTCTAGATTGAAATTCTTCTTTAAATGGAGTATTTGCATCATATTCCCTGTGGTGCCTCGCTGCACATGAATATTGGGGCTGTTTAAGCTGCTGTCATATTTGCTGAACTGTTGAAGATGTAATTTTGACTCAATAGAAGCACATCAGTGGGATTGGAAGTAAAATGAGGTTTTCCATACTCCGTTCGTGCTCAAATCTCCTGTGTATTCTGCCGTCAACTGAATAGAAGTCGAAGATATAATTGAGTGCTTGGAGAAGTGCGCTAGTGGGAACGCCATGTTGTGTCAGAGGCTATGAAGTTTGATTTGTTTGACAGCGCTCACATACACTCTGATGACTTGTTAATCATGGTTAAAAGAGGGTTAGCATCTACAGTCATGTGACTCAATATTCTGATTAGTCTCCAGGGAACTCAGTCTCAAAAGAATATTAGCTGCTGCTACAAGACAAGATCTTTGTTTTGTAACATCATCTTCAATAGTTTATACTTGAAACCGATCCTTTCAATGAATTTGATGAAGGATTTATAGTTCTTTACCTAACGCATTAGCTTCGCCTGTCAAGTGTACAATGAAATTTTATTCCTCAGAGGTCTGCTCATGAGACTTGATGGAGCTCTCAGGTATGTTTTACTTGAAGGGATTGTTCATCCATAAATTTAAATTCTTCTGCTGAAACATGGCAGTTGAAATATTATAAAAAATGTCTTCTTTTGTTTTGCAGAATAAATGTATACAGATTTGGAATGACATGAGGAGTGTAAATGATGACAGAATTGAAGAGTCTTTTTAAGTATAACATTTTAGTTGTCTCTTTTAAAAGTTTAAAGGCAGCATGAAATGAAAATTCGCTATTATCTATTCTCTAAATGCATGTTATATGTGTTATTGTGAACAATTCATCCATGTGAGAGTTTTGACCTCGTAATGTCAAAATGTCATAACTGGACTTTTCAGGGAAAAGATCTCTGGTGACATATGCAGGACTTTTCTAATCATTTAGTCCACTTAAACCCTGTCCTTGCAGTCTCACATTTGTCTGACTCTTCTTTTGAGTTCAACGTCCACATCACAAAATTCAATCAACAACTGATGCATAGAACCAAGCCCCGCTCTTCATTTTTTTCTTTTTAGATAATGCGTTACACTTGTTTGTACCTCACAATACGGAAGAAAGTATCTGTCACTACCTCCATTTCATTGTGACTTTATAGTTATAAAATAGTTATAATAGCATTGTGTATAGATAATTTCATCAAGAAATAGTTGAGGTAATTTTGAAATGTCTGACTTGTGATTGTAGATGTTTTAATCAATCTGACCACAATCTCTTCTTAAACTACAGACATGAGATTTGTTTTCTTGTAGTGTCCACTTGCTCTCCGTTTAAACTAACTGAGAGAAATGGTTAAAATATTGACTTTGCTGTGAGAAAAAAAAATCCCAGCTAAACCATTCTAAAATAGTTCATCTTCAATAGTTCATAACTGGTTGTAAATGCCTGGTTTAAGAAGGTCTCACATATTGGTTCTTAGCTAGGCTCCCATCCTGGCCCACTGAAACCCCTTTTAAACCAGCCAACAGGCCAGCCAGTCCAGCTAAAACCAGCAAACTAGCTTAGGCTGGTTTAAAGTCAGCGTGAAACGGAATTTGTGATCGTCTTTTCTTCCTTATTATGATGTATATCTGAGTGAAACAGCCTCTCAAAAAAGAAAAGAAAAATTGGGATTGTAGATCCCAATGAAAAATCAGGAATTGATTGGATCGTTGGATGATTGTGGTTTTCTATTGCGGCGATATCATGTGAGTGACAGGTTGTCCCACCCTCACACCGAGAAACACATCATCAGAGAAAAGATGTCATTGCAAAAGGGAGGTAAAGTTATTTTGATTAATGATTGAGCCATACGAGGGCACATGAATTAAAAGAAAATATATAGAATATTCCATATAAAAACAAGAATTGTACATTTTGATTTCATGGTGACTTAAAGATGTTTTTATTCAATAGGGGAAGATTATGTCATTTGTTGTTTTTCTTACTTACGGGTTGTGGCACTTCTCTTTATCTTTAGGCTGGGCTGCTATTATACATCACAAACCCGACTGGTCACATTTTCTCCCTGATGTTTTTTTTTTTAGAAAAAGGGATAGAGTCTAGTGTCAGCTCATCTGTCTTCATCCAGCAGGTGAATCCACCTACTCTGTTACAAAGGTGACTTTAATCATCTCCGGCTTCATATGATCTGCTCAAAATGGCCTCCATCCAGGGATGCCATTAACGCCTGTACACAGACCCGATGCTGTCAATCTTCCCTGTTGATATATTCCTAGCTCGCATCCAACTAGATCGTATTATTGTATTTGTTTGTATGTTTAGGTTCACCTTGTATGGCTCCTCACTCTTAGCAGATCATTTTTATCAATTTTTTCAACTGCAAGAACTTTAGATACTTTCACAACCCTGGTTGACTTCTCCTCCCCAAAAAATTTTTGTAGGAAAGTAAAATGAATGATGGGATGACTGGGTTGGTTCTGGCTGCAGCTGAAGATTGCATCCTGGTGCGCGGCTCTTGGAAGTGACCTACATAAAAATGATGAAAGCAGGCGCAGTCCTGTGGGCATAGCCAGGGAACTGCTGGACATTTCACAGAACACGGCCAGGTGTGCTTGATGAGGCGTTGTTGTGATTAGGACCAAGACTTGATGTGAAGGAATGTTCCTTTGAGGAGAGGGAGATTAGAAAGAGGAAAAAGATGGAAGAATGGGACAAACATTGCACTTCTGCCACAGTCTGGTTCACAGATGGTCCTCCACCTGCCACTGGGTCTCTTTAGGTGTTCCTCGGAGTGAGTTATACTGTGGACTGTAATGACTTAAGGTACATTGCTCCCAAAAATGCAGATTTTGTCATCATTTACTCTCCCTTGTGTGGTTCCAAACCTGTATGACTTTCTGGTAGCACTTTATTTGAAGATGATAGTTACACATTACTACATGTATTTACTTTAGTAATAAAAGTAAATTATGCATAATTACAAGTAACTAACCCTAACCTTAACTGTAACTATAGTAATTACATGTAGTTAAATAATATTACTTTTTTAAGTAAGTACAATGTAACTGTGTCACCTTAAAATAAAGTGTAACTGACTTACTTTCTTCTGCAGAGCACAAAAGAAGATATTTTGAAATATTGTGGCTGTGCAATTAAGGTTAATGGGTGTTTTGGACCCCATAGACTTTTATTTTATTCAGGAACATTTGAAACATTATTCAGAACATCATCTTTTTTTGTTCTGCAGAAAAAAGTTAGTCAAAAATGCTAATTTTCTCATCATTTACTCACCCATTCCAAACCTGTATGAATGACTGTCTTGCATCAAAAAAGGTGATGCTTTGAACAATACTCTTTTTCCATGCAATGAAAGTAGATAGTGGTCAATGGCTGTCAACCCTCAAAAGGCCCAAAATGGCACAAAAAACTGTATATGTGCTGTATATGTTTTCTGAATGTTGAAGTCTTGAGTTTTGTGTGAGGAACAGACTAAAATTTAGGACACAGAGTTTGAAATCTGTGATCACTGAATATGCAAGTATTTACTGAAGATTTTCAGTAAATAATTATTTACATTTCAGTCTGTATGTTCATATTCAGTCTGCAATTGTATGACTTCAGAAGACTTGGAATATCCTGCATGAGTCATATGGACCTGTTTTATGCCATTTTTATGGTACTTTGTAGTTCCTTGTGCGGCTAGACAACCACTGCTCACTATATACATTGCCGTTCAAACGTTTGGGATAACTGTTAAATAAATAAAGAAATACAGAAAAGACATTTATAATGTTTCAATAGATTTCTATTTTCAAATAAATGCTGTTCTTTTGAACTTTCTATTCATAAAAGCATCCTGAACAAAAATGCATCGTGTTCGAAAATGTATCAAAAATATCTACCTCATGTATCAATATTATCTAGTGTAATGGGACAGAAACCGGTCTTGTTTGGACTTCCAGCTGCCCGTGAGGAATTGACATGCTGCCCCAGGCCTCTGGCTGCTCTCTCTGGGTTCGGTCCCATCTCTGATGGGTGCCAAGGAGTGGGCGCTCGAAGCGCTGCTCTTGGCACCCAGACAAAGCCTTCGAACTAGGTTAAGGGAAGTAGGGTGGCACAAAAGGCCCTTTTGGGCTCCTCAAAGAGGACAGTGTAGACTCTTGGATTGTTTTTTAAAGATGGCACAAGCCAACAGCATCCCATTTGTTTGCTTTTAACTAACAATCAATAGTTCCATTAAGACGACCAACACTATTCTGGTCGTATTTCCTGTGGAGGCAAATGGGACCTCTACATTCAAAGTGTATTTTCGGAAAGGAATATCTTTAATTTGTGTCTTTTTCAGGTCGACTAAGTGCTTCTCTTGATAAGAAAACCAATCGCACTGGAAGTTAATCTGTATGTAAATCTATGAGTGAAACGAAATGTAAATCTAAATATAGATCTTAAGGAAAAGGTGTGGCAAAAGCTCTCTGATGTGTGAGATATTTCAGGATTAAAAGAGCTTAATGTCACAAGTGTGATTCTGCAGGAGAAATGCTGAATTAGTATTCTGTGTTCCATATGTGTTCTCCTCTGAGGACTTCAAAAGGAAATACATTTCCTCTAATTCAGCCCCGCTGTCCTTACGGTCTCGGTGCATTAGCTTCCTCACTTTACTCTTAGTAGTAAGCCTAAATCTTAAGAGTATGTCTTCTAAGCATCGGTTCAAGAGGAACAATAAAGACCTTGAGCCATGACTTTACACAGGAAGTGCTCACTTCACATCTCCTTTGTTGTACCTTCCCACTTGGGCCCATTAGTCACCAGGTCCCATTAAAAGAACAAAGAAATACAATACATTATGTGGAGATCTATTTGACAAAAATGCATTGATTGTCTTAATAATGGACCGTGACAAATGCGCTCATTGATAGTGGAGCTGGATGTCCTTGGTTCACCCTCCCTGCTGTCTGCGCCTCTCTGTGAGAAACACTAAGGTTCCTGTGTGCCCTACAGACAGTGGCTTCCTCTGTCTCTTTATATTATATACGCCAAAGGTGGTCGCTGATCTTTCTGCCCTCGGTAAATAAGAAAGTACGAACACAGATGTGAGGTATGCCAGAAATAGTTGGCCTAATGCAACGACCTTGCACTAACGGTAACTGGCAGAACTGAATGTCCTTGAACGGGGCTCATGGCCCCTGGACGGTGTGCAGGCAGATACTCGATTTGCTTAGCGACACGGAGGCAAATGGCGGGAGAGAGAGTACTACCTGCAGCCTGTGGAATTAATTAATGTAATTTGGCATGAGTTGTGTCCTCATTAGCAGGTGGTCCGTCAACCTTTTTTGACCGTGGTTGTGCCTCCTACCTATGGAGGGTGGGGTAGGCGAGAAGTCTTATGACCTGGTGATGTCTCTGTGCAGATTCCCTGCTTTTTTGGCTTATGTTTACAAAATGTTCCACTGTTTTCCATTCCAATAGAGCCCATGCGGGCATTGCGTGGTCTTAGAGCCTCGGAGATCCAGTCCCGGCAGCTGACCTTGCAGTGGGAGACGCCGGCCTTCAACCTGACCCGCTGCCACACGTACTCCGTCTCCTTGTGCTACCGTTACACGACCGCAGGGGGCGGCGGTGGGCACAACACCACAGTGAGAGAATGCCTGGCTGTGGAGCACAACACTTCGCGTTTCACCCTCAGAGATCTGCCTCCTTTTCACACCATCCAAATACGCCTGGCACTCGCCAACAGCGAGGGCAAAAAGGAAGGGAAGGAGGTCATGTTTCAAACTGAGGAGGACAGTGAGTAGTGGAGCTTTCAATGAATATTAATCTGTATATATCATTTGTTGTACTTCTGTTTCAGTGACAGCTGCTTTTCAGGAGTGGGGAAGCGCAGATGTCTTATGAATGGCAAAATGTGTAACATTGTGTAACAAAATGTGTTATTACTACCACTTCAGACTACCACTTATCAGTAAAATAATTGTACAAGCTCAAAACTAATTTTTTTTACAATGTTTACAAATGGCAGTAGGTAAAGTTTGCCAAGTCTTGGCCATTTAAGTATCACCTAGCCAATAGAGAACCAGGCTTCAAGCAAAATAGTGATTGAAAGCAATCAATGATCAGAAATTTTCCAGTTAAAGTAAACTGTTAAGGAATCTCACTTTTTATTGAAATACTGATAGATGGATGGATGGATGGATGGATGGATGGATAGATAGATAGATAGATTTACTTGTAGAGTCTTCTGAATAAAAATGTTTCTCTTAGATTTGTTCAACATCACAATCATAAAGACATTCCCAAATGGATTTGAAATGAATTTTTAATCATTCTCTTCAGGGAGCTGAGCATGAGCAGGTCAGGGGAGATTTTTATGCCTGTTTCTGCGCTCAATCCGTGTAAAATTTTTGGCTGAAGGACAAAAATAATTTTCTGGCCAAAAATTTGAAACACAAGCATTTCACCCAGACAGGAAGTATGATGAAGTGAGAGAAAAGGAGAGGGAGGAAAGAGAGTGCTCAATTATCAACACTCCTCTGAAGCCTCAATCAGCAATTCTTTTCTTTCAAGGCCTGTCACAAGAAAAAGTGATTGAGTCAGCAATTTTGACTCAATCTGAGTGAGCGTGTTATTTTCGCCACTGGCTATCTCTGCCTCCCCAACTATCACCCCGCACACACACACTCTGTGCACATACCCAAGGGCTAACAAGGATGGCTCAGTGACAGAGCACAAATGTGCTGTAAAAACATCTGCTGAGCTCAGAACGTCATCTGTCTCTCTAGCACCGTTTCCACTTCCTCCTCATTCTCTCTTCCAGCGTTTATGTTTGTTAATGAACCCGTGTTAATATTAATCAACCAAAAAAAAGCCATGTCATCAACTGCAAGTGTTGCCCTTTTTATCTGTCACATAGGCTTTGTATCTCCTGCTGAGAAGTCCAGCTCAGACCAGCATGGATTTCCACGCTGCTCCCGGCTGGTTAAAGCTTGTTTTATGGTGTGGTTGATTGAACAGCGTAACTCCTGCTGTTCATTTGTAAACCTAAATGATGAAGCTAATAAACCAGCATGGCCTTGCTGGTGAATCTGGTTAAGCTAGTTAAATTAAAAATTAAAATTGTGTCTTCATTTACTCACCCTCATGTGTTTCCAAACTACTACTCTCTTCTACACGTTGAAAGCTTGTTGGGCTATCAAGTTCTAAAAGGACAACAACAACAAAAAAAGAATCATGAATGTGATTCATGTTCTTTCAAGCATTCTGAATCCTGATGATAGCTTTGTGACGAAAAGAACAAAATGTATATTATTATGCACTGAAAAGCTATACTGTACAATAGCAATCAAATTGTACTCAAGAATGCTGTGTGAAGATGTCAAAGGAGATTGGTTCTCATTTGTCTTGTAACTAATCGAAATACATCAAATTTGAATATGCAGAAGAGCTCATTTCAGAGCTACAGGAGAAGGCAAAAGTTTCTGGGAGTAAAGACTGAGATCACACAAAGCTAATGTATGGCTTCAGAAGACTTAGAATACAGGGCGTGAGTCATCATGACTATCATTACACTATGCATTATGGTTATTTATTTGCTATTATAGTATGTATTCATATTTGAATTAGCTTTTATTTTAATATATTCAATTTTAATGTTAGTAATTTTGTTAATATATATATAGATAGATAGATAGATAGATAGATAGATAGATAGATAGATAGATAGATAGATAGACGTGTTTTATTTTTTTATTTTTTATTTAGCTTTATTTTTATTTCACTTTAGTTTAAGTACTTCAACTTGAACTTATTTTATTTAATATAGCTTCCAAGGCAACATTTATCATTTAAATTGTCAAGTTTTTCATCTAATAATTGTTTTATTTTATTTCAGCTTTATTTCAATTAACAAAAACTTCAATTTAATAGCTTTAGTTTTAGTTAACAATAACAACATTGTAAGAAAAAGATTTGTGTCAAAAGAAAAGTCATACAGGTTTGAAAAGATAGGAGGGTGAGTAAATGATTACAGAATTTTAAGGAACAGTTAAGCCTGATGGGGACCCAAACAATTCAGCATTCAAAACACAACATATACTATTCTTTATAGTAGGATTCCCAGAGCCTTAAGCCCCCAGATATACTTCATGGATCATCTCTTTTGTTCCATATCACTTATATTAGTTATAATGGATGAGTCTATGTAATATGTTAATAACATAAGAGGCCTGCTTTTATAATGACAATGGCTGTAATGAGGATATTAGAGTTGACCTTTGGGGGACTTTAAGCGATTAACCTTCTCCCTTTGAGTAAATGCTAGAGAAATTACTAGTCCAACAATGTAGGATCCAGAAGGTCTGTATCTTCATTCATAACCATCTGCTTCTTCGGTTTCCCATAGTTCCCGGTGGCATTGCTCCCGAGTCTCTTACCTTCACGCCGCTGGAGGATATGATCTTCCTGAAGTGGGAGGAGCCGGTGGAACCCAACGGCCTCATCACGCAGTATGAGGTATGTGCTTTCTGCTCTTTACCGCACTCATATCCATTTCTCTCATGCTGTCTGAATCCTTGGAGATTCGCTCTGATGTGTCAGCATTTTTACCAGGTGAAATATCGATGAACCACAATCCTTGAAAGACAAAACTTCCCACTGTGTGTTAAAATTGGACTGCCAGTTTAAATTATTTATGAACGTGCCCGCTAACACATGATCCTCTGCATGCGATTGCACACAGACCTGACTGACAGTGCGCTGTATTAGTGAGACCTTGGAATGTGAGTGTTTTCCACCCCTGTAAAATTCAGAGTTTCAGTCAGAGTTTTTGGTGGTGTTCTTTCTCAACTCAGTCAGTGACAGACAGAAGTATGTATGAAGTCATGATTTGGACCTGGAACTCTGCATGCTGCCAGAGACACAAGAGCCACCATGGCCAACCCTGCCTCTAATTGGTCCCTACTGCACCAGCCATCTGTTAGTAAATGACAGAAAGATGCCTCTATCTAAAGTTATATATGCTGTCTCCTACACTTTTTGCCATTTTAGAAGCTTGCTTGTTTAAACTTGTTGCCATGACGTCATCATCGAACAGCGTCATGAACCTCATAGTGCCTGGGGTTAATTGCTTTGCTTGAGGACACATTGATAATTGCTCATGGCTCAGTTCTCGAGGGGATTGAATCAGCAACCCTCCAGTCCCGAGCCTTAACCAACACACCACAATGTTTTATGAATGTGGCTGCTGTGCTGTAGGAGCTTCTGGAACAGTTTTGGAATGATATCAAGAAGTCATTACTGAGGTAGTGTCACGTACAACCCATAGAAGATTGTAAAAGAATTTAACTGTAGAAGATGTTTTATTCAAATGAAGTGTGCTTTGTATATAATAATGATCAACAAATTATCAAAATTAAACGCACTCAAAAATGAAATAAAAAAGAAAGGCATTTTGCATGATAGTTTGCATGACTTTAAGTTGAGTTTATTTTTTATATTTATTATTTATAATATTTTACGGTAAATTAAATTTAAAATTAGAATTAGAATGAATCTAACTGAAAATCTGTCTGCTTGTCTATCCATCCATCCTTCCTTTCTTCTCTCCATATCACTGTTTTCATGACTTTTTTAGTTGTTGTTTATTATTATTATTTATAATATTTTAAATATCTTGAATGAATTTAAACTAAGAACTGTTCTACTAACTTACAACTGACATGATTTACAAATTGTTCTATTGCACTACTGCATGAAGTATATATATAAAAAAAAGTGACAATATTTAATTAAATATCTGGTTATTTTGATTTACATCTGGGATCGAAGAATACTTTTTTTACAGTGTCGTTTTGAAAAATTATTATCATTGTATAATTGTACTCTTAAGATGAATTCTTCAGAACTGCAGCAAATTGAAAGCTTATGCCTTTGTCCCAAAAAGAAGGATAGCTAACAGTGTAATAAAAGCCCTTAAACTGTTTCTCCATTCTTCCGTTTACTGCACACAGATTCGGCCTGCTCACTGAAAAGGTGGTGGGCCTCCCACAGCCAGCATCTGTTTCTCTGTTCCTCTGTTCCAGAACATTCTCACACTCTTTCTCTTTCTGGTCACACTGCCTGCCTCAGTGTCACCTTTCTCCTCACCCATGATTCAGGCTCTCAGTCAGTCACTAAAAAGTTGTGAGAATGCCGCTTCTGTCACGCTCCAAAACACACATCTCACCTCAAGAGGAAAAGTTGCTTTTGTTTGTGGAACCGTCAATCGGCTCGGCTATGGGCCGAATCGAGATCATCACGTCTTTTGAATGCCACCTCTGTCCATCAGGCGCCTCCTTTCTTACCATTTGCACTTACTGAGTTATCTCTCATTGATAAGTTGCTTTTCTTTTTTCCCCAGGCCATAGCTCCCAAAGTCGCCCCAAGGATGTTTTCTAAAGGGGATTTAAAGGCTCGGCCTATAAAGTGGAGGCAAGGACAGATTTTCAGGCTCAAGGAGCCTGATCTTCTCAGGCATACAGAGAGATGAAGAGGGAAAGAATAAGAGAGAGGCAGAGCCTGGAGAATTCCCTCTCGTTTCTCTCAGATTAGCACATTGTCCACTTTTCTCTGAGCACTGCTGACGAAAGGCTCGCAGGGCGCTGCGTTCTCCCTCAAACCTTCCCCCACTGCTCTCATCCATGCCTCTTATCTTAAAAGAGGCCTGGTACAGGTGCAGCAAATGTTTCTTAAGTCCCAGAAGCCCACTGCAATGTGAAAAAGCAGGCACTAGGCAGCTAACACACTAATGCTCTGCATGCTCGATATCAGAAAGTTTGTCAGACCCATGGTGAGCATTGATTATAGTGTAGCATGTACTGTACTGATAGTACAGTATAGTACTGATTATAGTGCAACAAATGTTCTTTGTGTTTTTACTGATAAAATTGGTGTGAATTTGAATTAAATTGGAAGTTAAATTGAAAGTTATATTAGAAGTTCATCCATCCATCCATCCATCCATCCATCCATCCAATAGTTTCAATTAACCTTTAAACCTAAAGACTTTTACATTTTAAAACGGTTTCTAGTTAATCGTAGTTGAATTTCATTGAATTTCCATTCGATTTTGTTTGCAACTGTCCATCCTGTTTGATACTCGATTCAATTAGAACTCTGCAAATGCATACCAGATCGCATGTTGTTCAATGGCCAAAAGTCCAAGAAAAGTTCCCAGAATAGGTTTACTAAAGAAATGAATTGTTTACATGGTGACCGAGCACACTGAATAATTTCTCCTATTTCGTGTATATGTACTGTATGTATGTGTGTATGTGTGTGTGTATATATATATATATATATATATGTGTGTGTGTGTGTATATGTATGTGTGTGTGTATATGTATATCTTTTTTTTTTCATTGTTTTTATCTTTTTTTTCACCACTTTGACTTTGTTGTGTGTCGACTGGAACAGAGTATTTGAGTGCTGTGATAATATGGTACCATCACGATTATTTTTTGCCGTGAAGATGATGGGCTTACATGCCCACTGGCTTGTGTGCAATTACAGATCAGCTACCAGAGCATTGAATCATCAGACCCCGGGATTAACGTTCCAGGCCCGAGGCGCACTGTATCCAAGCTGAGGAACGAGACGTACCATATGTTCTCCAACCTGCATCCTGGCACCACCTACCTGATCTCTGTTCGGGCGCGCACCGCCAAAGGCTTCGGCCAAACAGCTCTCACTGAGATCACCACCAACATCTCTGGTGAGGACTGCATATGGTTGTTTTTGGGGGCTTACGTGCAAGAATGTGTGTAAAACAGGGCACATCCACTTCATATCCAACCCGTCAGTTGGCCCATAGTGAATGTGGAATGTGGACCATATTTCTACTAATTTCTAGAGCTGCTCCTGACTAAAGATTTTTCAAGTCGACTAGTAGTCGTTCATATAAGCCAATAGTCGACTAATCGCATATTTATTAAGTTAATGGGGAGGAGGGGGAATGGTTTTAGTTTCAGGGCTGAGAAAGAATAATATATGTAACATTGCTAACATTGGTTCTTCATTGCAGAGAAATTCCAAACCATAATATTGAGCCTTTAAAATAAATTAAGCACTCAAGCGCACGCATAAAGCTTGCCGCAGTACACCAACAAAAGTAATGATTATGAATCTGTTGGGGAAAAAACAAAGGAGACTGTCTGAACATTTTAATAATTTATTAATATATAGTGATTTCTGAGTCTATATCAGCTGGAGAGATGTAGTTTACGATGCTGACTCGACATCTCCACAATATAGTGGATGTGCCTATAGAGAGAAATGTTTCATACAGATTACATAATCAGATCATATTTGTTTTCGATTTGAAAGGGTTCATTTAAAAGTAGACATTTCAGTATGTCTAGACATACTGTATTTCTCATATCTGTGATCAAATAGGACTATATGCTGGGTTTTTTTGACATACTCCAGACTGCGATCGATGGCAGAAAGCACACCCTGTTTGTTTTCTTTATTTTACCAAAGCATAAAGTTTTGATGTTATTGTGAGTGTACACATATTGTGTGAAACTTTTCAGTTTCAAACATTGTGTTACTCTTATCTGCATGACAAATTTTTTTGTATTTTAAGTTCTTTCCACTGTTCCACTGGGAACACTTGGGATATCTGCCAATAATAGTGCATATTTATCTAGGTTAACATTAGAGTGAGCAGCCATGTGAAGTGGCAAACATTAGACTACTACTTGCATGTTTCAAATGATAAGTCGTAGTTAAGTCGAGGAATGTTTGGCGAACGTTTGGATTTCCTGCCCGACATACGGTAATTACCACATGGACCAGCCGTGTTACGATCTGTCTGTCACGGACTGCATGACATCGCCACTTCCTGTGGAGTTTTTCCCTCTGCGACTAAACGACTAATTAAAATGTGTTCGACTATTAGGGGGCAGTGCTTATAATTTCCAAACACACTTCAGGCACACTTATTTTATTGAGTCTTATCCAATTAAATGTACTGTTTTTCATGTTAACGTCACTTAAAATGTAAGTGCTACTGCTGAAATCGAATAATTACTCAGAAAATTGTTTCATCCCCTTCAAGTGGTCATCTTTATAATCTGGCCTCTGAAAGAAAGTATTTTAACATATGTAAAGTGATTTTAGTTGGCATTCATGAAGTGATTTCACTCGCCTAGGCTATGGTACATGAAAGAAAAAGCGTTATATGTTAAATGCATCACAGTTATGCACATTAGTAAGAAATAGATAAGAAAGTGTGGTTAATTTAATTGCTTTCATTCTCCTCTGATGGACGGTCACTGACCTTTGCATCTGTTCATCTGTTCTAAATAACTTCAGATTCAAAACAGGTGCTGCAATTTCATGTTTGAATGAAAAATCAGAATGTTTATAAGGAGTTTTTATTTGAAATTGTAAAAATGCAGAAGGTGCTTTAGTTTAGCATTACAGGAGCAGAACACTTCTGCAGTGATGTGAAATGTACGTGTGCGTGCATGCGAGTGTTTCCAGATGAGATCTACAAACTGTTGATTGAAATGCCTCAGATGTTTCAGGAGATGATGTCTGAGGTACAGAAATATGTGGCAGCGGTTGAATAGACTGGAACAAAGTGAAACAAAAGCAGGTTTCACAAAAAAAGGAAAAAATGCGAAACTCCAGAGTTTCCGGTTCATCATCCTGCGCTTCAGGTGCACTATTGATCTCTGAAGTGTGTTTGTGCGTGTATGCCCATATCGCCGCTTAAGAGCCATTATGTATTCCCGAGTGGAACTGAGGAAGTGATAGTGAAACTGAATAACAGCAGATGCTCAGAACCCAACAGGCCCATCAAGAACATTACACGTTTCCCCTCGCTTCAAAGAGAACTGACATCACTGTCATCCTCACCATTCGAAAACTAGCCGGCTTACAAAACAGCACCATATGTTGCTGTCAACCAGATTCAGCTGATGCTAAATCAGGATTTCTCAAACCTGGACTGATGCAAAGCGCTGTATGTTAAGCCCAGCGTTTTATATTATGGTAACGATGGAGATCTTCTGTTTTTTTGGCGGCAGTGCTGAGGCATGATTTGATGAAGGAGAAACACAATTTCAAATAAGAGGATTTAGTGTGGTGATGGACATTAATCTGCCAATATTTGGTTGTTTTGAGATTATTGGCATTGGCCCGATAACTCTGTCTACTTGGCCGATTAACAGTCGGGTTGTTTCACTATGCATCAGGTTCAAAATCTGCCAATGGATAATTTGATACATTTTTGCTGAATTTTGAGGGGTTTAAAACATTTTTTTTTTTAGCAATTGCATTGTTTTATTCATCAATTGTATTTACTTATTTATTTATTTATTATTAAGATGATGATGATGTCCAAAAGTCTGACACTACTTGGGATTCAGCATAATTCATTATCATGCAGTTTGAGTGATGCTAAGAAATAGATTTCAATAGATTTTTTTAAACTAATTGTTATACTGATAATTTAATTTGTAATGGGAATATACAGTACCTCACTGTATGTTATCCGCATTATTGGTATATATCTGGAAGAAGAATAGAAGCTTTTTAATTATAAATACTACAGCTCATTCAGTTCCAGGACTCTAGAAGTCAAACAGGGACTGGGAACAGAGACAGATGCATTACGCCCTTATTTCTGTGCAGTTCAGTATGCAAACTACACTTCAGAGAAAAGTGTTGCGGCATAGACACTTTGATGTTGTTATATCGATAGAGGCTGTTCGACTAGATGTACTACAGCTTGAAGTTTGTATGTCTGGACAAAATATATGACCAGTTGTATACTCATATGTATGTAGACCAGCATTATTTTATGCTTATGTGTTTTTATTTTGTGTCTGCAAGTACTCAAATCCATCCTAGGCCTCATTTTTACTGAAGTTCCCCCAAGTAGCTGCAGTTTTCCCACAGCTTTTAACATCATAATCATAGATTTTGCAGATTGTTTGCCTTTGTTCGTCAGCTCTAATTGACTGCTGATATTAAGGAAAACGTTATTGCTCAACACGACCATCTCGGGGGAAGGATGCAGTCCAGATTCAAATCCGTCTAAATGAGTTTCCCCTTTATTTGTCCCACATGCACAGCTTTTAATTACACCCTGAGATCAAGACACGCAGAGGGATAGGCTTGGAGGAAAAAGCGGAGTTCCTATGAAGTGTTGGTTGTTATCGTGAATTAGGGCGGTCTTATATCAGACAACAATGTAGGCGTTGTTTGTGAGGTTCGTTTAATTAAAACGTTTAGCTGGTTATGTTGGCTTTTAATAATTAGCGTAAACTTCACTTTGCCTCACGTTGAAATGACAGTCAATGTACACAATGGATTTGGATCCTGAACTATTTTTTCATCACTCTGACAAACTCAAGTTTACTTCTGAAGAGTTGGTTAAAAAGTTTTAGGAAGATATTCTCATATCATTCTGTCTCTTTTGTTTTCTGTCTCGCTTTCTGAAGCACCAACATTCGATTACGGTGACATGCCGTCCCCTCTGAGTGAGACAGAAAGCACCATCACAGTCCTGCTGCGTCCAGCACAAGGCCGAGGAGCTCCGGTCAGGTGAGAATGACATCATTTGCTAAGGGATATATATATATATATATATATATATATATATATTCAATTGAGGTTCTCAGTATATCCTAAATATGAATTGGAGTACTAGCAAGTGCCTTGTTCTTCAAAAAGGGTCACTTATTATTCAGTTATTTGATTTGATATGATTACAAGATTGCTTATTAAAACATCAAATGGTATTTATTTATAAATATCATTGCCACATAGCCCACCATTGTGCAACTTTACAGAGCTAATAAATAAATAATTAAATAAATAATATTTTAATTAAGTAAAATAGATGATGTAAATACATAACGGCATAAATACATTAACATCAAAAGTACTAAAAAAGAAAAGAACAAAATATACATATTAGTTTATTTATATAGATTAACTTGATGTTTAGATTAACTTGATGTTGTTAGATTAACTATTAGATTAACTTGATGTACTAAAATAACAAATGAAATCTGAAATTAATAAACTGATAAATATGATAAAAACACACAACAAAATCAATAAAACTTTACCTAAAATTAAAGTAAAAGCAGAAAATACAAAAATAAAAACTAATTTATTTATTTTTTAACATGAACTATGATGGTATCTCAAGTTCTCAACACTGGTATTTTAAAGTTTTGAATGTTCTATTTTAATATATTTTCATGAATTATAAACTGAAACCCAGATTTATTTGTGGTAATCAACATAATGCCACAAGTGCTGTCAACTGAGCTTAACTTGTATTGAACCTGGAATATTCCTTTAGCAATGCATTATTACTATGATTGCTATAGTATTGTCAATAAAACATTGTTGTGTGTATGTATGCACAGCACTTATCAAGTGATCGTGGAGGAGGAAGCTGGTAGGAAGGTGAAGAGAGAACTGGGTGTTCAGGACTGCTTTCCCATTCCTACATCTCACGGTGA
This sequence comes from Leuciscus leuciscus, assembly GCF_965113295.1. Lineage (NCBI taxonomy): Eukaryota > Metazoa > Chordata > Actinopteri > Cypriniformes > Leuciscidae > Leuciscus > Leuciscus leuciscus. The sequence goes on from NC_138744.1 coordinate 9,989,305, forward strand.
GGCTCAGGCCCGTGGAGCTCCACACTACTACACTGCCGAACTGCCCCCGAGTACCCTGCCCGAAGCCACACCATTTACTGTGGGGGACAACCACACCTATAACGGCTACTGGAACACCCCCCTGGACCCCAGGAAGAATTACCTCATCTACTTCCAGGCCATGAGCAACTTCAGAGGCGTGAGTGTCAGAAACTAATGCTGTGTCTCATTCCAATCCCTAGTTCTCAATATATCCTAAATACGAATTGGAGTACTAGCAAGTGCCTTGTTCTACAAAAAGGGTCACTTATTACTCAGTTATTTGATTTGATATGATTACAAGATTGCTTATTAAAATATCAAATGGTATTTATTTATAAATATCATCGCCACATAACCCACCATTGTGCAACTTGTACAGAGCTAATAAATACATAATTTATAATATTTTAATTAAGCAAAATAGATTATGTGAAAACATAATGGCATTTTGATGTTGATCAAATGTAATAAAAAATAAAAGAACAAAATGTACATATATTCACAAAAAAATATAATTAATATTTGTCCTCTGAAGTCCCTTCTTGGAACCTTCTTAAGTTGCATTTAGGAAACTCTTCAGAGTTGTAATCTATTGTTTATTAGCACTTCTGTTTGTCTGTGTCTCAATAAACTCTCTGGAGTACACAGTACTATCCAACCTCTATTTGTGGACATGATACTTCAGCATTATCTGTGCAAAATACTACGTGTTTGTATTCCGAAAGAGCAAGCACAACAAATGTTTTCCCTGGATGCATCCATCTTAGTTTTCTGACCTGTGTACTGGAACGCGGTCAACTCAAGTGTGACGTCATTCCCAGCTACGACATCCCTCCTCCGGGGTAAATGGAACACAACGCAGCATATTTCTAAGAGCATTTTAGTGGTCCTACAAATGTCCTACTCTCTGGGCAGTGCCCTTACTTTTAAACTAGGGAGCGTTTTGAGACACACACTGTTTTTTTTCTGCATCTTTTTTGACGGAACTTTTATACCCTGATTTGAAACTCTATTTTTACACACTCCTACAGATTGTTTGCAGTATGCACAGTGGGAGATAAAGTGCAAAACAGGGACCTACAATAAATAGTGAGAAGCACCTGAAGCTAGTAAATCTGCAATTAGCTGGATGTACAAAAACATTATATCATCGCTCGTTCTTACGGGATGTTGTTTTTCTTCCCTTCTCCAACTGTTCAAACCCATGAGATAGTGTGTGTCTCAGTCCCAGTATGAAATTAATGATAGAGTATCAGCACACACCAAGCTTTGGGTGTCCAGGCCTTATTCAAATGGGAAAAAACAGCCCCTGTGCTCCCCGTCCATGCCTAGATAAGAAGATAAACAACAAGGAATATCGTCTTGCTGGCATAAACCATTTCACAGGGATAATTGGGCACAGGTGCAGCTGATCAGAAATAGATCAGCTGGCAGTTTATGTTGTTAGAAATGGCAGAGGCTGGGAGACAGAACGAGCTCCATGGCGCAAGCAAAACAGAGCCTGGAAAACAGCCGGGGAAATGGGAATCTCTGTCTGTTCAAAAATCTATCCGGAAAGATGCCAAATAAGTTTCTAAATAGGAAAAAAGCATTTGTCAGAAGCAAAATATAGATCTTCCATAATAAAGCTTTTGATTAGTACTTACTATAGTTTACTGTCCATGTTCAGTGGTCCTGCTGTAATGTAAATATACAGTGCCTTGCGGAAGTATTCATGCCCCTTCATTTTTTCCCTATATTTTGTCATGTTGCAGCCTTATGCTGAAGGGATATGAATAGTTTTGCAATGCACTGTACTTCTGGTCCTGATTCTCTTCAGTTTTGGTCAAATTAATTACTCAAATGAATGAATTATAATCTGGCACAAAACCTTTAATTAATTTTGAACCATTAAGTTTCCAATAAATACGATTAATAAAACTAGAATATAACTGCAGTATAGCAAAACGTTCACTGTTGCTGTACAGGAATCTGTGAATCATTGTTTTGGATCGAAGAATAAATTGGTGTATCGTTGTTTTTAGTCTAAACCAGTCAATTCACTAAAGCGAATCAGAAAAATATTACTGTCTAATCAGTAAACTATACTGTCTCACTTTTAGTGAATAGTGAGATAGTGAATAAAGCAATTTATACAGTAACTGTGCACAAGTCAACTTCTTGACCATGACAGGAAACTTCTCTGACTTTTGCCTTATGGTTTCATGGTTATTAGTTACCTGCCGCACTCAATTATGCACTATTAAACCTCAGAGCATTTCAAGGTTGTGGGAGTGAAAAATAATTTTGAATGGTCCATTTAGATTTGACACCAGCTAGCAAACCTCATGCTCAAAAAGATGTGGGTGACATTTAGAAGAAGGTTATCACATTGGCTCAGCACCTGGAGGAATGGATGAGCCAGCTTGGCTCATTCCACTCTTCTGAACAGCAATTCAGAGACGCAAAACTTGGACGGACTTTACCTACACTATTACACAGTTGGGTTTTTTTGGCAGCCTTGAAGGAAAATTCCTCTAGATGACCTATAGTACAGACTCAAACTCCCTCCCCGCCGAACCCCTCAGGGCTTCTCACTCTTTACAGACTGAAATGCACCTGTCAGCCAAGCCATTGTGACTCCACCTCCCCTTCGGTTTCTTCCCACTTCAAACCGTACGTCTTGGAAACTGATCGCATGGCTCAGTCTCCTTTGGGCTCTGCTGATTTACTTGACCGACCTTTAGCTAAATATTCATTTTTATTCATCTCTATTTTATGCAGCAATAACTGCCGTAAAGGCTGACAGTCTAAGCTAAAGGGAACGTAGCTCAGGAGACTTAACAAGTATTTAGCACTCCCCTGCTACCAATTTGAACCATTCTGTTTTGTTTTTTGTCTTTTTTATCCTGACTGCATATAAACAATGCTAATATACTTTGCTTTGTCTCTTGGTCAACTTTATGGTTGAAAGTGGTTTTCAAAGCTTTTGGCAGCTGCACAGGAAAGAAAGTCCTCTGCTGCATTTTTTTGGCCGTTATTCTGACAATTAGTCATTAGAGAGCAGTGAATGCTGTCAGGGCTTCATGTAATTGCTTTCAGTGATAAATATATATAAAGATGCTCTTAATAGATCTTTGATTCTCAGCTGTTTATAAAGGGCTGATTTTCTTCCTTTCTCTTCCTTTATTTTTTTATTTTTTTGTCATCCGCTTCCTTAACAGTCCTTAGAGGCAAAACACAAAGATTGTAGCTGCCAAACGCTCTCTTCAACCCATACACACAGAAACCCTTTTCTTTTTCTTTTTTCCTTTTCTTTTTATGGTACGAAATCCTATAGGACTGACCAGCCACTTTCAATGAGACTTTTTCCCTCTAATTGGCATCTTTTGCTCTCTGTTTTACCAGGATGAATGGCATGAACTGATGCTGATGTTTCTCACTAAAATACTGTACAAGTATGTCTAGGTCATATTTATAGTTTTATAGTAGGTATATAATTTGTTATTGTTGTATTATATTAATTTAAAACTCATACAGTGTAGAATGAATGGCATGAACTGATTTTTCGGACAAAAATATGGTCCTATTTCACCCCAAAATAGAAAAACGCATTAAGTAATATAGAGATTATTTATAATTTTACAATGCATTTACATTTTATTATTAATACTTTATATTATTTATTTATTTATAATACATATTTTGTGTGTGTGTGTATGCACACAAGTAAAGTGATTTTAGGTCTTTATGCAAATATACTGTACGTTCAATATTATTATCATGAAAATTCATCATTCATTAAAAATTGATTTTTAAACCTAATTTTCTTTATATTTTACTTTTTATTTTTCCTGCTTTCAGTGTTTCTGTATTTTTCAGTATTCCGTATTTATTACTGTACATACTGTAATACATTGTTTTTATATAAAACCGCATATAAGCATTACAACTACCGTGACATTATACCTTACGGTTTACACTATATATATATATATATATATTTTCCCCCTTTTCCCTAGATTTTCCTTTTTTTCCCACCTCTCTTTTTCTCGCATACCTCTTCTACTTCTGGAACCAAGTAGGAGCTTTCTAATAAGTTCCTTTCCCATGCCTCCCTGGGCCCGTTATATTTATAGTGCTCATAATTCATTTACTTAGCTTGAGTTTGCTGACAGATCCCCTTTTGCAGTGCCTGCCATGACCGTTCTCACAAATTTGATTAAATAGAGCAGGGAAGCTTAAAGCTTTGTGTCTGCGTCTGTCTGATCAAAGCCCACTGGCTGTCTCTCGCCTGTCATTTGGGGTCAGTCTTTTCTCACACGCATGGTGAGCTATGAGTTCTTATGGTGCGACATCTAGGACCGGCTCTGTGCTTGGAGAAAACAGGCAGTGTTTGCTTTATCCCTGTGATATGCTCTCATGGGAGTGTGTGTATTGGGAACCATGGCACACTTGCATCCAAATGATGGCTGCTGAAGCAGATAAAGATGGGTTTCTCGTAAAGCCAGGATTGGCCTACATGACATTTTTAAGCGTGGGAGTGGAAGGGGTTGCTAAAATATCCATGCGTGTCCCTCTTCCCTCTTTTGAAACATTAGTGCAAGTCCGTCTTTACTTTTTTCCCCTCTACCATATGATATAGGGTTATGGTGGGCTTTAGGAGCCAAGGCAGTTTGAAATAGGTTTTCAATTAAAAAAAGCAATTCAGCCGCAGTTTAAGCAGAGGCCTCTCTCTCTTTTTCCGGATGGGAAGATTTGCATAATTGTTCCATAATGCCCGAATTAGCATCTGTAAATCTTAATTTGATAATGCATCTTCTTGTCGAGGTGGCAGGCCGAAATTGGATTATGGGCTTGGATCTCATTAGCGCTATTTGACAAAGGTCGTTTTCATAACACCAGTATGTCATCAACTGCAATTTCGAACAAATTAATTCCTTTTTATAATTCTCTCCTGGCTGGAAGTCATTCCCCCCTGCCTCTTTTGTCCTTTTGCTGTCATTTTCTGTACATTTAAAGGCTTAGATCTTATCAGCACGCACTAAAAAATACACACGAATAGGGTGAGTGAGGCACAGTGCTGATTTTTGAATGTATTTTTACTCTTTTACTGGCGTTCATGCTGTTGTTGAATCAGCAAAAGTCAGTGTGAGCCTATTTGACATCTCATCAGGTAACGTGCAGTCTTATTTCTGCCGTTTGACTGTTTCCCACAGCGTGACACTGCATCTCTGTTCTCTTTTCTCACAGGAAACAAGGATAAACTGCATCCGCATCGCCCGTAAAGGTGAGTTATTCAATGCTGATGCTACAGAACTTTTTTTTGTAGAAGTACTGTGCAGTTTTGTACTAAATAGTTATTTGAAAGACAGTGTGAGGTGGATTTACCTACTGTATGCTGGGTTGAAATCAACGAACTGAGTATTACCATAAATTTAGAAAATGTACAGCCTGTAAATATTTCTTACCAGCCATGAAAGTATATTTTGTATTATTTTGTATAAAATATGTTGTTGTAAATATGATAATGGGGATTTAAAGACCCCCTGTGGTGAAAATCAAGCTTTTAATGTTGGTTATGTTTACGTCTTTGTGGTGTTTTTAATATGCTTTAAGACAAACCATGTGCAAATTCATAAGTCAACACCATTGCTAAGTTTTTTTCTCCTTAAAACTGCAGTGAACCAAAGACTTGTCTCAAAAAAGATGTTTGAAATTGCAGTTGTTCTCTACGTCACAAACTATCTTGTAACCAATCACGTCAAAGTGCGGACGGGCTTTAGCATATCATTAACTGCTGCGAAGCAGGGGAGACTCAAGAGAAGCCAGGTTATCGCGGTATATTTGTCTGTTGATATGAAAATGTCATGCCACTATATTTGTTATATTTGCAATTTAGTGGGTAAATTGTTATTACAATTATGATGTTGTATTAACCTGTTATGATAAACTATGTCTTTCTGCACTGACGTTCTAAGTTGTTCAAAGCATTTCTGATTTTTAAAGCAGATTGAGATTGCGAACAGGAACATGGTTTGTGTAACATTAGCAACGCATTATTAGCTCTTTGATAATGTAGTCAAGCAAAAGGTTAATCATATCAAATATGTATTTTTGTCTATTTGACTATAGGATTATAGGATTATACTCATAGTTGATTCTAAAGATCAGAGAACGGTAGAAAATATGGTCATAAAATCAATTGTCTTTGTAACATTAGTGGGGAAAAATTACAATACCCATTTAAAAAATGAAGAGAATACAAAGAGTTAAAGTTAAAGTTTGATAGAGTGGCCACAAATAGTAAAACATAAAAATTGTAGTGGATTGGATGTAGGCCTATGCTGTTATTCTGACTGCACGAGTGGAGGTTATTTTTCAGCTTATATTTGCTATTCAGATTCACTTATTCACAATGTTACATGCCTGAGGGTCACATCTTTTCTAAGATGTCATCAGCATTCGACTTCCAGATCCCACTGGAACTAACAGTTTGCTGCAGGCGGATGGTTGCACCAGTGTTGTTTTTAGCATCAGAGACATCAAAAAGAGAGCACTTGAATGGGAGAAATTGTTACGCTAAATATGGCAACTGTAGTCCTGCTTTAGAGTTAAACGAGTCAGTTGCCTTATTGATAGAGCCACTGCAGCAACTGTAGGTCTTAATGGTAACATGATTGTTTACTCTAGAATGTATGCACTTTAGCAGGACTAGCCTGAAAAATTAAAATTTTAATGATTTCAACTTAAAAAAAAAAAAAAAAATTTCATGATTTAAAAATAATTATTTATACAAACTAAGTTTATGAAGTCATTGTTGTCAGATTCTATAGCTGATTTGAAATATGTTATAAGAACTTAACTTCGCAAGCAGATGTGGGCCAAATTCTCACAGTGGCAGAATACAGATGACAGTCCTGTATTTTTGTCCTTAATATTGCATTTACACAATTTGGTTATATACAGAAGTGACAACCGCATTCTATACTGTAAGTCCATATAAAAGTCCGTAAAAAAGGGCCCAATGTACTGTGTTAATATGAAGGAATGTTCCATATTGATTTTTACCTGCATTTTGAATTGCACATTGCATTTTGTTGTGGTTTAGTGTCAAAGGCATACCTGTCAAATTGACGGATAATGTCCTGTTCCTGTACACTTTAAGAAAACAAAAACAATATGGATTTCCCCATTCAAGTAGTGACTGAGTGATCTTACTCGGCCTAAAGGGACGCTGCTTGGTATTGGTTTCAAAGTGGTTTTCCTCTTCCAGCTCAGTAGTCCAGCTCTATGATCATTGCTCAAACCTTTCAGAGCTGTACCACTGAGAAATACTCTATAACGGTTCACTAGCTAATCTTACATGTGCACTTTTCCCCCCAAGCACTCAGATTTCCAACCTGAGTTGCGAACGTCCGTGAATTCCCTAAAGGGCACAGTGTACGGCTTTGGGATGTGTATTGGTTTACAGTGAAATTTTGCGTCTAGACACACACAGATTTTTCCTTTATACATCCCCCGCCCCCTTTCTCTTCTGGAGACAAGGGCACTAACGGAGAACAGGTCACTCTTTCATCATGTTTGTTTTGGTTGCTTGCGGTAGGGGAATGGACTGTATCAAAGCAGATTTGTCTGGGGCAGGCAGTCTAGGCAAAGACACGTCGCAGCACGCAGACAGAGAGAGATCGGTTTTCGGGTCCCTGTCCGGTCAGGAGACAGACCTTCACATCAAACACAACTGATGGAGTCACCTGTGCCTGTCAATATATGCTACCATCTGTCAGGCCCCTCAGAGGAAGATGAAAAGTTTCAGGAGGCATAGATTCCTGTCAAGGCAACAAAAAAGAACTGCTCTACCTTCTATCGAACGGCATCAGGGTTCAGTACGAGCAGGACGGTATTGTAGTCTTCGGCGTTCGACGTTAGTGAGCACAGCCTCCCGCTTAAATCGACCTGGCTTTCTTTTTGAGACTGAGTGACTGAGGGTGACGACTAGCCTTCTGAGCATGAAGCCAATAGGAGGAAGTGGACATTTTATGCCAGTTTTGCCATCCCATCTGCTCAGTGGGCACAGACAGATACACATTTGGTATGTGGGCTAACACGCCAACATATTGATGAACAGAATAGAGCTCTCTCGACTTTCCCAATAGGAAAGAACGATTAAACAAATTAACTGTGCGCTAAAAAACAGAAGGGCAAGAAACAGTTTCACTGTGTTTTAGTCATTTATTAGGGTCTCTCAATGACAAGAAGGAATCCAACTTGTCAACAAAATCCATTATTTGAGGCTGTTGATTTTGAGTGGCCACATAAATTTCCTATGAATGAACGATCAAGGTCCAGAAGAAAATGAGCACCCTGATGTGCTCAAAATGCAACCAAATTGCGTAGTCTTACAAAACTAAGCTGCCAAGACTCCAATTTCCTTGCACAGGTGACAGTTTAATTAACATTCCCTTGGCAATCTTCACAGAACAATAGACTTTCGTTGTAACTCCAAGTGCTAATTTCCACTTTTGGTGCGCTCAGCAGGTGCTCACATTAATCTTGAAACAAATTTCATGCCTGTGTTGGGTTTAATTGATATTCTGAAAGGTAACTCAGCATGGCGATAAAAATCTGATCAGGTTTGCATCGAACTTTAATGGATGTTTTCCCATCTATATTTCCTGTGATGAATATATTTAATACCTCATTAAGAATACCTCATGATTTAGCTGATATTGTGAATATTATGCATGAACTATGCAGAATATGCATTTGTATTTTATCTTATGTTTGGAGTATTGTACCTGCATGTTATCGTATGGTTATTATGTTGACACAATATCCTATATTATTGTCTTTTTTTTCTCTTTTTTAATGAGGTTTAAATTTGCTGAGGTTTATGCTTAAAGTGAAAAAAACTAATTACATGTAATCTAATTAAATTTTGCTGCTTGTCCCAAGACAAAAAGAATCAAAAAGAAAATATTGATAAAAATTATATAAAATATTATCTTTATTTCATTTTAATTGTAGTTCAAAAAGTATCTGCAAATAATTGATTTCTGCTTTTTTCACTTAAATATTTTTTCATTAAATTGTTATATTTACATTTCACACTGTCTCGCCATTTTGTTTTTTAGCAGTTTTTAGAGCATTTAATTGTAGACGTAAGAAATCTAGATCAGATCCCTTCACTGCTGACATCTGAAGTATATGTATATTTAATGTTGTTATCAGTCTGATACAGACACACACTGTATTGGTGCCTTAGATACAAATCTGTGCCTGTGTCTGTGAAGATATGCACCAAAAGCACTATACTCTATAAAAAGGATAGTTTCAATACTTCATGGTTGGATTATTTTCAAAAGGTTCCTGTGGGAGTCTGACTTCTCAAGTCTAGAGTAATGTGGGGGTCTCAATGGTGGGGTTGTGAAAGTATAGTCTCTGTTGTCTTAAGATGTATAAAGTCTATCACATAGAAAGTTGCATTGGATTGAAAGGGTAGGAATGGTCTAGAATTACGCTTCTTTAAATAAACTCTTCTCCGTCCAAGCGCTTTGAAAAATCTGTCATCTCTTATATCGTTACAAACCTGTATGACTTTCAAAAATAAACGTTCAGTGGAATTACAAAGTTACAAAGAAGGCAGACTGAGGCTCTTAAGCTTTCAAAAACTCAGAATTACCATAAAGTTATCCTAGAAGTGGTCCATACAACTATATGCCATATACGTTGTATAACACGTGAAGTCATACAATAGCATTGTGGGAGGAACAGACTGAAATTTAAGTTATTCACTGAAAATATTGAGTGAATCTTTCTTTTGATTTGGATCTTTTCAGTAAATTATTCATTGTAATTAAAACGACCAGCACAATCTTTAGAATTTCTCCTTTTGTTTTCCACTGAATAATCAAACCTGTGCAGGTTTGGAACCACATGAGGGTAGGTATATAATGACTTTTTTTTTTTTTGTGATTGTATGTGCTCAATCCAATGCCATTCCAGTCAACAGAAAAAAAGACAAAAACAAAGCTCCTGAGTTTTCAGAAGCATTTCTTCCCAACACTGAGTGAACCGTTGTCGCAGAAAGATGGGGAAGTTTTGAAACTGCCTTTGGCCTTTGTGGGAGCAGAGAGCGCCATGGCAAATTCTTTTTCTTGCCGCCCCACATCCCTCCACATGCTTATGATTTATTTTTAGCCTTGGCCTTGCATGGAGAGCCCTAAAGCAGACCTTTTTCCTCAGGCCTCAGCTCACTCTCTTTTTCATAGAGCCCTGTGGCTTTCAGGCCACTGAGACCTTAAGGAAGCGCTAACACCAGGCTTCTAGCACTACAAAGATCTCTAGTCCCTCTTCAACAAGACGTACAGTAGGACTCCCACTGTGATGTGACTAAGGAGACATGGCCCCATTGGCAAGGAAACCGCTATCAGTTTAAATAGCTTCTGTGTGGTTGGAAATTACACTCAGTTTCTTGTCATTTGCAGAGGATGGGGAGCTTGGATTATGTCACAGGTTGTTTGCTTGTGAGTTTATCTTTCTTTCTTTTTTTTTCTTTTCTTTTTTTGCCATTAGTCGTAAATTGATGTGGCAACAGACCTGCTCGCCTCTGCCAATTAAATAAATAGTGTAACAGCCGAAAGTCTGCCTCGAGAAAAATGTCTGCTTGATATATTTCATGGACCACTCGATTGTAAATTATACTTTTGCATCTTAATGTGTCTCGCATAATTCCTTCTACTGTTGCCATATGACATGAAGCCTAAATGTTCATTTTTATGGCATAGATGAGAGTAAAAAGACAGAAAATATCAGATGTTTTATCATCAAAAAGCCTATTTGCTAAGACGTTTTGATAGGCAGGTTGGCCTGTGAGCAGCATGCCACGTTATCGGGCTATTTATAATTTTTTTTATATTATTTAAATACTATTGTATTAATAATAATTAGCTGTTATCATTTGTATTATTTTTTAAATATTTATATTTAGCTTTAATTTATTTTTATTTCAGTTTTCGTTTTAGTAATTTTTGTTCTTCAACTTTAACATATTTCTGTTAATTGCCTGGGCAACTTTTCTAATTAATTTTATTTACATGTGATATTTATAAATACCGGAAAAAAAAAATTTATTTTTATTTATTTTTTTACAATAACAACACTTTATTTTTGTATTTTATTTCAGTTTTATTTCAATTACAGAAAAGTTTTTAATCGTTTTCGTTTTTTTAACAATAACAAATTCTTAAGACAACATGTATTAAACAGTAGTATATCATTTCAGCATAGTAGTTCTGTTAGCCAATGAAATAGCTTTTTTGGTCCAAGGAAGATTCGGAAGTATATATTTGAATTCTGTCATATATCATTTATCATAATCTTGTATATGTTTTATTATGATTAGGATGTGGCACACAACCTCATTTGGAAAAGCCTGTAACTACTGTACTTAAATTTGATGTTTTTGTGAAAACCGCAGAATATACAGAATTCCATTCATGTTCACACATTCTCATCAGCACATAAAAACCCACAAAAACATGCAAAACATTCCTGTACAAGCATGAGTGTGTGAAAACAGTATAAATAGCCCAGCCGCTGCGTGTCCAGGTCAGGGCAATTTGCCTCGGGCTCTGCTGCATATGCACACTTTCTCTTTGCTCTCTCTTGGATCACAGAGTCTCATTTTCTGGTGTGACAGAGAGTCATGCTATCCCCAGGAGCCGCCAATTGTGAAATGACCCCTGCCCACACGCTGTCAATGGAGACAGGTGCCTGGGATAAATAGCTAACCGGGTGCAGTTGGTACTCGCGCCACAGAAGAGGCGTGCAATCTGCGTGGTACAGTAGAGAAACATCTCATGATGAGAGATAGAAGGAGCCCTCAGAATTGCCAGAGATCTTTCATTTCTTTCACCATGGCTCATGACTGCATTTTGGGTTTTGACTCAGGCCTAGATTGTAGAGGCTATTTACTCAGTTTGTCAATTTTGGCTTGCCTCGTGCACTCTTTCTGTCAGTGGATGGCCATAGGTCTCTTGTTTTCTGTTTTTCACTTTTAATATCTGTTTAAACCTGCAGAAGAATCCAGCTAAAATCAGCTTTTCTGTTTTACATGGTTTCTAGCTTGGTACAAGCTGGTTTAAGAGCTTGATCAGCTGTATTCATGTCGATGCCGCGCCATCCATTTGCTCGACACATCAAATTTTTCTGTCTTCACCCCGTCTTGTTAGTCAGCTGACCACTTTTTAACCCTGTTTAGCTCTTGTCACACTAAGAACGATAACTATAAAGATAATGACACATCTTTTTAGAAGAGTTCACTGCAGTTCTGTGCCGTCTGCCACTTTAAATGCTCGAGCTGTTTAAAGTTGGGTGGATTCTGATTGGCTGCCAGTGTTTGTATCTTTCATCAGCTGGAAAAATCGCTCTGAAAATTATTCCAATTATATTGTTCCTCTGTTTTAGTAGTGGTGTGGACTGCCCAATTATAGCATTGTTAAAACTTTATAGATATTCTTATAGTTATTGTGTGAATGGGCCTTTAGTGTTGAGATCATGATTAACATAGCTGTGATCAGTGTGACCATCTTAATCTGGTGCAGTATAAACTATAAAATATGGTTATTTTCCTTCAGGCCTCATTTGAATGTCTTTCCTTTGAATGTATTTGTTTTTGATTTCTTTGCTGGTTAATATGTTAATTCATGCTTGTTTATAAGTATGTAAATAATTGCTGGTGTCCTCAAAAGTTATGTGTGTGTGTGTGTGTGTGTGTGTGTGTTCTTTAGCCGCCTGTAAAGACCATCAGCGAGCTCTTGAAGTCACTCAGCGCTCAGAGGAGATGGGGCTCATCCTAGGAGTGTGTGCTGGTGGGCTGGTGGTCCTGATACTGCTACTGGGGGCCATTATCATAATCATTAAAAAAGGGTGAGTTCTACTGGTCAGGATGAAGACGTGAGAGCCAAAGCATGCTGAAATGCAAAACGTATTTGTACATTTAAGTCACAATTTCACATGCAATTTCATTGTCATTGCATTAGGTTTCATAAAACATATGACATAATTAAAAAGTTTCTTTAAAAATGTTGGGGGTTTTCAAAAGAAATGAATGCTTTTATTCAGCAAAGATGCATGAAATTGATCAAAAGTGACAGTAAAGACGTGTATAATGTTACGAAAGGTTTATATTTGAAATTGAAGCTGTTCTTTTGAACTATCTATTCATCAAAAAAAATCCTGAGTCACAATAGTAATAATATTTCACAATATTACTGTTTTTACTCTATTTTGATCAAATAAATGCAGCTTTGGTGAGCATGAAAAACTTCTTTCAAAAACATTAATATTTCACCGACCCCAAACTTTTGAACGGTAGTGTATATTTTTTATATTTTTTAATTATCTTTCAATTAAAAAAAAAAAAATATATATATATATACTGTATATATATATTTACGTATATTATATTTAATTTTGTATGCAGTGACATTCATACATTTTAATATGATATAAGTGTCCGAAAACTTTTTGGGCGTCACTGTATGTGTTGCAAAACAAAGAAATACTTTAAATTTTCCTGTGCCTTTGTTATAGATGCTGACAGTTATAAGCCTGTGGGCTATTTAAAAATATTTCTTGTGAAGGTGCTATTTAAATGAGAATTAATCTGTTCCTGAGAGACCAGGCTATTGTGCGTTCAGCTATGACTAACTTAAACCTACCCATTGCAGTTTATGACTTTGATTATTCGGCTCAGTCAAAGGGCACCCAGGTGTTCTCCCCTGCATTCTCACGTGCATCGGTGGAGAGATTGCCAGGGGTTTTCATCTTCTGAGATTATCTGAGTGTGAAATATTTAATTAAAGAGAAATGCAATTCAATTACTCACTTAATTAGGCCCTGCCCGCTGCCGCCCTGAACCAGAAATGAGCCCGTAATTGGGATGGAAAAAGTGTGCTTTCAGAGATAATTAGCCCACGGTTCTCAAAAGGTCATCAGATCCCGTGGCAAATGAGAGACACGGGCCTCTCGTTCCTCAATCACTGGAGATGAATATACGCAATGGTCATCTCATAGATTCATCTTCAGCAACCGATAAATACCATTCACATTCTGTTTCTCATATGAATTTCTCACATGCATGAATAGTGATTGCCTAAAGGCTGCTATTTTAGACTTTAGTCTGTTATGTCAGTTTTAGATGGTTTATTGCTGTTTAGTCTTGCACGATAAGCTGATTATTAAGCTAATTATTTTTATGTCCAATTTACTTATTAAAAAAAAAAAAAAAAAATATATATATATATATATATATATATATATATAAATTAATTAATTAATTAAATTAATATATAAATATATAATATAATATAATATTTTGTCTAAAGAAATAGAGTTCTACATCTCTTAAAATATTATACTAATAGTAAAATTATGGCCTGGTTTCACAGACAGGGCTTAGATTAAGCCAGGATTAGACCTTAGTTCAGTTAGGGCATTTAAGTAGCTTTTATAAACATGCCGTAAATTTTTTTTTTTAAATATATCAGTGCAAGTTGCTTTCAGTTAAAACTGCTCAAAGATGCATTTTAGTCTGGGACTAGGTTTAAGCCTTGTCTGTGAAACCAGGGGTGAGATTAATAATAATAATAATTAAGTATTCTTTTTGTTGTTGTTTTTGTTATTATAATTAGAAAATTTATTAAATAAAATATAATTTACAATTTCGTCTAAAAATAGTGTTAAAAAATCTCTAATCTCAAAAAAAAAGTGATGCATTCCTTGCTGATTTAAGTGGTTAACCTGGTGGACCCTTTATGGGGGGGGGAGGGGGGGACGTTTATGTAAGCTAAACGTTTGATTGCAGCAAACCCTCAGCTCAGCCATTTAGCCGGAGATAAAGTGCCACAGTAACGCGCCTACTTCAGTTAGTGATGGGAGTCCTTCCTACTGAAATGGAAAGAGAGATACCGGGCCTTTGTGTAAGACAGAACATCTTAAGCCATTTAATCCAAATGCAACCCAAAATGGAGTTGAAGGATGTTTGTAATACGAATGCAGATGGAAGTGTTCTCCAAGCAATTCATTGGACAATTTAGCGGATATTGGGTTAGATTGTGCCGCCGAACCTCAGTGAAGTCGACATTGCAGAGAGCGCATATAAAAGTCCCTCTCAGCAGGCCTCTTTGTTAAACTCATTAAAAGCAACAAGAAGACATATTTGATTAGGCCGCCATTTCCCGCTCTGACTGAGGTTTTGTGCATATCTGCATGCGTCCCATTACTCGCGTGGCAAATGCAAGCTGCTGACGGCTTGCCATTTTTCACTCTAATCAGAGCTCTGCCAGTGCTTGCATCTCATGTCCCTTCTTCTTCTTGTTCTCTTTTTTTCCCCTTTCTTCTCTTCTTCTATTTTTTTTTTCTCTCTCCAGAAGGGATTACTACTCATACTCTTATTATCCGTAAGTGGCTTCTTCTCCATTGCACATCATCATTTCTCATGGCTTTTTTGTGTGCATTTTGGAGAGGGGGGTGGCAGCAGAGTGATGATCTTCTCTTTCTCTCTCACCAACTCCCCTAACTCGCCTCATCTCTCTCTCGTTTCCTTCACGTTCCATATCTCTACCCCCCCCCCCATCCCCCACCCCCTCGCCCTCTTCTCTCTGTCTCCTCAGTAGGAAGCCGGTGAACATGAATAAGACCCCCATTACGTACAGGCAGGAGAAGAGTAATATGATGGGCTCCATGGAGCGCAGTTTCACTGATCAGAGCACTCTGCAGGAGGACGAGAGGATGGCCTTGTCATTTATGGACACCCATACTTGCAGCACTCGCAGTAAGACGTGACACGACACACACACCAAAAAAAAACCATTGACATTTCATAAAAACAAAGAGCAACTGTTCTCCTTTTGAGTTCAATAAGAAAAAGACATTGGTTAATAAAACTTTCGTTAATCTTTAAAACACAAATAAAGAATCTGAGAGATTTCTGTCCCTCGATTGAAAGTCTATTCACCCAAATCTCGGTTCAAATCATTCATAAAAACATTGTAAAATATATCCATATGAATCAAGTAGCAAGGATGTATGGTTGAGCTTCTGTTTACCATATTTGAGTGCTCTATGTATGTTCGCTGATCAGTGTTTACATGTGAATTAAACCTAAATTAAATCTGTTCATCATATAAAGCGATCATGTCTCTTCAGAAGACTTGGATTAAACCATTCGGTTCATATGAATTTATTTTACAATTATTTTATGAACGTTTTGTAGAATTAGAAATCTTTGTGAGTTTGGAAGGACATGAGAATGAATAATTGATGATAATTAAAAATTGATGACAATTCAGAGTTTTCATTTTAGGGTAAACTATTCCTTTAAATTTAATTTGTGCCTTAAAAAGTGGTTTTATCATTTGAGCTCCCTGTGTAAAAGTAGATTAATTCAGAATTGTTCGTTGAGCAGAACGTTGATTAAACTATATATAATCTGCTTTATTTATGAAGCAATGCATGAAAAAAATCAAGTAGCATGCACTTGTCTTACTTTGCTTCAACTTATTCTCTCCAGTTAAATGAACTTGCACTTTGCATTACATCAACTAAAACAATGACTACATAGCTAATACTCATGATAAATAACAGGGAGCAACAACAGCATAAGTGAAAACAGCAAACAGTAAACCATATAACTGATTAATGCCGCATTGTATGATGGGAACTCAAGTAGGTCTTAAACTTAAGCTATATAGTGTTGAAGAAAATTCACCCCTAAAATGACATTTCTGTCATAATTTACTCACCCTCATCTTGTTCCAAACACGTTTGACTTTCTTTCTTCCGTAAAACATGAAAGGAGAATTTTAAAAGAATATCACTTTAAAGAAAATTGAATGAGGACTGAAGCTGTCAAGCTCTAAAATGACACCTGGAACAATAAAAGTATGATTAAAGTCTTCTGAAGCCATTGCTTTGTGTGAGAAACAGTCATAAACTTAGTCATTTTTCACTGAAAATCTTGACTGTGTGAACTTTGAGTGAAGTATTGATATCCAGTTTTGATAAACTGTTCTCTTAAGTCAAATCTTTTTCAGTGAATCAGTTGATTCAGTTCACAAACTGTTTTGAATGATCATGCTCTTGAATTGTCAGTGAATAATGATTTTAGGTTCCCCACACAAAACATGGCTTCATATAGACTACTTTTATTAAAGTTTTTTTTTCCTATTCATTTTGAAGTTTAAAAAGATTTTAATATAAAAATTGCATTTAAATTTCACTGAAAAGAGTGACTATTTCTCATTTTGTGTTCAATATGAAAAAGACAATGTTTCAGAATGACACAAAGGTGTGTATATGATGATATAATTGATATTTTTTGGGGGAAACTATTTCATAAAATTCATTAGACTTAATCCAGCACTCTTAGGGCTCTTACAGAGTCAACGCATTCGTTACGCATACGCGTCTGCAAGGCTACGCATCGCTACGCTTCGGCCGCCATTATGCGTCTATGCGTAGCAAAATGTGTCGTCCAGTTTTTGATACGCGACGCACCGTTGCATGCAATACTATGCGTTGTTTGTGGGGGCGATACTGCAAGTTGCTTGCGTCCGACGTGTAGACTATGAAAGGGAGCACGTCGCTCACGTTGCTCGCGTTGACTCTGTAAGAGCCCTTTAATTTGTGATTAAACTGATAAAGAAAAACTAGTCGCAAATAAAAACTTTGAGAAAACTTTCACAGAAAATAGATAAACAAATATATGTACTGTTCTAGAACTCTTAAATTGTTTCCGCTCACACTCACAAGGTGCTAAAAGCTAGAGTATCAGACGCTAATGGCAAAGAGCACAAATGAATGGTTAGAGACTTTCAGTCACGTACACAGTTAAAGTGTATGTAAAGCTCAGGGACTAGGTAAGCTCCTGGTAATTTGTCCTCATTTGTAGTCAGTGTGAAAGCTTCATCAAAGGTGCAGTCCTTCCGTAATCGCTCAATCTTTCACAGCTCTTAAATATGAGATGTAGTGCTGTCCACGTCCTAATATAACACCAAGTCTCCCTTGACATAAGACTATAAATCCTAATATAAACATAATCCATGGAAACCAGTAGGAGAGGGAGAGAACAAATAGTATACTTAAAAAACACACACACAAAAAACACAATCAGTAGGCAAATGGACTCAGATCTGAACCAGAAGCTTATCCTTAAAGGCATCATGGTCGAGGATTTCAATTTAGAAGAAATTAGAGCAGACAAAAAAAAAAAAAAAGAAGAAGAGAAACTAATAATATCCAATTCAAAGGTATCTGACTCTGCAGGCAATTAATAGTTGATGTCTGAAAGAGAGAGATCTCTTGATCAAAATGAAGTTTTAATGGCATGTCTCAGAGCTGTCTTGCTACATTTAAAGTGTCTAGTGCGTGGAATATAGTGTCTGGGTTTCTTCTTTCCTATTTCCGTTGAGAAATGAGTAGCAGACTGCTAATTTATTTGAATACACAGCCCTAGTCATGAATTCATAATTGCTCCCTGATCATATTTATGAATACCAATTATAAACACAGAAGATGAAGTGCCATAAGGGGATGATAATTCTCAGATTAACCCTATTATACTTGTTTGGAGTTTTGTTCTTTTTTTTATAAAATGTTTATTGGTTATTTTATGAAACTTTTCCAAGATACTTGAGCTGCTTACTTCAGGTGCAGCTGTTCAGTTGTTCCCATGCTGTGTTTATTGTATATGTTTATACTGTATGAAAAATATTGTGCAAACATTTGGTCTGTGCTTGTTCATTTTCACCAAGGTGATCCACGGAGCTCCATGAATGAGTCCAGCAGTCTGCTGGGTGGGTCGCCTAGGCGTCATTGTGGCCGCAAAGGATCACCCTATCACACGGGTCAGCTTCACCCGGCAGTGCGTGTTGCTGACCTCCTACAACACATCAATCAGATGAAAACCGCAGAAGGTTACGGCTTTAAGCAGGAGTATGAGGTAGGTTTTGTGTTGTGTTTTTAAAATATATTTTTTACATTTTATTTTATGTGCGTTATGAATCCGACTGTTCATGAATGGTCTGTCGACGTTCCAAGGTTTAGACTAGACTTTTTAGACTGTTTTACAATAAGTTTAAAGGGATAGTTCACTTTGAAATAAAATTTTGGTATGTTTTAGCTTACCTCAAGGGCATCCAAGATGTAGGTGTCTTTTTTTCCGCAGTAGTTTCAATTTTGATATTTTTAGGTCAAACCGTTCTTGTCTGTCAGTCATATAATGCAGGTCGATGGTCACTGTCTCAAAGAGCATGCACAGAGTCCAAATTAAAACAATTCCCCATCGTCCAAATTAAACAATTCCCCATCGTAAGTACACATTGATGGCCCAAGACACGAAACGAGCGATTTGTGTGAGAAAACGAACAGTATATATCGTTGTTATCTCTTGTACACAGCCACATCCAAGTGATCTGAGAGCGCGGGCGGGTATAGATATATACAATAGAATTCGCCTTGGCTACTGCAGTTCATTGGAACGAAACCATAGCCAAGGCGACATCTAGTGTATATATCTATACCCGCCCGAGCTCTCAGATCATTTGGACGCAGCTGTGTTCAAGAGGTAAAAACTATATAAATACTGTTCGTTTTCTCACACAAACCGCTCGTTTCGTGTCTTGGGCCATCAATGTGTACTTACGATGGGGAATTGTTTAATTTGGACGATGGGGAATAGTTTTAATTTGGACTCTGTGCATGCTCTTTGAGGTGGTGACCATAGACCTGCATTATATGACTGACAGACAAGAACGGTTTGACCTAAAAATATCAAAATTGAAACTACTGCGGAAAAAAAGACACCTACATCTTGGATGCCCTTGAGGTAAGCTAAAACATACCAAAATTAAATTTCAAAGTGAACTATCCCTTTAAGAATATTATTATTATTATTAATACTATTATCATCAAAAATAATATTTGCATTTAATTTATAGAACACCTTTCCAGAAGTATCTTTACGATCATTGATTTAAAATATTGAGTTATTGAAGTAACTGTTCCTTAAATAGCAGTTTGACACAGCTGGTTTTGAGTTTTATTTCAGAGGAAACCACCACATCTATCAGGCTAGTTAGGCTTTGATAGCATATCTTTGAAAATGGTAGAGCAAGAGGTTTCTGTCAGAATCATATAAATCTTTCTCAGCTGCCACTACAGGTTTTCTGATTTATTTAAATATGCTCTGGCTTTAGTGTAGCTTATCTGGGCGATGCCATTTTCTTAGTGGAGGGGGCTGTCGGTGCAAACAGATGTCTCCAGAACTCACTGCAGGCCTTTAAAAACAAACCTCTGCATCGAATCTATTTATAATTTCAATTAGCTTTTATTTTTATATTTTCATTTTTTCATTTTTATATTATTTTAAATAATTTTGTTATGTAGTTTTGTCATTTTTATCAGTTTTTATATCATATTTCTATATAGCTTTAATTTTTTGTAATTTTTTGTAATTTTTGTATTTTTTGTTTACTTTAACATATTTAAGTTGTTTTTCATGTAATATTTCCATTTTATTTTATTTCCATTTTATTACAATTATCGAACACAATTTTTTAAGTGTTATTTTTAGTTAACAAAAACCAAACTGTCGTAAAGTGATGAGTATATGTTGTAAATGAGCAGTTCACAAAGAACATTGATGCATTATACATTACATAGCAAAACTGGGGCTTAGCTAACTTTCAGAACGCTATGTAAAAGCAAGTTTGAGTCATTCTTCACAGATAGGTTCGCATCTCTCCCCCATGGACTATAGAAGGAACAGTTATTGAGATGAAAGTAGAGGTCATATAGCCCCTCAGCATTACTGCACAAAGAGCACATACACTGCTATCTCTTTTCCTCCCTCTATCCCTTCCTCCGTAGCTAATTTTCTCTCCTCAGAATGCGGCTTGAGCATCTTCTCTCGCCGTCACACTCTTGTGAACTGTTGACTCTCCTCTAACTGTTGTTGTCCACAGAGCTACGAGACAAAACATCCCTCCACGCAATCAGAGTTCTGCCACTGGCCTACCTCTCTAGAGCTCAGCTTGTGGACTCATTAAACTCTCCCCTCAGTGTGAAACAGATTCAGCTCAAAAATCAATACGCAGTGACACTGTGTGTGTGTGTTTGAGGTCAGTGTCTTTGTGCTTCATAAGCGGAAAAGAAGAGACACGGAGTTTGAGAGGGAACACAAATGTACCGGCTGGGTTTCATAAGCTTTATTTCCCCGCGGACCACAAGTACAGTCCATTGATCAGTGCTTATTGTCAGAATCTTTAGTTTAGATTGTGGAAAAGAGAGAGTAGAGACTACAAGCAAAGTGCAAAGTGCAAAAAAATTGAAATGTTTTATAATGTGAACCTTAATATATATATATAATATATATATATATATATATATATATATATATATATATATATATATATATTGAGAAATGGTTTGCTTCAACATTGTGCTTGTGTTGTATTTCCTTAAAATATATCAAGTGGCATTTTTGTAATGCAAAGACATTCTCTGTGTACTTTTTTGAGGTCACTGTGTAAGAATCACACACACGTGTGTGTACAGTGTTTGAGGTAACGCATTACAAGCAGAGGTGGACAGTAACAAAATACATTTACTTGAGTACTGTACTTACTGTAACTACACTTTTTGAGTATCTGTACTTGAGTTTGATGTTTTTCTGGAAACTTTTTACTTTAACTTCACTACATTTGAAAGACAAATATCTGGATTCTGACATCAACCTGATTTTAATTTTCAATGTTGGGTTTGGTCTTCTAAATGTGAATTGTGTCATTGTTTTGGAGCACATTAGCTTATACATAACAGTAAGGCTAAAAGCCAAAAAACTTTAAATATGGCACTATTTGAGGGAACAGCCATTTTGGTGTCCGAAACCATTGTGGACATTATTGAGTGCACTTATTCAATCTCACATTCAATCCCACTACTGGAACTGTGTTCTAGAAATAAATTTGATGTTGATATGAGGGTAGGTAGACAGGCATAGATTCAGAGGCATAAGGTACTGTAAGTATTACATATAACAATACAACAATAATAAAACAATGCATTGACTTTCACTTTTGATACTTAAGTACTTTTAAAAACAAGCACTTCTGTACTTTTACTTAAGTAAAAATCTTTACAACTTTTACTTGTAACGTAGAAATATTTGACCCTTTCACTCAAGTAAGGAAGTTGTCTACTTTGTCTACCTCTAAGTAATGCGAGTTACTGTATGTAGTCAGATTACTTTTTTCAAGTAACTAGTAAAGTAATGCATTACTTTGAAATTTACAAAAAATATCTGAGTTACTTTTTCAAATAAGTAATGCCGGTTACTTTGTTTTTGTGACTGAAAGGTCTCCTGTCCACATGTTGAGAGAAATCGGAGAGCAGTTTTGTTGTGTGCGCTGTGTAAACCTGATGGTTACTGTAGTTCTAGATTAAATGTGAGCATGCATTTACTCATCTCATTTCCACAAAAACAGATTCAGTATTCCTCGAAATGAATAAAAAGTTAAATGCAAACTCAGAATATTACGCAAACCTGCAATTAATCTCACTTTATTAAGCAATGTCTTTGCTGTTGACCTTTGATGAACCAATTCAACCATACTAATAAGCAAAAATTACTATATAAACATCACAGGTTTGAATTTGCATTTCCTTCAGCCTGATAGCTTATTCATTTCATTTTTGGTGTATAACGGCCTTTACATTTGCCAAAATATAACTTTTTTATTTAAAAACAACAGCAAGCCCAGATAAGAAAAAGTAACGCAAAAGTAATGTAGCTCATTACTTTACATAAAAAGTAACTAAGTAATGAAATTAGTTATATTTTAGGGAGTAACAATATTGTAATGCATTACTTTTAAAAGTAACTTTCCCAAACATATATCTACACATTTCTGTCCCATTTTAGTTCACTAGAATTGACCGTCTAAGAAGTGCTTACACCTAGTAAACCTAGTTTGATGTAAAAATGTTGCTTCTATTCACATTTATATTTCATTGCATGCCAGATTTGATGGTCAGGGTTTGGGAGCATCTGAGAATTGGAAACAAGATGAGGATGCAAATCAATTAATTTAGAAATGTTTTGGTCTACCTGATTCAACATTCCGTTTCCCCTTACCTGCCATCCACTGTGTAATGTAATATTTTCATCTCTTTTCAGTAATATATGCAGTTGCACATAATAAATCAAGTGTTGACATAAATATTTTTTTTCAAATGACCTCCTTTTATGTTCAACAGATCCATGAAATCGTATTTATCCTTCGTGAAAGTGAAATTGTATTTAATTTAGCCTAATGTAATATCAGAAAATAAAAATGTTGAGGGTTGCAAAGCAATCCAGTCTCTCTGGTCTAAATGCTATTTATGACAAAATTTGTATTTTAATAAAATTTATTTCAAACTAAATCTAAGAATACTGTGATTATCTCTGACAACTAACAGAAATGATCTTTCTCTCTTTTTATTTTGTTATTTATTTGTAGAGCTTCTTTGATGGCTGGGATATCAATAAGAAGAAGGATAAAACTAAGGGAAGAAACGATACCCTGATGGGTTGTGAGTCCATTTTTTTCAGTCTTTGCTTTCTTATAAAACATATCATGATTGAAGAGTAATGCCTTTAGAATTTTTCAGTTTGTATGGCATTGCACATTCTATCTGTGATGTTAGGACCCAGTTTACTGAAGGAACTTTGTAAATCAGATAACAGCTTTAAAATGCCAACAAATTTCCTGTAATAAACCTAATTTGCATTGAAAGGAGACTTGTTTACTGCACAAACGTAATGCAGCTGTTTAGTGACTTGACCCCAAAGTGAGCTCATGTGATTGTGTTTGTGTTTCAGATGACCGTCACAGGGTGAAATTGCACCCGCTGCTCGGTGATCCCAACTCCGACTATATCAACGCCAATTATATCGATGTAAGTCAGCAGTCACATACGCTCTTCAGCCAGACTCACAAACATTTACACTGTTTCTGTTATTATGTAGCTCCCCTGGACTTTATTCAATATCTGTGGACACTCTCACCATATGTGGCATATCATCATATCAGGTTTGATAAGAAAACTTTTTAGGCCTCTAACTGTCCTTTTTGTGGTGGGTGAGGCTTGGTAGCTTGTTATTTTTGTCCTTGTGTATCTGACCTCCCAAATGATTTTGGAGGGAATGTGGTCAGATATGAAGCGTAGCCTACTAACATGTGTGGCAAAGGAGTTTTAGGGTCACTTTGTGTCCAGTTTCCCTTTTAATAAAGAGGCAGGTGGACACATATGGTCAGCCATACCAGCTGAAACCTTGCCCTCTTTAAACCTGCTTTTCAGAGCTGGCCCAGAATGCACCAGGTTGGAAATGACGACCCTCTCTTCATGGGACCCTCTCCACTTATTTGCTTGAACTGATAATTCACCCATAAATGAAAAATCCCGTAATAATTTCCGCTCCAAACCTGTACAACTTTCTTCTGTGGGAAAAAAAATTGGATGAATTTTGAAAATGAGAAAATGATGACTATTGAATACCTTTTCGGTTTTGGGTGAACTATCGCTTTTTAAAAGTTTTTGGGATCAAAACTCACTCTAAATCCTTGCGATTTCCTCACCTTGACTGTTTGGACCTTAGATACAGCAAGTGATTTGCTGGATTATGTTGTTTATTCCGAAAGGAATGCTGTACGTATGTGTAGCATTGAGTGATTTGAAAGAAATTGGAAGAGAATGAATAGCCATGAGTCAAGACACATAGATATAATTATATACAGTATTGGGGTATTTTGTTATTTTTCCCCTGCAATTCTTTCATGATTGGCCATAATATCAATTAATCTTGAAATACCTTGGAATTCCAGTGTTTCAGTATAAACCAATATACAGGAACAAAACAGGGCATTGTTCAATTTAACAAGAATTGTTTTTTTGTTTTTATTGTCCCATTTTTATTTTGGCCTTGAGTAGAAAAGCACAAAAAAGTCAAGAAAGGGTCTATAATGAAAGGATGCTTCTTTTTAGTGTTTTTGAAAACTGGCAGTAAGTAGAGGCTATTAGGGAACATATTAAAGTGAGTGCTGCTCTGTTGTTTAATGTGTTTACTCCTTTTCATTTCTGTCCGTTCCTTTTGAATATCTCTTGAATCAGCCCAATAAAGGAACTAGCTTATACAAGAACAAATGAGCAATTTAAATGAGAAGTGTGTATTTTTTTCTACGTTAAAATACTTTCCTAGCCTAAAAGCCTAGCCATTTGTTTAATTTCCCTGAGAAGTGTAAAGACAATTTCAAAACATTCTGTTGTTTGAACATTTCAACCAGCCCCACATAGCAACACTGATTCAACCACTGGAGTGAGTTTGGGGGCGTGGCTATCAGTTTGTCCAACCAATGGCAGAGACAGGGAGTGTTGAGGAAGCCTTTTTGAAAGCAAATTTTTTTTTTGATGGCGCTTGAGGAACAGAAATAACACACATCACACTTTAAGGTTAGTCTGCAAAGATTTGCCCAACTTCACATCCAAAATGTATGCCTCCATTTTAAGTGTCTTTCCCCTGACGTGAAGCTTAGCCAGCTAACACAAGTCTCTCTTTCTTTCTTCCTCTAATTCTCTCTCTTTCTGTCTGTGATCTGTTAATCCTCTAGCTCTTTTCAGCCTCTCATTAACTAGAGTCTGTCTTGTCTTTTTCTACCCCCCTTCCCCACATCTTCGACTTTGGACCCTGTAGATTCGGATAAACAGGGAAGTAAGTACTTCGCTGCTCTTTCTTTTCTTTCTCTCTGGTTTCTTGCCCTCTGTTCCCCCCATAGATCTCTTTTTTTTTTGTGTCATGGCATTGCTCTGTTTGGATTACTTAAACTTAAGGAAGAGTGGCTCCGTGACACACAGATCTCCCTTATATTCGTCCATAAAAGTAAACGCATAAAACCTTCAGGTTCCATCTGTTAAATTTCTTTGATTTATTTCTTATGGGTACCTAGTTTTCAGTTTCACTTTAGAACAAAAAAATTATCTCTTCACATTTTCACTTCCGCTCTTTTTTCAAAAACACAGCTGGCGGGAGGCGTAAGGGGATCTAAGATAGTTGCTAGGGGGAAAAAACCTAAACCAGCCTAAGAGGTTGCTGGTATTAGCTGGTTTAAGGTTGTCTCTTATCTTGGCCAAGCTGGGGCTCAGGTGGAGGTCAGTCTCCCAACCTGACCAGTTGAAAAGTGCCCAAAACCCCTTTAAATCCAGATTTTGTTTGGCCATCAAAGCTTGAGAGACTACTGAATTGCACCTGAACTTTAGCAGATTTACTAAAGTTAAGACAAAATATGTTAGTGACTGACAGGAAGTCAAACTTTTAGAAGAATAGACAAGCAGCCCATACTCAAATAGATTTCACCTTTCAAATTGAACTAAAAAGCAGGTTTGCTGGTTTTTAGAAGAGTTTGTGGCACTTGTCCGCTTGTCGTCTAGATTAGACCATCTGAACACTCTGCTAAACACCAACTTGGCAGGCTGGGAGACCAGCTAGACCAGATCGAAGCAGTTAAGACCAGCAAACCACCTGAGGCTGGTTTAAGCCAGTGTTTTATATTTATTATTTTCAGCAGAGCTCTTATTACTGATGATGACATATGTATGAAAAAGAGCAGGGTGACTTACACTTCATAATAACTTTCATAATAAAATTATATAATTATTAAACAACAGATGAGGAGCTGCGCATTTTTTAATATGAACATATGAGAATATTAATCAGCGTTTATTATACATATGTAACACATTTTTTCTAAAGTTATTATAAAATATTATCAGTCACCGAGATCTTTGGAGAAAGCATTTTGATCTCTTGAGCTTTTTATGCAGTGCATTAATAGCGTTATTTCTGAGTTTTAAGTTGCTAAGTGTTGTAAAGTGTTGCGTGAAGCCTTTTTTATTATTTTTGTTTGTTTGTTTTTCTCCCTTTAATGAGCTTCTGTGTCCTGTAAACTTTCCTTCTATTTTCAAATCAACCATTAAGTATATAACTTTAGGCACGATCATCATCTGGATAAATCGTACTAAAGCTGCATTTCAGCCACAGTGGTTTGGTGCAGTTGCAGCTTTGGGCTTGTGATATGATCATCACGAATTTGATGGCAGATAGGGCGACCTGTGAACTGAATCATTACTGAGATCCCCTATCGCTATGTGTCCTTGAGCAAGACATGTACCTCACATTTTCTCCAGCGGGACGGTCACTGTTAGTGCGCTATAAATCCTGTTGCACTGCTGCGGAATGAACTGCACCTTCATTTATTTATTTTTAATACCTATATGGCTGACCTGTGCTCTTTGGTCATGCTTGTCTTAGATTTGGAGATTTATATAGAGACATACATAAGACTATAGTATTGGCTGTGTTTAATTTGTTGTGAAAAAAAGCGAGGCTCCGAGGGAAGGCTTTTAGGATTTGCAAAATGTAATATTTCATTCTACGTTCTAAGGTTGGAAATCATGAGATTAACTGCAAGCTCACACAGTATAAATGAATCTTTATAGATAGCTGCCTTTATGGGGAGTCTTTGACAAGGAGGTCTTTGTATTTGGGGTCCCTGGCATTAAAAATGTTTGAAACCCCCTTTAAGGAAGTTATAGAAAATCATGCCACTACTTTATGAATCTGCAGGACAAAGCTCTTTTGGACCACAGTTATCTTCCAAACGTTTTTCCCTACATCCCCTGTAAACCCCATAGAGTGATGAATCCTTTCTATGTGGAACAAACATCCCCCACCATTTATTTTTCCATCTACTGTGTGTTTGTTTCTATGTTTGTTTGTACAGTGTTCAGGAAATAGCTTGGCCCAATCTAAAATGTAGTGGGCGTCTGCAGTTTTCTAAATGGAGCAGCAAATGCTCAGCCACAATAAAGAACATGTCTCTATTATTCTGCTAATATCTGTTTAATGAAAACAGATCCAGTTTTTGGGAGCATCCCCAGGTAGTTCTTTGAAAAGGCTTAGCTTTGATGAGTAAATTGCATGTTTTGAGATGTTCCTAGAGTTTCTTTCTCCCTGTACATTTCAAACATGAGTTGATGGAGGAATTGTGTTGGGAGCTGATGTCCTCCATGATGAGTTTTATGTTTGGGCAAATGACTATTACTTTTGTAGCAGAAGCCTTTTTGTTTGCTTGTTCTTTGTTACTCTCCAACACTATTAATGCAACTAAGTCTACAAGCACACTAGCTATACACTACTAACCTGACTACATTTTTTCGTTTGCTTTCAGTTTTCGGAATAAAGTAGCTTTTCCCATAAGCCCCCCAAAATGGACTTACATGTCAGTGAGTTATGGTGTAAAATTTAAACACACTCTCCTTAGAAATTCTTGAGTAGTGTTAAGAGGTCAGATTAATTTTAGCGAATCAGTTCATTCGAATGGTTTATTTGTTTAGTTGTGGTTTAGATTTATGTGTTTAGAGTTGCTGTCATCCTAATTTAGATCCTCATTTTCTGTTCCAGGCTAAAAAAACTAAAAAAAAACTTGAATCATTTAATATAATTATTTAATTATAGAAAAAATGCCTTTTTTAATCTCTTCAATGTAGCTACCTTTTATTTGTAACTCATGTAGTGTAGCTAATTACAAATCTTGACTGTAGCTTAAAGATGCAATCAGTAATTTTTTCTTTATTAAAATATGTTTACCCCTAAATAAATGAATAGTACTAGTAGTATATAATAGAGAAATATTCACTATTGGACTGTTAAAGTTCATGTTTTAACATATGAAATAAATGTATCATGCTTAATGCATCTGTTTTGTTTTTTTATTCTGTTAATGCATTTTACATTATAATATATAATGGAACCAAACAAAAATTTGATTAATCTAGATTAATGTTTTTTAATCAATTGATAGTCCTAATTTACAATCATGCACACTTACATAAGATGAAGATTGCAGTCATTAGTCGTTATTAGCCTAAGAAAAAAATATTTATTTTACGTAGAACAGGGGTGTCCAAACCCGGTCCTGGAGGGCCACTGTCCTGCAGAGTTTAGCTCCAACTTGCCTCAACATTCCTGCCTGGAAGTTTCTAGCATGCCTAGTAAGACCTTGATTAGCTGGTTCAGGGGTGTTTAATTGAGGTTGGAGCTAAACTCTGCAGGACAGTGGACCTCCATGAGCAGGATTGGACATCCCTGGAGTAGATCTCCTCATGGAGGTCGCCATGTTGCGATCATTTTCAACAAACAGTTCTGCTAACAGAGTAAATCAATCACGGTTGATTTTGAGAGACTTTTGAACTGGACAGCTAGAACTAAAGACCTTGGACCTCCGAGGAATATTTGTTCTCTAAGAGGAGTGAGATTCACACAAGTGATGTTTCTAGGACAAAAGTGGCTTACACAGCACGTCATCTCTCTCTCTTTCTTTTAGGGTTACCATCGATCCAACCACTTCATCGCCACTCAGGGTGAGTATCTTTGTCTGGACAGGACTTGTGAATAGATGTGTGTGTGTGTGTGTGTGTGTGTGTGTGTGTGTGTGTGTGTGTGTGTGTTTTGATTTAGTTCTGTCTGGCAGTGTTCATTCCCAAGAGGGAGAGCCTCTTTTCTCTCTTCAGTCTGAGCCTTTGGGTTTGTGTGTGTGTGTGTGTGTGTGTGTGTGTGTGTGTGTGTGTGTGTGTGTGTGTGTGTGTGTGAGACTGACACCTTGAGAACACAGAGATCTTTCCAGATGGAATCTAATGAGTTCTGATCCAGGAAATTATAGAGGTTTGTGAATCGAGATGCTGCAGCAAAATTGGGATTACCACCTGCTGTCTTCTTACCCAAAATCCCCATCAAAACCACCAGCACAATGACTATAGGACCTTGGAGAGGAGTCTCAGAATGTGTTCACTGCAATAATTATTTGTAAAATATTTTGGTCTTGTTCTTGAATAATAATATTTAAACATCTGGATAAAATGCTTTTTTATTTAGTTATTGTTACCTTGTGGCCATTTTTTCTCTTGCTTTAACCATAAAAAATCTCTCTATTTATTATATTTATATTTAAAACAAGAAAAGGCAGTTTGCTTATACTGTGGTAACCAAATGTCCATACAAAGATAGTAAAAGATGAAATCACCTAATTTGGGCTTCAGCTAACAGTCCCTACTAGGAATTCGGGCTTCATGAACATAATAATGTAATACTTAAAGTGCCCCATTATGCTATTTTAAACATTTATAATTTTGTCTCCTACAGTTTGCATGCATCCAAGGTAAAAAATAAAATAAAATAAAACTTTCATTTTCTCATAATATACTTTGCTGCATCACCTCTTTTCTCACAGTGCCTGAAATGGCTCTGTAAAGGATTCAGTCTCTCTAAACTCCTCCTTTCCAAGAGCTTCCTCTACTCTGATTGGTCAGTTAGCCCAGTCTTACAGTGCATGTTGGAAATGAAACGGCCATTACCATATCTGAATTTCAGCTCCGGACTCTTCCTCAGTGCTTGTATACACAGTGATACAAACAGTAATAATGGCGTCCATTTTACCGCATCAATTCCAGCCTGATTCCTCATTCTCAGTGCATGCAAAGTGGATTTGCAGGGCAGAAAACCGCTTCTTCGCGACATGTCGACAACACTAAAATGTTTGAGGGCGGGTTAAAGTACAAAGTAGACGTTGTTCACAAGCAGCCAATGAAGACCATAGGCTGGTATTATGCAAATTTGTTACAAACCGACGTAGATATTTTACAGAAGTGAGGCTGGAATTGTTGACAACTCTTTCCGGCAGTTCAGAATCAATTATTTCTTTAGGAGGCAATCATTTGAAAGGTAATATTCGAAAACCATAAAAGAAGCACTTTAAAATCTCAACATGCAAAAAACTTTCTGTAGCTCAGTTTAGAAACAATAGAAGTCAATGGAAAGTCCCCCACCTTGGCAGAAAAAAACCCTATTCCTTTCTCAGCTCTATTAAAACAAGGTCACCCTCTTCTCTCATCGTTTCAGATCTCCCATAAATAAATCATTATACATGTTTGTGGTTTGTCTGTCTTTCCCCCTTATTGAATTTCGAGGCAGACTCAATTGATGATAGAAATTAGCTTCTTCTATCAGAGAGCCACTTCCTGCTGGGGTTAAAAACGGTTCTATTCGCCAGAAATGCCTGCTATTGAATTACTCTCTGTGAGGCTCTGGATTACTGAACTGCCTTATAACATGCAATGACACTTGGTAAATTAAACCCGCTGTCTGGAGCATTGGCTGCCATTCTATTTAATGTGTGTGTATGTGTGTTTGTTTGCAGGGCCCAAGCAGGAGACAGTGTATGATTTTTGGAGGATGGTTTGGCAAGAGAACTGCTTTAGTATCGTCATGATCACCAAGCTAGTGGAGGTGGGCAGGGTATGTTCTAGATCCTTCCTCATCTGCACACTAACCCATGAACTAAAGACACTCCCCGTTCACAACAACCCTACACATTTCATTCGACCATCGCTTCAAAATGTTTGTGTATTTGTGGGTCTGTGACTTTTATGTGTGCTTGAACATACGTATGTAAATTGATTTTAACATCACTTCCCATTCATCAGCCATCAGTGGACTATATTTGGAAATATTATGTTTTATATTTGATTATTACTGTATGCACAAGAATTACCATTTAACACTGTACCATAGAAATATTGGTTTTTTTGGACATTTGGAGTACCTTGGAGTATCATGTAAATACCATGCTATATGAATATGATAATCATCTATGCATGGTTCAGTTATGATATTACCATATTGCTATAATATATACTATGGTATTAAATGATTACCATATTCATGTTCTGTAAAATTTCATAAATTGGTACTATATAGGTACACACATCAGCTGGTTTCTGTGGTTTTTTAAATGTATTTATTGAAATGGTTGATTTTGGATATTCCATTGTGCATGCTTATTTTCACTATTTCTACATTTAGAACACTCACTTAATGTTAACCTAATAATTGAATAAGTTAAATATAATCTCAAACCTAATAATGAATATCCATTTTCTTACAGTACTTTATAATGCTGTGATGCCTAAATTCACTTAGCATTTAAATTTATCGATTTTACTTTTCAGTGTTTATTTCAGTGTTTAGACAAAATGGTGTAGTATTTTAATATCTGAAAATAATTATACAGGTCCAAAAATCCAAGGCATGTCATGATACTTTTTGTTAGCGGAGGCAATATGGTATATATCAAAGTACAGTGATATTATCATATGATACCTTCACTGTATCATGGTATCATCACGGTACAGTGCCATTATCATATGCTTTTGTCAAAAATATATGTCCGTATTGTTGTCAACTTAAAATAAGATTTGAAGTAACTTTCGTTCAATCATAATTCCCACTCTCATGTAATGCGTTCTGCTCCCTTGCTTTGTGGCCCACACATTCCAGCCTTTTTAAGCCACCTCTATTTCGTCCTCCGACATAATTTCCTCTTTCATTTTCCTCTCCACACCTGCATCGCCCCTTCAGTGCTTCGGAAACAGCGTCTGCTGACAA
The DNA here is from genome assembly GCF_965113295.1 of Leuciscus leuciscus. NCBI lineage: Eukaryota > Metazoa > Chordata > Actinopteri > Cypriniformes > Leuciscidae > Leuciscus > Leuciscus leuciscus. Next base: position 10,021,907 of record NC_138744.1, read on the forward strand.
CAGTCCTCTTAACAGCCCGACCCTGCCCTCTTATGAAATCGGGGCTCTATTATGAAGAATACACTTTCCCACGTTATGATAAAAGCTGTGAACAGCAGGGATAAATAGAAGATGGCTTAGGTCTGACAGCAAATCTTAACAGTTTGTGTAACGATAATAAGCATAATAAGCATGCAGAAATAACCCAGTTTACAGTACACAAGGAGAGACTCTTTAACTGAGAGAAGATTATTTATTTTTTTATCCTTTTGAAAATATTCAGTATGCATATCTATATATGTATTTGCTCTGAAATGTCTTACGGTAAATCAGATTGTAAATAATTGAATTGAATTATAATTGTTAATATTTAACAAACACCAATTTTAGCCAAGTGTATTCAAAGTGTTAAAGTATATGCAATAAGTAAAACATTACAAATCTAATTAAAAAAAAAGAATCAAGGTTTGTTTTCTATTTAGTATTTCATTAAATTAATTCAGATAATTACTTTGATTATTTTCCTTCATATATTTGTATTAAAACATTTTAACATATGAAAAAAGGCCATGCAGATATTTTGAACATTTTTGGTCAATGGTAAACAGACAGTTTGAACTGATGCATGAAAATGAATAAAATTTTCTGACTTTAATACCGTTATTGCTAGTGATGTTTTATTCCGCTAAGCTGTTAAAACATCTGTCTTAAACACTTTCATACTCATACAAGGAAGAATAATGAAACTTATGTAATGACATGCTTCATAGTGTTTTCTAACCTGACTTTGTTGGTTTTTCTTTCAGGTGAAATGCTGTAAGTATTGGCCAGATGAGTCAGAGATGTACGGTGACATAAAGATCACGCTGCTGAAGACGGAAACTCTGGCGGAGTATACAGTGCGAACTTTTGCCCTGGAGCGGGTACGAGACCGTTTCTTTTCCTCTAGAGACAGGATGGGAAATGATGGGGAAAAGAAGGGTTGCATCTCCCGCATGAGCGCCGCAGCTCAGTGTGTCAGAGCCTCTAAGCCACGGCTCCAACATGCTCTCATTTCTCAGAGAAGCTTGTGTGATTTGCTTTGCCATTTGATATGATGCGATCTGCTATGCACTGATTAATGTACAGTCAGCAGGCCGTTATCGCAAAATGAAAACAGACAGGGTGATCAGGTCTCGCATTGCATATCTCGTATCACGTTACTCCACATTACCCTGCTTATTACACTCTCACGTGCACACTAAATAAATAAATAAATGCACATGAATTATTGATTTTGAAATAATTTTGTTATATGAGAAGAAAGAGCCTTATGATATGAGAGACATGAAATTAGCACAGCTATGTCAGTTTAGCATCATTAAACAAAAGTATTTGACCTAATGGCCTGTTCACACCAAGGAGGATAACTATCATTCTAAAAATCATTCTAAGTTTATAAGAATAGCAGAATCCACACCACAACTATAATGATTGTGGCTCAGAGGAATTAAATCATTAGAATCCCATTCAAAACCATTTTTTACAGCTGGTTAACGATAAAAACATTGACAGCCAATCAGAATCCATCCTGCTTTAAAGAGCTCGAGCATTTAAAGTGGCAGATGAGAAAACTGCAGTGCACTTATAATAAACATAACAATATCGTCCATTGGTGTGGATGCTAATATAATTATCGTTATAGTTATCTTTATAGTTATCATCCTTGGGTGTGAGCAGGCCATAAGAATGCCATTATTGACTAATCAGAATCAAGTATTCCTGGCCGTTCTAACAGTATGAGTTGCTATGCTGATATACATTGGCTCTTTGCTAGGATTAGGGTAGAACACAAATTGTGTGTGTGTGTGTACTCTTTTTTTGTGTGTGATAGGGGAGAATTTGGAGTGACAGCCCTTTAAATGAAATGGAGAGAAGCGCCTGATACCCAGCAGAGACCCACGAGCTGTCTGTTCGAGGATTAGAGCTGCCTCATCTCAGAACGCTTTTATGGCAGGCACATTAACTAAAGCATCTCTTTCTCTCTCTCTCATTATCGCTCTCTCTCTCTGTGATACAATGGGCTAAATGTGGGTGCGTTTACTGAAATTAGCTGAATTTAACCTCTTCCACCTCACCCCCCTGTCTTCTCTTATCATCCTCTTTGCTGCCCTGTGGAGGCGCAATTCCGTCACCAGCCTTAGATGTGAGTTTTGTGCTTGCCCCGGCCCTGTCAATCAAACACGGGCTGTGGGTGGAACAATGTGCTTCTGTGTGTTTTTCGAATGGTGGGGAAAGCTCCACATAACCATCAGACAGGCTTTTGGGTGGAGCTCTCCTTGCGTGCAACCAAACAGACGAGCAACTGGGATGCAGTAATAGGAAGTGTCTTAGTGGCCTGTCAAGTAGACATGCGAACCTCCCCCGAGTGGAACCACAGAGCTGTGTGTTTATTTTACTGTGGCTTTTGCTAATTCATCTGGGTTTCTCTTAGGTGTCTTTGAGCCATTTGTCACCTTTGTCGCCTTTCGCCGCTTCTCTCCTTTCGGGTAGCGAGCTTCTGCCTGATCTTCATCTCAACCAGACACCTCCATCTGTCACGATCGTCTGTATCTTCCTTCTCTAAGCCACACCACTCCATGTTTGTCTTGATGGTGTCTTTCCAGCGATGCTTCGGCCTTCCCCTCTTTCTCTTTCCCCCTTTCGTCTCCATGGCTCTCCTTATGTCCGCCTCTTCGTCTCTCCGGCACACGTGTCCAAAACACTGTATCCTTCTTTTCCTCATCAGATCTTGTATTGGCATTACTTTTGCTTGCTTCCTTATCTCTTCATTAGTTTGGTGTTCCTCTAGACTTATTCCAAGACAGTACCTCAGCATCCGCATCTCACAGGATGCTATCTTTGAGCCATGAGGTATACAAACTCTAGAAGTGAGTCCCCTCAGATTTTTGAGCCATAAAATTAAAAGGTGCCTGATCGTGATCTCTCGTAACATAAAGCTAGAAACCATACAAGCGTATCTTGGAGCCGTGGCATGGTGGTTAGCGCACATGGCCTGACACATTGAGTCAAGATGCTCATATCGGCAATACGGGTTCAGGCTGCTTGCAAATGGCAAAAACTAAAATGATATTGAATTACATATGATATTAGATACAAGTGTGGAGCATGTTTGTCTTTCAGAGGGGATACTCCGCCAAACACGAAGTGTGTCAGTTTCACTTTACATCATGGCCTGAACATGGAGTCCCATACCACGCCACGGGTCTTCTAGCCTTTATCCGCCGGGTCAAAACCTCCACGCCACTCGACGCAGGGCCTGTGGTGGTCCACTGCAGGTATAGAACTCCTTATTTCATCACAATAACTGCTAATGTTTGACAACCAGAAAGTGTCTAAATATGTCTTTTGAACAGTGTGCACTGCCATTTAAAACATCACCAAGGCTGCATTTATTTGATCAAAAAATACAGTAAAAGCAAAAATATTGCGAAATAGTATTACAATTTAAAACAACTGTTTTCTATTTTAATACATTATCAAATGTAATTCATTCCTGTGATGGTAAAGATGAATTTTCAGCATCATTACTCCCGTCTTCATTCTTCAGAAATCATTCTAATAAGCTGATTTGGTGCTCAATAAATCTTTTTTATTATTATCAATGTTGAAAACAGTTGTGCTGGCTTTTTGTGGAAATGGCCTTTTTTCAGGATTCTTTGTTGAATAGGAATTTCAAAAGAGCAGCATTTATTTGAAATAGAAAGCTTTTGTAGCATGATAAATGTCTTTACTGACTTTTGATCAACATTTTGTGTATTTTCTGAATAAAAGTGTAAGCTCGCGCTCGATCGGCCCAAAACCGGCACTGACCAGCGCGGAAGGTCTTTACGTGTTACTGTCCTTTTCTCGAGGCAAAGTATTTTTTGGTTAAATGCAATACATTTGAATATGTATTCTCTCGTTATTTCATCTGACTCCATAAATGAAAAGGTTTTAATGATATCTGTAGACATTAATTTTGAGCGAATGTTTGACTATTCCTTTTAACACTTTAATGAAAATAATGCCAAAGTCGGTTAGAATAATCAAATGTAACAATTTATTATGTCAGGTAAATGTATCATGCCAATTTCATAATCAATTCAAAGATAATCGATACAAAACATCAAATGCTCTGGACTAAAGAGAAGAGATGCAACCCAACATTAAGAAATACATGAGGCTGAGAGGTCTCACTCTCAGCCTCACGGGCTAATCTGAAATACAGAAAGGCCCCGAACCCTTTGCTACATTCCATTATATAGACAGATCTCTTTCACATGGAAACATGTACTAACAAAAGAAATTTGCATTCAGTGTTTACACCTTTTGGGGGGGTAGGAGACCATTTGCCAGGAGACCACCTTCCTTTGTGTGCCAGTTATCTCTAAACTCTTAAAAACCTTATTACCTTTTGTTTTACTTATTTGGAAATGAGACATTTGTACCAGTCGCAATGAGACATTTCAAATGAATCTAAATATGTATAATACTCTATGTTAATCATTCACATTAAACTATACATTTTCTTGGGTGAATTCAGGTGATCTGAGCATGAGAGAGAGGGGGTGAGAGAAGGGGGAAAGAGATATAGATTAGGATGACTCGGAGGTGAGACTTTCGTCTCTATAGTGCACAAGGGCTAGTTCAAATGTTAATTTCCAGAGAGGTCCTTTGTCCTCTCAGGGTCTGGTCGCTCTTCAACCAGACTGTCCGGCATCTCCTTATTTCTCAATTCTTACTATGGTACGAATTTATTTAAATAAAAATCTTACTGACCCCAAACTTTTGAGAGTGTAGTCTATATATTGGGTTATAGCATAAATCCAAACAACTTCTTACTTTTTTTTTTTTTTTTTAGATGTTTTACTTGAAAAGTGTGCTTGTGCTGTCTTTCTTTCAAATACTCCAATGAACCTCAAAGAATGCCATGGTAATATCATGTTACAGGATTAAAAAAAACATGATATTGACATGTCTAAAAAAAAATTATTCTTTTTTGTTAGTGTTTACTGTCAACTGTTGTTACCTTGGACTTTGACGTTGACATCCTGCCAGGTCGAACAGGACTGCCTCAACTTCACCAGCTTGATTTTTGGTTCATGTCCAGTCAAAGAAAAAAACACTGTCCCACGTCATCATTTTTGACAAACATCTGACTATCCGTCTTTTGTTCTTCCTCTTCAGTGTGGGGGCGGGCAGGACCGGCTGCTATATCGTGCTGGACGTGATGCTGGACATGGCAGAGTGTGAAGGAGTGGTGGACATCTACAACTGTGTGAAGACCCTCTGCTCCCGTCGAATCAACATGATCCAGACAGAGGTGCAGATGCTCACATGTTTACCCATAACTCTCTGTACCCAGACATGGCAGGAGACTTAGCAAATGACATCTCTTGTATTTGCATAGTCATAAGCTCTGTGGGTGTTGCTATGAATATTCAGAATGTTTAGCTTTGGAATGTTGTGAAAATTGTGTATGGATAGGTGGGAAATGCAAAAAAAAAAAAAAATCATCTCTCTTGCATCTGTCCTCTGTGCGGAGGCATGTGCATTTGCTTAGATGTTCCGAAATTAACATATCCAAACTTTATTATGTAAATCCCACAGTCATTTGACTGTTTAAAACATTAGTAATTATTTACCAGATGCTTTAATTAAATCCATCCGCAAGTGTTTGTTTATGTAGAGCGGTGTATACACTCGCAGTCCCACTTTGGAACATGCCACAAATTTAGTTTGCGTTCAAACACGGAGGTTAAACAAATTCTGCTACTGGCATCTATTTACTCTGTATTGTCCTTTATCTTTCATGCATTCTTTCTCCTCGAGTCCTCTCTTTTCTATTCTCCTTGTTCCTGTTCTGATCTTTTCTCACTTCAACTATCAAGGGCGTTTTCTCAGAGGAGACAAGGGTGGCAGTGAAGGCCTCCTGCAAAACTTCAGATGCTAAAATAATCGACAGAACAAAACCGAAACAAAGCAAATAGTATCAAATATTAGATCAAATTGGTTGTAAACATTTTTTTGAAAGTACACTTTCCAACAGCAACACCAGTGGATAATGCTTCAGAGGGAGGCTTCGCTTGAGCTCATTCGAAATAAAGGTGAAAAATCACAGGAAGCAGTGCCTCCATGTCACTGTGACTGGCTGATTATATGCACGTTAATCCATTGATGTCTTGCCAATCATGCACACAACAGCAAATCCACATGTATGCCTCAAACTGGATGGAGTAATTACAGAGGGAATGGCTCACCCACTCGGACATCATCACTTTCAGTCCAGTCTGAATCAAAATTGAGTCTACCATAGAAAGTATGTAGCTATGTCTTTTGTCTCTCTCCTTCTCTACAGGAGCAGTACATATTCATTCATGATGCCATCCTGGAGGCGTGCTTGTGTGGGGAGACGGCCATCCCTGTGAACGAGTTCGCCCTGGCTTACAAAGAGATGCTGCGGGTGGATTCTCAGAGCAACTCTTCACAGCTTCGAGAGGAGTTCCAGGTCTTTGTTTCTCTCCTTCTCTCATATTGTTTTCTAATTTTCCCCGACGTGATGATCGTGAGATCTCATTGGTGCAAAATCCCACATGACTGTACATTTTAAAACATTATATATCTTCTGATTGGCTGTGATTGTGTCACATTGCAAAGCAGTTTTACATTCAGTGATGACAGATAGAGGAACCATGCTCCGGAACCATCAATCAGAACCAACCGGTTTTTGCTCTAAACATGCAATATTGATTGTTTGTTTGTTTGTTTTTTGTTTATTTTATTTTGGCCAATCTCTGGCCAGCATTGATCAATCATTTCCAAAAATGTCATTTGTGTGGAAATATTATGGAGGAAAATACTGTACCAGACACAGGCACTGTTTGAAAATTTGGTTGAAAAATATAAATATTGAATTGGGGGTGTGGGTGTATATGAATGTATCTCTTAAGGGGACTGTCTTCAGAAAAGTTTTGATGCCATTTTTTCCCCCTCATACCTCCATATAATGCTTAAGTTATATTTCAAGCAACTAAGTATGATGCTTTTGGGGGCCTTTTGTTTTTTGTAGATTATTTTCAATAAACGACCTGAACAGGGCAGGAAGTTTGAGCTCTGAAAGTTACTATTATTAACACCATAAATTGAAAAAAGGAAAAATGGCATCTTTCTAATTTCTCTTTAAGTATATAACTTCCTATGAAGTTCTGTAAATGTAAATTTGCTCAGTGGAGCAAAGCAAGTTTGAAAGCAGCAGTCAAACAAGACGCTGAGCTACACAAAGTGTGAAATGCGCTGCCACATAGATTAATGATCAATACTGTTGAATAAATGTATTTGAGTGTGGCTAGACATTCAAAGGATATTTAAATAAACGTTTCAACTATAAAACAAAGGCCAGACTGTGGAACTCAGACTGCGGCGACATTCTGTAGCGCATGTACATCTGCACGCATACAGTGACACAATGGTTTAGAGAAAACAGAGCAGAAATGAATGACAGAATGTTGGAAAGACTTTCAAAACTTCTCAGAATTTTTCATTTGTAAATGCTGGCATCTTATGTGAAGGTTCTTCAGTAAGGAGGCTATTGATTAAAGAGGTTTAATCAATAATTGTTTTACTAGACTGCCAAACATAAATACTAAAGATTGTAGTGCAAAACGTATAATAATTGAAGAAATACCTTACATTCCTTTTCCATTGGGAACAGTATTAAGTTGTGTTTCACTTTGTAACGGATCCTCAGGTAGCGAAAGGCCGGTGAAGGTTATTTAATATACCATTTCAAATGTGTTGCTGAGAATACTTTTATTGATTCAGAGGGAGGCAGGCTGAACTATCCTTGCTTTCCTGCACTTACCTCTACATTGCATTTTTCTGACTTTACGTTCCAGGTAAATTGTAATGCATTCATTATAAGCGATTTCTTGCTGAGGCTTTCAAAAAAGGAAGTACAGAAAGGCAGATTTGGATTACAGGGTGTAGATTTTGATGTAACTCTTAGGTGTTGATGGAGGATATTATAATGGGATTTGTACATCTATATCACAACTATATATTTTCTTGTAACATATATGGCTATATGTTCCTTGGCTCTAGAAGAGAACAGCAAATCTCTTTACCTTTTGGTTTCACAGGGAGAACTTTAATGAGCTCATAGAAACTGTGTTTATTATGTACTATGAGGTTGGCCTGATTTTGCGATTTTGTTTGGGAATAGCAGTAACAGTGTGGGGAGTCATATGTAATGCGTTTTAAAGCTAGATCCAAAAGCTGTTGTCGGAGTTGAAGGCACATCTGCGGTCACCAGATGCACAATACTATTAGTGCATAATGGAAATCTTCATAATCACCAATGTGCCAGCAGGAATCACTCTAGTTTTCTCTCAACTTTCTCTCAACTAACTTTCTTTCTTTCTAGAAAGAAAGAAAGAAAAATAATTTTGAAAAAAATAAATAATTGGGACTTTGTTAAAAAATGCTACTTTATCAACAACAACAAAATGCAGCTCAATTTCTCCCAGTTGTGACTATTTCTCACAATGTAGCTATTTCTTGTAATTGTGACTTAGTATCTCTCATTGTGACTTGTGATCACATTATTGATTGATTGATCAATTGATTGATTGATTGATTGATTGATTTACTAAAAAGCTTGCTTCAATAGGTTTTTGTGCTTTCTTTTTAATTTTCTGTTTTTCTTTTCTCCTATTATATCACGAAGAATCAAATTTTGTATTTCCAGAACTCAAAATGTCTTCCCCAGTCCAAAAAGAACATTTGGAACAGTTATTTTAGTATTATCTATATAGTAATATACTATTTAATATTTTGAATGAGCTAGTTTTTATTTATTTTATTATTTCTGTTTATTTTACTAATTTTGTTATGTGATTTTGTCATTTTTTTAATAAAAATATTTACTATTTCTATTTAGCTTTATTTCTTTATTTAAATTTTTTGCCTTTTTAATAAAACTTCAACTTATTTTATTTAAATTAGTTGCCAAGACCAACATTTCTAGTTTTCGTTAAGTTTTTTGAAGTTTAAGTTTTTCATCTAATATTTCTTTTATTTTATGTAGCTTTATTTCAACTTTTAATAGTTTTAGTTAACAATAACAACACCAATTTAAAATGTCTCTAAATTTAAAATGTCTGCAACTTTTTGATGTCATATGGATGCATCATCACAATAATAAAGCCATTGACCACAAACACTGCAAAGCTTAATTCGTCATCAACATCATTTCATTTCTTTTTCCCTCAGACGCTAAACTCTGTGACACCTCATCTGGACGTTGAGGAGTGCAGCATCGCTTTGTTACCACGAAACCGCGAGAAGAACCGCAGCATGGACGTTCTCCCTCCTGACAGGGCCCTCGCCTTTCTGGTGACCACCGAGGGCGAGAGTAACAACTACATTAACGCAGCCCTGATGGATAGTTTCCACCGGCCTGCTGCTTTAATTGTCACTCCCCACCCGCTGCCCGGCACGACCTCTGACTTCTGGAGGCTGGTGTTTGACTACGGCTGCACCTCTGTAGTCATGCTGAATCAGCTGAACCAATCTAACTCTGCCTGGGTAAGCCAAAGCATCCACACAGCCACCAGAACTTCCACTACAGCCCCCAAGAGGACTTTGGGGGTTTTTTTCTTCAAAATACATCTTTATCGGTTGCCTTTTTGCATTCGCATCATCGCATGTCCTTTGAAGTCGTTTAAGCTGTTTTGTCCCCAGCTTCTCTTAATCTCCCTGTGAAGTGTTATATATTCATAAGCCTATAGTCAAGTCTCATTTACATACAGCTTTCCTTTGAGTTTGCGGAGTGGCGTTCCGGTGCTCTTCTTGATCACGACTCTCTGAAAACCCTGACGTGCGCTAACATGCCGGCAGTTACTCAGTGTCACTCTCGCAGTCGATCTGTTCGTTTTTCTCTCTGTGGTGGATTAACGTCTCTCCCTCTTCTTCATTCGCATGATTGCTCTCTGCAGTCCATAAGTGTTAATATTCATCACCTCACTTGCCTCGCTGTCATTAATGTTCTTCCTCTTTCTTGTCTGTTCTCACTGTCTCTGCCAGTTTAATTTCAGCTCAGTTCAGTTTAGTAAGGCTACAGAGTTTCATATGTATAGATGCTGATTTCTAAGGCTGCAATATATTCCAAATACAGTGGAGTCAAAATATTGATGGGATTTGAATGATAAAAATGGAATGATTTCATGTATCACATCGTTAAGCCCAAAGTATACTTCGGTTTTTACCACAGACTGTAAAAATGTATGGACGTAGTGTCCATGAGTCACCCATAGGCTTTTGAAGAGCATTTTTGAAGCCCAAAGTGGGCGTAGCCTGTCAACGCCATCTTGGAAGCGCGTCACTCCCGGATAACCGAAAATGGGCAAAGAGGCGGGATTAGCTGAGGTGATGTGATGGCTAACAGACAGCAGATAGTGACATCAGTGGAAATCCACCTGTCACTCATGTGGCTACGCCGTTAATTATGAAGAACTTTAAAGCTTAATAAAATTGAAACGGATGAATTATTTAAAAAAATCACCCCCCTCACAGTTGTCATGAAGGGCAAAATTAGCTATATAGACCAAAACCACTTTTTGTACCAGGCTGTAAACATATTTATTTCTGCTGTAAATTTGTGCATATTAACATGGGGGGTATATGGGATTGAGACTCTTTTGGTGCCTGTCTCTAGTGGCCAGTTGATGAATTGCAGTTTAAGTCATTTCGGTGTTGGATTCAAGTGAGAGACCGGAAGGTTGCCACTTGGTTTTTACGCATGTGCAGGTCTCACTTGCTCATTGAATTTGTTCTGCACTAATCAGTTGTTCCACAAGGCGGCCCGTTCCACTGACCCGGGCCGTTGTTTCACAACAGAAAATGAAACTAAAGAGACAGAACAAGAACAAAATACCAGAGCCTGCAACAAGAACAAACGCCTGCATTGACAAGCGCTTGTGTGAGGGGATTATGAGATAGCCGCAACTGTAGTTTGAAGAGCACGAAGACATTTTTATGGGTCATAACTTCTGGAGAAAAATTGTGCAGACACTGAACAAAGATTAAACTTTCTAGCGTGCATGTGTCGACTTCCTGTGTTCACGCACTTTATCAAATGGAGTAATTTGAAAGGCTACACGTTCGACTGTACACATATGTACAGTCATAATTGTACAACAATTGTATGTGGGTGGGACAAGACCCACCCACTTTTTAAAACCAAAGATATTGGACCCCCACTCACTTTTACCATCTTTAATTCAGCTCATGTCTGTTCACTTTTCAGAGCGTCGTCAGTCAAATCCATTCCACTCGAGGAATGCCCTAATAAATTAAACTCTATTCCGCGTTTTAGCTACAGCCTTTATTTCCACACTGGCTGCTTCCTCAACATTCCACTTGGCTCATATAAATTAAACTCCATTCCGTGTTTTCACTACTTATGCCTGCTGTACTGTTGTAGTTGTTTGTTTGTTTTGCTTCCGACGCCCATGCATAAGCCTATAGTCAAGTCTCATTTACATACATCTTCCTTTTGAGTTTGCGGAGTGACGTTCCGGTGCTCTTCTTGATCACGGCTCTCTGAAAACCCTGACATGCGCTAACATGCCGATGTTCTGACGATTTGTGTTACACGCTCAGATTGTGCTACCACCCATTAAAACAGTAGGTAGCACAATTCGATAGCGAAAAATGCTACCTATCAGATTGTGCTAACCAGCATCATATTCTCCTTCCCTAAACCTACCCTTAAACAATCCAAATACAGTGTTGGTAGCACAATCTGATAGGTAGCATTATTCATCAGAACACCTGTTACTCAGCGTATGTGTAAAAAAACAAAGCATACTATGGGCTTTAGATCCAAATCAGTTAGAATTTTTATTTTATGCATGATCATAATACATTCAACATCTATACTGTTAAATATTCTGTGCTTATACTGATCCTTCCTTATCACTACTTGATTCCTTCAGAATCCCACTTTTGCATAAACCTCTTAACCATCAGAACCCTTTTCTTCCTCAACCGCATTCCTTCTAAAAAACAATTTCTCTCTGGAACCTCTCCATCCACAACCCTTTTTCTTCTCCCTAGAATCCCTTTCCCTGAAGAACCCATTTTCTTTTCTTTCTTATTATTCTCTCCTTTTTATTTTAAGAATCCATAAAGCGTGAATGGTTTTCAAACACCTTTGTGAAAGAAACTTGACTTTGAAAAATCCATCCAGAAATAATCAAGAACTTGTAATGTCAAATGATGGCTTCTAAACACTTATTCATCCATTCTCTCTCTTCCTCCTCCTGTCTTTCTCTCTCCAGCCTTGTGTGCAGTACTGGCCTGAACCAGGTCTTCAGCAGTATGGTCCTATGCAAGTGGAGTTTCTGTCCATGTCTGCAGATGAGGATATCATCACCCGCCTTTTTCGGGTCAAAAATGTGACGAGAGTGAGTTCCATCAATTATCATTCACTCTCTTCCATAAAAATGTCTCTCATATTTCCCCTGTACATCGTAAGCTTAGCAGACCCTTAATATACCCTTAAGTTATTAGAAAGGTAATCACTCAATCATTTTACTCACTTCAGAGAATTGCTTTAATTGAGCAATTATGCAAAATTACAGTATACAGAAGCATTTACAAATGAAGTTTACTGACTTGATTCTTTTGGGCCTCTAACGGTACACATAAGGTAAAAAGTCATCCAGCTGTGCAAATGAGCCTCTTAATTTTCTTTCTAAAAATACATTGATTCCAAGTCATTTCCTGAGAGAATTCTTTGCATTACCACCACAGGGCTTTAATGATATTCTGCAATAATACATTTTTCATACCTTAGAACCGGTTGATCATTATGTTGTGCCATTTAGCTGTCAGCTTAATTCCTTACGTTTAAAAAGTGCGGAAATTGAGATTTTTATGTAATCTCTGAAAAGCTTTAAAAGCATTTTGAGGCCTTTTATATTACGCCATTATGCCATGTTACATTCATATCACGCTTTAATAGACTACGAGATAAAGTGGTATAATAAATAGTGTTTGTCAGTCCAATATATTTTGTCAGGCAAAGCTACAAGAGCAATTAAAGAACAGAGGAAAAGCTATTTCAAAATATCCATTTTCATACCATCAGCACATGACACTTCATATGGCGCCACTTTCGCAGGCAAGGACAGATGGTGAAATAAGTTTCCGTAAGCCTGCAGATATGAAATATACATTAATGAGCGTGCCACAGAAGGTCATTTTTACCACTTTCAATTTGCCCCAGCTTGTCATTATTGTAAGGACTAATTTTGTTCTGTTTTTCTCTCCGAATGTTTGATGGCAGTGCTCTTTGGCTAATAGACATCTGCAGTTTCCTCATTGCTCAATGTACTTTTGACAGATGTGACAGTGTTTTAATGCTTTGGCATGCTGCATGTCTGCGGAACATTAGAAACTAAGGCGATTGAGTGGGGGAAAGGCATTTTCAGCACTACAGAGAGAATTATGGGGGTGTGTGGATGGGATGCTTGTGATTGTGGGTGCATGTGTTCAAATCTGACATCTCTATTACTCAGATTGTGTGGTAGAGAATGTTAGTGTATACTGCTTCTGCTTTAAACGGTGTGCCCTGTCTGTGGTGTTGCCATGTTCACTTATAATACAACTTGTTTCTATGAAGTGGCAGCCACGGGTTGTGATTATCCAGGAAATCTTACATAATAATGATCATATTAATTTAATTTTCCATATTATGTGTCATGATGCGCTTGGCTAATTTTAATGATTGATTAAACAGTGAATAAAAACAAAATGGTTTGTAGATTGATGTACATCAGGGTAAAAGATATTGGAATATAGAGGTAGAGGAACATTTTCTAAACCTGTTAAAGAATGTTAAATTGTCTGCTATGGGAACCAAAAAGTAATGTTTCTAGAACATTCTGGGAACTAAAATTGTTAAAATTGCCAGTTTGTTATTTTTTTATTATTATTATTTTTTTTTTTTTATTAAAAAAGACCTCTTAGGTCTTAAATGTCAATGCAATTCCTATTTTGCTTATCAAATTGATGCTCGTTGAGTTACGATACATGCAACAACTGATTCCATAATGCGTCTAAAAGTCACCATATTCTAATTGAACACAAATGAGATTCAATGAGGGTGGTACTTATCAGTTATTATCACTTAAATGGGCTTTAAATTTCTTTAATTCGGACATAGCTTAATAATACATCTTAATTTATTCTTTAATTTATGGCATATATGCATTTTGTATTAACTGTTTACAAATTGGAAGAAGATTTGGACAGAAAAATCTTTATGTCAGACTTGTTAAAGATATGCGTGTCGCTCATCAATGGTCAGTGTGCTCATTTTCTCCCAGCAACCCTTAGGGCAGTTTTGGGGTGTGCCTCAGGGCTCTATATTAATTCCACCTGTGTTTTAAGCCAAAGCAGGCATGTATCAGGGCCAGCCTTATAGCGTTTCTTCCCCACCCGAGTGAAACTCTTTCCCAGCAGACTCATTCATCACAACCTAAACACTGCTGACTTGGCACTGCTGGAGAACAGTCCTACGCTACTGTACACATTCATAAACAAGCCCAAATGCACAGCTGGCGATGCATTACTGATCGTGACCTTTCCTTTTCCCCCATCTCATCCATGCAAAGCTGCAGGAGGGTCAGCTGGTTGTCTGCCAGTTCCAGTTCCTGCGCTGGTCTGCGTATCGTGACGTGCCTGACTCCAAAAAGGCCTTCCTCAACCTGCTGGCTAGCGTTCAGAAGTGGCAGAGGGAGTGTGGGGAAGGTCGTACGGTGGTCCACTGCCTGTGAGTAGTATGCCGACATGATATCCACACAATCCCAACTCAACTAAACAATGTTTTTATTAATTTACAGCATCTTATAATATAACGCCTGCTGAATTTCCGTTTGAACAATGGCTCTTAAGTGTTTTCAATACATTTGTTGTAGTCTTATTAGTTGAAGTTAAGTTAGTTCAGTTTTGCCTAAAAAATGTAATTTAACCAAACATCTACTTTTTATTTCTACTGGTGGACAACAGGAGTCAACTTCCATTGTGTCTGTTTTGGTTTGGATGTCTATACATTCAGTTAATGCCAATGAATACTATTCATAGTGTTTATGCAAACAGATTAAGGAAGCTTCCATTTTGCTAATTAAAATTGCATGCAATTAAATTAGGTTGCGATCCAGAGCTGATTTTAATTCGCTAAACTGAACGAACAATTGCTCTTTTTGAGTGTATTCTAACATTACTTTGTGAGTGTATTGGTTTGACTGTTGTCTGGCATTCTGTCCATTGATTTCTGCAGAACAGTAATACACTAATGCAACTGTGTAAATTGTGATGTCATACACTTTATGTACTGCTAATCAGATACAGACAAATTATATAATGAAAAACAAACAAAAAACATCAAATCAGCTTAATGATGTGATCCTGCTGTGTTCAGCTACATCTTTTACTTCCGCCATGTGTCTTCTGCAGCGTGTCATTGACTGATGTTTCCTCAAACCACTGATGCAAACAGATATTATAATTTTTTCTGCTTGTACAGTGAGATGTGTCTAGTCTAGCAGGTGCACTGGCACTCTCCATCAGTAATACAGGTAGTGGAAGATTCATGAGCCAGTGTTTCTCAAAAGACTTGCCCACTTGAGATTTTATTATTTATAATTGAAGTATTGCTTTTCAATTCATGAGTATGAATGTAAAGTGAAATGGCTAAAAGATTTCAGTTTCATATAAATGCTGTTCTTTTGAACCTTCTATTCAGCAAAGTATCCTGAAAAAAAACGTATTTTGCTTCCACAAACATATTAAACATGAACTTTTGTCAACATTGATAAAAATATTAATTTGTAAAAGGGTTAGTTCAGCCAAAAATGAAAATTCTGTCATCATTTACTCACCCTCATGTCGTTCCAAACCCAAGGCCGGGACACACCAAGCTGTCGGTCGGCCATCGGGCAACGTCAGGCTGTTTTGAGTTTTGCCTTAGTTTTTTCATCGAAAGTGATGAAAGCGAGCAAAGAGATCAAGACAGCACTGACAGAAGGCTGTTCTAATTTTGTCATCTTACCGGAGCATTCGAATGTACAAATATTTTCATAATAATATGAGCCGACTTGAATGAAGAAAGTGATTGACATTGACGTTGTTTATGGTTTGTATATCAGCAGTCCTAGTTTCGGTTTCCCTTTTTGAATGAAGAAAATAGACTTCATATCTGCTGATATAGACAGATATTTACTTACACACAGGCACAGAACGCATGTGCTAATTGCCTTTAGTCCCTTTGGTGTGTTCAAGCGCAGCTTTTGGCCGAGACTCAGTCGACGAGAGGCAACAACACAGTCCGCTTTCATCGCTGCTAGTTCTTTGACGTCGGCTTGGTGTGTTCCTGGCTTAAGACTTTCGTTCATCTTCAGAACACAAATGCAGAATTTTTATTTTTTTTTAAATCTGAACGATTTCTGTCCCTCCACTGACAGCTACACAACTACTACTTTGACGCTTAAACAGATCAGAAAAAATTGTCCATATGAACAGCGGTTTAGTCCAAATTTTCTGAAGAGACGCGATCGCTTTAACTTTGCTTTGTCATCACAGAAATAAAACACATTTTAAAATTGAGCAAAATAGAAAAGTTATTTTAAATTGCAATAATATTTCACAAAATTAGTTTTTACTGCATTTTTTGATCAAATAAATGCAGCCTTGGTGAGCATAAGAGACTTTAAAAAACATTTAAAAAATCTTACAGACCCCCAAATTTTAAATGGTAGTGTATATATAATGTAAGTGTATATATAATGGTAGTGTGTATATATAATATATAGTGTATGTAATTTGATTTTATAAAAGGCAGTATCATAAAATTAACTAATTAATTAAATTTAGTTAAATTTGAATGATACCATATAATATTCAGCTAAAATAGTTCAAAGAAATTATGAGCCAAAACAAATATAAGAGATCAAAAGGGAAAGATTACAGCATTGTGATAACGCTGAAGAGTAGAAAATAAATTAACTAATCAAAGAGCACTCATACTTTGACAAAAATTAAGAGATAAAGGACTAAATATAAGAGAACATTTTGTGAAAAAAATTATAATATATATATATATTATTGACCTCATCTGAACATTTCACACAAGCTGTATTTGAACTCCCGATTGCCCACAGATAAACGGTCCAGGGCATTTCATAAGAGTCCTTCAGGTCACGTTCTGGCCTTGCATATTGTTGAAGTGTCGTCTCCTCGCAGCGGCCCGAGTGATGGCCGTTGTGCCCTTGAACAGCACACTTAATCCTTGTCTTCGTAGTGTTATCTGTGTCTCCTGTGACAACTATCTCTGTTTGCCAGTGAGTCAGATAAGAGATAATTATATGCAAAATACAGAATTCCTGTATACCTTCGCAAACAAATCATGAACAATATCCTGATGTAAACAAATTAAACACACAAAATGGTTCTGAAATAAAATGTTTTCTAATCAAGGACTTCACTCATAGCCAGCCTCGATGATCTTAGCCTAGGTGTTAACATGGCCTTTATCCTTTTAACCACACACTCCACTTCCACCACATCGTTGTCTCCGGTCCGGGTCTCACTCTTGCCCACCGAGCCGTCTCATCTGGAACCCCAGGCACGAATTCCCTTCCCATCGCCGCCCAGAAGCACATCACTCAAAACTGTCACATAGTGTTACCAACCACAGGCAGAGAGAAGAGATTATGGAGATGAAATCAATTATGCTTTAATACAGAACAGTGCAGGCCTTTCTCCGCGCTAAATCCAGAACTGCCAAAGCACTGACTGCGATTGATTATCTCAGCGTTGCCTCATCTTTCTGCCGCTGTACACAGCAGAAGATCTTCAGAAAGCTCTTTGTATGCCTCTCATGCAGGCTGGTTTCATATTAACTGGATGTGTGAAATTTCTGTTGTAGACTGAATATCAGTACGCAGCACAAGCCAGATCTTTTTCTTCAATGTCTGTCTCTTCTTTGCTCATGACAGACGGGGTTTTTTGTATTCCTAGGAACGGCGGTGGTCGCAGTGGAATGTACTGTTCCAGCAACATCCTGATGGAGATGATCCAATACCAGAACATGGTGGACGTCTTCTATGCTGTCAAGACTCTTCGTAATGCTAAGCCCAACATGGTGGAGACACTGGTAGGTACAAAAGTTCAGAAAGTCTTTGCCTTTCAAATAAATACCCAAATACCAAAAATCATTAGTTGATCAGGGCCTCTCTAGAAAGTTCACATTGGCCCAAGACTTTTTACTGGTGATCCCCCTTTTCCCTGATCCCAATTGAGTAGGCTTTCCTATAAGAGCAGGGGTTTTCAAATATGATGAGGAACACCCTAACTAAAAACAAGGCAGCTTAATTTTCATGTATAAAAACTTATGTGTAAAGAAATATTAAATGTGATATTTGTCAACAAAATCATTATTCTTTCCTAAATTAAATTGGTTTGCTTTTGTATTGTCATTGTACTAAAGCATTTTTTTTAATATATATTTTTTTAAACATGCAGATACAATAAAATAATATTATACATGATTTCTGAAAGCAGAATGAAATATAAAATTAAAAAAATGAATAAAAAAATCACTGTTAAATATATTTTATTAATACCTTAAGTGCAAATGTAATCTGACAGCTTATACCATTATACCACACTACCATTTAAAAGTTTAAGTTTTTTTTTTTTTATATATATTTTTTTATATAATACTTGTATTCAGCATGAATGCATAAAATAGATCAAAAGTGACAGGACAGAAAATACATTTATAATGTTACAAAAGATTTTTATTTAAAAATAAATGCAGTTCTTTTTAACTTTCTGTTCAATAATAAAAATTAAAAAAAATCCTGGAAAAGACACATGTAGCACGGGTCCACAAAAATATTAAGCAGCACAATGGTTTTCAACATTGATAATAAGAAATATTTCTCAAGCAACAATTCAGCAAATTATAATAATATTCAGAAAGTTACTTTTTAACTGTATTTTTGATCAGTTTCACTTTATTTTAATGGTCCCTTTAACACATTCTGTTGACTATAAGTAACGTTGCACCTACATGTCTACTAACTCTCATTAGAGTGTTAGTAGAGTATTAGTAGACTGGTAGAGTTAAGGTTAGAATAAGTTGACATGTAGTTGCAAAGTTACATATAGTCAGTAGTGTCTGTTGGAGGAGCATCACAATAAAGAGTTATCAGATATGAAGCAGACAGTCTACTAATACTCTAATGAGAGTTAGTTGGCATGTAGTTGCAGAGTTACTTATAGTCAACAGAATGTTTAAAAGGGCCCATCAAAATAAAGTATTACCTTTTGATCAAATAAATGCAGCCTTGGTGAGTATGCAAAATACATTAGAACTGTTGTGTATACAAAAATATAGAAGTGAATTATTGCATTAATTCTGTCGTTTCTCTGTGTGTGTGTTGCAGGAGCAGTATCGTTTCTGTTATGAGCTGGTTCTGGAGTATTTGGACTGCTTGGAGGTCAGATAGCGGGTTTCCCCCCCCCAACCCCCCATGCTGACCTCACTGCATGGAGCAGGACCACCGGCAGGCTCACTCTACACCCCCTCATCCCCCTCTGCTTCCCGTCTTTCTGTCGTCTTACCCAGATCAAAAAGCAGAAGGAAGAAAACGGGGGAGAAAAAAAAAAAGAGGAGTTCTCTGCCGGTTCTCTTTTTTTATCCCAAACATCTAAATATGTTACATCCCTTTCTGTCATGGCTGTTTTTTCGGTTTAGGGTTTTTTTTTCAGCACATTTTCCTCAAAGCTGTGAGCAATTCCAGAGCCTGGCTTGGTGCGGTGTGGTTGGTTTACCTCTGCTCGCAGAGATAGTGGGCTGTTTCTAAAAACAGCGGCTTTATTTTACACCTGCCTGTTTCTGTCTGGCTGGCTGGCTGGACTGAAGAGCAGAAATAAACATCACTTGGAGAAGATCTCTTCATGTGCAGTGCAGTGGAGAAGAGAGTCTGGCGTCTGTACAGGGGCTCTTAAAAAGGAGTCGGGCACCTGCCATGCCCCTAAAAAAGCGCCAAAAGGACAAAACACACATGCATGCACAAACGCTGACATCCACACACACACACACAGATTCAACCAGCAGACATCTTTCCATCAACTGCCTATCAAGACGTCGATGCCTCTTCAACGCAAAGGACACGCTTTTCACCACCGTTTTCCGCGTCTCTGAGGCTTGGTTCTTGTATCATCGGAGGCGGAGTTTATTACTATATATGGTGCCATATGTCTCAAGAGGAGATTGACAGGAGGGTCAGGTGGCCATGTTGCCCAGCTGTGGCTTTCCTATCTTGTTATAGCTGTTGTCTTTTTTCCTCTCACTTGTATATATACTTACCGTCTGCTGGAAATCCCTGACGTCTTAAGGTGTAAGTCTCAAGTGCTAACAGTGGCCCTGTGTGCTTAAAGCAAAGGAAGTACATTAACAAGGGGCAGACGTGATGGCATTCTAAAGCTTGCGGTGGATTACACCCTGACCTTTATCCTCTCACTCAATGGTTTTGAGAGAGTGCAGTTAATAGTCTTTTTACAACTGTGCTGCGAAACTGTGTCAGAAGTGAGGAGAAAGGGACCAAAAAGAACACCGGCAATCTTCTTCTATTCACTTGTTAACTATTTATCGGACTGACTTGTGTTCTTTGAGTGGATTTTGTTTAACAATTGTGCAGCTTTGAGTGTACAGCTGAATCCTGGGCTCGAGATTCTTCAAAGCATCCCTTTAAGTTACACATTCACAGTCCATCCTGTTTTATTTGCTGTTTTCCAATAATAGCTGGACACATGATGGTTGATCGTTTGACCACCGAGTGTGCATTCCATGAATACAGTACTGTAGTGTCTCATGAAGGTTTTTCAACCATCAGTGGTACAAGTTAGCTCACTTCAGAAATTTTAAACCATATATATCTTTTATTCCACTCTTATTGAACAAGAAGTTATTTTATGATATATATTTTTTTATTATTTTAAGCAACGATTACGCATTTTTATTTCATTTTGACATTTCATCGTTATTGCTACATTGTAAAATCATACAAATCTGGCTTTTAAACTTGATTTGATATGTTTGGTAACAGGGTTACATAAAATTGCTCATATAAAATTGTACCTATGTGACTTTATGAAGATGAAGATCAACATTTTCTAAAGCCGAAGAACCTTCTTTCACTGTCTATTCGTTGAAAAGGAAAAAAAAAAACTTTATTTTTTAAGAGCTTCAGGCTGTATTTTTTACCTTATTCGTGGAAGGTGCCAGACAGTTTAGTGCAGGCAATTAGAACTGACAGCCAAGAGTTCAGTGATTAAACTAACACATTTCAATGGTGATAAATACAGTTTGCTATTTTTAACTGCAAGCAACTAAGTATAAATGCTGAGAGTATCCACATCAGTATTACACTTACATCTCTCAAATTGTTATGACCCCAACTGTGAATTGCAGTTTCAGCAAGATGCCAAGTTAGCAAGCCACAGGCGTTTTCCCAATAATTACATTACTGTGCATAAAGCATCTCAGATGCCAGGCTGCCCCGGTCCACACTGAGTGACACAAGATTCCTGATTATATTAACAAGCTTGGTAAAGGGACACCCAAAAATGAGAAGTCTGCCATTATTTACTAATCCTCAAGCCAAAATTATTTACTAGTTCCAAATCTATATTTCTTTATTTCTTACGTGAAACAACATTTCAATTAATTAAAAAATTGTATGGGTATGGGAGGACATGATGATAGAATTTTCATTTTGGGGTAAACTGTTCCTCTAAGGGAGCCAGAGAAAATATTGATTGATTGAAGAGGCTACAAAGACAGTGTTGTGACTTTCTTCACCGAACCCCCCCCTCCCCCCCTGTGGACTTTCATGGAAAGTGCCTGGTGGAAAGTATGTGTACATATAGATGTATATTTGTGTTCTGTGAATAGTATGTGAATAAAGTTTGTTTGGCCAGATTTAACAATTTAAAAGTAACAGAAAGAGTTGAATGTACTGTTCTGTATAAGACTATTTCCTGATATGCCGCCAAAAGATATGACACATGCTCAGTCAGCTGAGAATGATCTCTAAAAGCCATTCCAAAGTCGCCCCTTCAGAAGGCCCATTCAGTCACTTTAAACCCCTCCAATGATTTTTTATTTTTACCATGCGCATTCCAAAGACATTAGACAACTTCTACTGGTAGTCACCTATGCTAACACCGCATAACTATCCCTAGTGTCTCACTATGAGAGAGGAAGGACTTTAGCCACTCTTGACAAATGTTGAGCCAGGTCCTTGTTTTTTGTGCGTTTAGTTTGTTTATTTGTTTCCTTCCAAGTGTTCCTGTATGATAATGAATGAATTGAAAAAGAACTGTGTTTTTGACCATGTGTTTGTGGGACAGGAAGAGGACATGGAGGCATATATCTCATGGGGAACTGAGGGTTGGGGTGGGACGGGGTGTTCAAACAACAATAAAATGTTCTAAGGCTGTAAATGTCTTATTGGAGCATTCATTTATTCAACCTCTTGTGTGTTTGTGTAGCTTTAAAGGCAACACTAAATATATTTGTTTACATTAGTAAATGCATTGGGTGCCATGAAATAATGAACAATGTTTTATTAGCATTTTTTCTGTATACATTTTGAACATTTCAAGATGTATACATTAATGTATTTTGAATGAAGATGAATTAATGAACAATCTTATATTTATAAACTAATCTAGATCAATCAATGAAATAAATATGTTCATTATTAGTTTATATCTAATGCATTAACTATTGTTAACCAATTAAAATGTTTTTATTTTGTTTTGTTTTTCAAACATTTTAAATTGAGTAAATATTGTGTTAAATAAGTTCTTATTTGATTTAAAAATGTCTGAACATTTGATGGCATTAAATGGCATTAGAATACTCGATTCTGATTGGTCAATCACGGCATTCATCAGTCAGATGTAAATACTCTTTGTTGACCATGGAAACAATACAAAGTTCTGACATGAAAGTCTAATTGCATAAGTCCTTAACCCAATCTGCTTGTAATTACATTATTCTCTATAGGGCACAGCTGATTGGTTCCCACTATATTGGTAGCCAATGAGCTTGCTGCTCAACATTCAAATTCTTGCCTATTGTTTGCTGTAGAAGTTGGAGCGTGCTTTCAGAAACCCTCCACCTTCCCCAGCTCCACCTGTATAGATCTGCTTGGAGGGTGATTTGTGTGTGTTTGTACGGCAGCAGCATGTCGTGTGTGTTTGTACGGCAGCAGCATGTCGTGTGTGTTTGTACGGCAGCAGCATGTCGTGTGTGTTTGTACGGCAGCAGCATGTCGTGTGTGTGTTTGTACGGCAGCAGCATGTCGTGTGTGTTTGTACGGCAGCAGCATGTCGTGTGTGTTTGTACGGCAGCAGCATGTCCTGTGTGTTTGTACGGCAGCAGCATGTCGTGTGTGTTTGTACGGCAGCAGCATGTCGTGTGTGTTTGTACGGCAGCAGCATGTCCTGTGTGTTTGTACGGCAGCAGCATGTCCTGTGTGTTTGTACGGCAGCAGCATGTCGTGTGTGTTTGTACGGCAGCAGCATGTCGTGTGTGTTTGTACGGCAGCAGCATGTCGTGTGTGTTTGTACGGCAGCAGCATGTCGTGTGTGTTTGTACGGCAGCAGCATGTCGTGTGTGTTTGTACGGCAGCAGCATGTCGTGTGTGTTTGTACGGCAGCAGCATGTCGTGTGTGTTTGTACGGCAGCAGCATGTCGTGTGTGTTTGTACGGCAGCAGCATGTCGTGTGTGTTTGTAAAGCAGCAGCATGTCGTGTGTGTTTGTACGGCAGCAGCATGTCGTGTGTGTTTGTAAAGCAGCAGCATGTCGTGTGTGTTTGTACGGCAGCAGCATGTCGTGTGTGTTTGCAGTAGCAAGTTCCATACAACAGCAGCAGAGTAGCAGATCTATTCCACCAAGACCAAACATATTAACATTGCCTGTTTGTAACAAAAGCTAGATTACATTAGCATTAATACATTTATATTTTTGTCTTAACCCCCTTTTTTTGCAACAGGTTACAGACTGCTGATTTAGGTAACTGAAACCACTCACAATGTCCTCATTTAAACAAACGCAACTGGTACGGTCTTGCCTCATTTATCTATTGTACAGGGGTGGTAGTGGCGCAATGGATAAGACACATGCCTTTGGTGACCCGGGTTCGAATCCACTGTGAGACACCAATGTGTCCCTGAGCAAGACACTTAACCCCTAGTTGCTCCAGAGGCGTGCGACCTCTGACATATATAGCAATTGTAAGTCGCTTTGGATAGAAGCGTCAGCTAAATGAATAAATGTAAATGTAAATCTATTGTAGTGAAAATTACCCCAGAGGATTTTAGCATTAATATTACCAATATTGTTGCAGTATGTGTCTTGTTGTTTGGCCGATTGTTGTGTACATTGCAATGGTCTGTTATTTTCTTATTGGTAAGATTCAGATAATATACAAGTAAGATTATAAAATAATTTAAACTCAAATCAATATTTCATGTTCACTGATTTCTTTGTTTGGTCACCCTGTCTGGGTTTATTTTGAGACGATGACCGGCCACGGTCGGCTGTATATATTTCCCCTTGCTTATTGTAAACATAGTGTTTATAAAAAGTCATGACATTTGCAACAATGACACAGTGCAGTTGTTGAAAACCCATTACCAGGCAGTCCATAATTAATTAATAATCTTGCAGTCTGGGAGAGAAGTGAGAGCTGCGATTGTTCTTGGGCTCATCCTAAATGGAACTTGAACATAAAGACTGTGACCTGACTGACATTTCATATCCTTGTGCTTTGTCAGCCAGATCTGCTCTTCTGGGATAGACTCGCAGCCTCTGCTGATTCATTAGATTCTCTCACTCCTTTTAGACCACCGTCTGCCTTTCCATCCTTTCCTCCTGTCGGTTTCTCAGTCTGGTGGTTCTTATCACTGTCTTTCTATCTCTGCAATGTCTATTTTTGAACTCAATCTCTCCCGCGCCCATCCCTGCCTCTCTCACTTCCTCCTTTTTTGTATTCTCCCCATTTCCTGGCATGGATGTGAGGTGGCTGCAGACCGCAGGCTCTCTCCTATGACATACAGTAGCTCGTAGGGGAGATGTGAATTATTCAACAGGCCTGCAAAGTGATCCAGTGTTGGAGCTTAAAGACATGCCAGATTAATTAGAGGACAAGACCTCCTCTGTCACAGCACATATACTGAACTGCAGTGTTGAGGACTAGCTAAAGTAGCAATGGTACTAACTACATTTTTCAATGGCATGACAGTAGCTCAGCTGTTTAACCTTTTTATAGCTTTAAAGTAACAAGCTACTTTTTCCAAACGAACAACTAAATGTTCTATTGCGATATTTAATGCCACTTTGTATTGCACACACAGCTTTATAACTGAGTGGAGCTGAGGGAGTCTAATTCAAAAATGCTTTCCTAAAACGTCCTGTCTAACCCTTATATGCAACATTGGAAAATTTTGGAAATAATTGGTTTGTTTGAGTGGTTCATGTAAATTAATTGGTTAAAAAGGAAACCAATTACCTGAATTTAGCTTTTTTTTTTTTCTGGTGAAATAATGGAACACTGCTGTCCATGACTGTTTGGAATCAGTTATGGGGCTTATTGCTTTTATAAAACGTTTAGTCCATAAAAATATAGCTTTTAATCTTTTAACGCAGTGATGCTACTGCAATGAGGTCACAGGTGTGTGTTTGTAGAGTAATTTACAACGGCTTTGAATGCGGCTCAATCAATCAGAATCACCGGGACTATCTGTTTTATAAACGGTAGCTATCAGTCGCATCAAACTGGCAGGTCACATTCTGCGGCAATCGGAACAACGCCTAGCAAAAAATTGCAGGTGAGGAAGGCTGAAGAAGACCTGGCAAAGCACATTCAAGGAGGACTTGGAGCGAATTGCTGTTAAATGGGATCGCAGCCAGTGGAATACGCTTGCTGCCCAATGTGCCCTGTAGCACAGTCAGACCTATAACGAAGAAGAAGATCAGTGTAAAAACAACAGCTTTAAACTGAGTAGAAACCTTATAGAGTGCTGCACTGGTGACGTGTTTTTTAAGTTGGCATCACCCATTGTTCTTTTGACAAAAGCCCAGTAAGATTTTTTTTTTCATTGGCTTTTGGATTATGATTATGAGTTTATGATTCTTACACATTTTTTTAATCATAATATTCTTCACAAATGAACAACTTCTGAATTTGGAAGCCTAAATAGAATCGGCAGAAGTAAAATGCTATGCGTGGAATAAAAACTAACGACATCACAGTTGCATGACTTCATAACCACCATTAAGCTTCCAACTCTTTCGATCTTTATTTAAAACATTTTCCCTGAATGTTTGAGTTAGAATAGTGCATGAGTGTGATTATAAACACTTTGAGGCTGTAAAAGCGGACTAGTGATTAGATGTGTTTACCTGTTTGGCATCATGATGTTTATAGACCATTTTCCCACTTAGCAACAGCCTTTTTCAAGCAAGTAAATTTTTTTTTTTTTTTTTTATTACAGATTTATTTTGTCACAGACCTTATTCAGGCGTCAATTCCAAAAACCCATTGACTTCTTGATGATGGAACCGGCAGTGCTAAAATGTTAACTCGTTGCTATTTCTCTTATTAAAGGCAGAGTAGGCGGTTTGTTCCAGAAAATGTTTTGTTATGCTGGTTGAAAGTCTCTTCACATCCTGATAGCAATCACTAGTTAAGTGGTCTAAATGTATGTGTGTGTATATATATATATCCTACCTGCCTGTCAACGCATGTATTTCCATACCTCCGTGCACCCTGCTCGTGCAGACATCATAATTCATCAGCGCGTTTCATGCTATGCAGAGTTAGACAGATGTCAGTCACCGAGTGCCACAAACAAACAGCAGCCATCTCTTACAGTACAGTACATCCTGAACCAAAACAACTTATCTGTAACTTATCTGATCGTATGCTGCGTTCGTACCATTACTACTGTAATTTGGAAGAGATGGAAACCCATGACGTTAAACTCAAAGCAGTTCCTGACTCAAATAAATGCGTTACAATGGCAACATTATCAACGCCGAAATGAATCTGCGGCAGTCAGGTGGTACAGGTCAGTGCTCTTTAAGTTGTTTTTGTTCATTATTATTGTAATGTTGTGCGCTTTGAGACATGAGGTCATTTAACACCATCTCTCGTGATGCTGTATTTGCTCCCTGCTGTATGCGTTCATGAGTTTTATAGGAGGCATGACTTTGGAGACTGGAGGGTGGGATCTTATGATTTCAAAGTTATTGCGCTCTATTGCTAGTCTCTCTGAAAATGGCATACTCTACCTTTACATTTTGTATTATATAATTTGATCATTTTAAAATATATTGCCCCCTTTTAGCATCTGTGCTTTCTTTTCACATGGGTAAAGCACGAACACGTTTGAACATGATCACATTAGCATTTACAAAACCCTTGCAATACATTTCTTTGCCCATTCCGTATGTACAGTAAACTGAATGTAAAGAAAATAATAAATAAATTCAATAAACCCCTTGTATTCAGTCCCTGGAAGAAAAGAAAAAAGTGTATCTTATCGGAATTCCGAATGGAAAATGTTGCCTAATTTTTCCAAAAGAAAGCATTCCAGTACCTTTGTAATTTTGCCCCTCTTTGAGGTTCTTGAGACATGCTAATCTTCTGTCCTTGGAAAGGTCACACTGCAGACACTCAGTCTCTCCCATCTTTATCCAGCCTCTGTTTTCATGTTGATGTTCTTAGAATCGCACATACAAGTGCCAGTGCTCTCCTCTGAGTTTCGAAGTGTGACTTCTTCATGCAAATTGTAGGTTTGCAATGTATATTGCACACATTTTGCAACAAATGTTTGCTATTCAGCTGTTATCTCTTCCCGTTGCTGTGTAGAGCAGGTGGGAACCTTCCTGGCGGTGCGGTTCGGTGCCTTGTAAAGTGGGTAGGAGAGACCCCAGCCAGATGGCCTGGTTTTGGACGTTCCTGGTTGACGGATTCTATGGCCGTCCAAACGTGCCCCCTTATCTCGTCCGGTTTGTACGTGCAGGGCTCCCCGGAGGTGGTAGAGCGGCCTGTTGTTCCAGCTCGGCGGTTAGGATAGAGTACACATAGCTTGGAGGCAGATAGCCAGGTGCAGTGGACACATGGATGAGTTCCATTCCTCCATTTCTTTATCTTCCCTCCACCCCGTGAATCTCCACAACCTGTTACAGAGCGATGGCTCACTGTATGAGGCACGGGTCCGCACCATCTGTTTCTCCTCAGCCTATCTGTGTGAGATATGCTGCTCTATTTATCGAGTGAGGCTTGCGCTGTTAATGCAAAAAAGCACACTTTTTTCATGAAATAAAGGCTGATGCACTTAAAGGGCACCCCTTGTGAATGAATATATATATATATATATATATATATAATCTGAAGCACACTATTGTTAGTGTCTCCTTTGGTTGACTTGCCATTCCTCATTTCTAATTCATTTTGGATAAAAGCATCTGCTAAATTAATAAATGCCCTAATATGAAATAGCTTGTGATTGTGAACAGTGGTATAAATGTTACAAAATGTTGTTGAGATGTTTTATCCTCCTGAGATGCAGATTTTTATTTTTTTTTACATGAAAAAATACAAACATTTTCCAAAAAAATCATATGGAGAAATAACAAATGGAGGAAAAAAAAACATTTGCTATGCTATGTCCTCTGTTGTTAGTGGACACCAGGAAATGACATGTATAGGCAAAAACAATGGGATTTCTTTTTCATTCATCGATACATTTTCAGGTTTCAGGATTTATTTTTATTTTTATTTTTTACATTTATTCATTTTGCAGACGCTTTTATCCAAAGCGATTTACAAATGAGGAATACAGCAGCAAGCGATTCACCGTGAAGAGGCAAATAAACAAGTGCTCAAAATACAAAGTTTAAGACATAAGAGTAGCATAAGCTAGAATAGGGAGGTAAAATTATATTTCATTTTTAAATCAAACTTTGTATAAAGATTATTCTCAACTATGTTACAAAAGATATAACAGAATTAATTGATATACCATTTTACTTTTATGCAGTATGTAGTCCCACTCAATACAATGTTTCTCTACACTTATTGTCATATTAATGTTTTCTTGGGCAACATGTAATGAAAAAAGAAGAGTAATAATGGGAGTAATAATTGGCAACGTTTTCATAATAATGTCTAATATTTCATAGGATTATGGATATATAATTTATTTCCCAATTCAAAATCCCAAAATTTGTAGATCTCTGAAGAGCCCTGAATGTGCTCTTTGCAGGACATCCACTTAAAACTGTGGCCTGTGTTTCAGAGAATTTCACTAGAATATAATGTCCACTACAGAGGACAAAAGTCTATTCCTGAGTCCCAGGACGATATAATGAAAGATGTGAGAGCTCTAAATAAACTCCTTTAAAGCCCAGGCTCATTAGAAAAACGTAGGCTACCTGTGGCAACATTTTTGCAAAACGCAAAATACGTTGCGTTGTGCACGTTTCGCGACAGTTTCAGCCAGTGAGTGGCGCTAAAAGCGTGTTTAGTTTTTTCCTGAACAGATAAACGTGAATATGGCAACGTTTTATTACGTAGCAGTTTGTACGTATCACTGCAGTTCTGAATTGAACTGTCCAGTTAGTGGCGCTAAAAGATTAATGCTCCATTACGATTTAAAATAACGTAGCCTACATCTACACTATACCCTGCACTAAACATACCCGATATTGTTGAAAAAAGCAAATGCGACACATAACCGTAATCGTAGCCATGGCATTTTAGCTTGTTTTTGAACTTTGAGCTGTTATATCGAGACTCGTCTTTCACGGGGTTCGTACCCGAGCTCTCCGTATCACACGTAGGCTATAGACCTTTTGCGCCAGAGAAACGAGGGCGCCGCCATCTTTAGAATATTGTCTTTGAACTTCCGTTTTAGCGGTCGCTCTGTATATTTCTATGGCGCAGCTGTCCAGGAGTAATTCGCTTTTGAAGTGGATTTACTTAATGTAAAGTTAACGAAAGTTATCATGAGGACTGTAATGTTTAAAGCAGATGACTTAAAAAATGTCAGTCGACCGGGAAGATTTTAAAACACGCAGAATCGCTGTGAAAATACAGACCGGCAGTCAAAAGACAACGAGCGCAGCGCTGAAAAGGGGCGGGGCTACATAAGGTCTATAATTCTGTACCAGCTGAGCTACTGAGCAAGCTTGGTAAGTCAGTAAAACTGATCATATGGAGCTGGCTAAGTGATGCAAACTCCAACATTTGTTAGTTTACGAATCATACACTAGCCTATGGTAAGAAGTGTTTTGAGGTCATAACATAATTGTGCAAGGAGTCGTGTGAAAACAAGTCTTTATTAATCCATAATCCGCCCCTGTAATCATAATTGTGTGTGAAAACGATTAAAAGTGCTTGCTATTTTACTGCCTCTTGTTCATTTCTTTTAGAAACTGCAGTGATTTGTACGTATTTTGCGTTTTGCAAAAATGTTGCCACAGGAAAGTTTTTCCAATGAGCCTGTGTTGCTCTTTTAGCAGAAGTTCAGAAAGTTTCCACCTGTCATTAAAGGCAAAACTTTGAGAAAATAGAAAAACTTTTGATGGGTTGGCCTTTACAATTTTCTCTCTGAAAATGATTCATCTCGCACTCTAGCAAGCATTCATGAATTTAGAATAGTCAAATGCAAATATGATCAATGTCTAACAAAATCACCTTGTTTCACTGTGCTCAGTACAAGTGAAACTGACAATATGCAACACAATGACAGAAGGTCATCAATACAGGTGGGACTGATGATATTTCTTTTATTTCTCTGTCATACATTTAGAGCCCGACAGACAGTAATTCTTGGTGAATAATGTCTGGCCCGCCTTTAACTTACAACTGCAGCCAAGCATCATTATCTACAAATGAATGTGAACTTTGGCGAGGCATTTCATCATGTAGCATTTCATAGGGCTACTTCTTGCTGACGTGCATGGCTTTGTTTACGTTTTACGCTTATGTTCTTGACAGATTATTTCGGTAACACTTTACAATAAGGTATTATTTGTTAACATTAGTTCATGCATTAGCTAACATGAACTATCAACGAGCAATACATTTTTATAACATGTATTAACCTTGGTTAATGTTAGTTAAAAAACACAGTTTTGTTTTTCATGTTAGTTCACAGTGCATTAAATAATGTTAACAAACAAAACCTTATTGTAAAGTGTCACTATTTCCTAGTAGCTTGTAAACTAGTGTTATTTTCACAGTACCAGGGGATTTCAAACTTGTTTTGATTGAGTGCTAGCACGATAATACTCAAAATCAATAAACACATCCTGAAAAGAAATTAGCAGTAGAGATGTGGTCAATTTAATTAGTTCATAATGTAACAAAAAAAAAAAAAAACAGGCTTAGCTTGCATAGCTGTTGTATGTTTATAGGTTAAAATGTAATATATACTCTAATATGGCCCAAAGCGACAACTGGGGCAGATGTATCATTGTCAAGAAGCATAGCAGATTGTCAAATGTTAATTGGATACATCACCGGTGATGCATACGGACGGAAATAAGTGCTTTCCAACAACATAATGATCATGGTAAACTTCTAAGCACCCTGGGCATGAGCCAAGACGAGTCTATAAAAAGGTCAATTCATCTGGAATAAAATGGTGCTGGACAACAGAACAAATGGCAAATTATACAGTCTGTATTGATTAAAGCATTATAGATCCGGCATGTATTCAAACAGCCCCGAAACTGTGAAATAATGCTTTGTGGGTCACAGTCTTGTTCTCTGGACAACTCGTAAACCAGAAATTAACCCGACGTGCTGGGATGAAAAGCCTTGGTTCATAAAACTTTAAAAATGATTTATCTGCACAAATAGGGCGTAACTGTTGTATCTGATAATCATAGGCTAACTTGCTTGCCAGAGTGGTGTTGGCCAATATCATAAACAATAGTAATGTGCTTATTAATTAATTTATTGTATCTAAATAGAGGGTTACATTAGCCATTAACTATAAGTAACTTTGCAATTAATGTCATTAATTTGCAATACATGTCAACTAATTCTCAGAGTATTAGACAGACTGTTAGGTTTGTTGTTTGGGTTCTGGTTAGTAGAATAAGTTGTCATGTAGTTGCAAAGTTAATTAGTAGAATGTCTGTTATGGTGACCATCAAAATAGTGTTAGCAGATGTTAATCAGGCAGTCTACTAATAATCTAATGACTAGTAGTTGACATGTAGTTGCAAAGTTACTTATAATTAGTAGAATGTCTAAAGTGGACCATCAAAATAAAGTGTTACCAAATATAGTAGCCTACTATAATAATGTGGGACACCCTGCTATGTTAACAGACAATGGGCCCTATTTTAACGAGCACTAAGCGCATGGTGTAAAGTGTACGGCGCAAGTGCAGGTAGGGCGTGTCCGAATCCACTTTTGCTAGTTTAATGACGGGAAAAATGGCCGGCGTGCCAGGCGCATGGTCTAAAAGGGTTGTCCCTATTCTCTTAGTGAGTAATGGATGTGTTTTGGGCTTTAAGTGCAATAAACCAATCAGAGTCTCATCTCCCATTTCCTTTAAACGTCAGTTGCGCTTGCGCCATGGCGGATTTGCTATTTACATTCATGTCATGACATAATTTGATAGTGGAAAGACCGAACGCGTCTCCAGAGCTTAAAGCTAGGTGTAATATTCGCTGCGTACGCATGAGCTCGAAGGTGCGTGCAGCAAAAATGACATCATAGTGGTGTGGGCGGTCGTGCGCATTGCGAACCACCATTACGCTTGGTGGTGTGCACGGCTTTTTTTTGTAACAGCGCGTGCGGCTCCGCATCCGAAGATGCACGACTTCGAGCCGAATCAGGCAAACATTTACACAGATTTGCATTTACAAAATGAGCCTATAGCAGACACAAGAATTTTTTTCGAAAATAAAGGTCCATGTTTTATAAAATGTCCACGAAATTTTATAAAATATTTAGTGAAATTAGAAAATATTAAGAGATCGTTAATTTAGTTGGATAGCCTACATGCATGTTTTTTTATCCACATATTTTGTTCTATTGTCACAAGAAATAATCTCAGGCTTTACTGGATTTTACACGATTCTTTTACACTGATGTACTAAAATAAACATTGTCACGTGTGGACCTTTCTTCTTCTCACCGTTGATTCCTGATGGTTAAGAGGACAATTACTTGAGTCGCCCCCTGTCATTTCACAGAATAGTACAACGGTGAGCGCGTCGAGTATAAACGCCTCGTCTGTTTGGGGAGGTGCGAGCACAGTCTGCGGAGATTCGCACTGCTGAGCCAGGCGAAAGTATAAACAAGGCTTAACGTGCTCTTTAAATAACAAAAAATATATATATATTGTGCCATTGGCAGTCTATTTTAGTAGCCTCAAAATAGCAGCGCACCTTGTTTTCAGACCAGTATGCCCATGGGCGCACAAATGGGCGCAAATGCATTTGCTATTTAAACAATGTGGCGCAGGACGGGAAAATGATAACTGCGTCGGGCTGAAACGAGCAAAAAGCAACCACGTCGCGCCTGGCACTGCATTGTGCCAGGTGTATGATAGGGTCTAATATGTGTGAAAAACAGAATTTCCAGTTTTATTTTTATATCGCTCACACAGTAAATTCTCTTTTCATCACACTTAAACATAAATCGATTTCTATCATATCTAATCATAGAGGCTATTCATCCATTTTGAGCCCTACCAACAAAAAACTAAACAAAAAAATTTACTAATCGGTACTTGAAAAAAATACAATAATATGTAAAAATTCTTTAAAACAACAGTACTTTACAAAGTTCATAATATATTACAGTATGACTTATTTTCAAAAATATCTTAATTAGCCTAGGTTTATTTTTGTCATTGCCATTTTTTTTTTTATATCTAGTTTAAAACAAGAAAAAAAAGCTAAAAGGGTAAGAAAAAGAAACATAATATTCTCAGAAAACCAGTCTTATCTTCACATAACTTTTCTTATCAGGTTAATGTTTCTTGTTTTAATGATGTTTACATAATCTTTTTTTTCTTCTGGAAAACAACACAGAAAGACTGATTAGGATTTTATTTTATTTATTTTTTTTGTGCCAGAATTTGTAGAAGGAAGATATGACAAACCTGAATCTTAACCCTGGCACTTAAGGCATGATGGGAACAGAGGTCATATTCATCTGTCTGCCATTACCCCCTCCCACTCCCACTTCTTTCTCTGAACTCTATCTTCCACCTTCAGCATTATACGACAAGCATCTCAGTTTTTCTCCTGCTGTCTGTCATCTCACGCCTTTTTTGCTTTAATTATTTAATGTACAACTTTACTTATGTTTAATTGTTGTTTATCAACATGGAATTATCACCATTGCTATAATAAAGAAACCTTTATGTGTCTACATTCTATCCAAAATCATGTTAGTTTAACTGCAGATTCATAGTGGAGTCAAGTTTATGTTTTATTAAGGGTGTGAAAACACACTTAGCTCATGAGATAGTCTCGCATAGCCAGACCAGACTGATGGCAGAAGGTCTGTACTCTATTGCAGCTTTTCTTGGACAAGGACCGTCTGAGAAGACATTTCTGTAACGCAACCAATTACAGTTCACAATCACAATGGAACCGCGAACTTCACATACTTTTGAAAATCTAGCATTTAGTTCAGGGGTGCCCAATCCTGCTCCTGCCGATCGATTGTCCTGCACAGTTCATCTCCAACCCTAATCAAACACACCTGCCTTTAATTTTAAAGTGATCCTGAAGACCTTAATTGGTTGCTTCAGGTGTGTTTGATTAGGGTTGGAGATGAACTGTGCAGGACAGTCGATTGGCAGGAGCAGGATTGGGCACCCCTGGTTTAGTTGATCCTGATAAGCGCTCATTGTCACAGTTGTAAACACAACGGAGTTCTTCTTCCACAAGGGGTTTTGGCATAACGGCATTTGTTTCTAGGCAGACCGTTAAAGAATCCTATAGAATTCAACCAATCAGATCGCAACTTCGATTTAACTCCTGAAGTGTTTCCAGAAAAGTGTGCCATATGCAATACTGTGCATTCACACCGCCAACAGGTGTTGTGCCGAATTTCGACCCCCTGCCAAATTATTACCCCCCTCGTTGAAGTCAGTACCTGATTGCCTAATCCTAACCCCAACCCTAATCCTAACCCCTCCCCCACAACTAATACTAAACCTACCAATACTAGGGGGGTAATAATTTGGCAGGGGTCAAAATTCGGCAAAGAGCGGCAAAATTCGCTCTCGTCGCCCTGCCAACAACAGAAAGATTCGTTGACGCTCTGACGTAGATCTAATGCTTGGTCTTTTTTAAAACTTTATTTAAAGGGGCCGCAAAGCAAACAAGCATGTTGATCGTTTTTTTATGACGTCATCGCGGACTTCAGCTTTTCAACACATCTTCTGTCCAATCAAATGCTCTCTAGAATCTGAAGCGTCCCACCCCCTATGATATAAATACCACCTGGTCAAAGCGACCGTGGCTGTACCTGACTCTGCGTTCGGTAAACGCATGCTCAGTGTCAGCTGCTCGTGCTCATCAGTTCCATCAGTTAACTGTCGGAGTTACTGGAGTAACATATACTCCAGGATATTGTTTATTTCGAGTCAGAGTGACTGTCAGGCATGTCCGAAAGCGAGTAACTTTAGAAAACTGGATCAGCGCTGAGTCTGACTCTGTTTTGAATGATTCAGTTCGATTTGGTTAACCAGTTCAACTGTTGTCACGTCATGGAGCAATATGGGTTGGAGATGTGTGTTCGGTTGCTCAAACGCTCGAGTTTTATTCCGTTTTTCAGAATGAAATGGCTAGAATTTATTCACACCTCTAACATTACTATTGAATCCAACGTATCAGCGCTCGGATTCGTTTCCATGGTGCTGTCAAGTACGATTCGCAGTCTGTGAAGTAAACTATGGCTATTGGCTATTTGAAAAGGCGGAGGAGCCATTCAGTATGTCCCGCCTTAGCTTCCTGTTTCAGAGTAAATTACGTCAACACATCATACACAACTGCGCGTTTCAAGGCACTTCAGTGGGACTTTAACAATTATAGTAACATGTTTGCTAATGAAATAAACCAATTAAAAGTAATTTATGTGGTGTGTCTTTTGTGTTCATGGTTAAGTGCTAATCTAATTTGTATTCCCACTGAAAAACAAGTGTTCTAGCGCGAAAATGTTGCCTATAAATAGTGTTGCGTGCCATATCAAATTCACATGATCAACCTCTCCTCTATTTTGCTTGGGAACTAATGTGGTCGGAACCAAAGTTTACTTGACTGCGTTCTCTGGAATCCTCTCAAGTGGAGGACTTCTACATTCTGATTGGTTGCTGCCGAACCGCGTCATAACTCATTACCATAAAGTTGAGCTGACTTCAACTGTCCTCGCCGTCCATGAAGCATCTCGCCGGAGCTCACCGCCGGCTCATATTGAAAATGAATGACTTCTGGCCACTTTGACGCTCCTGCCGGCGGCGGTGTGAATGCACAGTTGGACGTTCAGCCAACGGTCCGTGAGCGTGACGTCTGAGGCTGAGACTACTCATGAGATGATACACAAAATTGGGTTCACAAGAACAAGACGAGACTATTTGAACACAATTAGTCGATTATTTTGACGATTAATCCGATTTTTTTTTTTTGTGGTAATAAAAATAGACATAAGTGAACAGTAGCCTATAAAATGACTTAAAATACATATATAATAAAAATGAGGCAATAATATTTGGTTCAAATAAAGTATCAAAAGCTATTAATCATTTGGTTTAATTGAACAACACTGTTATATATAAATATAAACAATCAACTTATGTACATTATATTATAACAAAGGCCTGCATAGGGCGCCAACAGGCTGGTGATTATTACACTTTACAGCAGACCAAATCCTTGTTTAATATTGGTAAAAAAAAAACTAACATTTGATATTTTAATATTTGCAATGATCATTTCTTTATGATAGAAATGCTAAAGCCACTGTAATTTCTTGACACATGGTCATCCGCACAAGCAAACTCAAAGCGAGGGTTTAAACTTTTATTTTGAAATCACGATGAACAACAATTTGCATATATAGAAACATATTGATGAATTTTCCTGTGTTGGTGTGGATTTATAAATGATTCACGTTACAAATCTGAAATGCGTGAAATGATGCACATTGCGTTCCCAAAGTTATAAGCTACCCAAACTCACAGCATGGAGTTTGTTAACCAAGCTGCTGAGATGCATGAGTTTGAGTTTGTGTGGAGCAGCATTTACTTTGTTACTGTGTTTAAATCCAGTTTGGAAATTGAAAGTCAAGTCATATTGCATTGTGGGATACTGTGCATTCTGTATGTTACCCTCACAGCCCTGAGTGCTCCTGCCGCTCCCTATCCCCCAATGCTTTGCTTTATCACACCATGTTCAATGCAATTCCAGCTGTACTGTCTGTCAGTGTGACTGACTCCTGGCAAATTGGTCTGCGCCTATCGAGGTTGGGCACCGCTACCTGTGGAGGCGTGTTTTAGCACCTCCTGGTGACCTATGCCATTACTTTCCTATTTAATTAGAGGCGTGGAACAGCATGTCCTTCCATTCGGTTTGAACTCCTGTTGAAGCTTGAAATGGTTGACTGACAGAGCATGATGCTGGTGTGTGTGTTCAGTGTGTGTGTGAGGGGAACAACACAGGCTAAATGAGGAGTTGGTGCTCTCTTTGGCATGAACTCTTTAATATTTGATTTTTTCAGGTTTCACTAAACGGAGGAGCTGCTTTGTAACATGCCTACAGAGACTCTTGTCAGACAGGATTAGAGGAATAATTTATACTTGTTTTTTTGCTTCACTTCATCACTCTTTCTTCTCGTACCTCACTCTAACTGTGCTCCCATGTGTAGGAGGAGGAAGGTCACCTCATTTAAAGTGGATTTGGCCTCACAGCAGTTGTGGATCAGGGGAAGGAGTGATAATCTTCCTCTCTGTCTCTCTCAGTCGGTGCTGCTCTGCACCAAAACTCTCCTGCAAAAGCAAATGACAGGTTAAAGATAGGGCAATGTCTTTCATAAACACTTTTTTGTTATGCTACATTCGGTCCGAATGCAATGATAAGATGGACTGTGTATATATACTTTACCTGACCTTCCATTAGAACGATAATTAAACCTGAACACAATTTGAATTCATTAGTAGATCTTGCTGGCAAAAATTAAGACATTTCTTAAAATATGATAATAAACAACTACAAACAACGGTGTACATTACATTCTGAACATGGGTTTGGCTTGCGGACATTCATGGAAGTTTTTATGGAAGGAAGGAGTAGATCGAACAGGAAACCCTGTCATGAGCTGTCTATCACTTCAGTAAAAAAAAAAAAAAAAAAACCTTTCATTCAAAAACAAAAGGAACAAATTGTCATCAGTAGCCTTACTTAAGACCTGCCATCTGACAAGGCTGACAGACAATCCTGGAGAAATAAATGGGATGACAGAGCTGATACTTTGAAAAGACAAGCAAAAGACAGAGGGATGATTTTCAGCTTTTGCATCCATTAAGCAGTCAGTCATGTGGACTGAAGAATAAGGCAAAGACATGCCATGAAATCTGCTAGATAGCTTAGCTATACCATCTGTGTCTCTGGGATAGCTCCAGTTTGGCATCCTCTCATGTCAGAAGACATTCACTTATATGCTGAAAAAGTTGATTTCTTTCTCCGTTTTTTTTCTAAAGGACTAGTTCAACCAAAAATTCAAATCGCAAACTAGCTTGCATGGAAGCTAACATTTTTTTTTTTATTATTATATATACTCACATGCACTATGCCTAAATTGATTGGAGTAGCCCTTTGAATAGCAATTGTGAAATATCACTGTGTGAAAATAGCCTACAAAGATTGATGTAATGTGTTTGACACAATGTGTGACTTGTTTCAGCTGTCCATCACAGAATGTTCTGAGAGCCCAGCTCAAATAAACTAACTCTGTTTGATTTAAATGTACCTAA
Source organism: Leuciscus leuciscus (assembly GCF_965113295.1). Classification (NCBI taxonomy): domain Eukaryota; kingdom Metazoa; phylum Chordata; class Actinopteri; order Cypriniformes; family Leuciscidae; genus Leuciscus; species Leuciscus leuciscus. Next base: position 10,061,073 of record NC_138744.1, read on the forward strand.
ATTAGTTCCATTGAATAGAGGTAGCTGTGGACTTCACTTGAAATGTGGCTTTAGTGTTTCAAGCCAAAATAGCTTGATAAAGATCATGTAGAACATGTACACAATTAATGGAATCTAATTTAGACAAAATAAATTAAAGAAGAAAGCTGAAGCTAATTGCATGGTTTAAGTATTTCATTCATATGCATTTTTTTTCAGGTAAAGATCAAACATCTTACGTAATTTGTTAACTATTTCACCTAATTAGTTTGTATGGTTGGTTTGTTGGCATATTTTAAGACTTGTTCACCTTACCAGCATTCATGCATGTAATGACACAATCCAAATGAAACAATGGAATGCTTATTTAAAGGTAAGGAGGTGACTATCTGTTGATGACAAGGGGGGCGTGTTCAAAATAAAAATAAACAACTTTAATGACATTCATCTACATTTACATATTTTATCACTATCAAATTATAATGATAATCCTAATTAATCAGAGGACAAAAATGGCTTTGTAAATGCCCAAGGGTCTCGCTCACCTTTATGTTCTCCACCACATCCTCCACATTTTAGTAGGCTACAGCTGGTGGTGAGAGGTGGGCTATAGGGGTCTCCTTCACTGCCTATCAAGTGCTACTTTATATTAATATTTAATATTATATTACTTTTATATTTCATTTTATAATTATATAAACATACGTGCACACTGTATTATAGCTACATATAATAGGACATTAAATATAGCATTTATTTTTCCACTAATTGGGCTAGCTACATCAGCTTAATTAAACTATTTAATTGAACAAAAGGCAAATTTCTGAAGTTTTGAACAGTTTAATTACCTGTTTTCCAAATCTATACATGATAGTCAACTGCTGTTTACTTGAATATTGCGCTGCGCATGCTCTCAGGGAAGAGCGCGAGCGAGAAAAGGAACATTTGGGATTGTTCGCTTTTATGGAGATGTTTAGGTGTGTTTTATGGTACCGGGTTCGCGCGCCTAATTTACATCAATCCGGATACATCCGTCAACAACATCAAAGGGAAGAGTATGTGCGTGTGCACCTGTCGAGTTCAGAACTTTTCTGCGCAACTTTTAGTGAACGTGGCCCGTTGTACAGTTTGCTGCAAAGGATAACGTTACCTGCTAGCGGATGCTGGGTTATCGCTGACTGACTTTATGTTGTAAGTTTTAAAGCTTTTTAAACTGCACACGCGTATTACACTTTACATGGCCTTTCCCAGCAAACACAGAACGTTGGCACAACGTACCCAACCTTCTAACAACGTTTTAACAACATGGTCAAAAGGTTGCTATAACTACGTTGTGTGGGGAAGGTTGTTACAGCGTTGTCACAATGTTGACATTAAACCGCCGTTCAGGGCCATTGCTTAAGTGCCTCTGGTGTCTCTTGACATTGACAACCACTGGACGACATATGTACTCGTCACTGCCCTGAAGCGCGAAAATCAGCCTTTTAAATGTCAACTGACCGTTGGGCTCATTGTGTTGTCTCATTCTTCATCAAGCAAGGATAGGCTACGTGAGATTTGCGTTTAATTTACCTCAGCTAAATAAGATACGTAATTATTCAAAACACAACCTAAAATTTCCTTGTCTAATGTGACATTTATTTGAACATCTTCTGGTCAGGTATGACAAATATTTAACTTTATGCCAAAAGTATGAAGCCAAAATGACTTTAATGGTGAGTAATTGATTTCAGCACTCCTTGAACAGGCAGCGACTCGTTAACGTTAATGTTTTTTCCTCTTTTTTTGTGTGTGTGGAAACGCACAGAGATAATTTTATTTTTATTTTTTAAAGCCACAATATGTTACTTTTTTGCTTTAAAAATAGCAAAAATCACTATATCTATGTTATATATATATTTTTAGTTGTGTACTTACATTATCCCGACTGTTTCCAACAACTTTCAAACCAGGAGAAATGTGTAATTTAATTCGAGAAACGTCCCGTTTCTTTATTTCCGTTTTGTCGCCGTCAATGGCGTGCGTCATATCCGCGTTGTCCCTGGTTTCCGCTCGTACTGCCATGGCAACCAGAGCCCTCTGATAGTAACCAAAGCGACTGACGGTAGTTCGCAATGTCTATTTGCACGCTGTTGTTGTTTCGTTCAAACATTATGGACCATGGCAAGCAGACTTTGGATACAAAAGGAGAACTAAAACGAGAATCAATATCAGCGCGGTGTTTTCGAGATGCCTAGAGCTCCCATAGACAGTATATAAACAAGAGCTCCACGTCCGAGACTTCGACCGCTTCTACATGTACTTTATTAAACAGGTGAGTACATTTACATAAAACTAATCAATGTTATATAGCTCAACATGATGAAATGTTAGAATATGATCTGTATGTTATTCTAATGTTGATCTAGCTTACTGCTAACGTTAGTCTCATACAGACAAACTCATACAGACAAACTAACACATACATTTCAACACATTCAAATGCAGTTTAGTGTGATAGTGTAATGTTAGACCAAGTGAAACAACGCTGCGTGACCTGTGACCAGGCCCGGATTAAGAGGACTTTGGGCCCTGGGGCTATAGCAACACCAAGAGCCCCCTTTCATCTGATTGCCACGCCACAGTCTTCTACTGCAATAAATTTGTTTTATTGTTTTTAATCAATGTATTTAATTAATGTTTTTCTTTATCATTATTTATTATTATTATTTTTGCACACTAAATAGTCCAGGCTATTTAACACATTAACCCTCTACTGCACAGATTTTGATGGAACATCATGATAAAAATTACTCCACATAATTTCTTGGTTCATTTTGGGAACATTTTATTGATAAAACATTTGTACCCCATTCCCTTCCATAAGTGCATTTATGGCTATTTCTCTCATTTTATCTAAAGGGACAAAGTAAGCATTAATAAAACATTTGCTTTCTAAAGCCCTATTCAGATGGTAATTGTTTCTCATGTGGATATCTGTAAAAAACATATTAATACATTTACACTGCATTTACAATTACATAAATGCTATAATTGTTATTTTATTTCATATTTAAATATAAAATGATTTCAAATTTTAAATTTTTTATTAAAGGGTACATTAAGTATGAAACTAAAACTAACAGTAGGTGGCGGCAAGTCACTGTCTTAATAAGCGAGTCATTCATTCAACCGATTTGTTCAAATGGCTGTTTGATTCAACGACGAAGCAAACGAGGAGTCAATGAATCATTAAATGAATCCATTCGTTCAAAACGCAGATTATTCAGTAACGAATCACCACTATCAGTTTCAGAGATTGTTTCTGCTGTGGTTTAATTTAGGAATTTCCATCGGCGAAATGACGATAAACCAAAACGTAACTCTCAATGTTAACTTATTGGTCAACTCATTTATTGTTGCATAACATATATCACATTAGCAGCAATTGTGCTGATATTTGGGGAAAACTGCGCTTTTACTTGTGTGATATATTTATTTTATATTTTGTAATATTACAATAAGACAAAAACTCATCGGGGCAAAAAATGCCCATGTACCTTGGATATATTGGACCTTGATGTTCGTCAAAAAACACTAATTCGGCCGGGGATTTTTACGCGGGTGGGTAGTGGGAGAAAAAACACTGACATTCTGGATTCAGACTGCAATAAAATCACCTAACAGTTACTATAGCCCCTATAAATATTGAAAATACCTTACGACTCCACGAGAAACAATGACCATAGTGCTTAACTCATTAACTTACTTCAGCTGCTTGCTTACCTTCTTCGACGTCTAAAACACGCGGATCGGTGAACGACGCAGGAGGGTGAAGCTAACTGTGGGCTGCTGCCGCTGCACTCGGGGTCTTCCACGGGCACGGATGAAAGTGAACCCAAGTAGTTAGTTAGTTTAGTTTAATATGGGGTGGTGGCGCAATGGATAAGATACATGCCTTTGGTGTGAGAGACCCGGGTTCGAATCCACTGTGAGACACCAATGTGTCCCTGAGCAAGACACTTAACCCCTAGTTGCTCCAGAGGCGTGCGACCTCTGACATATATAGCAATTGTAAGTCGCTTTGGATAAAAGCGTCAGCTAAATGAATAAATGTAAATGTAAATGTTTAGGAATTTTTGCATCCCTTTTCTGCCTTTCGAGTTTGTTTTTCCTTTTTTGTGCCACTATCACTTTTTTTCATCATTTTTGAACTCCTGCGAGCGATTTATTCCCATGTTCTACATGAAAGCATAACGAAAAGAGGCGTTTCCCAACGTCATAGCGCAAATTGTAGAGTTAATTTGATTGGGCGGAGAATTATGTCAGTCAGGCACATTTTCCAATAACTTCTTGTTATTTTATTATACACAAATCAACCACCTATGATTTGACAATCTCATTTCCTCCAGCCAATCACGGGCCCCCTAATCCCGTGGGCCCTGGGGCTTCAGCCCCACCTAGCCCTTATGTTAATCCGGCCCTGCCTGTGACTGTGAGTAGTAATTCTGCACTCGCGTGTAACGTTAGTTCGGTAGAATGAAATGTCCATATTCCTTATGCGGGACTCGCGTAGCATGTGGAGCTGATAGCTGTCTCTTAGCAATCCCGAACTGCTTCATATCACAGTCATGATAAAAGCATCGATGTATTCAGTCATCCATAAACATTATTAGATCTATAGATTAGATCGGTCGGCTTGACATTGACGACAAGATCCATAATTCTTAGCAAATGTTGCGTCATCAAACTACGCCTTTGTTATTGTAAATAGGTTAGCGACCCCTAGTGGCGAAAAATTCCATACTGTACGTTTAACTGCTTGCACACCCGTTTATTTTTTTTCATTTGATTTGTCATCTCATTCGTTTCTTTGCTAGATTTTCTCATGTCTGCTCATGCTAGTTAACGTTAGTCCACTCCCTGTATAATATGTTTTTTGTTGTTGTTGTTTCCCCCCCACAAATTTATTACTTTTGGAAGTGCAATTTGATTACCATATGCAGTTTTAATAAAGTTGAATTAGCTAGCCTTCTATGTCATTTTTACTCTTCAAAGTGTACACTTGCAGGTGTTGATTACAATTAATTTACTGTTAGGCCCCTAAATAATAATAAGGATAAACAATATTTAAAAAGTATATAATTTTCTAACATATGACTTATTAAAAATTAACCACAAAACATAACATGCTAAATGAGGGATATCTATATCTAGCATAAAAAAAATTAATTGTCAGAGCGTCGTCTCTCAGTTGCTGAATGTCGCGTAGCAACATTGCTACAGCCCTGTCGTGTCTTACAATTCTACGTTGTTACAATGTTGCGAGCACGTAGACAGCGACGTTGCCATAGCAGAAATGCAACGTGCCACATACGTTGCCACAACGTAAATGTGTTTGCTGGGTTCCAATGTTTAACTGTCACCTTAAGTGTTTGTGTTTTTATTAGAATATTAGTTTAGAGTACGGTTTTTGATTTTAGCTCTTCTCTTTTTTTCTTTTTTTTTACCGTGAGCTAGTTTTGGTGGTAAATCAAGGATGGTTTAGACGTTTGTTTGTTTGTTTGTTTTTATTAATTAATTAATTTAGATTACACTCTACTGTTTAAATGTAGTATAGAATATATTTAGTTTTGTTTGCACATTTGACTTTCAGCTGTTTTGTATAAGAATCTCCAAAAAATAACCCAATTAAAATAAAATATAAGATTTCTAATATCTACCAGACTTCGTAGACTCTTTGTTGTTTTTCTTGTTTACTGCTATGCCTTTGAACAGGGCCTCGGCATAATTGGTGGCTTGTGCAGGATTTGAACCCATGACCCCTAGCACAACATAAAGGAATCAGCTTCTACCACCAGCATTTCTAGATGTTGTAAAGTAAGCTTTGTAACAAATGGAACACGGCAACTGCACAAAGGTGAAATAAACAAAATAAAGAAAGCAAGAGTCGAGTAGTGTTTTCTAATCAAGTTCTCTTTAACTTGTGGGTCACAAGTCCAAAATTGGTTGTATTTTTGTTCTGATAGGGTCGCAGACAGTATAAAAAAACAAAAACAATTTGAAACCATATCATTATGCATATTTAGGATAGCACAATATATATGGGTTGAAAGGGAGAAAAAGAGAGAAGACATTAATTTTGTTGTTCATGTGTGAGGTCATGCATCCAATCAATCTTTTTTTTGCACAAAAAATAATCTTTCTGTTGGTAGCTAGTCAAAAAAAGCAGATTACAAGTTTGCATAACAGCACATTGTATGAAATTGTCATTCTCAAAAACCTTGAACAAAGTTTCACAAGGTAAAAGAAAATTTGACTTTGACCGCAATAAAAATGGGTTAAAGGTTTGGTATTGTATTGGGTCACCACTTGATGTCTAATGTAAGACCTGTTCTGTACGACACGTAACCTACACACGAAAATGTCATAAGTAGAGATTTTGTTCGATGACTGGAGCCTATAGTCTTCAGTCATACTAGCTGTTAGCCAGAGTTTATTAATCTGAAGAACTGTTCCATTTTCTTTCTATTTCTCCCTCTCTTCAGGTTTCAGTGATGGTTCAAGAGCCACTGAAGCTTTGGCTGCAAGTGATTGGGGCATTGCTATAGACATTTCCTGCTGTGGTTCCAGGGAATGGGAAAGCAATTCCACGCTCGGGCCGCACTGAATCCGTCTCTGTCAGTTCTGCTGCCGGTTATTCTAAAATCAGTCGGGCTCACGAGACTCTCCAGCTTCTGATCAGGCCGAGTTTCAGAGGTATGTTTTCTGTTTGCTCTTCCTGTCCAAGATCTCTGAGGCCATTTGCACATATATTCCTGTGTGATCACATTTGCTTCTACTAGTTTTTTACCTGAAGCACTGTCTCTGCTTGTCAGCATACACAGGGAATATGAGGGGTGGTAGTTCTTTTAACCATCCCTTCCTTTGAATTTTGTTTGCAACTTGTAAGAAAGAAACTTGCTTTTTTTTTTTCAAAGACAGTCTCCTCTGATCTTTTGAATCCTATTGCTTTATTAGTGATCACTGCTCAATGCATGTAGCTGAAAAAACAAATGCTCATTACTACTGTGCTGATGTGATTCATCGCTGTGTTTTGCACAGTTACTGAATCATCAACACACTCTCATAAGGGAATGCCATTTTCATATTCACTCTTTGTTTTGTTTCAAATATTCACTCTTTGTTTTGGAGGATGCAATAATTTGACCAAATGCTAACTTATCACTAGCTATGTTTCCATCTAAAGTTGTGAATTTAACCTGTTCGCAAAATTGGAATATTGCATGAAACATTTGCGATCAGTGTTTCCATCCATTGAGTTGAAGAGAACAAAATTGTCACTTCTGTCACAAACTGGCTCTAAGTATCACTAAGAAAAGTAGGAGATAGAAGCCGTATATAATAATTTTTGTATATATAATAAATGACTTGCACTTCAGAGCATGCAGACGAAACGCAGTAATTGCGGTCATGTTATCTTGCTTTCGGAGGCGTATGCCTGATGTTTGGGAACGCAGTCATGTGAGACAGTTCTTGGAGGTAATTATACCGAACCACTTTGACAACAGACTTTGTTCAGGCATTTCAGAATAACCAAAACACTCGGGCTGGTTCAATCGAAAAATCCTTCCAGTGCACTGGATCGTTTGCTCCCTAAAAAATCCCACAATGTACTGCAAAAACCAAGGAGCATTGATGCTCGCCATGCTCCCTTACCGGATATTACGTCACATTTCTGAAGCATGAAACATTAAATGCACGAGCTAACTCAATAAATATGACACGCGATAGAAGATTTGAACAGACAAACCTTTTTTTTTATTAAACAGTATGTCAGCATAAATGCACATCGCTAGACAGGTAGTAAACACACCTGTTAACATTTATAATTAATATTCGGCTGAAATGTTGAAAGGATATGGAACATAACAATGTGTTTAAGCAGCATAAAAATAATATGAAAAATATATAGGTCCTACGTTGACGTTGTACAGTCTTATCGCCGGAAATGGAGTAATCACTGTCCCAATGTGTAGAGAACCAGGGTTCTTAACAGTGAATTATACAAGATATACTGATTCACGAGCTAGTGATCTGATTGAGACGCACCCTGTGTCGGTCGCTCAGTGTCTACAGTAGCTTGATCATGTAAAGATTTACGATCTGTCGGTGAAGTGTCAAACAACAAAACACAGAATGAAGTGCTTCTACATTTGTTTTATTTATCTTCACTTCTAATTATTTACAAATCTTAACTCTCTTCCCATAAATCTGAACGACAGGAAATCTTTAATGTAACAGAAAATAGTCTGAAGAACCATGTAGATGACACATTTGTCAAGCAGTCATCCGTGAGTGATGTATGGACCCTTTTCACATTTGCAAAGTCGTCATAGTTGGGTAAACTTCTATAGCGGTGAATGGGAGACAACAGCAACTACATTTTTTTTGTATTTGCATTTGCTCTAAAAGCAAAGGCAAAATAGCGTGATGGCGTTTCCATGACTTTCCATGAAATTTAGAGAGACTGATTACAGCAGTCAGAACAGAGAAAGATGTCAAATTTGTCGTCTCTCCTCCCTCATCTGTTGTATTAGAAATGAGTTGCATTAGAGAACAAATTGTGGCATTTTAGATTTGTAAAATTTTACAAAATGTCCCAGGTCTCTGTTAACTGTATTAGATTAAATTAATGAATGTTATTGTTGGGGTGTCTAGCTCCAGTCTTTATAGTTAATCCTTGTTAATCAATGGATTCCTTTTATTTTTTATAACTTGTGTACAGTGCCGTGTCCTCAGTATGGTATAGTCTTGTTAGGTTACTGATGGTGTTATATTAAGGCAGGAGGATATTATTCAAGGATATAATTTACTGCTGTCATTCATATTGTGCATAATCACTGTTTTTCTGTGATGACCATATTTTAAATAAGAACATTATCTCATGATATTTACGCTCAGGCTGCACAGTGGTAAAGCCAATCATAAAAGTGGAATTTCAAAGCACTATTTTTATCTCCTTTTGTCAGACTTAATGGTAGGATCGAAGCTATCTGCTTGTGACTGTCGAAACAGTCACGAACAAGAACAAGAGGTGAATTCGCCCAGAATATTATGAACAAATACACAAGAAAGAGATTCATATCATGGGCTAATAATGAAAGTCCTTGCTGGCTGTCTGAGACGGTTGGCTTTACAATTACAAATGCCCTTTAGAAGAAAATGGATCAATTTTAATCCACACTTCAAAAGCAGGGATTCTCTTGGAGATAATTGTATGAATCCTGCAGGTAAAAAGCTCTGCATATTTCTGTCTGAATTAAGTATGAATCATATGTGTAAGTGCATAGATATTTAGAAATCAAACATTTACTTGAAAGCAAATTTTAATATTTAAGTTCAAAGAGGAAATATATTTATAACTATATAGTTCTCATATAGGATAAATAATTATATGATATTATTATTAACCAAAACCAAAGACATTGACAAAACAAAAATAAAGAAAAAAATACTGTGTATATATATTTATAATGCTGAATACAGTATTTGATATGTGTTTGGTATGATATATATTGTCATGTCATATGTCTTCTATTTCCGTTTGATAACTATCTGCTGCAAAATAATTTTTAGATATTATTATTATTGTTATCATTGATGATGATTATGTGGTTTAGTTAATTATATTATTGATACGGAATTTGTAAGTCTGTATCTGCTCTTGTCATTACAAATACTCTCATCAATGATTTGGCTGACGTGTGACGTGGCAGTGCACTAGCGATCTAACTCACATTATCTTTCTGACAAAGCGCTTTGTCACCTCTAGCATAAACATTCAGTCTTCCATAACAATCAATGAATCTCAGCCCCAAAATGAAATTTGTCAATGTCCCTTGAAAGCCAATAATTCACATCGGCATCCCTACATGTACTTTCCTGTTTTTGTTCTGCACCAGGTGAGATAATGATGCATTTTGCTTTTTTTAATGCATCATGTTGTTCATGTAGCTGCAGACACATTTTCCCTTTAGACAGGCATAAATTTGCACCACAGTCAGGATGTCTTCAGATTTCCATCATGCTCTCTGCTGTCATTACAGATGGAGAGCATGCCTTAACTAAAACAAAGCCAAAGCTATAAGTATCATTTACAACTATTGCTTCATGGCCCATCACTGTTTACCATAAATATGAACCATTCGATGCTGTTGTGGAAGGAATTTGAGGCATTTTCAGGCTCATAACTTGACTTAGGGCCTCTCCAAGGTCTGTGGTTGATGTAATGGCCAATAAAGTATAGCTCTTGACAGACTTAAGTCATATGGCGTGGTCCTTAGGAGAGGAGAGAGAGCCAAAAAAACAGGGGATGAGAGATGCGATAGGGGCTCTTGTGAGCCGAAAGCTGTTTGAGTCTGTCAGTGTAAATGATGTGAACCGCAGCATCCACAAGAGGCTTTTTCTACACACACACACACTGACTGCAAAGTACTCCATACAGACACTCAGTATGACCAGTGATGGAGAACAAGAGCAGCAAAAAATCATCTTCTCATGACAACGATGATTATTAGTAATGTTAATTGTGAATTATGTTGTCAAGAATGGAGAGGCCATTGATATTAATTGAAATTTGCTTTGATTGTGCTTCAATAGATGTTTACAAAGCTGTTTTCAACTGTGTGTGTGTGTGTGTGTGTGTGTGTGTGTGTGTGTGTGTGTGTGTGTGTGTGTGTGTGTGTGTGTGTGTGTGTATATACATACATACATACATACATATACATATACACACACACACTAGGTACATAGGTTTATTAGGTACACGGGTTTACCACTTTATAGGTATAACTACTCATTAATGCAAATATCTAATCAGCCAATCACATGGCAGAAACACAATGCATTTAGGTTACGTTCGGACTGCATATCTGGAAATCCGTTTCAGTCTGACTGCTCTTATGCCTGTCACGATAACAAATTTTGCTGGACGATAAATTGTCCAAGAAATTATTGCGATAAACGATAATATTGTCGTTCGAGACCATTTTCATCTAATATAATGATAATGGCATAATAATGTAGGTACACCTTTTCAAAGATCTATAAACTTTTATTTCTTAAGAATATTAAACATTGAAAACGGAAAACATTTTAAATATCCACAAAAAATGAACAAAACAACCAAAAACAATAAAAGCAATGGACTCTCAGTGTCTGTTAACAAAAAAATTTACTTGAATAAATACCAAAAACAATAAATAAAATGGATGTAAACAAAATTGCACTTCAGTAAACATTAAACATTAGGCTCAGACATAAATAGTGATACATTCCATAACAGGCAAAACTGCCGGTTAGGACCTTTGTAAACAAATAAAAAAAAGCCTCAACAGGCCATATCACACCATTTTGCACTGTCCTCCTGTTACTTTGTCGACTAAACAAACGCCCGAGTGATTGTGTAACTTACTGTCGGGAAGACGGAGACGCACTTTATTGCGTGTATATGCTACGCACTGAAAATACTTGGTTAGTATGAGGAGTGGATAGTGCCACGGATAACTTACCGAAGTCGACAGTCGTGTACTTTTACGTGACAGAAGGGGTACGCCGCACCACAGACGCGTGTCACCAACGCGTGACTCCAACGTCGCACCACAGCACGCCGCACCACAAACGCGTGACACCAACGTGTGACTCCAACGTCGCATCACAATAAAATAATATCTATTTTTCCCCCTAGCTTTTCTTATCTTTCCTTTGTTATCTTTCTAATCAATCATTCTTTTCTTGTATTCTGATGACATTGAAAATATCACTGATACAAATTTTGTATTGTATACAAAGTTGTGTATGTCATTAATGTCATCTCTGAATGGTTTACAAACATAGTATTTTAAAAAAAAAATAATTCACTCACTTTCTACTGGATATGAGGACTATGCAAATTATACACCATCAAAGTCACAACTTTTTGCACAATTATTAACAACAACTTTAAAGTTGAACAGATAAATTCATTAATTGTAATCTATAAACATAATATTCTGGAATGTGTCATTCTGAGTTTTTACTTTTGAAGGTGGTAATAATTTTAATTTACACAGTTGACCATAATGGGCGAATACACAATATGAAACTATTCACGATATTGTTTACAGGAGAAGGTGACAAGAAAGTATTTTAATAGCCTATTATTTTCAAGAAATCAACAATGAAAAAATATAAGACAGGGAAATAGTCTTTTAGTCACAAAATGCAAAACAATGTAGGTTCATGTTCAAATGTTCAAAACTAGGGCTGTCAGTGTCGACTATTTTATTTATATATTTTTTGGTCATAAAGATAGATCTGAAGTGAACAATAGCCTTTATGACTTAAATACATATTACAAATGAGGCAATATAATTGGTTCAAATAAAGTAGGGTATTAAAAGTAATTAATTATTTTATTTTATTTAACAACACTATTAAAATACATGAAGAAATATATAAACAATGAACATATGTATATTATGTACAAATGCCAACAGAGGGCGCAAGAGGGCTGACGATAATTGTTACACTTTACATCAAGAGCAGTACTACGGTGACGCATAGCTGCTGCCACATACATATTATTTTTTCCCCTCAATTATGTTGTAATAACGAGATCTTGTGTCGTTTTAACGTCATCTTTTGTCGTAATAAAGTGATCTTATGTCATTAAAACGACATATTTTTCTCGTAATAACGAGATGTCGTTAAAAACGACATCTTTTTTTTGCCTTTATAAGGACATGTGTAGTCATGTACAAAATATGCCTTTATCCACATAAAATTGACAGCCTATCGCGCCTTTATCACACTTCTACGTTCAAAAAGCTTAAGCAAATAGTAACAGCCCCCAATCAGGCAAAATTAATCAATGAGGCCCTTTTTTAAAATATATTTTATATAGGCCTATAAGTTTTTTTTTATATTATATATTATATATAGCCTAAGATTTATTTTTGTTAATAGGCTATATCTTCATTACCTAGAGATATAATTAAACAAAAAGTAGTCAAAACACATCTAACAGAACGTAGCCTAAGTTGTTTATTTTTTACAACATTGTGTTCTTATTTTGTTTAATTAACGAAATGTCAATCTTCATCTTTATAACAGAAGATACAATACAAAAATCTTCAAGATACAGCCATATAGGCTACAATCTTCACATGTATAACGGATTATCGTCTTATAAACAGTCCTTTGTGTGGTGGAATAATCAATGCTATATAGAAATATATGGTTACCGGTAGTATAATTTAAACTTTATTTTATTATTTTATTTGTTCATTAACTAATTATGCTAACTCAACTAATTTAATGTAAAGAGCTGGATACTAATTACTAATTAAATAATGTCAAATATTAAATGTAGGCTATTGATTAGAGTTGCCATAGACTGAAGGATTTTTCTAAACTAGTAGTAATTTATTTAAGCAATTAGGACTAATCTCACGTTTAAATTCAATCCTGGGTGTGTATGGCTATTCCGCGCTCAAGCGCATAAAACTTGCCGCAAAGCACCGGCAAAAGTAGGCTAATGATATAATAAATGTGTCTGAAAAAAATAATGAAGCATTTTAATTGTTTATTAATGAACTAGTCTTTTCTAAATCAGTGTAGGCTGCCTGCAAACATATCTACATCTCCGCTGTAATTTAGCCTCTAGAGATGCGCCTTTCATACGGACAGGATCACATAATCAGATGGTATACCGTAGGCTATTTGCTTTCGATTGGATTTTTTTTCGTTGGTGGATAACATTTTTTTTTTTTTTATAAACTTTATATAGATAGTTATATTTCTCATGTCTGTGAGGCTTGTCTATACACTGTTTTTCGGTTCATTTTTGAGACGCGCTCGAAGAGATCATGAAAGCGCGCCCTGTTCGTTTTATTTTATTTTACAAAAGCACAACGTTTTCTTGTTGTAGAGAGTTTACACAAATAAAAGTAGTTGCGACTGATGTATTATTCTTTTCTGTAGGACCAGAAATGATGGAGTATTTAAGTTGTTTCCACTGTTGATAGGAAAATGCGAGTGATGGCACCGGCGCGTCCATGTCATGCAGTGCGCGCTCCACACTCCGCGCAAACACGATATGCGCTTAATAATAGCGAACATTTATCTAGGTTAACGTTAGAGCGAGCGGCCATGCCAGACTGATAAGTCTTCTTCATGTTTAACAAATCAAATTCTGTTTTATTTTATTGCGCCAGTTTGAAAAGGATCGACGACTGAAACACTTAGCAGCCTATACAGATAAACGCCCAACGCTGGTGTTTTTCTTTAAACAAATTCGTTTAGTCTTTAAAATAAATATTGTTTGTGGGCTAATTAATGCCACAATAATTTGTTTATTTTATTGGCTACTTTTATTTTTCATTTTTGTTTTGCATTGAATACCATTTAAAGGATTTGCTGTGCACCGCAATGCCATCCTCCCATGGAAAGCCACGTTAAGAGCCACCTTTATTTTCTTTATAATAAAGGGTTTCTATCGGAAAACGCTTAACGCATAATTAAATGCATTGCGTTCATATTCTGGGCTCATCTGCTTTTCTGTAGGATAGTAGCCTATGGTTTATTAATAAGGTGTGTAGGCTATAGCATTTGATCTTTATCACTGAAGTAGCCTATTAAGCCACATTAAGCTTTTTCTTTATTATAAGGGTTTTCTATGGGAGGAAAATGCTTAGCCTAATATGCAATTAAACACAATGTTCGTATTCTGGGCTCATCTGCTATTAATAAGGTGTGTACAGAATTTGATCATTTAACATGAATGTCCGTTGGGGGCTGTTATTTCTTCAGCTTTTTGAACGTATGATAAAGACATGATTGGCTATCAATTTTATGTGGATAAAGGCATATTTTGTAGCCTACATGACTACACACTTGAGTGGAAAAAATTATATGTATGTGGCAGCAATGCGTCACCGTAGTTTTTCATAAACTTCGATTTATGAATAAAGAATTTTCCAAGCAAAATTATTAAGTTGACTATATATTGTACAGAGAAATTTGAGTCAGAAAATTAAAAGAAGATATCAAAATTAGATAAATGTAGGCTATGTTTGAGCCATGTTGTCCATTAATGAAACATTGGCTATATCATTCCACAGAGAAGAGCTATGTGAGCAATTATAGAATGGTCTAACGTTTCCGTTTCCATAAAGCAAAAGCTGCATTTTTCGTCTACGGTATAAATTTTTAGATAATCTTGTTACAGGGGTAATAATGGTAAATAATTTTAAATGATATTTCTTTTACTTTGTTTGTAATTAAAAATGTATGTGGGTTACTCCATGCTCTACTCCAATTAATATTTTCATACAAGGGCCATTTGTATCTGGAGGCAGGGATAGATTTTGCAAATAAAATATTTTTTATTACTTTGTTGTTAACTTTTCTGTCTAGAAAAGATAGACCATTTATTTAAAAACACTGCTGTAGAAAGACCAACAAGTTAGAGCCTGTTTATGGAATATTCGCTTCTTTTTTTATGACAAATTTAAAATTAAGATAGGCTTTAATATTAAACAAAAATTCACTTTAAAGAAAAGCTTCCTACAAAACAAAACAAAAATCATGTCTCCCGATAGGCTATAGCCTATTGCAAATCCAATCTTACTCATGCTATTCACTTTTCGTTATCAACATGGGAAAAATAACATTATATTGGGACGACGTGTGTATCAGGCGTCTTATTAGGCGACGTACTGAGGGACGACGTGTGTATCAGGCGTCTTATTAGGCGACGTGCCTGGTTCAGACGTTATGATTTTTTATACATTTCTCACGTACGCCGTCGCCACGTCGCCGTAAGGTATACGTTACTACTGTGACGCCGCCGTGACGTCGCCGCCGGTCTGTCGTCTGACGTCTCTATCAATCCCATTCAAAAATAGACACGGACTGACGGCGACGGAAGGGTAGACTGCTCCTTCGCCTTCTTCAGGGTAGACTTAGAAAAGGCATGATCTACCCGCCATAGGTTAGGATTAGGGGTGAGGAGTGCGTGCGTATTACACGCCATAAAGTGCGTATCATATGCACGCAAAAACTATTTTTGGCGTATAAATGGCACGAGAAATAACATTCGTGGTATAGATACGCATTTTCATGAGATCGGGCTCGCTGTCGCGTTTGGCTTTGAAACCAATTCCATCTTTTTCTTTTTTTTCCCCTCCAACTCACAACTAGCGTCTTCTCTCTCTCCCGGCAGTCGCCGCAAGCAGTCCCGCTTTCCCATACAAAGACCATGTGACTGACAAGCGCCGCCTCCCCACACAAAGACCATGCAACTGACAAGAGGGTTCACTCCTCCTATACGCTAAGGAACCGAGAGTGGTCATCCAGTCTCTTTGGGAGAGAGAGAGAGAGAGAGAGACGAGGAAAACAAACAAGCATGCAAATGGAATTATCGCGGCCGGAAAAATTATCGAGCTTATTTTTTTTTATCGTCCGATTAATTGATTTATTGATTTATTACCTAACTGCTCTGATCGGATTTTGTGTGGTTTATGTGACTTTCTCAAGCCACGTAAAACGTAAATGTCAGACGTTGTTATAGGAAACATGCTGAATGTCCCTGCAGAAACAAGGTTGAGTTGTTGCAAAGTGCCAGACGAGGAGAACATGACAATATAATGGAGACGTGTTTTGAGACCGGCGGAGACGACAGCACGGAATAAAGCCACTCATATGAGCCTGCTACGTTTCTGCCGCTGACATGTTTCTGCCACTGTCCAGTGCAGCGGATACACTTTGTTATGTTATAAATAAGTCAACATCTGTTTTGCAAACCCCTCCATATTGCAGTTGTTGTTGTTTTTGGCATGTACCTACCAACGCAACATTGTTGCCATAGAAACCAATGCAGATATTCCCCATGGGGCACACAAATCGGATCTGAACAGTTGCAGTGCACAATGTGGACAGTCAAAAATGTTAGATCAGATACACAAAAAATTTGGACTGAGACTGTGAACATGGCCTTAGGCATCAAGACATGGTCAAGACGATTTGCTGAAGTTCAAGGTGATTTAAGTTACTTTGAACATGGCGTGGTTGTTAGTGCCAGATGGGCTGGTCTGAGTATTTCAGAAAAATCTGGGATGTTCACACACAACCATCTCTAGGGTTTACAGAGAATGGTCCAAAAAAGAGAAAATCTCACAGCATTTCTGTGGGTGAAAATGCCGTGTTGAGAATGGCCAGACTGGTTCGAGCTGATAGAACGGCAAGAGTAACTCAAATAACCACACGTTACAACCGAGGTCTGCAGAAGAGCATCTCTGGTATGCACAACTCATGTTGTCGAACCTTGAAGCAGATTGGCTAAGGCAGCAGAAGACCACACCAGTGTCACTCCTGTCAGCTAAGAACAGGAAACAATCAGAAAAATGTTGCTCGGTCTGATGAGTCTCGATTTCTGCTGAGACATTCAGATGGTAGAGTCAGAATTTGGTGTAAACAACATGAAAACATGAATCCATCCTGTCTTTTATCAACGGTTCAGGCTGGTGGTGGTGGTTTAATGGTGTAGGGAATATTTGGGACACTTTGGGCCCAATTGAGCATTGTTTAAACCACAGCCTACCTGAGTATTGTTGCTGACCATGTTCATCTCTTTATGACCACAGTGTACCCATCTTCTGATGGCTACTTCCTGCAGGATAAAACGCCATGTCACAAAGCTTAAATCTGTTCTGATCAAAATACAGTTATTATTTCTCAGACTTCAGTGTGACATGATCCTCCAGAAATCATTCTAAAATGGTGCTTCAATTTGGTGCTGAAGAAACATTTCTTATTAATGTAGAATTCATAATTGTTTTAATTTCTTAAAAAAAAATCCTATTGACCCTAAGCTGTTTGAACAGTATAGTTTATATTGCATTGTATGGCACTTAAATTGAACAGGATGTTGGAAAGTTTCTCTCTCCTCTCATGGACTGTATTTATTGCAAATAATCTCCAATTACAGGGTTTTTGTATTGCTGCTTACTCCAAGTAATTAAAGTGATCTAAACATGCAACTGAAAATCTTGAATATTTAATGAACATTCTGTTCCTAAAATGAATTTAACAGGACAACCTAAAAAGCTATTTGCAGTATTATTTCATTGCTCTGTTTGCAAAGCCAGGATTCTGCAATTATGTGGAAAAAAGGAAATGATCATTAATGCATTCATTCAGAGATAATTACCGGAATCATTCCATTTTATTGGTATGATCAAAATAGCTTTGAAGGAAGTATTTGAGTTATGAAGCATAAAGGCATTTCCGCAGTTAATTTCAGTATAATGAAGCGAGGAGCTTAGCATACAACATGACTGCTAGGCCATATTTTACCTGTCTGAATGAACCCAGATTTTTGCTAGATTATTTGGCTATGCGTTTTTAACAAGAATTTGGAGAATTTGAGAGAAATATCCAAAGACTTTTCCAAATGATTTCTGCACTGTCCTCTTAATGTTTCTTCTGTCACATATCACCCATGTTTTGTGTTTTACAAGCGTTTACTTCATGCATAGTGATGTATTCTGAGATTGGTATGGGATAAAATCATTAAAATCAGATAATTTTTTGGTTCTGTTCAGAATGCTAATATGTTCAGATTGGTTGTTGTATAGTAATTATGCAAAACTGCTGTCTAAAAATAACTAAATATATAAAAAAAGCAAACAAAAAAAAGCAAATACAAGCCCAGATGCCTGAATGATCTCATTTGCTTTCTGTGGTTTTCAGAATAGCCACATAGAATAAATTAGTGAATTGTTTATACCTTAACAACTGTGCCAAAAGTAGATCGTATAAATTTTTGGAAAATTAAAATGCATAAAAATGATTGATATGATTCAGTTTATAAGAAAAAAAAGAAGAATGGCTGAGGCCAAGAACTCTGGAATATTCTAGCTTTATGTTCATTAAGATGTTTCTATATATCAACATGTTGGACATTTCGGTTAATGCATTAATCTTTACCAGTACTTTAACAAATCATGTATCAGCCAATTAATAATCATGCTTTATTTTCAGTTATAACAATGTGTCCATCTACTTTATTAAAATTGAGGCTTTATACTGGAGTGGATTAAGGATTTATGGTATTGAAATAAATTAAGCCTTGTTCTGCCAAGTACTTCAAATGAGCTGCACAAGAGTTTACTGAGATTTGATAAGATGGCTAAGCACTATAGATCTTCTCAGGGCAAACCAATCTCCTGATTTAACTAAAAATGTCAGTTATGTCTGTGTTTTGATAAGCTGTGAAGGACTTTAGATCGAGAAAAAGCATTCGATTGAGAAGAACAGACTTCAGTTGGTTCAGTAATCCATAGAGTATTTGCAGTCATCTCAGGAATTAATTTAATCTGTCCGCCCAACCTTAGACCGCAAGAATAGTGTCATTACACTGTCAGGTTTGTAGGCTGCCCATTGCACCATGAAAAAAATGAAAGTACTTTCTGCCATCTAACACAATATTAAGGCAAGAGCCTCAGATTATTGCTTCCTTACACAGAGCATATTTTTATGTTAGAGAAGCCTGTTAAAATTGTACAGGCCTTCAAACATTTGAGGAACACTTTGAAGGGGAAGTTATATCTATTTTTCAATTTGCTGTAATTATGTGATTGCACAATTACATTTCTGCTCTGCTTCATTCCTGGTGCATCTGCAAATAATTGATAGAGCATGATATTATATTTACATCTCGTGTTTATAACTTGAATTGTGATACGTTTACTCATATTGCATTCATTACCAAGGCTTTATTTGTTTTTGTAAATTGCTGTACAGCACTTAATTAAAATGATTAACTTTTTACTTATGCATTTCATATCCACCCTACAAGAAAACGGGAGCATTCAAGGGTTACAGGTGAATAGGCTGAAATGAAAGCTAAAAAAAACAAAACAATGCTTTTTAATGTTTTCCTTTTCTTTTAGTGTGCAATGTATCTGTTTGTGCATGTATAAGATCTGTAAAGTTACAAAGCTCTTAGTCTTCCACAAAGGGCTTTATTCTTATTTTCGAATCCAACTCGGGCTCGAACTGATACGGTAAAACTGAAGAATAGTTGTCCAGTCCGGTTCCGTTCACACAGCAAGGCTTTGCCGAAAATGCTGTTGATAGTCCTGAAAATATTCATGGGTGTGTGAGATCGTTTAATGCTGTTGAACTTGTCACTGCTTCAAACTCCCATACAAATAATTATACAAAGAAAAAAAAAGTTTAATGCAGCCCTATGGAAGCCCGTGCGTTAATGCACCCCTCACTGTAATAGTAAAAAAAAAAGTAAAAAGTAATTAAAAATTTGGTGCTCAAGAAATAGAGATACTGTTTTCAGGATTCTTTGATTTAATAGAAAGTTAACAAAAGAACAACATTGATTTGAAAAGGAAATATTTTGTAACATTATAAATGAGTAAATGAATGAATGAATGAATGAGGAATTTATATAGTGATTTCATTTGTACCACTGTACACCCAAAGCGCTTTACAATCATATCAGGGAATCTCTCCTCAACCACCACCAGACCTAAATGTTTTTTAGTCTTTACTGTCACTTTTGAAAAATTGAATGCATCCTAACAGAATAAAGGTATTCATTTCTTTAAAATTGTTACATACAGTTAGGGATGGGTATCGTTAAGGTTTTAACGGTATTACTACTCTTACCGATACTCCTTATCGATCCGGTACTTTAACGGTATTCTTATCGGTTCTTTTTGTTATATTAAAAAAAGGGGAAAAAATTATTTAGGACATAATTAATATTGCTTTATATTTTGAAATGTAAAATAAATATCTATAGCAAAAGAAAAAGCAATGCTTTAACAAAACAAATAAAACATGTATGTTTTGCAGAAGGGTGCTGGCTTTTGTGTTTTATATAGACAGACAGGACGCCAAAAACAAAGTACAAACAAAAAAGTATACAATAAAACAAATATACAAATTATATACCCAGTGCTTTAATTTCAGTAATGTCCACTGACATTACTGTTCAGGAGTAATATGGGTTAAAAAGACATCTAATAAAGTCAGATGTAAAATAACACTGCACAGTTTATCATAGATAGATTAAAGCTTATATAATTCAAGAGCTGTGACTGATTTTCTCTTTGCCTTTTGTTGTTTGATTCACATTAACGGAGCAATCGTCAGCAGGATTATTAGACTGCTGCCTCTTTAAGACCAAATGCAGATCTAATCATTATTAAGCCTCATATTTTCTCCCAACTATTTACGCCGATTTAAGACATAAACTGTATTTAAGTGAATAAACTGTTTAAGTGAATCTCCAAGACGGCCATTTTGACATATTTGTGTATTTGATCATTTAGATGCGCACACGAAGCCCAAAATAGCCTATACGTTGCTTGTCTCGTTGCGGTGTGTTTCAGAGCGTGCGCCGCATTTTGGAACAGCGTCTTTTGCGTCAATTTTGGTACTTTTAATAGCCTTTTATTATCAAACGCGTCCCGCAGTTTAGCAACAGTATAGACTACATTTTACAACAATCACCGATCGTGCAGATTCTGACGTTACTTTTGGGTTTTAGGGAGAAATGACAGCGCATCGCTCTGTGAAGGGAAGGAAGTTGCGCTGGAGAGAATGTGGCTTTAGTTTTTAATGGTTACACCTCAAATATCTTCTTTTTTATAATCATTGGAAGCCAAAATCTAAAATAAAATTAGTTTAATATCAAAGATCTAAAGTGTAACCTTTTGAATGTTCTGTCCTCATCGTCACTCATTAAGCAGGGCTGTTGTGTTGCGCGCGCCGTGGCTTTGCGTGAAAGATCGCTCTCTCTCTCTCTCACACACACACTCTCTCTTTAGCAAAAATGCATCACAGACAAATGGTTCAATATTATTATATATAGAAGTAGCTGGCGAGATTAAATTCGCAAGATAATAATTTCTTAATAGCAATAATAAATAGCACGTGTACTTTCATAATTTCTCCAGTACCGACAGCAGAACCGATAACGTCCGAGCTTACGATCCAGCGGTCTTTCAAAATTCAGCACCGGGGCCCGTTTAATACCGGGTTTCGGTACCCATCCCTACATACAGTAGACTTTATGTTCAGGCAAACATTTTTACTTTTTATAACTAATCCTGGAGTATACAATTATGCTCCTGGAGGGCCAGCATCCTGCAGAATTTAGCTCCAACCTGCCCCTAACATGTATACTTGCCTTGGCTGCGCCTGAAAGCTTAAAAGTGCTGCCTTTGGAGGATTTCAAGGTAAGACATCAAGGCATGTCCGAATCCAACTTAGCCTCACTTCCTGTCTCTTAAGATACCTTCATCTGATCGATTTTTGAAGGCATGATGCCTTCATGATGCTGCCTTTGGTATCCCACAATCCTTTGCTTTCCATTCTGTGACAGTTGAGCTAAAAATAAAGATGGCATCTGAAAGTTGCGGTTGGTGGTCAGTTTGTGTGTAAATAATAGTTTTTGACCAACGTTTTCCGCTTGTCATTTCTAGTGTGAAATTACTGCTGTAGTAAATATATTCTCACCAAAGCTTGCTCTGTTTTGCTGTTGATTATTAAACTGTTATGCTGCCTCAGAAGTCTGTCCAAAATCAGTTTCGTTAGGTAGGCTACCTTCATGTTCAAACGCTAAGTTTTCGGACGCAGCCCTGGAAGTTTGTAGTGATCCTGAAGACCTTTATTAGCTGGTTGAGGCGTGTTTAATTGTGGTTAGAACTAAAATATGGACTACAGGACGGTGACCCTCCTGGAGCAGGTGTAAGAATATGTGCTTATTTTTATCACTCTTACTATTCAAATGGTTTTAACGTGTGTTCTGCAGTGATTTTTAGTGCGACTGGAAGTGGAAAACAGGCAAATGGAAACAACTGTGCCGATTATTTGTTCTAAGTCCTCATGGATACATTTGTACAAGGCTGACAAGTCTGATATTAACTCAAATACTGTATCTGGAATAAATACTCTTTGTTCCTGTGTACATATTCATGTCAACAGCTACAATCATGATAAAAACTTGCCTGGGTGACTACACATTTTATTCATGTATGATTAGCGCTGTAAGTAGCCGACATGCTTTACTGTCATTCACCAATTCAAGTGCTACTTCCAATATCTGGTGGTATTGCTGTGGTTGCCTAGAAACAGCCGTCACAATTCAATCTATATTTGTGGTGTTAGTGGTTGTGTATTGTGCATTTCATCAGTCCAAGATAAACACAATGTTCAGCAGCATCCCGGATGCTCAGAGGCTTCAGGTGCTGGTCTGATGCCCCGGACCCTGGGGCTCTGCAGACTAGGGATGAAATTACAGAGTTGATCAGCCTGTAATGTTTCAGTCACTGTGTTTACTGGCCCAAGGCCAGTGTGGAAGGAGAGAGAGGAAGTTGAGTCCTCCTTGCCAGAGGCTTCCACCATTTTCTTGTGTTAGCTCAAACAGGCCGCTGTTGTAAAATGGGGCTGTAATAAAGAAGAGTCTAGGGAGCATGGCACAATATGGCTGAATCTAGATGTTATTTATGGTGTTAATACAGACTTCAGCACTGTTCATTCTCCCTGTGGAAACTGAGCAGTCCATGACTCATAATGCTCTAATGACAATACAGATTAGATTGTGGGATTGAGACTGACACAGTCTTATAGTCCCTCTGGCAGGAAATAAGACATGTTTCAGAGTAAGTTATTTGTGAACAGCACATTCTGTTGTGGTTAAAACCATAAACTCTCTCTCTCTCTCTAAATATCAAATCGGCCTCCCGTATGAACAAGGCAATTGTGTTCTTTCTCAGTGAAAGCCAAATGGTGGACGAATTAATTGAAACGGGGTTGATAATCAAAGACATTTTTGTGCCTGTGTTGCCTTTGTCAAGCCCAGCCAAGAAAGTCATTTTATCAAACATACCGCCATTTATTAAAAATGGAAAAACTAGAGCAAATACTCCAGAGGTATGGAAAAATTGTAAATCCTATTAAAATGATTCCTCTTGGATGTAAAAATCCCGAGATTAGACACGTCATGTCTTTTCGACGTCAGGCTTTAATGATTCTGAACTCTCAGAGTGATGCATTAAATCTGTCGGTGAAATTAAGTATCAATGGTAAAGATTACACTGTTTTTATAAGTTCAGAGTCAATGAAATGCTTTGTTTGCGGTGAGTTTGGACATGTCAGACAAACTTGCCCAAGGCGAGACAGGCCAGCTCCGGCTACAGGTGCGGAGAACAGTGAGAGGGCGGCCGGCGCGGGTGTTGCGACCGATGTGGCATCAGAACCGCAGCCGGACGGAGCGCTCTCTGTGCCCGGTGACTTGCCCGAGCAGAGACCGGTGCTGGGGGCCTCTGGAGACGACCTGGCGGGGCTGTTGAGGAGGTGGCCGGGCCGAGTCATGCTCCCGCTGTAACGCAGGCAGAGACGAGCCCGGGACAGGTGTGTTTGCAGTTCATGCCGAAAACTGATTTGATTTGCGATGGAGGACAGGCACAGCCTGATAAAATTGAGAGTGATACTGAGGACTCGTTTAATTTGAGTAAAGATGATATTTTATCTCAAGAACCGTTGGATTTAATGGATGACTCTGACAAAGAGCATGATGATACAGAGTTAATGAGAAATTAGGCAGCGGATTCGGAGCTCATCTCTGGAGGTAAGACCAAACTTTACACTCTTCAACAGATTAATCACTTTTTGGATACTAGCCTACTAAAGGACATCGTAAACCGAGAATTGAGTCTTTTTTTTTTCCAGATGTAAAACTGTTTTTTTGTCCGGTACTATGGCTATGAAAAAAGCTTCCTTTGAAGAGCTTGACAAGCCCAAACGGTACCATCTCAAGAAGCTTCTTAGTAATGTTAGAAGTTCTTTGAACTTACAAAGTAAAAAATGAGTATAGTTTGGATGTCAAATAACCCTTGTGGATTAGTTTTATTGTGTGGTTATGTTTTACTCTTTTTCATGGCACCTTTGAGATTTAGTTCATTGAATATTAAATGGTGTTGTGAGGCTTTGAAAAGAACTAGTCTTTTTGATGTGTATTTCGCTCGATTGCTCCTGTCTGCCTCGCTGTCTGCTGTGAGTTTGTCTGCTTCGGTGCTGTAAGCTCCGTATTAGCCTCGTATTAGCCTCGTATTTCCTTATTTTGAACCATCATTTACTACAATTTCTAGTTGTTTATACTACTACTAAATACAGCTTGCCCAACATTGCTGGCTTCCGTTACTACTAACACAACACGCTGGTAATTCGCTAGCCTGTTAGCGCCACCCGTGCGCTCAGCTATTTTTATTTATTTATTTTCTCTCGCGCCTTTGAGTTCATAAAAGCTCAGGTGAGTAAGAATCACTCAACAAACACGGTGAGTAATGTCTTGTCCTGTTATTATCATGCGTCGCGTCTGAATGCGTTGTTGTTTTTGGAGCTCTATCGATTTGATTTATAATTCTTGATTTTTCTCTTTAAACTCGCTTACAACGAAGATTTTCTACTTTTCCTCACTGAGAAGCACTACTGCTCAAACCTCATTGTTACAACGCGGACTGTTGAGCAGACGCGTCTCAAGCCTATTAGTGATCCAACGCTGCATACTCTTAAAGGTTACGTCCGTGGATCACGGCTGAACGCGTCTTCTCCACACTCACTTATAAACAAACATTTTTTTTTTTTTTTTTTGCCTATCGTGCGTCTACTCTACACCCCTACCACAAAAAAAAAAAAACTAAAAAACCTCATAGTTACAACGCGGACTGTTGAGCAGACGCGTCTCAAGCCTATTAGTGATCCAACGCTGCATACTCTTAAAGGTTACGTCCGTGGATCACGGCTGAACGCGTCTTCTCCACACTCACTTACAAACAAACAAACTTATAATATAAATTAGTATTAATATTGATAGCATCACTGGTAGCTTCGTTGCTAACTCACTGTCCATCTGTTAAAATGGCGAATATATCAGATGTAAGTAGTCTACCGTTTGGTGCAGGTGAGGACACATTTGAGCTGCACGCACTGCAGTCTGAGCTGGAAGCTGTTGAGAAACAGATCCACAACCTTTTATTGAGACAGGCCGAGCTGAGAGACCGGTGTTTGGCTCTTGAAACATCACGTGCCGATGCACACAAATCAGTGTTTAACGTTACTAACCCGCTGACTCCGACCGCGTCTACTCTGTGCGTTCCTCAGCATCGGTCGCAATCAGCCATGGTCTCGTTCACTCCGGCTCCAACACGCCACCACGAAGCCTGGGTGGTTCCGCAGCGGAAGACGCGAGTCAGGTTTAGACCAAGACTTTCTCCGACCCTCCCGGTTTTCGAGTTATCCACACAAAACCGCTTCTCCCCTCTACGCGAAACAGAACACGATGCTGTGATCATCGGCGATGCCATCGTTCGGCACGTACACGCTACGTTAGGTAAAAGTAAGGTGCAAAGTCACTGCTTTCCTGGTGCTCGTGTTTCTGAAATCGCTGCTCGCGTTCCCGAGATCCTGAACGGTGACGAGCGCGTCGGAACTGTGGTCCTGCACGCGGGAGTGAACGACATCAGGCTGCGCCAGACGGAGATTCTGAAGAAAGACTTCAGGAATCTGATCGATACGGTACGCAGCACATCGCCTGAAACAACGATCATTGTGTCAGGACCGCTTCCCACGTACCGACTAGGGCATGAAAAGTTCAGCAGATTATTTGCGTTAAATGAATGGTTAATGTCATGGTGCAATGAGCAGAAACTGCTCTTTGTAAATAATTGGAATCTGTTTTGGGAGCGTCCTAGGCTTTTCCGTGCTGATGGCTTACACCCAAGCAGATTCGGAGCGGCTCTTCTGTCAGATAACATCTCCAAAATGTTAAATACCCTTTGACTAGTAACCAAAAGTCCAAATCGTAGTCTCTGCTGCACCAATTCAACTGATATAAATACTAGTGTAGAACATTGCATAGAAACCGTGTCTATTCCTCATTTAGTGAGATCAAATAATAAATCTAATGCAGGATCTAGGAAAAATCTAATTGTTATTAAAACAGAAAATGTTGCTATTAGTAAACAAAAACTATTTCTAAAGCTAGGTCTTATAAACATTAGATCACTCACACCTAAGGCAGTTATTGTAAATGAAATAGTCACAGATAATAGCTTCGATGTACTTTGCCTTACTGAAACCTGGCTTAAACCAAATGATTATTTCGGTATTAATGAGTCTACTCCTCCTGGATACTGTTATAAGCATGAGCCCCGTCTGATTGGTCGTGGCGGAGGTGTTGCAACCATTTATAGAGATATTCTAAATCAGTGGTTCTCAAAGTGTGGTACGCGTACCACTAGTGGTACGCAGGCTTCGTCTAGTGGTACGCAGAGGAATCACTGAATTTTGCACGTAAGATCAAACCGGTGTGATCTTTTACTGTCTATTATTGTGTGCTCAGTCTTGGCTGGTCCCTGGAGCGTACGATACGATTACACCGGTGTGAGTAGAACGGCCAGTGCATCACGTGATCAACTGCTAAATTTAAATTGTGCTTTCGCAGTTGGCTGGCGCTGAGCCAGAGACGGACGCGCGCCACTCAGGCGCTGTCAAATATCACAATTATTCAGTGTTTTTAACCACATAATGTTTATTTTAGGTTTCAGACATTTAAATTCACATAAGTACTAAAAAAAACAATACATTTACAATTTGTAAAATACACACTTATGTCTATGGAAGCGGAAATTATAATTATTTCCATTATAATTAGACGACACGTTTTACACATTGTGTAAGTAACTTTAAAGTTAACTCTATTCTTCTCCCAGTTCACCGGCCACTTACTTTCATGTATTTCGGGAGAAGTGGATGAATTCACGTGCTGTAAATCCAACAGATCCGATTCTCTGAACAGTGGCACAAACTAACGTAACACGCCGCATATAGCTCAACTAACGCGATCGTTTTAAAGGTGTTTGAACAACATAACACTTCCACTTGCATGTATTTATTTCATGCCATAGCTAACAAATTTGTGAATATTTTGAATAAAAAAATGTGTGTGCAATGACGCGTCACCATGGAAACAGTAAAGTGATCAGTTCTTAATATAATGATTGGCTTGAAAAACTCACAGGGGTCAGCCAAAATATTTTAAATTTACGTTTAAAAGGGTTAAATATGAATAAACAGCCTGTTTTTTTATTATTAATATTTTAAGGACAGTAGGCTACAGTTTTTATTTCACTTTTAGTTTTTTATTAACCTGTATGTAAGCAGCACAATACATTGTTAATGTTCAAACGGTGTTTTTACAATGTTTAAAGTGGCTGACAATAATAAATATTCTTATTAGAAATTACTGTAAGCTGCCTCATTTTTGAGCTGTGCATAACTGTAGCTGAATAGGCCTACTACGCTACTGTATTTTCATATTGGTCATTATGGTGGTACTTGGAGAGCCAAATATTTTCTGAGGTGGTACTTGGTGTAAAAAGATTGAGAACCACTGTTCTAAATGTTACTCAGAAAACGGGTTATAAGTTTATTTCATTTGAAGTACTTGTACTAAATGTTACGCTCTTAGATGTTAGAAAAACATCACTATTATCTCTAGCCTTGGCTACCGTATATAGACCGCCAGGGCCTTACGCTGATTTCCTAAAAGAGTTTGCAGATTTTCTCTCAGACCTATTAGTCAATGTCGATAAAGCATTAATTGTTGGAGATTTTAACATACACGTAGATAATCCAAATGATGCGTTAGGAGCTGCGTTTACAGATTTATTAAATTCATTTGGGGTCAAGCAAAACGTCATCGGACCAACACATCGTCTTAATCATACACTCGATTGAATTATATCACATGGAACCGATCCAACCGATATAGATATCATTCCACAAAGTGATGAAGTCACTGATCACTACATGGTAACTTGCATATTACGTACTGCTGTAATATGTCATGCAGCGCCGCGTTATCGAACAGGCAGAACAATCCTTCCATCCACCATAGATAATTTCTCAAATTGCTTATCTAATTTGTCTCAGCTGCTGCCTGAACCCAAACAAACAGATGAACTAGAAGAACTAACTAGCACTATGAGCACCATTCTCTCTAGAACATTGGATGTGGTTGCACCTATTAAATTAAAAAAGGTCAGAGAGAAAAATAAAGCACCATGGTATAACAATACTACGCATGTTTTAAAGAGAGAAACCCGTATTTTAGAGCGTAAATGGAAACAAACTAATTTAGAGGTCTTTAGAATCGCGTGGAAAGACAGTATGTCACGTTATAAAAAGGCCCTAAAAGCGGCCAGGGCTGAGCACCTCCGCAAACTAATAGAAAACAACCAAAATAATCCAAGGTTTTTATTTAACACCGTGGCTAAACTAACAAATAAACAGACGTCACCCGAACAAAATATCCCGTTACAGTTCAGTAGTAATGATTTCATGAACTTCAGAACCACAATTGTCAGAAACCACAATTGTAAACGTTCAATCTTCAATCGCGCCTTATAATTCAGCTTCAATTATCACCCCGCAAGAACAATTACAGTGCTTTACAACTATAGAACAAAAAGAGTTAAATAAACTTATCACTTCATCTAAAACAACAACATGTTTATTAGATCCTATACCAACTAAACTACTGAAAGAAGTGTTACCTGTAGTGGAAGAGCCTCTCCTCAATATTATTAACTCGTCTTTATCTCTAGGTCATGTTCCAAGAACATTTAAACTGGCAGTTATAAAACCTCTCATTAAGAAACCACAATTAGATCATAATAATCTAGCAAATTATAGACCCATTTCAAATCTTCCATTTATGTCTAAAATATTAGAAAAAGTGGTGTCCGCTCAACTGGGCTCTTTCTTGCAACAAAATGATATCTATGAAAAGTTTCAGTCTGGATTCAGACCGCATCATAGCACTGAAACTGCGCTCGTTAAAATCACAAATGATTTACTTTTAGCTTCTGACCAAGGCTGTATCTCAATACTAGTTTTACTTGATCTTAGTGCTGCGTTCGATACTATAGATCACACAATACTCTTAGATCGACTACAAAATTATACTGGTGTTCAAGGACAAGCACTAAGCTGGTTCAAATCATACCTATCTGACCGCTACCATTTTGTCTATTTAAATGGAGAAAAATCGATCATAACTCCAGTAAACTATGGAGTGCCGCAGGGATCTGTGTTAGGCCCTCTGTTATTTTCAATATATATGATGCCACTTGGAAATATTATAAGGAAACATGGAATTAGTTTCCATTGTTATGCGGATGACACTCAAATATATATTTCATCAAGGCCGGATGAAAACGCTAAATTTTCCAAATTGACAGAGTGTGTTAAAGATATAAAAGATTGGATGACGCGTAATTTTCTTTTATTAAATCCAGACAAGACAGAGGTAATACTTATCGGTTCAAAAAACCGCCCACAAAACCTCGCACAATACAACTTTAACATCATAGGATGTCCTGTTACTTTATCCGCTACAGTAAAGACCTGGGTGTTATACTCGATTGCAACCTGTCTTTTGAAAATCATATTTCATATGTTACATAAACAGCCTTTTTCCACCTTAGAAACATTGCTAAGCTACGTAATATGCTATCAGTTTCTGATGCAGAAAAGTTAGTTCATGCATTCATGACCTCGAGACTGGATTACTGTAATGCCTTATTAGCTGGTTGTCCTGCATCCTCAATAAACAAGCTACAGTTAGTCCAAAATGCCGCCGCTAGAGTTCTTACGAGATCAAGAAAATATGATCATATAACACCGATTTTATCATCACTGCATTGGTTACCTATAAAGTTCCGTATTAATTACAAGGTATTGCTACTGACTTATAAAGCCCTAAACGGCTTAGCTCCAGTCTATTTAACGGATCTTCTATCGCCCTATAATCCATCGCGCTCTTTAAGATCACTAAATTCAAGGCTTTTGGTCATACCTAGGATATTCAGAACCACCAAAGGAGGGAGAGCATTTTCACATTTGGCTCCAAAACTCTGGAATAGTCTTCCTGATACTGTTCGTTGCTCAGACTCGCTCTCCCAGTTTAAAACTAGATTAAAGTCGCATCTCTTCAGCCAGGCATTCATATAATCCCACAGTTCAAACTACAATCCGGCCTCTAGCTCATAAATGCCAGAGGAGAACTGGCCCCCGACTGAGCCTGGGTTCTCCCAAGGTTTTTTTTTTCTCCATTAGGTCACCTGATGGAGTTTTAGGACACCATTAGGTCACTTGATGGAGTTTTTCGGTTCCTTGCCACTGTTGCCTTTGGCTTGCTCAGTTGGGGATATTTTGGGGATATTTAATTTAATTTTATCAATCAATAAATTCCTCTTGAAACAAACTTTGTTGTATTATTTAAATTTAATACTGTGAAGCTGCTTTGATACAATCTGTATTGTGAAAAGCGCTATACAAATAAACTTGACTTGACTTGACTTGACTTGATTATATTATTATGAAAAAAAGTAATGTTGTTTTTTTTTACAAGAAACTCACACGGATGTTAATAATCAAATCCAGTGGCAGAGTGAATGGAATGGACAGGTTGTTTTGAGTCATGGTTCAAGTAACAGTGCAGGAGTGGCTATTCTTCTTGGAGTTGAATTTAAGGAACAGAATATGAGCGTTTTTGATGTTCTACCAGGTAGACTGCAAAGAGTAGATGTTGCTTTGCATGGTCTAAATTTTTCACTCTTCAATGTATATGCCCCTAATATTGGGACTGAACGTACACTTTTCTTCGGAAAACTTCATATAGCATTAAGCAGTGTCCCACAGGGTAGGATTATTGTTTTGGCTGGAGATTTTAACTGCACTTTAGATCACACAGTGGACAGGAATCATGAAGAACCTCATAGTCCGTCAGCAGATGTTTTTAGAAAATGTATAACTTATTATGATCTTGTGGATGTTTGGCGAGAAGCTTTTCCTGATGTAAAACAATGCACATGGATAAAAGTAAATTCTAATAGGGTTTCTGCAGCAAGACTTGACAGAATTTATGTACAAAGAAGTGTTTGTTAAAAGTCCTACTCCTTTCTCAGACCACTATTATATATCTGTCAATGTCACTTCTGCACAGAGCACATTTAAATGTCCCTACTGGCGCTTTAGCAATAAGCTTTTGCAGGATCACAACTTTGTGCACTCTTTTACACTTTTCTGGGAGGTGTGGAGAGAGAGTAAATCTCAGTACAAGTCCCTGAGTCAGTGGTGGGACATTAGTAAAGTTCAAGTCAAGATTTTTTGTCAGAAGTATACTGCACATAACAAGAATACTCTTGAAACCAAAATGAGACAACTTGAACAAGATATTTTGCAGCTGAACATTGAACAATATGATGGAAGTACTGTTGAAGTGTTGGAAACAAGGACATTTCTTCTCCACAATCTCCTGGAAGAGAAAGCCAAAGAGACTCTTTTAATTGCATGGATGCTCCAACATCTTTTTTTTTTTTTTTTTTTTTGGAGAAGAAAGTTGAAACTTAAAAAACTTTAAGTCATCTGAAACTTCCAGAAGGAGGTGAAACAACTGATGAACATGAAATAATTACTCAAGCACTGCATTTTTATGAAAATCTTTATAGAGCAGAACCATGTGATGGAGAGATAACAGAAACACTTCTCCAGGATCTACCTCATCTGATGGAGAGTGATAAGGCCAAGCTTGATCAGCCTTTGCACATGAATGAATTGACTGTTGCTATTAAAGACCTATCTTCAGGCAAAGCTCCGGGTTTGGATGGCTTAATGGCAGAATTTTATAAACAGTTTTGGTCAGTGATTGGAGAAGACTTGTTCTCAGTTTTTTTAGAGTGCTTTGAAAGAGGCACCTTACCGCTGAGTCTACGAAGAGCACTTATCACCTTGCTACCCAAGAAGGGGGATCTTGCGGATATAAGAAATTGGCGACCAGTGTCGTTGCTTGGAGTGGATTATAAGATACTGTCCAAAGCGTTAACTAATAGATTAAAACTCTACATATCAACAATAATTCACGCAGACCAGTCATACCGTATTCCAAAACGTACAATATTTGATAATTTGTTTCTGCTTCGTGATTTTGATCTCATTTGCCAGAGACAATAATGTTAATGTGGGTTTTTTTTATCTTTGGATCAGGAAAAAGCTTTTGATCGTGTGGAGTCAAGCATTCGGATTTGGTTCTTCATTTATCTCTTATGTTAACCCTCTGAGGTCTGAGCTGTTTTCTGGGCCATGGAGGTGTTCTGACATGCTCTGACATTTGTGTTTTTTTCTGTTACTAGTGACATTTTCATGGCTAAAGTCTGATTACACTGTATTCAGCACAAACTCTGCTACAATAATATATCAGCAGCATGTATGTAAAAGTTTGTAGTTTTGAGATAATGACATTTATGCGTGGTTTGTGAAAATACTAGGGCTGTCCCCGACTATGGATTTTCATAGTCGAATCAGAATCGTCATGTCTTGCCTATAGTCGACTAGTAGTCGAATCATGTGTATGGGGGCGGGGCTTTAACGTTTCAAAGCCGCGATGTACAGAAAATCACACAAAGATATAGAAGAAAATGTATAAAAACATTTTTGATCAATAAAACTAAGAAATAACATAAATAACTCCAAAAAGGCCACACTGCAGATTTGCATTTCACATGTAAATCAAATTAAATCGGCTAAATTACCTGTGCGAGCAGGCCAGCCTACAGCACAACATCGATGCACCGAAAAAATAAACAATTAATTTACTAAATTAAATTAGAACAGAATATACCTTTCTAATAAATAAAAATACAAAACGAAATAAATCAGAATCAAGTCACAGGATGAGGAGCAAATGTGTGCAAAATGCCTAAAGTGCAGGGGAACATATATTCAAAACAAGCCACAAATAGTTAGATTGGATAACCCTGACAGATTAATAAATAAAATAAAAATAAAGAAATTATTAAAATAACGATAGTAGCCAGAATTTTCAACTTTGTCTTTTTAACTGCAGAAACAACAATAAATGCTAAACTGGAGAGGCAGTCTTTTTAGCTAAAAATGTTCACAGCATCCAAAAATAAAATTAGAACCGGCTGAAAAGTTTTGAAATCACTTGTACCTGATCGAGAGAACAAATCCTGAACGTCTTTCACTCTGTCTGTCCGTTGGAGTCTTTTCAAATTGTGCGCGCGGATAAAATACATTCTAACGTGAAACCCAGTCTATGCGTGAAACATGTTAACGTTGGCCGGCAGAAGTGCGATCACTTTCAGATTTTCCTGATGCTAAATCCAGCCTTGGAGAATATCCTTTCTGATGATGTACATCCACACTTTAGATTTTCTTATCCCAGACATTGTTAAAGATTTAAATCCTTGCCGCGAAGACGCTCCTCTGTCGGTCACGGATTGAAAGTGAAACTTCAATTTGTCACGGGGTGTTTGGATTTATTCACGCACGTTAAAAAATATTTATTAAAAGCTTCTTTCTTTGCACATTTTTATATAGGCCTACAGCATTATCATAATAGGCTGAATATTAACGTATTGACATAAAAGCTAGTTCTATGTGAAATCAGACATTGAGCGCCCTCATATAGCCAAAGTGGCCTCTGCGAAGATTCGACCGTGAGATCGGTAGTCGAATCAGGCTCCTCCTATCGAAGCATCGAATCTTCGACTATTCGGGGTCACCCCTAGAAAATACAAAAAAAATTCTCACTGAAATAAGGCCATGAAACCCATACTGATTATTTCTTCACAAGACTTTTGAAAATTGTATGACATAGCCTAGAATATTTGCTCCAAAACTATGTGAAAATCACCCTGACTGCTCATTCAGATAAGACAATATATTGATTTAAAATGTCTAAGACGTGTTTTGTGTGACAAAGCCATATGCGAAGAGGCGTGATCATCTCATTAATATGTAAGCTTTTTACACCTGAGAAAGACAAAGACACTCCCCTAACTGCCCTATTAGGAGCGATCAGGCCCTGTCATTCAGAGCAACCTTGCACAAAGAATGAGGAGATTTAAAAAAGAATGGCTTTTAGATTGTTTGGATTTATTTACAACACAACACAATCCAAAAATACAAATGACAAAAGAGCACATTGAAAACAATGATCGAAAGACAGAGACCGTTGTGCCATTCCTAAAAACATTGTACATACCTTTCATTTCCAAGGTGTTTGATTTTCACTTTACCATGTTCATGTACAGAGACTCGTGTGAATGTTGAAGTCAGCAGGACTCAGTTGCATCTGGTCCCTGAAAGAAAAAAAAAAAGAAAAAACTGTGAACATACTGATATCAAGAGAAACTATAGGGCTGCACGATTTTGGGAATAGATTTTAGATTTTTCTGGTTAAAATTTATTTTTAAAATTCACAGAATACACACACACACACACACGTTTCCAACAATATATAATGAACACCAGGTTTGTTGTGCCTTGTAGGCATAGGCTACGCAGTGCTGCATAAAATAATAATAACAATAAATTAAATCTTCCAAAAGATTTCAAGAACAACTACGCTAGAGAAAAATATATTGATTATCTTATGTTACTTCAAATGTTTCCATTCGTTATGATGATATGAAATGAGATAATAGTAAAAACATAAAGCCTAATGTTTGGTGCATTTTTCCTTTCAAACGCAATCGCGCTCCAAAATATGATACATTAAAACCCACAGCGCGCTCCAAAATATGATACTCAAACCCACAGCGCGCTCCAAAATATGATAGCCTACATTCAAACGCGATCACGCTCCAAAATATTAAACATTATGGTTATAGGCTACATATCTATGTTTGAGCAGATATCCACAAACAGTATTTAACAGGAAACACGGGTCTAAATAGTATAATATTCACCATATACAGTATCTAGCAACAGTTCAACTGCAATGTGAAGTTTATGCAACAATACCATACATTTCTTACCTTACATCTTTCTTGTCTTCAAATCGCGTTCTTCTTCTTCTGGGGGTAAATCCAATGTAAGCTCAGACGTGTCTTCCAAACTCGACGAAAAGCAGAGACTTGTGAAGTGTTTTGGTGTTTTGTGTTTGAGGTAACGAGGGCGTTCGCGTCCCATGTGGAGATTTGCATGTGAATCTCTTTTGCGCGAGTGGGCGTGTCGAATTAAAAAGTAATTAGCAAGCGTTTGAGATACTGGACATCCTGTTGGTTTTATACAAATTACTTAAACAGAGAATATTTGTTTTCAGTTTGAATCCGATCATTTAAAAGTACACACTTAAATGTGTATAAAGGTATATGGCTCATAAATGTGTGAGAAGTATTCGCTGAGTTTTGTTTCAGTTTATAGACGTGCTCAAGAAAAAAAAGTTCACCGCGACGGAGAGGCAGAACGCACACCCTGTTTATTTTCTTTATTTTACAAAAGCACAATGTTTTGATTTGATTGTAAGTGGACACATACAAAAGTAGAAATATCACAGATTATTTTTTTATATTTCTTTTTTCTGTATAACCATAAATGACGGAGTAATTTAAGTTTATGTTGCTGCTATGTGAAAAAAATCCAGCAAAACGCGTCGGCGCGTTTCTCGACCTCAGAGGGTTAAATTACTGTATACTGATATCTACAGTTTCTTAAAAATAAGTGGTTCACTCACAAGACCCTTTTAAGTTGGTAGAGGCATATAGCAAGGATGTAGTATGTCAGGCATTTTATATGCCATGGCCATCAAACCTTTGCTAACTGCTCTGAGGCGTCAACTTTGTGGAATTTCAACGGTGGGCCATTTTACATCAGAGATGGTAACTGTTATACTCAGTGCTTACTGATGATGTCACTGTAATAATAAGATCAAATGAAGATGTTTGCAATCTGGATAGTTAGAGCTATAATCTTGAGATGTATCAAAAAGCCTCCTCAGCTCGAGTCAACTGGAAAAAAAGTACATCTTTGTTATTAGGCCAATGGGAGGAAGAAGGTAGGCCTATTCCAAAGCTTCCTCAGCGCTGCCCCTGGAGTTCAGAGGGGTTTAAAGTGCTGGGTTTTTTTCTTGGAACAGAGCAATACATGCAGAAAAATTGGGAAGGCTTTTATGAAAAGGTGGCTGGTCGCTTAAAGAAATGGAGATGGATTCTTCCTCAAATGTCTTAAAGAGGGAGGGTTCTTGTTGTTAACAATCTAGCAGCATCTATGCTGTGGCATCGTTTGACTGTTATTGACCCCCAAAAGAACTACTACAAAAATTACAGAAGGATTTTGTTATCCAGAAGGATGGTTTACACTGGCTTCCTTCTGGAATTTTATATATTGCCAGTAAATGAAGGAGGACAAGGGCTGGTTGAACTATCAGCTAAAGTCAAAGCCATGAGACTAAAATCTGCCCAGAGACTGCTTTTTTTTCTACAGAGTTTATCCCTTGGGTGTCATTTGGACTAGCTTTACTTAGATCCCTTTGTGGTAGTGAGCTTAATAAGCAACTGTTTTTGATGTCCCCTTTTATTGAAAATGTCACATTTGGTGCTAATTTTTATGCATCGGTTTTAAAATCTTGGAAAGTGTTTAGATTGAATCGGTCTGAAAATGATCATTATGGCTTGAATGAACCACTGTTTTTTAATCCTTTTTTAGGAAATGTTTGCTTGTCTAATAGTATAGTTAAGTAATGTATGAAGAAAGGTTTTACTAAAGTGGGACACTTGATTAATTTAGACTCAAAAGAGTGCAGAAGGTTGATTTGAGGTCTGTGAGGGTGGTAGAGCGGTTGATTTCAGGTTTGAAAGCTGCTCTTCCTTCTCCTCTCTTTCAGTTTGTAGATCATTCTCTAGTAGGTGGGCCTACACATCTCGCTTTTCCTAATTTAGGTGTGTGCCCTGAAGTTTGCCCTCAAACCAGTCAGGTTGGAAAGTTGCTAAATTTTGAGAGATTAAAAGGGCTACTTGTTCAAACAGTGGGTAAAAAAGATATGTATCAGGTCTGTGTAAAAAACTGCTTATTTTAATGATCTTCATGACAGATATGGTACAAAATGGAGAGAAAAACTCACAGTTGCCAATGATATTTTTCCTTCTTGGAGGTTCAGGTGATCTACAATGGAAAATACTACATTGTGTGCTAGCCACTAATGTTTTTGTGTCCAAATTTAACTTAAATGTTCTGCCCTTTGGTCATGCTTGTAATAGTCATGAAACGGTCTTTCATGTTTTTATTGAATGTCCAAGGTTGGTGCCACTTTTTGCATTGCTGGAAATAATTATTGATGGGTTGGGTTTTAATTTCAACAAAATACTGTTTATTTTTGGCTGTAGGTACTCTAAAATGAACAAGGATCGCTGTACTGTTGACAATTTTATACGTGGGCAAGCAAAACTAGCTATTTGGAAGACTTGCAGACTTGAAGGAAGAATTTTTAAGGTTCTAAGTCTGTTTACAGCACTTGTTGGATCAAGGATAAGGGCAGAATATATTTTCTTAAACTACAGGAAATATGGTTGAATTCATGTACAACTTCGTATTTTGAGCGAACTTCGTATTTTGAGCACTTCCTGCGTTGTTGTTGCTCTTGCCTCTTTATGATGACTCGCTGAATTTAGTCCTAATTTGTAAGTCGCCTTGGATAAAGGCGTCTGCTAAATGACTAAATGTAAATGTAAATGTACAAATGGTGTGTAAATAGTGGTTTGATTGTGTTTTGTGAAGATGACGCTTTATCATTTGTTTGGTGAATATTTTTGAATAATTTTTGTATAACTTCAGGGCTCTACACTTACTTTTTGAACAAGGATCACTGGTGCGCCTAAATAAAAAAATGTATGAGCACAGACAAATATTTGGGGGCACAGTCATTTTTGTTGTATAAGTTTATCATTATAGAGCATGTGAGCGGAGTGGAGCGGGAGCGAGCAGGCGGATCTTGGACAGAGCGCAGATCGGCAATTTCAAAAGGACGGAGCGTCGCCCTATTTCCCACTCCAATTCCGCTCCGCTCACGCCACGCATCAGTCAAAAAATGCGCCATGAAGAAGAAAAAACATATATAGGCATAGCCTAAGTCGCACTGGACTATAAGTCGCATTTATTTAGAAATTTATTTCACAAAAAAACAAAAAACAAACAATGTTACAGATGGGACAGTTCTCCGTTACGGACGTGAGCGCTCTGACAGCGGCACTAAAAGACTGCTTTAAAACTTTCACTGAGACCTCAAACAGAAAGCACAAAGCCTGTCTTTAAATTTAATTTCGTTTTGTATTAATTGTATCTTAATTTTGATCAGTGTTTCATCAACCAATTGTCTGTATTTAATAAATAAGTAAATATATTAGAAAATAGATAATCACGACACGAAGGCGCCGGCGGGTGAACCTGGAGTTTGTCTCATAAATGAACCGAAACTCAGCGTATAGCCTACTTGCCTGACAGACCTGAGACATATATATAAAGCTTGAAATGTCTACTTTTAAACAGAACAATTCAAAACTAAAGAAAACAGACTGCTCTCTTATGAAATTCGTATGAAATGTGCATTTCTCTCTGGGGCGTTCAATACTGCGAAGATCGCGAGTCAGCATCTTTCCAGCCGACACAGACATAAAAAAATGGTTTATTAGTAAACAATTAAAATGTCTCCTGCTATATTTTACATATTCATAATCATTAATTTTGCCGGTTCGTTGTGACTGCTTTTAGGTGCGTTATTGGCAGTGCCACCCTTAGGCCTACATGTTACATGAACGCATCAGCACCGAAAACATGGAGATTTTTTTCTTTTGGGGGCATTTTGTTTGTGTTCAGACTTTCTCAGTTGTCTTTAGGCGCGATGTTAGAGGACGCTGCTAATAAAGTTGCTAGTATGACCTACACATATTGGATTCACATTTATTATTATAGGCTATTTAAAAAAAATGCCCCATTTTTTATGCCGTTCGTATCATTTTATTTTGTTGTATTTATCCGCCACACCTTGGCCGGTCCGTAAAAAAATTGTCTGATATTAAACCGGTCCGTGACGCAAAAAAGGTTGGGGACCGCTACAAGTAATATACATGTAGATTTTTTTCCTTTTTTGGAGCGAGCGGGGGGCGATTTGAGTGGAGCGCGAAGCAAACTGCGTTGAGCGCTGAGCGAAAATGAGCGGAGCGGCCTGATGTAGCTTTGAGCGGGGGAGCGGAGTGGTGAACAGATCCGTGAGCGATGAGCG
Source organism: Leuciscus leuciscus (assembly GCF_965113295.1). Classification (NCBI taxonomy): domain Eukaryota; kingdom Metazoa; phylum Chordata; class Actinopteri; order Cypriniformes; family Leuciscidae; genus Leuciscus; species Leuciscus leuciscus. Next base: position 10,101,247 of record NC_138744.1, read on the forward strand.
GAGATTCTCACCGCTCCACTCCGCTCATATGCTACTGAAGATTTAGGCCTAAATAACTGATCTCCCGGTAATATAGTGTCCTACTCTGCCCCTCCTCATGATGATGTATTTTCAGCTGTTTCTATAGAAAAATGCTGTGTCACTCGCACGAGTGCGCCCAAATATTTTTTTCACGTTCGCACGCCGAAATATTTACTCGCATGTGCGAGTGAAATGGGCGCACTGTAGAGCCCTGAACTTTTAAGTGTAATGTATTTTTTTTTGATTGAGTAAAGAATTTTAAACTCTCTCTCTCTCTCGCTCTTACCTACACACACTTCTTGAAGGTATAAAGGACTGGAAAGTATGGGGCTATTACAAAAATGGGCCTTTATACGCTACCAAAGCCAGAACGAAAAGGCGCTACTGATTGGGGTGAAAGCAGGAAAAACCTGAAGGAAAAAAAAAGCACATTAATCATTGTGATCATGTGCAGGCAGCCCTGCTTGATGAACGTGTGAGAAGCGTGGAGCTATTTAACTTGCTCAATGTCAGGGAAGTACAAATTCAATGATGCTTGGCTCAGTATTGAGCCACGTAAAATTGGTCAATCAAAGTTCCAATGAATAATGCCTAATAAAGTAGTGTTTACAGTGCATCTGCAGTTTTTGTTCAGACAAGCAAGGATTGAGAAATATTTTTTACACAGCTTACACGCAGTGTTGTAAATGTGAACCGATGCATTAAGCAAATGTGCTTTCAAAAAATGTAGAATAAAGTGTCTAAAAAAATTATATATAATCATTTTATATATATACTATGTATTATATATTTATTAATAATAATAATAATGTATTATTATTATTATTGACTCTTTTCTTAAATTATTTAAAGGCTTTTTTTTCAATCAAATTGTAAGATGTAACCATAAACACTGATGTTCCCCCAATATGGTATCATTTTATTTTTACAGGTCTTTGAAAAAGCCTTAAAAAAGCCTGCATAATAATTGATATAATAATTAATAATGAATTCATAACACCTTATCCATATAATTTCATTTAATTGCAAAATTGTTGTATATATTCTCTCTTGATGTTTTAATCAAGTAATGATTCATAAAAGAGAGAACTAAAACCAGTGTGAAATGTTAAAAGCATGAATAAGAAATCGGCAAACTGCATCTCTCGTTCAAACTCGCACGCTCTCTCGTGCACTGTACCAGCCCTCTCTCCTCATTGGATTTTAAAAAAGGTTATATGCCGCTAGGGCTGGGCGATAAAACGATAACGATAATTATCACAATATAATTTTTCTCGATAAAACGATATCAAGAGTTCGATAAATGTTCGATAATGTTTATGCGCTAAAAGCGGAATGAAACTCATTTGAACCGCGCGCCACACGGACCATTTATCCGCTCAGCTCAAAGTCCAAACCGCAGCGCAGAGCGAGCTCACTAGAGCAGATGCGTTTACTCTGACCGGTCTCGGTCACGAGATCCAGTGAGAAGCGCTTGAATTCAGCTGTGATTTAAACCAGTTTAAAGGCAGATGAAACAGCGCTGACAAACAGGAGAAACACTGTGCGCAACGATACAGTCAGAAGGCTTTTCCGTCTACAGATTCCCATCATTTACCATGGATTTACTGTAACATTAGCCTAGTAATATTAACTGCACCATGAAATGTGGGATATACATATTGAATTGTATTATATGATTAATGTAGACAATGTATTAAAGGACTAATGGAATATAATTACAGTATTTAATAATGTATTTAGGCTACTGTTTTTCATACAAATACCATAGAAACCATAAAGTTACATTTTGCCATGATAGTGAGTAGGGGTGTGCAAAGCAGCCGGTATTTGTATCTGTATTTGTATTTGTTGAGGGGGGAAAAGTATTTGTATTCGAGTAAAATTCTAAATAGGTGTAAAAATCCAGTTTTTTTGCGTTACACTTCTAATTTACGTTATAGTGTAAGTATTCTTTAATTATATCCATTATAATAATTATGGATATGCAATATTGGTTGATGTTTTTCCATAAATCCAGCAATGAACATGTAACAACGAATGTCATTGAAAAGAAAATAACATAACAGCCATTACCTACGTTAACGTTACTGTCAACAGCCTTGTCTAAATTACCGAGCTAACAGAGCTACTAGTGTTGTCACGGTACCAAAATTTCAGTATTCGGTACCAATACCAGTGAAAATCCACGGTTCTCGGTACCAATTTCGGTACCAAAGCTTAATTTAGATTAAATTTACATATATTAAAGTGTATATCACGGTTACAAAGATGGAAACTGTAGTATTAAAAACACTTTACAATAAGATTCCATTTGTAAGATAACATTAGATAATATGACCTAACAATAAACAATAGTTATATACTGTCGCAATTATTCTCCTTGGGGTTAATTTAAAAATACATTTTTAAAATCAAAAGTTAACATTATTTATGTTAACATTATTTAATGCACAATGAATGAAGTGAACAAACATGACCAATCAAGTGTTTGTATTAAATAACATTCACAAACATTAATTAATGTTGTAAAAATATATTGTTCACTCAATGTGTTGATGTTAGATAACGCATTAAGTAATGTTAATGAATGGTATATCTATCTTATTGTAGTGTTAACAAACTATACAGGAGATAAAACGTGTTTTATTTGACTTGGTTGTACTTTTATTTGATCCAAAACTGCATTCATATTTCATTTTAAAAGGGCTTTTTAAACCTGCTAAGAGTTATCCAGCCAAGAATAAGCCTAGAACTGCTTTTCTGACGGACTGATATTAATGACATAATGACGGCTTTTTATTTAATTTCTCATCTCCATAAATATAAAGCTAATGCAAGGGCTAGAAATCAATTAATTCTTTGCTGATACTTCCTCGTCATCATGGAGAGCGCAGTTCGCACCGCTTTCTCCTTTCCACAAGCGCTTGCTCTCTCGTGGCGTCTGTCGTTGCTATGCAACCGCGCCGCTCATTTGAAATCTGCACGCGCAAAAAACGCGCTATGTGAACGGCCCCGTATGACAACGTGACATTAGCCTAATCCAAAATATTTCCATATGTGGCTCTTTCTCCTTTCTTATCAACAAGTGGATTTACAGCCACCACATCAGCAGCACCGCCGGTCGCCATGTCTCGTGAGGACACGCAGCTTTTTGATATAAAGTTTTTCTTGTTCCCGAATACAAATATTTTTAAAGTATTTGTTCGAAATAAGTATTCGTAAAAAACACATTATTTGTGCCTTTCCAAATACCGTATTCGGGTTCGGCTCCACCCCTAATAGTGAGGTGCTGTAGGCTATGCCTGGCTTTATCTGTTGTTATCATGATCTAAATGCATGATACTGGATGACCAATGGTTAATTTTAATAAAACTCATTTATTTTAAGGAAGAATGACAAATGTTTGAATGTTCTACCTCAGATTTGTGAAATGTTCACCTGTTTGGCAAGTGTTTGTCATGATATGTTCTGACAATAAATAAAGAGTAGTTTAAAACCACAATTAACGCTCTGGTTTCTACAACTTTCACTTAGGAGCAAAAATTTGCCTTTAAACTTGAAAGAAATAAAGATTTGACATTTATCGTGATAATTATCGATATCGACTGATATAAAAAAATTATCGTGATAATTTTTTTCGCCCATATCGCCCAGCCCTATATGCCGCTTAAATTAAAGCTTTTAGTTGTCAGTATTTGCCTTAACATTACTGCAGTAATTGACACACAGTTGGTCGTTGATTTTGTCCAGATTGGCAGTAACAAACCCAACTTTATTGTCTTTATTGTGCTTAATATAAAATTGTAAGTGCTTTAAAAAGTCCTTGAATCTGTTGTTCATGAAACAGTGGGAACCCTTTATCCATCTACCAATCTATCCATACTTTGAATGTTTGCATGTGTCAGTGAGTGATGGAGACAATGGTTTTAGTAAAATAAAATAAAAAAATAAAAAAATGCTGCTACTTGGTCATGAAATTTTATTGTAAACTTGGCAAGTTTGTCTTGACAAAAAAAGAAAAAAAAGAAACCGGTCAAAATATAAGAATTGTGCTTTAAGCACTGCAGTATAATGAAGACCGGCTACAGTTTGGGTTATTAAATATATATATATATATATATATATATATATATATATATATTTTTTTTTTTATATATTTTTTTTTATATAAAATAATAAAATAAATGTTTTTACTTTATTGCAGACTGTTTAGCTGAATAATTGCTTGGAAAAGCTGCAGTAAAAAAGTTATATTTCTATATACTATAGAACATTTTTTTTATTTTTTTTATTTACAATTTCTTATAATTTGTTAATATAAATAATAATATTTAATTTCATCCTCATTGGTATTGACTACTGAAATTTTGGTGTCGTGACACCAAAGGGGTGGTAGTGGCGCAGTGGATAAGACACATGCCTTTGGTGTGAGAGACCCGGGTTCGAATCCACTGTGAGACACCAATGTGTCCCTGAGCAAGACACTTAACCCCTAGTTGCTCCAGAGGCGTGCGACCTCTGACATATATAGCAATTGTAAGTCGCTTTGGATAAAAAGCGTCAGCTAAATGAATAAATGTAAATGTAAATGTAAATGTGACAATAGTGCTGAATCATTTAATAGTGCTGACATAGTGTCATGAGGCATTAGCATACATATAGGCTTATGAAGGGTAGATCCTAGATCATCAGAGAAGTCACACTGAGAGAAAATCACACTGTCAGCATATACAGTATGTTTAATATGAATAAAGGTGAGTGTTGAATAATGGATCTGGATGGATTACCAGACTTGTCAAACAACTGTAGCACTTTTACAAAGGTCAAATTCAAGCTTCTTCCTTCAGGGCTTGTACTGTAGGCTTCTAGTGAACACCATACTTATATGCAACAAATTCCCATCCAGTTTTTTGTGTGTGCAATATTTAAAGACACAGACATGTTCACAGTTCCACTCCATGCACGGCTGGTATCCCTTCAGCAGCCTGTTAAAAGATATATCATATCATATGAGACAGCTAAATGTATATGGAAATGCACGTGGAGCACCTGTCACCCGCCGCTGGCAACTTAAGATGGAAAAATATGAAAATGTGAAGGCAATGCTCAAAGTACATTAAAACACGAAAACTGCCCCCGAAGGCCTCGGCTGAATGCTTCACAGGCTCGATGAGAGAGATGTTGCTCTGTCAGATGTACTAAGATGACCATTTCACAGCCTTTGCCAGAAGCCCAATTCAGCATTCCTTATTCATGCTTCCTTGACTGGATGACAAACAGAAGTAAGTTGTTCTGCCTTTGTTTTTTTCTTCTTCTGAAATGAGCATCTGGGGAAAAAACGTAGACATTTGCATTAGGATTGAATGCTAAAAAGTGGCCTTTGGGGGGTGGTCTTACTTGTTGTGCATAATCAAATTACTTTGTTTTTTCTTTGTTCAGTAGCTATTTAGTGTTTAGCTTGTTTAACACTCTAAATAGGTTTGATAGGTTTGAGCATGCTAGCTTAAAGTCAAGTTTTTGTGTGTGTAGTTGCGTGCGGCTGGTTCGTATGCTGGAAATAATGCCTTTAGCGGAGACTAGCGTGAAGAGCGGTACCTGGAGAGATTCATAAAATACTGAAATTCAGTGTAATGACTCACAGTGCCATTATCTCCACAAAGAAGTGTCTGTAATATGGGGTAATTAAACAATGCAGAGGTTCAGTTGGGGTTGGGGGATTGCAGCAACATCCCCGTGGCCCTCTGTTGCTTTTATCTGCAGCATGCAGGAATTGTGCCATTTGCAGACACGCACCTCTTGGAGAAGTTTCATTACCTTTACCTACCTACCTTTTTTTTTTTTTTTTTTTATTTAGAATAGTCATGCTATGTAGAAGAGGTTAGTTCAAAGTCTATGATTACTTTTTTCGGGGGATTCCAAGAGTGCTATATTGCTAATAACATCATCTTAAAAAATTTAATCTGCCAGCTGCTTATTAGGACAAATGTGGTGAATTCACTAAAGAACGCACCACTTGTACATATAGTATTTCAGCACAAACACCTGCATCTTATTCTCTGACCACCAGCAATCATCTTTAAACAGGTGCAATGTGTGCAATTGGTTAAACTGGTATTAAAATCACTGTCACTCTTTTCTTAAACACCTGTTTTTATTATCTAAATTGGGTTCATTATAGATTATTTACAGATTCACAAATTATTTATGGATTATATTTTCTATTGATCATGGTAGCAGTAAAATGATGGCAATAACCTAACAGACCATATATTCTGATGCATGATGTAGAAAAGTGCACCTTTGGTGTTTTAAACAACTGATTCAGGTGTGTGGATCACAGTGATGGATAGATGTTGTATCCAGTTTCAGTAAAATAGGACTGCAAAATAAGAAATGACCCCAAGCAAATTGCGTTCAGGTACATTTTTGGGGTGTTTGTGTAAAGTGATAGTCCAGTCACACGCAGGAATTTTACCCTTGTTATACACAAGTAACAGACGTACACCAAAAAGTATTATAAAAATACAAAAATGTATTTATACCACAATTTAAAAAGCTAAACAATTGTATGCATAATCAAGAGAGTGGAAACATTAGATATGACTGCTTCAATTCAAGGGCTAAGAATAATGTCACAATCTGGCGCCCTGGTTAGACAGCGAATGAGAAGGGATAACACACAAATCACACCAATAAAGTCATATGTAACAGCACACAGCCACACGTGAGATTTACACAGCAAGGGCAAACAGCAAGTTTCAAACCGGTGTAAACACTTCAAAAACAAACCCCACACATTAAGGAATAATGATATAACTAAATTGGTTTGATCAGTATAAAAGCCCTAAAACCAATTCACATATAAACAATTGATAAATAAAACCTAAGCGAGCAGCCCATATCCCACTAGACCGAGAGAAGTTTACATAAGCAAAACATCACAATTGTATCATGCATTTAGCAGAGTTTCATCGAACACAGCCAACAGTCTAGTCACGCACGACCCCGCCCACTTGGCGCTCGTAGTGCAAAGGGAAGGAGGCGCTAAAAGTGCGGTGATGACAGCGACACACACACGCAAATCCCAGCTCCAACGATTTCCAGGACATGATGGCCAGCGGGGGAAACCGGAACTGTAGAGCCGAGCTGTGAGACACAAGGGAAGGGCAATCAGTCCCAAATAAATACACGTCAGTGCCCACTCTTTCGTAACGATAAGAATTCCCACTTCCCTCAATATGAATGAATAGCGTGCGTTGATTATTCTCGTGGGCCTCTCGCTGCCAGGAGTCAATCGCGATCGTTGTCACTGCGTGGAAACGGATATCCAACAAATCGGCACAAAGGCGGTCGAGCTTGTCTCGTTACGGTCTCTCCTCACGGTCAAGGAACCCCCGAAAAGACTGCATGCTGGTTCTTATATTCAGTAGATCTGCCAATCGCGTTGTACCACTGGTTCATCAGTAACATTGGACACACCTGCAACCAAAGACTTGCAGATACACATTAACCCACCCTCACAAGTTGTCAGACTGACTAGTCAGTGTTATCCTCCCGTTACATTTGCATTCTCCCTAGTCAACCAGATGCTAAAACAACAAAGAGCATACAACGGGTGCCATTCATTAAACCGTTTCAGTAAACAAACTACATTCAATTATACATTTAACTGTACTTGTGTAGAATGTTTTATTGTATATATGTGTATTGGAGATAATATGAATATCCCTCTTTGTTGCCGCCCCCCACCCCTTTTTATAGTCAGTGAGAGAACAATTTAAAGTACAAATGGAAACCAGCAGATGCTCAGACTCTTGAAAGCAGTCGTTATCTCTTCTTAACCGTTCTCCAGCTCATTGAAAACCAATGAATTATTTGCCCCCCCCCTCCACTCACACAAAGCGATATGCCATTCTCCCATACCTCCTCCTCTCTCCCCTCTTTCCTGTGAAGGCACCAGAGGCTGGTTCTCTGAGGAGTGCTTAAAATCCTGAGAGATGCATTGAGCTCTCAGCCCATTCAATCTGTGGGTTATAATGGTTTTCACAAACATCAGAAATCCTCTCATCTCTAAACATCAAGCTCTATTCAAATCCCTGGCAGACTGCGGAACGCCTCCCCGTAAAATACTCTAGCTTTCATTGTCTTCCTCTCATTCACTTATGACACTTCATGCCCCTCAAACACATCCTCTACCACCGAATAATCAAAATGGAGCGCTCGCTCTCTCTTCTTTTCATGTCACCTCTTTATACACAAATACAAGAATTCTTCAAATCTGTGGGCTTCATCCATCCATTCGGATTCAATGATAGCTAATTCAGTGGCTTTTTTGTTTGTTTTTGGTAATAAAAAGTTTAATGCCGATTAGACCAGTTCAGTTTATAATAATGTTGAGTTTAGAAAATGTAACTTTACCTGCTCAAATGTAAACAAACAAATACATAAGTAAACATGCACATGAAAATTTCATTTAAATAATCACATATAATAATAATAATGTTAGACCTTAATGAGTGGGTGTCATAAGGGTCTAGCACTATTGTTTGTGATTGTTTTAATTATTATATTTTCATGTAATGAATCAGTCTGTAATTATGTCAGACATTTTAAAAGCTCTATTAAAAATAAAATCAGATCAGACCTGCATGTTCAGTTCATACCTTCAACACTATAAAGCTAAACATCTGTTATCTAAAAATAGCAAAAACAGACAAGGCAATAATTAATAATGCTCATCAAGAAGCAAATGAAAATTCAATAATTACAATAATCACAAAAATGTCCAAAGACGCCCACTCCATGTTATGAGTCAGATTGGAATTGCATCAGCCACTTCAAAAGCTATTGTTAAGGATGGTGGAACAAATGTATCCTCATGTCTCTGGCAATGCATTTTTCCTTTGCAATCAAAGCCAGATGTGGGTAGCTTATAATGTGCCCTTTGAAATGAGTGTCAAGCATTCTGTGCACCTGTATTTGCCTACTCTAGAAACACGGATGTTAATCAGTGGACTGTGTGTGATGTTGGGGACAGGTGAGAGGACAATTCAGCCCACAGATGACTCACATTGAGGTCTATGGTTTTGTATCTGAGAATGATCAATATCTACTGACAAACATTTTATCATTTTAATTGTTTTAAAATCTTTATATTTTAATGTTTTAATAAAGATTCCTCCTGCTTTTTTCAGAACAATTTTATTCATTGAATTGTGGGCCTCGACAAAAGGTTTCCCAAAAGAAAGAGAAAAGTAAGTGCTATTGCGCAGTGTTTTGAAATGCAGTTATATTAACCAGTAAACTATTTTCAAAACCCACAATATGAGCGATACAAATCTCTCCAAATTTGGTTGGTGCACACACAGACACAAGGGCCCTTGTTCACAGTGCCAAATGCTTGAAGCGGCCTTTCTGCTAGATGAGAGACTCTCTGTTCAACATGTCTCTCAACAGTCTCTGTTTGTTCATAATTTAGAGAAAACCAACTCTAGCAGACATTTCATGATTATTTTATAAGTTATTTTTATTTTGTTTATTATGCATCAGCTGTTTAATTACAATCTCTTTCTAAATTCTATTTATATATACAAGCTCTATATGGATATTTAGACTGTATGTCTGATCTTCTTTTTGGCGTCACTAAAAAGGGTGTTTGTTTACATTCCTTGATCTTATGAGAGTGTGCCTCAGACATGAACCAGGCTGGCACAAAAGTGGTGATAAACAGGCATTATGAACCTACTCTGTTTCTTCTAAGCATGTCCTGTTCAGTGTAAAGGCTGATAGGCTGTTGTCCAACTATATACTGTAGAGCACAGATGAGAGAATCTGCTCAAAATGAGCCCTGCTTGCACTGGATTTTCCCTTGCAGGTCCTGTATTCCTGTGTGCATATGTTTGCATTCATCCTTAGTGACATTGCGTTCAGGTATTCATTTTATCAGGTCCTGCATTCCTGTGCATTGCTCCTTAATTCCAGTTTACATCTACAGTATATTTATGTTCTAATTGAATTAATTAATTAAAGGGGTCATATAATGGTACATGCACTTTTACAAGTTGATTGTACTGAAATGTGTGTTGGCAGTGCCTGTACACAACTATCATAAAATGATAAAAATCCATCCAGTGTTTTTTTTTAATCTTCATATGTTTCCTCCCATCTCAAATCAAGCTGTTCGATATTGTGACGTCACAAAATCGACGCCCCTCCCACGATGGTTGATTGACAGCAGCGTTTCAACACAGACCCGCCCTCGTGAGCGAGCTGTCAATCATAGCACGTGCCGACCGGCGCGTTCATTGTTGATAGCTGAGTAGAATGGCGTCTAAGAGATTGTGGTGTTCTGTTCTTGGGTGTAATAAGGAACACTGCATCATTTTGATGTTCCTAAATCCGTACAGCTGAAGATGCAGTGGCTGAGTTTGTTTTCGAAGGGAATATTCCCCACGATCAACGTCAATGCTTTCATGTTTGCGCGAATCATCACACACCAGACTGCTTTACAAACGAGGGTCAGTAACGCTATGAAGCTGGTTTTGCTAAGAAGCTGCTCCTGAAAAAAGGATCAGTACCAACTATTCGTGTTCCTGCTGCACCTCCAGAAGAACTGAAGTGAGTGTAACGTTTTATTGACCTTTATATTAATCTTTATATTAATCTTTGCAAATCGCTTGCACGCTTCACGGTGAATGCGGCTATTTTTACACTCAGGGTACTGTACATTACAGCATGTTTTCTACGTACGACGTTATCAATATAATTCATAATCCCACGTTTATAATGAACGACGCGTTATGGTTATTGTGTTACAAACGGTGTATGCACAGAACAGAGGGGCGGGTGAGCAAAGCTCATTATCATTTAAAGACGAAAACAGAGCTGTTTTTGACCAGGTAAAATTTGTGTTTTCTTACAATACTAATGAGAATTTTTTATTAAAGTATATTACAAACTTTTAATTTAGACCCTAAAGAATCATATTAGCTTGTACAAAAATGACATTATATGACCCCTTTAATGAATTAATTAGTATTATTTTCTGCATTATAAAAAAAAAAAAAAAAAAAAAAAACTTATTTTATATACTGCAAAAACATTTGCTTAATATTTTTGTTTTATTTACAGTGGGGTGACCAGATTTCTGAAATGGAAACCAGGGAAATTTATTTGAGTGGTCAAAATATCACTGAAATCTCAATTGTTATTATCTATTAATTAAAAAATGGGGACAATACATTTTTTTTATTGTTGTGGGTTCCCATATTATTATTAACATGAATAATTATTATGATTTAGTTAGATTATTAGGATTTTTATTCTGGTTTTAATAAAATTCACCACACCCACACAAATGTTTAAATAGCATGAAAACAGTTTAAAGCAACCATTGTAAATAGCAAGCAGATCAAAACAATATTATAACAAATGTATGACTTTACAAAAATAAAACAAACATAAGATTTGATAAATATCTAATCTAATATCTTATATAAAACATTTTATAATTGTATTTAATATTTTCATTTTCACAAGCTGTTTTTACTATATACCGAAATTACAACTTTTTTAACACGTTTGTGCTTGAAAATGACTCTTACTATCCTTAATTTGGCTTGGCATTTTGCATTTTAGGCTTATTTTAAGCAGAAAGTATTTGTATTCTGCAAATGTATTTGTTGCAAGTGTAACTGTTCAGTTTATATACGTGTGTGTATATATATATATATATATAGTTAAGATGTGTGAAAATTACTGCGTTGTGACTGCAGAACTTTTGGGGACGTGTTTTAAAGCACATACAAACAGTATTACTTTGATTTAACTATGTTAACATAGTATGTAACTACCTAGAAAGCGAAAACAATGTTTCTATTGATATTTAACGATAATGGCGCTCTGCTCTTTTCCAGGTTACGTTCTTCATGAATTAGCGGCGCACGAGGAAGTAGAGTCAATGTAGCTCGGAGCGCCATCTGTTGGTGAAATAATCACTACACGATTGGTTGTTTATAAATGGTTGTTTCTGTTTTGAAGTCCATAAAAGTGCATCTATCCATGATAAAAGTGATCCACACGGCTCTGGGGGGTTAATAAAGGCCTTCTGAAGCAAAGCGATGTGTTTGTGTAAGAAAATCCATATTTAAAACTTTATAAAGTAAAATAACTATCTTCCGGCCAAACGGCCATATGCAGTCTACTTGCTCCTAAAGCGCAACTTACGCAACTTATGATGTCAGAAGTATTGTAGTGCGTCATGGCGTAGCGTAAATATCAGCAGTACATTACATTACTCGCATTAGTTGTGCTTTAGACTTAATTGGAATCCATATGTTCGTTTGGCCGCAAGCTAGTTATTTTACTTTACAACGTTTTAAATATGGATATTTTTCTTACACAAACGCATGGCTTCGCTTCAGGAGGCCTTTATTAACCCCCCCGGAGCCGTGTGGAGCACTTTTATCATGGATAGATGCACTTTTACGGACTTCAAAACAGAAACAACCATTCACTGCCATTATAAAGCTTGGAAGAATCAGGACATTTTTTTATATAACTTGTCATATACACCTAGAATGACTTGAGGGTGAGTAAATCATAGGCTAATTTTCATTTTTGGGTGAACTATCCCTTTCATTTACAGTGAGTTGCATTTATTTGAGAAGAAACATTGTGTAAAATAATAAGGCTTGTTGTGAGAGGTTTGGCTCAGCTGTTTTGGCTAACAGGTTTCACTGTTCTTATTAATTCTTTGAGGACCAATCTTAATGCTACACCATATGTTTGCATTGTAGATAATTGCGTTCTTGTATCTTTTGTACAGGGTCCTTTTTTATTCGAGCATGACCGTGGCACAGAGCAAGGTCCATTTAGAAATTGTTTACTGACTCTTGTGAAAGAACTTGATTGGCCAGCTCAAAGGCCAGACTTGAACCTTATAGAACACCTAAACCTGCAAGCCAGACCCTATCACCATCATGTCAGCATGACCTCCCTGAACCCACTTTCTGAATGGGAGCAAATCCATGCATTCATGTTCCCTAACCCTAAACCATCTAGAAAGCCGTTATAGCAGGAAAGGGAGTGATCGATGCTATTTGCCATGCTTTTGAAAACTTGTGTATGCTAATCAAGTTCTTTTGGTTACTTTTGGCCATGTAGTATATCTTGAACAAATTAGTTTTTTACTTTTCAGCGTATCTAAAATTTGGTCAGGTTTACGGTTAACACAAGAAATAAAAACATTTAATCGATTAAGAAAAATCAACTTAAATTCATATGAATGCAGGTTTTAAGAGGTGGACCCATTTTTGACATTGGTCTGTGTCTTTATATTTACTTTTAAACATTTGACAGACCCTTTTATCCTAAGTGACCTCAATTTATCCTCAATGAATTAATTTGATCAGATAATGCTTTCCTGGGAATCAAACCCATGACATTGGCATTGCTTGTGTTATGCTCTACTGTATAAGCTACAGGAATGCTCTTCACCATATGTAAGCGAGACGCTCGCGTTCGCTCTAGACAGTGTTTGTCTACTTGTCACAGAACACTCTGTTCCCTGTGTTCCCCTTGTTAACCCTTTCTAGAAACACATGAACACATACTTGGGTTTTTAAAAGACTCTTTATTTACCTTGATGTACCAGCAAAGGGAGAGATGGATTACATACACACACAAAAACATACACCTACAACTAGACTGTTGTGTCTCAGACTGGCCACCTGAGCACTAAACCAGTGGACATTTAAGCTTTTCTCAAACTGTTGACTATCACCTGGATCAGCATACATGGTGGCGGCCATCTTGATTTCAGTAAAAGACCGGAATGGACTTTTATTATGCTTTTTATACCTGTACTGTGTTGCATCAGGGGGTGGGAGTATCTGCTGAGTACTCTGATTGAATTGTTATACCTGATCCAAGGTTGTTGTTTTTTTGTATATTGAAGTTGGATTTTTTTTTCTTGTTTTTTTTTTTTTCTAAAGTTTTTGCACCTGTGAGCACCTTGCACTTTATTGGCTTGGGAGGAACTAAAGTAAACAGAAAACTGGCATTTAATGTCCTCCATGTGTTGTTTGAAGAACTCTAGACGGTATCCCTAGTTGATCCGTGAACCTACTCAATTGCTAACTCGAGTCATGACACATACAATAGCAACACTGCTATAAGTGTTACTAATATGTTGGACCTTTTATTGAAAGTAGCCTAATTTTAACTGTTGATACATGCCATCACAAGCACCCATAATAACTTTGGGTTTGGGGGCACCGTGATGCGTGAACGGGCTGTTTGCTAAATATGCTTTTTTTTTGGTAATTCTTCTAGATGCCACTTGTGAACTACATACTTCACCTTTAATTGCAAATATAAATTTTTCGGTTTATGTTGTACAATGTAAAACGTTATATAGTTCTATATTGTTAAATATAAATTTTGTCTGTGTATTGTATGATGGTGTTGTTGCCAGTATGCTGAGAACTATTGCATTCAGGATGATGGGAAATGACAGCCTTCAGCACTATTTTTCTCTAATAACACAATAGGCGTAGCGTTTGTCAACAAAAGAGGCAGTAAATAACTGCCAGCTTGTGATAAAGACCTATTTATTGAATGCTCAGCTCTTTTAGTTTTTTTTACAAGTTTAATACAGGTTTCAGCAAAACACAGGCAAAACCTAATCTGTCAAATAGCTACTGGCTGTACAATTCTGTCCATGATTATCTGCGACTGAAAATTCATCCTAGAATTCATGAATAATGTCCCACGTTTTGGACGAGTACCTAGTTGTTTTTCAAAGAAAGTAGTTCCAGTGAATTGCTTTTCATTTGAAAGGAAGAATAGGCACAAGCAACCGTCTGTAACCGATAGCCGAGCTGTGCGGCAAACTTTCAACATCTTTAATATTTTATCTGTGCGGCATCTTTAGTTTATAAAACCTCCACCTCTCTTCAATCCATAAATCAGCATCAGCTTCAGGGAAATGACCTTTAAAGCAAAGCCCTGAAACTGAAGCTTGGGAAAAGGAAGATTCATTTCCTGTCCTCAGAGTTTCTTTCCTGGAGCATAATAATAAACATATAAGGTCTATCACACTACTCATCCTACCTCAAAAAATCTGGCGGTACCTGTGTCAGATATGTGTCAGCATTTTAAGCAAATTATACTAATTTCCATGCAAATCTTTACTTTTAATCCTGCTGACAGATTTTATCGAGTGGTCCCGTGCAATTGGAGTTAATGGGATCATGATAGCACGACAATTTTCCGTAATGGGTCAGTGGGTCTGGATTGATGTTGCCGTGATTTTGTTTGTGATGCAATCTAATGTAATGGTGTGAAAGCTAATGCGTTAGCTGATACAGAGAAGTTAATTCCTACGAGGGCTTTTTTGGCCCATTGCTAATGCTGTCTGCTGTGACATTTCATTATTCATTGCTGGCCTTCATCCCGATGCAAACAACCAGAGTTCTGCAGTGACAACTAGATTGCATTCTAATCTTACTGCCACCTAAAATAGCCTCTGTGAATCTCAGCGCGACATTTGAGTGAAAGCACAAAAGTTCTGCCTGTTAATTTGCCATATACCTGTAATGTCCTCACCTCAATTAGAGTGGTCTAACCAGCAGCACTGTTAGTGAAATCGCTTGACATCAAGAGATAAATGTGGACAGTATGCAGTCAAAATGGGCACAGATGAAAGTTTATTTGAGTCCGGTGGGTCTCGCTCTCACTATCTCTCTCCCACACACATAGACAAACACACTTTCTGAGTATAATGACTGGTTTTCACACACAAGAATGGGCAGCCGGCTGTCTGAGTGTGATACTTATAATGAAAGCTTCATGCAGGAGCACATGCCCTTGGTAATATTTCTTCCATTGTAAACACCACACAGCCTATGCAAATGAGAGAAGTAACACCCAAATTACTGCTACAGTATTTCCTTAAGGAAACTTGCGTGAAAATATCTGTTAGCTAGCTTAACACAAACTCTGGAATAACAGTATACTAAACTGCCTATAATTTCACCTTTGGCATGTTAATACCTTTTAATCGTTTTACTTTAAGGTCTCGCTTCAGTCACACTGTCTGAGCCTGACATTTTATGACACTTTTTCAGATACTGAATATTTTCTGTGTATAATCCAGAGGATTTTATAAAGTGAGAAACTGGGTGGTTGTTGTGCATTGACAATTCTAGGATTGAAACAAGGTAAAATGCTCCGTTTTGCTCACTTGATAAAGTGTCCATGATTTCATGACAATAACATTTATAGGAGATTGAATTGTGAAAGCATTTGGCACTGAATGATTTGAGGGAATGGAGGGAGCAGGATGGATTTTCAGTCAATATTTATGAATTGTTAGCCAGTTTTAAAAGCATTCATCCTAAAGACTGTTAAACATGCTTGATTCTAAAGTGGTAAATCTGTCCGTCTGGCACTAGGTAGGCTAGATAAAGTGAGCACTTCCAGGTAAGCAAGATAATTAGATAGCTTATACATTTTTTTTTTTTTTTAAATCCGGAACAGATGAACGTGAATATGGCAACGTTTTATTACGTTGGAGTTTGTAGGCTACGTATCACTGCAGTTCTGAATAGAAATGTCCGGTGAGTGGAGCTAAATGATTAATGCTTTAGCACGTTTTAAAATAAGGTACACTTACACTAAACCTTAAACCACAGGGGTTGTACCCGAGCTCTCCGTATCATAAGTATAATTCTGTACCAGCTGAGGTACTGAGCAAGCTTAGTAAGTCAGTAAAACCGAACATATGGAGCTGGTTAAGTGATGCAAACTTCGAAATATATTAGTTTACAAATCACACACCTATGGTAAAAAGTGTTTTGTGGCCATAACATAATTGTGCAAGGAGCCACGTGAGAACAAGTCTTTATCAATCCATAATCTGCCCCTGTAATTATAATTGTGCCTCTAGTGTTAATTTCTTTTAGAAACTGCAGTGATATGTACTTATTTGTATATTTACATTTACATTTATTCATTTAGCTGACGCTTCTATCCAAAGCGACTTACAATTGCTATATATGTCAGAGGTCGCACGCCTCTGGAGCAACTAGGGGTTAAGTGTCTTGCTCAGGGACACATTGGTGTTTCACAGTGGATTCGAACCCGGGTCTCTCACACCAAAGGCATGTGTCTTATCCATTGCGCCACTACCACCCCTGTATTATAATATATGTAAAATATATGTATTTTGCGTTGTGCAAAAATGTTGCCACAGGTACGTTTTTCCAATGAGCCTGTGTTGAATAATAGTTATATGCAGTAGCTGCGATGACAGCCGCGCCGTAATATGAATTTTATTTAGGCGACAGTTTGGCTTCGCAAGACGAGGTTCCAGCAGATTATCATAAAAGTTTTAGATGTAAAGGAATGTCCAAATTGAGTGCCCACTGTGAAACCCTCATTTTGGTAAATGCATTTTCATTGAGCAAGTCCAGCATTTGATAGTTATTGTTCTTATACCACACCATAGCCTCAGGATCCCTTTTCATTATTTTATGTATTTGAACAGCCATTCCAAAAAGTCCTGATGGCATTTTTAAGGCATTCTAATTAAAAACTCCATATCTAATCAGATCTTTTAATTGGCAAAGCAATATAGAATTACTGCCTGACAAGCTTTCAAATACACTGGGGGGTAAATGTACGCCCTTGTAGGACTTAATCATCTAGTGGGCTC
The DNA here is from genome assembly GCF_965113295.1 of Leuciscus leuciscus. NCBI lineage: Eukaryota > Metazoa > Chordata > Actinopteri > Cypriniformes > Leuciscidae > Leuciscus > Leuciscus leuciscus. The sequence continues at coordinate 10,118,990 of NC_138744.1, forward strand.
AGCAGTTTCATATGCATAATATCAATCCAGCAGGGGGACAATTAAGGTCGTGGATAATTCATTTTCACCGGTACACTCCAATTCACAATACTATCTGAATGAAGAAATACCTGATGTCTTACGGGATACAGCAGAGAGTTGCAGAAATACTGCACACATTTCTGTGATTTCTGAATTGTCCTTTCATCTTCTAAGACAGCTCTGCATCTTTGTTTTATAGCACTTCTTTGTGACTTGGGCTCCGAGCTGCTCTGCCTGCACATTAAGCAAGAGGGTCCCTTGAGAATCATGTTTATTGTGGCCGTGGGGAAATTGAGAACTCCAATAAAGATGTCACGTACATTATGATTCCCATTATAATCATCTGTGCCTCTGTATCATGTTACTCAAAGCTATCTCGGCATTCCTTCTGCTCCTTCCTGTCTGAGCAGCTTCATAACTTGTTAACGCTCTGCAAAAAAGTACCGAAATGCATTTATGGAGTTATTAAACTTTCTTTTTATCAGGGAAAGGCTGAAGTAAAACTGCAGTAAATCCTTAACTGCACAACAATATTAAGCAAATGCATTGTGATAAGTTCCTTTTGATTTTCTTCAAAATGGTGTAACAAGAAAATCATAATTTATCTCCCGTGATATAACTGCATGCCATAAATATGGAGGCTGTATAAACAATTGCTGGATAAAAAGTTCTTCAAATGCCAAAACAAATGACATTTGCTTGGCAATTTAAGAACAAACATGCAACTAGATAAGATGTTTAATGACTTGAAATAATCACTTGAAGATTGCTGTGTGCTGTGTTTCATTCAGCTCAAGACAGCTACACATGTAAATGCCAGTCTGTATTATTGTGGTCAGCTGTTCCACTGATGTGTGCCTACAGCTTTTGTGGTGTTTTGAGATGAAGGGAAGCTGATAGGCTGTTTTAAGCCATAGACCAACATAGTGAAGAAGAACTTGTTTGCCTTTTAGCTTAGTTCCTTACAAACTTTATAATTTATTAGTAGGATCTCATCTGAATATTCAGATAATGTGCAAAAGATCCAAATAAATAGAACAATTTTAAATCTGCTCAAAAAATGTGTTATGGCATAATGAATACAATTAATGACTTTTAACAACAATTAAATGGAAACTGAAATGAAACCCTTGGTCTAATGTGTTTTGACTAGTTGTGGTGCACTGCAAGATCCTGTGAAATACAGCATAATCAATGTGTTTTGATTTTAATTAGCATATTTACGTTAACATTCATCTGATGTATTTCTTTTGGAAAGTATCTAAGACTTTAGAACAGTATTATTAATTTACATAATAAGCATTATTTATAATGAATGAAGTTCAGGCATTACATTTTTCATCCTTCTGCATCCCACACTAGTCAAAAATGTTTATATAGTTTATTTGATCTGTGCCTTATCTGTTTCCTTATTTATATTTTTCGAGCCATTATACACTTTTTTTCCCCACTATATATCCATAGTATTTCCAAAGGACTTTTTGTGCATATCACATGTAGACTTTCTTTTCTTTTTTTTTTTTCTTTTTTTTTTTTACTATCCTTTAATAAAGTTTTCAGAATTTTGGCTTTGGATGTACATATTTAAATTTACAGCAAATTACAATTTCTTGTGCAACAATGTAGCTCAGTCAACCATCATAAGGTTTGCATAACCAAAGGTTCGAATTTTTACTTTCAAATTAAACCTTGTTCACCCTTGAACTTCAGTATTAGCAAATCTCTCTTGTTAGCAATTATGTGCTTTGCTGAACCTGTGCAACCTAACTGTCTCTTCAATTAGTACTAATTAATGTGATCTTTTTTATGCCATCATTTTGTATTTTGTAATTTTGTACATATTTTTTTATACATGCATTCATGTTGACAATTCTCACCTTTATCCATACTTATACTCTCGAAGTCTCAATACCATACAGATCCATAAACTGTCTCACTGGGCAATTAATTGTGAGAATTTATGAGCTATATCTAATTAAGGAGCTTTACTCTCTCATCTGATGAGTGAATTAGTCTGCTGTGCCAAGTGATGTGAGGCCCTGTCACTGGGAGTACATCATTAAAGAAGCAGAAGAGTTAACTGTGCAAAAGTGCGTACACTCTGGATATGTCTGAGAAATGTTTAGTTGATGCATGCAAGTATTCAGCCTGCCTTAAGGCCAATTTTTACTTCTGCGTCGAGTGTACGCCGTAGTGTACGTCGTAGGCTACGCACGTAGGCGACGCCGTCGTGAGCATTTATACTTCTGCGAATGTCTGTGTTGCTCTGCAGTTACACCGCCGAAACGCTAGTTGGCGCGGGTGGGTTTTAATGTTCCAGTTCCACTGTGTTTACATTCCTCGCGGCTATTTTGAGTTTAGGTTTCTACGAGCAATGGCGACTGAAGGAGTCATACAGATGGCTGTATTTCCGCACTTCTTCAAGCAATCTCTCGGTCACTTGGTCTATTTCCATGGCTCTTCACTGATCTTCGGAATTTAAAAATGGCGGGCGGGCGCTGCAGAGTGCAGAAGATCATTCCGGAAATGCGTAGGAGGAAACGCGATGCTATCCAGCCGACCAATCACAGATCTTGTGGTCCGCGTCGCCGCGACGCGTAGTTACATTTTTGAGGAGGTGCGCGTCAGGGTACGGCGAAGGGTACGACGTATGGTACACGTCAATGCGTATGCTACGCCGTACCTTCTACGCGCACCCGACGCAGAAGTATAAATTGGCCTTTAGACAAGTGTTGCATCATTAAATATATTGATCGTTGTGTGGTTGACACCGGTGATATCACCAAGTACAACATGTTCCTGGATCAACATCTTTGTTGATCCTGGAACAACATTCCAATCAACCAATCGGTTTTGAGGGATATGTTTACATTTAAGTCAAGTTTAGGCTTACAACCAGGGTTAGGTGCTTCTACATTAGTGTTATTCACCTATCATTTCATTCTGATTTTAGAGATGTTATGGGTAGTGTTAGGTTTATTAAGTAGGGATAGGGTTAAGACTAACATTTTAGGAATGTTGTTCCTGGATCAACATATTTTGTCTTGCTCTACAAAATCGCTGTGACTAGTAGCCACCAAATGTCCACTATTTTGAAAAGTACTAATTAAGAAAGTTATTGTACACTTGCATGGCTATGTTGGTCAGGAGCTTGAGTATCTGCTCAAATCTTGTCATTATTTATTCACCTATATGTCCTTTTTTAAATTCCGTGGAACACAAAGAGATATTTTGAAGAATTGTAATGGTCTTATTTTAATCAGTTAACCTTCCTTGTTTTCCCTTCCTGTTTGACTAGGTTCCATTTGTGTGATTTGTAGCAGCTACACATGTTGGTCAAGGGCTTGTGCAACTATGATGTGTTGAGAGATTCTTTAGACAATGAAGAAAAGCGTACTGTACATGGTCTAATTGCAAATCATTTCGACTGGCAGCAGCTCTAGATGAGATTGTGGTATGCAGTGCATGAAATTAAAACTCACAAACTGTAGAGGTCCAAAAAATATAAAATGCTGCAAGGTAAAATGTAGATTTTTGTCATTGAAAGGAGGACATTGTTTGCAACACTAGATTTGCAATACAAAAAAATAATTGACAAATAAAAGAAGAAAATGTAATACATACTTTGAAATATTCCAAGCCACACGTTTTTCACCTTGATTCTCAATATGGCATTTTGCAAAGCAGATTAATAGGGCATTAACTTGTGCTTTATTATATTCCCTTAGACAATTTCATTGATTCAGCCAGAGTGACTTGTCAAAGAGTGGCAAAACCATCCTTAGTGTTGTCTGCACAGCTGAACAGTGACCTTGAGGCAGGCAAAACAAGTCAATAAGAGCTCACTCTTGCTTCTGTCTTTTAGCACAGATGTTTCTCTCTCCCCTCTGGTAGAAACAATAATACAAGCTTGGAACTTAGTTTGATTTGTCCTCTCCATCAATAGCTTCCTTCCGGCTAAGAAATCCATAGAAACAAAGACACTGTGGGACATGTCACTGTAACTGATCAATTGCGGGAGGCTGTGCATGAATATAGAAAACTGCCTCATGAAGATCGTCTAATATGTCTTTTAGGCTTATATCTCAAGGCAAGCTCTTAGAGGCCAGACAAAAATCGATATGACAAGTACCTTGACAAGTACAAGAAGTATAAACCGAGGAAAAACATTTGCTTTTTTGGACAACTGGAGAATATTTCAGGAATTTAAATGACTAGGAATACATTAGCTGTTGGGTAACACTTTACAATAAGGTTCATTAGTTAACATTAGTTAACTACCTTAGTTAATATGAACTAAGAATGAACAATACTTCTTCAGCTTTTATTAATCTTAGTTAATATTAATTTCAACATTTACTAATACAATATTAAAATCAAAGGTTGTATTTGTTAACATTAGTTACTGTAGTTACAGTAACACTGTAAACTAACATGAACAAACAATGAACAGCTGGATTTTTATTAACTAACATTAACAAAGATGAATAAATACTGTACCAAATGTATTCCTTATTGTTAGTTCATGTTAGTTAATACATTAACTAATGTTAACTAATGAACCTTATTGTAAAGTGTTACCGTTAATTGATATACATTGAGATGTTCAAATATTAAAATGTAAAGAAAGCATTTTTGTCAAAGGGTATTTCTAGGCCTAGCCAACTGAATATTAGAACTAGATTTGATTTAAACTCTACCATTTCAAGTAATCTAGAGGGCGTCACTGCAAATATTGCTTTATGATACTGTTCAGAAGTCTCTATCACCCATACAGTGTGTATCTGTGTATATATATATATATGTCCTGAACCAGACCATTAATTTAACCAGTGATTAAACCAATCCTGCATTAAGGAGGTTCTGGCTGTGAAAGCTAATGTTTACCTCACTAATCTAAAATGCTATGCAAATATCATTAATGTAATCATAAACAAGATTGATATAACTGCATAAATCATATCTATACAACAATTTACTTTCATCACGTCCTACCCCACCCACACAAATCGCACACACACATGCACTCACATTCAACAACAAAAGTCAAAGTAATTGGTGCTTATAATCTAGCCCCACAGCACAGATAAAAGGTAGAGAACAAAAAGCAAAGCTTATTATGATTATAATGAAAATAACTTTCTGGCATTAGTTCTGCGTGGCTAAAAATGATCGCATTGATAATAAGCAGGAGAAAATTCACAACTTTTAATTAAAGAGCTTAGTCAAGTACTTGTATGAGGTATGGTCCAAAAGCGTAATGGGTGATTTCGTTTTTTTTTTTCAAGTAAAGCATGCTTTTAAACAACGATTGGAATTTTCACAGCTTGTTGGGAATTCTGTGAGTGAAAACTGAAAAACAATTTAAATTCACATGAGTGGAAAAATATGAGGAAGACTTTTATTGATGATGCCACTTGAAGTACCATTTAGCGTTTAAGCATGTTTCCTGGCATCTGTATGCACAGCATAATAGAGAATATGTTACAGTTGCCTGAGTATTTTCAATATGGTCACAAAACACAACAGTGATAATGTGAGATTTCTAAAGACTTTTAATTTCAGTTCAAATTGTGATCGGTTTGATTAACAATCAAGGGCTTCAATTATGTAAATGGCACACTATTGTTGTTTATATAGTGTTGTATTTAAAAAATATATATTTTTACATTTTCAAAAGAGACTCGAGACACTTGATTTAATGTTTGATTTAATGAAGCCCCTGTTCGTCTAGTGCACTGAATCTGCCAGAATCTGCCAGTGACCCCTCAAAAAATTGGTCCGTGATGTCCTTTTGAATTTTGATTGCTTACTAGTTTGTATTCACACTGGAGAATTGTACCCATTCCAGGTATTATTCAAATGTGAATACATTAATAAATGGTGTGTATGCATACATGACCATTGGCTAGATTTACAGATTCATCTTGTAAATGCAGTAATCACTGAATAGATGAGAATGTCCTCAGAATGAAATTTGAACAATTCAGAAAATAAATATTTTTTTATCTTCATTGCATAGTATTTAATTACAATTTTACCTTTAAAATGTTCACCTAAATGGACTAAAACATGATTAAATTAATTATGAATGTTTTACTGTTGCCTCTCAGAACGTATGTTACCTGATTTATTGAACATATGCAGAAAAATAATTCCAAATGGAGTCAAAAATAGACTCCAGTGTGAGCTGACAGCACAATCTGCTGTATAACCTTCTGACAGATTTCAGTCATAGTGTGTCTCTCTCTCTCTCTCTCTCTCTCTCTCTCTCTCTCTCTCTCTCTCTCTCTCTCTCTCTCTCTCTCTCTCTCTCTCTCTCTCTCTCTCTCTCTCTCTCTCTCGTGCGTTCGGGCCCTGCGTTACAGGGATGAAGGATATTATCTTACTGACTATTTTTGTTAAGAACACAATAGGGAAAGGATTAATTGAAAACTAAACATTTTGTTTGATGTGTTCTTAAAAATTACTTAACATTGAAAAAAATGTCAACTTTCAACAGTTTTATTGTGTTTGTCCTCCATGGAAAATGTTAATACAGCATAAAACATGAATTACTTCAGAGAGATGTCACATGCTAACATTATCTGAATTGTGTACACTTTTTTTATTTTCCCTTTTTATTGCATTTTTGCAGGGGTCAAAGTGACACCAAGGAACAACATGGATAGTTTGAATGCCAGTCACATTTCTGAAAAGTTCATGCCAACTTTGTGACAGTAGACCGATGTTATTCAAGATTTAATCTTCTGTTTTGAGTTTTGATTAGGTCTGAGAAACAAAATTATGGTTTTAAAAATAATGTTATTTCATATTTTATTATTTTCAAACGTACATCATTGATGTAACAGTAAAGTGAATAATAAATTAAAAAAATAAATATAAAAATTCTGGTTATTCTACATTTAGCCAATTCTTACTTTCTTTAAAAATAAAATGTTGCCTACTTTACCTTTGGAAATTGAACTGTAATTAGATCTAGCTTTCATAGTTTGAATCTAAATTATTTTTTGCAGATTGCTGTTGCCATGTGAATGAAAGTTTTGTGTTAATATGGTAAAGAAATTAACTTGATTAGATGGCAGCTTTTGAGTGTCATGCCTAACCACTTATGTTCTAATATTATCCAGTTTTGTTTACTAGGAAGAGCCATGCATGGTTCAGATATTCTGTCAAAAATACTCCTGCTGGGAGAGGAATCAGACATTTTTCTCTTGGTAGAACAGACAAATGTTTGCTGGGAGGAGTATCCTATTAGTGAAAAAAATGGATTAAATGGCTACTATTTATTCTGCCAGTTGTAGAAGGAGAGGTACCAGATTATTTTGGCCAGTGGCAATGCTAAATGTTATTAGCCTAATGTGGTTTTGAAGACTTGAATTATTCAAAGCAGTCAATAAACAAACCTTTTTTCGAAAATAAACTTACCAGCTTAAATTTTGTAGTAAATCAGTTTTAGAGAGAGACCAGAAGAAATAATGCAAAGCAATTTTGGGGTGAATGCTGTAAGGAAATTGAGGGTTTTCTTAAAGGGCTTCTGTGCAAAATTCTCATTCATTATTTAGCAACAAAACGAATGCCTCCATACAAAGAAAGATTTGACTTTTAATAATCTTAGTGGTAAAAAGGAAATGAGGGGACAGGAAAAAATGGACTAGTAGATATCAAAATACCATATCATTTGAACATTGAATTTGTTGGTCAAACTTTAGATACACACGTCACATAATTACACATAATTATTTCTTAGTTCTTGTGTAATGTACAGATGAAATGTTCAATTCACTCTACCTTCACACACTTCAGAAATACTCTACAATTATTGTATAGACCCCCCCCCCCCCCCCCCCCCTTTCCCCGTGTCTGTCTCTCTTTCTTTCTTTCTTCCTTTCTTTCTTTCTTTCTCTCTCTTGCTTATCAGGAGCTTCCAGCTGTTGGTACACTGTCCACAGAGACCGTTAGGGCAGAAGTTGAGTTTCAACAGATGCCGCCTTTTCATTTCCCTAATTTCATTTCCTTATTTACTCCCCCTTTCCTCTAGTAATTCAGTTCACTCAGTTTTCCCTCACTTTCTCTCCGCGGAATCTATATCTCCTCTTATGAAACACTCTCATTCTCTCACGCAATCATACATATTCACACCTTTGTGGTATTCAGTATCAATCCCAAACACTCAACTCATCGTGGTTTGAGATTAGAGATGTGTTTTAAGCTTATTGTTACCCTGGGGAAATATGGGATGTACTTTGTTAAAACACCATCTCCTACTTCCTACTTTAATCTCATAATCCTGTCAGTGAGGATTCAACAGGTTTGAATTTCCATCTGCATCTCAGAATGTCATATTTCAGAATAGTGTAATTAATGAGAGTCCATTGTACAGAAGATTAGAATAGTTTTATTCTTGATGATTACAGTTTCAAATGCGTGTCCTGGTCAGGTGGTCAGATCAAACACAAATCATGTGAGTTTTGCTTAATATAAATATTAGAGATGCACCGATTACAATTTTCTGGGCCGATTCCGATTAAATTTTTTCTAACCACTTTACAGCACACACAAATATTTATTTTATATCTTTTCTGTAATAGAACATTTTACAATTTGCATAGTACATATTTTTTTTAACAGATAAACGCTATAAAATAGAACTATATAAATTACTCCAGGTGTGGGTAATTCACACACATCTAAAGTGCAGTGTTATGGAAGAACCATTTCCTTTTCACATTCAATATCCAATCATTTTTTTATATATGTATTTAGCAAACTAAAGTCTGTATGAAAACAGGGAATGGCAAAAAAAATCATATATAAATAAAAAATTAAATAAATATAGCCTTGCAGTATAAAGATATTTCTCAAAGCACACACACACAGGCCTATTGCAATCATTTGTACAAACTGAATGATAAAACAAGTTTAAATGGGTACATTTTCTATAAATATTAGTCTTCGTTTTCTTTTCTGACATAGCCTACTCCAGTTCTTGTTAAAAGACGCAAATTCTGTGCATTTTGGGCACTTTTTTTGTGAAACCCTATTTAGGATATTTTGTCCATCAAAAGTGCGCTTTCCCTTTAATTGAGCGTGAGCAGTGCAGCAAATAGACTCGGCGCCGAAACACACGCTTCACTGCTCGCGACACTCCTGCTTGACGCTCACGCGCTGCTCCTACTCCCGTTGTGAATGCACGCCGAAAAAAAATACGCGCTTGCGGTCTGTACGGACGTAATTCACGAGGTTTCCTATATGTGTGTTGCGTGTGCACGTGTGATGCTGATGTTGCGCGATGTTAATCATGCGGCGCCCTAGTGCATTTGACCGGCATAAAATCAACATTTGTCAGACTGACCGGCCGGTCGCCGGTCATGGCCGATCACGTGAAAATCGGCCAATTCCGGTCACCAGCCGATCAATCGGTGCATCTCTAATATATATTTCAATTTCAAATTTAAATTATTATATATTTGTATTTTTTATTTTTGGACCCTGTTTGCACACTGGAATAAAAAAATAAAAAAAGCTTTTAAAAGAGACAAACTGCCAACTGACTGAAAAGAGCATTGTGTGACATTCATAATGCTGTATTATAAAAAGCCTCATGTTTGTAGAACCCCATGTAATAGTGTTCTGATCCCTGTACACTTGCTGACGTGATAACCGAACTGATCTTTCATCTTATTCATAGCATTTCTCTTTACGGTTTTCCAGGCTATCATTACACAAACAACACTATCCATCCTCACAAAGATAGAGGGCTGAAGGTCATCTCCATATTCACCAACACTAATCTCCCTCCATTCCACCGTGCTGGGGGTAATGCCACTTCAGGGCACAGCTTGAGAGAAAGCTCCATTACCGTGCGCCATGTTCTTCCTCTTTCCTCCAGTTTAGGGTCAGTGCGCACTATCCGTGATGGTAACGGTGTTTACAATGCACCTGCTGCTTTATCATGCATAAATATGGATACGCCTTGGAAAGTTGTGGCCCACGTTAAACCAGACGTTGCATTCAAATCAGTTATCAGAGGTAATGATATGACACTGGAAAAACCACATAAAGAGAGGAATCTTACGAGATTATAGATGGGGAGGGGATTCATACATTTTTATAAGTAGAATTTTTTTTTGTTGCTCAAACACCTCTCAAATGATCTTTTCCTTATCCCAAATGAATGCCTTGATCAGTCAATTTTGACAATCCCTGTTTGAGGATTGAAGTGATTCAATCAATCAAGATGAAAAGTAAGACAAAAAAAGAATGAAATTTGAAATCCAGGCCCTCTTCATGAAATGCTATACACATCAGTGGCTGATTCAAGATCCAAATTTCTTATGTTTTGTGTCAACGTGAGCAAGTTTGGGTCCAAATGGGTTCTGTGATTGTTGTTTGTTAGCACAATAATTATAATACAGGTTAATGCAGATAGTTGCTTGAAAGTGGTGGTGATTTTGAGGTGAAATTACCCACGCAGCACTTTGGGTTTTGACATAAACCATAGTGAGTCATTCAGTGAGTCAATCAATGATTCATTCAAAATTTGATTGGTGGCATTGACTAGAAAACAAACTCAGACAAATTCAAAATGGGACCATAAGCATTACCAGAGCTGTAGACAATTTAGTGTTGTACGTGATAGAACTCTCCTCATATGCTCCTATGTGTTCGTATTAAATCAGGTTACTCGCTGTTTGCTCTCTCTTTCCATGGCCTGTCCGTCTGGATAATCTCATTATGTTCAGTTTTTCCAGAGGGCCAAATTCTGCTTGCTCAAATGTAAGTGAAGCATCACTTCCACATCAGTTTCATTTAGAGGCGACTCCAAGGGCTCAAACTGTTACAACCCTCAAGGCTCGGCTGTTCAAGCTAGCCAATCGTATCCCAAGATACACCTAAATGGTTAACACTGTCAAACTCTGGCATACGAGAATGTACATATCTGCAATCCCTTAAGTCAGAAACGGGTTCTCATTATAACTGTGATATTGCACTATAAAAGGAATAACATTGTAAAAGAAATGACATCATTGAAAATACGATCACGTCTCAAACTTCCATTGTTGCTGTTCTGATTTAGGGTTTAATACCAGCTGAGTTAGATCTGAATCACCCTGCACCTAATTTGATTTTGGCCGGGCTTGATAACGTATGTTGTGCTCACACGTAATTAAATGACTGCGCACCACTGTGCACAGGAAGTTCATCTCTGTTTTCCATTGTGTTGCAAGTTTTTTGCTGTCCGTTTGCTCTGTTGCCCGTGGTTTTCACTGACAGCCAGCACGCAGCAGGTTTTCTATTGATTGTATTGTAAAATAAGTTAGCGGAAAGGGTGAATACCTTTTCAAGACTATTGTGGCGGAGATTTGATTCTACAATAATGAGCAGTCATGAAATCAATCTTTTAAAGGGTGTTTTTAGAGTAGTTATTTTTCATTCTTGCAGGCATACTGCAATATATATATATATATATATATATATATATATATATATATATATATATATATATATATATATATATATATATATGTATATGTATATATGTTTGTGTGTGGGAAAAGACCAAAGGACACGCACTGGTTAAATTTCTGGATACTTCAAGAATAAAAATGTGAATCTTTATTGAGTAATTAAACTGTTAACAAATTGTCTCATGCAATGTAGCAAGCATAAACAAATAATCAAGGCAACCAGCAACAAGCTACTGTGACGTAATACACATTTATCACACACTCCAGAGAAATTCACTTCAAATCCACACAACCTTGGTGAAAAGAGAGCCACTACCACACAGAGACAGCTAGCCTACCTACTACAGGCCCCCAGCTCCTGGAAAAGGGAAAACAATAAATAAATAAAAACAAATAAATGTATGGCACAACAAACCAATGATACGTGGTTACCTAGGGGGCATGACCATTAAAACGGCAGCAAACACCGACAAATCACTGCATTTCACCACACTTTTATGGTAAATTTATTGCAAATAAGGAGCAATCACTTTTTTAAAACCGTTTTACCTTGACTAATATCCCAAAAGTTTTTCACATATTAATTAGCATAGTAGTGTACTTTTATTAACAAGAAAATCTTTCTTCTCCACCCACATTTAATGCGCTTGAGGTATTAGTTTAAACGTGCATATTTTGCTTCAGTGGTTAATGGAAACTTTTTATCAATCTTATCAAACCCGGTCCATAATTACTAGCATGTAAGATATGGAATCTCCACCATTATTCTTTAATTAAAATGGAAGTACGCTGCTGTTGCATCTTCTGTAATAGATCAGAATCACATGACATTAGTAGCTTAAAAAAAGTGATTGCGGTAGAATACAGAAGCTGTACACTATTTTTAGAGTAGTTTTAAACCTCTTGTTTACAGACAGCAGAATGCTATCCACATGCATATACTCATACATGCAAAGATGTGCATTGCCTTTGAGTTTTCACAGTTTGAATGGACAAAAGTGCTTTGAGTAATGAGAGGCAGGTTTTTTGCTGGACCAAATCCAACTAGAATGCTGGAACGTCCATCTGTTACAGCTCAATCCAGTCAGCTAGGCAACTCATTTTCATCTCATCTCGATGTTGAAAAATGTACATCAGAGTAGAAAAGGAAAGGAAAAGAGAGAGAGAGAGAGAATTAATTTGTCTTGGACTAACATGTTTGTACTGACAGGATACAACATGTTTCAAACAGCTTGACAAGAGTGCTCAATATTGTATACAGTAGCTAATAAGTTAAAACTTAAATTAAGAAACTCTAAGTTAATCATATCAAATATGAAACAGCAGGTATTTGAAGTATTTTAATGTAACAGTTTAAACAATAAGATTTTAACTCAACCAAAGAATAACAAAAAAAGTTCCAAACAAAGCCATAGCAGAACCATTGCATGCCTCCGCGCAACACACAATTGTGGCATTCCTGAATTAATCAATGTTTTTTAATGAGTCATTTGAGTGAGTAATTCAATGACGCATGAAGGGCCTTTCCAAAAACCCACTTTTCCGTTCTTTGCACTAGGCGGCTTGTCTACTTTCATGACGTATTTCCTGTATTTGGCCCAAGTGTTCAAGTGGGCGTGAAGATGTGTGTCAAACTTTTATTACCCAATGGGACACACTTATAGGGGCTGTTTGCACCTGGCCGCTTCATGCGTTTTCTCTGATCCAGATCATGAAAAGACCAGGTGTAAATGCTCTCCGAAACGCATTTGAGATGGATTTCAATCCGATTGCTTAAACCACATCAGGAGGTGGTCTGGGCCGGTCTAGACGAAACTGGACACGTCTAAATGCATCTGGTTGTTGAAACCACATAAGTAAATTTTACTCCACTCAACAATGCTAAAAAATAAACATGTGAGAGCATGTTATAGGCTATATGTCATGTTATAGCCAGATATGACTGCGCTACTGCAGCTGAGCATCTATTCATCAAGCCAATGTGCAAACTATCGCAATGCAATGTGAAAGTATGTCGCAGATGCTGAACATACAATAATCTTCATTAAAAGTAAAGAAACTAAATGATCTTACCAGTGCTGTTGCCGCTCTCTCCTATTGTGGTCTTTGATTTTGAAATGAGCTGATGATCAATAAAATGTAGCTCATATCTGTTGCTTTCTGTGACGTGAACTCCATTAAATCTGCATATAGCACGGAAATTGAAGATCGGATTTATATCCGTTTTGCGAAAACACACTTATGTGACCAGGTGTAAATGGAATCGTTTTGATAAATCTGATCAATAAAGACGCATGAAGTGACCAGGTGTAAACAGGCCCATAGTGTTATAAAAATGCTAAATGTCTGTTCAGTAGTCCCTATGTAACAGTTGTAAGAATTGAGAAATTAGGAAATGCTGGACAGTCTGGTTGGGGAGCACCCAGACCCTGAGAGGACAAAGGACCTCTCTGGAAATTACCATTTGAGAGGCAAAGTCTCACCTCAGAACACATCTCTCCCCCTCTTCCTCACTCCCCCTCTCACATGCTGAGACCATATGTAAATCACCCAAGAAAATGTATAGTTTAATGTGAATGATTATCACAGAGTATTTTTCATGTTCGGTATCATTTAAAATGTCTCAGTGCGACTGGTACAAATGTCTCATTTCCAAATAAGTAAAACAAAAGGTAATAAGGTTTTTAAGAGTTTATGGATAACTGGCACACAGGGAGGGGTTGGCCTCCAGACAAATGGTCTCCCTACACCCAAAGGTGTAACCTCTGAATGCAAATTTCTTTTGTTAGTACATGTTTCCAAGTGAAAAGGGTCTTGAGTATATAATGAAATGTAGCAGAGGGTTCGAGGCCTTTTCTGTATTTCAGATTAGCCCGTGAGGCTGAGAGTGAGACCTCTCAGCCTCATGTATTTCTTAATGTTGGGTTGCATCTCTTCTCTTTACTCCAGAGCATTTGATGTTTTGTATCGATTATCTTTGAATTGATTATGAAATTGGCATGATACATTTACCTGACATAATAAATTGTTACATTTGATTATTCTAACTGACTTTAGTTAAAAGGAATAGTCAAACATTCGCTCACAATTAATGATCCACAGATATCATTAAAACCTTTTCATTTATGGAGTCAGATGAAATGACGAGAGAATACATATTCAAATGTATTGCATTTAATAAAAAAATACTTTGCCTCGAGAAAAGGACAGTAACACGTAAAGACCTTCCGCGCTGGTCGGATGCCGGTTTTGGCCCGATCGAGCGCGAGCTTACACAGACGACACAATTTAGTAATTGTGGTTCTTCTAGTTAAGTGATAAAAAGCAGTACAAAATACACATACAGGTACTCATCTTTGCACCAATAAATGTGCAACACTTTGTTTTACTACCAAATTATATGTAATATCTAATTAATTTGATTACAGTGGAATGTTTTCCTCGACATCTTGCGATTTCGGGTATGTGTGTTCCTGAACATGATGGATGATAGCTCCGAAATGGTATTCAAGATAGTGTGGGTTTACTTCCTATTACGTGCATGTGCTATCAAATGACCAAGACTGCAAGTGTGGGTATTTGGACAGACCCAATGACTATTTGTTTCCTTTCCAAATAAATCAGCATTTTTTTCAATGATTCAGTTGAATGAATGACTCAATGATTCACTCATAAAAACACTAGAGTAATTTGCTTCCACGTACTGGCATACCAGTGTAACTTCAGAGAGAGTCACAAAAAAAAAAAAAAAAAAAGGAATAAGAAAGAAATCAAAAGAAATGCTTCAAAGATTTTATTGCATGATATTTGCAATGAAAAATTTTTTTTTTGTGATCAATTACTATAAAAACCTGATGATCGAATATGATACAGTAGAAAATGCTAGTGCAAATTTTGTTTAAAGGTCTGATTTATAGTTCAATAAAAAGAAAATTCTAACTAATATTTTATATGTCAGTAATATTAATTAAACAGTACTGTTTTTGTGGCTTGCCTTTTGATGTCCAATATAAAGTCTAGGTCCTGAGGTGAAACTAGATGAGAACTAGTTTCTAACTACTTTAAGTTAAAACATATATCGTAAAACTCATCTATCCAATATAATCATGCAGCAAAGCTGAACTGTTCTGAGGTGGATGACAGTCTAGGCGTGACATGGTGTCACACTGGAATCAGTCTTTTGTACATCATCTAATGAATCAAAGTGGATTCCTCCTGGCCTCATCATTAGTTAAAGAAAAGACACTGATTGCCTAATGGATGACTATAATTTCCCACACTTCCACATTAATAAATTTTCCAAATTGCTTTGAACCATTTAAGACCTGTTCATTGCCTTTAAGTATTGTGGTATTTCTCACTGACATGCCCCCAACTCATAAACATCAGGGCTTAAAGAAAATCCCAAGCTTAACTCGTATTAACGACATTGTGGTGGAGGTCATGTGCATTCAGTTCGTAAATACGATCTTTCCGACATGGCTTGAATGCACTATTACATTTAGAACCTTTGCCTTCACTGTACGCTCATCATAGTAGCTGTGTTACTACTCACAACCCCATCTCAATTTTAAATACATATACCCTGCATTTTCTGTTATGTGGATTACAAAAGAGAACAACACAACACTAGATGAACTTTTAGATTTATTCTCATACAACACTAGATAGACTTAAAACAGGCATACATAATTAAATGCACATATACAGTACATACATACAAACCTTATCTGTTTATAAAATACAAATATACTCAGTTTTTTTAAGTCAGGCTTTAGTGAACACTAGCCCATTTTTTTTATATCAAAACAAATAGTTTATAAAATATATATCAGCATTTGATACTTTTTATTGATGGTTAAAGTTTTTTTCTTCACAGTTTTCCCATTTATTTTACACACCTCTTTTCTCTGTGCAGCTTTGGTCCTCTTTTCCGGATTTTTTCCAATAAAGAATCTGAAAAATAAGAGGAGAACATTTTCAATTAAAATGCAGTGTATAATTTTGATTATCTAAAAAAATTCGAACCAAAAACTACTGGATAATTCACAGAAGACTTGGAATTAACTGCAGAGGTCATACAGTGTACATTTATAGTCAGTAGATTCTAGCATTAGGCACATAAATGTGGATCTTATCCTGATAAACGAAAGTTATGTGTCAGTCTGGAGTGTGACCTTTGTTTTAGTGAAACAAAATGCAGACATGTCTAATATGACATGCTTACCAAGAAGGATCAAACAAGGAGACACAGGCAAGCATTTTCTCAAGGTCAGCAGGTGTGGCAGACATCTATTGGTAAAGAAAACAATTTAAGATGACTGACAGTATCTACAAATAAAAAATAAAAAACTTAAAGGGATAGTTCACTTTGAAATTAATTTTTGGTATGTTTTAGCTTACCTCAAGGGCATCCAAGATGTAGGTGTCTTTTTTTCCGCAAATTTTTATATTTTTAGGTCAAACCGTTCTTGTCTGTCAGTCATATAATGCAGGTCTACGGTCATTATCTCAAAACACAAGCACAGAGTCCAAATTAAAACAATTCCCCGTCGTCCAAATTAAACAATTCCCCATCGTAAGTACACATTGATGGCCTAAGACACGAAACGAGCGGTTTGTGTGAGAAAACGAACAGTATTTATATTGTTTTTACCACTTATACGCAGCCATGTCGAAGTGATCTGATCTGACGTGTGCGCAGACTGGTGCATAGATATATACACTAGATGTCGCCTTAAAGACATTCGTTCCAATGAACTGCCGTAGACAAGGGGACATCTAGTGTGTATATATCTATGCACCAGTCTGCGTACACGTCAGATCAGATCACTTCGACATGGCTGTGTATAAGTGGTAAAAACGATATAAATACTGTTCGTTTTCTCACACAAACCGCTCGTTTCGTGTCTTAGGCCATCAATGTGTACTTACGATGGGGAATTGTTTAATTTGGACGACGGGGAATTGTTTTAATTTGGACCCTGTGCTTGTGTTTTGAGATAATGACCATAGACCTGCATTATATGACTGACAGACAAGAACGGTTTGACCTAAAAATATCAAAATTGAAACTACTGCGGAAAAAAAGACACCTACATCTTGGATGCCCTTGAGGTAAGCTAAAACATACCAAAAATTAATTTCAAAGTGAACTATCCCTTTAATGTGCTACTTGTTGCTTATGCTACAGAGGCAATAGGCCTAATATATTCAGAATATGAATGGTTTATCTAAAAAATTATAATTTTCTCATTTACTCACCCTTATGCAGATTTAAACTCCAATGATACAAAAGATGATATTTTAATGGGAATAAAATGTCTGTTTGTCCCTACAATGCAAAAGAAGAGAATGGGGATCAATAATGGGGAACACCAATAGTCATAGTAAATGAAGGATAAAGGTAATTAATACGGGTCACATGGTTTAACCAGTTTTCTGAAGTGATTAAATTCAGTTTCACCGTACATCTAGCAATTGGAGTCTAGTTTTTTATGCTTTGGTCTTATATCTTTGATATTAGATGAAATGACTGGTGACTTAGATTAAAGGGATAGTTCACCCAAAAATGATCCCATGATTTACTCACCCTGAAGTCATCCTAGGTGTATATGACATTCTTCTTTCAGACGAATACAATCGGAGTTATATTAAAAAATGTCCTGGCTCTTCCTGCCAGAAGCTAGTTATTTTAGTCGATAAAGTTTTAAATATGATTTTTTTTCTAACAAGAACGCAACGCTTTGCTTCAGAAGGCCTTTATTAACCCCCCGGAGCCATTTGGGAGACTTTTATGATGGATAGATACACTTTGATGGACTTTAAAAAAAAATGATGCCCATTCACTCCCATTATAAAGCTTGGAAGAGCCAGGGCATTTTTTTATATAACTCGTCTGAAAGAAGAATGCCATATACACCTAGGATGGCTTCAGGGTGAGTAAATCATGGGCTAATTTTCATTTTTAGGTGAACTATCCCTTTAATGGTACTGTACCTTTATTTTTGGAGCTTGAAGGTTTGGTCCCCATTCGTCTACCATTGTTTGGGCAAACAGACATCATTTCTCCACAACAATACCTTTATTTTTCCTCCAAGAGAAAGAGACAACATAAGGTTAAGTAAATGATGAGAGAACTACCATTTTTTGGGTGAACAATTACTATACATGTGTTCATAGAACAAACAAACTTAGTTTCTTAAAGAATGCGTCCTTGCTTCTCTACAAAGTTAGCCTTCAGGAGTTGAACTACAATGACAAGGAAAACATAATGTAAAGAAGAGATACATAGAAAAAAATAAAGTCTCAATAAAAAAGAAAAATCTGAAAATTATTGACATTCCTTCCGTCCATCTCTTATGCTGCTATTTCTGCAGCGGTTTGAACACGCACGTTCACAGTAATCACACAAGAATTATGAATTTTGATCATACCTCACGTATCTTTTGCTTCGATAAAGATTGGGACATGTGTCCGTTGCATATGCATAAACTGTGCATGACGGTAGCAAATACAAACCAAATGCAGTCTGAGTGTATGCTAACGAGCTCACAAGCATGCTATCATATTTTTCTCGGTTACTTTTTCAAGATTAAAACACGCTATCCTGTCATCTAATTACACTTCACTGGATCTTTACTTGGCAACTTACAGATTAAATCAAATACGTAGTTGCAAATAACAGCAGCAGATAATGGACTGTCTGAATCTACGTCATGTACATGGGAAAATATGATATTATACTGTTAAATAACAGTGTCATACTGTTGCTGGTCAACACGCAATTTGAAGCGACCAAGTTCTCCCATAATGCGTTGCAAAAAACAGTCATTTACAGTTATTACATGAAAACAGCATTTTGCTGTTAAATTTCCATGTAAATTTGCAGGAATTTTTTTACAGTGTGTGCTTTCAGTGAGGGTTGTTGAATAGTATAACATTTTTGTTGCATTTTCTCTGAATAAACAATTTGATTCAACGAGTGTTTTATAACCAGCTACACTATGCCGATTTTTGATCATACATACATAAGTATCCTAAATATATCTTTGTGTCAGTTTTCTTTTATCTTCTCAGTTTAAACAAAAAAAGATACAACGGGTGGTGCTAGTCTTTCCAAGGTCTGACAGGTTTCTGCTGTTTTTCTTCTGTTCAAGGAGCAATGGCCCAGTTTGGAGGTCAAGGCTATAGTGAAGAGGAAGGGGGGCTGCTATGTCAGAGATAAGAGAGCAGAGAATGATGTGGCCAAATGGCATGGAGAGAGAATGGGAGGAATTATCTGATATTCCCAGGATTTAAGCTTCACTGTGAATGCCATCCAGCACCAAACAAGATTCTATTCTTTCTCTCTGAAATGATACGTAACTTTTCAACCTTTTTCTCTGCTTTTGCTTTGTGCTGTAGTATTTTCAGCATGAGGGGATGGACACTCATCAAACCCTTGAAAATTAAAGATGAGGACGAATGTTTATTTTTAGCTCCCCATGTCGCAAAGTAGGCCACTTCTAATGTGAAACGTTGTCTAATATTGAAGCAGAAATCTGAATGGCAACAACTAAAAACACCAGTATACCTAAACTAAAGTATTGTAAGTATTTTCATGTCATTACTGAGCAACTTGAGCTATAATGGTGAGCTGTACAGTCCTCTCAACCTCTCATAAAACTGGAATCTATGGTGCATATGTTGGATATTTTAACAATTCAATGCAGCCTAGTCTTTGTAATCACAAATAAAGCCCAGCTTCAGTATTAATCTTAATTATTCCCTGAGGAAAATCATATGCTCAAATGTTGCTCTTTTATATCTATTGAGTTGAGACGTTTCCTTTAGGTATCAACTTTGTCTCAGACCTTTGATTGGGTACTTTAATATTTTTGGAAAGCAACATTTTTGAGACATTATTGTGATTGAGAGGAGACCCAAATTAAATTTACTAGGGTTTGTTTCCTGGAGACATATTCTCACTATGTAAAGCACATGTTGTGTTTTTTGTCGTCATCTTCTTTTTTTTATTTTTTTTGTGCCTTTTTCGCTCTCTGTCATGGTAGCCCATAGAACCATAGGGTTAAAAGCCTAGACATTTGGCACAATGAATATTCTTGGTGAAAAATTTGAGGTCTGAATCATTAGCTCAATTTGCTCTTATATTTCTGCATAACTGAATAAGCCTATAGGTTTAATTATTTTTTAATCCGATTCCTATAGCTCATACAAAACTTTCTGCAATTTTATTTTAAATATTAAAATATAATAATAATAATAGTTATTTTTCTTATTATTGTATCTTTTTTTAACTCCCATACAGTATTTAGCTAAACTTCTTCACATTTTAGTGACTGTTAGTACATTTAGTACATTTTAGTGACTATCTTCAGACTGTTAACTTTTATGTTTCTGTTACCATTTTGAACTTTGTTGGAAATTCTGTCATTTACCAATGTTACTACCTGCAGTTTAGATAATTGTTGCTCTGTTGGAAGATCATCCTCTAATGCCACAGCGGTCAGGATGTCTGACAAACCTTAGATTCAGGCCAGCCAATCGTTTGACCTTTGAAACATTCCTCCTTCTTATGTCAGTGTTTGTGCTGACAGCTACTTAACGTCGACTCGCCGAAGCTAATAGTACAGAGTCAATCATTCTGATCTCCCACTAAGGCTATCTATAGTGACAGACCTTCCTGCTTTTAGGAAATCTGCAGTTCATTCAACTTCATCCATTTCTTATTTTCTAGTTATCAAACACTGTAGAGCAGCTGTTAAGGTTTTTTGATTAAAACTCCACACCTTTTTTTTTTTGTTCTAATCCTCTGTCTGTGATCCTTCACTGTCTGTCATCTGTCATATTTTCAGTGCTTTAGAGCTTTGTAGATCACACATGAGACACAGACAAACGAAATCTTAGAATCCAGCCAAACAAACACTTTTAAACCATACTCTCTTTTTTGCAAAACCAATAGCTGTAAACCAGAGGTGGAGAAAAAGTAATTCCCTAAACATATGATTCCCTAGTAGACTTCATAATTGGTTTTGTTAATACACATAAAACAAAACAAAAAAATTATTTGGAAGCACCATGCACATCCAACATAGGGAGATAAACACATAATGGAAATGCAAAGTCACAAACAGCATTTGCTCACCTCATTTTTCAAAGGCCAGCTATTGGATTGCCGATGTGTTTGGGTGCAAAGTAATTCCAACTAAACATGTTTAGTCATAAACTCTTGATCCTGGTAAATGTTAGTTTTGCAGAAGCACAATGATGGAGAAAGTTTACTCAGTCTGAGTACGTAATTTGTTTTAGAATTGTAAACAAAACTGAAATGTCGTTCTTTGTAAAATTATGAATAAGATAATAATGTTCAAATAGGAGGAAGACAGTTTGTTGACTTTTCATTCAGTTGCTTTTGTAATATAAAGGTTAGTTAGAGACATTTGGGTCCATCTTCTGAACTGATGAGGTAGACGGTTTAAAAACAATTTACTTTAATTGAATTAAGTGTATGTGCATGTGTACCTGAGTGAAACACATTTTGCATGCTATTCGGAGACAGGTCATTGAGTTTGTCATGTTATCGAACTAAAAGGCTAAATCACTAGATTAGCATCGCACCAACCATTTATATTAATTGTCATTGTTTTTAGTGCACACACCTCCATTCTATGCAAACAAGGCCTGTTATAGTCTCTTTTTTCTTTAGAAAAGTAAGTGCTATTTAATTAGCATTGCGCTTTTATCGCACACAGAAAGCTAGCAATAAACGGATCTTTATTGGAAAGAGATGTTTGTGAACATTTTCTAGTAATCATGGCAGCAGTAACTCATCAAATGTTTGAAGAAGGTTGTAAAAGATCATGTATCCATGCACATGGTGTAGTCGAGCACACTTTAGTTTTAAGAGTCAATTCAAGTGCCTCGATCACAGCAGAGAAGCGATGCTAGATTTCAATTGTGTGCACTTAACACATTACATAACTTTATTTTACATAATAAATATTTGATGTATTTTACATTTATTAAAAAAAACAAAAAATATTAGTCTTTATTTAGTGCATTTGACATACCAACTGGTTACTGTACAGTGATGCTGGTATTTCAGGCAATTTTGAAATTTGGTTGTCACAGACTCAGTCAGATAATACCATGTTAGATATCTTGAAAAGCACATTAGATAAGCAAGAATAGACTAGAAGTATTAAGAAATGAGTGCAGAGTGAAAAAGAGATCTAATGATGCCTTCATGGTTTTGAGCGAGAATGACACTTCCAAATGCATTCATGCTGATCACCAATCGGCAACTACCTGTAACTTGTCTTTGCCTGAAAAGCTTGATGAAAAGGGCACAGTTTGACTCGCGTGTGAAAATGTGTTTTAGAGGGAGAACAAGAAGGGGGAGAAAAATCAAATCCAGTGTGCTGCTGATCAGTACTAAGTCAGTGAGTGAAACCTGTGGTATTTCAGCCCTGTTATTTCCATTCACAAAGATTTAATTCCACCTGGCTTGATCTGGCTCTTGTTAACAGTGATTGCCTGGTGGCTCAGCTACCTAGCAGCAGGTCTCCAGATACTCTCACTGAGAGACAGGCCTGCCATCAGCCAGTCATGATTATAGGACACCGGACCCCTGCTTGGACCTATTAGACCCGTTCAATCAGAATAAGCCACTGTAACTCTTTGATCAGAATAAGGTGGCATGTTCAGACAGTAAATATGATTTTAACAATGAATATTCTTAAAATCAAAGGGCTTGTTAAAACCCCCCTATTTCACACTTAGTATATCTTGTAAGTGCATGGGTACTTTAAAGTCTGTGATGTGTTACATTTGGTTTCTTGTCTGTGTAAAGGTGATTGCGAAGCAGATTTAAGGCAGTGCAGTTTAGAGCAAGAGTTTTTACATTTTATTTATTTATTTATTTATTTATTTTGATGTCAAGGTCCTCATAATATGATAATGATCCCATTGCAATCCTCTTCCTAAAATATAAGCACAGCTGTATAAAGATATTTGTATGTAATATGTATAAAAACCCATTTGTACGGTTTATACTAATTCTTAACTTATAAAGACAACATGCTTTTTGCTAAGTTAAATAATTATCTATTGTACTAATACCAAAATAAATTAAAATATTTTCTGAAGAAAATATACTTTGCATTAAGTTCATATTAAACTATATAGAACATAATTAATAATAATAATAATCATTTATTAATAATAATAAAAATAATAATAATAATAATAAATAGTTTTCTAAAGTCTGATAGGAACTTAATAATAACAGTAATAACAAAAATGTAGTATTATTATTTCTTTAACTATTTTACTTTTGTAAAACTTTTTTGGGTGTGTGTGTTCTGTTTTTTGAAAACCCATGTTTTACATGACTCACTTTGTATTGTTTTTCCTTTAGGTTGAGTTGGCAGACATCTCAGAAATTCATGGTTTGCTTACTGAGCTTTTTAATAACCAAACAGCATGCAATGACATGAATCGGCTGTGTTGAAAGATTAAATTCTGTCACGGGCACAGCATGGACCTTAACCTATTGTTTCAGATCATCCTCTGCGTCAAACACAAGATGAAACCACAAACCACAAGAATAACAAAATCCGGGAGAATGATACAGCATAGTGACTTTATGAATTAGTTTGATGTTATTGACAAATCCTCACTGCACTTGACAATTTCATCCGCAGCTGCTTAATGAGGAAACATCACCATGTCACTTATTGAATGTCTGTACCCGCTCTTTTAGGGTATTGTTGTGGATCATTACAGAGTTAATCTGTGGTGTCTGTGCAGGTGTGAGCTCCATATCATTGTTGCTTATCAAGTGTGACACATTGATCAGTGACCTTAATATCCCTGTATTGATTTCGGTTGGCTTTGGCTCCATCCTTAAGCTACCAATAAAAACCTCATCCACCCTAAAGCCAAACGTTGGTTTCCAAGGTGATTCTGGGGAGGATAAACCAATGGCAATCTTAAAACAAAACATGGCAGCATTGAACACTTATTTACTTCCACCATAAATCACTATGATTGATTTTGTTTGAAAGATTAAAAAAAGGAAAACGCCTTTTTATCTGCAGAGGTTTCTGGCTGTGGGTTTCTTGCTGTGGAAGTGAATTTTCAGCCTGTGAATGTTTTTTGGACGAGTTCTTGATCTCAGAGGGACGAAAATGCTACTTTGAGTGGATTGGGCAGGTTTACATGGTAATCGCTGTAGATGGCCACCAACCAGCTTGTTTACGCAGGATTTAAGGGAATTTAAGACAGTGAAATCATGGATGAGAGGGAGCTGGAGGTGGAAAGACTGATGTAAGACAGCTCAACTGACTGGCTCCATCAAGTTCATCCGCTTTCAGAATGGCTCCCTCCCAGCCCACGTTTTTGGAAGGCTTTGTCCAATAAAGAAAAAAAAATCCACATTCACCGCAGGCACTTGTGAAAAATGGCATTCTGCTGCACATCCCAAAGCTTTCTTTTGTGACTCAGAGAGCACCAGATACACAGCTCAACTGTTCTGCTTTCGTCTTTCAAAGTCGTGATGCAAGATAAAGACCTAATTCTCAACAGGTCCAGCAACAGATAAGACTTGAGCTTCAGGGCACTTCACATGATAGAGCTTCTCGGTGAGCTCCCAGAGGGCCTTATCTGATACAAGGAGTGCTGATCAGAAACCGTGGAGGAGTGGGATACATCCCAGGATGATTCTGTACTCCACAGATGTGACCATCAGTCCACCTGCCACATACCTAAGCTTATATAGTTTGCATTTTTAAAAAAGAGAAAAAAAAGACAAAAGCTACTGAGCTTTGGTAAAAGAAGAATAAATCTGCTCCTTGATGTTTGGCAAACTGATAATGCAGTTTGAGGGTTTGGAATGTGAATGTAAATAAGATGTGCTGGGGGTCCACCGAAATAACAATTCTTGTCCGAAACCGAATATTATTAAACACCTGGCCAAAGTCTGAATACCGATTCCCGAACGCGTTTATTTATTTATTTATAAAAATTTTTGTCAATTTTTCACCATTGCATAAATGTAATAGTCAGAATGTGCTTTTTACTATTTTGTCTTGCTTTTTAAAGAAAAAATCAATTACGAAATTATTAAACTAAAAATGTTTTTATTTTGGCATATTTGAGCCCCCCTTCTTCAATAGCCTGTTTTAAGCCTAAAACTGACTGCTGAAAGAATGTAATGTACTTTGTATGCCTACAACAAAAACGTGCATTAAAAAGTGCATTGAAGAGTGCAAAATTGTATTCATAACGATATATATAATTCAGTTATTTTATTTTTGTTAGACCTATATAAAAAAAGAATGAAGGAAATTACAAACAATTGACGACTATGAAAAAATACTATTTATCCACGTTTTTCAGGTACAGTAGGTTTATTAACATGTATACATTTATTTAACATCTTTTGTTGTTTGATTAACATTAATGACACAGACAGGTATTTAAGGCTGCTGTCATTTTAAGACCGAATGCTTGGATCTACCGGTAATACAGTATAGTATTACCGTTTTAGTTTTCCCCGAGCGGTTAAGCCATAACCGACTGTATTTACTGTATCTAGGCTGTATATAGGCTGACAAAATAGTAAAAAGCACATTTAGACCTCTAGCATTCAGAATGTCCATCTATCTGTATTTATTTGTATCAGATATTTCAACAATCCTAAAGATCCTAGTTAAATGTATACATACACTTCTTTGACATCTTAAGGCTGATTTATACTTCTGCATCGGACCTACGGCGGAGCCTCTCCATACTCCCATGCAGTAGACCACGCGTTGGTTTTCATTTATACTTCTGCGTCGTTGTCTGCGTTTACACGCAATTACACATGCAGAGGGAGCATGTGAAACCCGAGGGAGCGGTACTAGGAGACCAATCACAGCGCTTGCGTCCGTGTAGAATTGACGCGTTGTTACATCTTTGGAGAGGTGCACGTCAGGCGTGAGTTTGACGCAGAAGTATAAATTTGGGCTTTAGTGTCTGACTTGACTTGTAGTGATGTACTGTAAGTATATGCAGATGCACCCCCTCTACCTCTAAGACCAGTGGTTCCCAAACCTGTCCTGAAGGCACCCCAACACTGCATGTTTTCTTTGTCTCCCTAATCAAACACACCTGATTCAACTCATCAGCTCATTATCACATGGGTTAATGAGCTGATGAGTTGAATCAGGTGTGTTTGATTAGGGAGACAAAGAAAATGTGCAGTGTTGGGGTGCCTTCAGGACAGGTTTGGGAACCACTGCTCTAGACAATTCAGCAGAACAATGTCTGCAAACGGCCATTTTTGCATCCTGCTCGGAAACTTTAAAATGCCTCCACACTGACGACATGTTTGCTGCATTCATAAAGCGTGCGCGCCTCTCACAGTGCCATTTGATCGCGTCATCAAAAACGTCATTGTTCGGTAAATTTTTTTTCGGTCTTTTCACCTATTCGTCCTTACACCAAAAGTGCTTTTTTTGTTGTTGCTATTTTCGGGCGAATAATTTCAGTTGCTGAACATTTGGTGCATCCCTAGGGGGTAACGCATTACAAGTAACAAGAGTTATGTAATCAGATTACTTTTTTCAAGTAACGAGTAAAGTAATGCATTACTTTTAAATGTAAAAAAAACAAAAAAAAACAGAGTTTCTTTTTCATATAAGTAACTGCATATTTTCCCATTTATTGCCTGACCCTTCTTCTGTCTGCATATTGAGAGAAATCGGGGGTGAAGGCTGATTTATACTTTTGCGTCGGACCTACGCCGGAGCCTCTACGCTCTAGGCAACGCGTTGGTTTTAATTTATACTTCTGCATCGTTGTCCGCGTTGACGTGCAATTACTCATGCAGAGGTAGCATGTGAATCCCGAGGGAGCGGTTCTAGCAGACCAATCACAGCGCTTGCGTCCGCGTAGAATTGACGTGTTGTTGCATTTTTGGAGAGGTGCACGTCAGGGTACGCCTAAGGGTATGCGCGCTACACACAGCCTACGACGTAGCTACAGGAGTTTGACGCAGAAGTATAAATTGGGCTTAAGAATGGCAGCACAGCTGAAAGGTTTGTTTGAGCTGCTCTCTCTACTGTGCAGTGTGCAGGCAAGAATTTGCACTTACTTTAGCCTGAGGCTCATTCATTTTAGTTTTGGTCTGAAAATGCCTTTAGAATTGGCCAAGAAAATAAAAAATAAAACGGACCAGCCCAGGTGACAAAAAGTAATGCAAAAGTAATGTAACGCATTTCCATAAAAAGTAACTAATGCAATTAGTTACTTTTTTAGGAAGTAATACAATATTTAACTCATTACTTTTAAAAGTAACTTTCCCCAACACTGTAAATAAGGGAAGCTTAAGAGCGGTGAGAGTGTTTTTTTTATACAAGTCTGGCAACACAGTGATTTTGATTCTGCATGTTTAGGAGGGAATTTAGATACTGTAAAAGCGTCTGAGTGGATGAGCTGATGTAATATGTAATTCTGACCATGGGAAAAAAGGGGGTATGGGCAATTCCACGCAAAACTGTCACATCCATAACGCCAACTAAATACCATGGCATTGTGTTGGCGTTATTGGTGTGACAGTTTTGCGTGGAATTGCCCGTATGCAGTAGGCATTGGGGCACCGGCAACTCTTATCTTGCATCAAATGGCAAATGTGAAGTTGTGCCCCTAATTCTGACATCCACAAAACTTTATTGCTTACACTATACACGACGCAATGCCTCGACACGTGATAAAATGTATCTTTTTCATGTTAATCAGAGTTTTTGTCCGCAGCTGTGACGAGGATATGCGATGAGCAACAGGGGATTCATACAAAGTATATGAAGTATGACAGTGATAAATAATCTCAGGTACTGATTATGTGCTTTACTAAGGTTAAAATAATTGAATGTGAGTTTGAATATCATTTTGCGTAACCTTTATAGCTACACTGAAAGTGATAGTTCCACTGTGGATAATTAATCTCATATCTTGAAAATAAATTAAAGGAAACAAGAACGTTCAAACTGTGAACGCAATGTGAACAAACAAGTTTATTCTATGACAAATATTGTTTCAGTCACCAAGTATGCATTTTTAATAATGTTAAAATGATGTAATATTAATGAATTTGAGAATGTACTTATCCATTTCATTGCGAGTACAGTGCTCCTGTAGAGAAAGCTCCGCCCACACGATCTTCTGATTGGCTGTGGTTTTTGATGATTTTGTTTTTGCGTCTCATTGTTGTTGTCACGTCTAGTATGGATAGACAAATTGGTTGTCGTTGGAATCTTATCACGTCTTACAATTGAATCTGTATTGTCTTATTTTTCAGAAATGATATGTAAACATTTAAGCTATTTTTAGATAAAAACTGCTTGAAATATTAAGATCTAGAATTCTTGGTGAAAAAGAATAACATGGAAAGTTTGTCTACCCTATCTGTCTTCGTGGATTTTAAATTCACACTGAGTGATCATTATTTCCAATGACTCTTGATGAGAACATCATTATATCTTAGTTTAGTCAAAGATGGCTAAACACCATTATTAGACCCCAAATTAATCTTGAAAGGAGATTTAAAATGAGCAAAAGGATTGAACTACCACGTTTTAGAAATAACTAACTTCACAGATTTTGGGATCAACAAAGTAGGTCTCTTGACCAACATATAACACTCTTTAAAGAGGGTATTCGCTAAGAAATAATTGCTTATTTAATTTAATATTTGCTCCACTTTTGAGAATAAGGCACAATCTATTACAGTTGGCCCCTAATTGTATGCATTTTGAAACCAAAAAACTCAGGTTTGAAGATTTCACATGTTATTGACAATGTTTCATAAGGGGACTCTCAGCCATGGGTTTGTAGAGAACAGGATGAAAGGTGGCCAGAGATAGACACACTTTCATTTCAGTTCAAAAAGAGGCCTGGCTGCTTTCACCTCACAGGAGAGATCATACAAGATATCAAGAACCCGTCTTTTTTTCATGGGTTGCCAGGAATTTAAGGTGAGCCAGAATTTCACAGACTTCAGGTTCTGTTTTCTCACTCAAACTTTAATGTTGATGGGATCTTGCATATTTATTTCTGAGCTTTAGGCAGGATTTTGTAGTTTTAGCTTCTCATGGTTGTTTTTTCAAAATCCAGTATGTGTAGGTTGCCTGAATCAGCAATATGTTTTTCTGATTAATTTATGTTAGATTATTTAAACTCGCTGCTGCTCAGAAATGTCAGCATTTCTATTTCAGAATCATGATGTAAAATCTCAATGTACATGTATTTAGACCAGAAACAGAGAGAGGTGAGCTGCATATGTATAATTGAGTGTTGCATTTAAAGCCTGGCCTATAATAACATGTGCATGGAACCACATTAATATATTTACATACTTTATGGTGCTTGCATTTCAAAGCCATTCAAATAATTATATTTAATGTGCAGAGTAATATACTGTACTTCTACATTACATTTTAACCTTAAAGCATTTTAATATTAAGTAATTTTAGCAGATTTTTTTTTTTTTTTACTTAAGCTTTGGTTGAAGTTAACTTAATATTGTATTTCTTTTTAAATAAATATTTATAGCAAAAAAGGTTTATGAGATCTCTGAATCCATTGAAGATCCATAATTTAGACTTTTGTTTGCGGATTTTATTGTTGTGTTGTTGTTGTTATTGTTTCGTTTTTTTATTTTTTATTGTTTATTGATTTAGAACAGACTAGCACAGATCTATGTATTCAGTCTATAGATCACTAAACGAAGCGACTATTTTGTCTGCACTACAAATAGTAAACAAATAAATCAGTGAAGCCATGCTTCTAAGGTGCGAGATGGTTGCATCGCTAATTTTGCATTCAAGTATTTTTCGGTATTGAAGGTATTTTTTGTTGTAAAACTCATGCTATTATAATACCTTCTACAGTACATTAAACAAATTATTTATTTTTTTAGCAAGGCTTGGGTGAAGCTTTCTCATGACACATGCCTGTTTAGAAACATCTGTAACGACTGAGACAATCAGATACATAACTATTTGTTAGATTTAACAAATAAGCTTCAAAGCCCACTCTTAGGAATGAAACATCCCCCCAAAAGAGACGAGAGCAGGCAAGGTTTCAGTCGCCAGGGCGACAATCAGATAATATGTCTTTATTGCTGTGATAAATGTGGTCATGTGGTCAAGATCTAAGCCATAGGAAAGACCTACAGACTTTAAAACAGACTTTCCTGCATTAATTTATCGACGAACTGATCTATAAATGAACATGCATCCCAGAACATTTTGTGAATGATTTACTGTCTAGTGTAATGTCTTTTAATACTATTATTTTTTTTATACTGTGTATGTTACAATAGAATCAATGGTCACTGTAACCTCACCTATACCATGTTTGATCTCTATAAATTAGTACTTTGAAGATTGAAATGATCATGTATATGATATGTATACGGGACCGGGGGGGGATTTATTTGACAAATTCATTTCCTTAAAGGAGAACTCCGGTCAATTTTAACATTGAGCTAATTTTGTTGTAAATTTGGAGTGCTGTCAATACAGAGAACAATGACAAAAATCGGTGTTGCCTACACCGTGTTATCCTCTTTTTAAAATTTGCACCCTGTTGACTTCAATGGGGCATATTTTAAACCTGCTTTTACAAGTGCAAGTTTACATTACAAGTGCACAGGTCATGTGAGTGATTCCTTTAGAGTTAACACGGGTGAATCTGACTGCAGTAGATGTGAAAGATATGAATAAAGTTCATTCGGCCAGCGCTCATACCTGTGTTTACATCCTGTTTTCGGTTGAAGTCCAAAGTAGTCGATTGTCGAGTTCACGCGCATATGTTTAGTTACCTATGATCACGCGCGTGAACTCGACAATCGACTACTTTGGACTTCAACCGAAAACAGGATGTAATTACAGGTATGAGCGCTGGCCGAATTAACTTCATTTTAACAGATGGTGTAGCAATATTGTTGTCCAGGTGGAAATCGGGAGAAAGGTCGGTCCGGGAGATTTTCGGGAGGGGCTTTGAAATTCGGGAGTCTCCCGGAAAAATCGGGAGGGTTGGCATGTATGCTCTTAGTAGTACTGTACACTAAGAAAGACCTTTCCCTTCCCCGGAAATGAACATTTCTTAGAATTAATAAAACAATTAACACTGACTGTTCACGGGACGAACAGGTTGATTGATAATAATATTAATTTGACTACATTAAATTAATTCTGTTAACAGATCCAAATATTCATAATTAATTATTACAAATTATGATTGATTATTAATATTTATCTTGAGCTAATTGGCTACACATCCCTGAGAATGAGTTTGTTCTGGAAATAGGTTGCTCAACTTGTTCGGGAGCAGTGGTGACAGCTTGAACACAGTCGAATCTGTGCTTTGGACTCCACCGCCCTCCTATGAAATAAATGGCCCAGTTGTTGACATGATCAAAACATTCTGGGCACCATCATTTTCCAAGTGCAAAAAAAGGAAGACCTTCACATCCATTTACCAGAAGTCACAGCAGCAGATGCACTTTCTTCACCAGCTGTGTAGAGTAGAGTCTCTAGCAGCCAATTTTCAGCCACCTTCCGCTGACATCTCTGTGTCCATTTCAGCCACATCAGTCACGGTCGGATTTGGTCCTGCATCTCCGTGTGACAGGACAGCTGTCAGAGAGGATCACACACTGTCACCTGCACTGAATTCCAGCACTGCTTCAGGCAGCGTGTGGCTAATCACACACCATTGTTGACCCACGCCTTTTCAGTCAGGTCAATTAATATCAAAACCATTCTCTGTGAAAACGTCTAATCGCTCTGAGCTAATTATTTGACTGTCACAGATCTTTATCCCACTCTCCCATAGGGGGGAAAATCATCCTCTAATCTTTAATATCTCAGTGATTTATTTAAGAGCAATGGCATTAAATGCATTGGTCTCCTTCTCAGATTATTTTCCTGATAAAGCGACTCTCTCAATGGTAGTGTTGCACGGTGTACCGATACTTCAAAAGTATCGCGATACTCGGAAATTAAAAACGTCACGATACCTACATTTTTCAGTATCGATACTTAAAAAAAAAAAAAAAACGCCTCCCTATGGACGTCTGTGTTTTTTTTCCTGACGCACGCAGCAAAGAACCTGCCGCTGTCAGTGTCATGTGACAAAACCATGGACAAAACACTACAGCGAGATGGCTGCATGTGCGAGCACAAGTGGTCCACGACTCGTAGAAAAAGATGACGCGAGGAGTGACATATGGAAGTACGTTGCCTACCTTGCTCTCTTGCACGGTGCACCGATACTTCAAAAGTAAATCGGAAATTAAAAACGTCACGATTCCTTAATTTATTAGTATCGATACTTCTAAGAATGACTGCGTTCCAGATTTGGCTGCGTGTCGTGTCCGTTTTTATTTCGGCTCCCATGTTAACTGCCTGCGTGACACGCGTCTGGGCGCAGCTCGAGACGCGCGGAAAACGCGTGCATGCTACAAATAGAACCGACGCCTATTTTTCACGCGACACGCAAGCGTGTTGGAAGCGTTCCTTTCCAGGCAAAATAGAATAGGAAAAGATGTTTCTATGTCATTTTGACACGAATACATATTAATAAATGACATTTTGATGTTTGAACGTTTTGACATAAATACAATAAATGTCATTTAAAAAAAATATTATCGATTTTCAAATATTGCACCTCTCAAATACATAACGAATTATTCTGTAGCCTATTTTGCCATCAACACTGCCGACGTTGTCTTTGCTGCTATATATTTATGTTTAACATGAAGTATAGGCCTTCCACACATCTCTCTCTCCCCACATGTCAAATATATCACCAATGAGGCTTATCATATGTTACCAATATTAAACATTGTTTAATATAAACGCTGTTCATATTTTTATTCAAAGTTCAGAATCAAGATAAAGCTCTTATGTTTCTTATGATAAATGAGATAATGCTGCTAAATTTATATATTTTTTTACCTTGAATGTCATTGCTCTAATTAATTTTTTATATTTCATATTTTGTTCAAATGTTTAATATATCTGCTGTTCATATGTTAATTTATTAGTGTGTTATATGATTAGAATGTTGTCCCAGTTTTAAAATAAAGCACAGCAATGATATTTTCAGGAAAAGTATCGAAAAAGTATCGAAATCGCAATACTTGACTTGGTATCGGTATCGAAACAATAATTTTGGTATCGTGACAACACTACTCAATGGTAATCTTGCAATATCCTCTATAAATTCAAAATCGATCTAAAAAAATGGCTCAATATGTGCTGAGATTTGTCAAAAGTGTCCAATCAAAATCAGAGATGTATGCCTTTTTGCATACACTGCATGCCATAGACTGCGATTTCTGATCATCTGTTGTTATTTTCATGACATTTAACGAGCTGCATTGGTTGAGTGACAAACATGTTGAGATACAGTACAATTTAAAGTAAAATTTAGTTTTGTTTTTTAAAATGAACATTTTGATCTAATGTTGATGAATGTACCATGATATCGGTGTTGATATTGTTAACTAAAACTATTAAAAATTGTTTTTGGTAAATTAAATAAAGCTGAAATAATATAAAATTAAATATAATATGAAAAACTAAGAACATTTTTTTAAAATCTTGCCTTGGCAACTAAATTTAATTTTAAATTGAAGTACAAAAATTACTAAAAATAAAAATAAAATAAAAATTAAAGCATACAAATATAACAAAGCATAACACAATTACTAAAAGTAAAATGAAAATGCAGAAAATACAAACAAAACATTTAAAATGTTAATAATGTTAGTTAATAGTATATAAATAACGCTAAAATAACACTGTAAAATAAAGTAATTTGTATGCAGGCTTTGTCCCATACACAAAAGAAATATATTTGAAATATATTTTCAAAATATATTTTTGGAATATATGCAAATATTTGATATTGGCCCAAGAAATATATTTTAGTTCAATATATGTAAATGTATTTTCAAATATGTTTACATATATGTTCATATATGTTTTAACTTTTGCAAATTGTTTCATTTGAAATTTAAAAAGTTAAAATTTTCACAAACAACACATTTTCAGTTTATTTTTTTAGATAGACCACTTCATCTGTGGATAGTGCTCTACCACTTCCCCAGCCACATTTTTCCTACTGGTCGGGGATTGAACCGGCAACCCTTCGGTTACAAGCCCAAAGCCCTAACCAGTAGGCCACAGCCCTTTACTGACTTTATTGGTCTAAAATGACAATTTTATGTAGGAAAGAACACACAGAATGCAGAGTTTTTTCCCCTATTTTTACAGAATTGATTACAGTTATTTAATAGTGTGTGTATGCAGTGTTAGACACTGAGTTCTATCTATAAGTGTACTTCACTGTTGCAGTGTCACTGTTATACTTGCATCATAAATATTGTGCATATTTTCAATATTTAAATGACTTCAGGAAAGATGTCAATAAAACAACAATAAATCTAATAATTGCACTTAGTGTTAGGTACGTGCCACCTAATATGGCCTAATAGTCCTAGGAAAGCAACTATCTTACATTGCAGTCATTTAAATGTAAGTACAGTATTTATTATAGCTGTCATAATACAGTAGTGAAATATGGTAGCCTACTGTTGTATATAGGGGAAAAGGTAGAGGAGTTACTATGATCAAAATTCATTTTCGACCCTTCTTTAGCAAGCTAAACATTTTATGACCATATATTTTGTCATATATTTTACATTACATGTTATAAATGTAAATATATTTCACACTTAACATCATATATTTTTGTTATATTTCAGAATATATTTCAAAATGATAAATATAAGTGAACAACAATGCAAATATATTGTATTTGGACATGTATTTGGAATATGTGCCACATATATTTTTGACACTTTAAAATATATTTATTTTGTGTATGGGGTGGCATGTTCATTACACTGTATATGTTTTTTAGTTATTTCAAACAGGATTGTGTGCTACACTGAAAATCCGAGTTACTGCTTTACAGTAGAGAGATTTCAAAGCATGGCCTTCAGTCTGTATCCACACTTCAAAAAAACTTTTATCTGGACCAAAATGCACATGCCTCCTTAGCCTACTGCATGTGAATACTAATATCTTGTGCAGTCTGAATGCTTGTGTTGCTATGGTAGCTTGTCTTCTCTGAGGTCTTGTCGATAAATATACCTACACTGTGATAGAAATTTGCCATTATTTTCTCATTAGCAGCCTCGGTTAATTGTCATTCTATGAAATAAATCTCAGAAAATTGTATGGTACTGGATGGCAATGGATTGAGACTGATTTTCAGATTTGACTTTTTCCACTGGCCCCATCAGTGGCTCAATAGTTAATGCTTTTGCAGTGAGCAGTAAAAACATAACCTACTTTTACCACAGTGAGAAAAGCACGGGAGATAAAAAGGATAATATAAGCGAGACTTAACTGAGGAGACTAATTCAAAAAGTTTGCATCAGCAACCGCTGATTTATTAGCCAGTAGACTCATTGTGTGTGATCGTAGATATGAGTTTGTGAGTGTGTGTATCCAACTGAGATTTATATTGAACAGTTTCTGTAATGTATTCCACACCAGATTTATACTTTCATGTTTCCCATAGTTCTCAGTGACTACAAGAAACAACTCACAAGAACAGATTTCTCAGACTAACGACGTGGTTCTTGTAATAAAGGAGTGTAAGAATCCTCCTAGAGTTTGCACATCACTCCCTTATCTCATAAAAAGTAATGAAATTGAAAAAAAAAGGAAGATAGCTTTTTCTTTTGTTATTTGAACTTTTTTTGTCATATTGATGGGGCTATGGGATACATAAGACTTGAGTTCATTATCACAAACCAGAAATGTGTTCCTTTATGCTCAGTCTCATTTAACAGTATCATTAATATAAGTCACCTCAAACTTTATTATTATTATTTTTTTTAAACTTAAAGAACTTTGTTAGCTCATTTCTGCTCCAAGCCAACTAATGTTCTCTTTATATATATATATATATATGAAGAGTTCAGATGCAAAAGCCTCTAAGTGCCATCTGAAATTTTCTTCTAGAATGATCATTTTTATCAAGCTCGTATATTTAAGTTCAGTATTTTCACTTCAATGACAATTAATAGGTAATTTTCATTGGCATTTAAGTGAAATTACTGAACTTAAATATACGAGCTTGATAAAAATTATCATTCTAGAAGAAAATTTCAGATGGCACTTAGAGGCTTTTGCATCTGAACTCTTCATATATATATATATATATATATATATATATATATTTCATATTCATATTCATATTGGATTTGGTTATGAAATGAAAACTTTGGGGAAATGTTCTGTTTGCTGGGAACAAGCTTTTGAAACAGACTCAGCAAGTAGCTTATTTTTGTTCTGTGGTAAATGTCATTCACGCAAAAATTCTTTCTTTAAATTAATCATTTAACTCACAAAAGCCTCCATCCAGAATTTACTAAATGAACCCACAAAAATTTCAATGGAAAGACTTTTAAAAATACCCATAGTATGCATAATAGTATGCCAAACAAATGTTAATATGTTAGAGAGAGACACTGATTAATGAACAGCTTTCAAGGGATGTTTGGGTGATTTGATGAGGGGAAATTGCAGTAGCCTTCGTCTTTTGTGCAAAATGTCACAAAATGACATCTCGGTAGATTTCATTCGTAATACGATTATGCTAAAATTGTGACAGAGCTGATTGCCTGTGAAAGCGTGTTTATGTTTTATTCTCCTCATCTTAGAGGTACCTTAATTTGAATGTCTTAGTGCATTTCCAGCTCTCTGAAAATTAAAGTGCAAAGTAAATGAGCTGCGAATGGAGAGTGCCTCTTTAAATACCTGCCATCTGTAAGTGCCGACGCTCTCTCGCTTAAAGTGGCTGAATTCACTTTCGTTTACGTAACAATAACAAAAGGATAAATGCTTATCTGCATAATTCAGCAAAAATGCAGCCTGTCAAGATGGTTCTGCTCTTCAGAATCGATCACTACATAGTGGACTCTCTCCAAACAACCAGTACAGATGCTTTATTGTGAGTTTTTCATTTAAAAACACATCCACTATCATAATTCATTTCACGGTGGAGAACATCTGCCGTCTACGTGCAGTACTTTCCTACATGCAAGAGTCCACCATGCATTTCAGTATGCGGTTTGAAAGGACTCATTCAGCAAACATGGCGGAGAGCCTCGACTGGCAGACTGCCACCAAATGCAAATGGCCTCATTAATGACAGTGCATAGTCAGTGGCGAGGGACAACATGTGTCATTAATGGGTAAATTACACCATTATGAGAGGGTCCTTGTGAGACTCAACCTATAAAGGGAAGTCTTGTCGGAGATCTGGCATGCTGGGTCACCCGCAACATGGAATGACCACCTGTGTGAGAGCTGCTTGTGTTGTAGGACCTCTGTTTTGCATAATTGCTTGCTGCAAAATTTGATACATATTCATAATGCATCATTCAAACCATATCACAGTTATTGAGTCCCATTGTTGCAGGTTCGTCGCTGGTTTTAGTTTAATTACATGCTCCAAAGGACTTTGCAAATACATAGATAGGTAGAAGTGATTTCAAAAATGCTTTGGTTAATATATGCTGAAAGTTCTCGCTTAAAATGAACACCTGCAAGATGCTGTCATCTGGAGGGAAAGCATTACATCAGCACAGCGTTAACAAATTAATGACATAATGTCTCTTTGAAACTGAAGCAAAACGCTGAGAACAAAAGAAAAAAGACAAGGGAACAACAATACAAAACACAAGAAATATTGAAAAGGAAAAGGAAGAAATCCAATTTCTGAGTTGATGTGTGCAGCAAGGGCCCTAAGGGTCTTCAGTCTGGGAGCAACTTGTTACTCCGTGTATTGCGGGTGTTGCAGGAAAAACAATCTCACTAATGGATGTTTCTGTGCCTTCCTTCTGGAGGGGAGAGGTGATGCAGAATGGTGGTGGAGAAACCATGATTTTGCCTTTTCCCCTTTTCAACCAAGATGTGATGCATGAATCCCTCACACACAGTAATTGATTATTGGAGTCTTCCATCTAGGACAGAAACAAGCATAATAAAAATACGCAGTCCTACTAACCCATTGTCACACACACTGTTTTGTTCATCTTTAGTTTCTGTTTTCATGGACTTTTAGTTTTTTTCATTCATCACATGTGTTCCTTGGTTTGATTTTCCCACCACTCATCAGTAACCATGGACATTCATTCATCACAGCAGTCATTTGTTCCTCTCTGTTCACGGTCGGTGTTTGCGTGTTGTGTGTGTCTACCCCTGTTTCACACATGCACTGTTGAACCTTCTGTCTGTTCCTGTGTTTATTGTAAACACTTCTTATTGGATCCTGTCTACCTTCGTCTTCAACATTTTCATCTTGTGACATCCATATGGCAAAAAAAAATATTTTCAGATAAAAAAAACTTTAAAAAAACTTGCTAATAAACATTTACAGATTTTGTATACGTTTTAGTTACTTGTGCATCAGAGAAACAAGCACGCAGCCATCTCACATTATGAAATAAATGTTTTTCTCCAAAACACGTTGGCCACAATTATTGGTACCCTTTTATTAAATACCTTTTTGCAATCTCCTTTTGCCAAGATAACAGCTCTGAGTCTTCTTCTATAATGCCTGATGAGTTTGGAGAACACCTGAGGAGATATCAGAGACCATTCCTCCATTCAGAATCTCTCCAGATCCTTCAGATTCCCAGATCCATGTTGGCGCTTCTTCTCTTCAGTTCACTCCACTCATCAGGTCAGGGAACTGGGACGGTCATGGCAGAAGCTTGATTTTGATGTTTGTTTTAGATCGTTGTCCTGATGGAAGATCCAACCAAGTCAAGTCAAGTTTATTTGTATAGCGCTTTTCACAATACAGATTGTATCAAAGCAGCTTCACAGTATTCAATTTAAATAATACAACAAAGTTTGTTTCAAGAGGAATTTATTGATTGATAAAATTAAATTAAATATCCCCAAAATATCCCCAACTGAGCAAGCCAAAGGCAACAGTGGCAAGGAACCGAAAAACTCCATCAAGTGACCTAATGGTGTCCTAAAACTCCATCAGGTGACCTAATGGAGAAAAAAAAACCTTGGGAGAACCCAGGCTCAGTCGGGGGCCAGTTCTCCTCTGGCATTTATGAGCTAGAGGCCGGATTGTAGTTTGAACTGTAAGATTATATGAATGCCTGGCTGAAGAGATG
Source organism: Leuciscus leuciscus (assembly GCF_965113295.1). Lineage (NCBI taxonomy): Eukaryota > Metazoa > Chordata > Actinopteri > Cypriniformes > Leuciscidae > Leuciscus > Leuciscus leuciscus. The sequence goes on from NC_138744.1 coordinate 10,158,758, forward strand.
CGACTTTAATCTAGTTTTAAACTGGGAGAGCGAGTCTGAGCAACGAACAGTATCAGGAAGACTATTCCAGAGTTTTGGAGCCAAATGTGAAAATGCTCTCCCTCCTTTGGTGGTTCTGGATATCCTAGGTATGACCAAAAGCCTTGAATTTAGTGATCTTAAAGAGCGCGATGGATTATAGGGCGATAGAAGATCCGTTAAATAGACGGGAGCTAAGCCGTTTAGGGCTTTATAAGTCAGTAGCAATACCTTGTAATTAATACGGAACTTTATAGGTAACCAATGCAGTGATGATAAAATCGGTGTTATATGATCATATTTTCTTGATCTCGTAAGAACTCTAGCGGCGGCATTTTGGACTAACTGTAGCTTGTTTATTGAGGATGCAGGACAACCAGCTAATAAAGCATTACAGTAATCCAGTCTCGAGGTCATGAATGCATGAACTAACTTTTCTGCATCAGAAACTGATAGCATATTACGTAGCTTAGCAATGTTTAAGGTGGAAAAAGGCTGTTTTTGTAACATATTTTTGTAACCACAGCCCATTATAAGATTTCTAGCAGAAGGCGTCAGGTTTTGATTTTTTTATCTGTTGATATTTGAAAGAATCCACAATGCCATGTATCTGAATAAGAAGTCCAGGACCTCCAGCAGAAAAATATGCCCACAACATTAAAGATCCAATGGTATATTAAATTGTACACATGGGGTACTTTTTATCCTTGTGTGCACCAAACCCATCTAGCGTGTTTGCTGCCAAAAAGCTCTTTTTTTAGTTTCATCTGACCACAGAACCCTGTGCCGTTTGAAGTTCCAGTCGTGTCTGACAACTGAATATGCTGGAGTTTGTTTTTGGATGAGCGAGGAGCATTTTTCTTGAAAACCTCCCAAACAACATGTGGGGATGTAGGGGTTGTTTGATTTTTTAGATTTTTTTTATAGGCTTTCTGACCCCAAGACTCAACTAGTCTCTGCAATTCTCCATCTGTGATTATTGAAGAGTCTTTGGCCACTCAAACTTTCATCCTCACCGTCCATTAAGACAATATAGACACACGTCCTCTTCCTGGCAGATTCGTAACATCTTTAGTTGATTATAACTTCTTAATTATTGCCCTGATGGTCAAAATGGGGATTTTTAATTCTTTAGCTATTTTCTTACAGCCACTTTCTATTTTGTGATGCTCAACAATCTTTTGCTGCGCATCAGAACTATATTCTTTGGTTTTACTCATTGTGATGGATGATTAAGGGAATTTGGCCTTTGTGTTTCCTCATATTTAAACTCATAGCTGGACAATTTCATGTTCCTAGTCACCCTGGTGTGCTAAAAAAAGGTAAATATTAATGGGAACCAAGGCTGCATTTATTTGATAAAACAACAACAACAACAAAAAATCTGTAATATTGTGAAATATTATGACAATTTAAAATGACTGTTTTCTATTTGAATATATTTTAAAATGTAATTTATTCCTCAGATGAAAGCTGAATTTTCAACATCATTACTTCAGTTTTCAGTGTCACATGATCCTTCAGAAATCATTCTAATATGCTGATTTTATGCTCAAAAAACATTTATTATTATTTTCAATGTTGAAAACAGTTGTGTACAATGTTTTTTAAAAATGATTTGATGAATAGAAAGTTCAAAAGAACAGCATTTATTTTAAATGGAATATTTTCTAACATTATAAATGTCTTTACTGTAACTTTTGATCAGTTTAACTCATCCTTGATGAATAAAAGTATTGATTTATTTTATTTCCCTTCCCCAAAACTAAAATTTAAATTCTTACTGACCCCAAACTTTTGAACGGTAGTGTTTAATGTTACAAAAGCTTTAGATTTCAGATAAATGCTGTTCTTTTGAACTTTCTATTCATCATTGCATCATGAAATAAAAATTAAAAAAACTGTTTTCAACATTGATAATAATCATAAATGTTTCTTGAGCATCAAATCATCATATTAGAATGATTTCTGAAGGATCATGTGACACTGAAGACTGGAGTAATGATGCTGAAAATTCGGCTTTGATCACAGGAAAAAATTACACTTAACTATATATTCACATAGAAAACAGCTGTTTTTGCTCTCGGGGTCCCCCTACAGTGGGAAACAGTATTGTCTTCTACTACTGTCATAAAATCTGTCATGGTTACACCAGGGGATACACGTGCATTTGTTGACAAGCTGATTCCCCCGAACTCTGCAGAAGGAGTTCTCACGTCTTGGGCAGCTGCCTGCGTTGCGTGTGAAATGTCTTCATCCCAGGTACAGTGGCATATATTTCATTTTCATATTTGGACCAATATTGATCCTCGTCCGGCCTTTGATTTTATCACTCTTCCTTTTCCTTTTCCTCTTCCTAGTCTCCTCCGACAAAACCTTTGCCTTCTTCGGTTTAGTTGCTGCTTCGGCCATGACAACAACATATAGACACTATACCAGACGCTATACCTGACGCAAAAAATAAACGCTAGTTGGGCTCTCACGTCCGAATTTGAGTAAATGGGGGGTGGGGCGTGGTGGGGGAAGTGAGGTATGCCGTAAAGCAGCCGAATTTTGTAGGTCTTTTTGTGCTCGGGTTACTACACGAACCCCGAAGTTCCGTAGTGCCAGTAAAAGCGATACAGACTATGTCAGGCTATGGCAGACGTGTCATTCAACCTATTGTAAGTCGATGTACCATCACAAGGGTCTTGGAAATATATTATGAAGGTTGAAAAACTACATAGTGTTGCTTTAAATTGTAATAATATTTCACAATATGACTGTTTTTGTTTGTATTTTTAATCAAATAAATGCAGCCTTGGTGAGCAGAAGATACTTCTTTTAAAAACATAAAAAATCTTACAGATCTAAAACTTTAGACCTATATAAAATATGTATATATATCCTTAAAGGCACAATATGTAATTTTTTTGCTTTAAAAATAGCAAAAATCACTATATCTATGTTATATATATTTTTTAGTTGTGTACTTACATTATCCCGACTGTTTCCAGCAACTTTCAAACCAGGAGAAATTTTTATTTAATTCGAAGACACGGCACGTTTCTTTATTTCCGTTTTGTCGCAGTCAATGGCGTCATATCCGTGTTGTCCCTGGTTTCCGCTTGTACTGCCATGGCAACCAGAGCTATGAACCAGAGCCCTCTGATAGTAACCAAGACGACAGACGAGACGTGGACCACTGTAGTTCGCAATGTCTATCTGCACGCTGTTGTTGTTTCGTTCAAACATTATGGACCATGGCAAGCAGACTTTGGATAAAAAAGGATAACTAAACTGAGAATCAATATCAGCGCGGTGTTTTCGAGATGCCTAGAGCTCCCATAGACAGTAACGTTATATAAACGAGAGCTCCACGTCCGAGACTTCAACCGCTCCTACATGTACTTTATTAAACAGGTGAGCACATTTACATAAAACTAATCAATGTTAAATAGTTCAACAATGATCAAATGTCAGAATATGATCTGTATGTTATTCTAATGTTGATCTAGTTTACTGCTAGTCTCATACAGACAAACTAACACATACATTTCAACACATTCAAATGCAGTTTAGTGTGATAGTGTAATGTTAGACCAAGTGAAACAGTGCTGCGTTACCTCACAAGTTTAATGTGTCTAATAAACTGACCTGTGAGTTGTAATTCTGCACTCGCGTTTAGTTCAGTTCGGTAGAATGAAATGTCCATATTCCTTTTATATCCGCGGGACTCGCGTCGCGTGTGGAGCTGATAGCTGTCTCTTAGCAATCCCGAACTGCTTCATATCACAGTCATGATAAAAACATCGATGTATTCAGTCATCCATAAACATTATTAGATCGGTCGGCTTGACGTTGACGACAAGATCCATAATTCTTAGCAAATGTTGCATCATCAAACTACGTCTTTGTTATTGTAAATATGTTAGCGACCCCTAGTGGAGAAAAAAATCCATATAGTGTATGTTTAATGTCCAACGGTAGAGAGTGCTTCCTTAATGGAGTATAAATAGAAGGTTTTCTATGATCAAGGCTTCAATATAGTAAAAAAAAAAAACCAAAAAATAATAATAATCCATGGCACTTTTATTATTTAAAAAGCATTAGTCTCATGATGACTACATGCAAACTATGTGACAATGAAGGCTTTTTAATTAATACGAGTGACATTATTATCTAGCTTTCAATATTTATTTATATTTTTATATTTTAAGATTGTAAATGTTTTATTGCACTTTGTGGTACATTTTGTAATATATTTTGGATTTTGAAGATTTAAACAAAATATATTTTCATTTTAAATAGCTGCGCTGTTTACAATATATATTTAGCATATATTTGAAATGGGTTTCACAAACTCCCTTTTTTTTTCTTTTTTTTTTTTATCAAGAACCCCTTTCATAACCCTAAACTGTTTTTGGACCATATCATTGTTATTGATTTGATCATATGATACGCCATCCATTGTTAATTAAATCAGTTTTGCAAATACTTGTTTGCTTTGAATCAAACATTGTACTGTTTTGATGGGGGTTTGTGTGGTTTGATTCGAGATCACTTTGTTGAAGAATAGACATTTACCTGTAAAAAAAAAATTCCTTCCGAAACTAAGGCCACTAAAATACATAAGCGGTTCCTGTTGTGCTCTATCATATTGCTGGGAGTTGCAATGTGCCCCAGTTTAAGAAATTCTGGTCTATAGGATAATAGGAAGATTTTTAATGTGCGTTTATGTTTATATTAGCATGTTAAACAGCTGTCCACAGATTTATCATTGTCATTGACTCGATTGCAGTACAAGGACAGTTATACATAATCCATACATATAATTCAAATGTGTAAGACTTAGTAGGTTATTGTGTTTGTTCATTGTCTAATCATCCACTCACAATGTTCTCTGAATGTTTGACTCTGTGGCAGAAATACCGTATTAATTAGCAATTTGAACTTTTTTTAAAAAGCCTTTTGTCTGGCTCCAGTCGGAGAGGGCGATATTCCTAAGCCCACTCTCATAAATCTTTGGCAAAGTCTTGGGAGTACAAACACAACTGGGCCAGCAGCACTTGTTGTAATAGGCCTTATCTTACTGTAGGATTAGCGCTCAGCAGAGCAAAAAACGCCATTTTGCCACAGCCATTTGGGAGAGCATTAGGAAGTTCCACATAATGCTTTTTCTTTGTAATCGTTCAACAAATGAAAAAGGAAATCAAGCTATGCCACTCATGTTCAACATCCTTCACAAAGGGCTTCGGTGAGAGCAGGACTATTGTTAAGCGAAGTAAAAAGCAGAAAACTTTAGTTAGGGACAATAGTAAAGTGACTCATAACTCACAGTTAGTTCATTGTGCTGTAGTCATGAACACTTTGGTAAGCATGCTGTCACAAAAATTTGCAAAAAAGCATTTGTTGTTCTATTCAGCAGTACTTTGTCTTAAATTGTTTGGTAAGCTCATATGTAATATGCCTGTAATTCATTTTAAAAAGACATTCTTAAGTTTAAGCACATTGGAGTGAATGAATGTGGCAGAGGCATCAAAGGCCCTTTGATCTGTTTCACCAGAGGTTTTTTGGGGGGGGGGGTTTGGTACAAAATCATGAAAAGTAAGTGAAAGAGGTGAAGACGCTGAGTGATATGGCGCGTAACAGGGGCCCGGGGAAATGTTTCAAGTGCTCAATGGGGCGCTCAATCGTGCAGGTGCACGTCTTTTGTCACAGTATAGAAGGCAAGCAGGGCACTCTTGGAGCATCCGGCGGCTCAGATCAATAGCTTCCCAGAAATGCATTAGTTTTGAGTCAAGGTTTGGCTGTTTGAGACACCATGTCTTATTTTGTTTCATCTCTTGATGAGCGTAAATCATGGACAGGTGCCATCTATGTGACTGCATGATCAACATCGCTCAGGGTGACACTGACAGGTGCAAAGAAGCCCTGCTGTTGGGATGTTCAAATTATTCTTTGTTATTTTAAAGCTGCACTACAGAACTTTGGCCTCTCTATCTCTGGTTTTTAGCTGATTTCTGCTGAATTAGCAAGGACATACTGATACTAAAATCTGTTTTGTACTTATGACATACTCACATCAACTATAATAACACAGTGGGTAAATAGAAAACCACATGATGAAACAAAGTTCATCACAAGAAGTTGCTTTTACACAAGCTGAGGTAAATAGTAATGTCCAATCCGTGAACGAGTCATTCTTTTGAATCGTTCTTTTGAACCAAATCGGACTGAACCATTTGAAACAGTTTGCGGCTCTAGTCAGCACAGATCTAGAAGTTACTCAATCAAACTCACTTTTGGACGTGCCTGACAGTCACTCCGACTCTAAATGAACTACTATCCAGGAGTATATGATCCTATGATGCAATATGAAGAAAAGAAACAATATGAAGTGTCACACAAGCAATTCTGGGAATGTCAGTTTATGGCTTTACACTCTAAATTATAAGATGATTTGTTATTGTTGCTTCCAAAATTGGTACAATGAACAGTTTTCCCTGTGTGTGTGTGTAGTACAGTACAGGGCTATGCAGATGATGTCCAGATTGCCTCCAGAGAAGAGAGCGTCATTAAAAACATGCTTGCCAGGACAAACTCTTTTCTGAAGTGGTCAGGCATGGAGATTAACGACACTAAATGTGCTGTTCTGTATGAGAGGAGAAGTGGAGGGAACAAGTGGTATCATTAAAAAACTGATATATGCCCAGTGTTCACAGTAGCAACAAAATCTATACATGTATGTTCTCTTCATGAGACATACACTTATCTTGGACACAAAATTAACATTGCAGGAGAATGGAAGGAGCAAGTAAACATCATCCTGTCAGAATTCACATCCAGGCTGGACTTGATTGACAAATGCCCACTGCCACTGACTATGAAGTTAGAGGCTATGAGACAGGTGGCGCTGTCTAAAGTACAACATCTATTCTCCAACGTGCATATCCAACAAAAAGTGCTGAGTGAAATGAATAAAACGACAGTGAGCTCAGTGCGAAAGTGGTTTGGACTGAACACGCACAGTACCCGTGATATTATTTTTCACCCCCAATGGGAAGGAGGATTGGGGTTACCAAACATGATATGGATTTATACCAGCATGTGGATTTCCCATCTTTTGAACATGCTGAATAATGATGACAAAGATGTTAGAGAGCTGGCCCGATCCTCCCTGTTCCTGGACCCCCGGGGACGCAAGGTGCCGTTGGCCAGGGAGTCAGAGCCACACTTCCTTGGCTTTAAAAGAAAACCCAGCGGGAAACTTGACACCCATTCTGCCGGCTTTGGTGTCTGGTCAGATTGGCCGGACCTGAACGACCTCTGTGTCCGAACCGGAGTATCATTGGAGTGGGTGCAGTCTGACACTGGGACTGTGAGGGTCTCAGATGACATCATTACTGACCCTCTGACCTCTGTTAGGGCAACAGCCATACGGTCGTCACGGCCCCACGCTAACATCCACAGGTGCCCGGCCAACTCTTCTGGACCTACACCAACATCATCAGAAGCAACACTGGACTGGATTGAAACTTCAGGGAAAACTTGCATGTCTCTCCTCTGCTGATCACTCTGTTTCTCACTAATTTCTTAAGAATACTGCACTCAGTGAGGACATTGTTATTTTTACAGTAAAAGCCAGACTACAAGTTCTTCCAACCAGACTCAGCCTTTCTATCTGGTTTCCTACAGCTCAGGTTCTTCATTGTTTGCATCAATACTACAGAACAGATCACCGAGACACTGCCACATATCTTGAATTGCTGCCATGCTTATAAAGGAATGTACACCGCGCGCCATGACAGAATAGTGGACCTTATAGTGAAGGACATATCAAGCCATTTCTCATCTTCAGTAAAAATGTACAAACATTCTTGTGTAAAACCATCCATGTTTCAGTATTGTAATAACTCTGAAACCTTTTCACATTTGTTTGCTAATACACCAGATGTTGTTGTGGTTAATAAGGAGATCAGTGAGGTGTGTGTAGGGGTGTGCCATATCATACCGTCCACGATAATACCGGTATACATTTTTACATGATAAAAAAGTGTCATATCGCGATATCACTGATATAGCGACGCAATGACGTATGGCGCATTACGTTCCCTAGCACGCACAATAACAACACCTGTCTGAGCGTGAGAGCAGCAAGTCAGCCTCCAATGACGATTTAGTACCTAAAAAGGAGCTACTTCAATAGTATTTTAATAATTCCCGCAGGTCTACCACTTATAATGCGGGAAATTCGCCCGCAAACATTGATTTTACCAACCTGAGTGTTCAGCGGTGCCGCGTCTTCTCTCTCTCGCTCTCAAAATGGGTTGCACAAGTCAAGCGTCAATACCACACTCTTGTGTTTAGCAGTCAGGACATGACGGAATTGTCTTTTGTCACTTGCATCGTAACTAAAGTTTATCATTTTCACTTCTTTTTAAGTCTTATCAGTTTAAACATTTGCGATTTTAAACTATTCAGTACTTTCGCGCGCTCTCTGAGAGATGTTTACTCTGCGTGCATACATACAGTAAAGCCGTCTCACAAACAGCTCGCGAGTAATAAAAAGTCTTTTTCGCGGATTATACCGCTTTAACGGGGGAAAAAACACGCAAAATTGTGTAAAAATTCCGGTCATGGTTAGTATTCGTAAACAGTCGGTTATGTCTGAAATAAGCATAAAACGCGTGTGACAGTGAGTAAAACAGTAATGGATCCGGGCACTAGCTCTAAAAGTGACAGCAGCCATAGGCTGTGTCTGTCATTAATGTTGTCATCAAAACAACAAAAGATAGCTTTCATTGTAAGGAATCAGAATTAATAGCCTATGTATTTAATTTAGTCAGGACTCAGGACTAGTGTTATTTTACATTTGATTACCTTATTCAGTTTCTGTAGTATTTCTGAATAGTGTTAGACCTACCCAAAAACTTTTCTCTTTATTTGTATCTTTATTATTTTGTATATATTTTTTGCTACTTTTTTCAATTTAATTCAAAGATTGAAATCAAGCTTCCTTGTGTCTTAAAAACAAAATTCACGAGTGAGCAAACATTTAGGTGAGATAAATGTAATAAAAAAAAATTCTACATTTTGTGTTTGTATATATATATATATATATATATATATATATATATATGTGTGTGTATGTATATATATATATGTATATATATATATATATGTATGTATGTATGTATGTATGTACTGTATGTAATCACACATTTTTTATTTATTTATGAAGTCTGGACTTACTGCAATTTATACAATATGATTATAATTAGGCAGTTAAGAATTTAACTGCGATAACAAAAACTTTAACTTTCATGCTAAGCTAGTTCAAAAGTTTTGAACAAAATGCCTAATTATAATGGGTAACCTGGTTCTGCCTCACCACTTACAGTAAATGTGAATTACCACTTGTGTTTTCAGCTATGCAGTATACTGAACCAAAACCTACAAATATCCACTGTCTAGATACTCACTTTCCATCAGCTTAGCTCCACAAGGAGGAGTCCTGCCCCCTGACCCAAACTTGCTTCTGTTGCTGTCGAGAAGATAGATTATTATTTGGGTGGTGATAATGGATAGTGCTGATGGAAGAGAGCTTGAAAACATATCCAAAACACCTTAGAAACTTGATGCCAACAATTCTCCTGTACTGAAGAATCCTTTTATTAAATGTTTTACCTTCAATCAAATTATGGTATGTAATCTTTATGAAAGCTGTGGGGTCAGTGTTACTGCATTCTAAAGTGTAAATGTATTCTGAAGATGAAGTATTTAGAGCATGACATACACTACCGAGAAGCTTTTATTTTGAAATGTTTGAGACATTTTGTGTCTAAAGAGTTTTATAGCCCTCAATTCAAAAGACACACTGAGTAAATTATGGATGTGTTATCATAAAGTCTTCAACATGGACTGTATATATAGCTTTCAAAGCATTGCAATTCAAAATATAAGGCGTTTCATCATCACATCAGACAAATAATACAAACTTACACAGACCTTACACTTGTTATTTTGAAACGCAACTTTACCATTGCAAAATTTCAAGAAAGAAGTCTATCAAATTCCAACAGATTATAAATCACTGTAATTCTCTGTAATTTTTTTTATCACTTGCTGGATTAAGATTTTATGTGAATTTTCCAAGCCATTAGACAAAAAGATTATTCAAACCTGCCCTGCAATACCAGGGGCATCGGGATGAATTTTCTTGGTTCACAGGAGGCATTTTAATGATGTAGCTCTATAAAAAAAAATTGTATCTCCTACCTTTGTGTTTTAAAAGTGCTCTTGGCTATGCAAAAATCTTGACTACTCATGCATCAAAGGCCAATAACATTTATTTTTCTTTGTTGAGGATTGGTGATGCCCTCAGCTGTGTGGTTAACATGTTTTTCTCCCTGTGATAAGAGTTATGTTTTACTTGTTTGCTAAGCTTGTGTGAGGCATTATTGTTGTGTTGAGGTGATGTACAGTGAAACATGAATGATCATTGATTTTGGTTTTGAAACAATAAGTGCTACAAAGTACAAACTAAATGCTGCTAACCAACAGTATACATTACATTCAATTCAAATCCTTCTTTCTGGAAATGACATATTCTGTTCAAAAGGCAAACAAGTTCTCTTTTAATACAATTTTTGGTCACACTTTAGATTAGGGTACAATTCTCACTATTAACTATGAATTTTGCCTCAATAAACTCCTAATTACTTCTTATTAATAGTCAGTAAGGTAGTTGTTAAGTTTAGGTATTGGGTAGGATTAGAGGGATGTAGAATATGGTCATGGAGAATAAGGCATTAATATGTGCTTTATAAGTACTAATAAACAGCCAATATCCTAGTTGTTACGGGTCTGGTTGCAGCAACAAGGAAACGTGATCTATATGCAGCGGTCTTTATTAATCATAAACTCAAACTTACAGAAATACTCGAGATACTAGGAAATCTCCCACACGGGACAGAACAACCAGGCCAACATCAACGACGACGACGACAGCACTAAACTCAGACTTAAATACACAGGTAACAGAGAGGAACTCATTAGACTGATTAACAAGATCATTTACGACAATGAAGACGGTGACCTTGGAAACAAAGGAGTGGCGGGAAACTGAACAAATGCAAATAGAAAGTCCAAACACAAACTGACATGGAACACTAGTAATATGCATAAAAATAAGGAACTAGTTCATAGAGGGAATTGGACTCTAAACTAAAGTGTTACCCGTTTTTCTTCTCTTTAAAAAAAAAAGAAAGAAAAGCAATTGCACAATTGGTTGAGAGTGGTTTGTTTTGGTTTATTTTCACTTTCTAACCAAATGTACATCCGTTCCCATCATTACGGCTGAATAAAACCCATCTGAACATGTGCTACGTTCCCAGGTGAATCCGTAATGTGAATTGATGAAAACAGGAGCGCTATAATTTGTTTCCATTAAGCAATCCTTTTACAGCCAAATATTCTGCATTGAAATGAAATGCCATAAAATGACTAATGATGGTAAACCACAAAAGTTACTTGATCTCTCTGACACAGTGTGCTCTCTGCAAAAACAAACAAAAATCCAGGGAAACCTGCTGTAGTAGATTTATGTCGGTTTCACAACATGTTAAGTGTGAGTTATTGATTTAGTTGTTTATCAGTGAGCAAAGACAAAACGCAAGAGATATGGTCTGGAGTGAATCGGCTGGATAATATTGGCAGGTTGTATTGTAAAATGCCACTTTGTTGGCATTATTATCTTTCACTGCCAGCGTATTGTCCTTTTTATGATGAAGGATATGTTTGAATGGTAATTTGGCATGCAGTTCATTGAAGTATGGGTTTTGTGATGCAAGTGGAAAGCTATTGATTTTATTTCAAGGGTCTTATATCACTCTCCGATGCAGGGAGTTTTAGTTGACTTTTTTAGAAAGGAGACGTGGCTTTTGGATCTCTTCGCAAAAAGGAGCTGCCCAATTATCATGCATTTGATAAGAACCTTAACAGACCAAAAGTCTTGTGAAAGGGCTTTGCTAATAGCCTCAAAGACCTGCACTTTGTCCCTTTGGGGTTAATGTTCCAGTTACCAATTACACTGGCAAATCAAGGGGGGCCAAAGCATTGCTGGGTTCAAGAGTCGGCACGCACAGTGCAGGTTCACTTGTTAAGACACAGAGGTAGGGTATTAAGGTTTATCAAGGGTGTCAGGCGAACGTAAATCTCAGGAACACTAAATAAGAAAGGGATTAGGAGTCCATACCATTAATAATGTATTTCTTGCCATTTACAGTATGTCACTTACAAAAGGCCAGTGTGATTTCCATGTGAACTCTAATATGTTGTAGCCTATGTAGTTTTGAATGAATTGCTAAATATTGTATATTTATATGAGCTTTTTTTATTATAATCAAGATTTTAGGTTATAATGCACATTAACATGTAAATTAAAGTATATAAAGTGTGTGTATGTATATATATATATATATATATATATATATATATGAAGAGTTCAGATGCAAAAGCCTCTAAATGCCATCTGAAATTTTCTCATAGAATGATCATTTTTATCAAGCTCGTATATTTAAGTTCAGTAATTTCACTTAAATGACAATTAATAGGTAATCTTTATTGCCATTTAAGTGAAATTATTGAATTTAAATATACGAACTTGATAAAAATGATCATTCTATGAGAAAATTTCAGATGGCATTTAGAGGCTTTTGCATCTGAACTCTTCATATATATATATATATATATATGATTATGTCCTGTATGTATGTCCTGTAACCACTGTTCTACCACTTTAATCACCTTTACAGTAATCTTTTTAAATTATCCTGGTGTCTGGTAAATGAATTTTTAATTCATAAAGATCATTCAATAAAATCTACATGCATATATAATAATATAAAATAAACACTAACACTTTATTTCGAAGATCCACTTTAGACATTCTTCTAACCATATGTAACTTTGCATTACTAGTCATTAGAGTATTAGTAGAGTGTCTGCTTAACATCTGCTAACACTTTATTGTGATGGTCCCCCAACAAACATTATACTGACTATAAGTAACTCTGTAACTACATGTCAACTTATTCTACTAACCTAACCTAACTGTCTACTAAGGGCCAGGTTTACTAACAGCTTGCGTCAGGATTTACAAAAGACACACAGTGAAAAATTAGCACTGAAAAGGTGTGGACAGTTATTTTTGCGGCTGACCTTATTGCATATGCATTTGTAGGAGTTTCCCTTTCAGACACAAAATTTATGGGAGGAGAGTATTTAAATAAATCACGCAAGGATATTTACTAAAGTTTGCCCTGGTCAATTTACTGGTATTTGCAGCGCCCCAAAAAAACCGTCTTAAACCAGATGTTAATTCGCTCTGCTCTTGGTAGATTGTGTTGGTCATTATGGAAATGGTCCGGCTGCGTCTGTTCTTTAATTTGCGCGTCGTCATTAGATCACGCGCAGAACTTTCCTCTCCCATCAGAACTTTTTTTGGAATAGTGCTTTCATGCTAATTTGCCCTGTTTAGTAAATCTAGCTCTAATATTTAATGAGAGTTAGTTGACATGTAGTTGCATGTAGTATCAAAATAAAGCGTAACCAAATAAACTAGTAAATTGCTATTTATATACAGTATATATAATTTGGTGTAATATCATTTGACTTGTAAGACTTGATTCTATGGACTATATTCTTTTTTCTTGTTCTCTGTCCAATGCAGTGGTACGGCTGTTAAAGTGTATGAGTTATTTTTTTATGCCATATGCTAGCTTCAAAGGACACAACTGCTTTTTAATCTCATGTAAAAACGTTAAGCTCTCTTGTCAGTGAGAAATAAAATTACATTGACTTTTTAAAAGATATGAGAGGAAACCAAACTTCATGTTTGTTTCTTCCTCACGCCCCCCTCTTTACTGTATTTACTCTTTGAAGTACTGTAGTTAAGACAGTCTGTAGAACCGAAACCGTGCTTGATATTTCCCAAAGGTGTTAAACAAACACGGCATCATGAAGTGCAACACTCTCCCACTCGATTGCCAATGTGCAGCCCCATGGGCAAAGCTGTCAATGTAAATCTGTGCGCTTACACATCTGCTGCTCAGGTATGAGTTTATTCCAGGCAGCACACAATTCAAATCCAGATTTAATTACTGGAGAGTTTGCCGCTCCGGGCCCTAGGAAAGTAATTCTTTTGGAAATCCCAAGTAGAATCCCAGAGCTTCCATTAGCTTCTTAAAACTGTGCCTTCTTTGATTTGTCACCCTGTTCACGCCTACATTTATCTGTAACAGTGTTGGGAAAACTACTTGGAAACTGTAGATTTCCAGGCTATAAGATATGTAATTTAATGTAGTTACTGTGAACTACAATCAAGCTGTTTTTAAGGGAAATAAGCTGCTTACTAAAAAGTTGCTAACTACATTAAAGCTATTTAAGGCAATGTTTTATTTTATAAATCTAAAACTATGAGGTGAAATTGTTTGTTTTTTGTTTGTTCTGGCACAAATGTAAAAAAAAAAAATGTTGATCTCAATTAGGGTGACGGCATTAAACTTGAATAATACATTTTGGTGCACTTACATTAAATACTACAAAAAACACTCACTTACATTCAATTATGCCATTCATCATGACTTTGATGTACGTTTTCAGTTATTCAGATTAGCAACTGAATCAAAAACTAAGTGATATAAAGTAGAATTTATCCGAATATGTCTCAGGAAAGGATGTAAATCCTGCATAGGCATTTACTGTGAGTACAGAGTTTCAGATGAATCAGTGAATCATTTCTGACTAAATGAATCAGAATCAGTCACAGACTCCCAGTGCTGAGTCAGAGAATATGTGTTTATTATTGCCTTAGGCCTCTTGGTTATTGTGTGTGTTTAACTATAGTTGCTTTGCAACCCTGACATATAATATGCAGCTAATATACTGATACTGCAGAATCATCTCTTCAGCTGTTGTTCGTTGTAGTGGTATCTCAAGACTAAGGATTGTGAGAAATATTGTTACCATGAGATTTTGGTAGACATGTTGACCATATCGCCTGTGTCTGCTTGAAACTACAACAAAGGCAGCAGATCTTATCATGTGCTGGTTTCCTCCAGCTTTAGTGCTGGCAGTGATAACACGACGCAGCCAAGCAGATGGAGGAGACACGCTTCTCTCCATTGTACAGGACAAGACAAGCTGCTGAGAGGCAAACTATACACAAGATTTAGTTGCAGAGCATATGCAAGTGCCGCAAGCCAAAAAAAGAGAACAAGAAAACAAAATCTTATGCAAGTTAATGGAGGCGATCAATCATATAGTCCCAGGAGACACCATTTCTTGTGATATGGGGAATTAAGATTCATACAGAGGGAGATGGATGTCGACTTTGCATGTTTTGATGGTAAACATCAGTTTTGGGGAAGTTTTGCAAAGCTACAAGCTACTCATAATTTAAAATCACTTGTTAGCTGTTATAGGAACAGAGAAAGAAGGGAAAACTGAAGAAAAGTCATTGGGCAACAACTTTAATCAAAAAGACTGCACAGAGTAGGGGTTATACTGAAAAAATATCAGAAATGTCACTAACCATTTTATGTCGACACAACATTGCAATTTACATCAATCATTGGAAATTTAAAGATATCAACACTGAAAGCCATTTTGATAAATTATCTTCATGCACTTGTATTAGAAACCTTTTAGAAAATTGAGAAAATAATATATTAAAACCGCAAGGCATTTCTCCAAAAGCATGCTGCCATGCAGTGATTTATTTTTGTTTCTGTTGATCTCCACCTGAAAAGTGTTCAGTGACAATTTTGTAATTATTCTTGAGTTTTGGCCTTGAAATGCTTCACAAAAGAACTGGGGAACAACTGCTTATTGATTCCTAGCTTTTGAAAGAACATTTTCTTTCATTACCTCAAACATCTGTAGTGTATTTTGAATCACAGCACACTTATTGTCATTAGCCTACATTTTGCAAGTGTTTTTTGAATCCATTGTGACACACATAAAGCAAAATATATATTTATATTTAATGCCTAACAAACCCCCTCCAAAGAGTGTTCAACAGCTGAATGCCACACAGTGTCAGCTAAAAAACTGCTTTCCTTCATTAGCCGGTTAATGGCTCTGCATGTTTTGAAGGTTTGGCTGGATTGACAATAAATCCAGTTCAGTGAATTGCATATAAGCCACAGAAGTCCATATGTCAATATATATGCATTCAAAGAGTGTTAACTTTCTAAACATGAATAATCTTGCAAAATGAATTAACTGTTTTGTTTGTTTTTTCTTTAGAAAAGGATAAAGAGACACTTCAGGGTCAGGGACAAACACCACATTCTCTTCAATACATGCAAGAAGGAACAAAACACACTCCAGAACATAATCGTGTTTTCATGTCTTTCATACAGGTCATCTTGATTCAGCTCACACTTTCTGATTGTATGAGAGAAGAAATGTTTGACATTTCTGGGTTATTGTTTGACCTCAGAGGATGGACCAGATCTCTTTTGCTTTGACTAGAAAAATCTGACAGAAAAAGACAGATGACTGTTTGTGTATACCATCAAGTAATGATTTTTATTATATTTCTTTATTGATTTCTTTCAGCCAAATGTCTTATTGTGTATTTGTTCCTTGAAAATATAATAATGTGAGTGAAATATATATGAGGGGAAACAAAGCATATTTCATTTGTTGCTGTTTCATGATGCACATACTGTTCTTAGATAGATAGATAGATAGATAGATAGATAGATAGATAGATAGATAGATAGATAGATAGATAGATAGATAGATAGATAGATAGATATTAAAACAGTCTAAGCTTATTTTGATAATGAGTCCTCAACTATGCCCTCTGATGAAGGCGGATAGCTAAGAGAAACTGAATCTGCAAGCCATAAAAGACTCGCGGTGTTGTGAGCTTTGCCAACACAGCAGTCTATTAATGTCATCACCTTTAGACCATGTCACGAAGCCAGCAAAATAATGCTGCATCGATCAGGATTAATTAGTATTGATGTGAATTAATCTAGCAGAACAAGACCAATCTGTCCACATATGGCTGTAGTTCAGGGCTCAGTATTCCAATATGTGAAAGTTACACATGTTTCATTATTTTTATTATGGGCATTATTTAAAAGTGGTGTTTAAAATATTTCTGTCTGTATGGTTTTCTCCAGCTATCATTAAGACACAATCGATTGGATTTAGTGTTGATGAATACATCTAAATTAAGTCTGTGTGCGGCATTTTAACATGCATAACTGACAACCAGGGTGAAAATTCAATTAAAGCTGTCAGAACAGATGCTTTTGCAGAACTGAAGTTCTTAAAGCAACGTGACACTGCTGTCAGGTTCAAAGGGGCCATTAATGTAACATGTCAGCAAGACAATGTTGCATTTGAAACTGTGCAGAGCTGCGTATTAAGATATTGAAGGACAAAGAAGTCGTCAGATATTAAACATAACGTCCACAAAAGGTTGAGAACATTTACATTGTCTACTTAAAGGCAACCAAAGCACATTCAGAAAGTGTGTTGTCTAATTAATTTCAATTCTGGTAGGGATTTTTCTTTATCTTTGGAGCCAGGCAGGCAGGATTAAAGGTTTGCTGGGGATTTTACATTTATTCATTTAGCAAGAATGATGGGACTGATAGGGTTATACCAGTCATTACTAATACACAGGTAATTTCATTAAGGAATTGATGATGGCAGGCGCATTGCGGAGCCCGGCTGGCGGGCAGAGTAGTATTAAATCAATAACAGCAGTCAACAAGTAGAACAGATGTCGTCACAAGGTGGACCTTTAGGAATCTATCAGTCCCAAATAAGGCTAGGACTTTCAGAAAGTTCAATATCTGTGTATTTCTGATTCATTTAAATGTAAAATGCACTTGCATGTTATTAGAGCCGTTTAAAAGGATGCAAAGTAGTTGTGCATATAAGAACACTTTCCAACTTTATTTATGCATCACTTCTGATTCAAACACACACACACACACACACACACACACTGTGTGGGCAGGGCGTCACCACCTTGTGTCATCACAGAATAAATGAAGTGTTTATACATTATAAATTGATTTTACATTTATGCATTTGGCAGATGCTTTTATCCAAAGCGACTTACACTGTATTTAAGGTATACTGTACTTTTTAAAATCAGTTTATAAATGCAAAACTGTATTTATAAATAATGTATTAATTTATAAATAAAAATTAATACAAATAAATACAAATACCAAAAAATATAATTTATAAATAATTCGAAATAATATAGCATGCATAGATAAATAAAATAATTTATAAATAAGATTTCACTTTGTTTTGTCTGTTGGCTGTAATTCCAAAGTGTTTGTCATGAATTTAACATGGACGAAGTGCACTGCACAGCTAGAATTGTGTGTACACCCAAACTCCACACTCATAATTTCAGAACCATGGGCATACATTTTTCCCTGATTGCTCTCTTCTTGTAAGGCTTTCTACTAGATGTTGAAACATAGCTGCAGGGATTTGCTCCCATTCACATTCAAGTGCATCAGTGAGGTCAGGCACTGATGTTGGGCAAAGGCCTGACTCACAGTCGGTGTTCCAGATCATTGGATGTTCAGGTCTGGGCTTCGTGCGGGCCAGTCAAGTTTTTCCCACACTACTCCTTAAACCATTTCTATTTCATGGGCCTTGCTTTGTGCACAGGCATCATTGTTAAACTGGAGCAGGAAAGGACCTTTCAGAAACTGAAAGTTTGCACTATATAGTGGATCATTCAGTTCTGTCTCTGCAGAAATTAATATAGCCAAACTCGTTAATTGGAAGAGCCCATGAAGAGTGTGGGCCACCAGCATGTTTTGATTCACTGTTCTGACATCACATACTATTTACAGCGCAGCAAACTCAATAATAGAATAATAGGACACATTGTCTCTGAGCCCTCTGGAAAAATATACAGAGTTGTTATGAATGTAATTTAATGGGACAATCTGTGCCAACAAGATGGCATTCAGCATCTATCATACTGAATGCATTTGCCATGCTCAGACTAATAATGGAATCATGCAAGTCAAAAAAGACATATTTTTGTGACTTGATGAATTTAGTTTGTTTCATTGCACTTCATGCTTAAATTTAGTTTTTTTCCCTGGGGAAACACTTTAAAGTCAGCAAGCGAAGTGATTATATCACTTGATGCGGCGTTAACTCTTCAAAGCGCATCCCAAACAGTCAATAATTTAACAGCCAAACTGAAATATGTAGACAGTCATTAAAGAAGACAACCTTTGAGTGACAACTTGACTCTGAATTATTCACAACGTCAGAGCATCTATGCACAACAGAAATGAGTAGTATATAGCTTAATGTGATGTCATCTGTGGACTGCTTGAAAAAAAAAAATTTGCTCAATTTAAGCCTTGTGCATTGAGAATCGACTGCTAAAGTGACTGTCGTGAGAGCAAATGAGAGACAGAGAGAGGGAGAAGTGCTGAATACTGCCGTCTGTTCCCCAGGAAGCATTTAATTAATTATCATAATTGACATGAATAGCAGCTGTCAGGCTCAGTGACTGTGCTAGAAGTGTGGCAATAGGAGAAAAGTGGTGCCGGTCTCTCTGGGACACATTTACTGTATTGCTTCTCCATTGACCTGCTCACATGGAGGCCTCGGGCTTGAAGAGAGTCTGTTTACTTACTGGCTTCAATCAGCTGGCTGCTGTCTCAAGCTGTTTATTCTTCGTCATCCGTCCTGTCACTAATGCTGTTGGCAGGAGCAGAAATGATTTATACACTAGTATTCAAAAGTTTGGGTTCAGTGAGATATACTGTATATATTACAGTACAGACTTTTACATCCATTTCAAGTAAATGCTGTTCTTTTGAACTTTCTATTCATCAAAGAAACCTGAAAACACTTTTTTAAGCAATGATAATTATAAGAAATGTTTCTTGAGCACCACATCAGCATATTAGAATGATTTCTGACAGATCATGTAACACTGAAGACTGGAGTAATAACTTCTTTGCTTTTCCATCACAGGAATAAATTACATTTTAAAGTATAATGAAATAGTTATTTAAAATGTACTGTTTAATTTGGCTTTTACTGTATTTTTAATCAATGTTTTTTTTTATTTTTTTTTTTTATCTTGCCGACCCCAAATTTTTTTATCAAAGTGTACATCTAAGAACATATTTTGCACTCTAAAGGTAGTGAGGATGTTCAGTGACTCTTTCTGCAGGTTACATCATTACGTCAGTAGGCGGCAGAAAGCACTCTGTGTTTCTGAAATTGCATACTGTCTGAGTAGGTACTACATTTGAATTTGAACTTACTTCAAGACTCTTAAAAAAGTCAGTTTTATATAGTATGAATATGGGTAGTATGAAAGAAATTCGAATGTACTACATCCACCATTATTGTCACATGAGTGACAGCATCAGTTGTGTTGCTTCACCGCTATTCATACTGTATATCCTCTCCCGTGGCCTCATGGGATAGTAAAGTGTCCATGGAATGCGCACTTGAGAATCTCGCCGGGAGTAGGTTCCCGGGTACTTACTGTTTTTTGAAAACTATGAATTCGGACGTACTACTCTTGGCATACTGCTTTTCGCATACTAAATAGTAGGGAAGTATTTGATTTCGGATGCAGCGACTGTCTTTATGAATAAGTCATTAGACTAATTCATGTCACTGATTTGTTCACAACCGCTGATTCACTCTAGAACTAAACAAGTGACTGTCTTTGAGCAAGCCATTCAATCATTCATTCAAACGAGTTGTTCAAAACCGTTGATTTGTTACTGAAGGAAACACCACCTACTGTGTGTTGCTCTAAAATGCACGGTTTTGATTTATTGGTATTTATTGGTTCACAATTGTTGATATTGCTTAAATATATTTAGCTAATTTAATGTGAGAATTTACAGTAGGCCTACTAGTTTTATTACACATAGTAGTGTTATGTGCAGTTTAGTAGCCAAAGCTAAAAGTACGTTAGAGTGTAAATAGGGCCTAGAACTTTTTTTTTTTTTTTTTTTTTGCTTGCTTCCCCTGAAAGCTCTTCCTATACTTGCTTTGAAATATTGCCACCCTTCCCCCATGGGAAGCTTTGGTATAATTCGGCCACTGCCCATAAAATTACCTTGTCACTAAAGTTCTCTCCAATTTTACTATAAAGTCTTAACAACTCCTCCCAGTATTGGCACTTTGACACTCTTCCCAGAGATTAAGACCAACCCTGACCAATCCAGCTTGCTCTTTTTCTTTAACCACTCCCTGCGGCACACTGCTGCTTACTTAGCCATTTCAGTTTCATCAGTGTAACATCCTGGGTCCTACAGCAGTGGTCTTGTCTCGCTCTAGACAGCTTCGAATGCTGCTTCTGTGGGCGTTCATTTGTTTTGCCACACTGAGCCTTAACAACAGGGCATGAGCAGAGGAGTGTGTTTCCTTCCAAGCAGGTTATACAACAGCCACTTGGGTCTAATCAGCATCAGCTGTGATGAATCGTATGGAAAAACACTTCAGAGCGAATCAAGGTGGAAAGACAGGACAGTGGCTGACACTGCTCTTGTTTCGGGGACAACGACCTCTTCCCGTATAGGAGCCCAGGGCCACTGCCACCACCACCTTAGTTTCATGGTCACAATTACCACACAATTAGAGCCCTTTCTCAATATGCGTTCTTGTGGACTTGTGAAATGTCATCAGTCGCTGCCCAAGTACTGTTCCAATTCAAAGTTCACATCTAGCCAAGTATAGTTGAAATCCCCGGATTTGTTCTTGCTCTGCCCTTTTTATCAGTGGACCCGGAGGTGACTTGTGTGGACTTGAGACATGAGGGGAAAAGGAGAAAACTTGCATAATTTAAAAGATACTACTGCTATTGTGTCACGAAATGTAGTTTTACTAGTTTTACAAATGAGAATGTAGTTGTTTGAAGCTTAAATCAGCGGTTCATTTATAAAGATAACACCTATTTGAAAATTTGCTCTGGCATTTCTTGAGCTGTGAGATCCAGGCAATAACTGGGTGCTCAGCACAGAACAGCCTTACCTCGGCTAGTCCGTAGTCTCTGATCATTGTAGTGCGCTGACTTTGTACATTTGACTGAATTGTTTGCTTGTTTTTATTTCCCATTGTATAAGCTTCTTATATTTTATACTTGTATAATGACTATTATTGTTAGGAACCCTTATCTACAGTATACATACATTGTAAAAAAAATTATATCATGGCTGTCTAATTTATTTGTATTATTACTTATTTAGAATTTTTTAACATATTATTTATTTTCAAATAATCATTCATATTTATATACAGTATATAATACATACGTAGTACCATTCTTGATAGTGTGGCTATATTTGTCTGTGGCTTTCATTGTTCTCCATCTCATAATCTAGTTGTGCAGAAAGTGTGTGCTTAAGTGTTAAAGAAAACAAGAGGAGAAAAAGAGGGAGAGGGAGAATAAGGGGCCTTGGCATTTTTATTGCGCTTGTACATTTGAGGATCCAACTAATTAAGCAAATAAATCTTGGGGTCGGTTTACACTGCCGGCAATTTGAGCTGCTCTGCCTCCATTGATCGCAGCTCTTCGCCTGGCTGAGCATCACTGACCTGGAGAGAGTGAAATTGAGATATTGCACATGTAAGAATCTCTCAGAGGGGTGTACTCGACAGAGGACCATGCCATTCATTTCAAAAACACCAAGGGGTCATGCTAGAGCCATAAACAAGATTTAAAAACTTTGAAGATCAAGCAGTTTGATGTCCTTCCACTTTACAAGGTTGTTGTGTGATCACGAGGCAGTAGCAAGGAAAACTGTCTTCAGATTAACCCTATACTCAAGTCTCAATGGATTTACTTTGTTCCACCAGTCGAAGGTAAACAGTTTTTTTCTTTGCAAAACATAACACAGTATTAATATTCCAATAACAGGTTTTTAAAGTAATACTTATTCATATATTTGATCATTATAATGTGAGATTCATAGCTGGTTACTGTTCTTCGCTTGCTGTTTGTTGCAAACCTCACAGTACTGCACGTGTTTTTTTTAAATTCCCTTTGAACATCCTGGTCAGTTTCAGGGTTCAATACATCTGACAATGATACATTTACAGCAGGTCCCAGTGGCTAGTGTGAATAATTAAGAAGAATCAAGCCTTGCAGAGATGGCTCTGTCCTGTCCAATTCATCTTTCACTGATCATTTCAGTGCTTGCTCTGCTGGGACTGGAGAATGGTGGTCATTCACACTTTTTGTACTGACAAATAGAGAATAGAGAAGTAGCTGCCAATGAACATTAAAATATATTATATTTTTATTCAGCAGCTTAGCTGATTGCTGATTGATTATTCTTGTGGACCCTTTGTGGTTACTGGTTGTTTCTAAATCCTTCACATCACCTTGAATAAAATATTTAAAAAAATTATGCCAAAAAATCTATTGCCTATATAAAACACCCACTGATACATTGACATAATCATTTAAAGAGGATTATATGGTTTTGAGCATGTATAGCTTTTCTTGCAACCATGGAAAATATAAATGTATGAATTTATTACTTTATTAATTATATTTATATTTCTTTGTTTATTTTATATTTGTATCTTTTTATTTATATATTTTATCTATTATTTTATAAATAATTGAAATTGTATTAATTTAGTTACTTATTTTAATCACTTTTCACTCATTTTAACTACTGATTATTGGTACATCTGAATCCATTTCAAAATAAAATCTCAAATAGAGACTGATACTCCAATTATAGACTGATTAACATTTTAGATGTGACTTTCATTTAGATGTTTAATTCATCTAAGTATGCAGAGTCTCGCTTATTCAATTAAGTGAATCTTGCAGTCACAAGGCGGCTTTAGTCAAAAGTTGAAGCTTTAAATAATACCATAAATTCATAGTAGAACTTCTCAGAATCTAGAAGAATTCAGAGTAAATAAAGTTTAACCATGGTCAAATAAACATTAGAGGAAACACTAGGCTTATGCCATGGAATTGCCTCATCCAGTTCTGGGGTATTGGAAAAAACTGAGCCCTTTTCTTTCATCATGTATTGTGTAATGTCATACTCTTTACCCAAACATTTTCACTTACCCGCAGAAGGAAAGAAACTATTATCAGCTATACAAGATGAAAGACGGAAACATTTTTTATCTCTGCAAATGAGATTCAGTGGATAAGGCCCCTCAAAAGATGCAGTGAGCAGGATAATTTTGTGTGGTTAATAAGTGACTTTGATTCGGAGACATGCAGAAAGACCAACGCTCCTCTCTTCCTTGAGGGAGAGAAAGCAATCCGCTCATCCAGTATGAGCTCACCTCTTTCTGACACTGCTGTTTTGAATAACAATTACATCTGACTGATTCTCAGGGAGATGTTTCTCTCTCTCTCCTCCTCCTTCTCTGTGACTCTTCATTTCACACACTGATGGAAGATTTATTTCAATTTCTGTCATGAGAGCAGCCATGTCAGTAGGCATAGGATGTTTCAGTATTTGGATAACATTTCTTAACCTGTTTCGAAATGCTCAATGTCTGTGTTTTCCAGTCTACTGCACATGTAGCACAAATAAACATTCTTTACTGTTGGGTTAGCCCTCTACTGTTGTAAGTCTCTCACTCCTGCATCCCTCAGTCTGTCAGGTGCAGACTTTGAAGCTGGTGTTTTTCTGTAACCTGTGCCCTGCCTGCCTGTGTGGTGTTCGGGGACAAAAGGACCTCTGGGCTTGCTGTCTGTCCCGAGTCATGGAGAGCTCAATCATGTGCCATACGGGACCTCACACACTGCGTCTGATGGATGCTGTGGCCTCAAGGGAGATTTAAAGGGTCTTCATATACTCTGACTCAGCAGGGGAAAGCAAGAAATTTCCAATAACCCTGTATGTACTGCAAATTCTTAACGCAGCCATAAAGAGCAAGCAACCTTTAACACCAAGTATTGTAATGTGTGTGTCTCAGGTAAACCCTTTGAAATGGGTGCAAAATGTCCCCACAAAGAATGCAATATCTAAAATCCTTGTCCTTGTGGGGACATTTTTTTGGTCCCCTTGAGGAAAACAGCTTATAAATCCTACTAAGCGATTGTTTTTTGAAAATGCTGAATATTTTCTGTGATGGGTAAGGATAGGGTTAGTGTAAGGGGAGAGAATTATGGAAAGTCCCCATAAAGCATGAAAACACAATATGTGTGGTTTTTTTTGTGTGTGTTTTTTTTCAGTAGTTAACTAAAATAAATTCAGATTTTGCTACCATTTACCCTTATTATGAATTTGATTGTGTGTATTTATTATCCTTTGAGTTAGACATCTATCTATTGTATATTGCTCAACCTTTCTTCTCAAAACACCTGTT
The DNA here is from genome assembly GCF_965113295.1 of Leuciscus leuciscus. Taxonomy (NCBI): domain Eukaryota; kingdom Metazoa; phylum Chordata; class Actinopteri; order Cypriniformes; family Leuciscidae; genus Leuciscus; species Leuciscus leuciscus. The sequence goes on from NC_138744.1 coordinate 10,184,156, forward strand.
TAAGGAAAGAGGGGTCTAATGGGACAGGCACACAGATTTTAGGTAGTTTAGAGATCAGTTTGACATTATAACATATTATAATGCATAATGGACCTGGTAATGGAAGAAAGAAAATGTATTTACTGTCCAGTCCACTATTAGGCCTGGAGGTTATTCTCTCGCATTGACAACATGCATACAGATCACATCTACATTTTGCATCGTGAATGCAAAGTCAGTTTCAGACAGCAGGCGGAAAAAGCTTAGAAGAAAAAGTCGCTTCGAATGTCTGTACGTATCAATCAATTTCACCCTTCAAACCAGACACCATGAAGAATTCCCACATTTGACAAGATGTTTTTTTTTCTGCCTTCAGCACAAATCTGTTTTCAGTGGGTTTTTTTTACGCTCATGCATTTTTAAGTGCCTTGCGGGTCTCCAGCTTTACTCCAGCAATCACAACATGTTAAAAATCTAAGCAGTCGTCTTATATATTCACTCTACATGAGTCTTACCCCTGAGATCTTTTCATTAATTAAAGTTGAATGCATTTTAATTGTAACATCTGAAACAAAATCCTTGTTTAAATGTACGTTGTGCTTAGATGAAAACCGCTGACACCCACAATCATGTCTTTCATTAGCTTTCGTCACAGTAAAAAAAAAAAAAAAAAATTCCAGGACATTTAAGCTAAGGTAAGTTAATGAATGCAAAATGCCTTCAAAACGTACTCTTTCACTGACTACTTCTGCAAGAGAGAAAGGTATGCATGCAAAATTAATTAGGTGACATAGTAACACAAAATACATCAATTAGAATGACACCTACATGACACAGTGGATTCGCATTTAGTTACCTGGCAACCAAATAGAAAGTCTTTGGTTATATATATATATATATAATATAGGTGACTTAAAAAAAATTTGGATGAGAAGAAATTGGGTATATGTCCACTGTACTTTAGAATGTTGTCTTACATTTGACATGTCAGCTCTCTTAAATACTTTTTGACAGCTTTTGCCCTCATTTCTGTGTCTATCTTCATCACTTTGTCCAAAAACATGTCAACGTGAGTTGCCATTTACAACTCATTTTACCTCTGTAGTACTATAGAACATTTACTGACAAATAATGTTGAGCAGGAATCGATCAATGTGGGAATTACATGCAAGAATAGAGTTTTACAGAATGAGAGTTTGTTAAAATATCTATATGGCTGTTGGTTAACATTATCCAGTAGCCCTTTCAACATAAACAGAAAAGCAAAATTGCTTAAATATACTTTGGAATAACATAAACTGTTGAACTGTGCACAATAAGACCAGAAACCTGCATTAAGAAAGCAACAGGGTCAGTTTCAATGGCATGTCAACAAAGTTCTGAGGTTATCTTCAGTGTGTTCATTAATGCAGATGTATAATCAGATGTATAATCTCTATCCTGTATCCTGAATTCTCAACAGAATTATGAACTTTCAGAACTGAACAGAAAATCTCTGCTGGGGCTTTGTGCTTGCTTGAGATCAGGTGCATGAGAATGATTTGAAATGTGCTCAGGTGTTTTGGTTCACATCAGTAGAATCAGAGATGAGAGAAAATGACTTTTCAATAGAAGGAATTTTTTCAGACAATATGAGTGAGACAGGCAGCCAGGCGATAGTTAAGGTCCAGGTCAGGCACAGTAACGGAAGACTAACCAGAAGAAAAAAACGGTTAAATTAAATAGTTAAATAGTCATTTAATTAAACATCAGGCATAGACATAGTCCACATAAACGATTAATTGATTAATTATTCAGATGCTTATTCATGTACTTCTGAAAACTATAAATCATACATTAGTCAGGTTTTATTCTTTACATGTAATAGAATAGAATAGAATAGAATCACATAATGCCTGGTACACATTATATCATTTTGGGCTGTCCTAGATGAAAAATGACCAATTGTGGCTAATGTCAACTAACTGAAAAAAAAAGTTGAAGTACTAAAATTGCTAAAACTGAAATACCAATAAACTAAACAGAAATATATATATATATTTTAAATGTCAAAAGTATATACCAAAATTATTAACATTTTTAAATAAAAATAAATAAATACTGTAATAATATATAATTAATACTAAAATATCACTGGAGCCTGCGACATTTCATTTTGATGCTTCAGATTTTTTTTTTGGTATAGAGACACACTTATTTCATAACACAAATTTTGGGAATAATAAAAAAGGCAAGATAACAAAAATGATAATGAGAATCCAAGCATTTCCCTTAAAAAATGCAGTTGATAATAAAATGTAATCAGCAACAGTGATAAGAAATGGGGGGAAAGATAACACATTGTCCTACTTTTGCTGCTGTGTCTCTTTGGCTGTAGCATTAAGCTCCAGGCATGTCCGCTGAGTGACAGAAAGCAAATTGCTCTGAGATGAAAGAAAAGCAATGCAGGATTTTATTCAAGGGACAGAGGGTCACATACTTTTTTTTTTCAGCTCTTCCACAGTTATGTTTGATAGAGATATACTTAAGTTTGATTAGCTCATTATTTGTATTGTAAAGGTAGACAAGTGCAATTCATTGGAGTGTGTGACAAATGATGCCCTTTTAATGTATAATTATTACTCTGAAAGGAGCACCATTGTCGTACAATGCAAGTTGCAATTCTACTTATATTCATAATGTTGTCTGTCGCATGCACTACATCAGCACAGTTCCTTGTCAAACAAGGATCTTTATGTTCTATTACTGCGTTTTGATAAAGCCTAGCCATAGCCACAATGAAAAGCATATATACACTGATAGCTTAGCTGTAGGCGTTAAAATAGCCCAGGACATTGTTCAGTCTAGACTGACAGTGCTATATGTTTCCTTTATAATGCCAAAGTGAGAAAGAGTTCATTGCTAAAAAGGCATTCAAACCATGATGACAAGCCTCCCAGGAGAGTTAATGTAAGCCCTCTCTTTATACCACCATTTGGTGTCAAAAGTTCTTGTCTCTCAACTTTTGATATATGATGATAATATTTCAAGTCTTCCACAGCAGTTCAACATTTATGTGACTCTTGAGTGCTTTCTTTTTGGCTTGGTTAAGTCTTAGAGTTTAGTTGTAAACCACTAGTTCAGATACGTCAAGTCCTATATTTGGTTTAGTTTTGATAGTTTTAGTTCACTCTAACAAGTTATCAGATTAAAGTCAGCCAAAGGCCAACGGCGGCCTTATAGTGAGCGTCTGTCGAGATAGTTTTTGTGGTGTGTTTAAGATATATCTAACTGCAGAACCACACGTGATGGCTGTCTGAGGACAGCAGTGCCAGGCCAGCAGCCTCAGACCCGACGTTAGGGTCCCACCCCAACCACTAACCCTACCCTTCACTATAACTATGAGCTCTACTTTAACGAATGCCCAACCCAACCCAACTTCACCCCACCACTAAACATACCCTTAATGACACTATAAGCTCCATCCCAACACCGGTCTGTGACTGCTAGCCTGGCGCTGCTGTTCTCACATTGCTGTGATGTACGGATCTGCAGCTCTGCAGTTGGTTATTATTGGTGTGTTCAACACATCGGCTCTAATCGGACTCATGTCGGCGGCAGTTCGCCCTATTTCAGATGTTGAATCAGCGTATGGGCCATAATTGAGAGTGATCGCTCTGATTGGCTGTTCAGTTTAGCAAATGAGCCAATGCATGAAAGTGATGATAGCGATTCAAGAGGTCAAGACGGCACTGACAGAAGGCTGTTCTAATTTTACGTCATCCTACCTGAGCATTCCAATACTCTAACATTTTCATTCCAATGAGCCGCCTGGAATGAAGAAAGTGATCAGCATGATTGATATTCAAAATGGTAAGCAAGTGCTGCTTTGTTTATGTTTAGTGTATCTGCAGTCCTCTTACAGTTTACCTTTTTGAATGACAAATATTGACTATTGATACCTGCTGATATAGATAGTTATTTCCTTACACGAGATGCAGAACACGTGCTAGTTGCAGTCAGCTGTAGCCTTTGCAGCTGTTTGTCCCAGATGCAGCTGATGCAAGACGACAACACAGTCGGCTTTTGTTTGCTGCTAATTCTTTGAATTCAGCTTGGTGTGTCACGGCCTTAAACTAGTGCAATAGTGCTGCATTTATTATGTGCACAAAGTGTTTTTAAAGCAGAAGCAACTTTAGACACTCGTTTGCTCAAATTCACTGCAGTCAAGGTTTAGTGCTTGTTTACTGTGCTGTAATTGAATGATTAAAATAGCTGACAATTTTCATATAAGCGAAATGTCATACTTGTAGCTCTTGTATATTGCCTTGTCATTCAGGGCACTCAAGGATATTTTGTTACAGATCATGTCTATTCATGGTGCCAATGAGACATTGTTGAATCCGCCATACTTGCCATTCATGCTGTCAACAATCTGCCAATTCTTTTTATTTATTGCGGATAAACACATCATTTGGTTACACTTTATTCTACAGTATGTGTACTTACAGTGTAATTACCCAAGAAAGTACTGGCTATATAAGGTAACTACGTGGGTTAAGGTTAGGTTTAGGGGTATGGTCAGGGTTAGTACCTAGTTATAACCCAGTTATTGTAATTGCTATAATAAGTAGTATGTATATGCGTAACAGGACTGTAAAATAAAGTGCTACCCATGATTTTAGTGAATTATGTCACAGAACTGAACTTCTGACTCTGACTCCATCCTTATAAGTGCCTGCAATGAACAACACACAAATGAAAAGTTTTCTAACTCGTACCTTTCCCTCAGTAGGCCCTGTTTCCTCCACTTAGCAAGATCTGGCTTCAGTCAACGGCGACAGTCATCTAAAGCCTGTGGTTCATAGGAAGTGCTAGATGTGTTCACTTCACACAAATATGTGAAGGATTAGGTTAAAATCGTCAAAATGCCAAGCTTGTGATGGTTCCCTGAAAATCAGAATCAACCAGGCTCAAAAGAAAGCCGTATGTATGTACTGGGAAGTGAAGCGAGTTCACACAAAGCGAAAGGTTAGCTAGCATTGTATGGTTTTTATTAGCTACAGAACATATCTAAAATCAAGAGAGAGTGTGATGGAAGGGGAGAAAAGTTGAAAATAGTGAAATGGGTGTTTAAGAAGTGTTTTCCGACCCCCTTTTTTTTACCATATATTTTTATAACATTTTCATCAGCCATTACTCCAGTCTTCAGTGTCGCATGATCCTTCAAAATCATGTTAATATGCTGATTTGGTGCTTAAAAACATTTCTTATTTTTGTCAATGTTAAAAACAGTTGTGCTGCTTAATATTTTCTGGAAACCGTAATACATTTTATTTTCTTAAATAATTTTTTGTAACAATGTAAAAGTCTTGATCATGATCATTTTAATGCATCCTTGCTGAATAAAGCTAATTTCAATAAAAACACATCGACCCCAAGCTTGCATCGCTGTGCTAGTTCATTGATTATGTAAGAGGGTCCAGTTATATGAATGATGTATTAGTTTCAGACCCCAGAAATTCCCAGTAGAAAACTGATTGTGGAATCTGCATCCCTCCTGTCCCACCATAGCTGATGAGTTCCTACAGTGCATTGCAACAACACCCAGAGCATTGCATCTCTGTTCATTAACTAGACAGAGAACTAAACAAAACATCAAAGACAGAGAAAAACTAAGTCACACATCCTTAAACTAATCCTCGTTCTTCTCCAGACTTCCGGGCATGATGCTCCGTTCGGGAGCTCAGCTTCCTCACCTCTCCACCACGGCTCCGGGCGGATCCCTTTCTGCCCGCCTCATTACTTCAGCACAGCTTTCTCTGACTTTATTCCCTAACTTTATTCCAGTCCAAGGAACAATTTACAGCTCACTGGAAGAGTGGACAGAAGGGGACATATGTTAACAACAATGGCATAAAAACATTATGAGATGCTTTAAATCACGAATACAACAAAGAAATGTCAGATAGTTCAGGTCAAAGATGCATTTCTAAGGTTCAGGGGGTCTGTAATTGGTCATAAAAATGTGAAATTGGACTTTACATGTAACTCCATCATGCTTTACATCAATGCAGCTGTGTTTTACACAGTCAAATTTCTGAAGCGAGGTGTATAATATGCTTCCTCAGAGGGAACCAGCCCCCTCTGGCTTTCATGCGCAGTGTGTGGTACGTAACGCATTAATTATCTGATAAATCCGAGGTTTTTGCATTTATTTATGTCTTTATCCAGACATAATTTTTCTAGCTAAAATTGTGACGGCTTAATAAAGGGATTTTTCATGCAGACCAACCCCACCGAGCGCTCAGCAGGCCGTGCGCTAAAGTTGTGAGAGCCATTAATGTAAATCAGCCATTTTAATTTTGTCACACTGGAACAGTGCAAGAGGCGGGAGAAAAGCCAGTATGAAAGCCATGATTCTTCTGATCACATTATCAAATTCTGCAGAATTTTCTCTGAACAGCATTGTTTTGTTGGATTTGTCACGCTGTGGAAAAGAAAGAAAGAAAGAAAAAGCTAGTCACAAAGTGAATGTGAAAGCGCAGTTAAGAATGGAGAGAAAACTCATGTTTAGATAATGAACTCGATTATTCACAGTAGTTTAATGAGATGTAAATAACATCATGTAGTCAGTTATGACATGTTCACAAGTATGAAGGTCAAAAGGGGGTTTCTGAGAGCTACAAAAACAAGCAATTATGATTTGTTCTGATAGCTTGCCAGTTGTTGCCCTTCAAAAAAATCTCTAAAATATTTGAGGTACCAATCCATCAATAAAGTAGAACATTCAAGGATGGGATATGCATTTATATAAAGTATATTTTATTTATATTAATATATAAACAGTGGTGTAAAGTAGTCGAGTAAATGAAATTAGCTACTGACCTTAAGTAGCTTTTTGGCTACTTTTCTGATTTTAAAGATTTTAGCAGCTTTAACTCTCTACTTGACTACATTTTTGAATAAGTATATGTACTCTTTACACCAATACATTTATGGGTAATGCAATTAATTACTTGTTACATTTTGCATGACACCTAACTTTTACTGCAGCAGTTTATTTCTGCTACAAAAGAAGCGATATCCAGTGTAAGTAGGCTGTGACTATTATTTTACTTCAAATTATTTTAGTAGTTCTTTATATTGAAGAGACCTTTTAGAAGGATATTGGTGTACTTATGCCCTTTTTTAGCACTTGAGCTGAACTGAGACTTGAGTGTTTGTAGGCGTTTAAGAGGCTGTTGTCGACCTTGATTTATTTCAATTTTGAGGTATAAACATGTCATTGCTCTCCTCACTTGTTTTTCACTGGCATGTCTCTTAGGGGTTGAGGACTAGTGCATCTTTCAGCATACATTCAGTATGAGTAAAATACTTAAGTATTGTCAAAATCAGTCTAAGCCTATAAGGATAGGCTAGGATTAGGACATATATATATATATATATATATATATATATATATATATATATATATATCCTCAATTAGGATATATTTAAGTAGCTTTTATAAATGTGCCTTAAAATAAAATTGGTGACTTTTAAACTGTAATGGAGTCATTTTCACTGTAAGTCGTCTACTTTTACTCAAGCACTGCAAAAAATGCTTTTCTTACTTAGTATTTTTGTCTTGTTTCCAGTCCAAATATCTAAAAATTCTTAAATCAAGATGTTCTAAATTCAAGAAATTCCTAAATCAAGATCTTTTACTAGATAAGTCAAATTAGATAAGATATTATGTCTTGTTTTCTGGGGAAATAAATGAAAATTAAGTGAGTTTTTGCTTAAAACAAGCAAAATTATCTGTCCATGGGGTAAGAAAAATAATCTTAATTCAAACAGAAACAAGATTATTTTTCTTACCCCATGGACAGATAATTTTGCTTGTTTTAAGCAAAAACTCACTTAATTTTCATTTATTTCCCCAGAAAACAAGACATAATATCTTATGGCATTTTACTTATCTAGTAAAAGATCTTGATTTAAGAATTTCTTGAATTTAGAACATCTTGATTTAAGAATTTGTAGATATTTGGACTGGAAACAAGACAAAAATACTAAGTAAGAAAAGCATTTTTTGCAGTGTGGTTTTCAGGTCTTTACACCTCTGTATATAACAAAGGGACTGTCCACCAACAACAACAAAATCTAAATTATGTCATCATTTACTCAACTTTGTTGTTCCATACTTGTATGATTTTCTTTATTCTGTGGAACACAAAATAAGTCCATTTAAAAAAAAAAATGTATTTATGTTTTGTTTGTTTGTCCATACACAGTGCAAGTCAACTGGGTTCCATAAAATTAAGTCATAATAGTTGTCTGCGTGTTTATTTATACTGTATATATTTGTCCATACAGTGCAAGTAAATGGGGTTCTGAAGAAATAAAATCATATAGGATTAGAATGACATGAGGGTGAGTAAACAATTTTCACTTTTGGATGAACTATCCCTTAAAGTCGGCATGAAACGGAAGTTGAGATTGTCATTTTTTCCTTGTTGTGACGTATATCCGAGTGAAACGGCTTCTGAAATTAGAAAAAAAATGTAGGGCGGGGCTTGATTTCGTCCTTCGGGAATTGATTGGATCGTTGGAGGTTGGGCGTTGCAAACAAAATGGAGGCAGATTTGAATGCCAGTTTACATTCAGTTGTGGAGGATTTCTCTCTCCACCGGACTGCCCACCGTTACCCTCCCATGAAGGATTTTTTATTGAGGAGCCCGGCGACGAGGACGAGCAGCTAAATTTTCAGGCAGGAATCAGCCCATATTTATATGAGCCTCCCGCAAACTAAGATGAGTCAAGTCAAGTTATCAGTCAAGTTCACCATCGAGAACATCTCGACGTGTCCGATAAGTAAATAACTAGATTTAGATAAGATAGATAGCCTACCATTCAGACACTTCGAGATGCTCTCGAGGGTGAACTTGACTGATAACTTGACATGATGACTCAAAAAAACGAGACAGACACCGATAGCCGCACCCTCATCGGCTCTGGCCGCACCCTTTCGCCATGGCACGTGACCGAAAGAGAAGAGGGGTCGTTTCGAGGGGGGAGGGAAAGGTAATGTATTTGATTAAAGATTATAAGGGTAAATGAATTTAAAAAAAATAATGAAGTGCACAGATAAATCATTTATAATAAACACTACAATATTACATATAAAAAGAAGATTTGTCAAATTTGATTTCATGCCGACTTTAAGAATTATTATTATTAGTCCCAACACAAATGGATTAAGCAAACTGCTACAAATTTAGAGTAAAAGGATTTCACACAATGAAATTGTTGAATTAGCACATTTAAAAATAGATTTTTGAATAAAGCTATATGGGGTTTTATCAAAATGATTAACTTGCATGATGGCCTGCAACTTAAATAAATAAAAAATACATTGACATTCTTGGTTTATATTTATTAATACTTTTTTGGTTCAGACATAAATAGTTTCATCCAGAACCACATTGACTGCAAAATGGCTGGCCATTTTTCATTGGCAAGAGTCTCAGCCCTCCAACATCTACAGTTTCCTATTTGGGGGACAAAGAGTGTTTTGGTATAGCAAGTACATCTACCAGACTCCACAGGGCTCTGGGAATGCAAGATTTGTCACCCTGTGGGCGGCTCGCTCTGTGTGAAAGGTTTGCTGAGGCAGACTCTCAGGAGACGCAGGGTGATGGCAAGCTGTCATTCCATTGGTTGGCAGGTGAAAGGGGAGGCTTACTCCCAGCCACCCTATGATTGATGTGTTATCTTTCGCTCCATTGGCCACTTGCATTTTTAAATGGAAATGTTGAACTGAAGTTGGGAGCTGTAGAAAATTTGGGGCTGGGAAAGGAGCAGTACTGGAGAAATGTGAACTGTGCTGGAACAAAATGAATTTCAAAGTTCGTTCACATGCAGTCAGACATGTTAACATAGACACTGAGTTAGATTATGACTTCTGACCTCTGTTATTGCATTACAAACTGGGCCTGATTCAGTTGCATTTCAAAAAACACTTATCAGCTTGAAAAACATCCAGGCTGTCATTTTTCAGGAAATAGTTATGTGCGTTACAATTAATGTTAATGAATGCACTATACAGAAATTAAAAAAATGTGCAGATAAGTACGTACTGTACCATGAATCATATCTAAGTATGTAGAAGCAGATATGAAAACATAGCATAGCTTACAGGCAAGATTGAGAATGGATGTAACACTATTAGTTTAACCACTTAGAAAGTTGTAGATTTTATACTAACTTTAATATGTAGCAGACAAATGTGGGAAAATATCATAGACTGTAAAATAATATGGATGTAGTGTCCGTGACGTCACCCATAGGTTTCTGAAGAGCATTTTTGAAGCCTAAAGTGGGCGGAGCCGGCCGTCGCCATCTTGGCCTCGCGTCACCGGATAACAGAAAATGGGCAAAGAGTCGGGGCGGGAGTGGAGCTGAGGAGCCTGGCTATCTGAAATCACGCCCATCTAGCTCGACGTGATCGAGTTAGCTCAGGCTGGGGAGGTAATGCTATAATGTTATGCTACTGACAGTACCAAGTCTGCGACTGCACAGGGCCTCGCGCTAAAGTGACAGTTGATGATGTAAAGCCAATTAAAAGTTCCTGTTTTTGCCCTTCGAAATATTATAATAGTTAAAAGACATGGCTACAAGTGAGACTGTGTATCGTGATTCTGTACTATTCTGCTAGTTGAAAATGTATTATGCAGTAATTTAATATTACTCTGAAAGAGTGTGTGTGAGTGATTTATGTGCATACATGTCAGTCACTCTTTTTTATAGTCTATGGTCCGTCAGCGCGGCATCGCTCGTCAAGTTCGTAGAGAGCTTATTCAGTCCATTTTAAATTCTGATTTTGGCCGCCTCTCAAATGGGTTAAACCATATATATATTCATTCAAGGATACGCATTTATTGCATGGACGGAGAAAGCACCGACACCTGCAGGATTTCATCTGAGGGTACATAGGCATATTATAATCTATCTGTTCCGTGAGAGCAGAACGAACGAGCCTTTATATCTATTGATGTTTTTAAATCTGAAAACTCCAAAAAGCAACGAAATTGTCAGACGTCCATTAGTGCATGTTCACAGAGGAAACCTACTGAAATACAGCGCTGGTTGTTCTCTCGAACGATACTCGACGACAACGACGGAATCCAAAGCCATGGGTGAAGTAATGGGTGTATTAATTTATGAAATAATCCCCCAAAAAAGCACAAACACTGCAGAGATGGCAAGTTTAGCAGCTGAAATTTGCTGAGGTGAAGTGACGGCTAATAACAGCAGACAAACGGCTAGCATTGACATCAGCGGCCCACCTGTCTGTCACTCAAGTGGACACACCCTTAACTATGCAGAACTTTAAATATTAATCAACTTAACGGATGAGTTATAAAAAAATTCACCCCCCTCACAGTTGTCATGAAGGGCAAAATTAGCTGTATAGACCAAAGCCACATACAGACACCAGGCTGTAAACACGTTATTTTCTGCTGTAAAATTTGGCATTTTAACATGGGGAAGATACATATTTGACTCACTTTTGACACCAGCCTCAAGCGGCCAGTCAACGAATTGCAGTTTAACTCACTTCCGTGTTGGTTTCAAGAGAGAGACGGGGAGGTTGCCGCTTGGAAAATATCAAAGTTTCAGAAAAATACTGTAGCCCAACAAAACTTTAAGTTTTGAGTTAAGCTGTGGCTCCTTTTTCTCGTCGCGCAGCGAAATTTTGTGGGTGAAATCCAGTCATTTTAATAGGAATACGGGCGTTCAAGAGTTTTGTGTGATGGCCAAAAAGTTGCCAACACAGATTTCTCTCATGTTCAAGTTGGTCACGTGAATTTGCCATGCTGACAAACAGAAATGACTTGAATGTGTCATCAGTGCTTCATGAATCACTACATTTTTGACAATTTTGTTTTGGCTGTGAAATTTCACTGAAATATCGGTAATGTGACAGCACCTTTACGGATGTTAAAGCAAAAGCCTTCCCTATTACTGTGATTTTTCAGCATAAATCATAGTACAACACAGCTTTAGCGCTGAAACAAATCTACATTGTTTAAAATAATACTGTGCCATGCAAGATAGCTCCACTCTCCACGATGCATATAAACAAATGCTCATTAAGCTTGCTGAAATTGCAAAAATATCAGTTATCTAAGTGTGTCTAAATAAATTTGCAAAATCACATTGCTATGCGTACAACTGATGTCATGGTGCTGTGAACACGTTTTCTCATCCACCCAGTGCCAGTGTCTCTTTTGTGGCCTTAATTGCAGTGATGGGTTCACATTCGGGGTTTACTTCACATCTGCACTCTCTAGGAATGAGCTCAATTAAGTTGACAATCTTAAAAAGCCTCAAAGTACTTCTGCCCTTTTCATGTTGAGTTGGTTGTTTTCAAAATGTGGTGACATACTGCGAGGTTTTAAGCTTAACAAACAATGAAGGCTGGGAGTTTGTTCCACTACTAGGAACAGAGAGAATCCATAATTTGGATAAGTGGGTGTGTTCCCTTAAATGTGAGGACACAGGCAGCAGATCAGAGTGGTCCTGCAGGGGTGTAGGAATGCAAGTAATGGAGTGTGAATGGAAAGCCTTAAGCAGTCATGCAGTCTGCGGAGTTTCAATCTTTGGAACCACCAAAATAACAACTTCCTCAATGCTGCCAGAAAATCCTATGATATGGACCAGTGGATTTGTGGGAGGGAAGACAGAAGAGCAGACTAGCAGATGTTAAGGCAGAAGAAAATGTGGAGGAGAGAGATTTTATTTTTTATTTTCCAAAATTAATTATGCTTCCTGTTCAGGGCAACCAAAAGCATCAACGCACACTGAACTTTAATCCTAAAAATAAATAAAGTTTAAGAATTTTGAAAAACTTAAAACAAAAAACTTTAACAACATTTTACAGTACGTCTCCATTTGTTAGCATTAGCACTCCATTATTTAACATAAATGAAAAATACTTCAAAAAACATTTATTAATCTTAGTTGATGTTAATATCAACATTTACTAACACATGATTAAAAAAGTTGTATCTGTTAATATTATTCAATGGACCTGAGTTAACATAATAACAATGAACAATTCTATGTTTAAAACGAATATTGACAAACATTAATAAACAAATTCCTTAATGTTATAGTTAATGCAATAACTAATGTTACCTAATGGGACCTTATTGTAAAGTGTTACCTGACATATTATGAAAAGAAAATGTTTAAGATTCTTAAGATTATTTCTAGGTTACTAATCAAATAAAAGTAACTAAATTCATGTTCATTTTATTACTTGAAACAATAATATGACAGTAAATAATAATTTGTTAATAAATCAAAAATATATATTTTTAAATATATAAAATCAAATGAAAATCAAATAATTTGTGATTTTCAAAAGTAATTACAAAAAAATATATGCAATATTTTCAGGAAAGCTCTCAGACTCCATTGTATTTTGAGAAAACTGCACCTTTTGCAAAAGCAGACAGGTTGAAATGCTGAACCAACATGTATTATTTGTGCTTTGACTGTGATGCATTGCTCTTCTTCATGGAAGCCTGAAGCCTGTCTCTGGTCCCTGTATAATGAATGCGCTAATTAGAGACAACAGACAGAAACATGGCTTGGACACATCTCTTCTACTTGGTGTGCCACTGAAGCTTGTCTAGCAGGCTTTGTTTCATTACACTCATAATGAGGAGCCAACACTAACAACTGAACCGAGGCCTGTTTGTTTAACATATACATGCTCATAATCACCTCGTGAAAATGTTAAGAAACACATGTCCTACTATAATTTACAAATAATATAAAAAAATGCAACAACGGCAGCATTTCTGTTTGGTTAGAGGCTACAGAGCTGGCAATTATCCTCTTATGTGTTTATACAATATCTTAGTGTTTATTCAGTTATAAAGGCATGTTTCATTGCCATTGCCTTATAGCACTGTATAATCAAATCTTTGAAATAATTGCCTATGCGATTTTCTTCATTACTCTCCATTAAAATAATTTCATTGAGATATATGCTTTGTACTTTATGTAGCTTATTTGGATACAACAAATGCAAATAGTTACTGTGCTTGTGTAGGCGTTTAAGTTACATATTCATAAAGGAAAAAACTGGAGAAAGTATGTTTAAAGAAAGAACGATGGGGCTAATTATGTAAGGGATAATGTACCTTCGGCCAGTCACAAGGGCTAAATAAACCTTGATAGGATAGTATCATTCTGTAGGAGGTTATTTTGCTATAATATCCGGCTGATTGTAGGCCTTACTGACTTCTTGCCAAACAAGTAAATATACTGCAAAAATAAACAAATCAGTGCATAAAATGCTACTTCACATTTTATTATGCTATAAGAAAAAGACCATGTTGATCTATAGCATGAAAAACACTGAGCATTTTATACCACTCTAAATGAGCATAATGTCGATCTGTTTCTACAAGGTAAAACCTTTGAATAGCAACAGGGAAGACTTCAGAGCTCTACCTTCTGAAGGACTCTCCCTCCCGTCCTGGCAGGATTATTCATGAGCGTGTCTCCTGGTTCGTAATTGCTTAAATTGTGCTCTTCCATTAGAGGAACTAATTAGCGTTTATCGTTTGTGTGGTAGCCCCGCTCACCGTCTCCTTCTCGTTTGTTTTGATTTCCATGGCCTGACTGTTGCTGTCAACCCAGACATCTGTACGCGGGGGTGCTTTGGCTGGGCAATTTAAGTAATGTTTCATTAATGATGTTGCACATCAAATATTAAAGGAATTCTTTTTTGAAGTGATGTACTATTTTTTTTCTTCTCACTTTTTCTATTGTCTTACATATTTCTCAAGATTTTACTTGTTTTGTGTCCATTTCACTGAACATAAGCCTATCGATGGCAGTCCATTTTGCAATCAAGCTATCTTGCTTGCATGTCATGTTCATTAATGCAAAACTATAGCATTGATTTCAGTCTTCAGCACTTATACATTCTATTATTGACCTTTAAATAGTTTATTTTTTTCATAACCTTAAAATTATGCAATTTAAAGGGAAACTATTATGCAAAATGTACATTTTATGAGGGGTTTGGACACAGATGTGTGTAAACAACCAGCCTATAATGGTAAAAATCCACCCACTCCTTTTTTATAATCCCCATCAATCATAAACAGTCTCTCCAATCAAGCAAGTTCTAGAATTCCCCCTACTCTTATGTAAGAGACCCATGACTGGTGACGACCTCCCTATTAGCATAGATACCGCCCTGAGTGAACAGCAGCAGTCCGCCATTTCTGTTTTCCTCGCTGCAGCAGCTGGAGATTTACAATGTCTGCGCCAAAAAAAATACATTAAAAATGTTCTGTTATTGGATGTACCAACGAACATAAGAGTCTCCATAGACTCTTGGCATCTGAGTCACTGAGGACACCGTGGTTAAATTTCATTTATGAAGGAAATTTGCCGAAAAAAGTCGTTAAAGTGTTGTATGTTTACACAAATCATGCTTAACGGGTCAGTTCAGTGCTTGATTTGCACAAAAGTTGTTTCTGAAAGATTTTTAGATTAACATGACGGTACATGCCGATGAGTTGAATCAACTTAACTCCACAACAACTAACATACATTTATTTACTGACCATTCAGAAACGTCCAGTTGCATTCTAAAAGTTGTAACTTCTTCCTAAGTCTCTCCATCAGTTTCTGTCTCCGGTTCGAACATGTAAGGCTGAAGTTGCCTTAGAATCCGAAGCTCGAGCTGTAAATGCTCCGCCCTCTTCTGGAAAGGGGGCCGGGAGCAGCAGCTCATTTGCATTTAAAGAGAGACACACAAAAACTGTGTTTTTGCTCACACCCAAATAGGGGCAAATTTGACAAGCTGTAATAAATAATCTGTGGGTTGTTTTGAGCTGAAACTTCACAGACACATTCTGGGGACACCAGAGACTTATATTACATCTTGTGAAAAGGTGTATAATTGGCATAATCTTCACCCTTTATTCAAATATAAAACATTTGTAAAACATTTTGCAAGCATACTGTTTAGTTGTGCTTGGAGTCAATTGTTTTAGTTGTGATAACACAATGAAATATGCCAGATTGTGCGGACATCATTTTTGGCCAGGCTGGCATGTAAAGAAATTATGCAAAAAAAAAGAACCAACAAAATATTAATAAATGATTATGTTGCAGTCAGTGTATACCTTTTTCCATGAGCTTTCATTCTTTTTGCATAAAATTGACCCCGTAGTTGTAGTTTCTTTTTTCTTTTTTTTTAAATAGTTTTGTTCTTCCCTTATATTTAAAATATGTTAAAAATATATAAAATGTTTTCCTCATATTTTAATGGTTAATCAATCTTCTACACACACACACACACACACACACACACACACACACACACACACACACACACACACACACACACACACACACACACACACACACACACACACACACACACACAAACAGTAGTGGTCCAAGATGATGTTTGATATTAGTAATATTTGTTTTAATGACCCTAGAATATTGATTAACCATTACAATATGATGAAAATATTTTATATAATTTATTTGCATAAAATGACAAATGTTTATCTTATTTTTTTAATTATAAAATCATAAGCCATCTAAGGGCAAGCTGAACTCTTGCACTGAAATTCATGAGCTGATAAAAAACCCAAAAGGATCAATTGAGAAGTCAATAGAATGTATAAGTGCTCTGTATTAAAGGGACAGAAATCAATGATATGGTTTTGCATTAATGGACTTAACATGCAAGCAAGATGTGACAATTCAAAAGGGAAACATTAAGCTGTCACCTTCATCATGTCAGTTTTTTCTACATCAGCAAGTCCCATGTTTACACCTCAACTCAGACTTTTTATTTCCCATAAGCCTCCTGAGTCTGAAACGGTATGCCATAATAGTTGTCTTTATGAGAGCTGTGTTCCCTTGAGAGCCTGTGAACACGTGTAGTTGACCTCGCTGGACTGCTGCTGATGAAAGCTCTGATAGCGTCTCACCTTTAAGGTGATAAAATGGTGGCTGCAGAAGGCTGCATATTGCTTTACTTTCAAAAGGTACTTTGAATATCAATGCAGGATCAAACAGATGACCCAATCACGCAAAGCCAACAGAGAAGCGGTGCACAGGGGGAAGTGGAGCTCTCAGGCTCCCAGGCAAACAAAATCTGTCAAACAAACCCGACCTTCAGATAGCTCAAAGGGAAGGAGAACAAAGTTGTAGATAGCTTTAGTTGGGAATGTGTTTGAGAGATTTAACAGCCACCAGCTATAATAAGAGTGCTCTCCAAGTGCATAGTAATGGGCCCATCTGATTCAAAGGTTTCTTGGCTGATTAATTCAACTTTTAAGATGTGGCACTAGATAAAAAATAATTGTCTCCATGTCTCTTTTATGATGATTTCTTCTTCAGTTGATGATAGAGATTGATCTAAAGTCAAATACCAGTATATGCCAATACTCTTTAGATCCCCTCAACTCTTTCTGAAGTACATGGCTTTTCAAACAAGGGTCCACATGCATGGGGTCTTTGGGAAATTTGAGTGAAATTAAAAACATCAAAAATTAAATAACAATTATGTTTTTAGGGCTGTAAAAAGATATAAAATGTTTAACTAAATAACACATTAACACATTTAAAAAAAATTATATTATTGTTTCATTCTGCCTTCCAATTTGACAACCCTAGTTTTAGCATCAGTAAAATATATGCTACTAATAGTCTTTAAAAATGTAAATGATAATATAATATAATACAATATAAATCATTAAAATTATTATATAAAAGCCAATTGTTTAATTTAGTAAAAAAAAAAACATGTTACATGTTGTTATATAATATGACTCTTAAAGCTGCAGTCCGTAACTTTTTTTGTGTTAAAAATTATCCAAAATAATAATAAATAAATAAACATAACCAGCCAGTGTTCAAAACTATCTGCTTGCTAAGCTTAGCTCGATTCAAATCGGTTAGCTTTTAATAATGATTTTAATTCCAGTGGTACTGGTGGATTTCCGTGGGAAATTCGAGCATGTCTTTGCGTCATTACATCACATCTGTACACATAAAGAAGGAGTCCCGGCTAGTAGGCTATGTTGCGTGTGTGTGAGGATGTTCGAGTTGTAGATTTATAGCCTTTTCTCACAGCACTTGAAATAATTAAACTTACAGCAGTTCCAGAATGTTTCAAACGACAATCACCAGTGACAACTGGAGATTCACCAGTTGTAAAACCCAAAAGACTTCGTGACTAAAAAGAGACTGCAACCGGGCCCATTCGAAAACAAGGATAAACATCGGCAGGGCTTTTGAAAGATGGTGTGAACTCCGTGTTTTAAAGGGGTTCAAAACGGACGCAGAGACGGCTTTTTTTTTTTTGCTAGACAGGTAAGACATTTCAATAGTTTAATTACGTAACAGTAGCGCACTTGTTCGCTTAATTTACACAGTTACGGAGTTTCCTTTGTTGTGCCTTTCTCGTTTTGCTATTATGGTAAATATTAATTATTTTGTGCTAGCTATGAGAGGGAGCAATTCACCTCTACTCCAAGAAAATCAAACCCGCCTCCTCCGTTGTCAAGTATTGGATCTGAATCAGATTTGATTTGCAGGGTTTGACATGATATGATAAGCGATCGTTAGATTTAATCAGCGCTATTTACTGCAATGCTTTTTTTTTCTTAGTTGATCAGAAAAAAAGTGGATGTTACTTACTTGTTCAGATGTCATTTTCCGTTTGAAAATTCTAATATTGGTCATACTTCCAAAAAGTATATTCTGTGATTCTGAATGACAGTATCCACACCGGCGCTGTGATTGACAGCCGCGAACTCTCCTCAAAACATTGGATTCATCCGCGCTGGTTCATGCCGATGTACAACCCATGTAAAGTTGATAATTCCGCAAATAACTGCAATTGCAGATTTCGAACAGAGATGGCGACAAAGAGGAAAAGCTACGGACTGCAGCTTTAAAGGAACTTAACCCCCTGGGGTCGGCGGTATCACCGGCGATACCAGCTCGCTTTTTTTCTTATCAGTTCAAACGAGACTCCAAATACTCAGTTGACTTTGATTTTACAAACAAGTTTCATACATCAATCTATCCTGTTAAGTGTGTATTATTTTTGTGTATACTCATAATAAAAACAAAGTTTTGTGCTTTTTGCCAAATAAAGAAAAATAAACATGATGTGAGTTCTGCTTTCTCTCTGTCAGTGAAGTCAATTCTGAAACGCGTCCGAAAATGAACCATAACTATAAATCAAACAGGCATACAGACACACAGGCATGAAGCTTGAATTCTCTTCTTTTAAATGAAGTAATTTATATAAAAAAACAAATATTCTCAGTGTATGTAATAAGTATGAAAAGAGAGAGATGTCAGTCGTTCTCATCTCAGCTCATTATTTTTAATATGACCTCGCCCACGGAGAGTGCGCGCTATTCAAACGCAAATGACGGAGGCGATCCATGCAAACTGTGAACGCCCCCATATCAGCTCGAGAAAACACATCAAGTTTTTTCAGATCATTGTACTTGTTTACACCGTCTCGCAGCGTTGTGAGGAATAATACTATCGTAATAATAATAATGGAAAATGTACCTCAGAAGTGCTGGTATTTCGAGGAGCAACGGATCCTGATCTATGGAATACTGTAGTAATTTTTTTTCATTCTCAAGTGAATCGCGTTTCTGTGTGTGAATGAATGAACGTCAGAGATGCGCGCTGTTTACCACAACTCGCAAAAAGATGGTTTAAATTTGAATCGCGTTTCTGTGTGTGAATGAATGATCCGCTTTTAGCAAACTGTAAAAATCGACTGAAATATGATGAAATAAAATGTATTTGTATAAGCAACGTAATAAACTGCAAATTAACATTTATATTCCTTATAATAAAAACGAAAGACCTATGTTACAGACATATGAAAGACAACATTTCGTGTTTTGGATAGATTATACATTTTTACTGTAAAATATCTGCCACCTCAAATAAGCTTTTGTTTGCCAATTTTTGCTCATATGTTAAATATAGTATGTTTTGTCATCAAATAATATGTTATTATGTGTTTGTTCCAATGTATAGGCTATATTCAAGTAATGAATCCTTAACTTTGAAATATGTATGATAAAATGTATACTTTAGTTTTTACAAAGAAAGATTACACTTGAATTGTTGTAATTGTAACCTTTTTAATAAAAAATATATAAATATAAATATAAGCCTTTTCTTTAAATAATTTTTATTGTGTTTTATTAGTGACAAATTTGGGGAGAGGATACATATTGCAAAACTGAAAATACAGTATGAGAATTAACTGCACAATTACTAGACATGTTTTCCTTGGATATTATACAATTTGCAAGCACAATTTGTGAAAAAAAAATAAAATGAGATACTTCCAACTGTGAACCAATAAAAATTATTTAAAGAAAAGGCTTATATTTATATTTATATATTTTTTATTAAAAAGGTTACAATTACAACAATTCAAGTGTAATCTTTCTTTGTAAAAACTAAAGTATATATATATATATATATATATATATATATATATATATATATATATATATATATATTGCTCTTGCATTCTTTCTTGTGGCTCAGTGACACACCTGAATGAATGGCTCATTAAGTATGCGGGCCCCATTGTCTCCTCAGGTGTGAACATTTAAATCAATGTATTGGTTTATGTGAATAATTAGGCAGGATGATTTTCACATCATTTTGAAGAAAAAACTCTAGGCGACAAAATGCATTAAGTCTTGTGGACACACTAAAGTATGTGTTTTGTGGCCTTATTTCAGAAACTTTAATTTTTTGTTTTTTCAATAACCATGCATAAACATTATTCTCTCAAAAATACAAACATGTACATACATGTTGCTCACATATTATGGTAGCCCTGTTTGTGCTGGGTGGGGAACCTTTTTCCTATCAAGGGCCATTTAAAATGTTTTAACATTCTTTAAGGGCCATTGTAATGAGGGTCAGTGTTTGGAAGGAAGAAGACAGTACGTTTTATTGGAAACTCAAAACTATAAACAAAACAAAAGGTGTGCAGGCAGCGCATTCACCATAGCCTCGTTGCAGCTCAAAAACAGTCACACAATAATACTCTTTCCACAGCTTGGGCTCAACTCTTTCCACTAAATCAGCACAGACTCATTCCTCTTTTAGTCGGCCACTCATTCCACTTATTCAAACGAATTTGTCCTTGCAACTCATCGAGTTTAGAATGTTTCGAGCTGTAATGATGTTCGAGATTTACCTTTTTCATCACTGCAAGCGCATCCCCACAAACTAGGCAGACTGGCTTGCCTTTCACTTCAACAACAAAAAAATAAATAAATCATTTGTCCATTTTTCTTGAAAAGCGCGACATTCTGAATCTACTTTTCTTTTTTTGACAGTCGCCATGATGCATATCAGCGATGACAACCGCTATGTGTCTGTTGCGTTCATTCTGACTGTGACCGGCACCGGCACCGGGAACCGGCAAACGTTTAAACCACTTTAATACATTAATACGCAAATGACAAAACGGAAGTAAAAGCAGCAGCCCCTCGTGGACGACTACCTCACACACATAAAGTAAAGTCCATGCCTGGTCCTCCGCTGTCTTCGTTCCGATCCTTTTATGCGCCCCGAAGCTGATCAGTGAGAAACTTGAAACCAGTGCGGGGGAATTGACTCGCGGGCCGCATCAAACTGTTTTGCGGGCCGGTTACGGCCCGGGGGCCGGACGTTCCCCACCCCTGTGCTAAATAGAGTGTAATTACACCTTTGCCATTAATATGTTTATAAGCACAAATGTCAGGGCATGTCAGAACATCCCAAGGACCCCCAAAACACCTTAGACCCCAGAGGGTTAAAAATGAAAATTCTGTCATCATTTACTCATCCTCAAGTTGTTTCAAACCTGTATGAATTTCTTTTTTCAGCTGAAAACAAATGAACATATTTTGAAGAATGTCGGTAGCCGGACAGTTGATTTATACTCAAACTGTATAAATAGGATTTTATGAGTAAAAACAAAAATAGCTGCCCTTATATTTTAGTAAGGTTGCCTTTCACAAAAGGGGCATCATATTTGAGGATCTTGAGCATCAAAACAATTGAAAACCCATGATATATATTAATGAATAATTTCTCACAGGCATCATGCTGAATCATGGTATTTTTCTAACTTGCATGACATGACAAATGTACATGTACATGATAGAACCTGCTTCTTGTGTCTCTACATATAACATCTTGACACTGGCTTTTGAATTTAAATCTGACTGAGCTCCACACTTCTTCTACATGTAGTGCTACAGTGCAACGCCTGATCCACATGTCAGAGGCTCATCCTCTCAACAGATGCTCTTGTATCCAGGACCTTTGCCAACGCTGCACGATCTATACAAGACACCCCTGCAGCCATCTGTGACCAGACTAAGATATTAAGTGGCTGAAAAGAGGAGAGAAAGGGCCAATCTGCTGAGAGGTGAATGAAAAATAAAATATTTATAGGAGAAATTGAATCAGCCTTGGCTCCCCTCTCTTTCTTATTATTCAATAATGCATAATCCACAGTCTATTACTTCGGTGAGGGAGGGTGATGTCAATGCAGGCCAAGCCTCAGACTGCCCCCCTGAGCTGCAGTTGCCTGCTACGCTCCACCGAGCTCTTGTATCTGTGTCTGATAATACCTAATGCAATTATGTGGTGGAACCGAGGCACACTTGCCTGTAAGAGGACACAGGAAACATTCCACAGAGGAGAGTGTGAGGAGGATGGCTTTAAATTGAAATCTTTATCATATTAAATTCTCTCTATTATTGCTGATTTCAGTGGTCATCACGCAAGTTAAATGAATAGTTTGGAAAATTCGATCAGCATTTGCCTCAATGTGCTTCCCTTTTGGGGGAACAATGAACACATGGAAACTGGGTCAGTCAACAGATTAACAAAAAGTACTATAAAAAAGTAAAAACAATAAACAAACAGTATAATATACTGACCTCTATGTATAGTTTTACTTGTTTATGTTATTTTAATGTTTTGTTGCAACAACTTAGTTGCCTAACCCATAAAGACAGTTAATACATTTAAAAAAAAATTTTTTTATACATGTCCACATTCAAGCATTTCCCAAAAATGTAAAAATGTAACTTAAAAAATTTAAACCAACGGTTGAGTTTGTCCAATTTATTTATTTTTTTGAGTGCAATGAGCTTAAAGCTACCCTTTCACTGCATATTTTCTCCAAAAAACAACATGTATAACCTTAAAGTGCCCCTATTATGCTATTTTTAAGGCTCCTAATTTTGTTTTGGAGGTCTCCTACAACAGGTTTACATGCATCAAATGTCAAAAAACTCTTTAATTTTCTCATTATATACATTGAACATCACCACATTTTTCAATGATTCTCAAATGACTTGATGGATGAATTAGCCCCAGATGAATAAATCCCTCCTTTCTGAGAGCCTGCTCTGCTCTGATTGGCCAGATGGCCCTGTTTTTTGTGATTGGTCTACCGTGTACAGCACCTGTCGGAAGCTATTACCATATAGCATTACCATAACTGAACGTCAGCTCTGTCCGGATGCTTCCTAAAGCTAAAGCTGTTATTACACTCTGCATAAAAGGGAATATTCTATATACTCTTTAATACGATTTCCATTTACAATAAACACAAAATTCACTATTAGTAACTTTTACATCATCATGTCAAATTCTCCGCACAATGGAGGCCTAAGGATCATATTACTCGCAGTTCTTGGCTCATTTTGAGTCAGTCATGATGACCAATTCAGTATGTCGTTAACTTGAGACTCCAAATGAATCAGTGAATCCATTGTTGACCTGCAATCAGTCCAATTAGCTAATGAATTGTTCATTGTGATTTGTTAACCAATTCATCAAAGTGATTTGAGTCACAAGAATGATTAGAGTAAATGTAGAACAGTAAAAAATAAGATATTATGCTTTAAATTATAGTGAAGTAAAAGAAAAATATTTAATCACTGTCCTACTCTGCCCATTATGATATAACGCAAATAAAAGCATCATAGAGTCTACTTTCATGATACTTTTACTGTTGCTTTTTGTCATTTTGGAGCTTGAAATACTCTTTTGCATTAGGCCTATATTCAAAAAAGCAACCAGGACATTCTTTAAAATTCATATTTTTGTCCCACAGAAAAAGTAGGTTACACTTTATTTTGATGGTCCACTTTAGACATTCTACTAACTATAAGTAACTTTGCAACTACATGTAAACTAACTCTCATTAGAGTATTTGTATACTATTATTAGACTGTTAGGTTAGGGGTAGGTGTTAGGGTTTGGGTTTGTAGAATAAGTTGACATGTAGTTGCAAAGTTACTTAGTCAGTAGACCATCGGAATAAAATGTTCCCAAAAAGTAAAAGTAAATATGGTTTTGATTCAACATGAAAGTGAGTAAATGATGATGAAATTTTCATTTTAGGGTGAACTATTCTTTTTTATAGTGAAACGATATAAATTTTCACTTATATCTAGCCTGTAACGAGCAAATGTATGAAGACAAAAAAAAAAAAGAATTATCACAATCTCACAAGCCGCATGAGCAATGCCACACAGTGACATGCAATCCATTAAAATATGATCAAATTAGCACTGCTGTGTAGTTAGGCAGGTGTTCGGGGCTGATATTATCCCAGTGGGCCATCAATCTCGCTATGCAAACTTAGGCATTCCCAAAAGAACGACTTGAGAAAGAGTCTGAGAGCACCTGCCGTGTGAGAATGTTCAACCTGCACACAAAAGCCTGGAGAGGGATAACAAATCAATATAGTAACCTATTAAACTTTTTCTGAGATCAGGCATTTGGTTGGAGAAAAATGCTCCCTGTCAGGAGTGTTTGCATCTTTGCAGGTTCCATTTGTACTGGCTCCCAAAATAAAGAAATTGCTGCCTCCCATTTGCTTTCATCTGAGAAGAAAAAAAACAGTCGATATTTGCTCCTGGGGACCCGGGAGATGACGCAGGCATAAATCACCCAGCGTGCACCTGTCCAAAGCATCAGGCACAAAGTCATGTGTCATTGCGTTTAGGATCGTGCTGTGGCTCCCCTGCGGTGGTGAATCGAAGCACCTTGTGGTGCTTAGAGAACCTGCCCCACACCTCTGGCACAGAAGGAGGCGCTTTTCCACATCAGGATTGTATTCACACGCTCTTATTTTCACACCAAAAAGAGGCAGACGTCCAAATTGAAGCACCATTCAGTTCGGTGATTACCTGTATCTTGTCATTGACTAGTTGATTAATTTGAACATTGCTTCTATAGTAATAAAGTCCCCAGACAGATTTTTGACAGCTTTTGTTCTCAGCGAATGGCTGTCCGATGTTCGCCATAAAACATGTACAGGAACAAATGGTGAAGTGGCACAGACAGAAACTTTTCATGCTCATTTGAGAAACAAAATAAATCTATAAACACATAAAGAAGTCTTGCATCTTTTCCCATGTCATTGCTGTGGTGGGAGGGAGCCGGGGGGTTGTTTGAAGTGCCACTGGCTAGTAAGAAATCATTATGAGAAAATGGAGTTGTATGTGACAAGAAGAGATCGATTCCCCCTCCCCCCCTCCCCCTGTCCACAGTTTTCTGGCTATCACAAACTACAAGTTTAGCATTCCCTGGAGTGAACAGTAGCCTATAGCCACAGTATTTTCAGTTTTTCCTTCTCACATGTGTTTTTTATATGATAGCCAGAGCAACAGTTACAGTTCTTTTGATTCTTCTTTGCTAACAAGTTCATTAGCTCTAAAATTTTGTTGGCTGTGAGCTGGTCACACTGGAATAAATGACATTAAAGCTAACTGCCATCTTACCACTGAAGCAACAGAAATTTAACGGTTCTCATCCTTCACACTGCCTCACTTTGTTATTTACTCTTATTCATTTGGAAGACCTGCAAAACAACTTACAGTGCATGCAAAGAATTTAAAAATGTATTTTTTTATTCATTTGAAAAATATTTGCCCGGTTTCACAGACAAGGCTAAAGACTAGTCTCAGACTAAAATGCATGTTTCTGTTGTCTTAACTGAAATCAACTTGCACTGACATATCTTAAAATATGTCAGTGTCATTGTCATTGTCTCTAGACGCACACCAGTAATGTTTTTTTCTTTCTTTTTTTTCTCTTAGACACATTTATAAGAGCTACTAATTGAACTGTCCTAAATGAACTAAGGCCTAATCCTGGCTCAATCTAAACCCTGTCTGTCTGTCTGTCAATAATTTAGTGACCTCTGGAAGTAGTCGCAAGTGGACAAGCTCAAAACGTTTCAGACCTCGTTTACACCTGTACTTAGCGTCATTCACTAGTGATCCGATCGAACAAAACACATCTTAATACCAGGTGCGAACAGGGCCTATGGGCCCTATCATACACCTGGCGCAGTGTTTTTTGCTAGTTTCAGCCTGACACAGTTATCATTTTCACATCCTGTGCCACGTTGTTTAAATGGCAAATGCATTTGCGCCCATCTGTGCGCCCATGGGCATGCTGGTCTGAAAACGAGGTGTGTTCAGGCACATTGATGGTGCATTTCTATTTTGAGGCAACTGAATAGACTGAATAGACTGCGCCATTGACCAACAGAAACCTGGTCTAAAGTCAATGGCGCAATATTTTTTAGGTTATTTAAAGAGCACGTTAGTAATGTGCGCCTATAGGCGGGTCCACTCTTTCTTATTAAACACACATGGATGCATAGCAGCACACAGACTTGCCAAATATTAAAAATAAAAGGATTACAATGTAAATTATTATTATTGTGTACATAAAGATATGGTGGAATCCAGCTTGTCCCGTAAATGGTCTGCTTGCGTGCTTTAACCTCGCACACGAGCAGATCCGTTTGCACTTTGGAGACGCGTTCGATCTTTCCACTATCAAATTACGTATCCGCCATTGCGTGAGCGCAACTGACATTTAAAGGGAATGGGAGATGAGACTCTGATTGGTTTATTGCATTTAAAGCCCAAAACACACCCATTACTCACTAAGAGAATAGACCAATTTCGAGACTACGTCACAGCGTTAACTGGTGGCAAAACGAATGGAAAACTGGAGGCGGCCAATACAAACCAGCACAGATTCGGCTACATAATAAGGAGCTTAAATTATTATTATTGTTATTAAATGTCATCTTGTTGTGTTGTTGGGTGCAAGAATCGACGGAGTACAGGCTCCAATTGGAAATTTTATCGCATAATGTTTTCTAAATGATTGTGATTATTTGTGAATCATCTATGATTTTATACATTGTTTTGATTGATTGTGACTATAACAGTTACTTTTTGAAGAACCTGGTAAGAAAGGGTAATCAAATACATAGCTAAAAAATGAATATGCTGTATCTGGAATTTTTATTTCTAGAAAATATTCACATCATTAAAATTGCACTGTAATGTCACTCTTTACATTGTTGTCTTCTGTCTGGCCGTGACGCTGGCTAGGCAGAACTGCAGATCGTATAGGCTACCACACAGGTCTTGTACGTGACCATTTAGTACAGTTATAGGCATCTAAAGATTTATATATCCTCAGTTTCTCTTTACGCTCAGTTTCTCTGGTAGGTGTAGAAGTCAGGCCAACCGGAGGCAGCGTTAACGTTAATCCTGTCAGATCGTCCATCCATTGAATGAGCGTGTACGGGTCAGCCAATCTGGGATGTCCGTTAAAATGAACTTTTGCAAATAACAATCGCGGTCCTGGACAGTGAGTGACCTTGCACATTAAGATAAAATCGGATTTTCTCCAGTCATTATTAAAAAACAAGCTAACAAAACTTGCAAACTAACATTAGTAAAGCGGCCAGAGGGATCGTTCTGCCACCACCTAAGCTCCGCCCACAAAAAAAGTCACCATGTTTACCAACTGAAAATTGTTCTATAGAGACAACCCCTTTAGACCATGGGCCTGGCACGCCGGCCATTTTTCCCGTCGTTAAACTAGCAAAAGTGGATTTGGACACGCCCTAAGTTCACTTGCGCTGGACGCTTTAGACCATTCGCTTAGATCATTAAAATAGGGCCGTACAGAACAGCCCCTACTACTGGCTGTAGTCCTTAGCCTCTGGCCAAAAAATCCTCAGATGACGCAAAATGATGATTTTTGCGTCATCAGAGGATTTTTTCCAGATAAAAAATACATAAATCTACACTACGGGTTTTCTACTGATACAAAGCTTAATGCTAAATCCTGAAGTATCCCTTTAAGCCAGTTTTCTTCTTAAACAGCCTGCTATGGAAAGACAATCAGGTTAGCTAAAATCATTATGCACCTTTCTCTAAGCTTGTTCTCTATATGCATTTCTTTCCCAATATTTAATATTTGTTATTAATAAGACTGTTGTTTTCCACTGTCATATTTAGCATGCCTATATGCTCCTTTGAGGTCAACATGTTCCAAAATATAATAGAGAGAAACTTGGAGTGGTAAATTTATGTGTAAGCTTAGCCATATTTGGGGGGGAAAATGCCCAAAACTCATTTGGTAAAAGGCTTTGGTGTGATCTGGCCAAGTTTAAAACAACCCAGACCTTGTGGAAACCAAGAGACTAATGATGAACTGTTTTAAATCCACTATTAGCAACAAAGAAAACTTGTTTCTCATTTTGCAAAGTGAGTAAAGTGAAGCTGTTTATGCATCTAATTGACACATCAAGGTCTTGGCTAAAGAGAAGCCTTAAGGGCTTTGCATGTCAATGCAGATTATCTTGAGAGGGAGATCTTTAATTTGTGTCTTACAGACTCTCAGAGGACAATTCATGCTCTCAGAAAGAAAAAACATAACACCACAGTCACCAGGGGGTCGTAAATGAGTGATCTCAACAATAATGTTCTTATTTCTTTATTAACATTTCATCTAGGATTATAATAATAGACTACACTGAAGTGAAACTTTTTAAGTAGGTTTAAACTCTTCGTTACCCATATTTGAGATAAAGTGAAACTGAATATTTAAAATTATAAGGCTTTTTTCAGACAGGCAGCAAAAATCAAAGCTGCCTAAATCAGAACAACACCTATGGAGCTTATAATATGACAAAATGATTTGAATTTGAATTGTGTAAATTTGAATTAATTGCAAGTGAAATCTAACAAAATTGAATTTTAGGTGGTAGTTTAAATAGTTCTGAATTTGATTTTTTTTAAACGAATATTGAACATTTGAAATTTAACAAATTGAAGTGTTTTTATGGCTGAATGTTATAGACATGTATTTTCAAACAGCTAGTTTTTTTGTTCTGAATTCGTATAGCGCAAATATTCAGTTTAAAAAAAATAAACTGAACTTCGGAACTTCAAATTCAGTTTTCTAAAATTCAAGTTCAAAAATTCAAGTTCAATTAAAGCTGCAAGCAGCGATGAAAGGGCCCTCGCACCCATGCCATCAACACTCGGTGGCTTTAGGAAGACAGAGCATGGTTGGGAAATGTACATTTAAGGAGGTATATATAGTAAGAGTATGTCAAAGTCAGTTACAAAATGTTTTGTATAATGGTGATAATAGCATGCTTCATGACTCAGCTAAGTGTTGCTAGCATGTTTAGTCTGTTTCTAGCATGCTTAGTACACAATAATTATGTGGTTAGTACTGCATTACTGTGTTAACCATGTCAGTTTCTGTTGCCAGTAGGTGGCGTTATGACTATAACTGAATATGACCATGGATGTGTGTTCAGGACAGAACTCTTATCAAACGTGTGAAGTTTGGTGCAAATTGGACATTGCCTTCTTGAGTAACAACAAAGTCATGTTTCATTGAATTAGCATTCTTTAGCACTTAGCTAAGCATTGTTAGCATGTTTTAACATGTTTCTAGCATGTTTAGAACTCAATGGCATTTTTAACATGTTGCTAGAACGGCATCAAAGTGTTAAACATGTCACTTCCTGTTGCCAGTAGGTGGCGCTATTACTATAACTGAATTTGAGCATAGACATGTGTTCAGGCCATGATTCTTATCAAATGTGTGAAGTTTGGGGCAGATTGGACATTCCATGCCTGAGTTACAGCAAATTCCTATTTAATTGCAATAATAGCATGCTTTAGCACTTAGCTAAGAGTTTGCTAGCATGTTTTAGCATGTTTGTAGTATGTTGTTAGCATGTTTAGCACTTGCTGGCACTTTTTTATATGTTATTAGGAGTCCATAACAGTGTTAAACATGTCACTTCCTGTTGCCAGCAGGTGGCGCTATGACTGTAACTGAATATAAGCATGGTCATGTGTTCAGGACAGAACGTTTATCAAAAGTGTGAAGTTTGGGGCAGATTGGACATTCCATGCCTGAGTTACAGCAAATTCATATTTAATTGCAGTAATATCATTCTTTAGCACTTAGCTAAGTGTTTGCTAGTATGTTTTAGCATGTCTCTAGTATGTTGGTAGGATGTTTAGCACCTACTGGCATTTTTTTATATGTTATTAGGAGTCAAGAACAGTGTTAAACGTCAATTCCTGTTGCCAGCAGGTGGCGCTATGACTATAACTAAATATGAGCATGGACATGTGTTCAAGAGATAACTCTTATCAAACGTGTGAAGTTTGGGGTAGATTGTACATTGCCTTCTTGAGTAACAACAAAGTCCTGTTTCATTGAATTAGCATGCTTTAGCACTTAGCTAAGTATTGCTAGCATGTTTTAACATGTTTCTAGCATGTATAGAACTCAATGGCATTTTTAACATGTTGCTAGAACGGCATCAAAGTGTTAAACATGTCACTTCCTGTTGCCAGTAGGTGGCGCTATTACTATAACTGAATTTGAGCATAGACATGTGTTCAGGCCATGATTCTTATCAAATGTGTGAAGTTTGGGGCAGATTGGACATTCCATGCCTGAGTTACAGCAAATTCCTATTTAATTGCAGTAATAGCATGCTTTAGCACTTAGCTAAGTGTTTGCTAGCATGTTTCTAGTATGTTGCTAACCTGTTTAGCACTTGCTGGCTCTTTTTTATATGTTATTAGGAGACCACAAGAGTGTTAAACATGTCACTTCCTGTTGAAAGCAGGTGGCGCTATTACTATAACTGAATATTCTCATGTAGATGTGTTCAGGCCATGACTCTTATCAAACGTGTGAAGTTTGGGGCAGATTGGACATTCCATGCCTGTGTTACAGCAAATTCCTATTTAATTGCAGCAATAGCATGCTTTAGCACTTAGCTAAGTGTTTGCTAGCATGTTTTAGCATGTTTCTAGTATGTTGTTAGCATGTTTAGCACTTGCTGTCACTTTTTTTATATGTTTTTATATGTCCACAACAGTGTTTAACATGTCACTTCCTGTTGCCAGCAGGTGGCGCTATGACTGTAACTGAATATGAGCATGGTCATGTGTTTAGGACAGAACGTTTATTAAAAGTGTGAAGTTTGGGGCAGATAAGGACATTGCCTTCTTGAGTAACAACAACATCCTGTTTCATTGAATTAGCATGCTTTAGCACTTAGCTAAGTATTGCTAGCATGTTTTAACATGTTTCTAGCATGTTTAGAAGTCAATGGCATTTTTAACATGTTGCTAGAATGGCATCAACGTGTTAAACATGACACTTCCTGTTACCAGTAGGTGGCGCTATTACTATAACTGAATATTCTCATGTAGATGTGTTCAGGACAGAACGCTTATCAAAAGTGTGAAGTTTGGGGCAGATTGGACATTCCATGCCTGAGTTACAGCAAATTCCTATTTAATTGCAATAATAGCATGCTTTAGCACTTAGCTAAGAGTTTGCTAGCATGTTTTAGCATGCTTCTAGTATGTTGTTAGCATGTTTAGCACTTGCTGGCACTTTTTTATATGTTATTAGGAGTCCATAACAGTGTTAAACATGTCACTTCCTGTTGCCAGCAGGTGGCGCTATGACTATAACTGAATATGAGCATGGTCATGTGTTCAGGACAGAACTCTTATCAAAAGTGTGAAGTTTGGGGCAGATTGGACATTCCATGCCTGAGTTACAGCAACTTCCTGTTTCATGGCGAAACATCGAAATTTGTCAGGCCGCCGAGGACCCGCACTTCGACGAAAACTCAAGATCTTCGCAATTTAATGTCGCAAAGGCCTGAAGATTACACTCACCAAATTTGAAGATGATCAGATTAAAACTGTAGGAGGAGTTCGTTAAAGTACGAGGCCTGAAAATGGCAAAAACTGCACAAAAATCTGAGAGGAAGTTCAAAATGGCTGACTTCCTGTTGTGTTTAGGGCTACGCTCCAAGAGACTTTTTTGTAGGTATTAGGTAATTACATGTATGTACCGAATTTCGTGCACGTACGTGGAACGATGCGGGAGGCGCACTCCGTTGAACTTTTATAGGTGGCGCTATCGAGCCATTTTGCCCCGTCCAATTCTATAACCTATATCAGATGTACATTTTCGCCAGTTCTGACGTGTGTGCAAAGTTTCGTGAGTTTTCGAGCATGTTTAGGCCCTCAAAAATGCAATTCAATGCGGAGAAGAATAATAATAATAATAATTAAAGCTGCAAGCAGCGATGAAAGGGCCCTCGCACCCGTGCCATCGTCACTCGTTGGCTTTAGGAAGACAGAGCATGGTTGGGCAATGTGCATTTAAGGAGGTATACAGTATATAGTAGTTGCTAGCATGTTTAGTATGTTTTTAGCATGCTTAGTACACAATAGGTATGTGGTTAGTACTGCATTACTGTGTTAACCAGTTCAGTTTCTGTTGGCAGTAGGTGGGGTTATATATCTAAATATTGCTTTGTAGATGTGTTCAGTGCAGGACTTTTATCAAGTATGTGAAGTTTGGGGCAGATTGGATATTGTATGTTTGAGTTACAGCAAATTCATATTTAATTGTAGTAATAGTATGGTTTAGTACTTATAGTGTTTACTAGTATGTTTTAGCATGTTTCTAGTATGTTGGTAGGATGTTAAGCACCTACTGGCATTTTTTTTATATGTTATTAGGAGTCCACAACAGTGTTTAACATGTCACTTCCTGTTGCCAGCAGGTGGCGCTTTGACTGTAACTGAATATGAGCATTGTCATGTGTTCAAGACAGAACGCTTATCAAAAGTGTGAAGTTTGGCGCAGATTGGACATTGCCTTCTTGAGTAACAACAACATCCTGTTTCATTATATTAGCATGCTTTAGCACTTAGCTTAGTATTGCTAGCATGTTTTAACATGTTTCTAGCATGTTTAGAAGTCAATGGTATTTTTAACATGTTGCTAGAACGGCATCAACGTGTTAAACATGACACTTCCTGTTACCAGTAGGTGGCGCTATTACTATAACTGAATATTCTCATGTAGATGTGTTCAGGCCATGACTCTTATCAAACGTGTGAAGTTTGGGGCAGACTGGACATTCCGTGCCTGTGTTACAGCAAATTCCTATTTAATTGCAGTATTAGCATGCTTTAGCACTAAGCTAAGTGTTTGCTAGCATGTTTTAACATGTTTCTAGTATGTTGTTAGCATGTTTAGCACATGCTGGAACTTTTTTATATGTTATTAGGAGTCCACAACAGTGTTTAACATGTCACTTCCTGTTGCCAGCAGGTGGCGCTATGACTGTAACTGAATATGAGCATGGTCATGTGTTCAGGACAGAACGCTTATCAAAAGAGTGAAGTTTGGCGCAGATTGGACATTGCCTTCTTGAGTAACAACAACATCCTGTTTCATTGAATTAACATGCTTTAGCACTTAGCTAAGTTTTGCTAGCATGTTTTAACATGTTTCTAGCATGTTTAGAAGTCAATGGCATTTTTAACATGTTGCTAGAACGGCATCAACGTGTTAAACATGACACTTCCTGTTACCAGTAGGTGGCGCTATTACTATAACTGAATATTCTCATGTAGATGTGTTCAGGCCATGACTCTTATCAAACGTGTGACGTTTGGGGCAGACTGGACATTCCGTGCCTGTGTTTCAGCAAATTCCTATTTAATTGCAGTATTAGCATGCTTTAGCACTAAGCTAAGTGTTTGCTAGCATGTTTTAACATGTTTCTAGTATGTTGTTAGCATGTTTAGCACATGCTGGAACTTTTTTATATGTTATTAGGAGTCCACAACAGTGTTTAACATGTCACTTCCTGTTGCCAGCAGGTGGCGCTATGACTGTAACTGAATATGAGCATGGT
This sequence comes from Leuciscus leuciscus, assembly GCF_965113295.1. Lineage (NCBI taxonomy): Eukaryota > Metazoa > Chordata > Actinopteri > Cypriniformes > Leuciscidae > Leuciscus > Leuciscus leuciscus. The sequence goes on from NC_138744.1 coordinate 10,218,327, forward strand.
CATGTGTTCAGGACAGAACGCTTATCAAAAGTGTGAAGTTTGGCGCAGATTGGACATTGCCTTCTTGAATAACAACAACATCCTGTTTCATTGAATTAACATGCTTTAGCACTTAGCTAAGTTTTGCTAGCATGTTTTAACATGTTTCTAGCATGTTTAGAAGTCAATGGCATTTTTAACATGTTGCTAGAACGGCATCAACGTGTTAAACATGACACTTCCTGTTACCAGTAGGTGGCGCTATTACTATAACTGAATATTCTCATGTAGATGTGTTCAGGCCATGACTCTTATCAAACGTGTGACGTTTGGGGCAGATTGGACATTCCGTGCCTGAGTTACAGCAAATTCCTATTTAATTGCAGTAATAGCATGCTTTAGCAATTAGCTAAGTGTTTGCTAGCATGTTTTAACATGTGTCTAGTATGTTGTTAGCATGCTTAGCACTTGCTGGCACTTTTTTATATGTTATCAGGAGTTCACAACAGTGTTAAACATGTCACTTCCTGTTGCCAGCAGGTGGCGCTATGACTGTAACTGAATATGAGCATGGTCATGTGTTCAGGACAGAACGCTTATCAAACGTGTGAAGTTTGGCGCAGATTGGACATTCCATGCCTGAGTTTCAGCAACTTCCTGTTTCATGGCGAAACATCGAAATTTGTCAGGCCGCCGAGGACCCGCCCTTCGACGAAAACTCAAGATCTTCGCAATTTAACGTCGCAAAGGCCTTAAGATTACACTCACCAAATTTGAAGATGATCAGATTAAAACTGTAGGAGGAGTTCGTTAAAGTACGAGGCATGAAAATGGCAAAAACTGCACAAAAATCTGAGAGGAAGTTGAAAATGGCTGACTTCCTGTTGTGTTTAGGGCTACGCTCCAAGAGACTTTTTTGTAGGTATTAGGTCCTTACATGTATGTACCGAATTTCATAAACGTACGTGGAACATAGCGGGAGGCGCACTCCGTTGAACTTTTATAGGTGGCGCTATCGAGCCATTTTGCCCCGCCCAATTCTGAAACCTATATCAGATGTAAATTTTCGCCAGTTCTGACGCGTGTGCAAAGTTTCGTGAGTTTTCGAGCATGTTTAGGCCCTCAAAAATGTGATTAAATGCGGAGAAGAATAATAATAATTAAAGCTGCAAGCAGCGATGAAAGGGCCCTCGCACCCGTGCCATCGTCACTCGTTGGCTTTAGGAAGACAGAGCATGGTTGGGCAATGTGCATTTAAGGAGGTATACAGTATATAGTAGTTGCTAGCATGTTTAGTATGTTTTTAGCATGCTTAGTACACAATAGGTATGTGGTTAGTACTGCATTACTGTGTTAACCAGTTCAGTTTCTGTTGGCAGTAGGTGGGGTTATATATCTGAATATTGCTTTGTAGATGTGTTCAGTGCAGGACTTTTATCAAGTATGTGAAGTTTGGGGCAGATTGGATATTGTATGTTTGAGTTACAGCAAATTCATATTTAATTGTAGTAATAGTATGGTTTAGTACTTATAGTGTTTACTAGTATGTTTTAGCATGTTTCTAGTATGTTGGTAGGATGTTAAGCACCTACTGGCATTTTTTTTTATATGTTATTAGGAGTCCACAACAGTGTTTAACATGTCACTTCCTGTTGCCAGCAGGTGGCGCATTGACTGTAACTGAATATGAGCATTGTCATGTGTTCAAGACAGAACGCTTATCAAAAGTGTGAAGTTTGGCGCAGATTGGACATTGCCTTCTTGAGTAACAACAACATCCTGTTTCATTATATTAGCATGCTTTAGCACTTAGCTTAGTATTGCTAGCATGTTTTAACATGTTTCTAGCATGTTTAGAAGTCAATGGTATTTTTAACATGTTGCTAGAACGGCATCAACGTGTTAAACATGACACTTCCTGTTACCAGTAGGTGGCACTATTACTATAACTGAATATTCTCATGTAGATGTGTTCAGGCCATGACTCTTATCAAACGTGTGAAGTTTGGGGCAGACTGGACATTCCGTGCCTGTGTTACAGCAAATTCCTATTTAATTGCAGTATTAGCATGCTTTAGCACTAAGCTAAGTGTTTGCTAGCATTTTTTAACATGTTTCTAGTATGTTGTTAGCATGTTTAGCACATGCTGGAACTTTTTTATATGTTATTAGGAGTCCACAACAGTGTTTAACATGTCACTTCCTGTTGCCAGCAGGTGGCGCTATGACTGTAACTGAATATGAGCATGGTCATGTGTTCAGGACAGAACGCTTATCAAAAGAGTGAAGTTTGGCGCAGATTGGACATTGCCTTCTTGAGTAACAACAACATCCTGTTTCATTGAATTAACATGCTTTAGCACTTAGCTAAGTTTTGCTAGCATGTTTTAACATGTTTCTAGCATGTTTAGAAGTCAATGGCATTTTTAACATGTTGCTAGAACGGCATCAACGTGTTAAACATGACACTTCCTGTTACCAGTAGGTGGCGCTATTACTATAACTGAATATTCTCATGTAGATGTGTTCAGGCCATGACTCTTATCAAACGTGTGACGTTTGGGGCAGACTGGACATTCCGTGCCTGTGTTTCAGCAAATTCCTATTTAATTGCAGTATTAGCATGCTTAAGCACTAAGCTAAGTGTTTGCTAGCATGTTTTAACATGTTTCTAGTATGTTGTTAGCATGTTTAGCACATGCTGGAACTTTTTTATATGTTATTAGGAGTCCACAACAGTGTTTAACATGTCACTTCCTGTTGCCAGCAGGTGGCGCTATGACTGTAACTGAATATGAGCATGGTCATGTGTCCAGGACAGAACGCTTATCAAAAGTGTGAAGTTTGGCGCAGATTGGACATTGCCTTCTTGAGTAACAACAACATCCTGTTTCATTGAATTAGCATGCTTTAGCACTTAGCTAAGTATTGCTAGCATGTTTTAACATGTTTCTAGCATGTTTAGAAGTCAATGGCATTTTTAACATGTTGCTAGAATGGCATCAACGTGTTAAACATGACACTTCCTGTTACCAGTAGGTGGCGCTATTACTATAACTGAATATTCTCATGTAGATGTGTTCAGGACAGAACGATTATCAAAAGTGTGAAGTTTGGGGCAGATTGGACATTCCATGCCTGAGTTACAGCAAATTCCTATTTAATTGCAAAAATAGCATGCTTTAGCACTTAGCTAAGAGTTTGCTAGCATGTTTTAGCATGCTTCTAGTATGTTGTTAGCATGTTTAGCACTTGCTGGCACTTTTTTATATGTTATTAGGAGTCCATAACAGTGTTAAACATGTCACTTCCTGTTGCCAGCAGGTGGCGCTATGACTATAACTGAATATGAGCATGGTCATGTGTTCAGGACAGAACGCTTATCAAACGTGTGAAGTTCGGGGCAGATTGGACATTCCATGCCTGAGTTACAGCAACTTCCTGTTTCATGGCGAAACATCGAAATTTGTCAGGCCGCCGAGGACCCGCCCTTCGACGAAAACTCAAGATCTTCGCAATTTAACGTCGCAAAGGCCTTAAGATTACACTCACCAAATTTGAAGATGATCAGATTAAAACTGTAGGAGGAGTTCGTTAAAGTACGAGGCATGAAAATGGCAAAAACTGCACAAAAATCTGAGAGGAAGTTCAAAATGGCTGACTTCCTGTTGTGTTTAGGGCTATGCTCCAAGAGACTTTTTTGTAGGTATTAGGTGATTACATGTATGTACCGAATTTCGTGCACGTACGTGGAACGTTGCGGGAGGCGCACTCCGTTGAACTTTTATAGGTGGCGCTATCGAGCCATTTTGCCCCGTCCAATTCTGAAACCTATATCAGATGTAAATTTTCGCCAGTTCTGACGCGTGTGCAAAGTTTTGTGAGTTTTCGAGCATGTTTAGGCCCTCAAAAATGCAATTAAATGCGGAGAAGAATAATAATAATAAACAGAGCAATTCCAAGAGGGTCCTCACACCATCGGTGCTCGGGCCCTAATAAACAGAGCAATTCCAAGAGGGTCCTCACACCATCGGTGCTCGGGCCCTAATAATTAAAGCTGCAAGCAGCGATGAAAGGGCCCTCGCACCCGTGCCATCGTCACTCGTTGGCTTTAGGAAGACAGAGCATGGTTGGGCAATGTGCATTTAAGGAGGTATACAGTATATAGTAGTTGCTAGCATGTTTAGTATGTTTTTAGCATGCTTAGTACACAATAGGTATGTGGTTAGTACTGCATTACTGTGTTAACCAGTTCAGTTTCTGTTGGCAGTAGGTGGGGTTATATATCTGAATATTGCTTTGTAGATGTGTTCAGTGCAGGACTTTTATCAAGTATGTGAAGTTTGGGGCAGATTGGATATTGTATGTTTGAGTTACAGCAAATTCATATTTAATTGTAGTAATAGTATGGTTTAGTACTTATAGTGTTTACTAGTATGTTTTAGCATGTTTCTAGTATGTTGGTAGGATGTTAAGCACCTACTGGCATTTTTTTTTATATGTTATTAGGAGTCCACAACAGTGTTTAACATGTCACTTCCTGTTGCCAGCAGGTGGCGCATTGACTGTAACTGAATATGAGCATTGTCATGTGTTCAAGACAGAACGCTTATCAAAAGTGTGAAGTTTGGCGCAGATTGGACATTGCCTTCTTGAGTAACAACAACATCCTGTTTCATTATATTAGCATGCTTTAGCACTTAGCTTAGTATTGCTAGCATGTTTTAACATGTTTCTAGCATGTTTAGAAGTCAATGGTATTTTTAACATGTTGCTAGAACGGCATCAACGTGTTAAACATGACACTTCCTGTTACCAGTAGGTGGCACTATTACTATAACTGAATATTCTCATGTAGATGTGTTCAGGCCATGACTCTTATCAAACGTGTGAAGTTTGGGGCAGACTGGACATTCCGTGCCTGTGTTACAGCAAATTCCTATTTAATTGCAGTATTAGCATGCTTTAGCACTAAGCTAAGTGTTTGCTAGCATTTTTTAACATGTTTCTAGTATGTTGTTAGCATGTTTAGCACATGCTGGAACTTTTTTATATGTTATTAGGAGTCCACAACAGTGTTTAACATGTCACTTCCTGTTGCCAGCAGGTGGCGCTATGACTGTAACTGAATATGAGCATGGTCATGTGTTCAGGACAGAACGCTTATCAAAAGAGTGAAGTTTGGCGCAGATTGGACATTGCCTTCTTGAGTAACAACAACATCCTGTTTCATTGAATTAACATGCTTTAGCACTTAGCTAAGTTTTGCTAGCATGTTTTAACATGTTTCTAGCATGTTTAGAAGTCAATGGCATTTTTAACATGTTGCTAGAACGGCATCAACGTGTTAAACATGACACTTCCTGTTACCAGTAGGTGGCGCTATTACTATAACTGAATATTCTCATGTAGATGTGTTCAGGCCATGACTCTTATCAAACGTGTGACGTTTGGGGCAGACTGGACATTCCGTGCCTGTGTTTCAGCAAATTCCTATTTAATTGCAGTATTAGCATGCTTAAGCACTAAGCTAAGTGTTTGCTAGCATGTTTTAACATGTTTCTAGTATGTTGTTAGCATGTTTAGCACATGCTGGAACTTTTTTATATGTTATTAGGAGTCCACAACAGTGTTTAACATGTCACTTCCTGTTGCCAGCAGGTGGCGCTATGACTGTAACTGAATATGAGCATGGTCATGTGTCCAGGACAGAACGCTTATCAAAAGTGTGAAGTTTGGCGCAGATTGGACATTGCCTTCTTGAGTAACAACAACATCCTGTTTCATTGAATTAGCATGCTTTAGCACTTAGCTAAGTATTGCTAGCATGTTTTAACATGTTTCTAGCATGTTTAGAAGTCAATGGCATTTTTAACATGTTGCTAGAATGGCATCAACGTGTTAAACATGACACTTCCTGTTACCAGTAGGTGGCGCTATTACTATAACTGAATATTCTCATGTAGATGTGTTCAGGACAGAACGATTATCAAAAGTGTGAAGTTTGGGGCAGATTGGACATTCCATGCCTGAGTTACAGCAAATTCCTATTTAATTGCAAAAATAGCATGCTTTAGCACTTAGCTAAGAGTTTGCTAGCATGTTTTAGCATGCTTCTAGTATGTTGTTAGCATGTTTAGCACTTGCTGGCACTTTTTTATATGTTATTAGGAGTCCATAACAGTGTTAAACATGTCACTTCCTGTTGCCAGCAGGTGGCGCTATGACTATAACTGAATATGAGCATGGTCATGTGTTCAGGACAGAACGCTTATCAAACGTGTGAAGTTCGGGGCAGATTGGACATTCCATGCCTGAGTTACAGCAACTTCCTGTTTCATGGCGAAACATCGAAATTTGTCAGGCCGCCGAGGACCCGCCCTTCGACGAAAACTCAAGATCTTCGCAATTTAACGTCGCAAAGGCCTTAAGATTACACTCACCAAATTTGAAGATGATCAGATTAAAACTGTAGGAGGAGTTCGTTAAAGTACGAGGCATGAAAATGGCAAAAACTGCACAAAAATCTGAGAGGAAGTTCAAAATGGCTGACTTCCTGTTGTGTTTAGGGCTATGCTCCAAGAGACTTTTTTGTAGGTATTAGGTGATTACATGTATGTACCGAATTTCGTGCACGTACGTGGAACGTTGCGGGAGGCGCACTCCGTTGAACTTTTATAGGTGGCGCTATCGAGCCATTTTGCCCCGTCCAATTCTGAAACCTATATCAGATGTAAATTTTCGCCAGTTCTGACGCGTGTGCAAAGTTTTGTGAGTTTTCGAGCATGTTTAGGCCCTCAAAAATGCAATTAAATGCGGAGAAGAATAATAATAATAAACAGAGCAATTCCAAGAGGGTCCTCACACCATCGGTGCTCGGGCCCTAATAATAATAATAAATATATATATATATATATATATATATATATATATATATATATATATATATATATATATACATATATATATATAAATATAGCTGCGAGCAGCGATTGCGGGCCCAAGCCGGTGGCACCGCCACCCTGGTGCCTTTAGTTACACTAAAGGCACCGGGGTGGCGGTTCCACCGGCTTGGGCCCTCCATCGCTGCTCGCAGCTATATTTATATATATATATGTATATATATATATATATATATATATATATATATATATATATATATATATATATATATATATATATATATATACATATACATATATATATATATATATATATATATATATATAATAAAGACGGGAAATTTTACTTGTCTTACCTTATTCTGATTTTATGATACATTCAAAATATTCCACAACAAATCCTTTAAATTTAATGTAAAAATAAAAACGAAAGTAAGCCGTGTTGGTCTCACGTAACCCTCTCATTAGAATCAAAATGTTTCAATATTTGCGATGTATTTGGATGCTAAACTATTCTTTATTATAGGCTTTGTACTTCACTCGTGTTCCAATATCGATGAAAAAAATCATCCTCTTCACACGCGCAAAAATGTGCTTGGAAACATCACAGTGGAGCTCTGCTTACTGTGAATGGTACAAATTGTACTACTGACTATTTAAACAGAGCAGTGTAATTCGTATATGTTATGTTGACTATTTTTATTATTATATTGTATTAGGGCTATAATGAACAGGCTGCGATGTCAAGATTGCAATTCTGGAATGTGTGTGTGTGTGTGTGTGTGTGTGTGTGACGCGGTTGCGGTTGAACAGTGGACACATAAAAACATAAATAAAATGTATTAGTTTATTCCTACTTCCATAGGAATACATTGAAAATGCTCGCTCTACTCCGCACCATTATCAATGTCTGTGCGGACATCTGTATTTTATTTTCGCTTTTAAGTTAGCGATTTAAAAGCCCTCAGCGGTGTCACACGTCGATTAACCGGTGGGAAAATGTTATCACAGTCACATCCCTAATATATAAATACAATAGGCCTACCTGAAAGAGAATTTTACTTGCCCGACCAGAGTATAGCCTGATTAGAACGTCAATAACAAAACAAATTACTTGGGAATCACTAAAATGAGAGATTATTCTAATTTCATTACATTCATTTTAAGTTGCAATCAGCAGTTAATAATAAATGTCTTACTGATCAATGGTAACAAGGTTGCCCTGCTGAGGCTGATGCAGCTTCTCCAGGAGAATTGTAAACAAATGAGCGCAGCACACAAAAAAGCAACCCAGTTAACAACATACTGACTATAAAAATGACAAATATGGAGTTTTTATATATTTTATAACATATAAGCAACCTCACTTGACGAGTAGGCTACTATTTCCTGAATACAATCACGATTGAAACTGTGACATTGATTTCATACAACAGGTTAATAAACAGTTACAATTAAGTCACTTACATTTTAGATGCAATATTGACTGTTTTTGTTCTGTTTCAGCAGCAAAAATAGTTAAACAAAGATCACAGCAGAACCATCGCGCATCTCACAGCAACTTGTTTTCTCATTACTGAATGATTCAGCATTTTGAAACGAATCGGTTGACTCAAAGATTCAATGGTCAATCCATAAACATCTGTCTCAATCATGAATGACTCAGTCATTCGAACGAATCGTTTGAACGAATGAATCAATGACTCGCTCATTAAGATGGTCGCCTGGCGACACCTAATGGCGGTTTAGTGTTTAAAAGTATCATTCTTTCCAACGTGCACCATTATCAATGTCAGTGCGGACGTCCGTTTTTTACTTTCACTTTTATATTAGCGATTTAAAAGCACCCGCTCGTGTCACACGTCGATTAACCGATGGGAAAATATCCTCACAGTCATACCTAATACATTTATATTTAAATACAATAGGCCTACCTAGTAAAACGTTTTATATACTATTTTGATTTCCTTTTGGACACAAGAGGGCAGTATAGCCCTATGTTTGCTTTTTTGTTGAACCAAATAGCACTAAATAGCCTGTTTTTAACTTTTTCATACTCCTTGAATAGCAAAAACAGAATAAAATGGGTTTAGTTCTAATATTTGTATAATTTTATATAAAAATAAATGGTGTATAATTACATTTTTAGAAGTTATGAGATGTTTCCTGCTTCCTTTTTGACATTAATTTAATCCCTCGCCATAGCAAAACCGTTTGAGATATTCAATATCCGTTTACAATTTAGCATCATTAATATATTTGTATCATGTTGAAAAAGTTTGGTGGGAATAAAATAAATAGTTTAAGAGGAGTGGCTAAAAATTCAGAGGCTGATTTTGCAAAAAAAATCCACATTCAGACCAAAATATCTGACTTCCTGATGGCCGGAGCTAATGAATGTAAATGAGAAAGTTGTCCGGCTTGATGAGTACAATATACAAACTATATTTTTTTTACTGTAGTTAAAACTAACCCGCCCACTTTTGTCAAAAGCATGTTGAAAGTGACACACTTCCTGCTGCCAGTTGGTGGCGCTATAACTTTGACTCACAATAGTTACATCCATCTGATCGGCCTCTTACCACGAACACACTGCTGAAGTTTCATCAAGATCAGTTAATGTATGCAGAAGTTATTCCACTTCGTGTTTCTCTTTTCTCGCCATAAATTCGTTTCCTTGCCACGGCCAAACCGTTCGAGATATCAAAAATCCGTCCGCAATTTAGAATCCTCAATGTCTTGACTTCATGCACACCGAGTTTGGTGGGGATTGGATGAATTCTCTAGGAGGAGTACTTCGCATTCCACAGCAAGCGTTTTCCAAACAACCCATAATAGCCGACTTCCTGTTGGGCTGGCGTAAAACTTAGAGCACGAAAGTTGTTCGGCCCGATGATATCTATATGTGTACTGAGTTTCAAATTAATTCATGCAAGCGTGTTTGATCTATGGACCAAGTTTTGTGACCCCGTTCAAGGGGGCGCTGTTGAGCCCCCCTGCCACGCCCGGGTACCAGCTTCAACCCGTCCCTGATGGCAGGGGGTTCCGACTTGTATGTAAAGTTTCAAGAGTTTTTGAGCACGTTAAGGACCCCAAAAGCCCCTGAAACCTTGATTAACAATATAAAAGCAATAGTCAAATCCCCCCTCCCCTCACACACACAGAGACACAGAGAGAGGGAGAGAAAATTCTTCAGAAAATCCACATTCAAACCAAAATATCTCTCTTCCTGTTGGTCGGAGATCGTTAATGTAAATTAGAAAGTTGTCCGTCTTGATGAGAACAATACACATACCAAGTTTTGTTGTTGTTGATAAAACTAACCCCCCCACTTATGACTAAAGGTGGCGCTACTGAGCCCCTCACCACGCCCGTTTCTGAAACTTTGCACATGTCTACGGGCTAATAAATGTGATGTGTCTGTCGAGTTTCATCCAATTTCAAGTATGTTAAGAGTCTCAAAAGCATCAAAAAAGAATATTAAAGTTTGAAGCGTTGCCATGGCAACAGTATTAAAGATATCAAAAATCCTTTCACAGGTCTACATCTGCCGTGTGTTTACATTATACACATAAACTTTGAAGCAAATTGGGTAAAAATAAGAGGGTGATTTCAAAGCATTTTGAAAGGGACACACTTCCTGCTGCCAGTTGGTGGCGCTATAACTTTGACTCACAATAGTCACATCCATGTGATCGGCCTCTTACAACGAACACACTGCTGAAGTTTAATCAAGATCAGTTAATGTATGCAGAAGTTATAACACACTTCCTGTTTCCATTATTCGCCATCAATTTGTGTCCTCGCCACGGCCAAACCGTTCGAGATATCAAAAATCTGTCCGCAATTTAGCATCCTCAATGTCTTGACTTCATGCTGACTGAGTTTGGAGGCGAATGGATGAATTCCCTAGGAGGAGTACATTAAATTCCACAGCATGCGTTTCCAAACAACCCATAATAGCCGACTTCCTGTTGGGCTGGCGTAAAAAGTAAAAGTACGAAAGTTGTTCGGCCCGATGAGATCTATATGTGTACCGAGTTTCATATTATTACATGCAAGCGTGTCTGATTTATGGACCAAGTTTTCGGACCCCGTTCAAGGGGGCGCTGTCGAGCCCCCCTGCCACGCCCGGGTACCAGCTTCAGCCCGGCCCTGATGGCCGCGGGTTCTGACCTGTGTGCAAAGTTTCAAGAGTTTTCGAGCACGTTAAGGGTCTCAAAAGTGCCCGAAAGGTTGACAGAAAAATAAGAATAAGAATAATAATAAATAATTCTACCGAAAACAATAGGGCCTTCGCCCTTTCAGGGCTTGGGCCCTAATAATAAACAGAGCAATTCCAAGAGGGTCCTCACACCATCGGTGCTCGGGCCCTAAAAATTCAGATCTTACAGAAAGTAGGTCACAGGTCATCCACAGGGAAGAGTAAAGGATCTCAGATAAGTCGAACAGAGCATTTTGGCTGCACTGCAGTAGTTTTCTGCCGCAAACGCGGTGGTGGTTCAAGAGAATCCGTGTATCTTTCGTTCAGTCGTTTTTTTATTTAATATTAAGAGTAGAAAAATGAGAAAACAGCTTGAGTATTGGATTGCTTCTAATATTCTAGTAATAATAGTCCGCTGTTGCACGGAGCTTACAAAAACTGTGTATTGCAACTATAGGCTATATTTCATTTCCTCATCAAACAACTAGACTAGCGAATGGCTCGGCACAACAGAAGAGCTTAGACAGGGCTTTCTCTCTGTGTAGACCAGCAGTTGGTCTGAATTTGCCTATCTCGACTGTATAGGCTAAGTCACGTTTTATCATGAAACACGCTGTGATTTATTCCAAAGTGACTCAGGCATATATAATGCATTTAACGTCAAATAATATAAATGTTGACTTTCAAAAGTAGGCGCGCCAAGAAGGCTATTCTCTGTATTTTGGTTCATTTTTGGTGAGTGCCAGAAAGATCTAAAGAGACCGAGACGCGCTAAAGCAGCGCATCATGTTGTTTTATTTATTTTTCAATGGCATTATATTTTGTAGTCATTTTGAATGTACACAAATTGACTATAAATAACAGAGTATTAAGTTATTTCCCAGCAGTGGAACAAATCCAAGTGATGGCGCTCGCGCATCGCGCTCTCACACAACATAGCCTACTATCAGACCTGGCGTTGCTTCATATCGCAAACTGCTCATTATCAAAATGAAACACAGTCAAACAAACATATAAAAAGGTATTCTGCCTAATTTAATTGGTCTGTTGTACAATATAAAAGGCAAGCTGTGCCACACACAGTCCTAATCCAAACATTTCCCTTGAAGACGCTGATTTAGCCTATAGCCTAGGCTACGTGTATTTTGGGACTCGACTGAAGTATGACGCCTTTTTATTTGTATTATAATATAATATATTAAAATACATCATCTTCTGAGTTTTATGATGTAGCTAGGCCTTTTGTGTTTTATTTAAATTAAAATGTATTGTAATTTACATCTCAAAAGGATGCGCTTTGTGCATTCTCTGACATTACATTTATTTATTCCATTAATATTGAGTATCAATTGATGTTAAACAAAACTGTGTTATTTTCTATGGCAACTAAACTTCCAAAATAAATAAGAATAAAAAAGAATAACAAAAAAAAAAAAAGCTCCGCAGCTTTTCCACACAGATTTTGAGAATTGGCCAGCTAAAAAAATAGGCCAAGGAAGTAGACTAACGGCTAGTGTCCGGGAGATGCGTTCATATTTATGAAATAAACATAACTGATTTTGTCTACACCTAAATACATTTCCAAGGAACCCCTAATTATAACAGTGATTAAGCCCAAATGTGGGTGGGGGTAATGAACACAATATGTTTTTTTTGTTTGTTTTTTTTGTTTGTTTTTTGCCCAAATGGTCTCCACTCTGTGCATTTTGTAGCAACATTTTTAACTGACCGTATTTGCCAGAAAATAAGTCGCATGCACATGAGTGCAAGTCACACCGGATCATGTTGAGAGAGAAACGCGCGCGTCAAATCGTCACAAAAAACGCATTTTAATATTAGCCTATTCGTATTCAGCAATAGTGTATAAGACCTGTAAATAAAATACAACATTTACATGATAAAGACTATTAACATGTAGGCTATGTGTAGCCTATTTTACTTTACCTTACTGTATGACAAATCCTTAAATGAATGCAGAAAACAACAAGAATGAAAAATAAGTAGCCATGTATAGGCCTAATAAAATAATATAGGCTACATAGCCTATAAAATAGGCTATATTGTGCCCTTTATTACAAACAACATTTAGCCTATTTTAAACGCCAAGCCTAAACAAATTTATTTAAATCGAAACGGTCGCGCATCTCTCATTCAGTCAAAAGTTTTCATATTTGCAATGTAACATGTGGATGCTAACTATTAATATAAAGAAGGCTTTATACTTCAGTCGAATCCCAAAATACACGTATAGGCTAAATCAGCGTCTTCACAGCAAGGGAAATGTTTGGAGTAGGACTGTGTGCGGCACAGCTTGCCCTTTATATTGTACAACAGACCAATAAAATTAGGCAGAATAACTTTTTATATGTTTGGTTGACTGTGTTTCATTTTGATAATGAACAGTCTGCGATGTGAAGTAGTAACGTCAGGTCTGACTATGTTGTGTGAGAGCGCGATGCGCGAGCGCCATCACTTGGATTTGTTCCACTGCTGGGAAATAACTTAATACTCTGTTATTTATAGTCATACAGATAATATGACATAATTCGAAACAGTAAAATGTATATTTTTATTTGTGTACATTCAAAATGACTACAAAATATAATGCCATTGAAAAATAAATAAAACAACATGATGCGCTGCTTTAACGCGTCTCGGTCTCTTTAGATCTTTCTGGCGCTCACCAAAAATGAACCAAAATACAGAGAATAGCCTTCTTGGCGCGCCTACTTTTGAAAGTCAACATTTAGATTATTTAACGTTAAATGCATTATATATGCCAGAGTCACTTTGGAATAAATCACAGCGTGTTTCATAAAACGTGACTTGGAAAATAGGCTATAGCAAATTCAGACCAACTGCTGGTCTACACAGAGAGAAAGCCCTGTCTAAGCTCTTCTGTTGTGCCGAGCCATTCGTTAGTCTAGTTGTTTGATGAGAAAATTAAATGTAGCCTATAGTTGCAATACACAGTTTTTGTAAGCTCCGTGCAACAGCGGACTATTATTACTAGAATATTAGAAATCTAATACTCAAGCTGTTTTCTCATTTTTCTACTCTTAATATTAAATAAAAAAACGACTGAACGAAAGATACACGGATTCTCTTGAACCACCACCGCATTTGCGGCAGAAAACTACTGCAGTGCAGCCAAAATGCTCTGTTCGACTTATCTGAGATCCTTTACTCTTCCCTGTGGATGACCTGTGACCTACTTTCTGTAAGATCTGAATTTTTGAACTTGAATTTTTGAACTTGAATTTTAGAAAACTGAATTTGAAGTTCCGAATTTCTTCATCTTGAAAATTTGAATCTGTATTTTTTTAAACTGAATATTTGCACTATACGAATTCAGAACAAAAAAACTAGCTGTTTGAAAATACATGTCTATACAATTCAGCCATAAAAACATTTCAATTTGTTAAATTTCTAACGTTCAATATTCGTTTAAAAAAAATCAAATTCAGAACTATTTAAACTACCACCTAAAATTCAATTTTGTTAGATTACACTTGCAAATAATTCAAATTTACACAATTCAAATTCAAATCATTTTGTCATATTATAAGCTCCATAAACACCACAAGCACAGACCCAATCTAAACTATATCTATATGCAGTTTGAAATCCAGTTAAAATCAGATTTCTTTTTAATGCATCTCAAAACAGATCAGACGTGATATATGTAATGAATTGTCTGGAGCTAGATAAACTAGATATTGACTACACTATTTGAACAAATGGATCAGATTTCATCACTTGCACAATGACGGTGTGAACTTCTTAAGATCAGATTTGAAAACCAAATCAGATTTGTGTGGATTGCTTGTTATCGGAATCTGACTTAAACCTAGATGGCGAGATACACCTTGCTTTTTTTAGTTACAAGTTTGTTACTGTCACAATCCAGGATGAAGATGAAGACAAGGTAAGTGTAGCAGATCTAATTGCAGCAATACATTATTAAAATAAACAAAGAGAGCAATCCACAAACAGAATAAAGGCAACGTTACAGTGCAAAGCACAGTCAGCACCAGACAATGGCTGTGTCCGAAATCACCCCCTATACCATTAAAAATGGCACTATTTTAAGGGAACAGCCATTTGTAGTGGTGTCCGAAACCATAGTGGACGTTATCGCGTGCACTCATTCAATCCCACAATGCACCGCAACAACGAGTGTACAACAGAGATGGTTGTATTATTGGGAGATACATTAGAAAAAGCGTAATGGCTAACTTGGATCACGTGTGCCTTGATAATCACATTACAGCCTTGACATCACTGACCAGAAGATGGCGCCCGCAGTTGAATCATTCATCCATCCATTTTCCAATGTGGGTACAGCGTAATATTATACAGGTATACATTTCTTTTTAATTATTTAATTGTTTAAATAAGGTTTATACATAGTTTTCATGATAAATCTTTTCATCTTATTACTGGAGCTGCCAGTTTGCTAAGTTTCAAATAATTATTGAACAGAAAGCGCAAACTACTGTATACAAAAGCACCAGCCCTTTAGGCACACTCAGTGTCCGAATTCACTCACTCATTTTTCAATCGCTCCCTCAAGTGAACTATATTAGTGGACTAATGTAGGGAATAGTAAATGAGGGTATAGCATGCGATTTCGGATGAGCCATTAGCGGACAATGAGTGAATGAAACTGAGGGCAGTATACACACAACTAATCAAGGATCAAAACAAGGAACAGGTGGAGTAATCAATTAAACAATAAGTAACCATGACAACCAATGATAAACATTCTAGAAACCATTGCAATAGAAAAGAAACAGGAAATAAAGACAAACTAAGTCCTTGAAAATGAAACGCCACGAAACATGACAGTTATTGCGTTGTTTGACTGCTTGAAATGAGTGTGTGCCACATAAAATTACATAATAAAGGCTACATTATTTTTATGGATCCTTGCTAAATAAAAGTATTAATTTCTTAATTTAAGACCCTAAACTTTTAAACGATAATGTATGTTCATCTATAAAAACAGCGGGACAAATTAAAATAAGGAATATGACGGTCAGATTTTTTTTTTTTTTCGCTTTTTAACAACAAACATTGAGATAATTACGATTAATTACGAACTTCTTATAAATAATTTCAAGACATCTAAGTTCACCCAAAATTGAAAATTCTGTCATCAACTGCAGTCATGTTGTTCTAAACCTGCATAGCTTTCTTTCTTATGTAGAAAATACGATTATTTTGAACATTGTTGTGGTCTAAACAACATTGTTTTCATTTTTGTGTGAACTATCACTTTAAGGCCCCCTGGTTGAGAACCACTGTTAACTTCCTTGAACATCCAGTGCAGAGTGGTTCAGGTCAGCTTCCTTTTCTTGCTTTTCTTTGAGATCTTGCTTACACAAAGACACAAAAATCTAACCTTTGGCAGAACTTGGGATGTCTCTGATATTCTGAAAACATATTTTAGTGTGCATACAGAAAACATATAGAAAGTGATTTCTCCTGCTATGAAAGAACCAGCCAAATGTGAGCTGAATAGAAGGTGTAGAGTGATTCTTTGAAAATGACTATTGTGGGATCTTTACTCAATCTGACAAGTAGTCCAAGCAATGCAGACGAGTCAATAAACAAAAGGTGATGCAGTGCAGAGGTGGTCCGCCCTGGGTTGCTGTGAACTCAACACCAGTCTGTGGTCTGCACATCAAAGGCAGAAACTGGGACTTTCATCTAGTGCTGAAAATGAATCATTCATAACGAGTTTTCGCTGGCCACCTCAGGCCACTCCTGATATCACCTCTGCACAGATTTATTTTTATGTGGAAACTGCATCTCTTTAAACTCTTTCATTTTGAGGTTCACAAATTAATGCTTCTAGTGTTTTTATATGGCTCATTTACCATATTTGCATTATAGTCTGAGTTTCCATCAGCTCCAGTTTGAGATCAGCTATAGCACAAATGCGGTGTTTGGGATGCTACTTTGAAACTGTAACTTGTAACTTACAGAACTGAACTGTAACTGCACATAAAACTGAAACTGGAGACTTTAATATAAATTTTACACCGTTTTCTCTTAATCTAAGCTGATTCAAACTCACCAATCACAGAACAGTCATGGTCAAAACGTATACAAAACTCAGTTTTGCTTAATAAAATGTGCCGAAAATAACATCCATGTGAAAATTTGCCCAGCTGAGCCGACTGGAAGACCAGTTAAGACCAGAAAAGTTTAGACTCTTTTGAGAATGTATCAATATCAAAGCTACTGTAACAGTTGGATTACATGATTACATTTTCTTTTTTTTTATCTGGCAAAAATTGAGGGCTTTGATTATGGTGACCACAATAAACCGCAATTGAACCAATGAAATTATACTAAATACCAGCAATAAAACACTATTTATATGATGAGACAAAACAAACTGTGACAAAACCATGAGCAGAAATATTATCTAGCAAAATATTTGTAAATAAAACAATATTTATATTAAATGCTGAATAAAAGTATTAATTTCTTTTAAAAACATATTACTGACCCCAAACTTTTTAAACGGTATACTCATTACACCTATGGAATGTCTCCATAAAATATGGACACCCAACCTGTGTGTGTGTGTGTGTGTGTGTGTGTGTGTGTGTGTGTGTGTGTGTGTGTGTGTGTGTGTGTGTGTGTGTGTGTGTGTGTGTGTGTGTGTGTGTGTGTGTGTGTGTGTGTGTGTGTGTGTGTGTGTGTGTGTGTGTGTGTGCAAGAGAGAGCTTTCAGTTACTGAAGCATCTCCATGTAAATCTGACAGTTACTCTGATGTGGTTGGTCTCTCCCTTATGATATGCAAATACTTAATGATTGATTCAGAAGGAAGGCTAATTACCTCTCTCTCTCTCTCTCTCTCTCTCTCTCTCTCTCTCTCTCTCTCTCTTTCTCTTTGTTTGCTTGATTGTGTTCACTTGATTCTCATGTGTCTTGCTCTCAATTTGTGCACCCTTCCCTCATGTCTTTGCTGGTTTGTTGCTTGTGCTTTCATGCATGTGTGTTGTGCTTGTATCTAGTCGTATATTTGATGCTGTTAATAGCAAGTCTTGGTAGTTCTTGTTGCCGTCTTGCCCTATAGTCTAGTTCTAGTCTTTAATTTTGCTTTAAAAAAGTCTTATTTTTGGTTCCCTGCAAGTTTATGCTCTTGTTTTTTTTTCTTTTCTTGTTTTTTCCCCCTTTTGTTTGTAAGCTTCCAGTTATTTATTAGTTTCCTTTTCTCTTTAGTATTGTTTTCTTTAGTCATAGTATTTGGATCTGCTGTCATTTTGCTCTTGCCTTTATCTCTTGTTGTCCTGTCATCTTGTTGAGTCTTGTCTTGTGTGTTGTGAGTCTTGTGTTGAATCCTCCCCTGTTTCCTGTATCCTGTATCCTATCCTCCCTGGCCGCTTATTCCTGCATGGCAGACCTGTGCAGCTTCAGTCACATCTCCAAATGTCAAGTTTCTGATTCCTTGTGCCTCAGTAATTCTGCCTAACTTCACTGGGACTGGTCTCAGCGGACTTACTCTACCTGCCAATACTGTTTTTGTCATTTCCTGACATTCTTGACATGAGGGTGTGTAAAGGATGACCACATTTTCATTTTTGGTAAACTATCCCACATCACCATGACATTTAAATTAAAGGGAACAACACAGCAACACTAAGGCAAGTGAAAACAAAGAGTGAAACAATGAACACTTAGATGGTAATTTACGTGATTAATTCATGTCATGGGAATGTGAAATATCATATTCAAGCATAAAAGTGCCTTTTCATTTTTGAAACATACCAGACAACAGAGAAACATACTATGGGGACTCATCCATTAAGTCGTATGACTTAGCTTGTAATATAAAGAGCTATAGTAAGAAAACAAGATAGAAGAGAATAATTCTTAAGACAATTCTTGAATTATTGTATGATTAACAAATAATATCCACTTTATACAATGCTAATAAATTACCTTCAGAATGATTGCATTTAAATTACTGCAGGTTTCAAGAGCAAACCGACAAACAGTGACAAATTGAATGACACTAATTTGATTGGTGAGTAATTTGATTATTGTTAGTACGACAGAAATGATGATTATACTTTAGCGGCTGAACAAAAGCAGCTGGGAGAGAGGGAATTAAAAGAGCTCAGAGAAAAGGACTGAAAACTAAGAGAGAGAATGACTTGACAAAAAATGTTTTGCAGAGCTAAGACGCCATAATGTAGATGTCGATGTTCCATAAACATCAAAATCTGAAATCACACACATGCCATTTGTGTTTGATCAGTCTCATCATACAGAGGTGCTTCAGACTGCATCGTGCATCACTCTGAAATTCCTCCAGCTGAAAATATCCACCCTCCAGATGGGACAGTGTAGCAGATGTGGTTTCTTTATAGCTCTCTCCAACAGACCTTAACAGGAGACCAGGGCTCAGATCTGCTCATCAACACAGCTGGCTATGGATGAAGGAGACTGTTGCATTTCAAAGCTGGCCAAACAGCAGATGCAGAAGGTCACTGCAGGAGTCTAGGAAAGCCGTAGTGATAATTGTCTAATGTTCATATTCAACAATGAAAATCTGTGTTTGCTAACCCAGTGAAAGGCTCTGTCATCCTCTAGTACCAACCAGACATCTATAATATCTGCAGAAAGCTGTTTATAGCATTAATGACCACTTCCCTTTATCCAAATCTAAGCGAGTGCGTCACAGACTCTTTCAGGTCTCAAAAATACTCCCTTAGGACATTTTATTTTTCCCTTTTTATACTTGGTTCATTCTTCTTTAAATAAATGCCTGTGAGTGACCCACACCTATTGTGTCTGTATTTTATTGTAATTCATTCCTGTGTTGGTAGAGCAGAATTTTCAGCAGCTATTACTTCAGTCTTCAGTGTCACATGATCCTTCAGAGATTATTCTAATATGCTGATTTGCTGCTCAATAAACATTACTTATTATTATCAATGTTAAAAACAGTGCTGCTTAATATTTTCGTGGAAACCTTGCTAAAAAAAGAAGAAAAAAAGAAATCATTGTAACATTATAAATGTCTTAATTTATAATGTATTAATTTCTTTTACCAAAATATTACTGAGCTCAAACTGGCATTACTGTAAGTCTCTTTGGATAATAGTGACTGCCAGATGATAAATATGAAGAAATAGAAAAGGGCCAAGCTGAAGAGAACAGTCATGAGGCTGGGTAATCGCCATAGAAGTGGCCTTGAACCTTGAAGACACCATCTACCTGTGAACTTGTCTCTGGTAATGATGCATCAGGGCCCAGCTGCATAAACATAGCCACTAAGTTAATACTGTCTGACCAACTAGCAATTATATAGGGCTATTCAGTTCTACTTTTCGGATTCAAATTAGACCAATCTAACATTTTATGTAACTGACTTCAAATGAAAGTCAGTTACAGTTACAAATGACTTCAACTGCCCTGAAGAAAAAAAATAGATGACTTACTTGTAAGACTATAGTCTAAGCAATTTGCGCAACTGGCCACCGGTATTTCTCAATGCACATCGCCAGCAGCTCCATTTCTGTTTCCTCCCAGCAACTTTGGAGAAAGGTGGTTTCTACATCAAAAAGAGGAAAGACAGTGGAACAGCCAAAAAAAAAAAAAAAAAAAAAAACCTCTTAGGTATTAGAGATAAGACATGCTTAGCCAGAATAAACGGGGAATTCCAGATAAACCTCGACGCTGAAACTACACAGGTTTTAGTTCCATCTGTCTTCTCCAGTCTGCACTAAAAATAACATGAGAAGCATTTAATATCTCCATCTGCTTCAGCAGAGGCTGAGGTGCGACACAACACAAAGCAATGAAAGGTATTGACTGAGCATTTAATGGCTCCATGGCTTCAGATCTGTTTAAAAGTTTGACTAGTGGTCTGTCCTTTTAAAAACGTCTAATCTTTTTGTACTTTTTCCAAAAAAACACACAATCACCCAAGTTATGACTGTGCCTCCACATCCATCCATTTTAGCCCCTTTAAAAACCACTTGAAATCAAACATTTTTGACAGAGAGTTTTGTTGCTTTTAGTCCATGTTAGTTTGAAGCCATCTATTTGTATACATATTGATGATTTACAGTATGTTGCACAATACTGATTTTTGTCAATCAAAAGGCCCTCTAGAACAATATGTCCTACCCCAACTTCCTTTTTTGAATACAAAATACATCAGAAGCAAAGAAAACTCCCCTTGTAGAGTGATTTCATGGGCTCTGTGGCATAGAAATTGATTCAAAATGACTATATTTTTTTTTAATGAAAGCTTTAGTGACAATGATGAGATATTGATCCAAAGCAAAGAAAATTGTGTCTAAATGAAAAGGGAAAACTTTCTGCAGCGTTGCACATCAGTAAACTGTGATAAGATAAATGTCCATTAGAGATGCCTGTTCATATTGTTTATATTACATAATTTTATGGAGACAGCAGAGGAAGGGAAAGACTGTTTCTTTTCTTATCATGCAAAGGCAGAGCTTCCTCATGGATTATTTATGTATGTTCATGTTGTGGTATCTTATCCCACGTTAGTTATCATCCTGTAGAATTTCTCTACAATTACTTAGAGCAAAATATGACAGTCTTTGTTACGTATTACGTGACTGAATATTATTCTGCATCTAATTGATTTTAGGTTGTGTGTGTATGTTTTATTTTCTAATATGGTTTTGTCTGTAATGATCTCCTGTTTTTGCAGTTCATATCGAGCTTTATTATGTTAATACCTACAGTACAGTCTAATGTTCTTAGTCTCTATCTTAAAGCTTTGTAGCATGGTCAGGGCATGACATGACCTCTACAACACAGTGTGTATAATTTATCAAAGACAGGCAGAAAACGTTTTCTTTTTTTCTTCCATATCATGATAGTGAAAGACCTGGAATATGGTGCACAAATTAATAATAGTGCAAAGTTTTATAACACTTTAAAGGTGCTTTATTTATTTATTTAATTTAGAGTTTCAAAACCTGACCCTAATAAATGTGGGGGGAAAACATGATTTTAATTTTTGTATGAAGTATTTCTATAAAAAAATGATTTGAAATCTATGATGGTGTGCACCCTGGTGAAAAAAAAGAAGAAAAATGCTACTTGCAGCCAGACTAATTCAGTTAACTTGAAGTGTGTTATTTTGGAACAATAATTTTGTATATTTCAGTTGTAATTAAATTGTAGTAAAGGATAACTTTAAGTGTATTTAGTGTACTTTTGTGTGCTAAATTGGAACAACTTCAAGTATACTTAATATGCTTTAAGTATATGCCTGTAGGGACTAATTACATGCTTGATTAGTGATATTAAAGTGTACTTTATTTGTGTTACTCTACAAGTACATTACAAATTCATTACGAGTGTTTTCGAAACATTCAAGCAATATACCATAAGTGTATTATATTTGAGTAAAAACTATATGCTTTTACTTATATTATGATGTATTATAATGCATTGTTACAATGATCATTTTCAGCACACAGTTAAAAATATACTGTGCCTAAAATATATTTTAAGTGCAAATAAATACACTTTTAAAAATAAACTTTTTTTTTAAATTAACTTTTAAAAATATTTTTAGAAAATATACTAAAGTACAATCATTTTAAAGTGTGTTTAAAGTTGTATTGTGAAAATAGGTAAAACATGACGCTAATATACTTTAATATATTTAAAGATATACCATTTTTTGTTAGTATATTTGCAATGTACTATTGAAAAAGGGAATATATTTAAATACAATAAAGTATACCTTTTTTCCACTAGAGCAGGGCCTTTATTTTGTCTAAAAAGAGATACATAAAATATGTTCTAGTTCTTGTTAATGTTATTTTGTTCAATTCAAAGTGTGAAAAAGTCAACAATGATGGTCTTCAAATCAAGTCGCTGTGCACCGGTGAGCTATGATCTCAGAAGATGACCCCATTAGAGGGCAGAAAATAACTGCCATCAGTATAGTGTCTGGTTTGTGAACTTTAAGAAGACAAAAATCCACTTTAACTCTGAGCTTTTAGTTCTTTAAAGTCCACGTGGGAACCATAATCTTTCTGAAGCAGAGCCAAAGAGCTGAGAGGCGTTTCCATGCTATAAATAAATAGATGCACCAAAACTCTCCATGTAGAACTTGTCAAAGAGTGACAGATATGGGGAGACGGAATGAGCCTTTTAAATGTGATTGAACATTCCTTCACATCAGCAGGAGAAATCATCAAGTGTCAATTTTCCTGTCCTTGCTCCTTCGCTAACACACTCGGTTGAGCTCAGCTGATATGCTTGCTCTCTCCTCCATAATCCCATGCATTTTTAAACAGGCACACCGACTCATGCCGCAAAGTCATTTACAAAGGCTTCGCTACGTTGTAATGAGAGAGTAAAAATGCTTGTTTGACACTCCTCCCCAGGTTTCCCCATTCATTATAAAATAAGGCCATGGCAATGATAAAAGAAACATTCAGGACTAGAACGAGGACAGAAAGCAAAACATGTCTCATAGTATAGAAAGAAACAATGCAAGTTTTATGTTCTTTTGTTGGGTTTATTTCATGTCTATCACACATATTGTGTACTGGACCATGTAGGAATTGTTTATGGTTGGGACATTGTTTGATTTTGTCACCACCGAACAGTAAGAGATCAATTTATTTGTCTAATTAATATTAATGAGGTAAGCTTCATGGCACAAGCAGCAAGTCCCCGCCCCCCTTTCACTTAATTGACGACCCTTAAAGTCCCCGTGAACCGGAAGTTGCAAATGACTTTTCTCCAGTGTTGTGACGTATTTCCAAGTGAAACGGGATATTCAACAGAGGGCAGGGTTTTACTTTAGTGCTTCTCCTCTCCATATCTGCTCATAGCAGACTAACGGTTTGAGGGGAGTGGTTAAGCGTTTTCAACCCAAGCCGTCAAACTGACGTCATCAGAAAAGGAACGCCATTCCAGACGGCAAACAATTTTTTTCTGTGCATTAAAGGGATAGTTCACTCAAAAATGAAAATTGTGTCATCACTTACTCAACCTCGTGTTGTTCTAAACCTGTATGGGTTTCTCTGTTCTGTTGAACACAAAAGAATATATTTTGAAGAATGTCGGTAACAGTTGATGGACCCCATAGACTTCCATAGTGAAAAAAAAAAATACTATGGAAGTCAATGGGGTCCATCAACTGTTTGGTTACCGACATTCTTCAAAATATATTATTTTGTGTTCAACAGAACAGAGAAACCCATACAGGTTTAGAACAACACGAGGTTGAGTAAGTGATGACACAATTTTCATTTTTGAGTGAACTATCCCTTTAATCCCTTTAGTCAGTGTTACTTTTATACGCCCCTTAGCTGTTCAGTCCAATAACTCATTCTTCTTATGAAAAAGGATGAAAACTGCTGCTGAACATATTTTACAGCATATAAATGAAAAAAATATCAGGAATCCTACAGGGATCCGACAGGGATCCATGTCCAGTTACATTAGGCAGATATGTAGTTCATTTCTGCAAATAGCAGAAAAAATCGGACAAAAACAAAAACGCATAACCAAAAATACTGCCTACTTTTCAAGGCCACATATTAAAAAAAAATTATTCTCTATCGGATTCATGTTGTTTATTGTGCATGCGGCCTGCTTAAAATGGGAACGGTTTGTGTCAGTGTGGATAACCATGAAACAAAAAAAGAGCATTTTCCCAAATGACCCCAACACAATAACAAGCTTTAAATAAGCCAACTGTTGTATCTGCGATTTATTCGACATGATCTGAAATGCACGCAATTCTTTTCGCTCATCCACTGTATGATCCTCCTTAGTCAAATAATTAGAGGGAATTGCTGAATTTGTAAAAAGAGATTTAATCTGCTCACCTTGAATTTCCTCAGTGACACTGTGTCTAGTTTATTATGCTGTTTTAAAGGAATGTAACAGGTTCAATACAAGGTGAGCTCCATCGAGAGCATCTTTGAGGACATGACATGTATATCTGTAAAGCACTTTTTTACATGGAGGAAACTCCACCCACAAGTTCATCCACCAAGAAAAGGTTAAAAAAAAAACATTACCTCATAATATAAACAGGGTTTTACTCAATAATTCATGTTTAAGTGCTTTAACAAAATTCAGGCTTCACATTTACAATTGCTTGCAAATCATCTTGAACACTGATCTGATTTACTTGCATTATAGGCTAAATGTTACTGTACCCTGGTAAAATCCTATGGGTTTTGAAAAACATGAGTGATCTACTCCTTTAATTTGAACTCAGGACATCCCTGTCAATGCATTTTTTATTTGCATTGAAATATGCATTTACATTTTGCCACCACATCATTTCAAGAAAGCTGCCGCTACGGCATCACTCGTTACTTTATGCTAAGAAGTTCTCTAGCCCCGTCTTATTTGTGGAAATAGGACCAAAAAATTCAATGGATTATGCAAATAATCCCAATCCAACAGCCTTGAAATTCTGAAACTATGCTATCCTAACAACTCAATGTTATGAACAGCTCTAAAAAAGAAGAAGTTGTGAGCATCATTACTGGAGACTGTTTTGTCAATCAGTTATATCCCACACAAGTCTCAACAAATAAAAATTCTGTTTTAAGATCTGGCATGTCATTAAAAGCACAGTATACATAGGCAGTTGTCTTAATGAGACTTGATATACCCCATGAGAACTATCAAAGGGTCCAACAACAAAATAGCAAGGCAAAAAACGGAGCCAAATGAAATGGCTAATGAAGTGATATTAGATCTTGTTCAGAATGGAGACTGGGAATTCAGTTTGAGGTAGCAGCCATTTTAGAAAGCACAACAACAAATCTCCCCAAAGAAGTCCTCCATCTTCATCTGTGCATCAGAAGAGTCTCTGAGCGTGACAGGTAGCGATGAGGAGGCTATCTAAGCCTGTGTCCTAATGAGAGTAGGGAATGAACATTAAGGCTTTAATCTCACCCTGAGAGCCCGAGAAGCATTAGTGGACGTCAGCCATGATGGAAAGTAATGGGATGTTTTAATGAAGTGACACAAAGTGATATTAATGCCATGTTTAGCATGAGAAGTAAAGACAGAAACACATGGAGGCTGTGATTGACGTGGAGCCGCAGGGCACGGGCATCGATCCAGGAGCACATGAGGGGACTAGGGCACAAAATCTGTTATTGTTAAGAAAAGCTGGCTGCTTGCTTTTAACAGATGTTTGTTGACAGAGCGATGGTCGAATGTAGTATCCCAGCCCAAATTGACATGATCAAAGTGAAGTAATGGGTGATGGGACATCGGTGCCAGGTGCCATGATATTTTAGCTTTTCCGAAAGCAACATTCAAAGTGCAATGTTTACTAGATGTCACTATGATGTGAAATGAAGAAAATAACTTATGTAATCAATGTCTCTTTTCTTAAAAAAAAAAAAAAAAAAAAACCTGTAAGAAGAGATCTGCAGAAAGAACGTATGTGAACAGCGAAGTGATTGGGGCTTAGACCCGTACAAATAATAGATATTACTTTATAAACCTGCTTCATTTCTCTCTCTGTCTTTAATATGACACATTGTTTGCATCTACATCTCTGAGATGTGCACATTTATAGATGTTTATCTGTGTATTTTGGTGGTGACAATCTGATGTTGATGTTTTGACAGTTAACACATCATTAGTGGTCTCGCTGTGGCCAGACCCATCAAAGACCCAGCTGTCTAAAAGGGAACAAATAACAAGCAATGTTTGTGCTACTTCATTTGAAATGCCTCCAGTCACTGCCCAAATATGTGATGGATAGCACATATTTCAATTTGTGATTTGCTGTGTGTGCCAACATCTTTCTGAATCTCTCTTTTTTTCTATACATGACTGACAAAACAGGTATAGACAATAGTTATGTTGCTGAAAGGAAAGGGTGCTCTGAAATCTTTCTGAATCTCTCTTTGTTTCATACATAAGTGGAAAACAAGCTTATAGAGGTGCAAATAGAATCAACAGACTCTTCACATTTTATGCTCTGACTTTGGGGGGAAATACAGGATTCTGTGGAACGGATTATAGGGTAGGAAAATGTGTTAAATGGAGCTGAAAGGACAACACTCTTGTTGGTTACTGAAGTCACAATACTGTGTCCTTACCAGATGGACATCTGAAAGCATATTAGACAAAGTACTTAATAATTCACATGCATAAGGCAGAGGATGTGTAGAACTTACCATAATGATGGCGTTCCTTCTCTGCTTAAATCTGTGGGTTTCTGTGGGAACAGATTTCAGGTGGGACCCGTAATTGAAATGTTTTTTGAAATCTTGCTATTTTAAGAATACTTCTCTGAATATATATGATTATGTACAGTCAACTCCAGAATTATTTGCACACTTGGTAAATATGATCAAAGGGGGCTTTGAAAATTAATCTACATTGCTTATCCTTTTGATCTTTCATAAAAAAATTCACAAAATTCTAACCTATCATTGAAGTACAACAATGGAAAGTGTGGGTGAAATCATATTATGAAATAAATGTTTTTCTCTAGTTCACGTTGGCCACAATTATTGGTACCCAATCATTGCAACGTCCTTTTCCTCTTCTTCTATAATGCCTGATGAGTTTGGAGAACACCTTGACAAGTGATCAGAGACCATTCCTTCATACAGAATCTCTCCGGATCCATCTGATTACCAGCTCCATGTTGGTGCTTCTTCTCTCTAGTTCACCCCACTCATTTGCTGGAAAATATGCTGGAGTTAGTTTTTGGGTGAGTGAGGGGTATTTTTCTTGAGACCCTCCCAAACAACTTGTGGTTATGTAGGTGCTGTTTGATCAAATAATTTAGGATTTCTGAGCCCAAGACTCAACTAATCTCTGCAATTCTCCAGCTGTGACCCTTGGAGATTCTTTGGCCACTCAAACTCTCCTACTCACCATGCATTAAGACAATATAGACACAAGTCCTCTTCCAGCCAATTGTAACATCTTTAGTTGATTGGTACTTCTTTATTATTGCCCTGATGGTGGAAATGGGGATTTTTAATGCTTTAACTATTTTCTCACAGCCACTTTCTATTTTGTGTAGCTCAACAATCATTTGATGCACATCAGAACTATATTCTTTGGTTTTACTCATTGTGATGGATGATTAAGGGAGTTTGGTCTTTGTGTTTCCTCATATTTATACTCCTGTGGAACAAGAAGTCATCATGGCTGGACAATTTCATGGTCCTAGTCACTCTAGTTTGCCATAAAAAAATAAATATGATTGGGAATATACTTCAGAGATATTTTACTCATAAGAATTTCTAGGGGTGCCAATAATTGTGGCCAGTATGCATTGGAGAAAAACATTTATTTTATAATGTGAGTTTACCCCCACTTTAAATTGTTTTACTTCGATGAAAGGTCAGAATTTTATGATTTTCTTTTGATGAAAGATCAAAAGGATAAACAATATAGATTTATTTTCACAGCTGCCTTTGCTCATATATACCAAGGGTGCCAATAATTCTGGAGTTGACTCTATATGTATAGCGAATATCACTGTGGGACGCTGATAAGCCGGTGTAGAGAGTGTGATGCTCTGGGCAATGATCTGGTAGGAAACCCTGGGTCCGGCCATTCATATTGATGTAAATTTGACATGAGCCACCTACCTAAACATTGTTGCAATCCAGGGGCACCCCTCCATGACAATGGTGTTCCCAGGTGGAAGTGGCCTCTTTCAGCAGGATAATGCACCCTGCCACACTGCACACATTGTTCAGGAATGGTTTAAGGAACATGAAGGTGTTGCCCTTGCCTCCAAATACCCCAGATCCCAATCCAATTGTGCATCTGGGATTGTGTTGGACTAACTAGTTCGAGTTCGATCTACCTCGCAACCTACAGGTCTTGAAGGATCTGCTGCTAACGTCTTGGTGCCAGATACCACAGGACACCTTCAGGGGTCTTGTAGAGTCCATGCCTTGGCAGATCGGCGCTGTTTTGGCAGCACGCAGAGGACCGACAGCATGTTAGGCAGGTAATCAAAATGTTTTGGCTCATATATAGCAATCAAGTTAGAAACACTGTGTTTCTGAACAATGCACAAGCGAAGTGCTTGACCTCTTGCTCAGCCCAGTGTCCTGTCAAAAGGTAACTGTCCTGCTGTTCATTCATATAGTTATTTAGCTTTGCTTGAATCTGCAGTGACATGGATGGTACTTTACAGTATGAAATAAATGTGATGGGATACGACCGTGTACCACAAAATCATGGTAAGAAAAAAAGTCTTTGCACTGAGTTATCTTAGAAGGCAGCATGCAAATGCAAACAAATTCGATGCAACTTTTGTCCTAAAATTTACAAGAAAATGACTCCTATGAGCGGAATGAAAATGTACCGCATAGTGTATTAACTCTTTTGAGTCACATCTCTTATTAAATCATTCACTGAATGAAGTCTGTCAGAATAGAATATTTAACATTTATGATTCTGTAGTTTTTAGTCATGATTCTTTAAATATAGGTATAGCCCATATTCATTTGCCTGTGTTCCATGAAATAAATTGTAATATACTTTACCTATACTTTTTTTCACCATTTGGTTTTTATTCAAATGAACTTTCGAGGCAACACAATGACAACTCAATATAGATGAAGTCAGCTAAAAAAACTACATAAACATTTGTCTTTAATGCTGGCTCACATGTATTTTCCATTTCAGCAATCCCTTCCCACCCCTTTGCAGACTGCAGCTTATTGGTAAGAGTGAAAAATGTACTGGTACTTTCTCATCTGCACTCATGTTTATATTTACAGTAAGCATGCGTTGCTCTCTCGCCCGTGTATGTGATAAGGCACACGTGCAGGAGACGGGCTGATTCAGAATGGAAATATATGAATATATATGCATCTTTGTATTAGCATGCGTAAGCTCATTTGTCTCCAGAAGAGGCGGTGTGGGAATTTCACAGGAGAGAAGCCAAGTGGGGAGGGAACAAGCGCTGGCGATCGTCTCCCCTGCAGTCTCTGACAAGTTCATTTGTATATAATTACTTACACTACCCGCGCACGAGAACAGACATTTGTCACCGTCAGCATGACGCTTGGATTTCCGAAGGAGACGAATGCGCCTAAAGTCTCTTTATATGGATGTAGTTATTAATCCCTCACTTGGTCTCATTTTAGCATGGCTTAAACCTTAGTAATAAGGGCATGGGTCTTAACATGGGCCTTATTGGTGTAATTTATCAGGTCCCCACTTCAGGTTCTTGATCCTGCATTAACATTTGCATAGCTATGAATCTAAATATCCAAGAGACTTGGCTGATCAGACCATGCAAATGCATTGTGTTTGTGCACGAACCTTTACTATGTGGTTTGCTTGACTTTTGTGTCGGGCATAAATAGATATTAAGTTAGCATATAATGACTTTTTGGTGGAACTAATATTCACCTTGAACAGAGACTGTGGTTGAGTGGCTACTGTTTTACATTTTACGAGTTGTTATTATTCTACCTAGCAATCCATTAAAGTTTCTCTGAGAAGTTTTCCTCTCAATTTGCAGAACATTTCAACCATGCAGCGCAAAGAAACAGCATTAACATACAATTATTTGTGGGATAATTGTATTTATTCATGTGGAAATGACAGGTTAAAAATAACCCTTCCACCTTTGATCCGAACTTTGATATATAATACAAAACTGACCGTAATGGAGATTTTACAGCTTTGGTATACTCGATTACAAATTGTCCATTTTTGAGTGCAGTCTGTTCTACTACCCTCCCTGCTAAATGTATTTTTCTTTTCTGAAAAGATAATGATGGATACTACTGACTCACTCTCTCAATCCCCATATGAATAACTACTAGCAGCAGCACTTAGATTCAATGGGTGCACGATTCCCGTTGATGACTGATGTGTTTGGATCATTTAAGAGAGTGCTTTTTGAGTGTTCATCAGATTTGATGGCTTGATTCTTTGCAACTTCGCTAAGCTCTCTAAAACTATACATTAAGTTGGACAATTGACTCATCATTAAAGAAATCAATTCATAATGGACATTATTCTTCGGCTCTGGAGCTGTGTGATTAGTACAGTGATTCATGTAGTGAAGTACTTGAGAGATATTTTACTTTGAATGGTGTTGTAAGAACTATTATGAACTGTATGAAGCGGTTTTTGCATGCTGAAAAGATCAGCATACATGTAGCTCATCACCAGTGTATGTTGTGTTTTAGATGTTGGTGTACCCAGGAGTATCTTGGTGTACCATTGGTTAACTCAATACTTCCTTGGTTAGCACCACCATACTGGTTGACAAGTTTTTCTAGTGAATAGCAGGATTTTTACTCAGAAATTGCTAGAAAATGTCACAAAAAAATACAAAGAAACAGTGAATTAAACATGAAATTTTAAAATAAAGACTGGAATAGTATTCTCTTGTAAAACATACTCCAATAATCTTTTATTTATACAATTTTGAAGTGTATCTGTCTCTCTGTAAGGCCTAAACCTTCAAACTTCAATGCTTTTTTTTCTTTCTCAATTTTAAAACAAGGTTTTGTTTAGCCAATGTTCAAAAATATTTATTTTTGTTTAAAATTAGTCCTTTTTATTACAATTAATTATATACTTTATTACATTCAAATTCTTATTTCCATTCTGCATCCGGTTTGCTATCTCAATTCAAATTCTATTCAAATTCAGGCTTCCATAAGTCTATTCAGAAGGTGCACAACCCTCATGAACCAGCCAGGGGTGCGTTTCCCAAAAGCATCGTTAGCCAACTGTGGCCGCAAGTTCCATCGTTATCAGCATAGTTCAACGGGTCTGTGTTTCCCCGAAACCATCGTTCTAATGAAAATTCGCAAACAGCATCGCAAAGTTGTGTGGTTGGAACGACAGCTCTTGACCTGTGGTTAGAAGCATAGTTTCTTGTTTGCATGGCATGTGGACTTAATAAATCCTTGTCTTGAGCAAAATAAGCAAGCTGACATTCAGTACAATCTCTATCTTTTATTTAGAATACATACAAATTTAATTTACGTCTTTTAGTTTGTCAAGAGATTTAAAGCACCGTTTTTGAAGAGTGCGCATGTGCTAATGTGCTCTAGCACATAAGAACGAGTCTATGATTGAATCTGGAAATAAAGCAAAATAGTCCTCAGATGACATGTTTGTAATGTATAGGAAAACATCTAGCATTAATTCGATCTCAAACAGATTCATTAAAGAAAGTTATTACTCCACCACCTGTGTGACATCATTAACCAACGTGGTTGAACGACCAATTTGTGACACTACGGTTTCGGGAAACAGTCGTGACTGGCTAGTTTACATTTACATTTACATTTATTCATTTAGCAGATGCTTTTATCCAAAGCGACTTACAAATGAGAACAATAGAAGCAGTTAAACTAACAGTAGGACAACAATATGCAAGTGCTATGACCCTTCTCAGTTTAATCCAACGCAGTACGTGTTTTTTTGTGTTTTTTTTTATAGAATAGAATAGAAGAGAAGAGAAAGTGTTAGTATTACTGGATCAAGTGCTTTTGAAAAAGAAGCGTCTTTAGCCGTTTCTTGAAAGTGGCTATGGACTCAGCAGCTCTGGTTGAGTTAGGCAGATCATTCCACCAGCAGGGAACAGTCATGGTAAAGGTCAGAGAAAGAGATTTTGTGCCTCTTTGAGATGGCACCACAAGACGTTGTTCGCTTGCAGAGCACAAGTTTCTGGATGGCACATACTGTAAGTCTGAAGTACTGAGTTTAAGTAAAAGGGAGCAGAGCCAGTGGTTGTTCTGTTGGCAAACGTCAGTGACTTGAATTTGATGAGAGCGGCAACTGGCAACCAGTGCAATTTTGTGAGGAGAGGAGTTACATGTGCTCTCTTCGGCTCGTTAAAGACCACTCTGGCTGCAGCATTCTGGATCAGTTGCAGAGGTTTGACCGTGCAAGCTGGAAGACCAGCCAGGAGAGCATTACAATAGTCCAGTCTGGATAGAACTAGGGCTTGGACAAGGAGTTGTGTAGCATGTTCTGATAGGAAGGGCCTGATTCTCCTAATGTTGTACAAGGCAAATCTACATGACCGGGCAGTTCTAGCAATGTGGTCTGTGAAGTTCAATTGATCATCAATTACCACTCCAAGGTTCCTGGCTGACCTTGATGGAGTTATGGATGATGAGCCTAGCTGAATGGTGAAGTTGTGATGAAGTGTTGGGTTGGCGGGGACCACAAGTAACTCTGTCTTCGCAAGGTTTAGTTGAAGGTGGTGGTCCTTCATCCAGACAGAAATGTCTGTCAGGCAGGCTGAGATACGATCAGCTACCGTCGGATCGTCAGGCTGGAATGAGAGGTAGAGTTGTGTGTCATCAGCGTACCAGTGATAGGAAAAGCCATGTTTCTGAATCACAGATCTTAGTGATTTCATGTAGATGGAGAAGAGAAGTGGTCTAAGCATTGAGCCCTGAGGCACTCCAGTAGCTAGATGTTGGGTCTTAGACACCACACCCCTCCATGATACCCTAAATGACCTACCTGAGAGGTAAGACTTAAACCATTGGAGTGCAGTTCCCGAGATGCCCTTCATCTTTAGGATTGACAGGAGGATCTGGTGGTTAACTGTGTCAAAGGCAGCAGACAGATCCAGCAGGATGAGAACTGAGTTTTGCTTGTTTACTTAATATTCAGATTGAAAACTGTATCTTTACTAGTACTGTCACATCTATTGTGTTGTATTTGAGGGTGTTAAGTCATTTCAATAGGTTTATGCTAGTTAGCACAACAAGATTATTTACAGGGAATATACCTGTAAGAAGGGTACGCAAGAGACATCCCCCCTTGCCAAAAAGGCTTCTTTGAACAAAGGAACAGTGCTGCCTGCAGCTCAGTAGGTTTTCTACATGAGTAAATCATCTGAGACTGCCTCCCTTGTGACTAATTTTTCTCTTGGTGGGTGTTTATTGAAAGCAAATTGTTTACACTATAGCACTGCTTGCTGTGACACCATCTGAATACAATTGTTACCTGTTAGAGAAGCTAAAAATAGAACAACAGAACTGTGTGAAAAGAGCTTGAAAAAGACTGCGTCAGATGCTCCACTGAATCGGTGTGATTTGCAATTCGGTTTTGCAAGCTTTGAGATAACTTATGTTAAGTAATTCGACAGCAGTGTAAAAGATTAACAAACAGGTAGCAGCTGGCTTTTAGCTATCAGCGGCAGTCCTGTAAAGCAAAAATTAACCCCCTCCCCTTGAACACGAGCCAAAGATACAGAGGAAGACATCCAAGTCATAAAGGACTAAATGAGCTTTTCAAGTCTTCAGAAAAGAGAGCAGATCTTCTCTACTTCATTAATTTGACGCACCCCTATCAGGCCCTGTTCAGAGGAGGCAGCACATGCTGGTGTGTTAATGTGACGGTAAGTGATGCTGAAGCGGCTGTAGCAATCAGTGTAGTGCAGTGATCTCTGACGAGAGAGCCATTGGCGAAGCTTCAAAGAGTACCCATTAGCCTCCCTTTAATGAAACATGCTCGTTAATGATAGCTATCTTTCTCCTTCTCTACTCCTCAGAGAAAATGCGGGCGAGAGTTTGTGAAACTTGTTACTTGTGAAAATATTTAACAGACATGGCAGGGTGCAGGAAGGGACTTTCAAAACCCTCCAGTATCCCACCTGCTGGCAAGTGTCTGCGTCAGGCTTACACATTCATTTAGCAGATTGGAATGATTGTCTTTTGAGGGTCTAGGGCAGTGTCATGGGGTAATATGCTCTTAAGGCTCCGATTTACTCACGGCGAAGTTCTTGTTCGTTCTTCTCTTAGGGTTAAAAAGAAGTTTGGAATACGTGACCAGCCGTATACTGTTATAGAATGCTGAGAGCAGCGTTCAAATGAAGATGGCAAGCTGTTTCGAAATCCTGAGACAAACATCGTTTTGGCCTGATTTTGTTCAAAGTTACATCACACCAGTTTGCCCATCAATTTTGCTTGAATTGAAGCCTTTAGTGTTTTAATCATCAAATCACCTATACATTACACAGAGTAGCGTGTAAAGGCCAAGATGAGACATGGTAGATATGGATGACCAGAGTCATGTAACACCATGTTTATGCTTATAGCTATTGAACATATTGAATATCACTGGAAGCCCGTTTGGGTTCAGTACGTTTTTTGTTTTTTTTCTTTGAAAGAAATTAATACTTTTGTTCAGCAAGGATGCATTAAATTTATCAAAAGTGATAATACTTTTACATGGTTACAAAAAACGATTTAAAATAAATGCTGTTCTTTTGAACTTTCTAATTATCAAAGAATCCTGAAAAAAAAAAACTGTTCACAGTTTCCACAAAAATTAAGCAAACTGATTTCAACATTTATATTGAGCAGTGTCTTAAGCATCAGCATATTAGAAAGATTTCTGAAAGATCATGTGACACTGCAAACTAATGATGCTGAAAAATTAGCTTTGCCATAACATTTAAAATATATTTAAACAGAAAAGTTATTTTAAGTTGTAACAATAGTATTGTCGCGTAACAGAAGAGGATATACAGTTCTTTATTGGAAGGTTCTGGAGAACAGCGGGAGATATGAGACATGATGATATATATGAGTATATCAGCAGTAATAGGGTTGGGTAACAATGACAAGACCAGACAACAATGGAGGAAAGTGACTGGAGATATAGAGTGTGGGCTTGCATGTGCAGGTGATAGGGGAGTGTGATCAATTGTGAGCCAGAGAGGATAATGGGAAGTGTAGTGCTGAGGGTGACTGAGACAATGATTGTGTTTACTATATTTTTTATCAAATAAATGCAGCCTTTGTGAGCGTAAGATAATTATTTCAAAAACATGAAAAAATCATACAGACCATGCATTTTTTAATGATAGTATATCTGAGACCACCCCAATTGAGAGGCTCTTTATTACAAATAGGTGCATGCACAATAAATGACTCGATCATGGTCAGCTCTGCTTACTATAACCTTGACTAAAAAAGATATGACAGCTCACATCAAAGTAATGGTGCATATTGTAATCAAATGAACCCTTATTGCGTGTCAGTGAGAATATTAGGCTAAGTGTGTTGTTGTCAAAACAACTTGAATTAATTTACTCAACAGCACCTGATCATTCAGCAACATTATATCAACCAGCTCAGAGACCAATTTACCAGAACAAGACAAGATCAAGCCCCAAACTCATTCCTGTTACACAGTTTAGTTTCACTGTTCAAACAACTCTCAACAGCATCATTCAAAGCTTTGTAAACTGTAATATATTTACATATGGCTTATTCTTAGCCATATCTGTATGTGCTAACAGACCCCAAGATCTGATATATTGAGACGAGATTGCATCCCTGCATTTATAATAGTGGAGCAGTAAGTAATCTCAGTGCAACACGAGAGACTGTCATGCATTGGGTGCAATATGATTGGTATTAAAGGGAGCATTAGTAATAAAAACATTTCTTTTGACATTTATGGTGAGGTAAAGAGATATCAGACACCAGCCTAAGTGTGAAATTTGTATTTCTTCCTGGCTGTCAAGGCAGGTAAGGTTCTTAATCCGTTGAATCTCATAGGCTTTCTTTCTCTAAGATTCTTTCTGAGTAAGAGATGGTGTATTTTTTTGAGTATCGCTCAAGGCATAGACATAGATTTGAAGGTGGACGTTGACTTTTAATGACAGTACGCTGACATATTCTAACTATGGTGTAAAGTAAAATAAACTTTCTCTTTCTCTGAAAATAAACAACGTAACATAAACTAAACCGAAAGCGAGCATGGCACCACTTCTATTTATAAAGTCAGATCATATTACAAAACATACTGTGAAGGGCATGATTGAGCTCTTGCCGTCCATGCTTGTGCTCTTGCCTCTGCTGGTATAAGCTGTAACTACACACTCTGCAATCAAAACGCATCTTCATTGTTGGGCATTCAAAATTAGGCAGCTATCCTGAACAATTTTTCTTTCTTTCTTTTTTGCACAGTAGAGAATATGGTATTTAATTATAGAATAGATGCTGTGTCACTGACCAACTTTTTTGTGAATGTCCACTGTCTTTGACAATTACAGTATAGTATATACAGTTCATTATTGCTACTGAGACGTTTAAGGGGCCATTCATTGCACTACTTTTCCATTGTTTGTATATATAAACACGCGGTAGACGGATGTTATTGACCGTTGCACTCCACTTAGACCTTTCATTCCACTGACCGCATGCACTTCCACTTTTTTGCATTTTTAACCACAAAAACACGTTCTGTGTGAATGGCTCCTAAGAATGTGTGTTCTTGTGATGTCATTAGCCATTTGTCATTATGAAATTATTTTTGTGACTCAAGAACCATTAGTCACATGTCATTTTTGGAGATGATTGGCCCAGTGCTTGATTATGAGAATATATTGGTTTTGCTCTTATGGAGTCCTGCGCCAGGTGAGAAACTACCATTGTGATGATGTTAACAGGTGGTTTTAACCATGTATTATATACAATGTTTTATATTTAACTTTTCATCAATATTGCTCTAGTATGTCTGGTAAGGTTTTGCTTATATCGCTTGTCAGTGAGGGTACTTGGGCTGTTACCCGATTTGGTTGAGAGCACATTTTTAGGCTGTATGTTTATCATATATGAATAGTAGTATTGATTTTTCAACATTATATATATTTTAAAATGTATATTTGTGCAACAATCATTCCCTGAATATCTTGTTACCAGCCTACTAAACAGACTCTCATGCTGCAAGAAATGTTATATGCTGACAAAGAATCTGGTTTACACTCTTAAAAATAAAGTTTCTTTATGGCACTATAGTTCAATGAAGAACCTTTAACATCCATGGAACCTTTTCTATTGCGCTGTGCTTGGCAAGTAGTGTTGTTCAAGTGGTCCTTTATGCTGTACTCCACCTGTACAGTTATCAAGAAAAACAGAGAGCCGATTCTGAAAACATATTTTACTTACAGAGTGGCTGAAATAGACCTCACCCCTGCTTCATTGTTTTAACTCGCTATAAGATTCATCTGTGTCAGTTGACTGTGGCCTTTAAAAGGGCATTAGCTGCAAAACAGCACCAAAATGCTCCGGCGGAGTGGATAGGTCTTTCAGTAAAGCCCCAGGGAACAACTGGGCTAAAATCTCTGCAATCCCTGTGGTGGTCAGACAAAAAAAAGCCAGACTACTTATACTTGATTTGTGACTCTCTTGCTCCTCCTGCTGGAAGTCACATTAACTGCTGCTGGGTGAAAACGTCTCGGGTTACGTATGTAACCCTCGTTCCCTGAGTAGGGAACGAGACGCTGCATCGATACTCGATACTTTGGGGAATGCCTTCGGCATGAAGCGTCTGAAGTCAACTATGGAACTATTCCAATCTTGATTGGTGCAACGTCACCCGTGACGTCGCATGTGACGGTGATCCGGAAGCTACAAAAGGGTCACAGGAACCAGGAAATGTTAGCTTCTAATTGGTCAAAGCAAGTCGTTCTCAGGGGCGCGAAAAGTGTGGCCGAGGGATGCAGCGTCTCGTTCCCTACTCAGGGAACGAGGGTTACATACGTAACCCGAGACGTTCCCTTTCGTAAAGGGAACTCCCGCTGCATCGATACTCGATACTTTGGGGAACGAATACCCACGCCGCCACACTGAGAGAAAACGCCCTGGTGTAAAGCATCTGGCACACTCACGGACGATAGAATGAGTAGAGGGCAGATCCAAACTAGCTTGTCATAAGATTTGGTGCAAGAAGGGGAGGTCTGGAGCCGGAGGCTCGACTGACCTCATGGATGGGAGCCCCAGACCGTAGAAAATATTAGATGAGAGGTGAAGGCAAAAGCGCACCTTGTACTTCAAATATAAGTGGTTTTAGATAACCAACTGTACTCTTAATAAAGGGAATAGCTCCTAACCCTTGATGCATAACTAGATGGACTGACTCCTCTCAGCCTAAGGCCTAATGTAGGAACCTCAAAGGCTACGACCTTGACCATCCGACACATGCGATGGAGGATGGAATACCCGAAGAATCTTAACATTGCCTACAGGTACCTCAGTACCGGGCAAAAATAACGTTGAGTGGCTCCCACGCTAGCAAGTAAGAGGGGGCAGCACCACCACTCTTCCAGGGAGTAAGACGAGCAGGAAGCAGACTCAATAGATTCTCCTATATATACTTATATATCTCAAATATATATTCGTATACCTCACCCACAGGACATGATGGGTGCCAGGGATAACCCATCAGCCTGATGCCAATAGGCTGGATGAAAAGGATTCATCCTCCAATCTACAGGAACATGGAGTTTCAGTGGGAACGTCCTTTCGAGAACACCCTTAGAGGCTTGCGGAGGGCACTGAGGCCGCCACAGAGGCCCTAAGCATGAACAGGAGATCCCGTTAGAGAGCGGGATGGAACACCAGTACTGAAGCCAGTGGGCAGTAATAAACTGGGTTCAATGCCCTCCCTATCTTAATTGTTTAGTTCCTAGTAGAGTGGGGTTCTAGTATGGATGTCCTGACCACCTCGGTGGAAAGGGCAACCTAATTATGGGTGGGACCCCCTCAGGGGCCAGACCCATAGTCTCCATTACTCTGGTCGGGGATGAAATAATGTACCATCAGCCTGAGACAGAAGATCTCTCCTAATAGGAATTTTCCATGGAGAACTCTCCAAGAGACTAATAAGGTCCGAAAACCAAATTCGGGCCTGCCAGTACGGAGCTACAAGGAGTAGTCTCACTCCGTACCTCCTGACCCTTTCTAGAACCCCAGGGAGCAGAGCGATCGGGGGAAAAGTGTACAGATGTGACCTCGGCCACATCTGTACCATGGCATCCAAGCCCAAAGGAGCTGGATGTGAGAGAGAGTACCAGAGCGGGCAATGAGAGTTCTCATGATAAGCGAAACAGGTCAACCTCCGCCCGGCCAAACTCTCTCCATATAAGCTCAACCACTTCAGGGTGGAGCCGCCATTCCCCGGGCCTCAGCCCCTGCCTCGACAGGATGTCTGCTCCCATATTATCAACCCCAGGAATATAAATAGATCTGATGGAGAGAAATTTGTCCTGGGACCAAAGAAGAATTTGATGCGCCAATCTACAAAGAGGGCGAGATCTCAATCCTCCCTTGGCAGTTGATATAAGAGACCACCGACATATTGTCTGTCCTAACAAGAACATGATGGCCTCTGAGGTCTACAAGGAAGTGCCTCAGGGCAAAAATACGGCCAACATCTCCAAGCGATTAATATGCAATGTGAGATGATGGTCTTTCCAAGTACCTCGGGTGTAACGGCCCTCCATAACCGTACCCCAGCCCGTTAGGGACGCATCCGTGGTCAGAGTTTTTCTCTCACATGGTGCTCCCAAAACCGGGCCCTGAGACAGGAACCATGGTTTCTTCCATACGACAAGAGAACGAAGGCATCTGCGCGTAACTCTGATCGTACGAAAAGGGTTTCCCAGAGGACAAAAACCCTTGTTCCTGAGCCACCACTGCAAGGCCCTCATATGGAGCAGACCAAAGGGTACTACCGTGGAAGCTGCAGCCATAAGACCCAAAACTCCTTGAAAGTGTTTGACAGTGATAGCCTGGCCTAACCTAATACTCTTCAATGTGTTTAAGATAGTATTTATACGAGCAGGAGACAATTGTGCCCGCATCGTGACTAAGTCCCACTCTACTCCCAGGGACGTAGTCCTCTGAAGAGGAGTTAAGGAACTTTCCTTCACATTGAGTCTCAACCCCACACACCTCAGATGACGCAAAACAACATCTCGATGTTGAATTGCTAGTTCTTTTCGACTGAGCCAAAATGAGCCAGTCATCTATAAGATACGGACCCCCTGAAGTCTCAATGGAGCAAGGGCCGTGTCCATACATTTAGTGAAGGTGCGAGGGGATAAGGCTAGGCCGACTGGAAGAGTCCAGAACTGATGCGCTTTTCCCCCCAAAAGCGGATCTCGGAAACTTCCTGTGATAGGGTTAGAAGGGAAAGAGGAGTTAAGGAGCTTGTGGATCTATCAAGACAGACCAGTCCTCGGAGCTGGTCTGACTGACAGTCGGTAACTTGAATCTGAACCCCCTCGGAGGTTGATCCAGTACCATGAGATCCAAAATAAGGCCTAACTCCCCCCCTCATAGGAACTATGAAGTGCCAGCTGTAGAACCCAGGCTCCCGTAACCATTTTTTCTCTTTTTCTTTTAGGAAGAGCCCACTTTGAGGTTTCCTGTGTTAAGAGGGACTAGACTTCCTGTTCCAAGAACCGACCCTGCTCGGGGCTGGCCGACATGTGAACCACCCTTAGTAGATAATATTTGTATATTAGCTCCACTGTAAGCAGGACCCCCTAGGATATATTTTGAAGACCCCTCGGGGTGTCTAAATATGCCATTATGGGGACCAGTCCCTCGAGACTGGCCTCGGCTATAAATTTCCAAATGGCTTCGGTGACCTGAAGCAGCTAACTGGCAGGAACTAACCGAAATATGCTCTCTACAGACCTCCTGAGAGGCGGCGAACTCGACAGGGCCGCAACGTCATCGGGCAGATACTGCGATTTGTGTTCGCTGGAAGCCGATGTGTCCCGAAGCGCCATCGGCGGCAGGAAGCAAACATCGATTTCCTAAGGGCTGCATAAGGGGGCGAGACTCCTGTACTCGCTCTCCTGGGGGAATGCCCATAAGGGTCTGCGTGTTACGACAAGACCTCTTAGTTGAAGCCATCTTAGCCCGAGAGACAGTCCTCAGACCTGTCTTCGGTATGGAGTGCTTCGTGCGAGAATGTTTCTTCTGGCCCCAAGCCTTATACGGGGGGGCACGAGAGGAAACCTTCTCAAAATATGAGGAGCTGGCGGCTGTCCCATGAGGCTGCCCCCTGGCAGCAACCCCATGAGACCTGGACTGACAACTGGGGATAGCTGATTGTCGCTCTGCCTCCTGAAGCCTCTCGACAACGGATCTTGCCGCGTCGTCAAAGAGGCCGGAAGGTGAAAGGGGAGCATCGAGAAGGAAAGCCCTGTCTTTCTCCCCGATCCACAAGCGATTAAGCCATAAATGTCTCTCTGAGACGACTAGTGCTGCCATAGAACGGCCAATAGCACGGACCATCTCTTTAATAATACGGAGAGATAAGTCAGCTACTCTATGAAATTCAGTAATACCATTGAGTGAGACCTCCCAGTTATCATCCACCTGCTTGAGGAGGTCAGCCAGATATGCCTGTAATAACCCCATTGTGTGTGGGCATGCACCGGCTCGACCCACCGCCATGTATGCTTTCCCTAACAAATTCGATGTACGAGATTTGGAGGGAAGTATCTGAGCTATCAGGGGTGACGCAATGTCGGGGAGAAAATATTTTGCAAAATATTCCTCAACCCGAGCCATCACCTCATAACCATTTTCATTAGATTCCCTAATGGATGAGTAAATATATACATGGGGGGGAAATAATTGAGATGAAAATGGATTTTTCCACGATCTCGATACCTCAGAATGGAGATCAGTGAAAAAAAGGGAAGGCTCTGACACGAAGATTGTGACTGGGTCTGCAGGAAGCGCTCATTCATTTTATTTTTCTTAGTCGCTTCCTGCTTATTATATGGCCATTTAACATTTAATTTAACCACTGCCCAGATTACAACCTCCAGCAACTCCTCACTAACGGGAATATGGGGTGGCGAATCCCCATATCCACGTGATTCAGTGTTGATAAATAATATCTAACTCCTCGGAGCCAGATAAATCAAACGCTGTGTCTTTAACACGGTCGGAAGAAGCCGCAGCGCGGGCTTCCGAACCGTGCGCGAGACCAGTGGAGCTGGTTAATAAACACTGAGAAAGGGTCGCAACCGTCTCAGTAT
The DNA here is from genome assembly GCF_965113295.1 of Leuciscus leuciscus. Classification (NCBI taxonomy): domain Eukaryota; kingdom Metazoa; phylum Chordata; class Actinopteri; order Cypriniformes; family Leuciscidae; genus Leuciscus; species Leuciscus leuciscus. The sequence continues at coordinate 10,261,255 of NC_138744.1, forward strand.
TATATGCCAGCCCCACGTGCGAATCCCATGCATACAAGTAGCGCGCTGCCTCAACAGACGCGGGACCTGATGCACTGGAAACGCGAGCCTGATCTATTTGATCGAATCAAACGCTCTGTCTTTAACACGGTCGGAAGAAGCCGCAGCGCGGGCTTCCGAACCGTGCGCGAGACCAGTGGAGCTGGTTAATAAACACTGAGAAAGGGTCGCAACCGTCTCAGTATCATTTGCCAGCCCCACGTGCGAATCCTATGCATACAAGCGGCGCGCTGCCTCAACAGACGCGGGACCTGATGCACTGGAAACGCGAGCCTGATCTAATTGATCGAACAAGCTCAAACGGGAGCGGAGCTTTTTCATTGAAAACAGTTTGCACAGACAGCGCCCTCGAGCACCGCCCGTGCATGCTCCACTCCCAGACAAACTACACAAAGCGAGTGTGTGTCACCCTCGCTTAAATAACGTGGGCAAGGGGACGCACACTGCCTGAATAGCTTCTCTTTTATTCACCATAAATAATACTCTTTTCACGGGACAGACAACACCAAATAGAACAGACAAGATGACATAGAGCGCTTGCTGAAGACCAGAAGCTAACATTTCCTGGTTCCTGTGACCCTTTTGTAGCTTCCGGATCACCGTCACATGCGACGTCACGGGTGACGTTGCACCAATCAAGATTGGAATAGTTCCATAGTTGACTTCAGACGCTTCATGCCGAAGGCATTCCCCAAAGTATCGAGTATCGATGCAGCGGGAGTTCCCTTTACGAAAGGGAACAGCAGATTTTCAGATAAGGCAGAGAAAGCTTTTGAATTCATGAGGGAAATTGATGGCGGTCGTAAAATAAGCTATTATCATTACACCAAGACAAAGTGGCCCATTGCATGAAGCTCTGTTGCAAGTGTGCAAGAAAGTGTAGCCAGAGGTTTGAACAATGTAAAAAAAAAAATATATATATATATATATATATATATATCCTGAAGCAAATTCAGATTCAAAAGCAGAAGCTATTGTCTATACCCACAGGGTATAAATTTGTCCAACAAACAATAAAATAAAATAAACATCCTGAACAACAATTGTAAGATAAACAAAAATATTACATGAAACAAAGTCCTGTTTAAGCTAATCGCAGTTGGAATCAAATTATTCTTGTCTTCTTGCCTTTTTCATCAAAGATATTGGCTACTTTATACCATCAACCATGAGCTAAATAAGCTTACGGAGATGAGGGGAGTGGGGAAGTCACAATAACTGAGGCTTTCCTTTTTACATGGTATATATAGGCTATAGGGTGTAACGGTACATGTATTTGCCCCGACCGTCATGGTACATTCAGCGCATGCAGTCAGACGACGAATAAAGTCAGTCACTGGAGATCTACACTCCATTCCAGAAGGGGGCATGAGCAGTAATGCAACGCTGTTTGCTATCCGCCACAACAGGAAAAAGAGCAGAAGAAGAAGATACGATCTATACACCAAAGAGGTCTGCTCATAGACATCATATAGATAGACGCCCTATCGACCGCTACTGCCTACTGGCGCGGGCGAGCCGTGGAGCCGCCATCTTAGACCGGTCACCCGCTCCACTCAGTGTAATCTGTATGGCAGGTGCAATGAGCTGTCAGCGCATTTAATTAATCATACCGAACTGATTTTCACGCGGGTTTTTTTGCTGCAAAGGTCATTCATGTAGCTATTATACAGGACACATGGTTCGGCGTATTTTAATATTCATAGTAGGCTTAACAGTAATATAATATTCTGATATAAGATATAAAGTGACCAGACGTCCAAAATCAAAATATGTGATGTAGGATATAAGGTATTTTATAAATCACACACTACAAATATGATAAAGAAGCAGAAACAGATAGTTGCAGTAAAGTAAGATATTTTAATAAGTTGAAGAAACGTGTGTGTTTTACATTTACATTGATTCCTGATATCACGTGCGCAAACACAAATAACCTATATTTATATATAAATAAAACAGTTATGTCCGGTCGAACAATGTATGAATTAACTTCAGATTGGATTGCGCAAGTAAGTTTCGTGCCTCTTACAAGTGCTTTCGAACTTCTTTCTGATCTGAATGGTATGTGGAAAACACTTGAGTTGAGGGAGGGAGAAAACACGCAACTGAATGCCTTTTCAAGCGTCTCAATACTTGAAAAACCACAGGAAACTACTTTTAAACACGAAATTACTTGATTTACAGAGGGTCTATTCGCACGTCTATAAACGTTAACGTTACCTGAGGTAATTTTCCTGGACCTTTTTACAGAAGGTAAAAGTCGCCGTAATCTTTACTGACATTGTCCGTTATGATTACTGAGATGCACATTCGGACGGGACTAAAATAACCGAGAAGCTCTTGTAATTATTACTTTACCCCACCTCTCCATGTCAGGTGAACACCGGCTGGTGCAGTAAACATTGCCTAGCTAACGTTAGCTGGCTACGATATCAGTACAGTAATATCAAAGATCCTTGCTCCTTCTCAATTATCTGGTAATATTCTATTCACAAAATACAACCAATAGTACGGTAATGTTAAAAGTAATCCCCCGGGCCCTATTTGCGATGGTCCGCCGATTAGAACAGGAAAATACTCCACAGTGCTCTAGCATCTTCACTGCTGCCACGCAACGAAACTAGGAACACGACCGGTTTAAGATGGCGGCCGCATTTCTCAGTGCCCAGCGGCCAATAGGGCATCTAGTCTCTATATAATATCTATGGGTCTGCTACCCAACCCGAGCCTGACGGGTCCCGAAAAACTTTCTGCCTTCTCGGTTTCCTTTCCGGTAAGTTTAGTGAAGAACCCGACCCGAAAACCGTGAGTTTTTCAGGACCCGTCGGGCTCGGGTCGGGTCTGCCAAGAAGGCAGAAAGCGGCATCCTGTTTGTTTTCTTTATTTTACAAAAGTGTGAGTGTACATAAGTAAAGACCTCAACAGTTTCGAATGATGTCTCTTACTCTAGTATTTTCAGTTGTTATTTTTTATAGCACATTTATATTATTTTGTAAAGACTGTAAAATTGTTTTTAAATCATTTATGAATACATTTTAAATTCATGACCTCTTTTCTAAAATTCAGTCTGATTATTTATCAATGGAAGATTGTTAATGTCTGGTTATGTTCTGCAAACCTCGGAAAAAGGAAGATACAACATAAACAGAGAGGCAGCATGCATGAGAAAGAAAGAGAGCAAGAGGATAAGCCTCTGTCTGATCGTAAGACATGGTCATTTCCCATTTTCCTGTCAAATGATCCATGTTACGACCTACTGTCCTCGCTGCAGCTCTGCTTTGGCTTGGCTTGGGTCTTATAACTGTAAAAAGAAACAGCATTTACAAAACAAGCTTTGCAAGTACATATGACATCATCAGAGACCTTTTCCTCCACCTGTTGCAATGCTTTGTTGCCTCCTTCTCTACAATAAAAGGCAGTTGCCTATTTTCTCATCCTACAGAGATGAAACAATATGATCTGCATAAGAACCACCTACTTACCGATGGCACTGCTTTGTGTCTGCCCACTACACAATCGATGTTCGTGAAATTCTTAACATTACAGGGCTTATGCTGGGGGAAGTGAGCATTGAGGCCATTGTTCAGTGTGTGGGTGCATGGCTTGGCAGCGCTGACTACTTTGTCTCTTTGTTTGGTGCACCGTGACTTTCGCTTCAATGAGCTTATGCCCAAGCTGAGCTGGTCTGCTCAGAAAGTGATAGCATAAGAAGAGAAGTAAAAGATGGAATGAGACAGAGAGATAAAATGAATATAGAAGAAAGAGAGGGTCTTACAAGGAAACGGTCACTGCTGCAAACAGGCTTGTGAGTGAGGGGCTCAATTCAAGGTCAGGGAACATTGCTCTGATGCGTTTTATTGTTAGAAGACAAGCACACACAAAAATATCAGTACTTCATTTTGTATAAATGCCTGTGTTATGGTTTGTGACCAGCAGGCTGCTTAATTTTAGTGTAACCAGCAAAACTATGTTGAAAACTCCCATGGAAATCCATGCAGGTGTAATCTGGTGTTTTCAGACTGACAACCAGTAGAGAATGGTTCTAGCAACACCAAGGTCATGCATTCGATTTCCAGAAAAATAAATAAAGATGCATACCTTGAATGCAATGTAAGACGCTTTGGATAAAAGCATCAGCCAAATGCAGAAATGTAAATGTTTTACTGACGTCCTACTCGAAAATGTTCTACAAGGATGTGAATGCCCTTTACAAGGGTAAATTGCAGTAATTACAGTAATTCTGACATGGCTGGAACACACCTTTAGCTTGCATGCATATGCATGGTAGTCGCTAGGACACTTCTCAGACAAGATTGTATATTTTGTATAGTGTTGTATTTTCTCATAACAGGTAACACAGATACCCTAGAAGATAAAGATCTGGAGTGCTCATCAAAAGGTTTTGGGTTCAAACCCTCTGATTCATGAGCATCACATTGAGCAAGGTGCTCAATGTATAAGTGTACAGTCGCTTTGGATAAATGTATCAAATTAATGAACAAATTAGTTTTTAAATCATCTAAATTGCATATTAATTTATATACGACAATAGAGATGCAGACTGTTTTTACTAACTAAAGTCTGAATGGCTTTCAACCTGTGAAAATAATCTGAAGCACTGCAAAACATACAGTTTAATTATTTAATACTGTTAACTTATTTATTTTGTCTTCTTTTTCAGTAAAATATCTAAACATCATTTACACAGGTTGTGAAAGATATATATTTTTTATAACTTTTTTGGTCAAATAATATATCTTAAATTATATTTGTTTTCTTACCCCATTGGCATTTTTCCTTCCTTTTTTATCCTAATAAACCTCATTAAATGTTGTAGATTTTTCCTTAAGACAAATACAGTTATCACTGGGTAAGAATATCTCATGCAACGTTGCTTCTTGAGTAAATATTTCTTGTTTAAAGGATGATTTCATAACTATACTGGAGAAAAAGACCAAAATACTGATTATGAAAATATTTTTTTGCAATAAAAAAATAAATCAGTACTTGGGAGCAGAAATAATTTGCCCCATTAAACCAGTGATAGTATCTCTTTGTCTAAGCTTCCTCCAAGACTTCTGTTTGACAGCATATTTTAATGTGCTGTTTGATGACTTCCAGATAGACACTGAGCAAAGTGGTCCATTGGGAGATTTTTGTGTTTAGTTGTGTAATATCTGGCATAACATTGCATGTATACCCTTACAAAAAAGACGTTTATTCAAGTGTTCTATTAGTATACTTCTTTTAAACTAAAAATAAGAAAGTATACTTTCAGTCTACATTTTATATACTTCTCAAAAATATACTTTATGTACTTCTCAGAAATATACTTAAAATTACACTTAAAGGAGAACTCCGGGCAATTTTTAAGTTAATCTTGATCGTTACTTTGTGAATACTGTCTATATATAAAAAATAAAAAAAACGGATTGGTGATTGCAACACGGAGCTGCTACAGCTAATGCCCAGAGCTCCCACTCAGCTAAAACGCCAGTTATGGGGGCATAAACATAAAGAGTGTCTTTGTGCCTCTTAACAGACACAAAATGCAATTAAAATGTCTGTCCAACATGAACAGTGCCCTTACATGACAACAAGATGCGTTTAGCAACTTGGCCATTGTTTAAATTCACCTAAATGGTGTTTTAGACGGATAGCTGTAGTCTCGCGCTGAAGTCCCGTGGGAACTCAGTTGTTCGTTCCGAATTGTGGCAACAGAATGCGAAAATACAAGAACTTAAATTTTCATCGTCTTCCTTTCCATGACCCCGCTGTGTTGTGTCTGTGTAGTCATCCTTGTCAAAGTGTTCGCTGCAAATGCGGTAATCTTTAGCGCGTAGTACTTGTATGGGAGTTTGCACATCAAGTTGAAGTACAACTAGCCACAACTGCAGAATCTCGAGGTCATGGAAAGGAAGACGATGAAAATTTAAGTTCTTGTATTTTCGCATTCTGTGAGATGGTCCTCACTGCAGAACATGAAATCCAACTCCAACTCCTCCCACCTTACATATACCTAAACCTACCCATCTCCACCCCCTGATCCCTAAACCTACCCCTAAACCTACCCATCTCCACCCCTTAATCCCTAAACCCACCCCTAAACCTACCAATCTCCACCCCTTATATCTGGATCCAACTCCGCCCCCCGGATCTCGTGTTCTGCATTGAGGTGCTACTGCATTCTGTTGCCACAATTCGGAACGGCACAAACGCGAACCATTTCTTCTTCACTTGTGAGCAACTACGATCTTCACTCTTCACACACTACGCTCCTCCCACCTGCACACTGCTATTTACCTTTTTCCGGCTACAACTGAGTTCCCACGGGACTTCAGCGCGAGACTACAGCTATAGCCGTCTAAAACACTATTCAGGTGAATTTAAACAATGGCTAAGTTGCTAAACGCATCTTGTTGTCATGTAAGGGCACTGTTCATGTTGGACAGACATTTTAATTGCATTTTGTGTCTGTTAAGAGGCACAAAGACACTCTTTATGTTTATGCCCCCATAACTGGCGTTTTAGCTGAGTGGGAGCTCTGGGCATTAGCTGTAGCAGCTCCGTGTTGCAAGCACCAATCCGGTTCGGGTTTTTTTTCTGTAGACAATATTCACAAAGGTATAACGATGAAGATTAACTTAAAAATTGCCCGGAGTACTTATAATTAAGTATTCAATACTTGGCTTGTAGTTGTGTTAAATCTTTTAATTGAGTAGCCTATTAAATAGACTTTTTTTACATAGTTTTTCATGTACAGCTTATGAAACTTACATTGTTTAAAAATATTGATTAGAATATTGATATAAAACAGATATGTTTCTAATTCTGCATATCTGAATTTTTGTGTAGGCTAATCCACTGGTAGTGTATAGAAATACTTTTCCCTACCATTGACTGAATTTTCCAGCTATCCATGTTTTCACTGTTATACGGTAGGGGGGCGCTATGACACATCTTCTAGTACAGAATCTCCGGTCCGGATCGAAACACAGGAGAAGAAGAAGCTGAAACAGGTGATAGAAGATTGCTCACTCAAATGTAAAATAATGTGATCATCAAACATTAAACAGTGTGTAAATCAAAACGGCTTAATATTACCAAATGAAATGAAGCGTAACCCATGAAGAGAAAACGACTGTGCAGCTTTTGGGATGTTGGACTCGATCTACTCCATCTGTGTTTTGATCATCATTCTGAATCTGATCAAGGTGTAGTCTTTGACAAAAATGAGATTTTCTCAACTTTTTTGTTTAAAATGTTGCCTTTCTTTATGAAACTTACCGACATTCAAGTGTTGTTTAAAAAAAGGATACATGAAGCTAATAAAATGTAAGTACAGTTAAAGGTATTTTTCAAGTATAAAAAATAATATCTACATTTGAACATAGTAGTATACTGCAAGTGCAAAAATAATAAGTATAATGTTATGTTCACTTAAAGAAAACTTACAATTATACTTGCAGAACTACTAGTAGTTTACTGAGAGTACACTTCAGTGTGTACTTTAATAAACAAAAAAATGTACTACTTGTATTAAATTGTAAACTAAGTAGTTTACTACTCTTACACTTATAGTACACTTAAACATTTACTTTTATGTACTAAAAGTGGGCCAATTTAGTCCCAAGCAGTATTGAAATAGTACACTTACAAGTTTACTACAAGTACACGTTGATATTAGTAGACTTACTACATAAAGTATACTTAAAACTGAACATTACTTAAGTATACTTCATAAAATGAACTTGAAGTATACTTATTTTTCGTAAGGGTAGTTCTGTGTTATAAAAAATTATCGTTTTATTGCTAAATGAAGTGATTTGATAATTAATGCCATACCCATATTGTCCCTAGACTTTTTTGTTTGTTTGATTGATTTTTTGACCCTGTTAAAGCAGTTATTACAGTCATTTTCCAGAGGCTCATCTCAGTCTTGGCTCTAATAATAACCAGAACTGCAGCTAGGGTAGGTCAGCACAATTTGGCTTTCATTACTACAAGTTTAGTTTTACCCTGCCTTCACAGGAAATGAGAAACTCTCATTGCATGTGATGATGTCAGCTCATAAAATATAGAGGACAGGGATAAAGGGTTTCCTGAGGTATGGCTCTTTCAGGGAGATAAGAACAACAGCTCATCATCTTGTGTCAGCTCTACCCTCAGGTATACAGCAAACTCACTCTCTCATTGCACGATCTCAGGTCCTATGTATATGAGAATTAGAAGTGTATACCAACACGTACATCTAGATCATTTGCATATCCAGTGGGAATATGGGTACTTAATTATTCATATGGGCATTACTTTTTTAGTGGAGATAGTAGGGATGGATGTGTTGGTTGTTGGCGTCACAATATGGTAGGTTTAGATCATGAATATTAATTAGGCTTTGCACAAAACATTGTACATGATTGTGATGTATTAATCTGGACATCATGTCTGGAGCATTTGCTCATTTCCAAGTCAAAACTGAAACATTATGTTTTGAGATAGTAATTGATTATATTATATTAATTTATCCTTACACAGTGTTTCAGTTTGATGGGAGCAATGATACTGACCAGAGTACTAAAATGAACTCATTTGATTTGAATGAACATTAGGAACTTACTTTCTACTTACTACATCTGTTGTTGGACTGGGATTTCATTGGTCAATAGATAAATGTTGATTCTTAGGTCTGGTGGTTATGTTTTCACTTTGATTGTAATTCACTACTAGAATTATATAACTTCTATAATTATATTTTTTATGCACCAAACCTACAAATTAGTGAATGTAAATCACATTTGCTGTAGCATTTTGCATTGTGGTTTCACTAGTAGGCTATGAACCACGGTAAATAAATAAAATGTGCTGTTAGTATTAACAGGCTGACATCACAACAGCTACAAGACAATTGTTTCAGATTAGCTTTTGTTCATGTTCCCTGTTTTCTCTGCATATGGAAGACAAAAGTGTTTTGTTACCATGTTGACTACACGTATCTCCTTCTCCACAGCCACACAACAGATATGGCTGCTTGCCCAGCGAGCAACACATCCAGGAGAAAAGAGAGGGTTCTCCTGAGGGCTATAATGTAATTGCCATTTCGAAGTTTACTTTCGCATCCGTTTATAACCACCTGAGTCAGCAGCTGTCAGCGTTAATTCCACATTCATCTCGGCCCTTTTGTTTTCATGTTGGAACCAAGGTTGAAGGGGTTAGGAAATGGAGCTCTCCTGACTAATTGTGCTTGCTTAAGTCAGGGTGCTTAAGAATAAACTGTTGAAAAGCAACACTTGAGAAATGCAGTCCCATTATGAAGCATTTTCTTTCCTATAATGAGTTTCCTGTAATGAGTATTTTTAAAAGCAGTGTTGCCAAATTGGAAGGTTTTGAATTTGATTGTGTGGACAAAATTTGGGCTGGTTTGGGGTCAGTTCGGCGGTTTTCAAACATCTAAATTTAGTTGGCTAATTGGTCAATAAACAAAACTCAAGTGTGCATGTCTGCAAAATCATCATGACGTAAACATTCTGGCCCACCGCAGAATCGGCTGGCGTTGGTGTTGACGTTGCCGACAAGCACACACTTTAGCCAATCAGTGATCAGCAGGCAGACGTGATCATTCATGACTGTCAGGTTTTTAGCGCGTTAACTTGTAGCTGTATATTCAAGTGATTGCTATGCCAAAGTGGCATAAATATTCAGTACGTTTTATCTACAGTAAAGAGTGGGGGATTGACCCAACACGTTGGGAGACGACTCGAAGGCTCTTTATAAATATAACTAACTCTAAGAGCACAGTTGAATGACTTAATTGAAATTGAATATGGGACGACTCCTGTCCATCGTTTTGTGCACACTGTCCTGATCAGGACATCTGCAAATTTTAAACCGTCCAGACTGCACTCTACTCGTCCCTGACATATCTGCTGAAAGAGGTTTGAATCAACGATAAATCAGTTTTGACTGTTAAGATCTGTGTTATGTTCTACAATGTGTCCTTTAAGAAAGACGTACTAGTTCTGTTTGAAGTTAAAGCGCAACACAAAGGTAACCACATTATTATTATATTTGTCATTAATTTTCTGAACATGAATGACACCTTTTTGTCTTTTAAAGGTGCAGTATGCAATTTTTCTTAATCGTTGTTGAACACTGTTTATATTTTAAATCAACTAGCAGAAGCAAAGCAAAATAATAATCCGTTTTCCTCCTGGCAGGAGAATTGGTTAATTTTAATAATTGTATTTTGAAATCATTATTTATTTTTAAAGAGGGAAATGGTAGTTATACTCTGTGGTGGTCATGACAATAGAATTCTATCACATTCTTTTGGCAGTGAATGATTTGGGCAGCTTGGTAGCTTTTGGGATGGAAATCTTCAACCCAATCTGGCAACACTGCTTAAAAGTTAGGTGAGGTTGTTAGTTGGAAGTTTGAATACAAGACTTGATTACAAGCTCTTTACTAGCAATTTTCTAAAAGAGGTAACTAAAGTAATTCTGAAGCCTTTTACAAAAGCAAAAAGCAGGGAACACAACATCAAATTTATTCCCATGTCAAACAAGACTCATTTGGTCTGTTTATGATTAGCTTTTATCCTCTAACAAGTGCCAAAATGGCTAACAACATGTAATCTCAGGTGATATGTGTTTACTCTCTTCCTCTGCCCCTTTCTACCATTCACAATTCCCGTAACACCCCCCAGACCACACAAAAGCCCCAGCCAACAGCACAATAAAAGAGATATTATCTCCATCTCTCACTCCATCTCTACATTGTACTGTGCAGCACTGTGGAAGCAGGCCAAATCTGAAGGATGCATTACCTGTTTGGCTCATGTTACACTGGCCCATGGAGAGCTACGGATCAAGATTAAGTCACATTTGCATTTTAATACGCTATCTGGCATGGCGACTTTCCTGTTCTTTCCTATTTTGTGCTTGTTTAATGGTCTTCCGTGAACCGAATGCACAAGTTTATAATAAACAGAGGACTTCATTATGTAAATGCAGGGTCTGCATTACACCCCAGAGTGGTTAAAATGTCTCTGGGGATGGATTGTGAAATATGTTGCATGAAATTCCACATCTAACAGGGGTGTGGAAAAGCCAGGTTGTCGTTATTATTGGATTATATGGAATACCGAGCTTGCTGACATGAATTAGACGCTGAGTGGGATTTTAGGTTGGGGGAATGCTATGAAATCAGAGATATTTCTGTTTGTATTGTTGGTCATGATGGGGCGTCAGAGGATGAAATATTACCATGCGAAAACACATTTTGTATTCCTGTTGTGTCATTGAGTCACTTTGAGAAATGTTGCCTTTTTATGTAACTATATGGTGGCACGCAGGACTTTTTTTTTTAGTCCCAGGATTTATTGGGCAGAAGGGAATGATAATTAGAATTAAACGACCTGTAATTGGTATTTACATCCAGGCACATTACCCAGTCTCATTTGGGAAATATCTTACAAGCTCAAAACAGAGAAAAATTTAAATGTCCCTTTGCAATGACCTGTGTCATCAGTGATGTGAGATTTCTAGCTATAAAATATAAAATATTGCCAGGGCCTTGAAGCAACAAAACAAATGTTACTTGCACATGAATGTGCGACTTAGTTGATTAAAATCATTCATATTTAATTAACCGCAGCACTGAGGAATCCGACGTTTGTCAGTGCTGTATGTTCTACTGTCTGCCTTGCTGCATAAACATCTCATATTTTGTTTATGAAACATCTGCTCTGTTTATGCACTCCATGACTCTTTTCAGATTTGGGTTTGTGTTGCAACAGAGAGTAATTGGAGGTGGAGAAGGGTTTGTATGACTCCCACGTCTTTATACTGAATTGAAAATGAAAATAAAATAAAATGTGACCTCAAAACCGTCTAAGTGTTTACTTGTGTTTATTATCTCAGTGGAGTCGTGGTTTTGAGGTTCACTCTGGCTGTGCATTTACACCGTTTCAGATGATAACTTTTTTTAATATTTGCTAGAATATCTTTTACAATTTTTTTTGTGTACGTTTCTCACTTTTTTCATTTGATTACAAACTCAACTATACCATTGAAAAAGCATGTTTACCATATGTTTTATTGTTCTCTGTGTTTTCTTTACATTTCTGTAAATTCACATATTTCTTCAAGCTTCTCATTTCTGTCTGGCCGGAGAATTCCATCCACATCAGACTCAAGCCATGGATCTAAGGAAATCACACCAACTATTATTTAATTTCAATTGATTTAGAAGGATAAATCCTTGTACCATTTCGTTTTCGAGGGGGTCTCAACACAATCACAATATAGTGGAGTTAAACATTGTCCCCCAAACTTGCTCCAATTGTTCCCGTTCTTCTTCTGGGATATATAAATATATAGATTTTTTTATTATTAATTAATCAGTTGCTACTGTGAGTTTGCAGACTGTTTTAATGTTATGCAACAAAGACTGTATACCAGAAAATAATGGCAAGGCATGTCTTTCTTTCTATCAGTCTGAAAGCAAAAACAAACATACAGTGAGAACAACAGATTCATGAACAAATCACTCTAATGAGCCGTTTGTTTTTAGTGAATCAAAAACATATAGTGTGACCCAGTGGCTGAATAAATATTCATACTCCAGTTACAATTAATGTTGACACATTTTTCCGGTTAAATACAGTGAATAAACATTACTTATCAAGAAAACAACTACAGTTCAACCAAAATAATTATTGTGTATTTTTTTAAGTCAACTTCCTTTTGGATCATCAGTCATCAAAGCTCTGTAAACATTGCAGGCATCATGATGGCCACAGACACAGAGATGTAATTCCTTTTAACTGACTGCTCCCTAAAAACCTCACAGATCACAAGTCATTGCAAGTTTGAATGTGACGTGACATTGCACAATGATGGATGTTGTTGTTGTTTTTGTGTTTTTACATACTTAAAAAAAAATATTTTCAGAAGGGACAGTGTACATTATTCAACATTCAAGAATGAAAATGTACCCAAATTTCCCCGAAGGCTATAGTTTTCATTGGTAGTCCCTGATGCCTGATGTTATTAGGCCTAAAAACTAGAGAAAAGAAAAAAAACGAGAGAGAGAGAGAGAGAGAGAGAGAGAGAGAGAGAGAGAGAGAGAGAGAGAGAAAACAACAACAACAATAATACAACCAGATATTGTAAACAACTCTGTAAAATACAATTAAACGTCACATTATACAAAAAGACAATATATATTTAAAAAGTATTGTTATGACTTAAATGATAATAATGAAAATAATAATAGTAATAATAAAGGGAGAAACATTAATGTTCACATTGTCGATTAGAAAGAAGCTATTTTCTGAACATATACTTAAATGAGTTAAACGATTCTCAAATTAGTTTTCCCATTAACGCTTGTTATGTATTCATTCATGTCGATTTGCAAATGTGAACGAGAGGCGGAATTTTCAGGTGAACAGCGCCATGGTGGCATTACCTCCTCTCACATGACTTTTCCTCATTCATTCTCAGTTACCGCCCACCAAAACCATGACTCGCTTTAAGCGGTCTGTTAAATCTCAGGGGAGGCAAGATAGTTGTTGCTGTATGCTGGAACTTTAGTATCGTACTGAATTGGCCTTATAATGTGTCATTTTCATAAGAGATACACATTTGCAACAGTTTTTTTTTTTTTTTTGTCTTTTTTTTTTTCATTTATGAAAGAAGTATATACATCATGTTCCCTCTTAGCACCACTATAGCAGAAACATTAACACAGAAACAAAAATGCAGAAAACCATAATGACATATTGCTCTTTCCACTCATTACACAAACTAATGTCTTTTTGAGACTTGTGATTCAGAGGACTGATGTAGTGTGAATATGCTAATGGACCATTGTTTACAGTTTCTCTTGATTAAAGTTGTAAATTAAAGGGAAAGGACAGGGTTACTGCACAGCCTGATCACTTTTTCATAATGAAAGCTTCCAAATAGAGTTTATGAAAAGAATGGATGGAATATTTTCTGGTGTTCAGTTCAGTTGACATCAAATGAGCCAATCATGTGTCATAATCATGTCATTTTGCTTTCCCCAAAATTAATGTTTGAGTTTAATTTTTTCAGTCAGTACACAAATCATCAATAAAAACACAACAGGAGAAAAATAGATGTTAAATTTGTTTAATATGGATGATCAGGAAGATATATCAGAATTATATTAAAAAATGAAAACAAATATGCATAGGCCTTATGTGGAGTGTGGAACAAAGCAAGATGGATGGACAAGTTAAAAACAAGGGCTATGTGTTGCTCAGCCAAACTATCTGAAAACTTGTTTGATCTGGTGAACGCTGAGGATGGGCTATTAGTAACCAGAAATGTCAAGCAGAAGAGTGGTGCCCTTGTGTCACTTGACTTTGCTGTTCTTGGAAGCGTTAAGAGAGGAATCCATACAACCATAAAAGCAAAAATAAATTGTCAACAGAAGCTGTCTACAAAGTAACCTTAGGAGATAAAACTGACCTCTGTAAGGGCACAGTATAGGCAGACAAATTTGGATGTAAGCACAAATCAATGTGGTTAGTGTGAAATTAAATGTATAGCAGTCCGATTAAATAATAATCAAATGCTTTTCTGGAGATAAAATTAGTTTTGAATGAGATCATTATTTTATTGCAGATGATTCACTTCATTATAAGGAGGATAGGCCCAGAGTACCCTTACAAAAAAATAAGTTTATTCAAGTGTGCTATTATATACTTCTTTTAAACAAAAAATAAGACAGAATACTTTCAATACTTTTTATGTTCTTCACAGAAATACTTAAAATTACACTTTTTTTAGTATACTTGACAGAAACTTTTTTCTGAACAGAAAAGTCTAAATATATTTGGCCAATACTTGCACTCAATCTTTTGATCGAGATATACTCAAAGTGTAATTAATTATTCTAAGTATACTTGGCTTAGTTGTGTTTTAGTACTTCATCCTGAACTTGTTTTATTTCAGTTAGCTGCCAAGGCAGTATTTCAATATTTTGAAATAAGTTTATGCCACTCAATATTTATAATTTATTATATTTCATCTCTATTCCAAATTAATGAAAACAAATTTGAATAGTTTTAGTTAACAGTAACAACACTAAAACTCTCAACTAACGGCATGACACTGATGTGACTTGTGGGAAATGCTGATCTGGAAAGCTCTTTTGCAATTCCATGTTGCATTCAATGTCCCACTGCACCCCACCCAAAAGGACATTTCACAATTCTATATTTCCCGTGTGTTTTGTTCAATGTGATGCTCACAATATGCAGCTCATATAAAGTGAAAAAAAGATATGAAAATTAATTGTGAAACTATCAGCTTTGAGCAATAGCTTGGCGCAGAGGCGGATCATGTCGTGATTTGGGATTTAAACTTTAGAAAAACATTCACACCATGTGATGATATCACACGGTAATCTTTTGTATTTACAGTTTAATTTAAGATCCATATTTTTTTTGTATCTTTAATCCTTAATTCTTGCTAGATAGAAAGTATGACTTATTTTAATATTTGCTATGTTTTTAGTGTTATTCATATTCACATTTCAAACTCTGTTCTGCAGACGGTGACGATAGAACCACAACCATTAAATTTAGCAGCATTATATTTAGTTTTTAGCTTTTCGGTGCCATTTACTTCTAAAGCAAACCTAAACGAGTTGTGTGTCTCAAGCATTGTGTGTTTCTTTGGTACTTGTGTTCTTGAGTCCTTCTTCTAGGATGCAATTTGCTTCACCTGTGATCGATTCCTGCAGTGCCTCAGAGACCTGTAAGGAGAGCTGTTAATTTTTTTAAAACTGCTGCTGAAGCAGCACAAGGACTGATTTAAGTGTTTAAAAGACAGATTGTAATCTCTCCAGCTCTCTTTCTCTCACTCCTTCCCATTCTCTGTCCAGGATCAGGCCAGTCTCTTCTCTCTGCTGCTAAAGATAAGTTGTACGCTAGTGATTTGTCTCTGTCCGACACCTGCCTCATTATTCCTGGTGAATGTTAAGGGACAGCTTAACCTATGCTGCTTGTCGACGAGAGCATTTGTCAACATTTAATAGCATCGTCTGCTGATACACCAGCAATCTGTATAGCCAAAAGCAGGGAACGGCAATAGAAGATGAGCCTAAACAAATGTCACATACATCTTAATATCTGTAGGATAGCTTCATCAGTCATAGTCAGCAGTTTATATATGAACAAACAACTAAGATAAACTCAATGAAAAACTGGTCACAGGTAGAAAGCTAAACTGGTTTGGAAAAACTCTTATAACAATGGAAGCTTGTTTCCATCTCAGAGAAAAAGAAATAAATGGTCCCTTTTTTTATTTACTTGATACCTCACATTGCAAAAAAAATTCTTGTAATCACAACTTTTTATCTCACGATTGCTATAAGACAGTTTGGGGTGTGAGTGTGTGTAATTTCCATTGTAGTTCCAACTTATGTTTACCCCAGACCTTATTTTATTCATAAATAATAATAAAATAAAAATAAAAAAAACATTATAAAAACCTCTCGAGGGAACCACTGGCGAATTTGTCTTCAAGGTTTTGATGTCATCCTGCACCAATCTATTATTCTAATAAATAAATAAATAAATCAGTGTTTAAAAAAGATAATTTTGACTGCATATGGAACTATTTCTTATAATTGTGTCTTCAGATCTCACATTTGTGATATATATATATATATATATATATATATATATATATATATATATACATACACTGTATATATACCCTAGTGAAAAAAAATTACTATTCCAAAAGGTATTTAAAATACATGTATTTCATAGTAAGTATAGCCTACTACAAATCCATTAACATTTACCTATTTGGAATACTTATTTGTTGCACAATGCACATTTCTTAATATTAAGCCTAAAATGTGTTTTAATACCTCCGTTAGTAAGGATAGTGTGATATCTGTATAATATCAGTCTTTAAATGCAAGACATTTAAAGTGTACATAATGTATACTTGCAAGAGTTCCCCTTTAGCACAATCAAATAGACTGTAGTATATCTTTAGTTGGACCTTAGCACTATTTCCTGATAACCAAAGTGCATTAAGTACAAAATTAGTTGTTCCAATTTAGCAGACTTAAGTATGCCAATTTTGAATATTAAAAGTACAATTGCAGGGTATTTATATTTAGTACATAAATATGTAAATGTATTTGTTGTATACCAAAATAAATGTATTTCAAATAAATTTTTGTATATTTATTTTTCCTCACAATGTGACATTATACTTTATTTTTCAAAATTGCGACTTTACAGTATATGTCATAATTGTGACCTCATATCTCACAATGCGACTTTATACTTTATTATATCTTACATTGTGACCTCATCTCACTATTGCAACTAAATATTTCACTATTGCGAACATATTTATTGTAACTGTGAATTTTTATCTCTCAAATACGACTTCACAAATGTGATTTCATATCTCTTCAATGGGACTTTATTTAACAGAATAGCTATGTTTATATCTCACAATTGCAACTTTATTTTTCACATTTATGATTGTGATGACTATTATTTTATAATATATTATATAACTGCAACTTGATACTCATAATCGTGACTTCAAATCTTACAAATGCAGCAGTTTCTCACAGTTACGACTATATAGATTAGAGCCACAATGTGACTTAATGCTTTATTTCTCACAGTTATCTAAACTTTACCTCACAATGATCCTTTTTAATTTTTTTACTCTGAGGCAGAAACAGACTTTTATTCTTCACCACTGTCTGGTATGGTGCACTTTGAATAAATGAGCTCACTCCGTAGTTCTGACCCTGCTGGATTCAGGCAACTTAGTAAATGTTTGCCCCAGTTGTTGCTTAGGCTTTTCACTGTCCTATATCTTGTGGGCAATTAGGCAGATAAAATCTCATAGCCTTACTTGGACAGTAACTTGATAAGTGAATGAATGTCCTTGCAGGCTCGGATTGAAAAGGGGTCAGCCAGGCAAAACCTGCATATAGCATTCACAACATGAACTGGGCTAATCTTACTGTTCAAGCTTGAGGCAAGTGCATGAATGGTAATATTCATCACATATTTAGCTACTGACAAATTGTGCACTGAGAGAAGACTCAGTGAAGTCTGAAGACAGTTCACGTCCCCTAAAACCCCTGTAAAGCTGATTCGCAGGCTATTATCTAACACTGTCATTAAGACTAATTACCTGCCTCAAGGGCAAGTAAACAGAGGGTAAGTGAGATTAGACCTTGTTTGCACAGCTGATGAGTCCTAGACCAACCCCTTATTTCAAGCAGCTGTGGACAGCCAGAGACAGCCGGACAACTGGACACAAAGTCAATGATGATGTGATGGAATCGTGCATGTGGTCAAACTTCATAATTGCTTCATCAAACCTTTGATCAGAGAGGTTTGTCCTGTGCATATGTCCTCAGCGGAGAAGAAAATCTGTAAAATGACAATCAATAAAAGCCATTATGCGGAGCACCATGTGACAAATCCATGCTGTGAAGCGGTATTAAAATGATTTCTCCAGAACCAAGATGAATGCCAGGGATACAAGAATGAAATGTTTACAATCCATGCCAACAAGTCTCTTTTTAAACATTCGTATGTATGTTATCCCACACATGCTATGTAAGAAAGCTGAACAAAGACCATCAGTCAGACTTTTAAAAAAGGTTTTTGAGGTGTGACTGCACTTACTGTCTCTGCTGTTATGCAGGTTTTTCTGCTTGCTGTACCATAGGATTGAATGCTTTTTTTGTTGCCTAGATTGCATGTAGCCCATCTAATTGCTATAATATTTCTTATCCTTAGAAACTTTTCATGCTTGTTATGAAATTGGTTGGTCTAATTTGGACAGTTTACAGAGGAAATGCAAACTTAATTGGAATAAATTGAGAAAACAAGTATGTTTTGAACACAACTGCATTTTCATTTGCTGATGTTTTTCTCTCATTCAGAATAAGCAAGAATGCATTACTATGATTCATTCTAGAAGGCATTCATGTTAATGGAAAAGAGTATTGATGAGGCAGAACCCAGTCTATCAATCTGCACTAGTTCCATTTTTGTAATCCATCAAAGGGAAATTTAAGACGCAAACCAAGACGTCTTTGAATTATACTCACACCTAGTGGTGTGGATGATGCATTACACAAAATTGCAGAAATACTTTATTTGCTGTCAGCCATTAATAATTTATTCTTCAAGCAAAAGGGGTCAAGTGATCTCAATATGACCGTATCCATGAGGCGACCATCTCTGGCCCTGGCCCAAATTGTACACTTTATGTGCACTTACAATGGTGGCCATATTACACGTTGCGTATCCGTTAAGTTCAGAAGACTGTGTAAGGCCCGCTATATTGGCCCAATCTGCCGGTTCGCCAATACACGGGGAAGGTTGTCACGTGTTCTGTCCTCACTCATGCAAAGTATTTGTTGGTTAAATTTGCAATACATTAATCATGTACTCACTCGTTAATTCATCTGACTCCATAAATGAAAGGTTTTAATAATATCTGTGCCTCACTAAAAGTGAGCGAATGTTTGACTATTCCTTTTAACCATTAAATAAACAATGTCAAACCCAGTTGGAATAATCACATTGTAGCAATTTAATATTTCAGATATCAGAGATCAATTCCACAATCAATTCAAATATCTAGAACATGGTTATACATTGGTTACACCAAAGAATCTTACCCAGCTTGTACCTGAGATAGAGAGAGAGAAAGGGAAAAAGAGAGAGAGAGAGAGAGAGAGAGACCACCTATCCAATTCCACGTCCAGCCAAGAAGAAGCGACAGAGAGAGCCAGAACACCTTCCTTTATCCTCTGACCAGGTGAGAAGGGGGATGGGGTGAGATCACCCTCAAATGGCTTCTATCCCACAGAAGGGGGGTTGCCTTATCTGGCCTTATCTCTAAACCAGTTTTCTATGAACTTCTATAAACCTTATTTCCTTTTATTTTATCTATCTGGATATGAGATATCTGTACCACTCACTTTGAGACATTTCAAATGACACCAAAAACATAACAGTCAATGATAAACATTCACATTAAACCATGCTCTTGTGTGGGTTCTTTGTTGTTAGTTCGTGCTTCTGTGAGTTCAAATGTTAATTAGCCAGCCGGGCCCTTTTGTCCCATAAATCAGGCCTCAACCAGTATTTTCAGTCTTACAACTGTGTGGTGTTCTGTTTGTCATTTTAGGTTTCAGAAGGGTGCTCGCGAATGCCATTTGGGACAGGGCCTCTATGTAAAATAAAACAGCTTTCATTAGGCTACTGATATGACTGTGAGCCATATCATATGAGTGTAAATGTTTTTAGAAGATGTGTAAAATGTACCGAGGGCTCATGTTATTTGATCTTAGGCAGAGATGTTTGTTTAATCTCTGCTTGTGGCACTTTAGATCATAAGGAGGTTTGTCTCAAACACCTGGCTTTGGTTGGATCTCCTTTACGAAAAAGAAGTTTATTCAAGTGTGCTATTAGTATAATTCTTTTAAACTAAAAAATAAGAAAGTATACTTTCAGTCTACTTTTTATGTACTTCTCAGAAATATAATTTATGTACTTCTCAGAAATATACTTCAAATTCCACTTAAGTATACTTGACTTATACTGACAGAAAAGTGTAAGTATATTTGGCCTGTACTTGTTGATCGAGATATACTTAAAAGTATAATTAAGTATTCTAGGTATTCTTGGCTTGTACTTGTTTACTATTTTGATTGAGTAGCTTATTAAATACTTTTTTTTTTTTTTGTCTTATAGACTAACATGTTCAAGTTTATATAGTAACAAGCTTTCTGGTGGAATAGCTTAGCGAGATAAATAAAATAAACATGGAACTGAACCTGATCTTGTACACAGCGATAATAATTCCCTTACGAAAAATAAGTTTATTCAAGTGTTCTATTAGTATACTTCTTTTCAACTAAAAAGAAGAAAGCATACTTTCAGTCTACATTTTATATACTTCTCAAAAATATACTTTATGTACTTCTCAGAAATATACTTAATTACACTTAAGCGTACTTGACTTATACTGAGAGAAAAGTCCAAGAATATTTGGCCTATACTTTAACTCAATCTTTTAAACGAGATATACTTAAAAGTATAATTAAGTATTCAAAGTATACTTGGCCTGTAGTTGTGTTAACTCTTTTGACCAAGTAGCCTATTAAATATACTTTTTTTTACATAGTTTTTCATGCACAGTCTTATGAAACTTACATTGTTTGAAAATATTGATATAAAACAGATATGTTTCTAATTCTGCGTATCTGAATTTTTGTGTAGGCTAGTCCACTGGTAGTGTATAGGAATTTACTCTAATTCTACTTTTTCCTAGCCTGGAAATCCAGACCTAAATCTAAAAGATTAATGGTCTGGCGTCGACTAATGAAAATCGGCCAGCTCGAGGGGCGAGCATTTGAAAATCTCACTGCACGCAATTGGATAACACTGCGACCAATCACAACAATAAACCCCAGCTACCAGCGGAGCTAACTGGTAGATTATACTCTTACCGTATCCGGTCGGCAAAACAGCAAAAACGTCCTTCTTGCAAAGGAACGATTTGAGTGGCGTCTTCTGTTCCTGTTTTAGATAAAAAGCCAAGAACTCGTTCATTGTTGCAGCCAAAGTAGTTTCAAACAACTGGTGTTCATCCATAGCCATCTTGCAATGTTTACTAATGACTTCGACGTCACAGCGCTGTCATCATCTGTTTAGCTCGCCTCTGGCCCGCCTATATCAGATAACCCGATGTGATTGGTGCAGCTCAGATCGAGGGGCATATTTAATGAGCATCATTACTCGACATCAGAGGAACTCGCTGAGCAAATTCAACTTGTGCTCTCGCAAGAACTCTGGATTACCAGGGTAACTTTTTCCCACCATTGACTGAATTTTCCAGCTATCCATGTTTTCACTGTTATACGGTAGGGGGCGCTATGACGCATAATAATTTGTTACATTTATATAGCGCTTTTCTAGGTACTCAAAGCGCTTTACATGGAAGGGGGAATCTCCTCAACCACCACCAATGTGCAGCATCCACCTGGCATCCATCTTCTAGTACAGAATCTCCGGATTAAAACACAGGAGAAGAAGCTGAAACAGGTGATAGAAGATTGCTCACTCATATGTAAAATAACGTGATCATCAAACATTAAACAGCTTGTAAATCAAAACTGCTTAATGTTTCCAAATGAAATGAAGCATAACCCATGAAGAGAAAACAACTATGAAGCTTTTGGGGTGTTGGACTCGATCTACTCCATCTGTGTTTTGATCATCATTCTGAATCTGATCAAGGTGTAGTCTTTGACAAAAATGTGATTTTCTCATCTTTTTCGTATAAAATGTTGCCTTTCTTTATGAAACTTACCGACATTCAAGTGTTGATAAAAAAGGATGCATGAAGCTAATCAATTTTTTTTTTATTTATTTTTTTTATTAAAGTACAGTTAAAGGGATTTTTCAAGTATAAAAAATTACATTTGAACATAGTAGTATTGGACTACTGCAAGTCCAAAAATTATATATAAATAGTAAACTATAAGTATAATGTTAAGTTCACTTAAAGAAAACTTGTAGTATAAAACTACTAAACTAGTAGTTTACTGAGAGTATACTTCAAAGTTGCTACAAGTATTAAAATAGTAAACTACTAGTATACCCATAAGTTCACTTGCAGTACAAATTAGAAACGTAATTATGAAATTATTAAAACGTATTAAAGTTTACTACTGTTACACTTATAGTACACTTAAACATATACTTTTATATACTAAAAGTGGGCCAATTTAGTCCCAAGCGGTATTAAAATAGCACACTTACAAGTTTACTACTAGGCTGCGTTCCAGTCCACTTTTAGACAGGCACTTGCGAACTTCCCTAAGCACTTCCCCTCGGGGGAATCCCTGCCGCCATTTTGAAGTGCGTTCCACTTCGTGAAGTGAATGAGGGAAGTTTATATGGACAGACCCTCGTTCCCTCAATTTTGACAGAGGGAGCGACACTACTTCATATGTACACTTCAGGCACCTATATGTCCCACAATGCAGTACGATTGTGACGTCCCCACAGATCTCATCTAAATCACCACCACAACAACAACTCTATGATATATTCATTCTATTTTTTTTTTTTTTAAACAACCCAAACACACCTATAAACATTTGGATGCTGCATTAAACAAATTCTTAAAGGGAAAAATAAATAAATAAATAAATAAATCAACTCCACAGCTGATTCCAAGTGATCAAGGGCTTAGGACGTTCCAATTCAGCCCATTGCAGTTTCCGCCAGTAGTGGGCACTCGTGCAACGTAAGCAATGATGTACATCCGAGTGAACGAGACGGAGGGAAGTTAGCGAGTGAAGGGCATGACAATTTTGGACTGGAACGCAGCACTAGTACATACTGACATTAGTATACTTACTTCATAATGTATACTTAAAAATATACTTGAACATTACTTAAGAATACTTCATAAAATGAACTTGAAGTATACTTCTTTTTCGAAAGGGCTGTCTTTTCAAGCTTTACCTCTATCTCTCTTGCGTCTGTTCTACTTTCTCCAGCCATCTGCCAGAGAGGCAAAGAAGGCCCCATTTCCCTGGCAATGTCTGTCAAGAGCCTCAAGGCCCACCAGTCTCTGTTAGTGCATCCTTCTTGGCAAGCCTTCCCCCATTCCATATGTCTGAATTGCAGGGCTGAGAAACTGCCACGGGAAGACAAGGTAAGAAAGAGCACGTCAGGGTGTGAAGAGAGACAAGCTGTTCCTCCGGTTTTTCCCAGAACATGGACGATAGTGAGGAGTTAGGTCACAGAGCCAGTAAAAAGTCTTTACTGCTGGGAACGTTTCTTCTGATGGTCTCAGCAGCATCATGGCAAAGACACTGTTGGAAGCATCACTTAATTACTGAGATGAAATATGGATAGTTAAACAACAATTAGTGTTTATAGACAAGGTTGTAAGAAGTAGCACTCTTTGTAGTTTATACAACATGCTACTGGAACCAAGAGATTGAGGTTTGGCTGGTTATCATACACCATTAGCCCCTGCTGATAAATGTTGGCTACAAAGAACATCTTTCTACATTGATGACAGTGCAGCTGTGTATTCTGGTGTGTTTTGTAACCAACATACTGTGTATTTATTGTTAATATGTAGCGTTTAATTAAAAAATGCATATTAATTTTAAATCCTATAGCCATTTGGACTGCCATATTGACTGTCCCCACATGCCGGGCGGTAACCTTGAGTGTAAGAAATATTTTAGACGGAGAAAATGCACATACTTTAAATAATAGCAAGATAGTAAGATAGTATAGGTATAGCTGCAAAGGCAATATTTTATTTTATGAGAAGTAAGCTTTATGTTATTGACTTATGAATGTGTGTCTGTAACGTCCGATGAAGATGGATAAGATTCCCAAAAGGTTGAAATAACAATATTAAATAAAACAAACTCAGGTAATCAAACAGGAGATGAACAAACCAAACGCTGTGCCGTGCATGCACAGAGGTGTAAAGTCCAGGGGTCAGAAAGTAAAAGTCTGGCTGACTTTTCTCCTGAAAATCTCCTGGCTGAAAAACTGTGCTAATTAGCAAATCCAGGTGATTGGAACAAACTTTCTGAACCTGGACTTTACACCTCTGATGCACAAACAATAACAGACAATGGATGAAAGGAAATGAGGAACTTAAATAGACATGGTGAACTAACTACAGACAGGTGTGCCTGTTAATGAATGTCCATGGGATCTAATGACTGGCGGGAAACTAGAACAAAGGGAACAGTTAACTGAGGAGAAACAAACTAAAAGTCCATGAAAAGGAAATTAAAGAGCATAACTTTGGCAGTAATGCAGTGTTATTGCCAACTAAAACTATTAAAAATAATTTTCGGTAATTGAAATAAAGCTGAAATCAAATCAAATATAAACACTGAAAATTTGAAAATGTTGCCTTTGCAATGAAATTATTAAAATTACTAAAACTAACGCTATAAAGCTATATAGCAATCTTAAAAACAAACTAATTAAAATGGTAAAAGCACATACAATTATTACAACTTATAGTTAGAAAATATTAAAATAAAAGCTAATTCAAAATATTAATAAATGCTATTATGGTATATAAATATTAAAGTCACCCAGTAATATAATAAAACTCAATGAGATTAACTTAATATTTCAGTGATTCTGACAGGTACAGGTACAAATTTGTTGGCATGTCGCCGCAGAGTGAAAAGGCATAACAAATGGTCCTTTTACATTCTGTAACTTTCAGGGTGCCACATGGCATTTCATTAAATAGGCTACTCTCTCAAATTCTTCAGTGTTATCATCAATAGGCCCAGACTCCTTATCGCCCTCTGCCAGTCTTCTCAGTAAATATTTACAGCTGGGCTCGCATGGACCTGAGGAATACTAACACAAAGCCAAGGCCCGTTACACAGCATGGGAGGAGTGTGTAGCAAGCCATCAAGACTACTTCAACACAACACTGATTAATACTACAAATATTTTCTCTAGCACATTCTACAACGCCTTTAAATGAGTTTATTTAGGCTTGAGTGAACTGAAAGCGAATCACACCAGCAGGCGGAGCTTTCGAATAGGTTGTCTGCTTTCAACGCTTTCATCTAAAAAGAATGAATAGAAATTGGCTTTTAGTGTGGAAAAGCATAGGGGAAATAGCAGCCTACTAATTGCAATTTAGAGGGCCCTTGAGAGACAGAAATCATAGAAAGTTGAAGGCAGTGTGTCTTTTTTTGGCTTTAAGTTCACATAAAAAGTTGAGATGTCTTTTTGGCATTAAGGTTTTTCCGGTATCCCTCAGAATGTAAAATGTCAGGGGCACTTTAAAGAAAAGACCCATAAAGTCAACATGACATCAAATTTGACCATTTTTCCTTTTTGTTAAAGTGTGCTCTTCTTGTGAACAATTGTGTTCGTAACTGCACAACATTTTTGTTCTTTATACAAAGACAAAAACGTTTTCAAAATCCAGTTGATTTCTGCGTGATTATGCTATTTCAATTGAAAATTGTGGCAATTCTCTTTGCCTTTACGGATATCGACATGGCAAAGCACATAAAAGAAAGTACCATGTCATGATGGCATTAAATCAGAAACTTTGTTCTGCTGTTTGTTTCTATGAGCAATTTCTATAACTGTCAGTTACTTAAAATCATATTTTATTTATATGTCAAGATTCAGGGCATGTCATTCTTTAAAAGAGCAATGCTCGTTCGCTGGTGACCCTATCACAATAGCAGAAATTTGGGTGCAGTTTTGGAAATATTTTGTCATTATTTAGCATATTGGTATGGGAGCGTACAGAAATGGTCAGAAATCCCTTTTAAAATCAGCATTTAACAATGCAACAATGCACGTTGTGTCAGCTCTTGTTCAATCCATCTCTCCCTCCGTCAATCCACAGATCTGATTTCAAACTTCAGCAGCTCGACCCCTCAATTTCCTTGTTTTCTCACAGACACTTTCATTTAGATTTTGTCAAGATATTCAGCACATTGTGTGCTTTGTTTTCCAGCGATTCTTGCCTCCCTCCGCCACCCTTTTGTGATAATATCAGGTAATGGGAGAATGTAGTACTCTGGAGAGGGTTGTTGATGAGAGCGCATTTTACTCTGTGTGAAACCACTATTGTTACTGCTTTTCAGATTCATTAACCTGATTTACAGTACTTTCTGACTATCATAGCAGTCCACTTCACAAGCTACAAAATTGAATCACTTGAAAGGCTGTAAGGCTTTCAACAAGCTCACCTCCAGTAAATTAAAATACCGTCATTTAGTTTCAGACCCCACTGAGTGAGGGCTGCAGGGAAGCACACTCGTGATTTCCTCATTCATGTTTGTTATCATTTAAAATGTCTCTGTGTGAAAACGGTCTTATTCCCATTGCTGCAGAGATAAATTAAGATTGCAGAGTTTAGAGGAACTCCATCCTGCTGTTGAGGTACCTTTGGGGACTGAGTGCAGAAAAGGTGTGCAAATTTAAATGTAAAATCCAATTGTTAATTTATGTCTGCATTTGGTCTGGGTTCATAAAGGTGCAGCAAGTGATTTCTGAGAAACGCTGCTGGAAGTGGATCGGACTGAGCACCACAACACAATGTTGGCTATAGTGACAGGACAGTTTTGAGTGTCATTGTTAGTCTGGAGCTGGTGTGCTTGGATATTCTCTTGTCTACTGTGTTCGTATTTTTTCCTTCCTTGTCGTTTGTTCGCCATCTTTGCTTTATTTTTCGCAAAGCATTATTTTGTTTTCGCTTCAGCCAAAGAGACATGCACTCTTGCATTGCATAATAATTCATTTTGGGGGCGGAGCAATGAAGAAAGGGGTGTGTTTGTTGGGGTTGATTTCAAATACCAATAGTGTTTCTCAGAAATCGCTTTCTGTACCTTTAAGCAAACTTAGAAGAAGAGTTGGGGATTTGTGAAACCAGGGAACGTCTCACTCACGTCTCACTTGGAGCCAACTTTATTTCTTTTCTTTTTTTTTTTGTTACAGAATTTCTGCATAACAATTGCTGATCAGAATTTGATAGCTAGCAAAATATGTTGAGTGCATAGCTAAAATGTTGTGTTGATTATGGTTGAAAGATGTCACCCAAGCTAAGATTTACAAGCTATAAGCTAAGCTTACAATTATACGTGATAATATATATATATATATTTATTTTTTTGCCAGTCCTAAGTTTACTTTGAGGACATAACCGAAAAATGACTCCAGTTTTAGTTAGGGAGTCATTTGTGATGATTCACTCACTAACTAAGTCAGATTCAAATCACTAACTCACAAGCAGGTTTGGGACTTTTTCGTGAATATTTTTGTTTGTTGTGTACAGGAAACACTGGTATTTGAAGAAATTGCATATAGATGCACACACTGCTTTCCCAAATAGATTTTAAATTATTGTTGTACATTTTTACTTTTTGTCGCCATTTTAGCAGCAGTCAAGTTTCCAAATTATTAGGTTTGAGCAAGCATAATAGGAGAGAAAACTATAAATGCAATTTGTTAACACCAGCGCAATCATCAAGGAAAATATAGAGTTGCCTCCTGGTAACCATGCACCCACAACACAGTGGCAACTTCAGACAACCTAAATATGAATGTTTTATGCTGTTTTATGAATTTTGTCTTTTGAGGGCCTGATACTCAGCTGCCATTGGTTGTAATGCCACAGTATGCATCTTTGCATGTCATCATTCTCAGCATTGTGTGTCCATGTGTGTATTTTTTTTCTGAGGTGTGTTTGCTTACAAGCAAGGTTTTTTGCATTGATT
This sequence comes from Leuciscus leuciscus, assembly GCF_965113295.1. Classification (NCBI taxonomy): domain Eukaryota; kingdom Metazoa; phylum Chordata; class Actinopteri; order Cypriniformes; family Leuciscidae; genus Leuciscus; species Leuciscus leuciscus. The sequence continues at coordinate 10,289,656 of NC_138744.1, forward strand.
CTGTCACTGTCGATATAACAGATATCTGTTTGTACGTGCATAATATATACATATTTGTTTTGACAGATAGTGAGATACATTATAGGGCATGTCATTTTTCATGTCAGCGCTTTGCAGTTTTACAAAATCTGTGCGGCCAACAGTTTTTTCCTCAGTCAAGACAGTTAAACCATGTTGTCTTAACATAGGCTATGTGACACACATTGAGCACATTATGGGGGAATTCACTAAAAATCAGTGCACGCATAATAGCTCTATTTATTTGCAAATGCTGCATTCATTGTCTAGATGCCTAGTTATAACGCTCCTTCCCATCATTTGATGAATGCAATAACCCCTGCTATGTTTAATTGAAAACACGAGCAGTTAATTGAGTTTTGTTAATAAAGTTCAATGTATACTGAGCCTATTTCACACAGAAAGTATGCATGTTTATGTTTCAACTTTTTTCAACCGAAATGAATTAACACTGAACTGATTTTTAACTGAATAATACCTCTTTACTATTATCCTTTTAGAGCTGCTTTACAGCTGAATTGAATTCTGTTTGCATCATTGAATCATTATGTTCCTGTTTATCACTTCCAAGCTCCTTTGAAACAATCTGTATTGTATAAAGCGCTATATAAAGTTGACTTGACTTGTACTAGAATATCAGCTGTTAAATATCAGCACTAATGCCGCTCAGCCAATCAAATTAGAGGAGTTAGCAACAACAATAAATGTTTTATATAAAAGATATTCTCAAAGAGCAGTCTGAAGTGGATCGAGAAAACCAAAACTACTTGTGGCTGTTGTTTTAAATATGCATTTGATTATTTTCTCAAGAAAAGGTTTTGTGGTAGTAACACATAATTCATTTTCCTGGTCGGTGACCTTCAGATAAAATTGTGCGTTTCTCATCTCCTTGGCAATCTTTTCTAAGTCGGCTCTCATCTTTCCCATGTTGAATTGGCCTGATCAGGAGGCTGAGTGGCTGGTTAGCTGAGCTGATGGGGTATACAAATGGGCAAAGGTCCTGAAGATCTCAAACCAAAAATTATATAAGTGTATGTGCTGTGAACAGGTCCTTTCATGGGTCTGTTTACTTCCATTTTTCTCAGTGCTTATTTGCTGTTTTATGTAAGCATAATTTTGAGCGGTTTCAAGTGGCTTGTTGCAATCTTTGCCATCTCGTCAAAATGAATGGGATCTAGTTGAAATGTGTGCCATGTAAAACAGATGAAACAGCCTGCAACGTGCCATAGGCCTAAAGACGGATATCAGTTCCTGTCAGCTTACCTCAGAGCGCTTCTTCCATGAACTTACCTCAGAAATGGGTGATTACACAAGGCCATGCATAAATAAAAGTGACCTAAGAGCAAAAGCTGCCCGAGGTTCTGTTTAGTATGGTAATTCTCTAAATCCTACTGCAATCCTCCTTCCCAATCTATTGGTTTAATTTAAGTTTACCCTAAAATATATTCCAATGTTGCTCTCAAAATTGGCAAATATATCTTCAGTGGGCCAGTGTCCTATTTTTTAAGTGCTTTAATTAATCTTGAGTTAAGGCGAGACCACATCCACTCACGTTGCTTTTGTCACAGAGTCATGCTGGGTACACACCAAAAGATTTTAAAAATGTCATAGACCACAAACATGAGGACAAAAAATCCTAGATTTAACCGTTTTACTCCTATAGCGTGTAGTGTGCCATGAAGGGGGGAAATCGGCCCAAAATCAGCCCTATTATCTTTTGGTGTGTACCCAGCATCAGCCACACCATCACAGCCCCAATCATCACTCAATCACCAGGACCCGCCCACTCGTTCACAATCAGTACTGACTCACTGCACCTGCACGCCCTCATCAACACACCCTTTATATACCCGTTCACCTTTTACTCCTTTTCTGGTCTCGTTGCAGTATACACTGCTTTATGGCAGACTCCTTACCAATCTACTCACCTGAGATAGTCTCGTTTCCCAGAACACCTCGGAAGAGTATTGAGTAGGTGTTGAATGCATCATTAGTCCACTGGAAAGTGACCTCTTATCCTGGTATTGATCATATTCGCTTGCCGCTACATAAAGCCAGTCTGCCTTTTGATTACCTCCAGAAATGAAACAGTGAGGGAAATGCTGGCTCTTACCTGGTCTTGTTTTCAGACATGTTCATTTTAAAATCATCTATTACTGAAAGTGATAATTGGAAAGAATAACATCTTAGCACATGCCCTCTGCCATGAAGCCATTACTCCGTCTTAATGAGGCCATCCATGTCATTTAAGTCAAGCAAGACGAAGCAGCTCTCAGTAGCGAAGTAAAATACAACCCCCTCGCACAATCATTAGACGACTAAATGCCCATAATGTTTACAATGATCTTCAGGCTGTGTGGACAACGAAAGCACTTCATCCTCTCTGCATTGATTCTGCCATGGATCCTAAATCTCCTCCAACTGTTAAAAGGGTGAAAAGTGCATTACACGAGTCCCCCAAGTCTTTAGCGTTAACACATTTTCTTCTCCTTTTTTAGTGATTCATTCTATACGACTGGAAAATGCTAGCACTTCATTTGTTAGATCTCATTCACAAATAATTGCTTACAAATGACAGAAATGGCTGCAAAATAGGTTCTCGCACACAAGTCTGAATTATTCTAAATAAATAATGTTGTATGTGAGCATATGTCGTAATTAGCTGTAGGCTAAGTAGCTGGCTAATCTTATGGATTTAGACGTTTTTAAGTAATAGCCCCCAACGAGTCTGTGTTAACGGGATCTTATCTTATTGTATAGTCTTAAATTCAGGGTTACCACAGGGGTGTGCATTATCACCTCTGCTTTTCTCTGTTTATACTAACGAACTTCAACGTAACAGGGACGATCTCACTTTAATCAAATACGCTGATGACTTGGTTTTAATTTCTTGCCAAACAGACATAAATTGTTCAACTTATTTTGAGTATATTAAAAATCTTGTACAATGGTTTGATAACAGTCATCTACAAATGAACATTGAGAAGACAAAGGAATTATGCTGGAATCAAAATAGGAAAGGTACGGCTGGCCTCCTATATGAACAAGTTATAAATTGATGATAATATAATTTCGTGGTATGGCAATTCAACAATGAGACAGAAAAATAAATTAATACGAGTAGTTAACGAAGCAAATAAGATCAACGGCCAAAAATAGAGTACATTGCAAGAGCAGTTTTCAGGTATGTGTGCATGTATTATTTATGCAGATGTATATTGTATTCATTTGTTTTATGCATGTTTTTGATAGGGACAAATGTGTGTACCATGTGTTTTATTATGTGATATAATGTGGTTGTACAGTGTTGTCTGATATATTTGTTTTTTCATTCCAGCGTTAAAGATGAATTTCTGTTCAGGAAATCTGAACAGACAATAAAGTCCAACAAATAAGTGCTTTTGATAAGTTGAATGCGTTCTTGCTCCAAAAAGTATTAATATCGTGCAAAACATTTTTTTAATTGACACCAAATATTATAGTTAAATTTTCATTGCCATTTAAGTGAAATTACTGAATTTAAATATACAAGCTTGATAAAAATGATAATTCTAGAAGAAAATTTCAGATGGCACTTAGAGGCTTTTGCATCTGAACTCTTCATATATATATATAGAGAGAGAGAGAGAGAGAGAGAAATATGTATGCTTTGCATCACAGAAATAAATAATTTTTTAAATGTATATTAAAATAGAAAACCATTATTTTAAATTGTAATCTTTTTTTTCTGTATTTTTTATCAAATAAATGCAGGCTTGATGCGCATAAGGTAGCCTACTTCTTTAAAATAAAAAAAAATAAAAATCTATATATAGTAATGTGTGTGCAAATTTTTTGACCAGTAGTAGGCTACTATTATACTATTGCTGCAAAATTATCAAAAGTGTTAAAATAATAAAGTTACCATTTCGCGTGTTGTTTTCAGCCTACATTTCACATAATATGCCTGTAGCCTGGGCTTCATTTAACAAACTATGATAGTTTAATCAAATGTTAAACGGTGTATCAATATAGACTAAATACAAGTGACTTGAATACTATACTTACCATTAATGCTACTTTTGGTGCTGGTTTTGTGCAGTGCTTTGTAGTCAATTAACATGCATTAGTTCAACGACGCAGATTCAGATCGCTTCATAAATGTAAATTCGGCTGTCCATGTAATTTTCAAACGATTTAGCCTACTTATAAATGAACGGCGGAAAATTACCGCTCCACTTCACATTGTCCAATGAAATTTGAACTTCTTGTGCCAGATGACGATTGGTCGGTGTATTATACATGACAAACAGGCTTCAATGAATTATGTAATATTTTAAAATATGTGAAATGTGGATTTTTTATTGAATCGACACCTTTTATTATTGAAAAAAAAAAGTTTTAAAAAGTTTTTTTTTGCCGTCGAGCCATATAACGTTACTCACTGAAACACTGGATATTTGGCTCGAGAGCATCGGTTCCCGAGCAGACTGTGGGATACCTACGTTTACACTAGTGCATTTTCATTTTAAAACGCATAACTTTTGCTACAGTTATGCCTGCCGTCCACACACTACTCCGGAGTTTTAGACCCTCGAAAACGGAGACTGACGCCTTCAGTCAAGACCGAAGCAAGACACACGCAACTTGACGGCGCAAGTGACGCAACCCATAGCAACGCGTTATAGCAACGACACCTCAGACCATAGACAGTATATAAACCATAGACAGTATATAAACTGGACACAGCGACCCCATAGGTTTCAACGGAGAAAAGTGAAGCACATTAGAAGCACTCACTTCCTGATGGCTGAGCGTACTGCGCAGACTCAAACTGAGCTTGACGACGTGGATGTGACGTGAGCAACCTGTCTGACAGTAGTACGTTTTCTAGTAGCTGTGCCAAGCGAAATCTGAATCATTCCCTTCCGAATCTTGCAGAGACGGAGAGTGTGAGTAGGAGCTGTCCATGAGCTAGGAGCAGGAGCAACTTTATGACTCTCTATGGGCTTCTCCCTTGACTTTATGCCTCCACGTCCCCCAGATTGACTGCGAGCTTCTCCTCCTGTCTATACGGTAATAATTTCCAGAGAGTCGCGTGGTTATGACGCAATCGTACACCTACTTTTACAAAAACTGTTTTTACGGGGCCATAACATAAGATACAAGGTAATGGAGCCTTTTATACATTGTCGTGTTTCTTTAGAAATAAACAATGGACAAATGGAGTCCTTAAACGCCTCAGATGTAAAGTTATTCGTTGTCAAAGTGACGCCAAAATGAATGGGAGTCAATGGAAGGCTAACAGCAGGTGAGGGTCTGCTAATCAATGGCGGCGCCCGGGGAAACTTCAATATTTTATGAAACCCTGCCCCCCTGCCTCAGACTGACAGACACGTAAAAATAAACATGAATTTAGGCTAGTTTAGTTGTGTAAACATTTTCATGTTAATGATAATCAAATGCATTTTATTTTATTGACCACAATATTATCATTGATATTTGTTTGAGAACGTCACTTTTGATTAATTTTGAAATAATTATTTATTCTGTGCTTGGGGGATTAGCTCTGAAGAATTTATTGATTTGTGCTTTTGTGCTTTTCTCAGAGAGATAATGAAAAAGTGGGACACGATGGAAATTCAGCAACAACAAAGGGAGGAAGAGGCCTAATCTAAGGCGAGAGGCAGAAAAGCCAGAGGAGAGGTGGCTGTCGCGGTGAAGGGCCATGCAATTTAATAAGTTTGAACAAAGAGCTAGCGTGATCTTTAATTACACCCCACGATAGGAGATGCAAGCCTCTTGATATTACCTCGCCAACCTTGATCCATATCAATGTCTGATGGACCAAATGGAACGTTTAGAAAATGAGCTTTGAATGTGGAGATAGCCAAGGTTCCTTGGAAAGAGGTAGGAACGGAGAGGTAGGAAGCTAGGACATTTCGAGATGAAAATTGATGGAGACAAGAGAGGGAATTTATAGTTAGAAGACAGGAAGCAGGCGGCAAGGTGATTATGCCCATCTCGTCTGTCTGATTTAGAGCCCTCTATAACCATATAATACAACAGAGAGAATTCATCAGCGCACAGATATAAGGCAGGAGCCAATTTATACTTAAGTTTCACTGATTTCCTCGAACGGATCTGCAGGAAAATGTGGCTTATTCTGTGAACACACTCTAACTTCTATATGGCCCTCATATAGAATTACGTACATCTTCTTTCTTTGAGAGTAAAAGGAAGTGATGACACATAGACCAATACACAATCGTTACCATGGTTACAAGTCAAATTTTTGTCAGCAGCCCTGGTCCAGTTGGCTAATCTGTGTAGGAGAACATGACAAAGGTGTAATTGCTCTTACCTTTTACACTTGCATTACCTCTCCAGAGAATCTATTTATGTAGCCATTTATACTCTTTTTCTGTGATTAAAAAATAATGACTTTAATGCGTGCGCTTGTGTATGTGTTTTTGAATGCAGTGCTGTCAACACATAAATGTCTACATTTATTATTCATCAACTTTTTATATATTCCTCACTGGAATAGGTATTTGAAATTTTTTTTTTTTATTATTTTGTAAAGGTGTCTAGTTGTTATACTTGTACTCCAGTTATACTGATTATTTCTCAGTGCGACGTTATTTTAGAAGGTTAATTTTTGAATTGACACATTTGAGTTAAAATCTACCTTCATTATATAGCTAGTGAACTTTATTTTCTGTGCCCCCCCTACCCGATCCGATCCATTGAATATTGAGTAATATTTATTGAGTTATATTGAATATCCGCCCATACCAAGTAACGTTCCGATACTTGTATTTTCCTAGTGCTTGGTGCAAACTTTGAGTAGCTACATTAAAGCTATTAAAATCAACCCAAGTATATAGGGCTGTGCAGTGAGTTTCTCAGGTAATTATATTTATAGGCCTATAAAAACAGAGTGGTCACAATTATAAATATGGGACAGCTGTTATAAACTTCTTGTATTTTATGTATGTACAATAAGCAGAATAACCAAAAGAAAAAAATTGTGGAGATAAGGTTATGGCAACACAATCTCAGACAGTCTGGCCGCAGATAAAAATAAACAGCGAACAAATGACTTTCGGTTCATTACAAAAGTGTGCATCAAATATGCTAAACACGGAAGGTACTTATTTTGAATAAGTAATTACTGCTAAAAATGTTCTATATATGAATGTGTGTAGTATGAATGTAATCCGGACGTAGGTTACTACACTCGCCATGCTGTCATTATCATGTGACCTCCCAGCATCAGTTACGTTGCTTCACTGCTATTCACAAATCTTCTTCCGTGGGCCGTGGCCTCATGAGATAGTAAAGGGTCCATCATATGCACACTTTGGAATCTCGCTGGAAGTGCTAGGTCATCCAGGTATTTTTTGCCTACTCTTTTATGAGTAATGCGAAATTCATATTGTGTTATGACTTTTTAATATAGTCAAAATTATTTGTTATTCTATTCGAATTTATGAGTTGGGGGCAGGGATAAGTTACTTTAGGGTTAGGTTTTTTTTTCTTTGAATTTAAAGGGATAGTTCACATTATAATTTTTTTATTCTGTCATCACTCACCCTCAAGTTGTTCCAAACCTGTATGAATTTCTTTCTTCTGCTGAACACAAAAGAAGATATTTGAAAGAATTTGGCTAACCAAATAGTTGATGGCCCCCAGTGCTTTCCATATGAAAAATAAATAAATAAAATACTATGAAAGTCAATGGGGACCAGCAACTGTTTCTAACATTCTTCAAAATACCTTCTATTGTGTTCCACTGAAGAAAGAAACTCATACAGGTTTAGAACAACTTGAGGGTGAGTAAATTATGACAGAATTTTCATATTTGGGTGAACTATTACTTTCAATTCAAAGTAGTCTAAAAGGTATACTATAGGCCTACTCATCGGTGCAGGTTAAGCTTTGACACCACTTAAAAAAGAAACATAAGTTTTCTCTTTTAGCGGGTTGCTCTGTATTTATTTTTTTAGGGGACAGAAAAGCCAACTCCTCGTCAACATGATTCAGCCTGGCTGACCTCTGAACGTCACTCCCACACTTCCTCTGTCATCCCAGCTTTCCTGCCTCACATTGCTCGGATCCCTGTGTATCCCATCAGGAAGTTAATCAGGGATGTTTAAGATGAATAAGGAACCCAGAATCAGTCTATAGTATTCTGAACTGGTCACGGTTAAGAAAGATATTTTTTGAGCCCTGAAGATGAAAGCCTTTTTCTGTCCACCACAATTCTGATGCAAGAATGGCATGTTAAAATGAAATTACACAATTCTGTTTCAGATGGATTTCCAGATTATAGCTTTGTAGAGCTATTTTATTTATAGCATTATTATTATTATTGTTGTATTATGTTTTTGCAGCGCTAAAAGCAAAGTGACAGCTAAGAATCAGCATTTCAGAATATTAAGCACTGGGCCTGACAAGCAGACCTTTGTCTTCAGTAAAGATTGAAAGAAAGAGGGGGCGAGAAAACAACAGAAACCGAGTAGATGAACAAACCGTTCTTTATAGAGCATATTAAATCTAAGAAAGATATGAAGTGTGAGATAGAGCCCTCGTATCATGTGACATGCTTAAGACTGTCAACAGCCCTCTTGGCCTTGTTGGAATGGATCAGAGCTTGAATGTTGTGTCAAGCCTTGCATTCTTCTCACTTTTCTAAAGAGAGTCTGATGGGAAGATGTGACTCATAGCCAACATTTCCACAAGAAACAGAATAACAAACCACAACTAAAAATATAAGTGCATGTTAAAAAATAAGACGAGCAGGTGAGATCCTTGGTTTGTTGGTGACACAATGAATGTTTTGAAGTAAAATACAGAGGCGGTTCTACATAAGAGTTGTGTTGTTAAATAGCTGAAAAGGATTGTGCGACATTCACTTTGCAAAAACATTATTGTTCAATGTTGTCTTGGACAACACTGCCATCTTGTGGTGGACGCATGTGCTTTTATAGAGATCTTTTCTCATTGCAGTTTGTCTCAGTCGCTTTAGTGCATTTCTTGAATCACCCTTAAGATTTGCAAACCAGTCTGTGCATTTCACAAAAACATTAGTAGGCCTATACAAACAGCACCACACAATGGATTACCAGCAAAAGCCTGTACCTTGTTCAAAATCCTTAGTTTATCTATTTATGTCAATAAAAATATCAGTGCCATCAGAACGGCAAGTCCTTGTGTCATTGTTCACAAATAAGATATAAATATAACAATATAACAGCTTAGCCTACTCTGTCAGTATTTATTTTATTTTTTTAGATGGAAACTATCGCAACGATTTTGATGACAATGACTGAGTGCACAAGACTGCACTTTATCTGTACGACATAGGCCTATATAAATTTCAACAGTACAAATTGACACATAGGCCTATACTGTATATGGGATATTGATTGCAAGAGACTGGACAGGGTTGCAGTTACGCTTTTACTGTTGGTCTGTCAACAAATTACAGTACAATGTCATTGCGATATATATAATTAAAAAAAGACAGGACTATATTTATGCATACTATATGTGTATGTGTGATATAGTATATAAAATGTATTTACTATTTACTGAAAAATGCTACTGTAATATGAAGCATTACTGTAAGTAACATTATTAGAGGAGGCTACAGTGCACATTGTTGAAATACATACCTGAATGCTTGAATGATTGAGGAAACAGTTGTCCTCCCAACATTCGGCTGTACTTTCACCCGTCTCAGCCATTGTACCCAGCAAGCAATAGCCGTCATTTCACTGTCTAGGTTAGACCCGATATAGTCCGGCTATGAGTAACCTACTTCAAGCCAAAATAACCTTGAATTTGGTTAAATGTCGTTTTTGCCAAAATAACTTGCAAATGATGATATTACATCACGTAAGCAAAGTAAACAGTGATTTCGAGGTGTTTGGTTTCATTTCTTCACTCATTTCATTTCTTTGTTATCTAATTGATTACTATTCTATTTTTGGGTTATGGTTTAGACATCTATTAAACTTTCACTGACAGCCCAAATTCTGCCCTGTTTTAGCCTAGACGTCTGGGCTGTGTTTGGATGGCTATTTTAACACAAAATTGCTTGCTGGGTAATTTCATGATTGAGAACATGGTCCAACACAGTGGTCCTTATTTCATCAGAAACATGTCAATGTCCTTTGCCTCTATACCTCTTCTTGTGTTTTTGCCTCCCTACCCTTCCACCACACATCCTTACTCCTCCTCTTCATACAGGTTTACCCTGTTTGTTTCTTTGTTGTTCTTCCATTATAAGAAATTGTAACTCTGTGTTGTGCTCTGTCTATATACTTTCCGATTGAAGATTCATGACGTGCATCTCTGAGCTATTTTAGAGAATAGCCTTTGCCTTACATTCCCCTTCATTAGTAAAATCCAAGATTCACCTGTGCTATGAATCAATTCTCATAAAATCTCATAAAAATGTATTAAAAAATAGCATATACTTGACGCATTATGACAACTACTGTTGTTCAATCATTTTGCATTTCATGACTTATCAAAAACAAGACCAAAGCACGCACATCACCGGCAAAAATATGCTCAGGGTTGGGTGCTCGACAAAAGAAATAATAAAAAACAGAAAAAAAGACGGCACACCAAAGCTCCAAAATATGCACACAAAAAAGTGGACTCACACACAGGTTACGTTTCAAGCACACAGGCTTTTTGTCAGACACTGTCATTGGAGGGCCGACTTTTTTCTGTTCTTCATTTAATTACTTAAGCAATAAACTAGATGTTTTGAGGGGTAAGACTATTCAACAGAGAACCAGTAGTCTATAATACATTTTGAGCAACATGACATAAGCAATTAATAACGTAGTAAACAGCAGACATCTGTATATAATTGCATGAATGTACCAAAGCATTTGCAACTTGTTCAAAAGAATGAGAAATTGCTTATATGATGTGCACAAGTGAGTATTTTAAAATGATTTTAAAGTTATTTTCTTTAGTATATATATATAGTATACTATATACGGTGTATATATATATATATATATATATATATATATATATATATATATATATATATATATATATATATATATATATATGAAGAGTTCAGATGCAAAAGCGTCTAAGTGCCATCTGAAAATTTCTTCTAGAATGATCATTTTTATCAAGCTCGTATTTTTAAGTTCAGTCATTTCACTTAAATGACAATTAATATGTAATTTTCATTGCCATTTAAGTGAAATTACTGAATTTAAATATACGAGCTTGATAAAAATGATCATTCTAGAAGAAATTTTCAGATGGCACTTAGAGGCTTTTGCATCTGAACTCTCTCTCTCTCTCTCTCTCTCTATATATATATATATATATATAATCATATTTTACTAATTCATATATTTATTTTATTTTTCTAAATATGTTTATTTATTTTAAGGTTTTTATTTTGCAATAAAAGCCGTAAATTATTTCCAGCAGAGTTTTACTGGTAAAAGATGGAATACAGTGCAAAACATTTTCACGGATGACGATGCTAGTTTTTAAGTTTTATTATAACAGAATTATGATTAAAAAAATGAATAGGCTGGATAAAATATCATAATTGGCATACATGCCATATACTAAAGAGTATGGATTTATTGCATCCATACATTTATTGGAATAAGCTTCTAGACACAGGTTTCTAGATTGCAAACAGCTCACTTTTGCAAATTCAGATTAAAATTGTGACAATTCTGTCATTTTACTCTTTAATTGTCATTCCAAGTGAATGAGAGAATTTGCATTTTTTGGGGGTGAACTTTCCCTCAAAGTGATGTGGCATTGTTGTTTTATCACTTTTTTCACAATAACAGATTGTTACTCACTTGTTAGTGTGTGGAGTGTGCATACACCAAACTCATGTTTTATATTAAAGAGGACTTTTCTGCACAGGAAACACAATGACATGTAGTGGAAGGTAGGACTTACAGTTTATTCACTTACAGTAAATACCGTAGTACATCAACACATCACCATTTCCACACACAATGGTATAGTTTAGGTTAACACAGTCTTTATTTTCCAGTTCTGCACTGCAGCAGAACATGAGTGTTAGTTCAGCTCTGTGCAAGGGCTCGTGGTTGAGTACAGTCAAAAACTGAATTCAAGGGCTGAACGAAATCAAGAGGTTCTAAAGTAACTTTCTGAGTGGTCCTTCCTCTTCACTTAAGTGCAATACAAGAGAAACACAATCACTAAAACAAACTCTAAACATGGTCATGTTTAAAATTGAAAAGACTATTCAGATTCTTTAAGTGTCTTCGAGGTGAGTAGATTAGTAGAATTTAAGAAAGAGACATTTCAGTTTAGCAGAAATCATTTACAGAGTTCCTTAAAATTCCACTTGAGCATTACGGGAATTGAGGCTTTAGGTCAAATCCCGGTCGTGCCAGGATATGACCTCATCTGCTGTCTTTCTCAGTGACATCAGCTCTTGGCAGCCTCCCTGTTCGCTCTATGTGATTTCAGAGGGTCCATTTATTTCCTAAACACAGGCTGGTACAACAGTAAAAACAACATATTCATTTTCTGTTTAATATCTTCTGTAAAAATGAATATTCTAAAATAATTTCTTATTTATATCATTATGGTTTTTCAATAAATAAAGCACCCACCATGTGATAATTTTCTGAGATATTTGCCTTGTAAATCACCATTTTGAGCCAACTGACAACGTTAGTCACTTCATCAGTTCCAGACTTCGACAACATCATCAATCTGTGACATCATTGTTGTCTGCTGGTGCTGTTAAAATGGCTTAGGGGCCGTTCACACAGAATACGTTTTTCCATTCCACTGCGCTACTTCTCCATTGTCGGACGTGTTTGACCGGTCTTTTGCAGTGTCTCTCGTACGGCATGGCCTGGTATTCTAAAAACGTGGGGCTCAAGTTAAAATAAACTCAACTTCAACCCTCAAGGACAGCTCACACAGAACACATTTTTGCATTTCACTGCACTTTTCCATTACTTTTCTATGTAAACATGCACTAGACGTTGCATTTGCATCTTTTACAGTATTTAAAAGTGTATATCTAGGGTATCTAGACCGTGCACATTTTTCATTCCACTACCCTGCAACTTGCGTTTGCTTTTCACTTTGCTGCTTTTCCATTGTTGTTCTATGTAAATATGCGCTAGATGGACACATTTGACCTTTTCACTAGTCTTTCGCAGTGCCTCGTGCCTGACATGGCATTTTAAAAAGCAGCACTAAATAAGTTTAACTTTTAAAAAAAGCATCTCTAGACCTTGCTTTTTTTATTACATTATCTAGCGTCTCGCAAAAACATGGTCTGTGTGAATGGCCCCTTATTCTGCCATATGTGTTCCAGGTTGAAAACATAAATGCTGGTCACCGTTTATCATGACTTAGATTTTTTTACTACAGTATATCTCAAACGGCTCATACCACAGCATCAATTTGTTTTTCTGGGACCGGAAATGCAGCAACAGTCTAGTGACACAATATTCATCTCAGATGAATATGGATCACTTCAATGGGAAAGTAGATTATCCTTCTACTTTCTGTCTGATGGATCTGTGTTATGGACAAGGTCTGAAACATGGGAAGATACACAAGATGTATTTCACGGTCATTAAAAGGCCAGACAGGTTCAGACTAAGATGGAGCCTTCATATCCTTTCTCATCAGTAGCCATCTCACATAGGTATACATATACATTCAAAAACGCACACACACACGACAAGCACCTGTATGCATACTCACACAAGGAAGCATGCATGTAGTCAGGCACATTAGAATATACATTTAACACATATTAGTTCTGATGCTCAGACTGTTCTTGTAAATAAAGTGCGGAACTTCTAATAGAAAAATCCATGTATGCACAGAACACACAAAGGCATTCATATCAGGGTATGAGTAAAGGTAAAGGCCATAGTTATAGCCCTTGTGTACAAAAGGAGCATCTTCATGACAAAAGGACATCATAGAATTGAAGGACATAAGTAATTGTTTCTCAAATGCCTCTTTGGCTGTGAAAGTTCACCCAAAAATGAACATTCTGCCATCATTTACAATGAAAGTAAATGTAATCCAATGTTATTTTGGACCCCATTGACCTTCATTGTTTGAACAAAAAACAGTTGGAGGATTCTAATTTTTTTTAATACAGGTTTGGAACAACATGAGGGTGAGTAAATGATGGATTTAAATTTTTGGGTGAACAGTCTATTGTAACATTATGAAAAAAAAATTATAATTGAGAAACAAATTTCTAATAAGTTTGAGAATCATAAAGTACACACAGTTTTTCATTTTTGCGTCAAATTAATAATCAGCCTGGGTTGCATTGAAATCCTTCAATTTGACTATACAAGTGAGTGACATGAAGTGAAGGCCAAGTATGGTTACTTGGAATATGTCCTCTGAATTTAACCCATCAAAGTCAGTGAAGACACATTAGGAGCAGCGAGTAGTGGACACACACACACACACACACACACACACACACAACTCGCCGGTATTGAGAATCAAACCCACAACCTTCGGGTTACCTTCTGACTCTCTAACCATTAGGCTATGACTGCCCTTGTCCAACATTGCTTGCACACTACCACTGAGCTACAACCCCTAAACTTCAATCCAGTGACATCACATCCTGCCTACTGTCTTCTTCATAGCATCTGGCATTTTAGCCCTCTTCACTGGCTAGACATTTAAAAGGCAGGGAAGTGTGCACTGGCAGTGCAAAACCAATCGATTGCAATTCGCAGGTATTTCTAAACTAACCTCAACATGGCACTGGATGGGTTAGACGCACTGTAAGGCAAGTTAGAAGTCAATTTGACACTGATTTGCATTGCTCTGTTGAAATAAGTGAAGCCAAAACTTATTTTGAGAATTGTTGTTTAAAATCTAAAAAGCACTAGAGCGGGGAATTTGATCTGATTAATTAAAGAGAAACTGGTTAAAAATCAGTCATCTTTCAGAAAGGTATTCCATATGGAGTTTGTAACATTTCTGTCATGGTTTAAGACCTGTGCATTTAACTGACATCCAAATGAGGTTCATCTGAGCACCACATTTTGATAATTGCACTGGTCTAATGGCATGGGCACTTTCTTTATTTACATTTTAATGTCCCGTGTGTATTCTTGTAACAGTAGCATGTGGCAAGAGCAAAGCCAATGTTATGGGTTTGATTTACAGGGAATGCAGGGGGGGGGGGAGTGTTCTTTGAATGCAATATAATATGTCTGGCAAATGTGTAAATGACATGTGAGTAACAAATAATTAAGAACAGCACACTACACCAAAATGAGGTTGGATTTAGAGGCACAATGCAAGTATGAAAATATCCAGTTATGGTCTACATAAACTATCCAGTATGCAAACTAACCTGTCAGCAAAATGCTGACATTCACTCACAGATCTCACTTAAACTGGGTTTATTAGTTTGGAATGGCACTCATCAAACAGATCCGCTTAGGAACTGAGCACCTTCCAGCAAGCAATCCATTGTTTTAGAGCCATTCTCAATGAGTAATGCGGTTTTAAAGCATGTCACCAGTTTGGTAAACAGAAAGCAGTTGGTTCAAAATGCATTGGCAGGCCACATAATAAAACCATTAACAGCAAATATGGGATAAACTGAAAAATAATAAGAAGGTCTTTCATTGTTAGTTGCTTCAGTTGTTGTAGACCAGTGCAATCCCTCCTACATGTGCAAGCAAGGTCCCTGCCATGACATCTACTCCTGCTTCTCTTCTAGATACGCCTTCACCCGTTTGCGCACATAGAACGCAGTGAGAGCGCTGCAACACGCTGTGAAGATAAAAAGAGCCACTGCATCGTGAGCCAAGTCACCATGAAGACGTTCGTAGAGAGGTCTCCTCTCGCTGTAATCCATTTGCACGGCTTCGATCTGCACTAGAGTGCAGAGCACAAGGAACACGTGAAAGATCTGATGGCCCTGTCCGATGAAGTCGCAACATCCCGGGAGCCAGCGCTCAGGATGGGGGTACGAGAAGAAGTAGGCGCTGATCAGAAAGAAGAGGACTTGATAGCAGTGGTAGACCACCACCTGGTCAGCACAGCCTTGTTCAGAGCTGTAGCATTTATAGATGCGATGGAACACCGGACTGATGTCTAAACAGTAGGCCAGGCCCGAGGGCACCACCTGGAATAGCTTGTGAACAAACTTGGGCAAACTCGGGCTGGCGTACTTGCCGTAGCAGCAGCCCGTACAGGACAGCCAGGCCAGGAAGGCTGCAGCTGGCAAGAAAAAGCTTCGCACTTGAGCGTGCCATTCTTCTTCGACAACGTAATAGAAGTGGGCCAGGGCGCTGCCATACTGGTAAACAGCTACGCCCACATAGTCCAAAAAATAAAAGGTGTAATGAGAGAGCTCAGACTTGGCTGAGAGTAGGTGGGCCAGCGCACTGCAGCCCAGGTAGGTGAACGCGGCTAGGAGCAAGATGAACATCGGCTGGGCGTGCGGGTCTCGCAGGAAATCCACAGTTTCAGACAGCTCCTGAAACTTGACTAAGATAATGAGGGAGGCCAGCAGGTGTGTCCACACATTTACAGACTCATTATGCCTCTGAAACAGAGTGAGGAAGTAGTAGCGCCAGTTCTGGTCAGGCGGCCGGTAGCCCGTGAATATGTGTGACTCGCGGAAAACCCACGGCACATCGCTCACCATCACAGTACAAGGCAGTTTAGGGAAGGCTGACTCCAGGAAACGTGGGATCTGGCGAAGTTGCTGTGCATTGATGAACAGCCGCCCAATCTGCTCCATCACAACCGTCGCCATAGTGAGGAAAAATTAAGCGGCCGTCTAGCGTGAAATCTGTTTGGGGAAAGTATTAAACAGTTAAATATTACCCTTGCATTCTTCGGTAAGTTCACAAGGGAAAAAATCTAAATACAATGCTTTTTTACACTCTCACCACTTTAATTTGTCTACCAACAGTTTGAATATATGCATCACATATGAGTCATAAAAATGTACACTACAGCTCAGATAATGTATTGTATAACATTCTGTGGAGGAAATGATGGTGATGGAAATTATCTGTCATGCTGAGGACAAATACATAGCAAACATTTTATTTTATATTTTTGTTTTGTTTAATTTAACAAAATTAAAGATTGTTTGTAAATGACTCCCAAAATACAACTTTGGCTCACAATAACTTTAAATGAGTCTACGTTTAGGTTATTAAAGTTGTAGACATTTCATAGTTTAAGATTAAAAGTCTGAGCTGGGTAAAACTATTTTGAAAAATACACATTTGACAAATAAAACATTTTTATGTGAATTTCAACTAAAATAAGTTGTTAGTTTTAATATAAAATCAACCACTAGGACATAAAAGTACCTGAAGTTGCAGAACCCTTATATTTTTAAAGGTTTGCGTTTTTAAAACGATTTAATTGGTATGTTTTTAAGATCGTGGCCTATACTTTTTATTGGTCAAGTTATTTCCATTCTATTTGAATGCAAACCACAATCTAAACGATCCATGCAAATTGATACTGTTGAAATGGAAATATCAGGATCATACAAATTTTATGTAATGAAAAACGTCACCGAATAGCTTGCAAAAACTGTTTATTTCTCTTTTGGTAGCAAAAACTGGTTCATCCTGAAAATGAAGGTAACGTGATGAAAACGGGGCGTTTCTTCTCACCGCTTACGTAACATCAGCTCGCTGCGTAAAGCTCCTCGTGCACATTAATTAATAAGGACGAAACTGATCAAACGAAATCATCGATCATAATGTCTGGAAAACAAAAGGTCTGGGAAAATAATGATTTTTTTTTATTTTTTTTATCTGTTAAAAGTACGTGAAAGAAGAGGGAAGCTGTGGATAATTTTAGTGATGGCATCCCAAAAGGCAGACAACCCTTCCCACACCCTCAAGCTGTTTCTCGAAAAAGAAACGTGAGACGCCGGAAGCGCAACAATGAAATGTCTTGACGAAATTCAACGTCAACGGGTGCAAGCAACAAGCCAATACGTTGTATTCCTTCCCTCATGTACTGTACATGTTTTAACAAATTATTATAATCTATCTCGAGCTATGATAATTAATTATCCCCGTTTGTACACCTTAACGGTTCAACACAAAGGCTATGTATGTTTATTTTTACTTTATCTAAAAGATAGTGCATAGGGTGGATATAATTTTCACCTTACATTTAGCCTTAAACAAATGATCGGTAAATGAACTGGTTTACCTTTTAAGAGGATAGTCCCCTCAGTCAGAGAACTGCATTTAACCGCGCCTTCATATGCGTCTTGAGGAAGCGGAATAAAACAAAGAAAATTTCATAATGAAAAATTGCGTAAAATTGTATTGAGCAGGAGAGGTTCCTGTCAGCTCCCTGCAGTACCGCTGTCAGATGGACGAAATCTAAAGATTTCTGATGGGCATGCAAACTGTCCAATCAGAAAGACCGAAGAGGATTGTCCCCGCCTTCGTCTGGAGTAACTCGCCAATAGGAAAAACCCTTTCAGGTGGCAACACCCTGTCAAATGTTTGTGAAATGTGAAACTACCCTCTTCTTATTAATACCGCCTACATGCCCTCTTTAATAAAAGGCGATGTGAGAGCCACTGAGGTATCTCACCGACAAAAGATGTGTATATATATTATGGGATATATTTTATAAATTGCACATAAATCACATATATATGTGTCCATATATTTGTGCTACTGTATGTGTAAAGTAGCAAATTCCCCTACATTCAGAGTTAACAGCACAGATTTGACAAAACCCACATGTATACATATTTAAACACTATTTAATTTAAAGGTAATTTTAATTGTACACACTGTCTAATATATACACATTGTGAATGTACTGTTTTCACTTGCTAAAGTTAAACTATGTGAAGGCTTATCTCATCACCCACACAGGCACTCTGGCTGACAATGTGTCCTTGTCATCCACTGTTCACAGTGGAAACAAAGATCCACATTGTGAATTTAGACACAGGAAGGCAAAATATTTCTGTTAGTCAAGTAATAATAGCATATTTCCATTCAATTTGCAGTATTGTACCAGCATAAAGTTGTCAAAGAGGCAGAATAAAAATAATTCAAGACTTCCTGTTGTAAATGTAATTGTATGTCATATTGATAGGCTTTTCTGTCTACAGTACTGTAGTGACTGAATAATTCAGGCTGGGTCATAACAGCATGTGGATGACTGGAGGAAATTTGGACATCTGACCTTCATAAACCTTCCTATGACACAGACAAGCACATTATTTCATTTTTATTTTATATATATAAAAAAAACATTTATTCAAACAACATATAACTGGGCATGATCTATTTTTTTTGGATTGATTTAGAATTTAGAGTTTAGAATTTTGAAATAAGGTATAAATCATTATAGAAAAGATTGATGCACTACTTAACACATAATGTGACAGCATGTGGACAACAAGCCATTCATCATTGCAAAGCAATATATTTTCATGCACGTAACTCTATTTTGGCAAAAAAGGATAAATCCATAATAGTTGATTATGTCAAGGTTTTTTCTTTTCTTTAATCATTTTGAGATTTTTCACAAAAACCTTTTTCAATACATTTGACAAACTCAAACCACTAGATGCCAGTATAGTTCAACTAGTCTCAAGTGACGTATTTTATTAGATTTTCTGGTAACACTACAATAAGGTTTCATTTGTTAACATTAGTTAATGTATTAACTGACCATTAACTAACATGAGCAATACATTATTTACTGTATTTGTTCATCTTTGTTAACATCTTCATTGTTTGTTCATGTTACTTCACAGTGCATTAACTAATGTTAACAAATACAACTTTTGATTTTAATAATGTATTAGTAAATGTTGAAATTAACATTAACAAAGGTTAATAAATGCTGTAGAAGTGCCGTTCATTATAAGTTCATGACAACTAATGGTAACTAATGAAACCTTATTGTAAAGTGTTACAATAAGATTTTTATTGTCAGATTTTTTATTTAACGCGCACCTTTCCAAGTACTTGCTTTTTTTATTTTTATTAGCGCATATTAGGTATGAATTACTTCCAAGTGATCTAGTAAAGGAAATGCATGTGGATAATGTTTAATATTAACACGAAAATTTCAGCGAAAATACATCAAAAAGTGTCCCAAAAGATTAAATTATTATTTTGGCAAAATCTTTTTTTCTATATAGAATTACAGAAATGCAGACCATTCATGTCCATAATGTACAAATTTTAAGAAGTTATTTTACTCCACATTACACTCTGGCTGACTGCAGATCAACAAAGAGGCAGTGGCAAAACTGGTACCATAACAAACAACTGTGCAACTTTATTAAGCTCAAAGGATGGCAGTACTGACATACAAGGGAACAGGTGCACAATGCAATATACCAAGATATATTAGACCTATGCATAACACAGGCATGCATCCCTATCAGTAAAACACTGCTCATTTTAAATGCTATAGAGCTGCAACTAGACAAATCTACAGGTTAGAGGGGATGATGAAAGACACAACTGAATACACACAGTGATGAAATGTTGTGCACCAGCTTTCCCCCAAAACCCCTTAATAAAAAAGTGGCAAGTACATGGATCCAAACATGGAAAACAGGCAATTTGATGGAACAAAAAATAAATCTTTGGATACATTAAAAAACCCAACACTATACCCTAAATGAAAAGGAAAATGAGGAAACTTAGTTTTCATCCTCGCCCCCCTCTTTTGTTTCTTTGTTCTTTCGTACCTCTTCAAGCTTCTTGTCCTAAAACAAAGAAACAAATGTCCATTAAAATAATGTATTATTCAATAGAACTAAAGTTTTATGGAGTAATACACAATGCATACTGTATGTATTCATCTATACACACACACACACACCTTCTCTTTGAACTTCTCGTTCATAGCTGCCATGCGTGCTGTGCGGTTTTCTTTGTTGGCTTCCATTTTCTGGTTAAGCTTCTCCTCTGCCATCTTGCTGAAGTTGTTGTTCTCCTCCATTGCTTTCTGAAGGACCTCCTTCTCATGCTCTCGTTTCTCAGCCAAATGCTTCAGGACCTCTGCCTCATGGTTCTAACATGAGGAACAAATGAAGAAAAAAATAAATGACGAACAGAATGCAGGATCAGTATGCAATTCATTGCTAAACCACTTACCTTGCGTCTCTCCTCTGCTGCATCCAGCTTTTTCTGGATCTCATCCAGAGATACCTCCTTCTTCTTGGGGGTAGAAAGTGGGAATTCTCCCTTGGCATCTGGAGCCGTGGGACTTAGGATGACTTCAAAAGCCTGTCCTGAGGCACGCTTGTCCAGTTCCTTAACCTGAAAGTCTACGAACGATACAGCATTGCATTTAATAATCCACGCTCCATTTTCTTTGCAGAATGACTTCATTTAGATTATGGTTTTAGTGAAGCATATTGATTTAGAAATCACATCTTACCTCCAGAGGACGCCATTGCACTTCTAACCTCGAAGGTTTCACACACCTGCCAAATGAAAGCATACAATAATAATATCAGATATAATAATATAAACGTTTTGCTACTAACATTGATGCAACGTATGCTAACACAATCTTTTCTCTTAATCATCTGTATTCTGTCACATATTGTAAACAAGTAATATCATTAATATATTGTAAACAAGCCTGAGCTATACAACAGCTTTTCTATCATCTTCAAGGTAAGCTATTCATGAAAAATCCATTGGAGTGGAATCAGTCTCTGCTGTTATATACAAGAAGAAGAAAAACATATATAAATAACTATAAATAGCACACTACTTTAGGGAGTGGCGTCGCCACAATAGTCATGCATAATTTACTAAGTGAATGATATTATGGGAAGGAAACAAACAAGACAAAACTCTTGTTAAAAATGCAAATGTCGTGCCTATTAAATGGCAATATATCCTTCTTTTTGCTGGAAGCCAAGAAAAGGACGAGTCGCTGCCAGCACAATAACCACCGGATCAATCTATTCAGACGTGCTGTCATCATCATCCAATTAAACGATAATAGTTCAATTATAATCTACAATACAGGGTGTCCACTCGGGTGAAATGTAGAGAAAACAAATCATATCTTTTTGTAAAATAATGTGATCGAACTGGTCATTGAGAGAAACAAAGGGGATACTGTGTAAGAAACGAACAAAGACAAACAGGGCAGTGATCCTCGAGCTAGTTCGTTGTACAAATTCGTCGCATATTAAGCATTAGACAAACTTGACATCTTAAATATGACCTGACAACAAATCATCACTCGATGGCTGAAAATAAACATCCAGCACTAGTGCTTATCCGATGGGATGCAGGATCTCATCTGGAGACAATAGATGGCCGAGATACACCCTGAACCCCCATTTTAACATCATGCAAAAAAATCCATAATATTACATACTATACCATATTAAATAACAATAATGATAGCCTAATAATGTTCAAGGAACATGCTAATATTGAATGCAACCTTTACAAATAATGGTATTCTGTATGACCCGTTTCCAGGAAACAAGATCACACCCAAATCTCTCCCATTTCACACCAGACAACGTTACTGCACTGCCCACTGAAAAGAATAATCTCAGTGCTGACATGCAAAATGCATATTGATATATATGTTCATTAATCGATGTTATTGACGCATGCGAAGATAAATAAAATCATTTTTCCGGATTTGTTGGCGAATGCACAAAAAACGAAGACAAAAGACGTCGAGACCCTTAGATCACCTGTCACGTATTTTGGACTAACGTTATATGGCAGGCTTGTTGTTTAAATTTGAGGTAGAATAATAAAAAAAACTGTTCAAGTCTGTGTCAGCAACAGCAAAATAAACATTCCAAACTGAACTAATAAGAGCCAGTTGGCTAATGTTGAGCTGCACCTCGACCATTTGCACAATTCCTCCCGATTAAACGACGGTAAACACACAATGGTCGCGCGACGACGACGAGCAGCTGCGATGGCTATTTTTTAATTCATGGACTTTCTTTGTTACGGTAACTATCTAACCATACAGAATATTCTCGATGCCTTGTCTTTTATCTACGTCCCCTCCCCAAAGAGTGAGATCAATAATAATGGTGTTACTTACAAAAAAGGTAACCCTGTTAATGTTTACAGTTTTGATACTTTCATTGCCTGTCACGTGAGGAACGGTTGGGATAAGTTACATTGCAAAAATATTAATATTTGAAAACAAAAAGCACACACCTTTAGATGAAGTGGAAATCCGAGCCAGAGTTGACCGCGCGCAGATTCCTCTCTGCCTCAGCATCAACCGTTCGCGCAAAAGAGGACCAAAAGGTGTTACGTCATATTTTGATGTGACCAATGACTGTCGAGTAGAGAATTTTGGGATATGTAGTAGGCCCACACTATAATTTCAACTGCGTAATAAGATCATAGTCCTAATTTACTTTTAAATGATTGGCATGACCGCCGCCTTCACATTTACACAGTATAATGCTTATTTATGAATATAAATTTAGTCATAAATTATAAATGGTCATAATGAAGCACTGGTAACCTATAGAATACTATAGCTTAATTTGGAGGAATAAAATATGACAACTTGAGACTAGCAAATTTATTTTCCTTAAAAAGTAACGTCAAGGCAATATGAGATGAGGCTTTATTATACCTGACCTCACCCATCTAGTCATGCAGAGATATACAGCCCAATAAATTATTAGAACAAAGCAGCAACATGTGACCTACTTTACAAATTGTTTTTTAGAGCAAAGCAATCTGGCAATTAACAGTTCACTTGGCATTAGTGATTGTTTAGCTTCTGTTCTTTCCGATGCCTCAGTGAATCCTCTGTCATGGCATGAACTTTAGCTAAATGGCAGAGCTGATAGTCTCAGCACTGCGTTTTTCAGCTGACTTGTTTTTACTGTCTTGTGGCTGGTGTTTGTTTCTGTCACTGAATGGTCTTGGTCTCTGCCTGAGAAAGGCAAATGTTTAGAGTCGGTTACTTGTTTTGACTATTTTAAATGCATAAATATTACATTGCAAATAATAATTTAATAGCAGATGCTCTTATCCAAAGGAAAAATACAACACTTAATGGCATGCATTTGCATTACATTATTATATGAATTGTTTTGCTCCTCAGTTAGATATTTTCCTTGTAGGCCTTATCTCTGTCCAAAAGTGCTTGTATCATGCTCTGCCAGTCTCCTCCTGCCCCACCCTGGATCTCAGTCTCATTCAGGGGGAGACATAAGCTGCCCAGGGAAAAGGGGGAGCAGATGGTGCTTAGATGCCTCGCCCTGTCTAGGGTCTCTGGTGTCTAACACAAAGACACAAAGAGAGCTAAAAAAAAAAAAAAAAAAAATGCCAAGGAAACTTTTGGCCTGGTATTACTGGGGCCAAAGGCTATCATAAAAGCTATTTTAGCAAATTAGCAACAGCTAATGAATTTTAAATTCAACAGCAGGCCTTTCAGAGACATACTTGCTACACGTGTTGCTTATCACACATGTTGCTGATTGGCATTTTAAAGGAACGCTAGTGTTTGAATGCATCGTGTAAGTATTGATAAAAACTACCTATCCAATATATATATATATATATATTTGTAACATTCACACACCAAAACAGTCCAACGATGGTTTTAAGGTTTAAGTCTTTTAGTATACAGTATAAAATTGTCAATACAAATTGATCATGATGAAAAACACCACGTCCTATTGATCTTCCTTCGTTATGTGTCAACCTTATTATAACTGGGCTATAAACCTAAAAACTGATACTTGATCTGTTAAAATGTTTTTAAAAGTCAGTCTATCCACAGCTGGATGTGCACTTTGACTGACCCATGTGGACCAGATGTGCATAGATTAATGCCAGAATACATTCTGATAAATGCATTGGAACATCTATTGGCAGAATTGAGGATCAAAATGTCTGCAGGCAGACAGACAGATAGATACTGTGCGTTTAATTTCCCACTGCTGACAGTGACCCAGTTTGGAGAACCACTGAGCGACAGAGAGACTCTCTCTCTCTCTCTAATGGGCCACTGAATACACACAAGCCTGAATAGGTACAGCAAAAAACACACACACACAAAAAAAACACTTCTACTTGAATGCTGGTCTGCTTCTAATATGCAATGTTTGCTTTTTTGAGACAGAGTTTTTTTCCCCAGTGCCTAGGTTGAAGTCATCAAATTTTTAGTTGGATCTTTGGATGATGTCATGAAACGTAATGCCATGGTGTTATGTAATGTTCCTCCTCTTTGGACAGAGTGGGGGATGTTAGCTTCCATAAGAGTGACGCCCCTCCCATACCCTAACCACAATAAAATACTGGTTGCACATGCTTTTTTTCACACAAACACATCCCCGCCCAATGTCTTTCTGCTCTGTCTCCTAAATTTGTATGTGAGGGCCTGTCATTGACTGGCTTTATCATGGTAATTAATGTATTAAGCAGTTAATGCAGCATTTGTTTGCCATTACATCACTAGGATCCAAGTTTAACATGTGCTCTGCTGCCTCCATTAGGGGGTGAATAAGATGGTGATGAATTACAGATTAATGAAGCACTCATCTCTGTTTTGGGATGTCCAGCCAGCCCCATTCCAGAATTTATTTTATTTTATTATCATTTTATTATTTTGCCCCCGTGACCTAAGTGAACCTGACATTGTACATTTTGATGCTTATGTAAAAGGTAATCATATATGCATGATGGCCCAACAGTTCTCATCAAAGCTCGCTCTCTTTTTTGCTCTAGATCATTAAACCGTTAAGCTGCCTCGGAAGTTCAAAATCACATTCAGTTTCGTGAGGTTCCTTCGTGCACAAACGCTGCTTGCAAAGTCATTGCCTGATAAGGCAGCGAGGCAACAAGTCAGCTGCATACGTTTTCGGATGCAGCCATACACTCGCAAACTTCTCTAAGCACTTCCCCTTGGGGGGGATCCCTTCTCTGCCTCTGTGGCTACTCAATGGCAGCATCCGAAAACTGATAAATGCTGCCTTCGGAGGATGCATTCCAAGGTCAGAAGGCATCAAGGCACATCTACTGAGATACCTTCATCTGATCGATTTTTATCCCACAATCCTGTGCTTTCCATTCTGACAGATGAGCTAGAAAAAAAAATATGGCGTCTGAAAGTTACGGCTGGTCATCAGTTTGTATGTACATTTTTGATCAATGTTTTCCACTTATATGATGTCATTTCAAGCAAGAAATTACTATTGTAGTCATTCAATATTCACTTAGTTTTCACTAAAGCTTGCTCTATTTTGCTGTAGATCATTAAACTGTAACACTCCCTCAGAAGTCTGTCCGAAATCAATTTCGTGAGATACCTTAGTGCACAAACGCTGCCTGTAAAGTCATTGCCTGATAAGACAGTGAGGCAACATCAGCTGCCTACGTTTTCGGATGCAGCCAATATGTACACTTCAGTCAAATCAATAGACCACAATGCAACACAATTGTGATGTCACAGCAGGTCACACTTACCCCCACCCAACTCTAGTGTATGATATTGGAGTTATTTTGTTTTTTAACCTTTAAGCTGACTATTATAACTGTACATATACCTATTCGTTTGTTTTATATATTTTTTCCAACAGCCCAAGCATACATACAAGCCTATAGAATGGTGCGTAAAACAAATTTATAAGGGGAAAAAAAGGTAAATGATAAATTAGCTCCATAGCGGATTCCAAGTGATCAAAGGCGTTCCATTTAAACCCATTGCAAGGGTTCAGCCAGTAGTGGGTGTTGTACCCCTGAATGGGAGAAGGGAGAAGATTAACCACAAAACTCGCTCAGTGTTTCCCCACTGCAAACTTTATAAAATGTAAAAAGTTATAAAATGTAAATAATTCATTTGTATGTCATTTTGGGTTAATCTGCGATCTATTAGTTTGGCACAATGCGACGTGCAATCTGTTCCATTTGCAGAAAAACCGGACTCGCGTCTTCGGGAGTCATTCTCCTGAGGCGGACTTGGCAAGTCCGAACTTTGCGTACCTGGTATTGAGAAACGCCTAATGTCGGCGCTTCGCTTCTTGTGACAAACATGCCAAGAAACAAGAGCAAGATCTGCTGTATGTCATCCATTGTTGTTGTTGTTGTTGTTGTTGTTGTTGTTGTTGTTGTTGTTGTTGTTGTTTATGTCGCTTTCTTCTTCGCGCGAAAATGACGTCGATCGCTTCTTTCCGGCATAGGCTACACCACGCCTATCAAGTAAGGGGGTAACTTACTGTTGGCAGTGGAAACGCTAGCCGATTCATGGTTTACCGACCCCAACCGTACCGTACTGTGCCGTACTGCTCAGTGGAAACACACTAAATGTTCTCTATGGCCCTCATTTATCATTCTTGCGTAGAAACTGGCGTATATGTTGGCGTAAGATTATGCTTGCACTCCTCTCACCGCCTGATTTATGAAGCTGTGCGTACCTTTGAAATCCAGGTGTACGCAATACCTGCCTTTGATAAATGCCGCGGCTGAAAACGATCGTCATTAGAATAACACGCCCCTATATATTCAAGTCTCCGCTTCCCCCACGCCCTCATTTTACGCCATGGACACACGGAAGACGGCAAAGAAGAGAAACTTGGATGAGCAAAGCTGCAAATGACCTATCACAATGCATTATTTTACAGCACGTGTTTTGAAACAATTAGCATTTAATTTCGTATCACCTCACATGTATTGGGGTGTACAATAGTGATGATGATGTGATGTGGAGTAGCCTACCATTCATTCACATGAATTGCATGACAATTTGTAATATTCTTCTTATTATTATAATTTTTATTATTAATGACGCTTATTGTTATTTAGAAGAAGAATGTCGTTATTATTATTATTATTTGTATTATTATAATTATTTAAAAGAAGAAGAATGTCATTTTTATTATTTTGTCAGTCTGAATTATTTTTTGGTCATTGAAAGCCTTTCATTTCTGAACCCAGTCCGTGCGCACGTAGGTCCGACGCAGAAGTATAAATCAGCCTTAACCCTGGCCTAACCATTGATTCAAAGAATAGTACGACGGCGAGCGCGTCGAGTATAGGGGGAGGTGCGCGCGCAGTCTGCGGAGACTCGCGCTGCGGAGCCAGGCGAAAGTATAAACAAGGCTTGAAACGTCAGGCAAAGCGCACATGCTCGCAACTGAAGGAATACATATGCCTACAAATCAAATGCTTTGGTAAAGTCACACAAATTAAACATTGAAGTCCATGTTGCACAAAAATCAACACTGAAGTTTATAATTACTATATTGTTGTTGTTTTTGTTTTTTTACAGTGGGTCATAATATCATATCTTTTAGTTTGTCAGTGCGTTTTTTGGTGTTAGGAATTGTTTTTCTGCGCATTTCCGCACTAACTCAAAACGTGCGTACATGTACACCACCTCCTGAGCTGGCGTAGGATTTGAGCGTGCCGTACGCCAACGTCCATATTGATCAATCTCAAAGTCACCGTGGTTTTGGGTGTACGCTGGAAATTTGGTGTACGCACTTTTGATAAATGAGGGCCTATATGTGGTCTCGCGCCCTTATGTAGGCCTCGCGCCATTAATGCTCAAAATGGAGCTCCGAGCTCATGCACCTCTGAACTAATGAGCTTTAAAACATTTAACTCAACACGCAATCGCTAGAATACTCACATCTGCACACTCTTAAACATTATACAACATAAAATTAACAAATCATTGGAATTAATACCTGAAAAGAGGGGGTGAAGATTGACCACAAAACTCGTTCGTTGTTTCCCCACTGCGAACTTTTTGTGGAATGGAGAAAAACCCCGCGAGTTCTCCCCCTAATGTTCAACAAGACAAGGGTAATCGATTGCACGTCGCATTGTGCCAAACTAATAGATCGCAGATTAACCCAAAATGACATACAAATGAATAATTTACATTTTATAACTTTTTACACATATTCAAAGCGTGACTAGAGTGCTGTCAATGTTTCACAGATTTAGGGATTTATAAAATACATATTTCAATCTGTCACATGGGCACGCGTGCAACGTAAGCGAGACAGAGGGAAGTTGGCGAGGGAAAGACATAAAGAAATGAACTTAAACGCAGCCCTCTTCTCTTCTCTCCTCTCAGTTCTATGATGATGTGTTTTTTGTGTCACTCATATGACATTGCAATAATACCAAACAACAAAGATCCAATCATTTTCTGATGGGTAAAATCAAGTAGGCCTAGCCTAGCCTACATTTTTTCTTGTTCGAGAAGCCTTTTTTACTCAGATATACGTTACAATAGGAAAGAAAAGACTTCCATTAATGCCGACTTTAAGAAAAACTAAGAATTCTGAGGGGAAAAATGTGAGACAAAAAGTTGCAATTAACATTTTAATTGTTTTATTCCGTGGCCGAAACAGGCTTCCATAACTTCATGCAGTTCCTATGTAGCCTACTGCTAAAAGGTTTCAAATAAATGTATCAACTGATGTTTGACTATAGCCTACTATTGTGGACAATATTCATCCCTTGCTAGGCGTAATCATTACAGCTGATTTTTCCTATAAAGCAAACTGTTCCAGGAACAGATGACATTACACCCAACAATGAGACTGTAGTCTCTACACAATCTAAACTGTTCTCCTTGGCACTTTTCCTTTTGTGTCTCTCCCAGTGGTGCCCAAGTGGAAAAATACCAGCGTCTCCTAGGAGGGAGCGCTGACGGTTGCTCCAGTATAAAGTTGTAATGCTGGTAGCCGCCTCGATCAAAATGCACAATGGAGAGGCAGATATCAGCTGCCTAGTTTTCTCCGGCCCAGAATGGCCCGCCAACATTTCAACAAAAGATCCGATTATAACGGTCAGAAAGCGGGTGAGCTGAATACCCGTCTATAGTCCGTCACAAGGTGGGAGGGGGTAAATTCAGTTGAATCTGTCTCCTAGTCTTTTATCCCTATGAATGACACCAAACCCATTGTAAACCGACCAGGGAACAAGTGCTGTATAACAGAACTTACGGCAGCAATTTAACTTGTTTTTAGGTACCTTTTTAATTACAGTTACAGGCCAATCAGTGTCCAATTCTTAAATGTATAACCCCTGTAAGCCGGTTCTTTTTGGAGAATCAAAAACATGGGCAATCGGGCCAGTCTGATTCATGAATGAATTACCCTAATTGAGTCGCTTCTGTTTCGTGAATAAAACACACATAGGCCTACAGTTTACAACTAAACGCGAGATTTAAAATCATTGAAGTTACTGTCTGGTTCTATGACAATGTGTAGGCTTAGTTAAAACTAGAATGAAAGATTATGAGTTAGTTATGAGTTTTGTTAGTAGTACTTTATAAAATAAAGTAAAACGCAATATAAACTGGCTGTGTTTTGATCCATTAAAGAATTGGCTCACATGAGTCGTTCGTTCACCAGCAGCATTGTCTGTTTCACTGTGGA
This sequence comes from Leuciscus leuciscus, assembly GCF_965113295.1. NCBI lineage: Eukaryota > Metazoa > Chordata > Actinopteri > Cypriniformes > Leuciscidae > Leuciscus > Leuciscus leuciscus. The sequence continues at coordinate 10,320,104 of NC_138744.1, forward strand.
TTCAGTTAGCGGTGTTGTGTTGTGGCGCCACATGTTTTTATCACTGTGAACTGTTTTTAGTACGGTGTTATGTCTGCATCACGGTGAAATAATGCACATGCAACGGAAACAGAATGTAATTTCCGGTACTTTTTAATGGCTTCAGTTGCTAAATAACTTCATTGTGCTATACCTGACATTCACATTTGTTTATTTAGTAGATGCTTTTATACTTTAACTTACATACAGTATAGGCTACACTCAAAGTATGCTGTGGGTTACTTGTGGGAGTAAAAAACATGCATGACCTTGCCGTTGATAATGCCATGTTGCCGGAAACTCATTTAACATTTAAAGATAAGCTGGGCCCTTTCAGGCCTTTATATCAACATGAAGCTGACCCCCTGAAAGGACACTTGTGTTCAGTGATTATTTTCAAATCATCCACTTATTCACTACTTTTGATGTTTGATGTTATTTAAATCACTGGTTCTCAACAGGTTGATGTACAGAGAATAGCTGGAGCTAAATGCAACTAACCAAATAATTATGCAAAATAAAAAAGATGTGTCAATTAATTATAATAAAAAAGGTTACATTATAATTATTATTATTGTTATTATCATTATTATCGAATTTTTGCTCATCCCTAATTAATTATTATTAAACAATTTTGGTACTGTGTTTGGTTGCCACTTCATGTCCAATGTAAATTCTAATGCAAAACCATCTGCAAACCACTTATTTAAACCATTGCAAAGCCTGTTTTCCCGTCTTGGATCATTGTGGCTCATGCAATAAATCACATATAGGAATTCATTGTTGTTTTTGCCTAGAGGTCTGACTTAATGTTTGTCTGCATGTCTTTTTCCATCATTGCACCTCTGTCTCTCTATCCATTGCACTCACTTTGGCTCTCCCCTCCTCCACTTGCTCCATCTCTCACTCTTTCTCTCTCTCCCTCAGGCAGCATGACTGGCACGTTAAACGGCATGTGCCGCGAGTCTGAGTTGGTACTGCCACCCCATGCCCCTGTGCTGCGAAAGCTGACGATTATTTTTCATTGGCTCACATCAACACATCATCATTTGCAACAACAAAAAAACAAATTCCTCTGGCCCGGTACAGCCAAGAAGCCATGCACAAAATACTATTAGGCTCAGGACCAAAGAAAAGGTCACCCCTCGGTTAAGGTCTTCAGTGTCTGTATTACGGAAGATCTGAGGGTGCCATGGATAAAGTCAACTGCCTGGGGTTGCCACTACTTGCTGTGCTTTCACATGACATGTAGTTATTAGCATGCTTTTTGTCCGCACCGCATGTGGGCAGATGTGATAGTATCCCGCTGCTGTGAGGATGTAGCCTTTGTTTTCAGCTTTGCATCAGGCTTCACCCATCCCACCTCCACATAGTGTCTCTCCATGTTATGCTTCTGTAACTACGAACAGTCACATGATGTTGTTGACCTTGCATGATTTCTGACATCAGATGAAAGAGTCTTGAGCATGTTCCTTTTGCAAAACATACAAGACAGAGTTTTTTTTTTATAGCAATACAGTGCATTTTTTAAGCCTAGGTGGTTTCCATGGCAACATGTTACCATGGCAATGGCACAGGCACCATTCTTATTGGCTGACACTCCCTCACAGCATATTTGGGTGGCTACATGCAAGCTAACGCTATCCTCAGACAGCCAGACACAAAGTCAGTCCATGTGCTTGATATATAAAGGGAGGGGGTCCCAATATAGCTGTATTTGATGTCTCACTGAATCTGTATTATATTATCCCTCATATAGCCAAATTAATGAGTGCATTAGCATGCAATAAATGGGGGATTTTGTCATTTCTGTCCTTTCATATGAATTTATTATTATGTGTGTATAATAAAAATATGCTATGAATGCATTTTATACAGGAATACATGTGAAACAGGTTTCATTACATTTACAAATATTTGATTGTACATTAATTAATGATCTAAACCTATTAGATGAATCTAGATTAAAAAAAATAATTACATATTTAATTAAATGATTGACATACAGATTTTTTGTTAAAATTGTATTGTAATGTGAATTTATGATTGTTATTTTACTAAGCAAAGTCTTTTATCATGGCTGGAATGATGTTTTGACCACCAAGAAGCCTCAAAATATATTCAGCTCAGAAACAAAGCAGTTTATCCAATACTAACTCTATTTCCTATATCCCATAGGGAAGTTCTAGTTCAGCTTATTGTTATGTGATACAGTGGAAGCAAATGCTCATTAAGACAAAGACAAAATGTAACGTTTCTGTATCATTTACACTACACTTTTTGTTTGGCACTAATCTGCATTTCAAATGTAATACTTATTTAGACAAATTTAAGATTAGATCAAATGATAAGGGCCTATATAAACCTTCAAGTGTCCTTTTCATTGTGGATTCATCACAGATGTTGTCTTAAAATGTCAGAATGGCACAGATGGGCAGATGTTTAAAAGGGGTTCTTATCACGATTAGAAGTCTCCTTTAATCTTTATTGGATGGAGTCTGGATGTCCTCATCAAACCTGCACTAGAGAGCCAAGAGCAGGAGGGACTCCATAATATCAGCAGTATATCACTGTCTTTTTGCTTAGTATCAGTGAGACTGTGGCCATATGATGAGCATTATATGATGTTTAGGACGATTAATTGAGTGTGATAAAGTATTGGATGAAGGCTGTAATTCTGCTTGTTTTCAGACTTATTTATTAACAGAAACTGGGAGTGTTTATATTAAATTACACTACATAGGGGGAGGGTATGATTTGCTAAGGCCCTTGAGGGGGAAATCATAAACTAATAATGAACAAACTCAATTAAAAGCACAAAAGGATGATAAAATAGGCCCCTATTGTGTAAAATATCCTCACGAATATAGATGCAGGTTTCAGTAAAAAAAAATAAAAAAATAAAAAAAAATATATATATATACTTTGTAGCATGGAAAAGAGTAGCTTAATTATTTTGCGTTAACATGACAATACTAGCATGAACATCTTTCACATGATTTTTGATTTGTGTTCCGCTGAAGAAAAATAAAAGGCAAACACGTTTGGAATGAAATGAGGGTAAATAATAAATGACCTTTTCACCAAAAGACTTTTCTCAAACGCTGCAGTGTCATGATTGCTTCCTACAAATCAACATTTACGTTGACTGCCATGGCTAACAGTGTGATTTGCACACAGATCGTCTCAGCATTAAATCATTTTTTTTCACCCTGACTTGTTTACATCTACTGCTTGGGTGCCATACCCAGATATAAGAATCCATTTGTATTGATTGTGTACTTAAAAACAGCTTCACTTTGCCTGTTTACTTCCTGTAAAAAGCCAAGCTAAATGTATTATGGCATATATGTATGACATTAGACTTTTATTGCAGAGAAACACATGGTCACCCTCTTATTGTTTCATATCGAAAACATATGACGTGTACAGTAGCTTGCAATGTCCACATGCGAACAGTGGCTCCACCTGGTGGTGAACAGACAGCACTTAATGCATTTAAAAGGGTTCTGAGGTACAGCAAGTTTCAATTGATTTTCTCATACTGGCCCCTTTCGGTATCATCCGTTTTCGATATTTGTGTATATACATAAAGAGCTTCACAGATTCACTGTCTTTGTAATGTTAGATACAATACACACATTGTGTGACTTCATCGATGTGTTTTTAACAGCACAGTTACTGCAGTGTAAAAACATACAAAGGCAATTTTATCCCAGTTTGGCAATTACATTTACAACATTTTACATACATTAGCAGTCATCAGCGTAGAGTAGGTAAATGGGACGATAATGTAAAATAAACACACGTATTAAAATAGACAAAAATCGACATCCCAAAACGCCCTGCGCTTCATAAATAATACACTTTTCACACTTATCATGACACAGACAATAAAAAAAGATCTCTCTCGACTTGTCGAACATCAAAGTCATTTTCTTCCATTCAGTTTGCATGTTTCAGACCTTAAAAAGGCTATGGCTCTTGGACACCGGAACAAGTAGGCCTACTCACTGTTTTATCATAGCTATTGTTTAGATTAGCTCAATTATTAACTCGAGTTCATAAGTATTTTCAAGAACATGTATTTTCAACTGACATCGAAGATCTAAACATATACATATATTGTAAGTACACTCCCTTCAGTAAGGACACTCTATACATCACATACAGTATATGAGAGTTTATAGAGAAAGTGGACGGTTTTTTTTAGTTATAAAATCCTTTGCACACTGAGATTACATTAGTTTAGCATTTTTATTTATTTTAAAATGCTAAACCATTCAAATTTAAGTTTGAAATCAGTCTGCATTTTGAATTATTTTTCAAAACGCTGCAAACTATTTTTTCTTTTCCCACTCTGAACTTTCCATTTCCCTTCCGGTCTTTTCATACTACATTTTTCCCCCCTGGTTTGGCAGTTATGATTAATTTACTCACAAATAATTTTAATATTTCAAGATAATGCTACATGACGCTTGAATATTCACACACATCTGCTTGTATCTCTTCACCGTTACCCTTTCCAAAGACTGAGGCGATTTTCAAAGACACATTACTAAGATCACATAATATCATACAATATCAAACCACAACTGGATGTATACGTAACTCACAATAGTCATTATTAGATAGAAAGCTCATAAAAAGAACAGCATTTTGTCAAACAAATGTGTAAAATTTATTAAAGCATTCTCAAGCAGGTCCCACCACGTTTTGGCTTCATGTGTTTAAAAAAAGTGAGGGTTGCTCTTCGACTTCTTTTTGCAAGTCCGCTTCCTTTCCTGTTTTTTGGACATTCTATTCTTTCATTGCACAGACCCTTTGAAGACCTTGTCTTTCATTTCAGATTTTAGCTGCCCTCTGTTGCTTCCCATAATGCAGTCTGACAGGCATCAGGAACAGTCGGTAGAGGATGAGCTCCAGGGGAAAGGCGAGGGCGGTCGAGGCCCCATCTCTGTGGTCTAGGCCACCTAGGAGCCCTCCTTCACCTCTGGGCTCTCTGTGGGAGTGGGGGGTTCCTCCGTAGACGGGGACTGAGCATCACCTGGACCGTCTGAAACAGAGAGACAATTAACACTGAGGAATAATGAATGTTTCTATTATTCAGTACTGAAATTTTCTTTCCACCCAATTCCAGAGTTCCCTCACTTTTTGAATGTCCTTGTTTTTTCTGATAACTGGATAAGGATGAAAAGCATTCAAATAAAGTGTGATTCATTAATATTTCATTAACAACAGACTCAAAAGACAGAATCATTTTCAAATTTTGTAAATTTACTCTACAAGGTTTACGCCACACAAGAGGAATATATCAAATAATATTACGGAGCTGAGCATAATAAAAAAAGAAAAAAAAAGTATATTCACTTTTTAGATTTTATTCATTTCTGTGACTTTTCCAAACAGGAAAATGATATTTCCGTGTATAACTATTTGCATACTTTAGTGGTATCGACAACTCAACATAATAATTGTTTATAATAATTATAATAATTGCGATGTATACTTTATTTTAGTGTTATCAAATCGATTAATAACATAAAGGTTAGTTTATATATATATATATATATATATATATATATATATATATATATATATATATATATATGTGTGTGTGTGTGTGTGTGTGTGTGTGTGTGTGTGTGTGTGTGTGTGTGTATATATTAGGGGTGTAAAGGTTCTCTGTATAATTTTTTTTTATTTTTTTTATTAAAATTCAAACCGTACTGTTCTCTCAAATATGATGACGCATCTATAATATGGTTTGTTGAAAATAACAATGCATAAAACAGACAGTTCCGCTAATGTATGTTTCTGTCGATGGATGCACATGCTGGCTCCCCAATAATACATTACAACAGTGATAGTAAAAAAAAAACATGAACAAAACGGTCACTCTTGTAAACTTTGTTAAAACTTTGATAAAGGCTACGCATGTACATCAGTATCAGTATTTTGGATCTGTGCATTGTCTTAAAGTGACAGTAGCCTAATATTCCTGCTGTCTGTGTTGTTAATATTTATCAAACAACAAAAGACAAGGAAATCACTCACTACTCATGATTGAATAGCTTTTGTAACTTTAATAACGATGAATCTTTAATTTATACAGTCATAAAAATGCAATGTTACTTTACATTTGATTATTTCTTTATTCAATTTCTGTACCTGAAAACTATTGTTAGACCTACCTGAAAAACCTGAAAAGCATGCACTGTTTATTTTATAAGTATCTTTGCTCTATTGTATTTATTTGTGCTGTTGCTTGTAGTTTGATTATTTGTTCTTATTTTCATTTTATAGTAGTCCCTGAACATAGCACATACCAAAGCACACCGAAACCGTGAACTTAAAACCGTGATACAAACCGAACCGTGAGCAATCTGAACTGCTGCACCACCCTTAGTATATATATATATATATATATATATATATATATATACACACACACACACAAGATATAAATATTCATTACATAAAAAAAAAAATTATGCAATATGTGCAAATATGACAGCACTACTTTATTTTCATATTTTCAAATATTAATATATATTTGCATTTATTGCAATATTATATAGATTGCATTTATATATATATATATATATTTTTTTTTTTTACATTATATGCATTTATATTTATTTATTTTCTATTTATACTTTTACTTTGGATTTTATTTAATATATATATATATATTTTTTTTTAACAAAGTATAAAAGAGTTACCTGTGAGGGACAGTTCTGCCAGTTTAAGAGGCAGATCAGGAGGGACTCCAACAGGAGAGCCCAGGATGTCGGGCAGTGCATTACGGCGACCAGAGCGGCCCGATGAGGCAAAATCCAACACCGGCTCCACTTCTGTCATCGCTAAAGAAAAGACAGTGCTGACATGAGGCTGGCAAACAGTATTTGAACAACAGAAGGTTATCTGAATAAAGCACATGGACGTGTCTTTTCTGACCACTAGATGGAAGTGGCACCCCAGAAATGTTTTTCGCCCACAGGGGAACAACAGAATTATATAAGCAAACATTTTTATGCTTGACCCATCTCGACGGTTCCACCGTGGCCGGAGGCTTGTCTTTCACAAGCACAAATAGGCCACTCTACAGAACGCAAAGCCTTCCCAAATCACTCTCCATTCTCTCTCTCTCTCTCAGTCAGGAAGCAGTTGCCTTGGCAACAAGATGGATCACCTATATTGCATAGCAACAGGTAATCTCTTCTGACATACAGTGCTGAGATGCACTTTTGCTCCGATTTCTTTTGACACAGCTGTTGCAAAATACAAGTTAGCTATTTTTCCACTTGATCCCAGTCTCTGTGTGTATTTCTACTCCCATACAGTATGTGAACACTTGAGTGGACTTGAACACATGCATGTACTCACATCCCTGTCTTAGCATATGCTTACCCCAAACATATATCTGCGCTTAAATATAGTGAAATTCACATGGGACGAGTGCGTCTTTGGACCTTTGGTCCACATTCTCACTCTGTTTTACACACTGTCAAAGCAACTTCCAAAAAAACAGACTAATAAATCACTGTGTATATACAAATACTGTAAATCATTGACACCCAAAGGCCGTGAATAGGAACTAAAAACTGAATGTCGGTCTTTAATGCAGAGATGTACAATAAAACATTTCATCAAAGATAACATCTTTACGATAGCAGACTTAAAACGTCAGACTTTAATTGTTCTCATGGCATTACTCAAGTGTTTATTGCAGTGTAAAAGCAGTATAATTCAAACACTTCATTTTGTTTATATTGAAACATTACCCTCCAAGCATTACAATTATTGTTTATACACTGTTAAAAATTATTTTTCTAAGGGGCCGTTTACACGACACCTTTTTCAACTACAAACGGCAAACTTTTTATGCGTTTTGGCCGTTCATTTACACAACAACAGTGTTTTAGGGGCCTTAACGATACCATTATCATCTCAGTGTAAACAACAAAAAAAACTAATTTGTGAAAACGTTGATGTCATGCATACATAGACAGTATAAGAAATGGACAGGAACTCAATTGAGGCAAGTGAAGCCCATTTTCAGCGATTTTTTAGGACTTCCGTTCCTGACGCGCAGACTCAAACCGAGCTTGACGACGTAGATGTGACGTGAGCAAACCGTCTGTCTTCTAGTGGCTGTGGCATGAGAAATCTGAATCATTCCCTTCCGAATCTTGCAGAGACGGAGATCGTGAGTAGGAGGTGTCCATGAGCTAGGAGCAGGAGAAACTTTTGCTAGGTATTCTGATTAATTATTTTGTCATTTTGCCTCCACGTCTCCCCGATTGCCCGCGAGCTTCTCCTCCCGTCAATACGGTAATCTCTCTACTATGCGACAGAGAGTCGCGTGGTTATGACGCAATCGTTAGCCTACTTTTACAAAAACTGTTTTTACGGGGCCATAACGTAAGCTACAAGGTAATGGAGCATTTTATACATTGTCATGTTTCTTTAGAAATAAATAATGGACAAATGGAGTCTTCAAACGCCTTAGATGTAAAGTTATTCGCTGTCAAAGTGACGCCAAAATGAATGGGAGTCAATGGGATGCTAACAGCAGGTGAAGTTCTGCTACAAGATGGTGGCACGCGGCCGGCTTCAACTTCCGGTCGACTTCCTTCCCGCTTGCATGCATATGCGTATTACGTGTTCAGTCTATAGACGTGTAGTGTTTCTTTACAAAGTAACATCGCCAACTACTGGCCTGGCAGCATAATACAGCGTTTTTAGTCATTTTCACGGATCTGTGTTAATGAGGATAGACAATTTTGTTGTCTGTGCGCAAAAAACACAAAGGAAAATCATTCTCGTTTTTAGTACATTGTTGTCATATAAATGTAACCTGATTTGCTGGAGTAGGTTTTACAAGAAAATACTATTTCGTTTTTACTACTTCAAAGTTTCACATTTAATTCAATGTGTAACTTGCAGTTTCTTTGTAATTGTGACATTTACAATCAATTTCTGAGTGTAAATTGTTTCTATACCAATTTGTGTGTGTGTGTGTGTGTGTGTGTGTGTGTGTGTGTGTGTGTGTGTGTGTGTGTGTGTGTGTGTGTGTGTGCGCGTGTGTGCTTATAGAGTTTAAAAAAATTTGGCATGCATGTAACTATTCTTTGTAACAGTATGTTACAGTATGCATGTAACTGCATGTAACTCATCTGTTTTTTGTTTTGTTTTTTGTAGAAATGGGGTATTATTGCTTTCCAAAGCATATTTTTGCCTGGTGGACAATAAAAAACCTAATAGATTTACATTGAATGAGGGACCAGAATATTATTTAGAGACTCGAGGGTGGGATCTTCTGACCTGAGACATTAACGATGTGTCCGAAAACTCGTACTGTCTGAGTAGGTATGACATTTGAATTTGAAATGACTCTGCAACCATTAAAAAAAGTATGTTCTATATAGTATGAATATTAGCCTGGGAAAACCCAGACAACTTCCGGCAGATTTAGATTTGCTCTGCAAGTAGTCTGGCAAAGAGCTCATTCAAGCCCATTTCTAATCCCTCGAAATCGCGGCACCAATCAGAAACGTTGGGGCGGGCTTTACACGATGACGATCGCTCTGATTGGTTTTAGGTCTATCTAGTTGCGCCCAGAGGCATTTGAGCGACGTCCGTTGGTGAAGCGCACCAACTTTTAAATACATATTAAAATTGCAAACACATGAGGACAGTCTCCATGAAAGACCCACTGGCAGATGAACGTGCTACTACATTTCTCTCCGAAACGGTAGGAAATTAAATTAGATTTAAAGGGATAGTTCACTTTGAAATTAATTTTTGGTATGTTTTAGCTTACCTCAAGGGCATCCAAGATGTAGGTGTCTTTTTTTCCGCGGTAGTTTCAATTTTGATATTTTTAGGTCAAACCGTTCTTGTCTGTCAGTCATATAATGCAGGTCTATGGTCACGGTCTCAAAACACAAGCACAGAGTCCAAATTAAAACAATTCCCCGTCGTCCAAATTAAACAATTCCCCATCGTAAGTACACATTGATGGCCTGAGACACGAAACGAGCGGTTTGTGTGAGAAAACGAACAGTATTTATATAGTTTTTAGCTCTTATACGCAGCCACGTCCAAGTGATCTGAGGGCGCTCGCGCATCCTGGTGTGTGACGTGTACGCAGACTGGTGCATAGATATATATACACTAGATTTCGCTTTGTCTACGGCAGTTCATTGGAACGAATGTCTTTAAGGTGACATCTAGTGTATATATCTATGCACCAGTCTGCGTACACGTCAGATCAGATCACTCGGACATGTCTGCGTATAAGAGGTAAAAACGATATAAATACTGTTCGTTTTCTCACACAAACCGCTCGTTTCGTGTCTCAGGCCATCAATGTGTACTTACGATGGGGAATTGTTTAATTTGGACGACGGGGAATTGTTTTAATTTGGACTCTGTGCTTGTGTTTTGAGACCGTGACCATAGACCTGCATTATATGACTGACAGACAAGAACAGTTTGACCTAAAAATATCAAAATTGAAACTACCGCGGAAAAAAAGACACCTACATCTTGGATGCCCTTGAGGTAAGCTAAAACATACCAAAAATGAATTTCAAAGTGAACTATCCCTTTAATAGAGGATTTTAACTGTGACAAGATGATTGACAGGGCAGTTTACATAACAGGATGCACGCGACAGATCCGTCCGATAAAGATGACGAAGTAGTATGTCCCAAAAGCTTGCCTACTTTTTTGCTACACATTCAAAAGTAAATACCTTTTCTTCACAAAAAAGTACATACTTTTATGGCGTAGTGTAACTTAGGCGAATTGGGATGCAGCATATGGCTTTACACGATGACGATCGCTCTGATTGGTTTTAGGTCTATCCAATTGTGCCCAGAGGCATTTGAGCGACGTCCGTTGGTGACGCCCCTTTGGAAATGAGTTATTAATGAAGCTTTGCCAGACCATAACTCAGTTACTACTGAGAATGGTCTGGTTTTAACTAGGCTATATGAATATGGGTAGTATGAATGAAATTCGGATGTACTACATTCGCTATGTTGTTACTGTCACATGACCGACCAGCGTCAGTTGTGTCGCTTGACTGCCATTCATATATCCTCTCCCAGGGCCTCATGGGATAGTAAAGTTTCCATCGAATGCGCACTTCAGAATCTCGCCAGAAGTAGTAGGTCATCTGGGGACTTTTCGACAACTGTTTTTCAAATGTTATGTTTTTGGACATATAGGCCTACTAAATTTTTGGCGTACTGTTTTTCGCATACTAAATAGCAGGGAAGTTTTTCTGCCGCAGCGTGAGAAACCCCATAGCAACCACCCAAAATACCTTAGCAACCACATAGCAAGACCTTGGCAATGGCCCACAATACCCTAGAAATGTCTATTAATGCTATAAAATATAAAAAGGATTATTCAAGGTTCTCTCAGCCAGGCACCGAGTCCTCAAGAACTCTTCTCAGGCTATTAAACACTATTCACTGGTAAAAGCACATCTAGGCTAACTAAAGACAGCATCACTTACTCTCTCATTCTGTTTGTCTCTCTCATGGCAGGCTGTCTGACTAGCTGTGGCTACTGTAGCTTTATAATCCATATTGCATATTGTATGAAGCTGGAGGATTACGGATGAGAGACAACACTGGAGTGGATCCACTGCACTCCCAGCTAAACTCTTAATTTATTATCATTTATTTAAACCCCCCTTTTATTTAAACGTCTTTGTCCATATTTGCTTAACCACAGATCTTAAACTAAACAAGATGTCATTGCCTCAAACGTCAAGATTCAAAGAACCAAAAACCTCACACATGAATTACAAACACACTTTTGTATGATCAATGCTAAGTAGATGGCAAACATGTAATCTTATGGTTGCAGTAAGTGTGTGGAAAAACAAAACTGAAACAAGCCATGCGAGTGCAGACGTGTAGTCAATCCTTGATTAACTAATCGAAAGTACAATTTGAATCGATGAAGAAAAAACAAAATAATACATAAAAAAATAAAAAAAAACGTTTTTTTAATAAATTTTTTTAAGTTTTTCTTTTTATAAAAAAAATATTCCTGTCATGGGAAAGTTGAAAAAAAAAAAAGAGTAGAATTTCTTTTAACAGAAATCTTCTGTAACATTATAAATGTCTTTACTGTCACTTTTTTAACAATTGTGTCCTTGCTGAAAAATAAAAGTATTAATTTCTTACTTACCCCAAACTTTTGAGCATCAAGTGTAACTAAAATTAGTCATGGAAGTTACCAAACTAAAAATAACAGTGTATATATCTTTAATCTTGAAAAGTAAAACAATATTTAATGTGTTTTTATTAGAAATATACTGTATTGTACTGCAAAAGTTTTTGACAACAATGGCTTTTGCTTTAACTAAGGCCCATTATAGAAATATTAGCTATTTTACCATAACCTATTTGTCACTGACGACTTAGTTTTTGCTTAAAGATGAATCTCTTGTAAGAAAAGAATGGGTTAGTTTGAGCAGCTTGTGCAAAATTATACCATCTGTACCTGTTTGCTTTCTCACGCAAATAGCCAAATACAAACAAGACACAATTTGTGTTTGGGAAACATAATCTAACCTGCTGTACGTTAAACATGGCATACTGTATATTGTAATATGCACTTTTTGATTGATGTGTTTGTTTTTCTATTAGACTCACATGATCGGTCACACAACAGCTGGAAGCCTACAGCAACGACCTTCACATTGAAAACCTAATTCTGTTAGAGGCGAGACAGTGCACCTAGATTACTGATATTACATTCTGTTGACATCTCATTTCGTGATTGTTCTATATCCACAGAAAATCTAAATATCAACAAGAGTCGAAGAGATAGAGTTGCACAAAACGTGCACAAGACGTGCAAGGCTATGTAAACAAATAGAGGTGGACCGCAGGGGTCACTTCACTTCTCAGACTGGACAACTCCAGAACACTTTGGGGATGACCTCATACTGTCTATCAAACTGGAAGACACACATTTGGAAATTGCATTAGTGCAATAATTAGACAACAACATGGGACGAGACAAGAATGATCTTAAGAACTGTCGGGTAATCATTCTCAAGATTATAGTTCTTCTTTTGCTTCATTTCCCTATCATCACGTGTCTAGATTAAAATAATAATATTTTAACCTTGAGTTTTATATTTGATTTAATTTCATTCTAGAAAATTGATCTTAACCCTATCGGAGTGAGGACTTGAATCAGAGCTAAACTGGAGCAGATGATGTCATGTTAATCCTGTAAATTGTGTATTTTCTGTATACAGTCCTAAAGCAAAGGCAGCTGTTTGTGTATGAAGATACTTTCTTATGATACTGGTTTCACTTCCAAGGCACCATAATGTCTAATGATCTGGATCAAATTTCTCACTATAGAATCATAAGTTGAACATAAATTAAACAATGGACAGTTTACTTCTTTCAGCTGCTCCGATAAGACACCATTCCTCTGAACTGCAAGCACAGGATTGTAGGTATCATGCATATACAGTATATACTGCATTGCTGCCTTCAAAATCTGACCAGATGAAAGCATCCGAGTAAACAGGATGATATGCAAATATTGGCTTCAGACATGACTTGATCTTCCTATTGTCAAATTCTGTCAGCGAAGGCAGCAATTTTCAGTATACTGACTGTATATTTTACAGTTTGTAACTGTATTTAATGTAAATCTAATATACAAACCTATTTAATCCACTACAATCTTTTTGTTAATATAAAAATATGTGATGAATCAAGTTGGACAGTGAAAGACCACATGATGATTTAAAGTTCAAAATAGGCCTCTACGGTAATTGTAGCCATCCAACAATAAAATAAAAACAGAGCGTGCGTTACCTAGAAACACAAAACACTATTAGGTAACAGATGATAATAAAATAAGGTCGCACATGATAATAAAATATTAAACAACATGTGTTGTTTAATATTTAATACTTTTTTGACAAAAGTTTAAGCAGGGAATGAAGGAATTTCTTAACAAAATGAGAAAATGCGTACTATATGCATTGCATTCTTCTGCCTTCTAGGCCTAAATGTTATCCTACATTATAAGGTAATTCATACTTTGTAATTCTAAACATTTGTACAAAATGTTACAGCAGCAATTATATATATACAAAATTTCTGCTGTAAAATGTTGTTATCTTTGCTGTAAAAAATGTTTGTGTATATACATATACTATCTATGTATATGTGTATGTATGTATGCATGTATGTGTGTGTATATATATATATATATATATATATATATATAGAGAGAGAGAGAGAGAGAGAGAGAGAGAGAGAGAGAGAAAAGCACTTAATACATTCTCACACACACACACACACACACACACACACACACACACACACACACAAATAAAACATAATTTAGGCATAAGGTAGGGTAACTAATAGTTAGCCAAATAACAGGTTTTTACTTTAGCATTTTTACAGTGATTTTATTAAAGTTGCCCTCGTGTCACAGCTGAAATTGATCTGAGCAGTACGAGCCCATGGGCTATAAACGTTTATGTTGCACAAGTCCCCTGATGCCTCAGATCTGCTCTGTCACCTTCAAATATCGCAATTCAACAGTTTTACAGAGAATCATCTATTCAGAGCGTTTATTTATATTTTTATGATTAGATTATCATCCTTGGTTCATTTTAGTCAACAACAGGGGTGTCCATTCTCCCGATATGTCATTATACTAGTGTCTATCTTGGGTGCATTTCAGTGCAAGTGATCGTTAATGCAAAGATGTGGATAACGTGTCCGTGTTTCACCTTAATAATAATGAATGAATTTCATACACTGTGATTGAAGATTAAGCTCATACCGAGCTCGAGGTAGCATAAAGAAGAGGCGAGAACTTACCAGCGGTGTAGACAGATATCCACAGTCCCTGACTGATGCTGATTTTCACGTTACTGAAGAACTATTGCACCTTTTTCCACGGGAGACGGTGTGTTTTGAAAGCACCTGCCCCGGTCCTAAGGTTTGACACCATCTCGGCTCCCGTTTGCGATCGTGATTTCAATGGATTGACAGGGGCAAAAAGGAAGATACCATTAATTATCCGTAGGGGAGACGGTACACTGCAGCGTGAAGGAATACCGAATAAAATCGTTATAATTTCACATAACTTAAGCATTAAAATGACAAAATAAAGATTTTCTGGTTGCTGTTTTTATTTAATTTTATTTAATATATGTTTTTTCTTTAATTGGATTAGGTCGATTCAACAAGTCTGAGAGGTGGGCCCCCAGTGTTTACTTTAAGCACACTACAGCAATAAAATATATATTTTTAATCAGCTTAAAATGTCACATTGCCTATTGGATTCTCAAAATGTCTTATATAATTTTCAGTCAGATTTCTTAATTAGTCACTTAATTAAAATGTGTAACCTAAGCTATAAGAGTGAAATATATATCTTCTAACCGTATTTTTGTGGATCTAATAAAAACTCTATCTATGAAAAAAAAAATAGGCCTACCCACCCTGGCACCACTGTATGTGTAATATATGGCCAACCTTAAATCTCAAAGCAGGAGCTGGATCCGCCCCTGTCTGTCACTGTAAAAAAAGTTGTTATTACTCATAATTATGTTAATACCATGAAGGATTAAGCTATTATGCTAAATTATGCTTAACTGTTATGCTTCAAAATTGCTGATATTCTCACAGATTCCCTATATGCCCTAAGATCTGGAATCCATTCTTATCTAAATTCATCCAGATATGCACTCTTAAATCCAATAGCATTTTCACTCCAATGCTCACTGCAGTGAACAAACACCAATGTAGGTTAATTATTTTGGTTTGTGAAATATCTCACCCAATTCATCAAAATATGTTATCACTTTAATACAGATATCATCAATGGAATAATAATAAGCTATTTATAGCATTGAATATGATCAATATATTTAAAAATCAACATCACAAATTCAATTTATTTCAAAAGAAATTTATTTTCAAATGCAGACTTTGAACAGATCATCGCCTTTGCTGAGCTCACGATTCAAAATAAAAGTTGTTGAAGTCATCTCAGTTGGTACATAACTCACAGTCGCATTCATAACTCATGTCACATTAATGTAAATAAGAAATCAATTTATTTTATATTGCTTTATTATAGGCTGTGTATTTATGGTTATTTACATTAACATAGGATGTCAAAAATACATAATAACAGACAATGTCATTTAATTAATGTGGTAGGACTCAAATTTTAAAGTTAATATAGTTAATTTAAAGATACCTTACTAGTATGCATATGTAATTAATATGTAAACAATGTAAAAGACAATCATAAGTAATATATACATCGTTTAAAATACAATAAACAAACCACTACATAAAAAAATTAACACTACACTGAAGCATACATTTATATAAAAATAAAACCGAGTTTATCGGAGAACATATAAATGTAGTAATTTACAAAAATCTTCGATGTTTTTATTATTAAAAAACCTGGAATTATGTATCATCAAACTACTTAAGCACTTAAGATTCACAATTTTAATAATGTGTATTAAAAAGAGGAACTTTTATTATGAAATATCATAAGTTGTCAAATGCCAGTTACAATAGCTAGCTTCAAATACTAGAATCATTTGACCAAATAAGAGAAACACCTCATTGTAATTGACTGTCAATTCATCTTCTGAGTTCCAACGGTTTGGAGTTGTTTATTTTTTTTAATACAAAATGGGAGCCTGTATGGCGTTGTGCTCTCTTGCGAGCTGTGTAAGTATTCTGTTTAATTTTCCACGTTTTAGCTAACAGTTAACTGAGCTGTCATTTGACATGACAGCGTCGCTAAATCGTTCTCTGAACAGAAAATACAGACTAATATAACTAAGAAAACGTATTGATAAAAAAATTAAGTAACGGAAAATGTGTAATTTCGGAGAGCTTTTCGCTGAAAAACAACAACACGGAAGTGTGTTCATATTTGCATTGAGATCTATTATATCAAGTCCCACATGGCTTCATAACAAAATAACAATGGATGATTACGTTAAATGAACCATTCGGTGAGATTTACTCTTCTTGTAGTTTCGATGGGGTTTATTTTACATGATTTGCTCATAGTAGTTCAGGTTATACAGGTTGTCAGAAGAACAAATTGGGTTCACCAGTACTAGTAAATGTTCAACGCCCATTTTCAAAGAATTGAAACTTACACATTTAGAATTAATTTGTAATTCAATTCAGTTCAATAATAAAAATGTATAAAAATGAGGCTCTGATCTGTGTACCTTATAGCTGAAAGAAAGGACTTGAAGCTGAAATGTGCTATTAAATAAAAGAGATCTGATAGAATATGTTAGAAAAGCTAGTATCTACATGCATAAAGTACATAAAATATCTGTACATATTGAATTTCCAACATTATTGGAACATTATTAGTGACAATTGGGGGAAAAGTAGATGAATTATGACCTATAGGCTAGATAGACGCTAGTGAGATTTATTTTAGGCTAATATGTTAACTGACTGAACTGCTTTCATCTGCTGGTTTTAGGATCAGGTTAATAAATTATTATTTCACTGACATTGATTCTACTACCTGTTGGTACAAAACACACTGCATGACAGCCAAATCTATTCTAAGTACAGCCAAACAATATTCCCAACACTTTATATTATAGTTAGGATGGGTTACTTGTTTGGGAAAAGCATTGTTTTCATTTGACACTTAATATTTGTGGAGGTAAGACACTTTTTCTGATCTGTCCTCAATCCTCTTCTAGTTCAGTCTACATGTAGTTTTTGAGAAATATAGAAATGAGTGGCAATAATGTTTTTTGTAATAATTTTGCTGGGGAGTTGGTGTTCAGCCGACCAACACTCTGAGTGTGAGTAACAGTCATGTGTTGAATTTCCTTAAAGGGATAGTTCACTCAAAAATGAAAATTGTGTCATCACTTACTCAACCTCGTGTTGTTCTAAACCTGTATGGGTTTCTCTGTTCTGTTGAACACAAAAGAAGATATTTTGAAGAATGTCGGTAACCAAACAGTTGATGGACCCCATTGACTTCCATAGTATTTTTTTTCCCCACTATGGAAGTCAATGGGGTCCATCAACTGTTTGGTTACCGACATTCTTCAAAATATCTTCTTTTGTGTTCAACAGAACACAAAAGAGGTTGAATTTTCATTTTTGAGTGAACTATCCCTTTAATTGAACTTTTATACAATATGCATGACTGGATTTATGAAGGTCAAAGTCTTTAGCAATGCTTTTCTGACTGTTTCCTCCCTCAATAGAGTCAACAAATCCTTCCTTCTCTGGTCATTTTTATATATAATATATATTCTTGAATGTCATGAAAAGATGCTCTAAGTTTACAACAGTCAAAAAACATGCATTCATTTTATAAAATCTTTCATACTTTCATGAAGATAATTAATTTAGAATAAAGTGATGTTTATTTGCACATGCTTTGTGAATTATTTTTGCAGCTGATTCACTAAAGGAATTATTCAGGCTAAAAAAAATAATTCAAACAGATGTTGAAATTTAATTTCTATGTACAGTATATATATATATGTGTGTGTATGTATGTGTGTGTATATGTAAATACAGCATTTATTTAAAATATAATATTTTCTAACATTATAAATGTCTTTACTGTAACTTTTGATCAGTTTAATTCATCCTTGATGAATATATTGATTAATTTTATTTTATTTCCCCCCAAAATAAAATACAAATTCTTACTGACCTCAAACTTTTGAACGGTAGTGTTTAATGTTACAAAAGCTTTAGATTTCAGATAAATGCTGTTCTTTTGAACTTTCTATTCATCATAGCATCATGAAATAAAAATGTAAAAAAAAATTTTCAACATTGATAATAATCATAAATGTTTCTTGAGAATCAAATCATCATATTAGAATGATTTCTGAAGGATCATGTGACACTGAAGACTGGAGTAATGATGCTGAAAATTCAGCTTTGATCACAGGAATAAATTACAGTTTAAAATATATTCAAATAGAAAACAGTCATTTTAAATTGTCATAATATTTCACAATATTACTGTTTTTATTTTATTTTTTTTATCAAATAAATGCAGCCTTGGTGAGCAGAAGATACTTCTTTTAAAAACATTAAAAAATCTTACTGACCCCAAACTTTTGAACGGTAGTGTATAAATATATATATTCCTCATTTTATATATAAATGAAATCTTAGCAAAGTAACCCTTAAAGTGTCATAGTGCCTAACACATTATTATTTTGTGGTTGTGTACTTTATTTATTTAGTATCTTTACTTTTGAAGACACAAACATAATCATACAACTTGTACAAGTATACCAGTAAATGAATTCAATACAATAACTATTTAACTATTTTTATATCTAAAATAACTATTTCTATATCTAAAAACTATTTAAAATACAAGTGTTTTAGTCTACAGTCTGTATTGAAGTAAAAGTAGTAGGCTAAATTGATCAAAAACAGAATAAATCAAACGACATCACAATAGATTGGTTAGATATACTATAATCGATTGTGATTAATTTTAATGTTTTATATTGATACAAAAAGCTTGGGGTCAGTAGTTTTATTCAGCAAAATTGACTGAAGATATTTATAATGTTAAATAAATTACTGTTTCTTATAACTTTTGTTCTTTTGAACGTTCTATTCAAAGAATCCTAAAAAAAAATGTGTATCACAGTTTACACGTAAATATTAAGCAGCACAACTGTTTTTAACATTGATAATAATAAGACATGTTTTTTGAGCACCAAATCATCATATTTTAATGATTTCTGAAGGATCATGTGACACTGAAGTAATGATGCTGAAAATTCAGCTTTGCCATCACAGGAAGAAATTACATTTTAAAAACACATTCAAATAGAAAACAGTTATTATACATTGTAATAATATAAAAAAAATGATGACTGTTTTTATTTATAACTTATATTTTTTATCAAATAAATGCAGCTTTAGTGAGCATAGGAGACTTTCAAAAACGTTTTTAAAAAATCTCACTGACCACAAACTTTAGATTGATAGTGTATGTGTACTCTGTAGATACTTTGTACAAGTACATCTATTTTCTAGTTAGAAATCTTTTTCTGCACACTGTATATTAAAGTTTCAAATGTTTTCCAGATTGTTTGTGATTTCTGGCAAATTGTGGCAATAAATCAATATGCTACCCCATGTTAACTGGTGATATAATTGCTCTTCCTTTTACTCCTTACATGTTACAGGCCTCATGTTTGTGTGGCTCTGCTCCATGTCTGCTCTGTGGCTGCTGTCCTTCTTCCAACAACTCCACCGTCACCCGGATGGTCTTCTCTTTCTTCCTCCTGCTGGGGACACTGGTGTCTGTAATCATGATCTTGCCGGGCATGGAGACGCAGCTCCGCAAGGTGGGTCCACCGTCAGTGTGCATTCACTTCACGTGTGCTTTCAATGCATTGTGTTGATTTTCTCTGTTTTTAATGTGTCTTCAGATTCCTGGCTTTTGTCAAGGGGGTACCACAATACCAGGGATCGACAACCATGTTAACTGTGACGTGATTCTCGGCTACAAATCAGTCTACCGCATGTGCTTTGCTATGGCGTGCTTCTTTTTCCTTTTTTCTGCAATCATGATTCGTGTAAAAAGCAGCAAAGACCCTCGTGCTGCTATTCAGAACGGGTGAGTCTGACTTATGCTTTATGACCATTCATTTATTCTGCTATTGTTTTTTTTTTGCAACATTTACTACATGAATTTAAATTAGCTTGATTTTATCATTAAATGCTTTGTCGACAGGTTCTGGTTCTTCAAGTTTCTGATCCTAGTTGGCATCACTGTCGGAGCCTTTTTCATCCCGGATGGCACATTTCATGATGGTACATTTTTGGTTGAACTCTTCCTTTAACAGTACATAATAAAACAATTTCCATTTTCATATATTCGCGAAGGGAAATGCAATGACAGCACGACAATGATGTTAAGCTCTAAATGCAGCAAAAACATGAAAATGTTATTTTGGGAAGCCAGAAACACAGGGCTCAATTTCAAGGGATGCAGAAAATGCCTGGTTTTCTCCTGGGAAAAAGTCGATTACTTTTTAATGACTGTTTTGAATGCTCTGCGATGCCTGGGAAAAGATGGGTATTGAAAGTAGAATAGGATGTTATTATTTTTTCATAGCATATTACATTAGCAGGGAGAATGCGTTGTTACTGTCTTGCCAGAATCCTCATGGTGTGGAATTAAAGATGCAGGACATTGTGTTCAGAGATCATGGGTAACTTCCAAAACAAGATCTTGACATTAGTATGCTTCATTGTGAATCTAAGTATGAAACAATGGGCCCTTCAGAGAAGCATGTTTTATTAAGCCTAGTTATAAATAGTTTAAAGAGATAATTCACCCAGAAATGAAAATTCTGTCATCATTTACTCACCATCATTTGAGTAACCTGTAGGACTTTCTGTCTTCTGCAGAACACAAAAGAAAATATTTTGAGAAATATCCCAGTGTTGTTATTGTTATAATAATAACAATTGCATGTACGCGATTTCCACAAGCACAACTGTTTCCAGCTGTTTCCTTTTATTCTTTTTTATTACAGTTTGGTTCTACTTTGGTATTGTTGGCTCCTTCTTTTTCATCCTGATCCAGCTCATCCTCCTAATTGACTTTGCCCACTCCTGGAATGAGGTGTGGGTTAGGAATGCTGAGGAGGGCAACAACAAATGTTGGTTCTCAGGTACGTAGAGAGCAGATACACAGTAAGAAATCCTGTTCATCACACAAAGAGGTGTGTCGCAATCTTCTCTTTTCCGAGAAAGTAACATGAGACTATATCCTATGTCTACAGGTCTGTTGTTCTTCACTATCCTGCATTACGCCCTTGCCTTTGCTGCGATTGTGCTGTTTTATCTATACTACACCAAACCCGACAACTGCGCCGAACACAAGTTCTTTATCAGCTTCAACCTTATTCTCTGCGTCATCATATCTGTGGTTTCCATTCTGCCAAAAGTGCAGGTAAAGTATTAAAGCTCATGTCAGAGTACTTTTCATTCTGTCTCATTTCTGCTTTTTTTTTAAAACATACAAAAAATAAATAAATTTCTTTTTACAAAAAGTGTGTCAGAAACACACTGTAATGGATTTTTCCCTAAACCTAACTTTTCTGGGTCTTGTCTACAAATCGACGTCCCCTAACGTCTACTGTCGACGTTTAGTCTATCTGGGTCTCGTCTACAAATCGACGTCCCCACTCAATAAGTCACCTAGTCTAACTCGTTTTCCTTACTAATTAGTTTTCTTGCTGCGCAGCATAAATGACAGACAAACTCTAGCAATTGTCCTCTAAATGCTTTAATCACGGCCGGGAGAGTTTCTCGAGCAGTTCTCAGAGAAATCTCGACCCAACAGAAGAATACAACAGGCTTTATAGGATAAAGCCAGACACATCAAAATAGAATCATCATTGACTAACATGTCAAGCTTTATCAATATGATTGGTTAAATTGTTTAAAGCAAGCCCCCCCTTTCATTACCCTTTGTTAGTGACATCAGCAAAATATCAAAAACATTGTAAGGGGTTAATATTCCAGTCAATCATTTCACAATACAGTCAAAATAAACAGAACATTGAGTCCATTTTCAAAGTTCCATTTGACCAAGGTTACATTGAGTCAAAAGTTTGTTAGAAGGTTAGATCATATCGAAAGTTCGTCTGATGGCTACATCCTAAATAAAAGGAAGCAAGAATTTTTTTGTTTTATTGTTAGATCTGGAATGGAAAGTTAGTCACCACTAGACATAAAAATGGGCAGTGTGATAAAAGTTTATCACAAGTTTAAAATCTAAAGTCAGATTTCCATGGTTAGTAACATAATTGATCTTATCTATAAAAAATCCACCGCAACACTCTAATGCCATGTTCAGACTACACAATTTTTTTGCCTGTTATGATAGTCACTGTGTCAGATTATGCGATTTTGACTCCTAAATTCTTGTCATATCATGGACAAGAAACATATCAGACTACATGTTGCTACCAAACCAACAATCGCTTGCTGTCTTTATCGACATGCGTGATGTCATAGAGAAGGCGGAACTAGTGACCGACTTCCGTAAACACTACTGAAGCGGCATGTTATCTTAATGCTAAACATTAAGTTGCTGAAGTACCGCTTCCTAGAGCCTCCGCTATCGTTCACCATTTATCTTTATTCACTCAGTCGTGGTAGACACTCGAAGAAACATCATAAAGGCAGGAGTATTGTTGCCATAGATCCACAAACCTTTCCTCCATTGCATGATTCTACCTCGCAGCACCAATACCATCTTCTCTCTTTTGTTTCACCATTTTTAAAAACTGTATACGGAAAAGCTTCTGTGCTCCTATTGGTCAACTTCATGCCAACTTCTTCCACTATGACACTCTATATGAGATGAAACGATCGGTTCTTGGCTTCTTGCGTCTCTACGGCCATTGTCTTTACGAATCACCACAACATCCTACGTCAAATGGATTGTTCCAAAATTTGGTTGATATCGTATAGTCTGATCCCAGCATAAGGAAGGCTGTATGGTACTTTTGGTAAATGACTAGCCAAAACAACAAAGGCTTTTTAACATTTTGTACTAAAAGAAGTGCTTTTGGATTTTTTTTCTTCTAATTTTTATGTTTGAGACCCAACCAAAGAGCAACTTCTGGGATTATTTTCATGAGGTCCATTTAGCAAGCAGCGTTCTGTGATGTTTCCCTCAAATTTAAAAACCAAAGCCATTTTGAAGGCCAAGAAAACATATTAAAGGCGACATAACACACAGTTTCTGCCAATCTCATGTTAATCTTGAGGACCTATAGAGCAGTATTGCATCCTTCATATCTCCGAAGAGTCTTTAGTTTTACCAGATTTATAAAAAACAGTTACAGCTGTACCGATTCTTTCCAAAAACAGCCGAGCTCCTGGAGACATGCCGTGAGTGGAGCTTAAGAGTCACGCACAATACATCATCGCATTATCCCTGGCTGGATAACTTTTGATTCAATATACGTTTGTGTTATTTACATTACAGTATATGCACTCACTTGATTGGCAACAGCCACACACAGCCATTTGATGTTACTTACCGCCTGCAATTCCGACTCATGACCGGGATATTTTAACGCTGGGACCGCTCCATCTTTCAGTTTCAAACAATCTGCAAAGCAAGCGTCGAACTGGGCCTTGTTTATAAAACATCTGTCACCGAAATGCCGGGAACAAACAAACACACTTTAACACACTAGGAAAAACTAACTGCATCCACTGTTCCCCTAACGCTGGGTTATTTGTGAATCTGAACAAGGTTATCTTTCCCTCACAACCAAAAAAAACACTTCTTTGGTAACATTGTTGATTTCATGGTCTAAAAACAAAATGGCAGCGCCGCTGGTGGCTTCCGTAACCCGATCTAAGCACGTGGATGGGCGTTGCTCTTGCTCTTGCTCTGGTTGATGTGTATCACGCGCTCTTCCAGGAGAAGTGCCCATACAAGGAATTCCACCCTTTATGACGTCATACAGGGCCATACTCTGAAAAAACGTTCCGAAGTTTATACGAATCCTTTAGGAGTGTATTTGGCACAGAAATACTCCGTCATACGTCCAACTTATTTTTTTGAAACTTTTGCCATGTTTAGCATGAAAATCCAACTCTTTAACAGTGTAAACAAGTCAGAATGCATGAGATGGCATTAGACATCTCCTTTAAGATATTAAGCAGCATTAAGACCTTGAATGTGGAGCAACATACAGGAAATGACAAAACCGCTTTAACTAGCTGTTCGAAATATGTAAAATCTTGCCTCAGTACACAAATCCTGACATGAATGCTGATTTATAATGTGCATAAGAAAACAGTCTCTCCGTTGTACTGAAGGTCATCTACTGTTTGCATTAGCCTCCAGCTTTTGTCTTTTAAAGGAAACTTCTTTGTTCCCTTCTTTGCATTCAGAATATCAATGCTGGCCTGCCACAACAGACAAGCTCTCTTCACTGTGAAAATCTGCAGTTTAGATTCTGTAATTTCATACAAGCTTCACTGGTGTTTACAAAATCTGATGTGTACTTAACTAAATATGTTTCTTTATTTGTGCATGTGTTTGCAGGATGCCTCACCTCAGTCTGGTCTGCTTCAGTCCTCTGTTATTACCCTGTACACTATGTATGTCACCTGGTCCGCCATGACCAACAATCCTAGTAAGTCACGCAAGAAAATCAAAAAAAAAAAATATGTTCTGGGAAAAAATATCTGACTTTGGTCCCTCTTCTCATTTTACGAGCTTTCATTATGAACCTACTCAGGTTGATGCTTTTTTTGGTGAGTTTTGTGGTGTCATAACCAGATGCTCAACCTTTATAGCCTCCTTGCCGAATAAAGCTAGAATCCAGATTATGAATTTATCCCTCTTTACCTACATTCTGTTATGGTCTAGTATGCATATTATGATCTAGTAAATATACCTATTAGCAATCCAAATAAGCATTACAAAATGTGATTAGCTGACCACTATGGGTGTAGTGTTTAATCACAGTGTTTAGTAGTGAAGTATGTGACTAATTGCCGTAATTAAATTATATTATGGTTTAGTATGTTCACTTTTAAACCTTTCATTTTTCTGACTCGACCCATAGATCGTGAATGTAACCCTAGTTTGCTCAGCCTGGTGTCCAATATCAGCACAACTGAGGCAATGCCCACAAGCTCCCCTGGGATGGTGCAGTGGTGGGATGCTCAAGGCATTGTGGGATTGGTTATCTTCCTCTTCTGCACCTTTTATGCCAGGTAAATTAAGCAAAAAAGACATGATTTACATTTTTGCGTATTTCACTGAGCTCTTCTTTACCATTAGTATTTGTTATTAAAATGCATAAAGACCATCTACATTTCTACATCAGCTTCTGTAGTTAACTGGTGTTATCCATGCTGATTTATTGTACACTACAATTTGACATTATAATTAACTGAACCAGAGATGGGTTAGCCAGCTGTTTTGATGATTCACTAATTGCTAATAGTTTAAGAATTTTCAATTGGATGTTCTTTGTTGCCAAAATGTGTTGATCATCCTTTTGAATGTTTTAATGAATTAGCCCAGCGTATTAAAGGCTTTTTAGTTTAACTGTGTGAGTGTCTCGGAATATATTTTTTTCATGCACCAGAGATGGATTGATTGATCAGTGGTGTCAGATGTGGACACCTGTAGGCAAGGTTCATAATTAACATTTGCCAAGCAGCAAATGTGAGTACAAATTTGCCTTGGCAAGTAAATAATAAAAAAGTTAGTTAGATGGTAACCTTAACCTTCAACATTTTCAGTGTCATAAATCTGTTATTTGAGTAGTGACTAGAAATGGTGCAGAATCTTAAATATTTTTCAGTTTGTATCAACAATTATTTAGTTTATTTTCATTCAGAATTTTGAGTGGCACTAATATATACACTATCGTTCAAAAGTTTGGGGTTGGTCTTTTTTTTTATTATTGTTTTTTAAATAGGTCTTTTTTTGCTCGTCAAGGCTGCATTTATTTGATCAAAAACACAGTAAAAAAATAATATTGTAAGATATTAATATTCTGAATAAATGTTCTCCATTTTATTATATTTTAAGATTACTGATTATGTCACATAATCCTTCAGAAATAATTTTAAAATGCTGATTTGGTGCTATTGTAACATTTCTTCTGATTATCCATGTTGAAATTTTTTTTTAGGAACCGAATGGAGAGTTCAAAAGAACAGCATTTATTTGAAAAGGATTCATTTCTTTCAAAAGTATAATACTATATGGCATAAATGTGTTTTATATGAACATTTTTATATTTCACCACATCAGAAAAAACTTCCTCTCTCTCTTTAAACTTTCCCTCCAATCTAGCTTATCAAATAAATATTAATGTGAGGGAAGTGAACATCATTATCATGCTATTGTCCATGTGTATGTTCTCTTTTCAGCATTCGTTCATCCAGTAACGCTCAGGTGAACAGGCTGATGCAGACAGAGGAGGGGAAGGGCTCTGTGGGAGGAGAGGAGATGGGTGAAGACGGTCTGCGCCGTGTTGTGGATAATGAAGAGGAAGGCGTCACATACAACTACTCCTTTTTCCACTTCCACCTCTTTCTGGCCTCCCTCTACATCATGATGACTCTCACTAACTGGTACAAGTAAGTGTTCGTTCTTTAACTTTTTGATTCTGGAGTGAGTTCATCTTTTTGTTATATATTAAAGATAAAGTGTAATTAAAAAAAAAAATCCTATTATAGTTTAAAGGTATAGTTCACCTAAAAATGGAAATTGTCAATATTTAGTCATCGTGTCATCCTATACCTTTGGTCTTTGATGGAACACAGAAGGAGAAACTATTTTACTATTTTAACTAAATTATTTCATGCAGTTACAATGAATAGAACAGAACTGCATCATAAACCATTGGCTCAGGTCTAAATACTGTTTTTTTGTTTTGTTTTTTGTTCTGCCTTTCCCTTACATCCATCTTTAGACCTGAAATAACCACTCAGGTCATGCAGAGCACTATGCCTGCAGTGTGGGTGAAGATCTGCTCCAGCTGGCTGAGTCTGGGGCTCTACCTGTGGACGCTTGTGGCTCCTCTCATATTCTCCAATCGAGACTTCAACTGAGCTTGAGTGGGTGAGACTCACTCACCCCTTCAAACTGTCTGTGTTTGTGTTGTGTTCGAAATATTACAATCCCAAAAATCGTTAAATAGCATGATTGAAAGCAATTCAAATCTGAAACGGACCATTCGTGACTAGTATCATAAGGCTAATAGGTAGGCCTACTTAAAAGTTTATGAAATTGCATGGACAAAAATAAAAGTATTTGATTCCGTGACGTATTTAAAAAAAAATAAAAAAAATAAAAAGGTACAAAAATGACACTTTCAGTAATTTGACACATGACACGTGAGGATTACTGCTGTTCAGAAAGTTGCCATTCATCATTAGATTTCCTATCTGACTTTGGGTGCTTCTCAGTACTTTCATTGAGGCTTGACACCTGATGCACACCAGTGTTTGTCCCCACACATGATGGATACATGAACGAAATGGGTTATATAAATTTTGTTGCTTCTACTGTGTTGTCGATACCCTCAACCATTCACTTCTCATGATCCTTAAGGGTTATTTCGCAGTCATTTCAAACACAATATTGCTATAAGTGTGTTTTATAAAGTAAAAAAAAAAGTGCTAGTTTATTTTGTATTGCATTAAGGAAACAGCACTACTCGTCAGTTTAACAGGTGTATGCTACTCAAATCTGACACCACACATTTCCAGTGCAACAAATAAACTCAATAACTAGAGACGTAGTGGTCAGCCACGAATACTAATATGCATAATACTGCTGCTAGAAACCTACTCTACCTGAAGAGGAAACCTTTTTTACAGTGATAGCATTTCAACATCAGGGTCTTCTTCAATGCATTGTACAATAGACTCTCTGTAATAAACAATTTCACTCTGATTTAGCGCGTTTTTTTCTAAAGTAACTGGGAGAGAGGACCGTGGGGAACCCACGTGCACTGGGGGGCTTGAACAGGGGATTGTTTTCACTCCAGGTCCTCTGTAGAGCCCCTAAAACGTGTGCATCCAGGAGATAAGCCTAATATGACACACCCTTCCCCAGTACAGCTCACTACACCATACTCCACCGTGACGTCACACACGCTGACCAGGGTCTCCAGCACTTTCATGAACTACAGGCTGTGCTGTAATATAGATCACTGATCCAAATTAATATAATATGGTGCTGCCAACCCATCAGAGCCTCATGTTAGCATATCTAGCTTGTCGTTTGGCAGAATGCTTAAGTAAAATGTACTTTAGTGTGGCAATAGGTAATTTAGTGTGGGAAAATAATTAAATAGCACTTACATATAAATGAACAGTTCAGGGCTGGTTAATATGTTAATAATTTATGTATTTAATGGGTAGATGTTGTTCCCGAAAATTGATTTGTTAAGCTTTCCGCTTGTGACACTAAACTTTTTTTTTTGTTTGTTGTTTTTTATGACTAAAATACTTATTTTTGTTGTAATTTTTTTCTTGTAAGCACATGCTGGAGTTAAATTACATAAGATTTTGTGGACAGAAATGGTTTAAAATGTAGTTACAAAATGTTAATACACGTGTTATGAAAGCAAAATATGAAATTTCCTAACTAAGTATTGTAGGTTTGTCTGCCTCAAGTAATTCGTGCTATGCTTGTGACATTGGAAGAAACTGATTGTGAAGTATGTACTGTGTATAAAGTATATTTGACCTTTTTCCAAAGTAACAGTTTAACACAAACATCTGTAGTCTATTATTAGGAGCAAAATACAAGATTAGTAATTCTCCATGTGCCTTCAGCGATTACCCGTCTTATCAAAAGCGACCAGGTTTATTTCAGACCTGCGGAGAAGTGCCTTTGCTGTTTTATAACATTTCATTTTCATACAATATTGCCCTTTCAGTTGTTTCTGTGAATGTACTATTTCAGTGATCTGGTGTTGTTTGATTAGTGTGTATGCTGTATATATTTCAATAAACTCATATAATGGGTTGGTTTTCCAGAGTCGAATCTTGTAACTGTATTGATCTGACTGATAATTTACTATCAAAATTAGAAGTCATGATTGGATGTGGAATTTGTCAGTTTATTGATTGAAGTTGTTCAGGGCTCAACAAATATATAAATAATATGAAATAATAAATAAATAAATAAATATTTTTTAAATAAAGTGTTTATTATTATTATAGTATTTCCTAGAAATATAAATTTGCTAGATGCCCTTTTCACAAGGTGTAAAATAAGTCTTTGATGTCCCCAGAGTGTGTATGTGAAGTTTTACCTCAAAATACCCCACAGATATTTTTATATAGCATGTTAAAATTGTCACTTTTTGAGGGTGAGCAAAAACGCACTGTTTTTGTGTCTGTCCCTTTAAATACAAATGAGCTGCTGCTCCCGGCACAGAAGGCGGAGCTTCAACAGCTTGTGTCCTTAGCAAGCTTTGATTACCTCAAACAAACATGTCCTGAAAATTTCAAAAACTTTTAGCGTTTTATGTTCAAATCAGAGTCAGACAATGATGGAGAGACTCAAGAAGAAGTGACGACATGTAGAAGCAACAGGACATCTCTGAATGGTTAGTTGATGAATTTAGGTCGCTGTAGTTATCTTCTAGTCATTGATTAGCATATTCTGTCATGATAATCTTTAAACCGCGTTCCCAGGGAGGGGTTTATGTAAATTTTAGTGATAGTGTCACTAACCCGGGAGGAATGTGGTGTAGTCCCTACCAGCCGTTTGATGTAGTCATTAAAAAGCACTTTATTTTAAAGAAAATATCTCACTTTGCTTTGAACTTTGAGCGTTGTAACTTTGCAGGTGTTGTTTATGCTCAAACAGCAACATTACACACTAACTAAAGTTAGAAAAGTGAAATCATAATCAATAACCCCTTTCAAAACCCCTTTCAAAACATTGCTGACCATTTAAATCAGAAGGTTATATTTTTATTTGCTGTCTGCCCACCAGGTGGAACTGATGTGCTGCTGATTTTATCTCTATATCATGGAGAACATGCATTTCTCAATACTGATGGCCATCACTCTTTAAACAATGTGCCCTTTAATTACTCGATTCTACTCCAGTTATGCAATTTCATGTCAGCAGGTTTTCATAGTTTTCAAATGACACATTGTTGGAGGTAAAAACAATAATTAAATCAGTATCTGAATCTTTTTAAGTGCCGGGTTTCCTCATTCTCCATCCATGTTTATGCTTTTTTCGTTTACCCAATTTAGTCTCAGTGCCCCAAACTGGCCTCACTGACCATAAAACCCTCTTCGAGTTACAAGCAATTATCATGCTCACAACTGTGTAGCCTTTGGCAGCATTAGCAGCAAAAAAAAGTTACTTCACTATTGCCAGAGAAAACTACAAAAAACAGGTCCAAAAATCTGTTTCAAAAGCAGCGATACCAAAAGGGAACGTGTTTCGTAAATTCCTCTCAGTGCTGGAGATGTTATGAGTGGCTTGTGGATAAGGAAGGTATTGAATGTTAAGTGCTTTTGGGCCCTGCAAATCAGGCCCCTCTTCTCAAATGTGTGGTTTATCAGTTGGCAGCTTGACTATAGATAATGCCTGCTTATGCAATAGTGTTTTGCTAATAGTGTTAGTAAGTTTCTGCACACTTGTGTAACACAAGCGCAGCAGAAAGACGGCTGAGGTCTGTATCTGTAGGTCAGGGTTCCATGACTCTCTCTGTGGTTTTCCTTGAGAACCAGGTGGGTGTGTTACAACCCATGAGTCGACGTCAAGAGCTCAGCAGTACTTTATTTCCCTCTGTGGGCAGGCTATGGGGTGTTTCATGTGGTTTTATGAGAGCATTGAAGTTTAAACATTGAATGGCATATACTCTGAAATATTTATGAATGTTTCCAATTGATATTTAATGCAATTTCTAGGATTTGCCTTGCTCTTAACCCAAGGTCTAGTACACCAGCTAATGGTGTGTAAGATTTTCTGGCATCAGTCCTTCTTAAAGAGAGGAAAATAAGTGCATACTATATGGCTATATAACCTGCAATTGGAGCAAAATTGACTATTTACTTTCTTAATACGTTCTTGGTCTTATTGTGTATAATTAATTGTTGCATGTTATTTCAAAGAAAAAACGTCATCATTTTTAATAAAAAAGCAACTTACTGAATACTGTACTTTGCTCCAATTGAATACTGAATACTGTTCATTTGGTCAAAAGTGTTTGTAAAGACATTTTCATTGTTACAAAATAAAATCAATTTCAAATAAATGCTGTTCTTTTAATCTTTCTGCTCATCAAAGATCATGAAAAAACAATTATCCTGGTATCCACACAAATAAGAAGCAGCACAACTGTTACCATTGTCAACTGTTGTCATTTAAAATATATTGAAAGTTTGAAATTGGAATAATATTTCACATTATAACTGTTTTTATTGTATTTTTGCAGTCCTATTTCCCAAGTACTATTCTTAGTATACTAATTACAATAACCATGGGTAATAACGAGTAGACTGAACCTACTCCTAAACCTAACCTTAACCCATGTAGTTATCTTATATTACCCACTACTTTCTTAGGTAAGTACACTGTAACTACAATCAAGTGCACATACTGTAAAACAAAGGTGGGTATAATAAACTTATTTTAAAAACATTAAAGTGCCCCTATTATGCTATTTTAAAGTTTCCTAATGTTGTTTTGGAGTCTCCTACAACAGGTTTACATGCATCAAAGGTCAAAAAACTGTTTCATTTTCTCATAATATACATTTGCACATCACCACATTTTCAATGATTCTCAAACGTCAGATGCTCAGTCTGTTGTGATTGGTCTACCGTGTACAACACGCTTCGAAAACAAAAATGCCCATTGCCATAACAACGCCAGCTGTCCTGAGGCTTCCTACACCGTAAACTAAACGTAGTAACGAACAATTGCGTCGATTTTACCATATCAATCCGAGCGCAGGTCCGATGATGAAACATTGAAAGAACTAGTTATTTAACCCGAACCTCCATCACAAGGACGACTCGAGCAGGACTCAGTGTTTCTCAGTGATACACTACTCAGTTTGAGGTACATTATGAGATGTTGCAACTGTAATTCCTCACCATCAGCATTAACAAGTGCATGTCCATCAACAAACCGATTATTTTACTTTTCTAATTTATTGCGGTGAACGTACATTAGCCGAGCTCTAGCGTGAATGACTGATGAAACATAAACGTTGGTTAAACAAAACTTGCTCCATGCTTAATCTTTCCTCAAAGTAGTGAGAACGACAGGCAATCTGCATTAATAGACACAGTTTTATGTAATAGTGGCCCACAACTGATTAGCAGAAGTATTAATAATGTGAGTTTACCAGTTAGCAGGAGACCAACACAATGTACACCTCAAAGAAACCGGTTTGCGAATCCTACATTCAACTCTGAGATTTGAGAAGTAGTCGTCAGTAAAATAATGGGAACACAGCAAAAGTTTAAGATTATACTGCTGTGGTATCGTGGTAAAGATGAATTTCAACCACTGATTCTTCACATGCTCGTCCTTGGGCAGTGAAAAAAAACTGGCTTTACATTCACATTGTAGAGCACAGCGTCTTCTGGACATGATGCTATCCAGTATCCACAGGAATCAGCTGCAGGTTTGAGGTTGAAGTTTTCCCTGGTGTCTGTGCGCGCAATAAGTGGGCGGGCAATATGCTAATGTTTCGTCTTGACATCACAACGAAATGGCTTTTGACTCGTTTGACTCAGAGTCGACTCTTACTTTTGAAAGACAATAACTTTATGTATGGTGCACTTTTAGATTTAAAACTTTGCAGGATGTTTTCATTCACTTAGAGTTTATTACTCACTACATGAAAGGTCATTTTCAAAAATCCATAAAAGGGGCACTTTAAAAAAAATCTTACTGACCTCAAACTTATGAACGGTCACATTACCAAAGTCAAATGGGTTGTGGGTCTATTTTCATTAGACTTTAAATTAACTACAGAGAGATAGAGGATTGAAATGGCTATATTTTACCAACACTATAGCTATAGCAGCCAATGAGGAGAGACGATAATGACTCTGATGTTGAGTAATAAAGACAGAGAGCTAATGTGTGTTTGCAGAGATAAAGCTTCCTAATTAGCGATGAGATATTGACTGAACATGCTGTACGTTACTCTTGATCCACATAGCTGCTGTGTCACAGAACTCTCTCTCTCAGTTTGGCTACCGGAATGTACAGTTGATTTTGGCTGCTGTAGTGGAGTATAACATTTCACATTGTCTTTGTCCTCATTTTTAATCAGGTCTGTCTCATAGCTGCTGCCAGAAACCTTTGGTTTCTTCTTGTTAGAGTCCAGCATTTTGGGACTCTGCCTAGAATGAAACAGAGGTTCTAAGAACAATGAACTACGTGCCAACTCAAAACCGCATGAAAACATGGTTGGAGAAAAATAAATGTGTCAGGGAGGGTATGTGTGTCTCTCCATACTTTTCAAATGGAGCTTTGCAGCTGTCTTTCTCCATGCCAGACTAAAACAAACATGGTATTAGATGAAATCAGATTAAGCATGATTTTACTACGAAAATGATGAATATTTTCATCACTTTAATGTCACAATAATGCCCTAAAATGAAATTCTGCAGGGGAAAAAACTGCTTAAGCTGTTTTGCTGGTCATAGTTATAAAAGCCTCTCAACTCGGAAAAAATATCTCACAACATTACTGTTTTTATTATATTTTTGATCAAATAAATTCAGCCTTGGTGAGCATAAGAGACTTTTCAAAAACAGTAAAAACTCTTACTGTCCCCAAACGTTTGTCTTTCATGTTTTCTTTAGTAATTATGTTAACCAACTGGTATACTCTATTTGATGGTTTTAGTGGTTTTTAGTTTGGGACACCAGTGTAAACTAGCTAAGACCAGCAAACCACGCTGTTTATTCACCAGGGACATTGAGTTTTTAGTCTGTATAATGCAGTGTTCCTCCCTGAAGTCTACAGTAATGTGTTCTCACTGTATCATTTCCCAGCCCACTCTTCATCTAAAGGCTTGTTTTGTTCTCTCGGAGTTGCGCACACACACTATCTCATTGCTATATGAGAAACAAACTTTGGAAGAAGCATAAAAGAAAAATAACTCTCCTCATCAATTCATATAAACTACTTACTCCTGTCTGGAAACTCTCCCTCTCTGGCAGGCTCGCCTAACAATGAACAAGAGAGAGAGACACATCAACAAAATGATCTCACTCCCTCAGTACCAACACACACACACACACACACACACACACACACACACACACACACACACACACACACACTGACTCAGCAGTGCTGCAGGATGTTCTGTCTCTGCTTTGACCCTCTCTGCTCCTGAGTTCCCAGAGCCAGACTGGTAAGTGTATCTCCAGGGAACCCTTTAACCTAATATGAAATCACAATGCTGATACTCAACCTGCTGTCAATGGGATGTGATGTCCAGATGTGCATTTCAACAACAACAGTTGTGCTGAAGAAATTCTGCATCAGTTACTCATTGTCTGCATCATTAAAATTTTATATTTCAAGTTTTCAGGGACCAAAAAAAAATACATATATCTATCCATCCATCCATCTAAAATTGTACCTTTCCAGTCTTCAGGGACCAAAAAAAAACTCACCATTTTTAACAACCAAATATCTATCCATGTACTGTAAACACATTTACACACCTAGTAAACTCTTTAGTCAGTTTACAATATATATATCAGCCAGATGCGTGGTTTACACCAGGATAAGCTGCAGTTTGGCCCATTGATTGGCTTTGCGAGACTACTGTGTTTCTAACATGCTCCTGGAATTATGCCACAAGCCCTAAAGAAGTTTAAAAAAACTGTCATTTTAGTGAATGGGAGTTCCTGTTTTATGTGTCATTTGAGAGTCTGCAAACCAGCTGTAACTTTTTGAGAAAAAAATCATATTCAGAGCAACTGTACTCGATTTGCAGGCGCTGCTCTTATAGTGAAATGACTGAAAGCAGCTGTCAGAGGTGTAATTGCATTTTAAGTGTAAAACCCTAGCACATTGGATTACACTGCAGTATGGAGCAAAGCTAATTGAGTTTTGGTCCTGCTAGCACATGTGTGCTGGAAACATTTACCCAACATTACCACCCCATTAGACTCCACAAGGGCCAGAGTCTGGAAGTCGAGTAGCAGAGGGTTGTGATGCCTTACTCCCCGGATGGGTTTATCTGCTCTGAAGCCCTGGAGCAAGAAACCGCTTCTAGCTTTTGCTGCTCTATGCAAAAAACACTACATTAATTATCCACATGGGCATGAGACGAGAGGAAACTTATGAGGGAATAAAAAGGTCATAGATGAAAACACCAGATAATCCTTGTAGTTCCTCACTGTCAGGCCCAAACAGAATCTGCACCCAAAGAAAATGACAGATTTCATTCACTAAACATTCCCCACTTGCATGTGTTTATTCAATGTTTTGATTATATGGCTATATAAGATATTTATCACCTCCATACACTGTTAGACTTTTCAAGGGTTTTTTACAGTAACTTACTGGCAACACTGTTGCCAGTAAGTTACTGTAATTAAGAGTTACAGTACCAAACCGTATTTCAGTTTTGTGTAATACAGTGCATTACTGTAAAAACGAAGCTAATCAGTACAGTGCATTACTGTAAAAACTAAGCTAATCAGTACACTACTGTAATTATTTTTATTTGTACTAAATATAAATTAGATTTGATAATTTTGATATATGATTAATTTTATTTTTATCCTACATAAGTACTACTTTCATACAAACCAATTAGACAAAGTTATCACAAAATACCATTTTTTTATTTAAAACATTTCATATATATCACAAAATAAACATGCCAATGCTGGAAATGATGTGTGAAATTTTTACACATTAATGGGTAAGTTTAGAGACAACATTTTTTGTGTTAATTTTAACTCATTCATTGTGTTAATGATTTTAACAAAGTAAATATGTCAGAGAGGTTAGCACAAAGATGTGTAAACGTGTTAAATTAACACATTATGTGCTGTCCTTCACTGCAAACATTTTTGAAAACATACATAAAATCATAAACAAAACCTTAGCATTTGACTAAATGAATGTAGAGTCATTGGTTGTTTAGCTTATACAAGTATTATAATGAAATATCAACCATTACATTCATAAAACTGCAGAATATAAATACATTAAGCATTCAAAAAGGAAATGTCCAAAACAGGACAAAACACAGTTCTTTTCACAATACAAGACACATAACCCCACCTTAAAAATAATTTCACTTATTTCCAAAAATGTGTTGGATTCATGTACACTGGTGGCCAAAAGAAGTATTTAAGTGGCGTAATGTTTTTGAAAGAAGTCTCTTTGATGCTCAAGAAACATTTATTATTATTATCAATGTCTGACTGTCTACTCCATCTTTTCTACAGCATAGGAGTAAAAGTCATCATCAAAATAATCTTTAAAAAGCCAACACAATGTTTTTGTCCACCTTTGTGAATAAATGAACTTCTCCAAAGATTGGTTCCTGTTCAGAACTTGATTGACAACATCAGAGTGTTCCCTGGTCTGCATGCGTGCCCACAAACACAAATGTACTCAGTCCTTCAGAGGAGATCCCGGTTCCAAAACTATATGAGAGAGAGAGAGAGAGAGAGAGAGAGAGAGAGAGAGAGAGAGAGAGAGAGAGAGAGAGAGAGAATATTAGTGTCACATTATTTTTAACCTCCTTTTTTGTTAATTTTTATTATTATTTTCACAAAAACTTAAGAATATATATTTGTAAACAGCTTTTGTCAATAAATAGCATACAAAAGAACTAAATTAAATTATGCCAGATTAAATTTTAATACTTACAAATCCTAAATTCTGTCCAAAAATGCTGAGATGCATAGAAAGAAGTTGAACGACTGAAATAGATGATTTTAGCCCATTTCAGCTTGTCTGCAGTGAAGGAGTACCTGTTTGTGACAAATACACAGTAAGATACATGCAAGAAATCACTGTGTGATGATCGTTCTCCTTCCTACAGTAGTTAACCCACCTGTGCGCTGATATTAGGACCTTCCTAGTCAGGTGGAACTGCAATGGTAGAGTCGCTGGCTAATAAAATATAAAAATAATGCAAAAATATAAACTTAAGTTGTTTAGAATGCTAGATTTGGTCTGAATGAATTAGTGATAGGTTTACTGCAGTGCTTACCTGGATACATTTAATCTGGTGAGACTGAACAAAGACAATGGTCCATCTTCTGATTGGTTCATTTGCTGTGTAATAAAGTTAGACATAATGCAAAGGTCACTTATTTGATATAAAGTTAGCCGATTTTATAATATATTGTTAGCTACCTAGTCTGCACCAGTGGCTCAAAAGCTATTTTCACATAGTGTATGCTAATCATTTCAGCAAACTTATCTCAAAATATGTCACAAATGGGCTGGCCTACCTCTGGAATCTTGCTAAGTCACTGGCGCGAATTGGCGCTTTGTTGCAGTTGCCTTTAAACACAAAAATGGAAGTAAATATTAAATTCCATAAAAAAAAAAAAAAACTATAATATGGTATAGTTTGCAAACTAATGCTAAAACTATAAAGGTTCTCATCAGTAGGCCAACATTAGGATATAAACAGAATTTCACATTAGTTTATTCACATTTATTGTTAATGTAAACGCGTTGCTCGTTGGCATATTTTAACTCGACAATTCAATAATCTAACAAAGTGTGTAAAATGAAACGTTAGCTCAGTTTACCATGGTAAAGTTCGTTACCGCCATGTTGACGACGAGTAACGTTAGGCTAACGTTAACGTTATAACATACGTTAAACTGGGCACAATCCTGTCAACATACACAGAATTTTTTTTTTTTTTTTTTTTTTTTTTACCTTGCTTGCTGATCTCTCTCTCGGTGAAGTGAATTCCGTCTCTTCCCCGGGCCAGACACGAACGTCGCGATCCAACAAAAGACAGACCCCATTACCTACACTGGATGTCTGTCTGACGCGACACGACAAATCCCAGACAGTGTAGTGATGCGCCGCGGCCGTTATATTTCTGACGTAGTCCGATACGAGTCCAAGCGCTCGCACTAGTTCTTACAAGGGATAAACAGGTTTGCATTTAAAGGTCCGGTCGCTTCAATGTGTCCAATATAGACAGCCTCTGGCTATTATAGCGTTGTAGACACGTGGTGTAAGGCAAAAATTAGGAAATAAAAAGCACGGTGGAATGGTGCCAGCCAGAGAGGCAGTTACGTCAAATACAGTAGTATACAGCAAATTTAAAAA
This sequence comes from Leuciscus leuciscus, assembly GCF_965113295.1. Classification (NCBI taxonomy): domain Eukaryota; kingdom Metazoa; phylum Chordata; class Actinopteri; order Cypriniformes; family Leuciscidae; genus Leuciscus; species Leuciscus leuciscus. The sequence goes on from NC_138744.1 coordinate 10,359,056, forward strand.
ATACAGTAAGTCTCTGTATGTGGTGTTAGACGTCACAGAAAATTCCCATGATGCAATTGGAATCACAGTTATTTACTGTAAAGAGAAATAGCAGTATAATACTGGGGGATTTAAAGTAAATAACTGTAGAAATTACAGAAAAGTCTAACAGTGTATAACACATTTTACCATGTTTAAATCCTTTCTGAAGATTTTCCTCCACAATCAGATTTCATCTCAGATTTAATCTTTGTCCACCATTATGGAATGTATTTGAAAACATGAGCTCCATGTAATGGGGGAAGGATCAGATGTACATGGTAGTGGAAGTAACCGAAAAATCCGATATTACAAGGGTGATGGTGTACATTGCCAACAAAGTGAGATATATTTCAACCTATTGATTTTACTCTGAGCTATTATATTGCATGTGTATCAAGATCAAATGTTTTCATATACAGTATGACAGGATCCCATATCCCTTACAAAAATTACTCTGGAAATACCATGCTGGTATAAATGTTATTATTGTTAACTAAATAAAATCATTTTCATAAACTGAAATGAAGCTCAAATAAAAATTAAATAAATGAAAAAATTCAACTTACTACAATTACAAAAACTAAAACTGAAATAAAATTTAAAGTTAAAAAAAAAGACTGGTGATTTAAAGTTGGCATGAAATGGAAGTTCCAATTTCTTTTCTTCCCTATTGTGCCGTATATCCGAGTGAAACAAACAACAAAATATGAATAGCAGGACTTTATTTTGTCCGTCTGGAATTGATTGGATCATTGGATAATCGTGGTTTGCGACTGCTGTGACAGGTTGTCCCGCCCTCGTGCCCAAAAAAATAAATAAATAATTAATCAGAGAAGAGACAAGAAGAGGAAGGGGAAGATATTTTGATTAAAGATTATAAGGGCACATGAATTAAAAACAAATAAATTATGTGCACAGAATATTTTATACTAAATACTGCAACATTCCATTATGGAACAAGAATTGTCAATTTTGATTTCATGGTGACTTTAAACCTGGAAATGAACAGAAAGTTTGGGATTAAAAAAAACAATTATAGGTCACTAACCAAATATAATATATTTTACATCACACTCCTGCATCATCTCCGACTCTCTTTGTGTTCCTGCAGCAGGCGGCATTGTTTCTCTCTGTCTCGCTCTCTACGTCTCTGTCTCTCGCTCTCTCCCTATCTTTGGCAGGCTGCTGTATGCCATGCACAGGCGCAGCCCGGCTCTGTGGGGAGGCTGATCTAGTTATATAACAGTCGGTGCAGCCGTTGTCTGCTGGAAGACGAGCATGCAGGCATCCCTGTTACATAATCCTGTTAGGATCATATTGTCACACTGTGGAGCATTCACAACGCAGTGTCCTTGCTACTGTGCTTCCCTCTCTCTCTCTCTCTCTCTCTCTCTCTCTCTCTCTATCGGGAAATAAAACCCAACAAAAGTGTGTTCCAATGCAGTTCAAAGAGCGTGAACTTTGCGATCACGGTTAACCCAATCAAAACAGACCTCTCTGCATGGCCTAAACCCCCAACCACTGGACCGTCACGCACCTCACAGCCACATGCAGTCAGGTGTCCTGTTTGACTCAGCCGAGGACGGCGGCTGTCATGACGATGGAGCCAGCAACCGTCTCGTTCTCCACAGGGAGTCTGAACGACAGTGGCATCCAGTGATGGGATCAGGCAGCTGTAGGCTATGACTCATCACCTGAATGCCAGGTGAACTTTACCAGACACGGAAGAGTCTACAGTAGTCCATCTAAGCCTTCTAAATACACAGCGTTGACCCCACAGAGAAGGTGAGAGTCTCACCTTATCTCTTTGCTAATTTTAGAGCCAACACGTTGACCTATTCAACAGCAAGACACCGTTGCGCATTACGGTGGGAAAATGAACAATACCACACTGGTTTTGTCACGCAATGTTGCTCTAATCGACCCCACTGTGACCTTCTTACGCATTCAAGTTTTTCTCAGTTTCTCAAGCACCGCTCTTCAGCTTCCTTGAGAGTAATTTGATTCTTGTAAAATAAATATAAAAAAAGCATAATAACAGGTTGGAGGCCCAGCAGGCGTGGAGTTTGGTAAGCTATATTTATGCCCAGTAATTAAACTGTCCTTCGGGTATCGACCCAGCACTGCATTTGCATCTGTTAAACAAAGCATTCCTTTGTCAACCGTTTGTCATATGGTAGTCAGGGGGACTGTGTTTAGATTCATAAGAGTGTCACGAACACTAGTATATTCAGAGACAAACAACACAATAGATAAAACTCAACTTACATGGTCTGGGAATTTTTGAAGGTTGTGAGCATTTCAAGTCTGAGGCCATTGTTAAAAGGTGGGCCAGTTAGGAAATAATCTGATTGGAAATATAAACCCGACAGGGAAAATGCATGAATCAATGAATCAATCAGTTCCCGGCAGAACTGGTACAACTTTAAGCTTTTTAGGGCTTCTGGAAATTTTATGGGAAACAAAGAGCATAAGTGATAATTTACTCCTCAGTTTTGGTTTATAATATACTAAGGAATAAGCACACTTTCCTGGGAGTTTAGTAATGTTTTTTACAGAACATTATGATTTACTTTTCCTCCATGCCCCTGGGAAAGAGTTAAATGAATTGAAGTCCATTCTGATGGTTAACCCCACTAATAGTCCTCATGTGGGCCATGCTATCATTAGTGCAACTGAGAAGCTTCAGTTCTGCTAAAGAGTACAACTGAGTCAGGGAATTGTGGGAATTGTGCTGACATAAGCAACCCAGTATGCATCCCCCAGATGGGCCTGCTCATGAAACACTTGCTCTGGATGTGTTAAGGGATTCTCACCCTAATATTCCATTAAATATTTTGTTTTGGTTATGATGACTGTTACACATATCAGTTTAACTGATAATTATAAATTATATAAATTATATGAAACTATTACATGTGCAGGCTGCCTAGGGCCAATGTAAAGGAATACTTCACCCCCACACTTTTTCCCCATACAGTACGGTAACTGATGACAGAATTTGGGTGAACTATCCCTTTAAAAAACATATGTAAAAGTATTGATTGGTTGTAAAATGATCTACACACAACAAGTTTTGCAGGGTCCCCTTGAAATGAAGAATACCGGGACAAGGAATTTTTGGAATGTTCCATGACGTCACCTCACAGTCCTGACAGTGAGGAGGGAGCTAAAAATTAAGGTACTTCTTCGGCCAATAGGCGACGCGGGAGGATACTACCTCATGATTATTAATCACCCTGAGAACTGCGAGAGCATGGGAAGGGGGCGGGGCCCTCGGGGCGTCGCGTGCAGGGTGGTGCGGTGTGAACTGTTTGCGTTGCGCGACACTGTGGCTGTTGTTGTTGCCCTGATCAGCTGAACGCATGATTGCGCTTCCAGTTTGACAAGCAGGAGGGGAAGCCCTGTTGGCTCGCGAGCGTCCAAATAACGCAGAGAGAGGCGTCAGCAGCGATTCCGTTTGACAAGCGATGGGATGCGGACCACGGCACGCTGCCCTGGAGAGTAAATGGCTACAGCAACGCCAACAGCTGTGTCAGGTATGGTCTAGTAAATGTTTTTATGTTTCTACATGTATGTCTTATTCGATAAAAGAGATTGATTTTGGTGAATTAGTAAGCATATTTACTAAGTAATTTTCTTTGAAGTTTTCTTGATTCGGCACAAATAATATTTTATGAAGTCTGTTAGTAAAACTAGGCATGGCTTTTTGCCCAAATCACTGTCTTAAGTGACAGTCGTACAAGCTAATGGACTTTTCATACGTTAGAAATGAAGACTGACTTTCTGTAAACGATGCGGAACAATACGAGTCAAATCAGCTGTCTTGTTTGTTCAAGCAAGTTGAGAAATGTAGCGCGAACTCACATTTCAGTCTATGGTTTTGTCCCGACGGTCAGCCAAGAATAACGTTTTGCTACAGTACATTAGTGTAACATGGCAAACCACATAACGCAGGAATCTGACTCTCTCTCCTAATTCTTGGAAATGACAGAACATAGACGGAGTTCCCCCGTGTGTGTGTGGTAGGCTATACAGGGATCACTGGACATTTGCTCATAGAGTGAGAAACCGCACTTAAAGGGATAGTTCACTCCAAAACTGAACATTTTTATTATTCACTTTCGTTTTTCGTCAAACTCACACGACTTTCGTGGAACACAAAAGGCGATTTCCACTTTCAGTCACCGTCCATATCACCTTTTTTTCCATGCAGTGAAAATGAGTCTGTCATTGTTCCTCAACATATCCTGTTGGAAGCCATGAAGTCATACAGGGTTGGAACAACATTTTTAGAAGAACTAAGCTAATTTCCTTATATATATATATTTTAGATAGCTTTTAAGGAAGTCCAAAATTTAAGATGTTAAATTAAGATATACTGAAAATCTCTGAAAAGAGTTCTTTTCATTGAAAATAACTGGTTCAAAAGAACAACTCTTTACCTGATCTGGTTTCAGGAACTACTTTTTAAAAATCTTTTTTGGAGCTTAAAGTCGGCATGAAATGAAAATCCACCCTGTTTTTTTTTTTCTAAATTGATGTATGGATCTTATTGTGAGCAATTCATCTGTGAATGTTTAATTTTTTTAAAATGTTTTTGCCTCATAATATTTAATCCAAAAATGTCACAACTGGACCTTCCGGTAATGATGACAGGTGACATATGCAGGTCTTTTCCAATCATTTAGTCCGCTTAAACTCCGCCCCTCCAAGCTCACGTTTATCTTCCTCCACTTTTGATTTCAACGTTCACATCTCAAAATCCAATCAACAACTGGTGCATAAAACCAGGTCCCCCACCCTACATTTATTTTATTTTATTATAATCCGTTATTCTTGGATGTACATAATACGGAAGAAAAGATCTGTTGCCACTGACGTTTCATCGCGACTTTAACATCAACATTGGTTTAAAAACTAGTGTTATAGTCTGGGAGGTTTTCTTATGAAATTTATTATAATTAACTAGCCTACATGTTTTTGTTATGATAATTTTTCATATTACAATCATATGATCACAGTCATCAGTCGTCAACCACAGGCACTAGGTGATTCTTATCTGCCGTGAGAGACATTAGTTCTAAACCATTCAAATCATAAATTTGCCTGGTGTCAATGTTATCATGTATTTAAAAAGTGTTTGTGTTTCGCACTGTTGTTATCGACTATATATTTGATTCAGGCTAGTTTTGTTTGGAGTTAAGTCAACTCTCTAATGTGATCAAACAGTTTCCATCATCTCAAGTAACATGACAAATTTGGCTTTGTTTGCCTCAGACACAGTTGGCTAGAGCTAGTGTCTTTTAATGCAGTGTGTGGTGGTGAGGAGGGAGAGCTTAATGATGAATGATGAATTATTTTTGAGTGTATCAGCACAAAGCGGAGAACTGTACGAATGAGACATGTTGTTGCTTGAACTAAGCGGCAACAGTGCTTGAGCAGAATGTGAAGGGAGGAATGGTATTGGCCTTTTTTATTTATCACAATGTCACAATTGTTTGAGTAGGCTATATCATAAGCAACACCTTTGTAAAGAGAGACAGTTTGTATTTCTGATGCTCAGGATTTTTTTTTTTTTTTTTTTGCTTTTAGTCCGGTAATTTGGAGTTACACTGCAGCCTGCATTTAAGAATCAATCTTTTTAGAATGAGAAAAATCAGCTTCAGTCTTCCTTAAATGGACTAGAGAGATTAAATTACTCATTGTTTCCAAATGGCACTTTATGCAGTGCATTGTGTTAGACCATTTTTCATTTTCATTTCGCAATTTGGAATTTTATATTTAAGTGACTTTTTGGCAACAGTGACGATGTGTTGCTAGCTGATGTGATGTGAAAATGTATAACACTTAGAGTTCACTCAAAAAATTACAGTTTATTTACTCTCCAAATGTCATTCATTTTCCTGTGGAGTACTTGTGGATTTATGAAAGTCTTTATGGTTGTTTTCAATAATGATAATAATAAAAAAACAGTGCACAATGACCAAGATTTGTAAACAAGTCATTGAGTAGCTGTATCAGAAATCACATACTAGTAGGTTCTTATTATATGTATCTCATAAGCCTATGTATCTTATCTTATATATGTAGTATGCATATAATACGGAAGTACATCATTCATCATGTTGTCTTTGTCATTTGACCTACCAGCGTCAGTTTTGTCGCTTCACAAACATTGGATGCGCACTTCAGAATCTTGATGGAAGTAGAAGGTAATCTAGGTACTTTTTGTCTTCTCTGGATTCAGACATGCAATTCTTTTCACATAGGCCTACTGTTTTTTTTACTAGGGAAGTATTCCTAGTTGCATATTCGGATGCTCTGATGCAGCTAGTCTGACTCAAGAATAAATAGTTCAGTCTGATTTGTGAACCGAATCAACTGATTTGTTGAAAAGAACTGACTCAAAACTGAAACTGCATCTGAAATCGCATACTTCGCTACTATATAGTAGGCTAAAAACAGTATGTAACAAAATAAGTATGTTTAACTTTAAACTGTTGCTGGCTAAGCTCCATCTACACACAGAACAGAATCACCATCTTTTAAGCCACTACATCAACATCTCTCATCATAGGGGTTGGAGAACGGATTCCGACAGCTGGATTATTTGCCATCAGATTCTGTTCCCCCCCCCCCCCCCCCCCCCCCCCCCATGTTTCTTACTCAGTGTCCGAAATTCACAGCAATTCACGGGCAAAAAGTACCCGAATGACCTACATGTTCCGTCGAGATTTTGAAGTGTGCATATGATAAACACTTTACTATCCCATGAGGCCACAGGAAAGGATTCATGAATGGCAGAGAAGCCAAGTAACTGACGCTGGTAGGTCACATGATAATGACAGCATGGCGAATGTAGTACGTCCAGATTACATTCATACTACACTCATTCAAATTATATAGAACATACTTTTTAGCGGTCGTGGAGTAACTTCTTATTCAAAATAAGTACCTACTCAAGAAGAGAGTATGTGAGTATCCCCTCATTTCAATATGCCTACTTCCCCTCTATATAGTATACATGCTATAAAGTATTCTCTTTGTGTTATATATGGTATGCAAAAAAATTGTTTGTCAAGTGAGCATTATGTTTGAATACACATTATTCATAAAAAGGTAAGCTAAAAATATCTGGATGGTGTTTGAATACACATTATTCATAAAAAGGTAAGCTAAAAATATCTGGATGGTGTTTGGAATGACATGAACATGAGTGAATAATGACAGAAAGAATATAAATTTTTGGCTAAACTATCCCTCATAATTCTCATAGATGGCCCTATTATGTTGAAGTTAACTTTATTTCTAAAGAAACCGAAGTCTAATAGCGTATCTTCCTTCTAATGGTTTCATTAGAAAAGAGCATGGCAAGGTCAAAAAACATTTGTAACTTTCGTCGTCAAACTCTCTTGAAATCCACAGAGGTTAGCAAGGTTAACGTCCGCGTGTCGCCAGTAAGTGCGCGAGAATCTTTAATAACCATTGCTTACCTCGTTAGCCAGGACACTGCAGCACCTGTGGTGCGCTATAACTGTCAGACTAATGAGCTGTTGGCTGAAATTCATCTTGAAGTTTTCCCTGGCTTAACTGCTCCATTTACATTTCTTTCACATGCAAAATGGAGGACATGAAAGATTTGTCTCAGTAAAACAATGGCATTCTGAGGCATTGAAATTCACACTGTGAAGAAAAATAATAACGTTCTCTGCTGATGTTAATGTAACAGGCCCCATCAGTGGCGGATGGCATGCAGATCTGAAGGATCACAGTATGTGCCCAGTGCCTTGTCCTTATCAACCCTCACTGCATCTCTTTTCTCCTTTTCACCTCATCCTTGAACATATTCACAAACATAAACAGACCGGTTGGACATCAAGTTTGCTGTTTGCTCTCTGAGTGTTTGGCATGGTAATGAATGACAATGTTAATATGGTTGGTCTTGGCTGAATAGATCTGCTACGCTGCTGCTGCTGCAGAGCAAGTACGGGACTTGCTACTGCCAATACATACAACATGCTGCTGTGAGCAATAAGACTTTACAATATAGCATACATGAATTACCCCTAGCAGATCTATACAGGTGGAGCTGGGGAAGGGTTTCTGAAAGCGCGCTGCAACTTCTACAGCAAATGCTGACCAACTATTTGAAGTTTGAGCAGCGAGCTCATTGGCTGCTTCTAGAGCAGGAACCAATCAGCTGTGCCTTATAGAGAATTATGTGATTGCATGTAGATTAGAATGAGTTAAGGACCAATCATCTAGTTTCATGACAGAACTTTGTATGTAGATTATGTTATTTGTTTAAAAATACATTTTGTCAAATTGAAGTTCTCTCAATTTTTTGAAAGATGTTAGTATTGTATTGAGAAAGAGATTAATTTAGATGTTTCTTCAGAATGTAATGTTTTCAATTATATAGAAGTATATTAATATTGAAAATCGTGTGTTTATGATGGAATTTGGATAAAGTGAAACAATACAATTCCACAGTAGCCCTCAAAATATGGACTCTGGGTGGTTAATATACAGACTCTTGGGTGGTTTGTTAACAGTTTATATTTTGTGTAGAAATGTGTCAAATATCTGAAATGTAGGAAAGTGTTCTTTAGGGACACCGTATCAGCATCGCAGTAGAAAAACAGAATCATCATCCTGTCAGGTATGTTATTGCAGAAAGATAAGAACTTGGCCGTTATCTTAAACAACCCAAACTGATTAAATGCCCAGTCATCACGCCACACCGCTCCCTACTGAGAGTCCGCCAACGGCACATGCAGCCTGCGAAGACAGGCGAAATGAATGGGGGATGTCTGCAAAGGGCATCAGGTGCTATAATTCCATAGTGAATGAGCCTGATGTGCCTCGTCGTCCATCAGTAATGACACCATAATTCTCACTCCCTGCTCTTTGATTTACTGCTTGATGAGTAGCAAAGCTCTGGGAAATCCACTGATCACTGGCCTCTCATTTTTATCCCCCACCTTTCACACCCACAGGTGCTGAGCATTTTGCTCTTGTTTTCAGGAGCCGGAAATAACTACTTTCTGTCTTTCGCCCTTTCAGAAGAATGTGATGCTTCTGGTGTAGTACTGTAATAGCAAGAGAACAGGAGGTGATTGTCACTATCATATCTAGTCTGGCACTTCCCTCATGTTGGCGTTCTGTTTATGAAAGCATTCTTGCTGCTGTTACTGGCGAAGCACATACAGTTGGGCCCAAAAGTTTGTGAACCAAGTTAAAATGGTTTTAAATTTTAATTTAACCGTAAAATTGTTTTAATATTATTTCAGTAAATGAGTATAGAGAATTTGAAAATGTTGAAATAAGGAAGTTTTTATATAAAAAAATCTGCTGTATTGCTTTTTGCTTCGTGTGAACCGAAAAGTTTTTCCACTAATATTTTTTTATTTAATTTGATATTTTGTTCAGCTTTATTTCATTTAACAAAAATAAAATGAAATAATCCGTTGAAGCACAATATGATAATATAAGTTGAACTTGATAATAAGAGGAAAATGTAGTTAAAGAAATTTTTTTAAATGAAAAATAATGCAAAATAGAAGCATTTTCACTAGTGGTCTCTTTGTTTGGACCTCGCTCATTGTATTTTTGCATGTCGTCTTTTTCACATGCCCAGTAATTTTTTTCTTTCCTTTATGAATTTGTTCCATTTTTGGTCAGTCTACCCCAAACAATGCCATTTATGCACATTTACCTCACACTTTGCTGTGAACAAGCACTGTCCCAACAGCTGCAATGGGCTAATCATTAAGTCCTTCCACAACAGTTCCACATACCAGCTAGGGTGCCAGCTAGGCGTGGTTTATGTGACTTTCTCACGCCACATAAAATGTAAACGTCAGACGTTGTTATAGGAAACATGCTGAAAGTTGCTGCAGAAACAAAGTTGTGTTGTTGCGAAGTGCCAGACGAGCAGAAAAGGACAATATAGGAGACGTGTTTTGAGACCGGCGGAGACGACAGCACGGAAAAAAGCCACCCATACCAGCCTGCTACGTTTCTGCCACTGCCTCATCAGACGCAGTAGTCCAGTGTGGTTGCTACACATTGTCATGTTGTAAATAAGACAACATCTGTATTGCAAACCCCTCCATGTTGTTGTTGTTGTTGTTGTTTTTGGCATATATCTACCAGCATTGCCATGACGGGAAAACAAAAGAGCGTCATTGAAACACAATACACAATGTGGACAGTCATTGGTTTAGATCAGATTCCATTCGGATACACAAATAATCGAATTTGGACTGACAGTGTGAACGATTCTTCTGTAGATTCACAAGAACCTTTGTTGATCTTCCATTTAGTGTTTTATAGCATTTAGATTAACACTACTGTAGAATTTCAAGTGATCACAATCTTAAAAGTACCCACGTGACTCTTATTCATATGTTGATCTCGCAAAACGAACTAAAGTCATTCATTATCAATGAGAGTTAGCGACCATTGGCGTTGTAATGTAGGCATACCCACCGGTTTGGAAAAAGTTTAACTTCATGCAAATGAAAAACACAAAACTGTCAGAAATGTTTGCACTTGTAGTGTGTTCACTTTATTCATTTATAATAATTGTACATTTATAATAAACATACAATATAATTGTTCATCTCATGACTTTAAGTTGTATCATATTAGCAGTACCCTTTAGTCATATCATTTAGTCATGTCTTATAGTGCAAAATTTGGGTCAGGTGTTTGTTTGCACTGTGCAGTTGTGTTGAACATCATCTGGCATGATCCCAGGGGAATGTTGGCTTCCACTACTGACGAGGATTGCATTTCCTTTTCTGGTACTGGCATGGATTGCTAACTGCCGTAATGCAAATAACTATGGGCATGCCCAACACTAATGACAGCCTCTATACAATAAAATAACATATCTTTCCTTTCTATATTTTGTGTTGCATGTTTATTGAAACAGACCAGGTATTACTATAGCTTGGAGTTAATGAAGTAGGAGTCATATTTCCTCACTCTTCGCTAAGGTCCCTTGTTCTTTTTTTTTTTATTACTGATGTGTTTTTTTATTGGTTTTCTTTTAAAGGTTTGTATTTTGTCCTGCACAGTTTCAAGACATCAAATGACTTCCATTTGTCAGAGGCCGTCTTGAGCCGTACTCCCAAAAAAAATTTTTTTTAAAGAAGCTGTAACAGCTTAATATTAAAGGAGAACTCTGTAACTCTAGCGAACTCTAGTCACTTCTTCGCTGATTTTCCCTTTTGTTGTCGCATGTTTTCCCCACGAGCTCCCCCTACAGCTGTGGGGGGGCGTATATTTCACAACACAGTCGTAAAAAACTCATTTGCGGCGGCCTCCTCCCCCTCTCTACCGCTGCTCATGTGCGTTTGTTTTGATCGGAGCAAGCCAACTGTATCGCGTGGAGCTATGTCTACCGAGGTGGGTAATCTGGTAATACATCATACATGCGTGTGTGTTTATGTCGAATTGCCGTAAAGCAATTTGTGTTTCGCGCTCGTTCTCGTTCTAGTTCTCGCTTCTCACGAGACTTCCAATTTCTAACTTGCCGGGACGGTAGTGTTGCAAGTTGCAAGGTTGGTTTTCCGCCTGGGAACGCTGGGGGGAGCGGGGAAAGTCACCAATATCACCAGAACAGGTTGTTTAACCATCCAAATGATTTCTAGACAGTTTTATTAAGTTAAAAAAGTTACCAAGTTCTCCTTTAAGCAGCATTGTAAAAGACTACTTTTTTTATTCAGTCAAATTCATGGCAAACTTTTAATTACAGTACTTGCACACTGTACACATTTTTAATTAGAATTAGGAAATCGTAGTACATAAAGTAACTCAACAAGCTTCAAAGGTTGGTGTGAATTTGGCCCAAAACCTTTTTTTACATCCCTAAAGATTTTATCGTAACAACTTAATATGCACTGTGGATATATCATACCATTGGTTAGCTGCTCAGTTGACCCTTATGTAGTCTGGATATCTAGGAGAAAAACTTTTAAAAAAAGTATAACTTTAAACATATTTCTGTCCAGGACAGAGTTCAATCCAATAGGGCTGTTTTTGTATTGATGCACTTTGACATCTCTTCCAGACTGACTTTGTTTACTGTTGTGTACCAAGTATCCAAAAGTAGCATTTCGGTTATTTAGATTGGCCACAGCTGTGAGATTTGCTGGCATGAAAAGACATTTATCTGCACAGGCTTTTGTCTGATGTTTGTGGTTTACTTTTATAATTATTGACCGCTCTGAAATTGATCGCATTGAACAGGAGGAGAACACTCGGCTCTTTGGGTCTACGCTGTTGTACTGTGATATTTTAAACTGTCTTATCTCATTGCTCTTAGGGTCAAATGTATACAATTTCCCAGAATCAGAGTGCTGACAACCAGGAGCAGCTCTTTACTTCAACGTCATACAGAAATACGATTCTCCACCCCTAGGAAAGCCGATCCAAAATCTCTACTCTCGGTCTGAGACTTCTCCCCCTCTCGTCCTTTCCTCCCTGAAAACATGTGTATCTGCATGTGTCTTCACGCTTGGCCTGGCCCAACTTCTTCCCTGAATATTGGAGAGGTGTGTGTGTGAAAGAGGTTGAGATGCTTGAACACGGCTGAGCTCAGCAGTCAAAGACAGACACTCACTGTCTGTTTCACTCACACACATTCCTCTTCCTTACATCCCTTGTGGTTTGGTAGGGATGCAGTAAACTATGTATTTTCAAAAACCGGAAAAGTACAAATTACATTTTCATGCACAGTTACTCGAGCTATAATCGAGCTCTAGTGTTTTTTTGTGTGTTTTTTTTTTTCATCAAGCGACGTGCTTCATTTAATCTGTCAAAAAATACCTGACACAATGCATAATTGAATATATGAAGGAGTAAATGCTCTACCGAAACACAATAATAAATAATTTAATAAGAAGGCTTATATTGACCTATTCATATTTTATTTACATCTACCTTATAAATATATTTTTTGCTATTTAAAAAAAAAGTTTTCATAGGTAAATTAATAACAATTACAATTTTAACAATATTTCAAGTGCAATTTATAAGATTTGTTTTATTTTGAATCTAATTTTTCTTTGTAAAAGACATTAAGTTAATCATACTGATTTCAAAGTTAAGGATTCATTAGTATGAATATACATTGAACCAAACACTATAATAACATCTAGTTGATAATTCAATATACTTTATTTTAGACAAAACATCCCATGTTTAGGTCGTGACGGCACATTTTCGGTAGTGACTGTAATGTTTTGGTAGCGATCACATTACAGAATTTTTACTTGCATACTAAAACACTACTAAAACATACTAAAACACTAATGATTTGCATAACTGTACAAAAATTTTGTTTATATCCCCCAAATAAATGATTGTGTTCTTTTTGTCACTACCAAAACAACGATGATATGTTTCGGTCATGATTGTTTTGGTAGTGATATTTTTGAGCCTAGCTCAAAGATGCTAACCAGCACATAGGTAACTAGCACAGTTCTGAACAGTTGTACACACAAAAAACAAAATTTTATCGAATAACGCTAATTAACGCTAAAAAAAACCTGATGTCACAACCGAAACTTCACCACATGTTTCGGTAGTGACAATTTTGGATACTTTTAAGCCTAGTTCTAAGATGATAACCAGCACATGGTTACCTAGCACAGTTCTGAACAGTTAAAATAATAAAAATTTAACACCAAAACAAGTTTGCTTAATTGCAGGAAAAAGTAGTTTGGTAGTGACGTTCCTTAAAGTTACACACACATTTTCAGACTTTTGAACACATTTCCCTCAAAATGATGGTACCTATCTACAATGAAAGAGAGGCTATGAGAGAGAGGTACACAGGAATATTTCCTGATAAAAAATGTAGGGGTGTGGTTAAAATCATGACATGAAAATGCGGGACACATTTAAAAAAAATAAAGTTTCATGATTTAAAAATAAAATATAAAATAAAGTTTTTTATTTATTTTTTTACTTCACTTTTTAAAAGAAATCAAAAAGATATTTAAAAAAAAAAAACATAAAAAAAAAAAGCATTTCAGTATCATTTTCACAAGTTGAAATTTAGGGGTTCAGGTTCGGGACAGCCACCTCCCCACTGAAAGTACCCAATAAATTATGATTTTATATATAATAAGCTTACTTATATTTTAAATATTATTGTGGGATTCAATAGATAATAGAAGGATCTTAGTAAACATCTACAATTTTCATACTTAAATGCTTTTTAATTGTGTTTTTTGGTTGTGGGACAGCAGTTTGCACCTATTCTGTAGAATGGCCCAAATATGAGATCATTTAGAGATACTTGCAACTCTAGTTAAAACAAGTAAGACTTTTTTTATTGGTCAAAACTTCTGGAGAGAAATAGGATAGCCACTGGACATGGATGAAACTTTCTAGTGCATGTGTTGAGCGCCTGTGTTCACGCACGTTATCAAATGGAGTGTAGAAATTGAAATGGAAATAAGGCTATATGTTTGGCTGTACACATTTGCTAGAGTTCGCATCAACTTAATGTCACCATGAAATCAAAATGGACAATTCTTGTTTTTTATAGAATATTAAAGTTTTTATTATAAATGATGTATCATGCACATCATTATTTTTTTAATTCATTTGACATCATCTTCAATCAAAATAACTTCCCTTCCCTCTTGCAAGGACATCTCTTCTCTGATGTTTTTTTTTTCAGAGTGAGTGTCACTCACATGAAATCACAGCAACGGCAAACTGCACCAATTCAATAAATTCCCGATGGTCGATGGACAATATCAAGTCCCGTTCTACATTTCTTTTTTCTTGTTCGAGAAGACATTTCACTTGGATGTACACTCACCGACCACTTTATTAGCTACACCTGTTTAACTGGCATCTAGACATGGTCAAAACGATCTGCTGAAGTTCAAACTGAGCCAGTGAACGGCAGTTATGTGGGTGAAAATGCCTTGTTGATGCCAGAGGTCAGAGGAGAATGGCCAGACTGGTTCCAGCTGATAGCAAGGCAAGAGTAACTCAAATAACCACTCTATAAAACCGAGGTATACAGAAGAGCATCTCTGAATGTACAACACATCGAACCTTGAGGCAGATTGGCTACGGCAGCAGAAGACCACACCAGTGCCACTCCTGTCAACTAAGAACAGGAAACTGAGGCTACAATTCGCACAGGACCACCCAGATTGGACAATAGAAGATTGGAAAAATGCCTGGTCTGATGAGTCTCGATTTCAGAATTTGGTGTAAACAACATGAAAGCATGGATTCATCCTGCCTTGTATAAACGATTCAGGCTGCTGCTGGTGGTGTAATGGTGTGTGGGGGATATTTTCTTTGCACACTTTGGGTCCCTTAGTACCAATTGAGCATCGTTTTAAACACCACAGTCTACTTGAGTATTGAGTATTGTTGCTGACCATGTCCATCCAACCACAGTGTACCATCTTCTGATGGCTACTTCCAGCAGGATAACGCACCATGTCACAAAGCTCAAATCATCTCAAACTGGTTTCTTGAACATGACAATGAGTTCACTGTACTCAAATGGCCTTGACAGTCACCAGATCTCAATCCAATACAGCACCTTTGGCCTGTGGTGGAACGGGAGATTCACATCATGGATGTGCAGCAACTGCACGATGAATCATGTCAATATGGACCAAAATATCTAAGGAATGTTTCCAGCACCTTTTTGAATCTTACCACAAAGAATTAAGGCAAAAGAATTATTAGCAAGGTGTGCCTAATAAAGCGGCCAGTGAGTGGTCACAATACTAGTACATCCTACACCATGCCGACTTTTAAGTATACTTTGGGCTTTAGTTTGACTTTGCAAAAACCAGACGGATCCACAAAATATTTGTCCTACTAAATTGTTTATATTATAGCATTAGACACATAGGACATAATGTAGAACCCAGTCTTGCAATTAAAAAAGGTGGATGATGTGCAACTGAGCGAATAGAACACATCATCTTGAGACCCTTTTAAAAAGTCATACTCTTTTTAACTTGACATGCCATCCACAATGCTGATGATACAAGACACTCAATAAATTGTTAAATGTGACAATGGCCAAGGACGTCTGCCTGAATGTGAATGGCTGTAGCGTTGGTGATTTCAGGTAAAGGTGAATTTAGCTATGCAACATTTTAGAGTGCATGTTTTTTTCTATGCAAATTATCTAACAGTTAAATCTCTTTCGACATGCTAATTACAGCACTGCTGCTAAAAAAAATGATAAAAACTAGCTGAATAGTCGCTTATCATGACCCATCCTTATTGCTTCCAATCAGTCGCTTCAACACACCTGTCCTACACTGAAGAAATTTGGTGCAGGGTCTACTTTGTATCTATTTTCACTCAGAAATTGCTTGTCATTTATTTGTGATTATTTGTAAAATGCACACATTGAATTAAACATGACATTTTTAAGTAGAAAGACTGAAATAGTACTTTCTTGTAAAACATACTTATATAATCA
Source organism: Leuciscus leuciscus (assembly GCF_965113295.1). Lineage (NCBI taxonomy): Eukaryota > Metazoa > Chordata > Actinopteri > Cypriniformes > Leuciscidae > Leuciscus > Leuciscus leuciscus. Next base: position 10,375,572 of record NC_138744.1, read on the forward strand.
TTGTTTTATTTACAACTTTGAAAAAAACACTTTTTTTTTTGTGTACCTGTTGTCCCGCCTCCACCCAATGTCCAGGTGATACTTTGTTTGCACGGAAAGCTGAGTCTTTGTGATCGCTATAGGCCTACGAAATTTTGGACGAGAAATGTTTGGAATTCTAGGGAGTGGACTTAAACATGATTAAACGCACTACACTCTTTTTGGTGGCTAAAAAACCTAATATTAGCCAAAATAGCTTATAATCAAACATGAAGGAGGTGGGGAATATGTAGAACTTGATTGATTAAATAATGTGTTTCAGTTCAATGAAAATGGGCCTGGCAATCAGCCGTGTGACTGAAGCTGCTGCTTTTCTCTTTGCTCAGATGGAAGGAGGGGTTTAGGGGGCTTTGGCTGGTAAATCCCCAGGCGCAGAGGGGATCAACAGCACCAGGCTGAGCTCCAGCAAAGCATCTCTGGCATCAGATCCGTCATTAGCATGGGCTGCTTCAATTCCCTAAATCTCTAACGGGCCTCTCAGAGTGATCTAGCTGTGATATCCCGCACCTGTGATTCTGAGTTCTGCCTGCCTTTTAAGCCTCAAGGGGCTTGAGTTTTGCTGTGTGCACAAGCGTGATACTGAGGAGGACAATAGTTGGGATTGCAAAGTGCAGAACAAGTACATTGTCTGAGGTCATGATGTTTTTTTGGTTGTATATACTGCAAAGTTTGCTGCACAGATTGCTGGAGTGTTTCGGACCACCTTTGCGTATTTGTATCATGTCAGTCAGTGCTAGTGCTGGTCCTGGTTGCGGAGCCCCTGATGTCTGAATCCATGTTGATGGTTACATAACCACACGTCCAGCGAGTCGCTCGTCACTGCAGCTGTCTGCACAGCTGCCAGCAGTCAGAGTTGCCAAATATCTTTGCTGTCCAACAGAAGCTGACTATCGCACAGAAGCTGAGTTTACACCTTCATTTGACAATCCAGTCTGTCACACTCTCATGCCTTTTTTTAAATCTGTTATCGGCCCAGAAACACTTCTAAATTCATACGATAGCTTTGCATGAGAAACGGACTGAAATTTATGTCATTGACTTTAAATTTTGACATCCATTCTACCTCTCTTTAGCGAGTAAACAAATCATTCTTTTCAATCAGATATTTTCATTGAATCAGCTAAATCTGTTGAATGTTTAGTTCACAAATTGGACTCAACCAAATTGGTTCAAATCACTGACTCAATAATTCCTTAAAGTTGTTTCTCAAGTCAACAGCTTGGAGTTATTTTAGTATTTATATGCTATTGTTTTCTAATAGTTTTTGTTAATATTTTGAATTAGCATTTTCAGTTTTTATTTTAATTTTTTGTAATTTTTATCATGTGCTTTTGTCATTTGTATTAGTTTATTTTTTATAATTTCATATTTCTAATAGTTGCATTTTATTTATTTATTTCAGTTTTAGTTTATTTCAGTTTAAGTTTGTCTTATTTCAGTTAGTAATTTTAGTACTTATTTCAGTTAATTGAAGGCAACATTTCAAATTTTTGTCTAGTTTAAGTTCATATAATATTTATCATTTATTTTTTTCATTTTTATTTCAATTAACTTAGTTAACGATAAAAATACTGCTAGGGAGGAATTTTCTCTGTAAAATAACTTACATTTTGTTTTGTTTCTATACACAAAGCTATAGTGCTCACAAGTTGTATGGATCACGTATCTTTCACGGGAAAAAATTTCTAACCTCTCCAAGTCAAAATTTTCTAGTGACTGGTCACATCAAAATTTTTTAATTGGCCCAAGTGCAATTCTTGTTGCAATAGTCTGTAAACATTGGCTCAATAAGAAATAATACGTCAGACTAATTGAAAAATGTAGATGTTATCAGTCACTAGAAATTTTTGACTTGGGGATGTAATTTTTTTTTACAGTGTTTGCTTCCAGGTGCTTCTTAAAAAAAAAAAAAGTAAATAAAAACAAATACAAGGTAAATACAAATGTCAGTATTTTGTGGTTTGCATTCAGGATTATTTAATTTGTAATGCATAATGTACTTTTGTTTGCTTCAACCCTCACATTGCTTGGTAGTCACACGAACAACAGACTCATGACTTGATTTGTCTGAGTATTTACACTAGTGTGCACTTTATGGTGTTTAAAGATCAAATATCTTTTTGTCTGTGTTATGCTGGTTTTGCCATTGTGCCCCAGCCCTCTGTAAACACAACTCAGGGAATGCGTCAAGTTAGACTGCAGTGCGAGGCCATTGAGTTTCCTTAAGTGAGAGCTACCTGTCTGACATAGTACAGTCTGTTCTCAGCTGTTTTTGTGTCGGTGAGCAAAATAGAGTGAGAGGGGGCACATTTTCTAACTCGTTCTTGCCAACTCGCATGTGCCAGACTACAAAAATAACCTGATTTGGATCTACACGTCTGCTAAACAACAACAACAGATTTTATAACCAAATAGTTAGCATCCTCTCTTTCTTTGTTCTGTTATCAAATATATGATGTTGTGTCATTAGTATGCTAAAATGGCGAGTTGCAGAAGCGATACAAATATTTTTTTTGCCATAAATATGCCTTGCTGCATGGATGTGAAACGTTTTTAAAATTTTTTATTAAAATATAGGCCTATATTTTTTACCCTATTGCATAGAGATTATGCAGCTTTTCTCTTGCAAATTTATGACGAGAAAAGGAACGTAATGGTTAATGATACACTCGCAGCATCATATATGAAATGAGTCAGATCTATCTCTGGTTAAAAGCATGCCTGCTGCATGAAAATGTGAAGACATATAGGCTAGTGATTTTGTTCCTCATATTTTCAATATGGTGGCTGAATGTGATGAATATTCCACGTTCTGGAGAAGAGAAACATTTTCATAGTGTCCCGATTTTGTTCTTTAGTTGAAGATTAGCAGGTCTGATTTGAATCACCTGTCACTTATATTAATGTTTTCATTCTTACATTCCAAAATTACATACTTTGTTATATAATGTGAAGAACTTGCTTTAAATAATTGAATCCTGTGTTGTTGAAGAAGTAGGCCTACAACTCAAAGGAGAATCATTCTTAGTACCTACAGCACTTACACTTGGAAAGAATTTTTATATTACGGTTACGCTCGTGGCGTTTCAGTGTTGCGTCGTCATTGTTTATCCTATTCATGCATTTTAAAGCTTTGCCAATTAAAAACGTTCAAACCATTAAAGTGCAATAGGATGCTGTTCTGACAGGCGGTTTTTCAATGTGCACACACACAAATCTTTTTCTGTTTATGAATCTTTGTTCTGTTGTATTTATTGTCCTGTTGCTTGCATTTGGTTTCTTTGTTCTTCTTTTATTGCTGACTGATTACTCTTCTTCAGTAAGCTTGAACCTTTTACTTGTATTAGTTAGGCTAGTATAGTATTGTGTAGAATGCATATTTGCTACATTTCTAAGTCATTATAAAGTTCTTCATCGTAACATCCTTGTTTTCAGCAAAAGTAACTGTATTGTGATATATATTATCTTGAAATAAAATTACTCATGTCGTGATATGATTTTGATCATATTGTCCACCCCTAATAGTTTCTCAGTATTACTGAATCATTATAACGTAGATATTTCTGTAGGCTCAGAGGCTAGCAGTGCTTATAAATACTCTGTTAGATTTAACAAACTTTTCATCTGAGCTAGATTGGTGCTCATGTGGAAATATTCAAACCCTGTCTGTATCATGTCCCGATTCCTTTTTCTCTTTTCCTTTTTTTTTTTTTTTTTTTAAATACTTTTTTAATAAAAGTGGCAAAAAGCTCAAAAATAGAATAAAACGCCAACGTTTATTCTTAGAAGAATCGAGACCCCAATCTTATTTTTTCCTGCTCTGCATGAACCACTTTACCTGTAAAACTGAATCTTGAATGCACTAGCTCATTTCCTCTGATTCACCCTGAGATCCAATAATGGCCCGCGCTGTATTATGCAACACCCGTGTGGTATTTCAATGGAAAGAAATATTCTGGCAAACGAACGCCTACTCATGTCTCTGTTCTGCTTCTCTCACAGTTCGTCTTTCTACAACAGCACCTATTTTCAGTGCTGCCATAATATCACATTGTATGGCATGAGCCGATGGAACGGATGTTAGCTTCTAAACTGCCCGCCATTAGCGTCAAATTCATTGCTATTCCCTCAGGCCAATGAAGATAGGGGCCCGTTTGATATCGGGCTGAAGTGCTGCATTGCATATTACAGCCAATCAGTGATAATGCCAGATTTATTTTTAAGAGCTTGAATAGTTTCATAATGTGTGTTTTCAGTGCCCTGTATGCATACTAAGGGTTGTAACACTCCTCCAGGTGTATGTTTGTATGTGTAGCAAACATTGAGCTGGTAATCATGTTTTTATCATTTTTAATCATGTAAAAATGTCTTGTACCATTAAACGTAATATCACGTGGATGGCAATATGCATGAAAATGATATGCAGATGACGGTATGCATAGTAGAACTAGGCGTTGTAAGCTCCATATATGGTTTTTCGGGAAGGAGACGGGATGGAGATGCATGTACACACAATCTTCCGCTGAATGGGTTTTATAAAGGAATTTTACACAGGTTCTGGCGTACGCATGGTTTTATAAATCTGAAAACGTTTGTGCGTATGCAAAATCTAGCTTTGGTGCGCATGTACACTTTTAGGATGAAGTCTACAGAAAGTTTTATACATGAAGCCCCTGCTGTTTAGGCCTCATGCTGTGTTTAGTGTATATCTCTAAACGGTCTTCACACTGTGGCGCTATGGGCCCCTCAGGAAATCCTCCAGACCCCTAGGGACGCTTATGTGTGCCCCCCTGTTCTGCCCACTGACGTAAAATAAGCTGCTGTAATTGGGAAAATAAACAGTAGATTAATGCTAGACCATGTGGCATTGACTGTGTGTTTATAGTAAGCTGCTGGATATGAAAAAGTCTGTTTGTCACCCTGTGGGTAACGTTTGTATAGGTCAGGTTTTGTGAGTGTTCAGACTCCATCTCTGAGTCCCCGTGTCACGAAAATGTGAAGATGTGTAGTTTGGTGCCTGAATGAAGACTTTTTCATGTTCTGGAGTTCTTGAGCAGACTAGATTTTTTTATTTTTTTATATATCACTCTTGTTTGATAGAAAGGCTCTGTGCTTGAAGACTGGGATATGATTGACAAAGGAAGAAAGTTTTGATCACCTATTATATGTAATTCAGGCTAGTGAGGTGGGACAGAAAGTTTCACAAGGTTGAAGTTGCTCTCTCTGCTGATTAAAACCCATCTTGAAGCAATCTAAGCTGGTTTCCTGGTCTAGAATTGACATTTTACACTGATGTATTACATTTTGATGTATGATATGTACCCACTACCCACCTAAACATGTTGAGGATTGTTGGTCAAATATGAAATCTGAAACAGTTCCCAGTGGTATTGACTGTGTTGTCTTTCGCATGTTATGAGTTTCAAATTGGAAATAATTTCCTGCCAAACTTATTATCTGACACATTTCAGATTGTGAACTGTTGTTATATGTTGTTATATGCAGTTTTACATGATATTTAGTCAGATCAGGTAGTATTTAATTGCTTGAAGTGCTGCAGCTTTGCTCTGCAGTGTAATTGTGGGTTAAGTCCAACAAAGCACTTAAGTCTGATTTAAGATGTTTTTAAGGAGGATTCTAAGACAAAATGGAGGATATGCTCTGTCTTACCCATATGCAAATTTTTTGGCTACGACAATCCCCCCCCCCCCCCCCCCCACACACACTTGTGAAATTAACATCATAATATAAATAAAGGAAAAATGTTAAACAAATGTCATATTAGTTTCAGGCTTCATCTAGGCTCTATCTTTCATTTACAGTGCTGACATTAAACTTAGCAACCTAAAATGAAAACCCAGACACACTTGCTAAACCAGTAACCATGGAAACACACTGGAAGTCTCTATAACTCTAACTCGGGCTCAGGTCCCAACTGTTCCCACTTGTGAAAAATAGACTGTTTTGGAAGGTCAGTGAAGTACCCAGTTGAATGTTTTGGCAGTGAGCACTGACACAAGGCACACGCTGGAGACTCGGAGACTCTTGTTCCAAACCCAAAGCACCTTCGGCGTATTGACCGAGCCTGGTTAATGACTTTAAAACTCAACAGACCTATGACTAGTCGTGAGTGTATGCTGGGTCAGCGACAGACCTTACAGTCTGTGAGGTGTAAAGAAAGCAAATCTGGCTCAGTCCAGTCATTGACGCTTGGCTCAGAAATGAATTTCACCCCGTTTCATTCGCCAGTTCTGAGATTCCATGAACACACTCATGGTTTATGTAGCCCTGGAACGGCACTATGAACTTATTACAGGGTCAGTCTCACAGGAGAAACTGGTGCAAAGAAAAACAATTTTATTTTATTGTCCATTCATCCACTCTCCAAACTGCTTGTCCCATGTAGTGATGCTTGATCCTATCCCAGCTACTCAAGCTGGAGACAGGGAAACAACCTAGACACTGTTTTTGTCTTATTTTAGTATGTTTATGTACTATTAGTATTTTTTTACATTTTAAATTAGTGATTAGTTTTTACATTTTCAGTTTTCATTTTAGTTTTTGTTTAAGTTTTAGTCATTTTGTTCATTTTTTTTTTCTCATAGATGGCCAGTCCATCACAGTTGTTTTGTTTTGTAGTTTCATGGCGTTTTACACACACGACACACTGCAAAAGTTCAGTTTTTTTTTCTTTTTACCCCATTGGTGAAATGGTTTTCTTGTTTTATGCAAAACTCTGCTCAATTTTGTTAATACTTTTATTTGATTAGACTATAGCAATCTTATATACTTTTTGCTTCACAAGAACATTTTCTTGATTTAAAAATGTGCATTACACACACAAAAAATTAGACAAAAATACTGATTATTTTGATGACTTCTTTTGGCACTGACCAAACCAATTGTAATTGTAAATGTCCTATTGCTCATCATTTTTTGCATTACCACTTTGTCCAGTACACTGTTTTAGCCTCTCAGGATCAGCTTTTGCAGCTCTTTAGGAACATTAAAAGCGATTTATACTCTCTCAAGCCCCGATGGTCAACCTAGTAGGCCATTTGTAATAGCATGTGTTTTTGTGAGGAATTCCCTCTGCACACAACGATGGATGGGTTTGTATCCGCCTCATCCTCCCACCTCACATCTGACCTAACAGAGCTTACCAGAATGCAGTATTGCTGCATGCAGTACTGTACACCAGTGAAACACCGATTACTGTTTTCGTTACGAGATCAAAAGTAGGTTCCGTCTTAAATTCTGAGCTTATCTAAATGCTTTTAAATTTCAGAAAATTGTGCGGTGTAGCACATTCACCTCAGAATGTCTGACAGTGCCTTTCTTTTGTCTGTGTGTATGCATTGGGATGTACAGGCTTGCATGCTGTAAAGACATCATGCAGATTCCTTTCGTCTGAAGCTCCTCAACCCTGCCAGGCTGTGACAGCTCCTCTCAGCCACCAGCAGGAGGGAGCGGAGTGGATGTGTACATCCATTATTTTCCTTCACTCCATCCGTTTTCTCAACTTGGAGCAGCTGGGCTGTGTCAGTAGTCTGTGGAAGACTGTACTGGAACGCCTGTGCTTAGTCACTGTAAAGGTTTTTTTCCATTCTCATTCCAGCTATTTATGCACGTTCTCTGTGCTCTGTTTTGGCTGGGACTCGCCCAGTCTCGAGGAAAGAAGAATGGATTCCTTTTACAATTAATCTGTTGATCTGGTTCACAAAATCAGTCTGTACGATTATATTGGTCTGTGTAATTTTCAGTTTAACAACACTTTTCAATTAAGAATGGAGAACTCTCTTTCAGACATGCTGACATTTTGGCACTAAGCTGTTATTAATAGGGCTTACATTTGTTGGTCATATACATTTTTGCTTTATAAACTTAAGCATATGGTGTTTTTTTTATTTATTTTTTTAGCTGGTTTAAATACGTCACCAAGGTAATGTTAACTTGCTGACAGCGGTGTCCAAAGTCAGTCCTGGGAGGGGGGGGGTATTGTCCTGCAGAGTTTAGCTCCAACTTGCCTCAACACACCAGCCTGAACATTTCTTGTATGCCTAGTAAGACCTTGATTAGTTGGTTTAGGTGTGTTTTTATTGGGGTTTTTGAGCTAAGCTTTGCAGGACAGTGACCCTCCAGGAGGAGCATTGGGCACCCCTGGTCTAGGAAGCGATCAGGTTCAGAGGGTTGATTATAATATTATAAATAAATGAACTTACATGGAACTGTAAAAGACGCCTTTTGTTTGCGGTGCTCGGTGTCTGTCTGTGATGATGTGTGATGTCTGCACAACCAGGGTGCACGGAGGTATGGAAATGCATACACTGACAGGCAGGTAGGACAATATATATATTTTTTATATGTAGACCACTTCTATCATTGATTGCTATCAAGATGTGAAGAGAGTTTCAACTTGAACAACAAAAAGTGTTTATGAAAACAATTGCCTACCTTAACCTTTAAGTATAGCTGTAAAAATGTGTAATTGCAATGTAAAAGTTAAAATTATTTGGTGTAGCCTTTTTGTTTAGAAGACTTTAGATTCTATGGGGAAAAATAATTCCTATAAATGTAAATATAATTCATCTAAAACATTTGATGGACCCATTTCACATTTCAAAAGTTCTTATAAATCGTCATGGGTAAACTTATATGGTGGTGAATGGAATTTTTATGTTCACTTTTGCCCCAGTAGTGAAAGAAACAATTCACAAGAGCGTTTTTATGACTTGTCAAAAGAGAAAAAAATATTGAGAGATTATGTCGGTCAGAAGAAACTAGTTGTAAGATTTGCCTTCACTTCCTCTGCTGTTGTATGAGAAATATTCATGCAGCAGCTTTAACTACTTGTCTGTAATTTCACGCCAAGGCAATTTAACATAAAGTAGTGTCATAAATGTACATAAAACTTTTCAAAAATAAGAAAGTTGCTAGATTTACGATGTTAATAACTGAAAACACGTCATCACAGTGAGTGAAAAGGGTCCATAAGTATCAAATATTGAATTATATTATTACTAAAATTGTTCGTATTTAGTCTAAAACGTGAAAAATGTGAAATTTTGAATTGTAATGTTATTAGTATATATTTTTTCATTTATTATGAGTTTAAATAAGTGTGTGTGGACTAGATGTAACTGACCCAGGGGCCCCTCTGTCTCCTGATGTTCTGGGCGTGACTGGATCTATCCATCATGCTCTCGGCCCTGTGTCTGTTAGAGCTGACTCAGGCCTTCAGTCTGCCTGGAGGAGACCTCCCCAGCTCAACCCCTTACAGACATGCTAACACCCATAAAATGGACATGTCAGCTTACCAGTAAATAAGATTAAGGATGATAAGTATATGTGTGCCAGAGTGTAAGGGAGGGTGTATGTGTAACTGGATGAGGGCCAGAGGACAGGATGCAGCCCTGTTCTGCAACAGTCTGCCTGTGTCTCACACTCAGTAGGAAGCGCCACACTTTCTACTCAGACTCTTGAGCCCCTCCCAAATAGTGTGTTGTGGAATATTGTATTCCATAATTTGAGGGTCTTGACCTCTTTTTGAATTGTGTTCACAGTTCCAGTGTTATTTTAATATTGTTTTTTATGTACTATTATAGTATTTATTAATTTTAAATGAGCATTTTCATATTACTTTTTAAAGTTTTAGTAATTTTATTATGTGCTTTTGTCATTTTTATTAGTTTTTCTTTATATATAGATATATAGATATATATTTCTATATATATTTCTATATTTCTTTATAGCTTTAATTAATTTCAGTTTTAGGTTTAGTCATTTTAGCACTTTAAATGTATTTCAGTTCATTTTTCACTTTATATATCTTATTTTATTTCAATTGCCGAAAGCAATGTTTAATAATTTTAGTTAGCAATAACAACAACACTGTACCATCCCTTGGGTTAGTTTTTGTTGTGCTATATCTTTCCATTGTGAATGGAATGTTTATGCAAGGATGCAAACGTCTGTTTAAAAGTGTTTAATCTCACCAAATTAATTGCAAAAATAATATATAGCCTACTAATAGTATAATTGTCTCTGCTCTTTAGACTTGGATGGGAAAACATATTGTATCATATCATGGTATCATATCATGGTTACTCTATTCATTTATCTGTAGAGAGACTTGGTTTAGCAAATCATTTTATACCCTTTCAATAAAGGGGAGTCTGTGAAGTATCAGGACACATTGACCTTTTCATTAGAGATAAGGTCTTTCTTAAGCTGCCACTTGGCTGTAAGTGGTCACTTCCAAAGCTTCAATGTTTTAACATGGTAACTTACACTGATTGAGTTATTCTTCCTACAAAAACCTTCACATTTTCACAGCAATGCTACAGAAGAACCATTTTGGGTTCCCCAAAGAACCTTTCAGTGAGCAGTTCTAAATAACCCATTCCACTATAAAGAACCTTTTGTGCAATGGAAAGGTTCCATGAATGTTAAAGGTTCTTCATGGAATCATAGATGCCAACAAATTGAATTCTTCTTGGAATCATAAATGATTCCTAAAACGTACTAGGTCTTACTAGTCTCAGTAAAAAAAATTGCATAATAATTTTTGCGAACTAGCAGTTTACTTGCCTGTGGGACTGTTCAGATCGGCGGCAATGTTAGGGCCTTTAAAATCAAAATCTGCACACAAAGTGGACATTCAATCTGAATTGCATTATTATAAATTAATTATTGTGAACACATTATTTGTTCCCTAAAAAAAAAAGTTTGGCATATCAGTCAAAAGACCTTTAACACAGGTCAGATATTATTGTATTCAAGCACTCTCATTTATCTTTCATTCATCCTCACAGAAGACCAGATTTTTTTGTCTTTTTTTTTCTCTCTTTTTTTTTCTCTAGTCTCATTATACAGCAGTTTAGTTTTAAATCAGAGAAGTTGATCAGTTCCTTGAATAAAAAGATTCTGGCCCGAATCCAAGATTGGTGTGCTCGATAAAACAGTTTTGATCTCTGCTTCCTCTGTGTGCTCTCCAAACTCAATACACACTGTATATCGATTTCTGAGTGCAGTGCTGGAGTTGAAGGCCTTGGCCAGCTCCCATTCTGTGGCAGTTCACAAGTAGAATAGTTTGAGAGAGAGAGAGGGACAGAGAGAGAGAATGTTTTTTTTTTCTTTGTCTCCTCATTTCTAGCTTGGAGCTGCTGAGGTCATTGGGAGTGATCTAGAGATAGAGGCCCTGGGATATTAGATATTGTGGTTTGCATTCCCTATGTTGGTTCTCTCACTTTACTCCGAAAATTGTGTTTTGTTAAAAATGACTGAGCTTTTAGGGGTTATACAGAAAGATTACAATCATTAGCAAGTTTGAAGCATTTTTGAAGTTGCTTCTGGTGTTTTCCAGGAATATAAATGATAAAAGCATCAATCCACATTGTTATTTTTGTTAACAATGTATTTTGTTATACACACACACAAAAACACCAATAGTCTATTCCATTCGACTGTAAGTGCCCTCAGGAAGTGAAGGAAATTTACCCACCAGTCATTGCCCATCACTCCAGTACTACAGAAATGCATACCCGTTTGGAACAACATGGCACCATTTTCATTTATGTGTGAACTATCCCTTTTAAAATGACTGCTATTTGTGCACATGTACCATTTAGACCCCATCAGAATCATTCAGACGTGCCTGTGAATCATCAGGAAAGATTAATGAAGCATTATGTCAGCTTTCAGACAGAATACTGTGACTATGTCACTCTTGGCCCCATAACAGCAGGATGTAGTTGTACAGCACATTTAGAGTATAATGAAGACTGACTCAGTGGCTCAGAGCCCTTCCTCATCTACACTTCCTCCAGACACACACACACACACACACATCACTGCTCTTCAAGCAGCGGGTAGATCAGAGACACAAAATGCAGTGTTTTAAATTGTAAAGCGTCTTTATTGGGGCTCAGTGCTTGACGGGTATTAAATATGTTTGACAGCATGAGGCCAAAGGCAGCAACCCAAGGACCCTTAAAGACTGCACAATAAACCTCAGGTGTTTTATCATACAGTACAGTACATGAATGTTGCTATAGGATATAAAAAAGGTTGCACCCAATGCATTACATTTTTGCAACTAAACTCATTTTGGGCCGGCTGGAACGATCTCTCCGGGGTGCCGTAACACTGACATCCTCCTACAGCTGTTATCCTTTGTCCTTGTCTCTGTGGTATGAAAAATAAGGATGCCTTGCTGAATACAGATTGTATCCTCTCACAGTTAAATTTGGAGATGCTACTTCTGGAATTGTTAGATATCTTCCTCATAACTAGGTGTGACGCATCATCGTGTGTGAGATTATCCAGCATGAGGGGTTAAAAATAGAAACCAAGCATCTGTCAAAACATCTTGGTGTGCAACCCTGTTGACAGTTGTGGCTAGTCGGGTTAACAAACACTCAGATTAACATGATAGAGATGCCATTTATCACTTGAAGGTTTATTGTTAGGACATGGCACTGCTGCTGCTACCCTTGTTTGCTATTTCTAGTTCACTTGAGTTTCATCCTGTCCTCTTAAATGACATCGTCATTGGCCTAAAGGTGAGAGATGATGGAGTTTTGGCAGTGGACAAGTAAAGTGTTTGGCAGGCAACCTTTGCCTGAAATTAATTTACTTTTGTGCTTGACTTGAAAGGTGAGCGATGACGTAACTCAATATGATACTTTATATCCTGCCATCATGAGACGTTTTTGCTGCAATGTTAAAAATAAATATTTTAATGTATTGGCTAATATATAGAATTCATAGCAGTTGGTGCTAAAATTTAGTATTTGTAATAAAAAAAAATAATTTTAGATGGACTGGATCTGTTATGCATGCAATGTGATAAGTTCAGACGGACATAAGTTGTGTTTGAGTCACATCACCGCTTTTACTGTAGACAGGTGTGTTGAAGTATAAGGTGACTGATTTTTAAGTTTTGTATAATTTCATTTTGTTTTACATCAGTCTAGCCAAACTAAAGGTCACCTTAGCAAAATTTGGGTGAAATTTTAAGAGCATCTTTGCTCTTAACAGTCCATTGCCTGTTGTCAGTAGTGTAGCAATATATGAAGCACAGCTACTACAGATGTCACTTTCAAACAAAACAGTTATAAAAGTTATTTCTTTAATCTTTTCCATTGTATTATTTTGGTGTAATTCAAGGGTCCTATTTATTTGAATTGGGAAAGCACAATATTAATGCAGGACATTTGTATCCTCGTGAAAATAATGTATTACAACTTTAAATTAGGGATAATTCAATTATTTTGCTGTGAAATGGCGAATTATGCAGGGTCGCAAAAATTGCGTCATTTTGTGTTGTATTTGGCGATCGTAGAATTGCAGAAAACTGGAGGGACTGATATGGTACAGATATATTGTGCATCCCTAATGCATGCATAAATAAATAAATAAATAAAATAATGTTAGTGAAAGTGAAGTTCCTCAACTATAGATGGTGTAGATGTTTTGATCTACCTACATGCAGCAATTGATTCCAACTTTACATTTCAAGTGAACTCTGTAGAACTTGATTAACCAACAGCAACTGGACCAGCTTGTTAAACTAAACTGCATGAAGGTAGATCTTCAGGAGATTGAGTACCGTGTGTTCCCAGTGTTCAAGAAGTAGTCTCCTTTTCCCGCTTGTGTTGGTATTGGTTGACACATCGACTCACACACACACACACACACACACGCACACAAAAAAAGAGGGAAAGAAAGAAAGAACAAAATCGATACACAACAGAAGCTCTCGGCCATCAACCAGAGACACTTATATGAGCCCCCTCCCCATGAGCTCCTAGTCAAAGTGAGAGGGAAGATGAGATCCTAGGGCTTTTGTTTGAGAGCTTCTGGGAGCGACGAGCCACGGTGGAAGCGAGGTCAGATTTCCCCTCAACAGATTTTTATGAGTTGATGACAGCTGCCGGAGTGTGGTGCCAATCCCCCTGACAAGAGTCATGTGACCCCTGCCTCAATTACTCGAGCTAACCCAGCCTCAGCTTCTCAATGACACATGTGGCATAGTATGAAGATGTAGGCTAAAGTTGCTCTGTCAGCAGTTATTTGAAATGTATTGCTTGAACAGTATATCAGGGTTTCTGCTTCAGTCCGTGAAAGGGATCCTCAACCACTCATCCTTCCAATCTGACTACAAATCCACCCTCTCATAAGGTAGATAACGTTGCTTGTTAGGTGTGTGTGACCACATCCCAGGAGTCCATTCTGACCTGATTCCAGACCACCAGCGAGCCCGGCTCGTTTCTCTGACACACTTCTGCCTTGTTGATGGTGGAAAACTGGGCCAGTTGGGTTTGTAATTGAGTAGAATCTTTCATTCATGCTACAGAGGGTTAATACTGCCATATCACATCACTCCAGCTTCTTTTTAATTCGTTCTCATGTCTGATGTAGCCATTAGCCACCTCATTCTTTTTTTTAGGCTAACTTATTTGTATTTGTTGCCAGGCAGTATTCAACCATTAACTGTGCTTTGGTCCCAACAGACTTCTGTAAACGTGCGTTCACACCTCGCTGGAGGTGCTAAGCCGCTATTGTTGGTTGCTAGTAGCTGTTCCTACTCGACCGCTGTTTCCAGCAACTTCAGACTGTGGAAGTCTCTGCACCTTTTAAATAGAGTTGAACAAGTTACTATGCACAATACATCAAATTTAAGCCACAAATTATGTTCTGCTATTTTGTCTGAATAAAAAAAAAAGCTGCAAGTGAATTCAGGCATCACAGCATTATAATGTACAGAGTAATTTAGTTAGATTATGGCATGTACTCTACAGTTCAAAAGTTTGGTGCTAGTATGTTTTAATGAACAGTTTTATTTAGCAAGGATGCCGTAAATTAATACAAAGTAACAGTTAAAACTTGTACATTGTTGCAATTTGTAACTTGTAAATCGCTGTCACCCCTTTAGAATAATAATAACCTATAGTTACTCCGAACTATGAAACATTCTCACTTTTACCATCATGATTGATTGATTTGCCTACAGGAGGAGTTTTAAATGGTCTGTTCATCATGTTTTTTTTTCTATAAAATGGAGTATTAGATTCTGGTGGTGAATGAGTTTGCTTGCCAGCAACCCCTGGGGTGTTCTTCAGACCCCTACTTGAGAAATACCTTTTTAAATGATATTTGTCTGAATGTGTGTGTGTTTGTACGCCAGCCGTACGCTCCCCTCGGAGGTCTGCAGTAGAGATCGAGCACAGTCAAACCCCTGTTTCTGTGCAGGCTGTAATAGTGAGCCAGGAGACCTGAACAAGAGAGGATAGAAATAGATGCCTGGTGTCAGGGGAGAGTCCTAGGGACGGCTCGCCTCCAGGAACATAAACCACAGAACGTAAAGTAAACCACCCTGACCTAATGTGTCTCTGATTGACAGCTACCTGTCAATTAAGCCTCGTTTTGTTCTTCAGACCGCTTGTATAATAGAAACTACAAACAAGTCACTGACTCCCATACATCGTGCCCTTATTGAAAGCTAATTAAGCGTTACCAATGGGCAGATGAGTTTTTCCTCCATTTAACTTGTTTATGTCTGTGGCTCTTCCTTTGCTTTTTTTTTTTCAGGCAGTCATTTGTTGGGCGTGAATGTGGAGTTTATCTGCACAAAGAGTCATTTAGGAATAAACTGCAGTGATTTTGCACTGGAGCTGCACTGCACTGATGGCTGACAGCTGTAATTGAATGTGCGACTGGCTGCACTGTCCCTAATATCATTGCCATGCGTGAGAGATGGACAGCAGATGGTGCACAACTGTATATGTCTGATGACCTTTTTGAGATGATATCTGCTGTCTTTCAAGCTCTTTTTCTGTGTGTTTGATAAACATTAACACGGAGATGGCCCTCTAGGAACGAGAGCCTTATGGTGAATATGCTGGTCAAACAGCTGTGCAGGCAAATCGAAATACATGCATTAGTGTATTAAAGCTTAGAGTGACTTGCACTTCTAAAATGACAACTATTAGATGACTGCAGCATGCCATAGGCGTGCCCCCAGCATGCCCCCTTGCTGTATGTATGATTAGCAGAGGAAACATTTGTCCAGGAAGTCATTAATTTTCTTTATACAACATTGAGGTTTGGCTATGCAGTCTGGTCATCCATTATTCCAGTCTTCACATGATCCTTCAGAAATCATTAGGTGTGCAGGATTTTGTGAAACTGTGGTGGGTGGACCTCGTCCCTCTAGGGGGCCCCCCCACATGCACTGTGATGTTTGCTATCAAAGTACCGTGAGAGCGATTTGAGAGCAGACGGCTGACTCATCCGGCACAACTTCTCCAGAGCTCTGATGACGACACGTATGTTCCACGATTGGCTGGATTCACCGCATGTTTGCATGTGTGTTTTGTTTATTCTGACACCTTCAGTTACACTAAAGCTCACAAATCTGTATTTTTAACAGTAAAAGCTATTTTCATGTAGTCGTGATGTGATATAGTGTCATGTTTATCAAAAAAACATAGACCCCACTTCATTGGTACAGTATTTAAATAGTGTGGGCTTATGTTGAACTTTATTCTTGTACAAACACACGCTGTATAGCGGTACATAGTCTGTTAATATTGCATTTAATTCACTTGATCTGTGATAAAGTTTTGCAAACACAGCACAAACGTCACTACGGGAAGCAGAAAGTGTCCAACGTCACATCACATGTCCGTTTTCAACTCCTCCCTGACTGCAAACACTGATTGGTTACTTACACACCTATTCACCTAACACACCTATTCTGATATGTTAAAACATTTCTTATTATTATCAATGCTGAAAATAGTTGTGCTGCTTAATTTTGTGGAAATTGTGTTTTTTTTAATCTATTAGTCACATTATAAATGTCTTTCCTGTCACTTTTTATTAATTTACTGCATCCTTGCTAAATAAAAGTATTACTTTTCTTAAAATACTTTTAAGAAATAAAAAAGTACTTAGCCCATACTTTTGAGCAGTAGTGTGTAGGTATTATAACATATTGACCCAATGCTCTATAGATTTTGTTCACTCAACCCTTATAGATGTAGGCTAGTTATAAACAAGGTCAACCAGATAAGAATGTTGTTCAACCACTAACCTCAGCTGTAAGTCAAACACCAACCCAAAACCTAAGCCTAACCCTATCCTTAAAAGTTGATATGATGATGCTCTGTCAAAGACAAAAAATCTGTACCTTTAGCTTGTCTCTGGGGCTGTACCCTAAAGCTATCCCATTGTACCTTCTCTACCCTTGTAGAGTGCACATGCAATGCCACGACACACGATAAAAGGTATCTTTTCCATGTTAATTATGGCGTTCCAATCGGCTCTTTAATATGACTTTGCAACATGCACTCGTCTCAGTGAACGTCTCACTCAACGTCTTATTTTTTTATTTTTTTATACTGCTATTTATTCCATTCAATTTAAGAAGTGACGCAGACGTTATACAAAATTATACAACTACAATCTGCAAACACAACAACTATGGCTATAAACACAAAACAGCTTATGTCCTATAGGCCTACTTTACTTTAGTTCATCGTTTGTTTGTTTATTTATTTAGCCCTATTTATTTATTTATTTGTTCAATTTTTGTAATGCCAGCATAATACACTATTGCTATTGTATATGCTATTGTTTCGGTTTTCAGCATATTTTTATTCCAAATGTTCAGCAGATATGAGTTAGCGTATTGAACATTTCATTTATTTAGCCTATTGTTTAATTACATTTACAACGGTTTTACTAGTGTAATATGACTTATTTATCATGCATAATGCAAACAGTCCTGGCTCCGCACATCGGATGGCCGATGTGAATTTTTGGGGAAACAAAATATGTTAAAGGAAATGCTATACTGAAAGTTGACCTCATTATGTGATTATGCAAAGGAGTTCATGAAAGAAGTGGCTTATGTTCTTTGCTTATACAACAAACTTTTTATTTTTGAAATAAAGAATGTACTGTTTTTGATTTGGGACTCTGGGTCAAAAGAGATGGACAACAGATTAAAACTGCTATACTCTATGTGGCCAGTTTCATCTCCATAAATGTAAAGTCACTGATTCTAAGCCCAATTTTAGGCTTTTCTGTGTTGATTTAAAGTTATTCTATGACTCTCTTTATTAACCAGCTAACAAGAAAGCCGCTAAAACTGCTCTGTTGTTAAAATAAAAATATAAAAAAGGTTTCATTAGCCTATGTTACCTCCTGATTTCCTGAAGATGACAAAAAATATTTTTTCGTTGTTTCATGTAATTTATTTCTATTAATTTTTAATGATGTATTGTATGTTTAATTTCTATTGCTTTAAATGTTTTATGAATAATTTTTTTAGTAGACTATCTCTAACTGAATCTTGTTTGTAAATGTACTTTATTGCCTTGCTCTACCTCGAGTTCCTTATCCTATTTTTTGTGTGTGTGTGATACATGTGTCCCCTGTGATCTTTGTTCGATTTAAAAAAAATTATAAAAAAAAAAAAAAAATTAATTGGCAGATGCAGACGTCATGATCATTGAGACGAGTGCATGTTGCAAGGTCATATTAAAGAGCCAAATGGAACGCCATGGTTAATGAGAGTTTTTGTTTTCCAGCCAGAACAGCAAACACAAAGTGTTTTTAATAATGTTTAAGTGGTGTAATATTTGTGATTTTGATTATGTAGCCTACTTATCCTTTTTCTTACGGGTGCCGTCAAGGTTACTCTCTGGTAACTTGCTGCGAGAGCCCGCCCACACGCTGTTCTGATTGGCTGTGGGTTTTGATTGATTTTGACACATCTCACAGTCGCGTCGCGTCTAGTGTGGACAAATTATTTGTCGCTGGAATCTATCGCATCGCATCTAGGTAGGACACTGTGTCAGTCTAGTGCTCTTGATGCACAGGAGGCAGTGCATGCAAATGATGGTTTTATAATCTCTTCTGTTAGTAGTCATGTGTGTATGTTGCTGTCAAAAAAAGTGAGCTCGGCTGTGTTTGTTTTTCTTTACACATGGTTGGAGAAGCTCTGTTCTTGTGCCAGGTTAGAAATCAGACTTGCTTTTGTTGTGTTTACAGTAACAAATTTTCTCTCTGATCATGGTCAGGTTGATGTCTTTAAATATGGCACTGGCACATGAAAAGAGAGATGATAATTTTTTTATTTGTTTTACTCATTTGGAAGGAGTTAATGTGTAAAATACAAAAGGACCAGTGGAGTTCACAATCAAAAAATCAGCAGTCGGATCCCCAGATCCCCTTATTTTTAATCTAGTCCAAGTGAAACCATTTTTATTCTTAATGCCCTCTCTTTCATCAATGCCATTTCCTGGCTCACTGACCACTTCCTGGTCTTGTCGGTCAAGTCTCAGCAAGTTCATGTTGTTGCTGTGTAGAAGAATGTGTGTTGTGGTTTCCCTGTGCTTTGAGACTTGTCACCCACGCAATGACGAGTGAAACTTGTCGGCTTTGAAATGAGTGGGCGGCTTCTAAAAGTGTGACATCCTCCTTCTATTTTTATCGCTCATGTTCTCTACCCATGACATGTCATGCTCATTTCTGTCTCTCTCTCCATCGTTGCTCTCTTTAATTTGTCTTCCGCTAAGTAACTTGAGATTCTGATTGTTGCCATGACAGCTGGAAGTTTCTGTCAGAATGTGTCTCATTTTGTCCCTTTACTTTCACAGATGTCCCCGTTCTTTTTACGGTTGTTTTCTGAACATTGTGTTCTCTAGTCCTTTTACATTCTCACATTTATATCTCTCTCACAGAGAGAGGGATTTTTCATGTCCCTCACCATGACAGTACAACCAAAACTGTAACTTACAGATGCTGATAGTAGTTCCTGTAGCTAAACTGGTAGAGCACAGCAACGCCAGGGTCATGTGTTCCATTCCCAGGGGACACACGTACAGATAAAATGTATCTTGAATGCACTGTAGTGTCTGCCAAAGGCATAAACGTAATGTAAATGATAGGGGAGGATGCACAAGTGCTGTATTACACAACACATAACACCGGAGAGCTTCACTCCTACTCATGCTTCTGATGAGAGCTTCAAGCTGCAGTATTGCACTATGCCACCTGAGTTTGAACAGTCTAGATTCATGTGTATTTTAAATTTGGAATCAAGCCCATGATTTTGAGGGATTTTTGGCTGCTTTGCTTTTCTGTATAGCTCAGTGAAGCTGGGTAAAGAGAATTGTGAGGGATATTGGCACTCTAATGCAATGCAGACTATACACAGAATTAGGATTACTCTACAGACATAATCAGATCACGTATCCGAGCCAAAGAGCAGCTTTATTGATCGATCATAAAACAAAAAGGACTTGCATTCAGTAGTCCATCAGGATCTCATTCACTTTAGGTCATGATAGTGGGAGGTATCTATGTGCACCTGTCTGTGTGCTTAACTGAGTTACTTTATAAATGTGCTTATAAATACTTATAAATATATGCTTGCGTATTTAAATAAACACACAGATGTATTTATTTATTTATTGTTTGTAAGTGCTTTAAAGGGGTGGTTGATTATGATTTCACTTTTCTACCTTTAGTTAGTGTGTAATGTTGCTGTTTGAGCATAAACAACATCTGCAAAGTTACAATGCTCAAAGTTCAAAGCAAAGGGAGATAGAAATAAGAAAGAGAAAATGCTAATCAATGACTAGAATATAACTACACATAAGCTACATAAATTTATCAACTAACCATTCAGAAATGTCCTGTTGCATTCTACATGTTGTCACTACTTCTTGAGTCTCTCCATCATTGACTCCGTTGACATCATCTGACTCCGGTTTGTACATAAAAGGCTAAAAGTTTTTGAAATTTTCAGTGTATGTTTGTGTGAGGTAAAAGGACACAAGCTGTTGAAGCTCCGCCCTCTGTGCCAGAAGCAGCAGCTCATTTGCATTTAAATCGACAGACTAAAAAACTGAGTTTTTGCTTTCCCTCAAAAACTGACAATTTTAACATGCTATATAAAAATATCTCTGGGGTATTTTGAGCTAAAACTTCACATACACACTCTGGGGACATCAAATACTTATTTTACATCTTGTGAAAAGGGCATTATACCACCCCTTTAATTAGTATGCCATTTATTTTAATGAATTTGGCTAATGGTTTTATCCAAAGTGACTCATCCAAACGTTCATGGAAAACTATTTGCTGTGACAGTGCTCTACCAGTTGTGCACACAATCTTTTTGGTCTGGTTCTCAAGGGAGCACCTGAGAATGCTGCTTGGTACTCACACTTTACGTAGCACACTTATCATTCAAGCTGTCGTCATCACTTTCCCGCTGACTGCTCTCCTCACTATCTTATTTTCTCCTGACTATGGTAGATGATGATGATTATGTTTTTATTTAATTTTATTAACATTAATGACACAGACCACAGCAGGGATATTAGGCTGCTGTCACTTTAAGACGGAATGCACGGACCGAATATACTGACACACATCAGGTTTCTTTCTCAACTATTCACTTATGACATAACCGAGAGAATACTTGCCGAGACAGGTATTTTGTCATAATTTTGTGTGTATGTGTAAGTTCAAGCTTAAGTAAAAGTGAAATAGGAAACAATTTGGTGTTCGAGCGCTCTCTGAACTGTATGCGCACCAGTTATGTTACATGTGCACCCCTAACTATAGTATAGCTACAAAAGTTGCAAGATCAGTTCTAGGTAGGGGTAATTGAAGATCTGAACTTCAAGAAATCCAAGTTTTGCACCAGCATCATTGTGGGAAAAATTGTTGATTTGTTCTTTTCCTGAACTCCAAAACAGTGTTGTCTAGTTGGTCTGCCATTTGAAATCCCTGTGCAAATATTTTCACTAGCAAAACCATTTTTCCCTTTTCCATTTTTATAGGTCCTCATTTTGTGGGCGGCCGTGCAAAAATACATTTCATCTGTCTGCAAAGTCCAAGACCGCTAATTTGATTTAAATTACAGTCTAGGATAGGGCCAGAATGACATAAATGTGCCTCGTAAAGCTTGATATGTACACATTGCATCACATTGCCTGATTTAGCTAGTATAACTTGTAACAGATAATCCTGTGTGGAAAATAGTGTTGAATTACCTAGGGGGCACATAACTGCCACAACCAGGGGCTCTGTGGATGCTTGTTGTAAACCAAACTACCATCTCTGTTTGCCATCAGGGGTGTGAGGGAGTGTCACTGGCTGTGAGTTATTCACTTTTTCATGTGTGGGTGTTTTATCGTTGGGGATCGGGCTATTTTTGATTTCCAGTCCCCCACCTTCAACCATCTCCCCTCTGGAGAGAGACTGGTTGGTGACAGCCAAGGAGACAAAGGCCTCCTATATCGCTTTCGCTCTAAAAACAACCCCTCATCACTCCCACTGCAGGAGAACACTAATAGAAGTGAGTGTTTTGCTGAGAAAGCTGGGAAAGTTTGCCATAGCGCCAGCATTTTCAGCCCTATAATCTTTTTTTAAATCCCTCTAAATGTGTATGCAACTAATGACATTGATAAAAGATTGACGTCTTTTTAAAGAGCAACTTTAGCTTTTGAATAGGGGACACATTGTTAAAACCGAGAGTCACGTCCGCTTTCTGTAAATTAACTGACGTGCTTAGATTTTCAGGACCCCACCTGTTTAAACTGTTGCTTTAGTGCCTGGAGCTGAATTTCCGAAGAAGACTCATTAGTTGCATAAGAGTCTGAATGAGAATAACAAACAGGAGTCATGTGGAGATGTCACCCTGGAGGTATAGACTAATAGCAAGCTTCTGTCATTCCACCTTGAGGAAATGCAATTCCTGATTTTGAGAAGCCACACAAAGCTAATTTTTAGTAGTAGTGCTTGCTACGTAATTACTATTGCTCGCACTTTGGGTTAGGGGAGCATGAATATTTGAGAAATGGCCAAAAGTGCCCCCTCTGAGACCCCTCTGAACAACTACATAAAAACGACTTGGCACCATCAAGGTGAGGGCTGACAAAGCAGAATCTTTGTTGTGTTGTCATGCTACTACATTGAATTCTTGGCGTGCAAGGTTGTGAGAAGCAAACACACCAGGTAAGGTAGTGGTCCTTACGCACTCTTTCATGTTTATACAGATGCCTCAACTATGAGGAGCCTCAGGCTGAAACAGTTTCAGTTTGTAGAAAGAACACTGATGACTCTAAACCTACTTTCGTTTATGTAATCTCTGGCTTTCATGATATCCAGGTATTTTTGTTTTGATCTGGTATTGACAGTCTGGATCATTTTCTAATTTCAGTGCAGTTTTTATTTTATTTTATCGTATCTTGTATTTGCTGACAAGGTCCAAGGACACTGGCCTAGTTCTCTTTGCATGCTGTAGTAATGGAGATTTCGCTCTAACAAGACAATCCGTCATGCCATTGTTGTATAGCACTTGCCCTGTTGATCAGATTTACAGAGCCTCTGTTGTCCCATCTCTTTTTGGAAAAACAGAAGACAAAGAGATGACGGAAATGTGAGTTCCCCTCCCAGAGGGCTACAGTATGGGCAATGCCTGGCCACATCCCCCCCTCCCCTTCTAAATAGGCTGACCATTGCCACAAAGATCACATTCAGTCGGACACAATACACACACGGCCCCAGGGCCACAAACACTGCCCTACTCCACATGACGCTGAAGGTCACACAATCATTTAGGATGATTGATAAAACAGAGAGAGATAGAAAGAAACGAGGAAGATAAAACAAACAGTAAAATTGTGTAGGAAGATATTATCTTTTGTCTTTAGGAGCAATTACGTCCATCAAAATCAATTTCAGGGTCCAAATTTGACCTTATATGATGCCATTTTTATATAAAGTATATTGTGCATGTCAAATATTTCAATGAAAGTTGATTGGAATCTTTTTGTTTAGTTCTTTAAGAGCTTATTTTATTTTATTTTATTTTATTTTATTTTATTTTATTTTATTTTATTTTATTTTATTTTATTTTATTTTATTTTATTTTATTTTATTTTATTTTATTTTATTTTATTAAAAAGTTTCATATTAGCTAGCTACATATTTTGCTGCTTCATTTTAAATATCTTTGTCATTTTTAGTCCCTATAGTTTGAAATTTATGACCCTTTCTGTAGAAAACAAAAGGGGAAATCAAAAATCTAAAGCTGTTAATTTCCATACTTTCTCATTAGATTTTGATTACTATTTACTATTTGGTAGTTTGGGAACCCAGAACGTGGTGGCATGCATTTTAAGTCAAGAATCAGGAAAAAACCTGTTGATAAAACCACATTTAATAAAGAGTGTGTTCAGTGCTGTTGGCATCAAGAGGAAATCAGTTAAGCTCTCCCATGATTCTTAGTGCTCATGTCATCCGTTCACTGGGAAAGCCCCATTTTGGAGTGGGTTTATTTATCGGCCCACAATGCATTATCACAGCTCTCTGTTTGTGCAACAGGAACATTTGTGTGCCACAGCTCACATTCCTGGAGGAATTTCCTATAACTGTGACCTCCATTCACACTCAGAGCTGTTGTGAAATATCCAGCATGTGCACCTGTGGATATGTGTGGACAACTGAAAGTTAACTCTTTTAATATTTGAGAGCTGGACTGTAGTTATGTAGCTTTCGTTGATTAGTTCGTACAGTACTGTATATCAAACTCTGCTTTTACCAAAATCATAGTAGCTCTCAATATCTATGAACTACTTACAAATTCCTTCCAAAGTTTTAGAGCATATTTTCTAACTCAAAATCTGTTCTAATTCTTAATAGTGGTAGATGCTTACTTGTACACGTTCACATACTCATATGTGCTTCCACCGTTGACTGGGTGGAGTTCTCAACTGTGGAATCATGCTGTCGTCATGATGTCATCATCCAAATATGCTGAGCTTTTCAGTTGAACAGTAGATGTTAAGAAGGCCAAACTGAGGTGACCTGACAGTCATGCACTAAACGTTCTTTTTCTTCTTCTTTTTTCCCCTCAATTATTCTTTTGGGATTTGTTTGCTGTTGTAACTGTAATTTATAAAAGCCCTTCTAGGGACAAGTGTTGCAAAACAAGCACTATGATACACGCATTGGATGGCTGTTGTCACAGTTTTATGTTTATTGTATCTGTCCCTATACAAATAAAACATTAAATAAATAAATATGACCTACCCTGGTAAACGCAGTGGAGTTCAGTATTTAGTCGCTGATTCTTATGTACTGAGACAAAACAATATATAATGTATCATGTAGGCTATAATATTTAACAATCTTTACTACCGGTCGAAAGTTTGATGTCAGTAAGATGATTTGGAAAGGAATAATACTTCTATTCAGTAGTCATTTAATTGATAATTTCTAATGTTACAAAAGATTTTCTATTTCAAATAAATGCTGTTCTTTTTAACTGTCTATTCATCAAGGAATCATGAAAAAATGGATCACAGTTTCAACAAAAATATTAAGCAGCACAATTTTTTTTTACCCAATAATAAGAAATATTTATTGAGAATCAAACCAGTATATTAGAATGACCTCTGATGTGATACTGAATTAAACCTTTCAGTCACATGAATATGTTCCATTCTCAAATAATACTAAAAAGTTATTTTAAATTGTAATAATATTTCCTAATATTATTTTTTTTTCTTTTTTTTTTTCTGTGTTTGTAATCAAATAAATGCAGCTTGGGTGAGCATAAGAGACTTTGAAAATACTTTTGAACGGTACTGTGTATATATATTTATTTATAAATAATTTTTAACAAATATTTAATTTTAAAACTGTTTTAAAGGTGTTTAAAACAAACTTAAATGGTATAATTGTTAACATTTCTTTATCATTTCTGATTCCTGTTTAAGTTAATATGTTGCTATTTTAAAAGGGAATGACAGATAAATTATGTAAGAAATCATCTTTTGTTGTAAGTCTCAATAATCCATGTTTTATTTGTGAATTTAAAATATGAATAAGCCATGAATATAACCAAATATTTAAGATTTGCTGGTACTAAAAGTAAACCTTTAAGATTCGTTCAATCAATTAGTCCACTATTCTGAATACTGAAGAGGAGATATCTGTCCCCATCAGTGTCTCTGGAGTTCATGGCCCTGTAATGAAGTACTTGACCAACTGACAAAGCCAGTATGCATCATTGGCTATCACAACGAGAAAGCTCCTGGTTGTCCTTGTACACAGAAGAGAAGCCTGTTATTCTATTCATTCACACAACCTTTTCTGCTACCTCGTTCCCGCCATGTGTCTCCATGTCTCTCTCACACCCACTCGCTTTCGTACTCCTTGTGTTTCTCACTCTTACTCTCCCCCTCCCATCTCTCTCTCTGTCTTTCTCCCCTCTTCACCCTCCTCCCCCTCACTCACTTCACAGAAGTACACCCACTCACACACAAACATTCATATCCGCCGTGTAGTTTGGTGGCTTTCATTCATGCTTTAGCAGTATGAGGTGGCAGAACTCCTCAGGTAATGGACGGCACTGCCTCCCTTCTATTCGACTGTATGCTCCGTTATGTGTGGAGAACGGACACTAACTGGAATTAAAAGACAAAAGGGGATCAGCTTTCACAGTGAGTATTTGACTGTTTTTGTTAAGTGCGTTTAAGTTTGATGTCATCACATTTTGTGTATATGTGGCATCAGAGTTACGTTACACGGGACTGAGTGTGTGTGTGTTTGTGTGCACTGCAAAAAGCATTTTGTTAATTGTTTTTTTTTCTTTTCGTTTTCCAGTAAAGATATATCTTTAAAACAAGATAGTATCTTATGTTGTTTTGTTTCTCTAGTCAAATTAAGACAAGATTATTTATCTTGAAACAGATTTGATCGGGTTTGAAATGGCATTAATGTGAGTAAATTAAAGTAGTTTAGAATTTTGAGTAAATTCTTGTGTGTGTGTGTGTGTGTGTGTGTATATATATATATATATATATATATATATATTTTTATATATATATATATATATATATATATTAGTGCTATCAAATCAATTAATCTTGATTAATCGCATATAACAAGTTTTATTTTTATTTTTAAAGCATATATTTTTTAAACAAACTGTTATAACACATGCTTTATGCGATTAATCATGATTAATACATTTGACAGCACTAATATATAATATTAGCTATATAAATATATACACATATATATGTATATACATATATAGTATATAGTATATTTTATATATATATATATATATATATATATATACTATATACTATATATGTATATACATATATATGTGTATATATATGTGTGTGTATATATATATATAACGGGTTGCACTAATTCATTCTATGAATAATTATAAAGAATACAATTCATTATTTTACTTGCGTAATTTATCTAAATGATGTTTATATATTTTACAGAAAATTTTAAAATACTGACTTAGAACATTTGCGATAACCTTTTTGCGGTGTTTTCACATGAACTGTACATACAGGAAGGGCAATTTGTCACAAATGACTCAGTCATTCTGTAAACAAAGATTTCATTTGTCTCACATGTAATCGGTTCTACAGCTCATAAACTAGCTTTTAAAGTGTTTTTGAGGTGTTATTCTTAACTATTTTCAGTTAACTAATCATTTCAGTTGCAAGAACCTGCTGAGTTGAAGCCGCCTGAGGCTGTGTGAGTTGTATGATTTTTAGGGTGAGAAACATTGCTTCTTGAACTCTGTGCTAGTGTGTCAAATCTGGCCAGCTAGAGCTCTTTGTGGTGTCCAAGGCCTTTATATTCCATGTCTTAGAGAATCTCTCCATCAGGAACAAGATGTGTATTACAGGTAAAGTGCACTTCTGAAAAGCCCAGAGAGGCTTCCTCATTAACGCTGCTTTGATTTTGGAAGGTTAAAGTCAGGAGAGACCTGAGAGGTGGCGGTAACGAGGGAATAAAGAAGCTCAGAAATGCAGCCAGAGTATGACTAATCATATCAGAGCGCTCAGCGGCGGCTGTGTGGGGCGGCCCGTGCGCTTGTTAGAGTTCTGGGGCCATCTGATTCACCGTCGCTCCCCGTTAGAGACTCGGCTTGATTCACTTCCTGATGTGGGCGGAATTTTCCTATCAGCCCTGTGCTATGAAAGCCTGAAGGGTGAGGTGATTGACGGGCCCGTGAACACGATGTTGTGGGTGGCTTGGAAGACTGAGCCGTTCCACTTGTTCCTCTGTGAATGTAAATGAATGAAACTCGCACAGCTGATCTTTCTCATTCTTTGTCTCGGGTTACTATGGAAGCCCTGAGTGGCCGTGTTTAGCAGTACACTTGAAGGAGGCATGTGTCATTTAGTCTTTTTTATTATCTTTTTTATTTTTTTATTACGATTTTTATCATATTTTTTACCAGTCTAAATCTTTTTAAAGAAGTACTTACTCTAAAATTTTTAATTCTTTCTTTATTTTATTTGTTCTAAACTGGCATGACTCTCTTTCTTACATATATAATTAAAAATGAGACCTTTTGTAGACAATTTTTTTTGTACAATTGCAAGGAATGTGCAATGAAGCTTTTAAGCTTTAAAAAGGATTCAAATCACCATAAAGGTATGATAAAAGTGGTCCATATGACTTATGTACTGTTTCAAGTCTTCTGAAGACATAGCCATATCAATCCATACCAGTCGGTGAGCCATATCAATCCAATTTGTGAATGAGCCATTTAGACTGAATGATTCATGAATCCGACATCTCTTTTGATCTTTTATGAATGCACCGAATAAATGCTAGGATAGATGTCAAGACTTTGTTAATAATAACTAAATATTTGGTTTGTTCTTCATACAAAACTATCTGGACTTCAGAAGATCTGGAAGTGCACAAGTAACATTAAAACATGTATTATCTGTGAAGCTGCTTTTAAAACAATATGTGTTATGAGAAGTGCTATACAAAAAAACTTGAATTTAATTGAATAGAACTTTTATGATGCTTTTATAGTGCCTTTACATACATTTTTTTAAGCTTGAAAGCATCAAGAAAAACGTATTTGTAGTTTAAAATGTTAGTACATATTCACATAATTTAAATTATTTGGTAAACTATTCATTTAAAATTGTTAATTTCTGTTCTAAATAAGGTGAGGCTGAACAAAAACTACAACAACAAAAAATACATATCCAGCATGGCTTGTGCTTTTTTGCTGATACGCATACCTGCTCAGAAACAAGCACCTTGGGCTGGTGAAACTGAAGACCTGCTGACCTGATTTGCCCTGGTTGCTCCTTAATCAAAGTAAACACAAAGAGCCTCTTGAACTCCCGTTCACAAGTCTGTCTGTAAGCATCTGAACATCTGTGCGGTAAACCAAATAGTTCATAGAGTTATTCGGGGGGTTTAGTGCTTTATAAGTGGTCTTTCTTGTGCTGTATAGTTTCAGATAAGTGTAGCCCCAAATTTTAAGGCTCTGTTGCAACATTAATACTATTTTCTTGTTGATTACTGTGGAGCTGCTTTAAAACAGTCTGAATTATATAAAGCACTATATAAATAAATGTGACATGACTTGGGCTTGTATCCTTCCCTGGCATTTAAAAGTAGCTGCTTTGAAATGTATATAAGGGATTGGAGGGCCGTGAAACTATAAAAACTGAACAGATAGGCTCATTTAAAATACCACCATATAGGCTATGTACTCTATCATTCAAAAGTTTGGAGTCGGTAAGGTTTTTTTAAAAGTCTCACATGCTCGCGAAGGCTGCATTTATTTGAGCAAAATAAAACATAAATATTGTGAAAATTATATTACACTTTCAAATACATTTTAAAATGTAATTTATTCCTGTGATGGCAATGCTGAATTTTTCTTTAGTGTCACACGATCCTCCAGAAATCATTATATTATGGTTTGATGCTTAAGAAACATTTCTTATTATTATCAATGTTGAAAACAGTTTTGCTGCTTAATGTTTTTGTGGAAACTGATATTTTTTTGTCAAGATACTTTGATGGCTTTACTGTCACTTTTGAGCAATTTAATGTGTCCTTGCTGAATAAAGATATTTAATCAAAACAACACAAAAACACAAAAACATTTGAATAGTACTGTACAGTATCCGCATAATTTTTTGTTTTTTTTGTTTTTGTATTCCATAGCTATTAATGCATATGTTCCTTTTCTCTTTTTTATTATCTTAAATCCTAAAGCCTATTCATTTGTTCTACTCCTTTGTCCAAATTCAGCTTTGATTTTGGACACAAAATTGGAAAGCTCATATCTTTGTTCAGATTTAGAGCAAACACTTTTTTTGTGGAAATTCAATCACAGTTTCCACAGAAGCACAAACTTCCCCGAGCCAACAGACAGCAGGCCTGCGACAGGGTGTGGGCATGTGGACATCCATGTGAGGTCCTTGTTCTGAGAACAGTCACAAGGTGTAATTCTATGCTTTTACAGTCGACCATACATAAATAGATTGCGTTAGCTGACTGTTTTGCATAAGCAAATGATATTCATATCAGCTGCCCATTGCTCTGTAAACATATCTGTTTCTGGCACATAATTGAGCAAGTCACTAGTGATTATCGCTTCGCAAAGGAAGGTATGTTTCCTGTGTGTTGGACAGGGACGATAACCAGCACGGTTCAGAGGGGTCGTGATGTCTTTCCCCCCATGATCTTTACTGAATGTTGATGTTTGTGCCAGTACAGGCGGGGTGGTGAGGTGTGCCTATGACTCCTGCGGTGTGACATTCAGGAGGGGCCTTCTGGCTGCATGGGCCAGCGGCACCGCCTCCTCCGGTTTGTCTTTGATGAACATGTTGAGGTCTCAGCAAGGGGACACGTGGGGTCATGAGATGCTGCCACTGGCGTGCGGAGGTCAGCCTGTTTATCTACTTCCTCTTGCCGGCGTGCCACTACACTCAGATAGGATGCTGGGGGACAAATTTAGACCTCCAGCTCACCCTCCATCTGCCGCGGCTAGCTGTAGGACTGTCTCCATGGGAACCGGAGCCAGGTTGCCAAGAGTAAAGCTGGAAAGAGAAGCACAAACTCTTTATCCGTCATTCTGCTCAACTAATAATAAAAAAACACCATTTTAATGGACCTGACATGATGAAGACAATGAATAATATTTCTTATACAGAATGATTGGATTATTATTATCACTTAAAAGCCAGAACACTGCCATCAATTTTGTATTGTAATTATACAAGCATTAGACAAAATTAGCTCCTTGGTCTCCTTATTTACTACAGTCTTGACAAGCTGCCATGTGGCCTCTAGAGTCCTTGAATCTACTCTCAACTCCATTAAATAACCTATTTTTTTCACAGCAGCAGGGTCAGCTCACCTGGAAACCACTAAAACCGAGCCGACCACATCCAGTCGGGAGATATTTATATCATTCTTGGTGGTGCAATTAACATACGACGAACAAGGTGACATTTCTGTTATCAAATCTGGCGAGTTGTCACTAGGACAGCAGGAAGCAGAGAAAAAAAGGCAAAAAGATGGGAGAGCTTTAAAATGTGTTTTTCCACTCCTGTCTTTAAGCTTCTGTGGGCTATTCTAAGAGATGGCTCGACATTTTTGTTATTTCATATACTCAAGTACACTCGTTTTACATTCTCTGCGCAATGTGTGAGACTTGCATACGAGGGCTGGTTTACTAGTTCATCCATGATACATGATTCAGATCAGATTACCATGTCAGCAAATTTTGAAAGTGAAACCAAACCTAAATGAAAAAATGTCCTTGAATTTCAGAGCAATTTTCTGTGTTTAAACATTTGTTCAAGATTAATACGAACTACACTTTAAAGGGTTTGTTCACCCAAAAATAAAAATGTCATCATCCTCATGTCCTCATCCTGCTCTCCCTCATGTCATTCCGAACCCACAAGACTTTTTTTGAAACATAAATTAAGATATTTTAATGAAATCTGATCAATTTCTGTCCCTCCATTGACAGTCCATGCAACTACCTCTTTGTCGCTTCAAAAGGTTCATAAAGAGATTGTATGAATCGAGCGATTTAGTCAAAATTTTCCCTTTGTATGGTAACCAGATTGAATTTAGGCTTTATTTACATATAAACATTGATCAGTGAACATAAACAGAAGCTCAACCATAAGTTTGCTTGATGCGCGAGTACAGACCTCATTGGTTCTTGCGTAAGCTCAAAACTTGCTGCCCAACACGAGAATGAACCTCATTGGTTCTCGCACGTCAAGCGAACTTGCTTGAGCTTCCATTTACCGTATCTACTGTGTGCTTTTATATTGGTTTATATGTGAATAAAAGCCTAAATTAAATCTGTAAATTAAAGTAAATCTGTCTCTTCAGAAAAAAAATTTGACTAATCCTCTCAGTACATATTTTACAGTCTCTTTATGAACTTTTTGAAGCGTCAGAGTGTTAGTGAAATGTCATTGGAGGGACAGAAATCTCTTAGATTTCATAAAAAATCTTTATTTGTGTTTTGAAGATTTAAAGTCTTATGGGTTTGATATTAATACAACATATGAGGGGTGAATGAAATGAAGAAAATGTGATGGGTGACTGCCATCATTATTGTAGTGTGTTGTGTGCTATAGGGATTTGTTAGCTGGTTGCTACTCTTTTAAATATAAAGGTTCTTTATTGGCATCTATGATTCAATGAAGAACCTTTAACATTCACGGAACCTTTTCAATCCATAAAAGGTTCTTTAAATTTTTCATAAATGTTCTTCACACTTAGAAAAAGAAAAGGGTTCTTCTATTGCATCACTGTGAAAACCCCCTTTTGGAACCTTTATTTTTAAGAGTGTAGGTGGTTGTTTCCTGGCGTTTTATTTTAGGGTACGTTTACATGACAATAACAATGTACTACTAAAGACAGAAACTTTTTCCCTTTGTTTTTCGCGTTCAGACAACCACGTTGTCAAAACGATCCGTGTTCACAGGGATCCACAAAAATTTGCTGGATTATACATTTTATGCATGTCACTTTGTAAAAGAAAAACTCTGGGCCTATAGACTGAACGCGTAAAATGCATGCGCATGACCTCTCCGTTTTCGCAATTTCACGTGGAGACAATATAGGTAATGTAATTGTGTTGTAAGCCTGCACTTTGAAACCCCTTTTCAATATAAAAAATTAATTCAGGCCACCAAAACACTGCTGGCCAACTTGCCTCAAAAGTTTGAAACGGTTGAAAACGGTTTTGTGTAAACGGCTCCTTAGACTAGTGAAAATAATACATCTCATTGTTTAAGTGAAAGTTCATTGCAAAAGTGAAAGTCATGTTATTTTATCTTATTTACTTTATTTTTATACTAACTTTTTCATGAATGTAAATTACATAACAGGAAGTTGCGAAGTGTCAGTACAGCAGGGTCTGTATGTCAGTTTGAGGACATCCCAGCTGTTCGATACTCCCTCTTCCTCCATATGTTTGAGAGAGAGAGAGAATAAGGATCTTGCATCATCTTTTGTCACATTCTCCTTGTGCCTTCAGTTCATTCTTCACTTGACCTCTGTCTGGTTTTTGTTTTCTCTCTCTTTCTATTCTTGATGTTACATGAGCCTGTTACAAAAAGAAGTGCAAATGTTTTGGGGGATTTCCAATATTCAAGTTACAGCATCATTTGTATTTTGTTTTGTTTTTTTCTGCTTAGCACAGTCCAAGCCCTTCACTTCCACTTTTTTTTTCTTTCTTATGTCACAGATTCATTATCATTCTCTGTCTGTTGTGCCAATTATCATCATTACAATTCAAGTGAGATTATACATAATCAAGCAAATATTCAATTAATACAATACTTATTTCCTGATATGGAATAAAGTCGGAAATCGCCAGTTCCTGTTGACTTTAGGTCACTTTTCTAATGCAGATAATTTCCATTGTGCACCGTATATATTTGCAATTTTAGTTTGCAAGTGGGATTGATCATTCGTTACATGATGTTAAAGGTGCTCTAAGTGATGCCGGGAGTGTTGACATTCGAATTGTTGTCAAACAAAACGGAGGCTAGCTAGACCCTCCCTCCTCCTCATCCCGTCTCCTCCCTCCTCCCCTCCCTTCCGGCATAAAGGAAAGTCAAAGTAGTCACTAAAAACAAAGTTAAGTTTTACTGATACTTCATTCAATGTGTAATGTCACCAAGTTAGATAAATGCTTTTATATATTGCAGAACAGAATGCAGAAAAAGAGAAACATTGTCTTAAAATCGTTTCGCCACCTGAGGTTATACTATAACTATAGCTCCCATACAAGGACGCAATAATAGCAAGATAACGTTAGCTTCGCGTTTCCCAGTGAGCAGAAACAACGGCAGCGTCGTAAACAAATTTAGTCAAAGTTGTCAATAGCCTATAAATGAACATTCAAATCCATAACAAACAGTGGGTGAAAACAATAATTCACACAAATTGTCGCCCTACTGTGAATTTGCTTGACCATTTACAATAGAGATTGATCGCTAGCTGAAACATATATGTTGTATTCACCAAAGCTAACGCTGACTGCATAGTTCTAGCTAATTACATCCTTGTGTTGATTTGGCGAACATGAACGTCAATTTAGAAAGAAAAATGGATTTACCTGTTCTGCAAAAACAGAGCAACTGAATGTCGGATTGGAAGCCCTTCTGCCGGCGGAGTTCTCGCCACATTTCGAGGGTTTTTCCGATGTAAATTCGGGACTTCGCGCGTTCCTTATCCTTGTCCCTCTTCTTTGCAATTTGTTCATTGGAACGTCGTCTCTTTGGTCGTGTGTCGGCCATAATTCAAACTTCCCTCTTCATGCTTCTCTCTCGTCTCTCCTCCACACCCCCTTCATGTCCACGCGCACTAACCCCCAAACCACACCCCTCAAATACTTCTTGTCGGTGATTGGCTGGAGCACTGTTTGTTGTGTTTCGTGGTGCGGGTGAGCCCAGTTTGTTTTTGTTGCCGTTTGTCTAGCCTGTGGTGTCTAGAGAGACCGCGTTTTTTTACAGTGTGTTCAGGGGACAGGCAACTAGCGGATAGTGAGGAGTTTGCTGTATGTGACAAAAAATGTTTTGGCCTAAAAAACGCGTGACATCACTTAGAGCACCTTTAACTAACCACATAACATATTATAGCTGTTTATTACTGCCATATGGACATTACTTTGACACTCATCTCTGGTTGATAACTTCCTGATTGTAACATTGAAACAACCGTTTTATGTAAAGCTGCTTTGAAACAATATGTATTGTGAAAAGCATTATAGAAATAAACTTGAATTGTATTTCAATTAATCATTAGTAAACTAAATTAATATTTTTTTTCAGTTATATGAATGATGAAAATATGACTAATCGTGTGTGTGTGTGTGTGTGTGTGTGTGTGTGTGTGTGTGTGTGTGTGTGTGTGTGTGTGTGTGTGTGTGTTTGAGCCTGTGTGAACTTCCTTTCAGTATTTCCTTATAGATTACTTGAAAATGCTGTAATGACTGGGCATCTCCTAGTCCAGTACATTGTGCATAGACAGCAATGAATAATTCACATAGTGCTCTTCCCATCCGAAACCCTCTTAATTGCCCTGTTTAAGAGCCACATCAGTACCGTGTCAGAGGTCATTAGGCTGTGTCTCGCACTGATCTTTGACGTATGGACATCCATTATGGAGTGATAACAACACTGTCTCCTCTCCTGTCTACATTTGTCTGTCTCTGTGCCCTTCTAGTTTACATCTGTGTGTATCAATCCAGATGAAAATTCCAGCAAACAAGCAGTGTAATTCTATAATGCACTGCACGCCCCAATCACAATAATAAACCTGTGCAAATCGGATGCGTTCATTATAAATGTGTGGTTCAGTCCTTTTGCCGTCAAATATGTACCTATGTCATGATGATAATGATGAAGGTCTTAGTGTTGTTGTATCTTCAATAATTGCTTGCTGTTGATAAAACACTGTGTAACCAAAGCCTACCTCTACTCTGAGAAAGCTCATTAAATTGTTGCGCATCACTCAGCCAGCAGCAGCAGCTGTTTAAGAAAGCAAACTCAGTCAAGAATCTGTCATTTTTTCAGGGTTTTTTTTTTCCAGTTTTTTTGTTTTCTACTCACTGCCTTTTCCACAGTGAACACCAAGCTAAGAAGCTGTAGTTTTTTTTTTTTTTTTGAATATATGGAAAATATGTAAGGCACCTCACTGAAAATGTTTTCCAGAAAAAATCATTAAAAATCCTAATATTTAAATATGATACATTTACTGGAAGTAAAATTGTGTAAGCTACTAATATAAATATATATTGAATGAAGTTTTTTTTTTTTTTTTTTTTTTTTACCTCATTGGCAAACTCATTAAAGCATAAATCTCACAAAATGTTAAAAATGATGGGATAAACTTGAAGGTATTTTTTATCTGGAAAAGAACTCAACACGACTCAAATACTAATTTAGAAAAATATATTTGCCAGTTTAATCAGAAACTCAAACGCTGAATTATATAAAAAAAAAGAATGACCATATTTTCTGACAATTTCTTTCTTGTGCTAGGAAATCACACAATGTTAAAAAATAAACTATACAAACTACTGTATTGATTTGTTTTCCATCTGAAAATGTAGCCTAAAATATGGTCTAATTTGCTCATTGAACTCCCTCTGGCAGATTAACATCAATGCTATTTATGAGTGCATTTCAAGACATAATCTTAATAGATTAAAGGCGCAAGTGTTTTGTCCCTCAAGTAAGGAATTAGACCAGTTTTAAGCACAGTGTTCATTATGAAGTACACTTAAGAGATGGTCCCTCCCTAGCACTTCTGATGTCTTATAGTCTCTTGTATGATTTATGTACAGTACAGGCCAAAAGTTTGGAAACATTACTATTTTTAATGTTTTTGAAAGAAGTTTCTTCTGCTCATCAAGCCTGCATTTATTTGATCAAAAATACAGAGATTTTTTTTTAATATTGTCATATATTATTACAATTTAAAATAATTGGTTTTCAATTTATTATACTTTAAATTATCATTTATTTCTGTGATGCAAAGCTGAATTTTCAGGATCATTACTCCAGTCTATCACATGATCCTTTAGAAATCATTCTCATATGATGATTCATTATCAAAGTTGGAAACAGTTCTGCTGCTTAATATTTTTTCATACTTTTTTAGGATACTTTGATGAAAAAAAAAAAAAAAAAAAATTAAAATAGAAGTTTTAAAAATATAAATCTTTTGTAACAACAATATACACTACTGGTCAGTAATTTGGGGTCAGTAATTTTTTTTCTTTCTTTTTTTGAAATAAATCAATACTTTTATTCAGCAAGGATGTGTTAAATTGATAAAAAGTGATAGTAAAGAAGATTTATATTATTAGAAAATATTTTTTTATTTTGAATAAATGCAGTTCTTTTTAACCTTTTATTCATCAAATATATTAGGCAGCAGAACTGTTTCCAACACTCATAATAAATCAGAATATTAGAATGATTTCTAAAGGATCATGTGATAGACTGGATGTCACATGTGACACTGAAGACTGGAGTAATGATCCTGAAAATTCAGCTTTGCATCACAGAAATAAATTATAATTTAAAGTATAATAAATTGAAAACCAATTATTTTAAATTGTAATAATACACTGTAAAAAAAAATTACATCCCCAAGTCAAAAATTTCTAGTGACTGATAACATCTAAATTTTTCAATTAGTCTGACGTATTATTTCTCATTGAGCCAATGTTAACAGACTATTGCAACAAGAATTGCACTTGGGCCAATTTAAAAATTTAGATGTGACCAGTCACTAGAAAATGTTGACTTGGAGAGGTTAGAAAGGTTTTTACAGTGTATATCACAATATTACTTCTTTTTTTCTGTATTTTTGGTCTAATAAATGCAGGCTTGATGAGCAGAAGAAACTTCTTTCAAAAACATTAAAAATAGTAATTTTTCCAAATTTTTGGCCTGTACTGTACATAGACAAAATCAGCTTCTAATCTATGTTTTTTTTATTATTGATTCCTGTTTTTGTTTTTGCTGAAAGGATGACAACAACTTGCCACAACCGCTTTTTACAAAGCTACGGTTAGATGTCCAATCTCATATTGTGTGTGCAAGGAACAAGCTGTTGTTTTGGAAGTTTAAAAGAGAAATTTACCTATAGAGGTCAATGAAATTGAGCAATTTCCTTGTTTATGCTTATGAGATCATTTTGAAACCACTGGCTCTATATTAGCTTGGATCACTTTACAGTTAGAGCTTTGCTTTGTTCAGACTATCAATCTCAGAGCTCAGAATTTAGTGTTTTTCATTGGTGTTGTTTGGATTTTGTGTTTTTAACATTTCAGTAGAATTCTGAAAGATTTTGTGACCGCAAGGTGGTAAGGGTTGGAGTGTTGTTGTTGTTGTTGTTGTTGTTATTGTTATTGTTGTTGTTATTGTTATTATTGTTATTATTATTATTATTAATAAAATCATGTAGATTTTTACTTTCAAAGCTTTTATCATCAATTAAGTAGCTTGTTTTATTGTCCATTTGAATATTGTAAAAAAAAAAGTATGTCTCCAGTATTCTTTCCTTAAAAGTTTAGAATCAGGAATATGGATATATGATTTGCAAATTATTCTCTCTTTTCAGAAATCGTTTAAATTAGTAGCAGTAGTTGGTAGCTTAGCTTAGCATTTTTGTATACAGTAGCTTACTCAATACTGTTTATTATAACAACTAACCACTTCTTTAATGTTTCTGTGCCTCTGCAGGGCTAGTGAAGTTCTAACATGTGACAAGCTGAAGACGGGAGACAAATAGGTCTTGAATAATTATTCACGTGTCAGCAGAGAAAGTGCTTCAAAAGCATCTTGAGACATTCTTTGTCAAGCCCCATTGCCAGGCATCAGCCCAAAAGACACATAATGATGAATTTCACCAAGCCTGTTTGTGTACAGGAGAGGAGACATTTAGTACACAACCAGCACTCACATTTATGGCGGCTGCATACTGACACTGCTTAATTATGGCTTTGTCAGTTAAGACACTATCCGGTATCTTACATTAATTATGGCATAATACAATTAGCCCCCTAAAGCGAGTGTAAAGACTTTCCTATCGGAAGAGTATTGATGCAATGATGTTTATCAGATTGTTGCTCAAAGTAGCATTCCCATAGCATCCTTGAGGCCTCCTCCCCACATCCTATGGAGGCAGAGGAAAAGCAGTCGACCGATGTGGAGCGGTCTGGTGGGCAACAGCAGCCATTGTCAGAGTCTCTGTTAGCAGCACAGCTGCCTCATTTACAGCAACAAGCTACCTCGCAATCTGTCCATGGATCACATGGCCGCCTTCAACACAGGCAGCCAAAACGCTTTGAAATGCTCCAAAGGCAGAAGCAGCAGCATCAGTCACAGGCGAGTGGGTTATCTTGGCAGCTTTCAGAAGTACCTGGTCCTTCACGAAGCAGCTGTACTGCCCTGGAAGAACCATCTCCCCAGATTCATAATGTTCATCAAACTCAATCTCTGCCTAGTGTTGAAGTACAGGAAGGCACCCCATGTAGGCGAGAACGCAAACCCCAAAAACCAGGGAAATATGTGTGCACATACTGCGGTCGTCCTTGTGCAAAGCCTAGCGTCCTCCAAAAACACATCCGATCCCACACAGGAGAGAGACCCTATCCATGTGTTCCATGTGGCTTCTCCTTCAAGACCAAAAGCAACCTGTATAAACACCGCAAATCTCATGCGCATCGAATAAAAGCAGGCATGGCCTCGAGTCGTGAAGAGACCAGTTTTATTGAGCCAGAAGGTGGAGCATTGGGAGATGATCAAGAAGAGGGTACAGAAGGAGAGAGTACAGGTTCTGAGGATGAGACAGGGCAACACCAACCATCTACCTCACATGGTAGGCCAACTCTGAAAAAAAGTTGCAAAGTGGAATTGTCATTCATAGAAGAGAGTCCCCAAACTGAGGATTCACAGGCAGTCAAGCAAAGGCTAGCAATGAGGCTAAGCGAGAGGAAGCGAGCTCCCAGAACATCTTCAGATGAAACCCGATCCTCACTGGGTCCTGGTAGTAAGGGGAGCACAGAATCTGGCTAT
Source organism: Leuciscus leuciscus (assembly GCF_965113295.1). Lineage (NCBI taxonomy): Eukaryota > Metazoa > Chordata > Actinopteri > Cypriniformes > Leuciscidae > Leuciscus > Leuciscus leuciscus. The sequence continues at coordinate 10,415,585 of NC_138744.1, forward strand.
TTTTCCAGTTCTGGGAGTGCTGAGCTCTCCCAAGTGAGCCCGCCAAATGCCAGTGCTAAAACATATGCTGAGATAATTTTAGGAAAGTATGGACGACTAGGACAACAACAAAGAATTCCACATCAACAACTGCAATTATCGTCATCTTCAGGTCAACAGGAAAAATCAATCCCTTTCCCTGTTCCTAAGACACAAGTCATTGAGCATATAACCAATCTAATCACTATAAATGAAGCTGTGGTGGATACAAGTGAAATTGATAGTGTCAAACCAAGACGTTCCTCGCTCTCTAGAAGAAGTAGCATTGAGTCAGTCAAGTTCTCTTCACCCAAAGAACCCTGTGTTAAAGCGGATGCCCCAGGCTCTTGTGGCTCTGCTGTTCAACTTATTCCTGGTAGTTTTGCTGGTGAATTACCTGGCTCATACTTGGCTCAAACAGAAACTTTGGCTGGTCAGAGCTCCAGTACTCTTCTCTATAGGAGTCAATCAGTGCCATCTTCGGGTAATACTTCAGATACACCTTCACACAACTTTCATCTCAGTCATTCTTTTGATGATCAGCAGGCCATAGCAGCTGAAATGAGGATTGGGTCACATCAACGAATGTTACGACGCCAACCTGCTATTGAGGTGGCAGTTGGGGTGGACCTCATTATAGACAATGCAGATCCTTCTAGTTTGAAAGAAACAGAATCAGGAAAACAGCAAGAAAAGGAATTCCACCTTTATGAAAGTGAAATGTCTGATGCTCGCTTGAAGAAGCATGACTCTTACGCAGAACACAGATTAGCATGTATGAGTAAATCTCCACACGGCCTGCGTGAGGAAGGCAGTTCTTTTATTGAGAATCAGCCACAGATTATGAGCTACAAGTTCAAAGCCATGGCCATGGCTGTGCGCAAGAGGAAAAAAAAAGAGGAAAGTCTTGAGGAAGACCCTCCCAGTCCAGGTCCAACAGCTGTGTCATTCAGTTCCCAGCCTCCATTGATGCTAGGCAGTATTGATAATCAGGGCGCACCTTGTGGTCTTTCACAGAGTGAACTAGAAGGGAGGAGTCAATGGAAAGAAATTTCTGTTATCCAGCATACCAGATCCTTTGAAAAACAGGAAAACATCTCAATGGCAAATCAGGAAGCAGAGCCAGAGCATGAGCCATCACAGGAGCCAAAACCAACCTTCACATCACGGTTAATTCGTCAACCCAACATTCAAGTGCCAGAAATTCTGGTTACAGAGGAGCCAGATACAGAGACAGTCTCTCATCCAGTGAACACATACATCTTAAAAGAACCAGAGAAGGTGGAGGAATTCCAGTGGCCTCAGCGTAGCCAAAGTCTGTCTCAGCTCCCTGCAGAGAAGCTACCGCCAAAGAAGAAGCGCCTCCGTTTGGCCGAGGCAACCCAATCATCAGGAGAATCTAGCTTTGAGTCAGTATCCTTGCCACATAGCCCAAGCCAAGAGAGCAATGTTGCCCATGCCTCCAGTCGATCTGCATCCTTTGAAGAATCAGGAAGGCCAGATTCTGAGATGCAAAGTGGTACCTGGAGCTCCCAAGGGTCTCACATGCTGACCGTTCCATCAAGTCTCCATCAGCACCATCATTCTCACAGAGAGATGCGCCGTTCAACATCTGAACAAGCATCTGCAAGTCCTTCACACCATGCACATGTAGAAGAAACAAGAAGTAAGTCATTTGACTATGGCTCCCTCTCTCTAGAGCGTACTTCTGCTACTTGGAAGGAGAGAAGGAAATGTCTCTTGGTGAAGCACGGAACCCTTGGTGAGCCTGACCAGGAGGAGCCATCTACTAAACCTGGTGTCTCAGCTGTTTGCCAGTCCTACCCAGTTCATCCTCCATTCACAATCACAGAGCATAGAATGGGAGGCAGGGCCTCTAGGCTTAGCTCGGAGCATATTGGGAAGACCTTGCAGCTTTTTCAATCTCCTCTTGCCCTCCCACCAGCCGTTTTCCCCCTACAACAAGCAAACCCTGATTTTTGTTCTCCAAGTCAGCTCACAAGATTCCTCCCAGTCACTACAGCAATTTCTGCGGTTGTTTCCACCCAGATGTTTCAGCAAGCTTTCCTTCACAGTGAGGCACCTCTGCTACATCCAAGACCGATAGAGTATATAGAACATCTTGGACTACCCCTTCAGCCACTCACCACTTTTTTCCCACTACAATCAAGTGATGTTGCTCAGGATGTTTGCTTTCCCATGCCAGGTGGTCTGACTATTCAGGTCCCCTCAGGGCCTCTTTTCAGGGAGTCTAGGTCATCACCTTCCTCCTTGCATAGTCCCGGTCATTCACAACAGCAGCTAGCCATTCGCCACAGTCCCCATCCTGTGATTGCTCCTTGCCTTCAACAGCTTGTGCCAGTGGTGTCTCTTGTTGTGCCTGTGCGCTTACAGACTCAAATTCCCACCTATGCTAGTGCCATGTATACAACCATCTCACAAATTTTAGCCACAACGCAACATCCAGTCTGTTGCACAGCTATGGTTGTCATGGGTAAGCTAGAGGAAGACAAGCTTCAGAGATCTTACCTTAGGCTTCCCTCACCTATTCCCAAAAACTATATTCCCTTGCCGCTGCCTCCTGAGCATGGAGCTGGAACTTCATCTGATGACTGCTCTGGGCAGCTCGTTGCTGGAGGAAGTAAGCGAATGCTGTCACCTGCAGGTAGTCTAGAACTCAGTCTAGAGGCACAGCGGCACCAAAAACGGGTGAAAGAGGAGGAGGAGAAAGAAGAGGATGACAATGAAGATGATGATAACAAATGTGACAAGAAATCTCAGGAGGTGTGTCAGGGAAAAAATAAGCAGAGGCTAACCATGGAGACAGCCGGGAGGGACAACGATCCAAGAGAAGTAATAGAAACTGAAAAGTTTAGCAAGCAGGACTTAACCCAACAGAAAACTGAAAACATAAAGGAGGAGGGAAGGAAAGAGGCAGGAAACCGGTACACTCCAAGGGTAACAAGTCCTGAGAGATCTGTGGAACCCTCTTACCCCAGTTTGCATACAACTACATCTGTCAGCTGGTGCTATCTGAATTACACAAAGCCCACCCCATCTACACATAGAAATTCAACTTCTGTCTATTCCTCATGGAGTGTAAGCATGCATAACCCCAATATACCTGGCTTGTCCACCAAAATATTACTTTCTCTGCTGCGCTCCAAACAGAAACATACTTCTGAAACATACACTATGGCTACAGCTCCAACACCAACGGTTGACAAGCTGGTTCCTACTGACAGCAAAACGACCAATGCGTCAGAGGTAAACATCACTGTAATTTTTCATTTCAAAATATATAAAAAAAAATCTCAGTGATACAATTATATACGAAAAATTATATTGAAAGTTTGAAAGTGCATGCATTTTGATATCTAGCATGTGTTTTGTAAGTGGTGTGTTGATGTACTACAGTGTTGGTAAATTAGCCTGTCTGTCTGGAGTGTAGGTATGTGCCTCTCCACCCAACACACCCGTCAAAGTAAAAGAGGAACCACCAAATGAAAGAGGGGAAAAGGATAAGACGAGTGCTGATGACGTCCCCGCTCCCTCGACACAAAGTGAGGCAGCTCGAAATCGTATTTGCATTTTTGAAGGCGGGTGAGTAAATTCTTATGAGTTATTTTGGAACTCTAGCTGTCCAGTTAAGATACAGTAGTTAAGAGTTACATGTAGTTAAGCTACATTATGAACTACAAGCAATAACATATTACATAAATAACAATGAATCATTTTGTCATGCTACACTCATGCTCACTGGAAGAAATAGCTTGTTATTGGAAGTGCACTATTTGAAAATATTTGACCTATTGCGGCACTTAGTTCACGATAGAGGCGGGGTGGAGTTATGTTTTATCGACAGTTTTAATACCTCTTTTTAATAGTTTTCATTGGTTAAATATTTGGGTGATCAATAGGAATAATGATCAATGAAGAAAAAAAAAAAAAAACGAAATATGGAGATACGAGGTTTCCACCCTACAGTGAAGATATGTTAAGTATATGTAGTAATAATATATCTTATGTTAAAGAGTACTAATAGTGCAGTTTGTTCATGATCTTCCCCGCCATGAAATTGCATTTTTGTTAGTGCCAATTATAGCACAGTTGCCTCTCAGCTTGAGCTTTTCTGTTTGTTATTTGCTGTGTGAGAGACAAAGACATGGTAGTACAGGTGAGACTACGAACCATTAGAGACTTCATTTATCCTGCCTTGTTCAGTTGTCTGCTGAATTCACACCTTGCTCAAAGGTATGAATTTTGGATGGAGTGTATAGAGAGAAAGAGTGCTGATAACTTAGTAGCTCTGCAGATTGATTTTTGATGTCGGATGGTCAGTAGTGTTGTACCAACTATATCTGCATAGCACAGTTAAAGAGTAAACATTTTTTTACCTGGAATGACTATAATAACTAATCAAAATTATTGTTTACATTAGAAACACTACTTAATACACACAAAAAAAAATATTAATTGTAAAGCATTGTAGGTCATTTGTAATTATTTCAGATTCCGAAGATGTCAGATAGTGTAAATAAGAGATTTTGCAATGTATAGACGGCTTTTTTTATGATACCGGTGAGTTTTGTGAGTTCATGACATGTACTTGTGCTGAATTGCAACATCAAAGTGAAAACTTGCAGTGATAACTTCATTTGATGTATAATTGGATGAGATCATCAAAATACCACATTAAATAAATGTTAATGTAAATTCTGTTAATAAACATTAATAGTTGTTAATAAACATTAATAGTCGTGTACATAATCGATGGAAATAATCAACAATGATTTTTGTCACAATGGTGCAGTCCTAGATTGTATTACATGATTTCAATATCATTTTTAGTATAAAAATGAAAGGACCGCTGATTGATGGATGAATAGATAATAAACAGGAGAGCTGACCTGTAAACATCAAAAGCTTTGGATTCATTAGCTGGGTCTCTTGCATTCATCTGCTTATGCGGGGCTCTCAATGTGGTTGAGTGCTTAAACTGCGGCAACAACTCACCACAGCCTGCATTTTTATCCTTGCTTCCTTTGTCTCTCTCACTGCCTTTATTTTGCTCATACGGTTCTTCCGCCTTGCACACCCACGCTCTCCCTAATCACATCAGACTCTGCACTCTGTCTCACACACACACTCCATTTTGTCTCCAAAACTTTTCACATCCTTCAGCACCCTTTTGTCTTTGCACCTCTCATAACAGTATTTGTTGTTTGCTTTCTTCCTCATTAGTAGAACACAATGCTACTGAAGGACAATCAAAGTCACCAGCCCCCTTTCAAAGATACCTTTCTAAAAATAGTCGATAGGTGTGTTCGTATATTAAAAGACTTTAATGGTGTCACTCTGATTGCATTTGCTGTATGCTGAATGAAGGCTGGGTCCTGTAAAATGGAGTGTGTTAGATTTTTTAGATTTACCTAGAAACCGATGTTTAGCAAGTGGTTTTCTCTCCACCCCATCCATTTTTACATTTTTCATGAAAGCCTACAGACATTTTTCAAAATGCATATGCTGTCTACCCAAACACATCCCATCCTGCTGCTATCAGGCTTACAAAGCAGATGAGGATTCAGACTCTGTCTGTCAGTAATGCAATTTTACCTTAATATGTTCTCTCTGACTGCAATGTTAAAATGTATATACTTATTTTTATTTATAATATTTGACACACAATAAAATAAATATAATTTTTTATAATATTTAATATTTAAAATTATATATTTTTTTATTTTATTTTGTAATACTTCGTTTTTATATATTTATTATACATTTTACATTTAAATGTTACAAAAAAAAAAAAAATCATTTAATTAATTATTTTTAAATATAGTATACATAAAGTATATTTGGTGATTAGGACCATTTGTCTTATATCACCTAAAAGGGGTTTATTTTGCAATACTAACTGACTGGCTTTACAGTTTACAGCTAATCAAATGGCTGCTTATACCAAATAAATAAATATATAAACTTAAATCCTAATTTCACATCATCTTATTATCTTAGATTGTTAATGTTTCCTCTAGAAGAATAGTCCAATACAACATAAAAAGCAGCTTAGCAACAAAACAAACACTGCAATAAAATAAAATAATATATTATTAAGATTAATAACCCAAATTCATTTTTGTATGTTAGATGGCATACTTAGTCTCAATATAACATTTCTTTCACTCTCTCATCTCTCTGTTTCTGGTTCTAGCCTAATTTACTTTTGATAGCTATGTTTTATTAATTCCTGATTGTTTTAGAATAAATAATAATGTCCTTTGTTTTAAATAAATACAACTGAAATCTCATGTGCAGTACATTGTTTATTGTGTAAACTATGTAAGAGACCTACAGTAAATGCTTAATATGGAGTTTATGGATTTTTAAATATGGCCAGTTTTAGCTCTCTGACCTCAATTGGATTTGTCCAGCCAGCAAAAAACACCTAGTTTGAGCCAAAGAGTGAAATATTTTAGACCATCGGTGGACTAACAAGTGCTTAAAATATATACTGGCAGTCCATACCTCTAATAAAGAGGGATTCATTGTTTTGGAAGTTCATGAGGATCCTGCCAAAGTGAAGACTCTATCTTTATATTGTTCGTCGTCTTGAATGCTAACCTTTTATATCTATTATTTTTTATTTACCTCTCTGTCTGTCTGCCTCTCTCTTTCACCTGAGCAGGTATAAGTCAAATGAGGACTATGTGTATGTTCGGGGTAGAGGAAGAGGGAAATACGTGTGTGGGGAATGCGGGATTCGCTGCAAGAAGCCCAGCATGCTAAAAAAGCACATTCGCACTCATACAGATGTCCGTCCCTACGTCTGTAAGCACTGCAACTTTGCCTTTAAAACCAAAGGTAGGCACGTATCTCTTTCAAAACTCCTATTTTCCTGTACCTATCTTTTTAATCACAAAATTCTTGTATTCATTTTTGTACATCATTTTTGTATTCTGTGTCATTGAGAATACCTTTTCCTCGAAGGGAACCTTACCAAACACATGAAGTCCAAGGCCCATGGTAAGAAATGCCTGGAGATAGGGGTGTCCGAATCATCTGTGGATTGAGCTGGAGACTGAGGAAGCAGGTAGGGTTGCCAAAAAGAGTTGTGGTTTGATGGACTGCAGTTTGATTTTCAAACCATCTTCCACGTTTCTCAATAAGGATTCCTTACATTACATGAGTGAGAAATTATTATAAACATTCAGGCATGGTTTATTGTGTTACAGCACATGCATATGAACTACATGAATATAATGCTTCACACATTAAAAATGTAAACGGCTTGTGTTAATAGCGCAGAATACGTTTCAAACCCTGAGATTGCTTTCCCTTTTAGTGACAGACTTCTTCTAGAATATGTTCTACCAGAGCTATGTATTTTGAAGCTATGTTTTTTTTTTATTATTATCTTTGCTTCATTGGTGCAAAAGTGATGTCAACCTTTCAGTGTACTTTCAGACTTGCCAATGAAAATAGTTTGCCATAAAGAGAAGCAAGACTGACCTCCAGTTTATCGTGTTTAAATAAAAGCAGAAGTGAAACTCTCTCTCTCGCTCTCTCTCTCTCTCTCTCTCTCTCTCTCTCTGTCTCTCTCTCTCTCTCTCTGTCTCTCTCTCTCTCTCTCTCTCTCTCTCTCGCTCTCTCTCTCTCTCTCTCTCTCTCTCTCTCTCTCTCTCTCTCTCTGTCTCTCTCTCTCTTTACCTCCTCTCTCTCTCTCTCTCTCTCTCTCTCTCTCTCTCTCTCTCTCTCTCTCTCTCTCTCTCTCTCTCTCTCTCTCTCTCTCTCTCTCTCGACATTTCTCTTTCTTAGTGCATCTAAGAGCTCAAGGACATTTCAGTCAGCCGCACTCCATTCACTAGATTTCAAATGTAGCTGATGAATTAAAGACAACTCCAAACAGATGCCCAGCCCCCCTCTGCTGCATTTCAGTGTCATATATATAGCTTTCCTTGGGGATAATATATAATTATGTACAGTTTATGAGAGGAGACCGGGGCTAGTTGTCACATGGGGAAGTTGTCACAAGGGTTTTGAGTCCATTTTTTCTGTAGCTGTTTGATGAATAAGTGAACACAATAAAACCACATTTACTATACATTCAGACAAATGTCAACTATATAATGATGTATTTTAACCAATGGGTTGAATTGTGTTCTCGGGGATAAGGGAATTTTTCATAAATGTCAAGTTGGGAAAAGGTGCCGCATGCCTTTTTAAATGTTTAATATTACCATTCAAAAGTTTGGGGTCAGTAAGATTAAAAAAAAAAAAAAAAAAAAAAATTATTAATACCTTTTTTTTTCAGCAAGGTTGTATTAAATTGATCAAAAGTAACTTTAAAGACATTTACAATGTTTATGAAAGATTTCCATTTATTTTTCCAAATATTGAGCAGCACAACTGTTTTCACTTAAAAAAAATAAATGTTTCTTGAGCACCAAAATTGCATATTAGAAGGATTTCTGAATGATCATGTGACACTAAAGACTGAAAAAATGGCTGCCGAAATCATAGGAATAAATTAAACATTAAAATGTATCACTGTATTACTTAATTTTTACTGTATTTTTGTCTTTGAACGGTGATGTACATGTCTATGCAAAAATGAATCTACTGGATTAAAATTTGACAACTAGCCCCAGTCTCCCCTTTAGTTCATTTTTGAGTTTGTATCTAGTTATTTTTTTTTTGTGTTGACTCCTTTGCTAAATGAACACATCCATTTCTGTCCAACAGGGGGCAGTGAGGAGCAAGTGTGTGATTCAGAAGACAGGAGGGGCACCAGTTCTCTGATGTTGAAGATTCTGAAGCAGAAGATGATGAGGAAGAGGAGTTCTCTTCCCACGATGAACCATCTTCAGCCTGTTCCACTGATACTCGTCAATCCATAGGTGACCTCTCTGAAAGTGGCCAAGGCTCACAGACTGAGCCCTCTGACCCTAAAGCAAAAGAGGAATACTCTTCACCCCACAGGCCCTGGCCTGGCATGCGAGCCGCGTCTCCAGGCAGCAAGAGGGCGTTGTTTTCTCGCAAGGGCTGGGAGGTTTCCCCGAGGAACTTCTCCCCTAGCAGTGAGGGCTCTCCTCTTAGAAGCCTGTCTCCCAGGCTTAAACTGTCCTCACCTAGCCGTCATCTCTCTCCCTCCCCAGAGAGGGGCCCGTCACCCATCAGAGCCCTCTCCCCTCTCAGGCCCCTCTCACCTCTGCGGCCAGTATCCCCTGCGCGGTACAGGAGTGCCAGAGCTCTCTGCTCTCTTACGCCTCTAAAGCCCCAGCATCGACCGCACAGCTCACCCGCAGGGCTCCTTTGGGAGCCTGGCTCACCAGCTACTGAGGGTCTAAAGGTGGGTCAAAGTGACAGTTTTAAACAAGGCCATGATTTTTTTCAATCCAGGCTCAATGGAAAAAAAATATCTGTGGTGATATTTCTGCAAAATAGTATTATATTGCTACTTGCGCATTCTTCTGCACTTTCAAAGTGGAATGTCCGGTGAGTGCATAAAAGCACAATTTTTTCAGAAACGTATCCCAAGTACCAGCTGAGCTACAGAGCAAGTTTCACAAGTCAGAAAAGATATGTAGCTAGTTATGTTATGCAAACATCAAAATGTATTAGTTTAGAAATCATGCACTATGGTAAAAGTGTTTGAGGTCATAACATACAGTATGCTGTGCAAGGAACTGCATGAAAATAAGTGTTTATTAATCGATAATTGTGTGAAAATGAATGAAAGTTGGTGTTTTACTGCCACTAGTGTACATTTTCACAGGTAATGCATTGATGGCATTGAATTAGGTATATGCTATAGGTAGTATATGCTTTTGGAGTTGTGCAAAAATGGACGTAGAGGCACGGTTTTCCAATAGGCATATGTTGTTGTTGTTGGTGGTGTTTTTTGTCTTTAGCTTAAGAATGGCAATGGCAGTGTCAGTGAGTTGTTCTGTTCGTTGACAGAAGTGTTTGATTTTGTCAACAACAACAAAAAGAAAATTATAATGATAGTTAAACTATTTTAAAGCTGTTAAATTAAATATATACTGTTGAAGAAAATCTTATAAAAAAAGCAAAACCATGCATGCACTAACAAAAGTTTTTAAAGAAGAATACAAATAAATGAATCCGGTCCAACCCAGTCAAAATGTCTAAGTTCTTTCCATAACAATGCACTACATGAATGCACAGAAAATGAATGTTTAAAACAAAGAATTCCCCTCATTGTATTACTCTTTCACAATAGTGTACTCATAATGTTATTTCAGATGTTCCCGTTTTCAACAAGGTTGATTTTAAAATGTTTAAATTAAATATTTAAATCTTTTGTTTAATTTTACATATTCTCGTCACTAGATGCCATTTTAGAGTAAAACTTAAAGGGGAACATGGCAACTCTAGCCATTTCTTCGCTGATTTTCCCTTCTCGTTCGTTCTCGCTTCTCACAAGACTTCCTATTTCCAACGTTAGTCCCCATGTTGCAAGGTTGGTTTTCCACTGGGGGGTGTGGGGAAAGTCACCATTCTCACCAGAACAGGTTATTTAACAATCCAAATGATTTCTAAAGGATTTATTAAGTTGAAATAGTTGCCAAGTTCCCCTTTAATATGACAAAATATTCATAAAAAGACAAAAAGTATGACAAAAGCAGTGTAAAAATGAACTGTCATTGAGAACGGAAGTTTGATTGCAATGCCATGTCTCCCCCTACAGGACAAGCCTGCTACTCCACCAACTCTACAGGAGCATATGCCCCCAGATCCTATCCTGCTCTCCCCATCCCGACGCTTCTCTCCAAGCGAGCCTTTCCCTCCCACTCCTTTGACACCACGGACAGTGGACCGCATGTTTAGCCACCTTCCTTTACACTCCCAAGATCAAGCCCGCATGCCCTATCACATGATTCCCATTGGGGGCATCCAAATGGTGCAGCTTAGACCCCGATCACGCCCTAAACTGGAACGACAGTCATCCTCCACCCCTTCGCCCACCTCTCCCAAAGAGGACTCCCCTTTTTCTCTCGCCAGGAGGGATTATCCGTGGATCTCGCTTCCAGAAACCAGTCTGCAAAGAACTCTGGCGGACAGCAGGACAAAAAGCCAAGATGAGGGAGCCAATCGGTCTGACCTGTCTTGTCCCAGTACAAGCTCGACGTTACCCAAACTCCCCCCTTTACAGCAAGGTATAGGGGAGCAACTGACTACAAAGGTCAGAAAGCAATATGGTGACTTGAGCTCCGCCACAAAGACTAACACCTTCGGTCCCGTAACATCCAGAAAAGCTGCGGCACACAGCGATGAAGGAGCCGAGAGGATCTCGCAGGGGGAAGGAGCGAGTTCCTCACGTGAAACCAGACAGCTGCGCGAGACAGAAAAGCCTATAGCGGCGCCACTCAGGGGACGTGGCTCTTTTTCAGAAGGATGTTCAGGATCTGCCAGTGCTCCTCAGAGCCAGGAAGGCGATCCAGATAGCACTTAAAAGCATCTGTGCACAATGGTGAAATGCTTTCTACTGCTAATACTACTATTGTTTTGTTTTGTAATGCGCTTATTTTTTATATACAACATTTTCAATACTATTGGTAACTTGGTAAATGTTTGTTCTGCAATATTCAAGATTGTAATATGATGCACTTTTTTTTTTTTCTTGGAAAAAATATTTCTGTAAATCGACTACGTCTGTCCTTCCTGTATCTTAATTGACATTGCAATCTTAATATATCTCTTTGAATATGTATATGTAAAAAAAACACAAAAAAAACTTGTACTTGTAAAACATTAAGTATAGATATGAATACATTTCTAAGTGACCAAGATGAAACCTTAAATCGAGAGTAATTCCAATATTTCGTCTCTTGTCCAGTATTGCGCAAATTCTAGTGATGTGTGCCTTTTTCTGTCCAGATTTACTGCTTGAAGTGTCAAAGATGAAAGGCTGTGAATTCTTTTTATGAATATAGATTTTTGTTTTTGTTTCAAATGATCTGGTATTTGAAGAAGCGGGAAGATTTTCTTTGTATATGAGGGTGAACGAGACAAGAGACGAAGGTTTCGGTGAAGAGCCTTGCAGGGAAATTGCACTGAAGTCATATTTTTTATAATACAAGTGATTAAATGATTAGATAAATTGTCTCTGTACAGATAGAAAGTCTATGGTCCATATTTATTGCCATGTGAAAATATGAAAATGCCTATGTTTTGTTTACTTTAGTTTTCAAAGGGATTTCTATTGTCATTTTTATTATTCTTTACACTTTTTTTTGTTAATAGTTACTTTTTTTAGTTATGACCTCAAGACTTGAAATTAATAAACTGGACAGGCTTTCAGTGAAGTCGGTCAATAGCCGAGGTTCAGGATGGACCAAATGCCCTCCAAATTTGTCACAGAGATTTTGCATTTCTGAACCAATAAAGGTACACCAGGAATTACTAAACCTGCTTATGATGGTGTCCAGTGTTTTGCGACCAGCAGATGGTGCAGTCTGTCCTTTCATGTGACTTTTATTCCCGTTTTCTAGTTATCCCACAGGGACCTGAGCAGGCAGACTGATGTGAGCTGTGTGGGAGGCATTCATGGCCTGTTCAAAACATGTTTTATAGTTTCCGGGGGAAATACAATAGCTGTGTTGAGTCAATTATCTGGGATTCCTCAAGAATTTCTATTCCCAAGCAAAACATTTTTGAGCCTGATACGTGGCAGATCATCTGTTCACTTCCTAAAAGCAGTTTGGCCAATGCTAATTCAGAAGTGTCATAAGGTTTTTTAGTTAATTATTCTTAAGACTTTAATACTTGCTTTGTGTCTGACAGACCTTGAAGCTATTCTCTCATTTCATCAAATGCTTTATCTAAAATGATTCAGGTTCAATCTGTTGTTGGCATAAACATAGAACAAAAGAAATAATGTGAAATATTTAGTCATTTACAAGTAATTATATGTAGCCCAATCTTATATTAGATAATTACCTTTAATCAATTGCTCATACCCTCATTATATAATTGTATAATATATTATATATATATATATATCATATTATTATATAATATAAAATAAGGGTAACGCTTTACAATAAGGTGTCATTAGTTAACGTTAGTTCATGCATTAACTTACAATAAGCAATACATTGTTTACAGTATTTATTAATCTTTGTTAATAAAAATACAACTATTCAATGTTAGCTCAGGACCATTAAATAATATTAACATACAACTTTTTATTTTAATAATGTGTTAGTAAATGTTGAAATCAACAATAAATAAGATTAATAAATGCTTCATTGTTACTGTAGTTTAACTAATGAAACCTTATTTTAAAGTGTTACCATAAAATTATATGTATTTCATTCATATTATTAATTAATATATATATAGTCAACAATATTTTAATAATAGATTGTTTATTTGTTTGTTTATTTAGTAAAACACATTTTTGCAAATGATAAATGGTTCTATGGATAATTTTACTGAGGATCAGACAATGAACCAGCAATGTTCTAGGATTTTTTCCGTCTCCCAACCTGATGTTCAATCTGGTTTTGTCAATTGAGAAATGCAATGGAAACAATGATCTTGAGCTCAGTGAAATAATCCCGCCAGGATGCCTTTGTGTAATTGTCATGCTCACGTCATGCCAAAAATGTAATTAGTACAATCATAAATCGATGGAAGTCTACAGGTTAAATGGGTCAAATGATACAAATTTTAATCTGGTTCAACCCCGGTGCAGTAAGTGCCATCCCAGTATCTTTATTGACCTTAACGCTATCACTTTCTCTTGAATACAATCTAGACTAAACATTAACCTATACCACTAAGTGATGCATGGCACAACACTAGACTTTTTTTTAGTCTCTGTATTAGCGACAGCCTGTCTGACACTCAGGATTATCTTTATGCAACACTGGATGATATAGGCATAAAGCTATGCAGGTGTGGTTCTTACACAAGTTTTTCATAATTTTAGTTTTTCATAAAATAAGTAAAAACCAGTCAATTTGTTAACAGAAAGTTACTTTATATATAGAAAAACTGCTTTGTTTGCGAATTCACAAATTTTTACTATAATTATCAAAATACTGCTATATATATATATATATATATATATATATATATATATAATTATTATTATATTATGATGACAATCTCCTATTGGTTTTACATCTTATTTTTTTTGTCTACGCCTAGCATTCTGCTATTGTACTTCATGCATACACACACACACACACACACACACACACACACACATATATATATATATATATATATATATATATATGTGTGTGTGTGTGTGTGTGTGTGTGTGTGTGTGTATATATATATTTAAACACTGTATGTACACATACACACACACACACATATGTGTGTATGTATGTACGTATAAAACCAAGAAACATGAATAAACGACTTGAAGGTAAAATAGTCAGCATCGTTTACAGAGGGAGTTTGAGGATGGAAAGTGTAGAACAGAGCTAAATGTGCATGGACAGGTCGAAGGGTTGAGAAAGACTGTAATTAAAGACAAACAAAGGTGTTTATGAGAGGAGGGGACAAAGACACTCTAACAGCATTTAAGTGCTAATACTACACCTCCCTCCGCACTGCCAGTCTGGTGTGCTTGTGTGTGTTTATGAGGGAGTACCTGCTGTTTTCAGGTTAATTTGCTTCTACTTCAATAAAACTGATTATTTGATAGCATGAATGCACTGAACAGGAAGTTCAAGTGCAAATGGATTTTTGAATCAATAAATGTGAAGCAGTATCAATAGCTTTGACATAAAATATGATTGTACATTAGATATCACTTTTTATTAGTCACTGAACATTTTCGCTGGTTTCATAAATATATTGAATCATTAATCATTATATATCCTGACATGTTGTAAGTGTGTTTTAACCTGTTTACTTTGATAATAGCAGTGCCAAAACCTTCAACTGTGCAAGTGTTACTGTCACTGACACTGTTTACAGGTTAAATATTACACACACAGTAGATTCTGTATATTTGTATATCCACTACCATTCAAAAGTTTGGGGTCAGTAAGATTATTTTATTTCTATTTTATTCAGCAAGGATGCATTAAACCTATTTAAACGTGACAGTAAAGACTTTTTATTTCTAATTAATGCTGTTCTTTTCAGTTAATCAAAGAAGCCACGAAAATATTCAGCACACCTGTTTTAAACATTGATAATAATCATAAATGTTGCATGAGCACCAAATCGTCATATTACAATGATTTCTGAAGGATCATGTGACACTGAAGACTAAAGTAATGATGCTGAAAATTCTGCTTTGCCATCACAAGAATAAATTACATTTTATAATATATTATAAGAGAAAATAATTGCAATAATATTTTATAATATTTCAGTTTTTATTGTATTTTTGATCAAATAAATGCAGCCTTGCTTTAATAATTAAGAGACTTCTTTAAAAAATATTTAAAAAAAATCTTACCGACCACAACCTTTTGAATGGCATATTCATCACATTTTTAAATAAGTTAAGGATGGTGTAGTAATTTTCCCTTACTTAATGCCTATGTATATTATCAAGCTCATTACATGAAATACTGATATGAGAAGAACAAGACTGAAAAATGCTCTGAGAGACATTAAACTATATAGCACACCTATCTAAGAAATCACTCAAGCAGTCATTATAATGTTTAAAATATAGATTTTTTTTTAATAATTTGAGTTAATAAATAATATTTGACTGCAATACCGTGACTGGCCAAGTATTCCAAAGAGCTGTGCACTAAAATGTTCATATTCTGTGTTAAGCACTCTTGCTTAGTTCTTCACGGATGGTAAAGAAGCTAAAAATGTAACAAGTGTCTTTAATCACAGTTCACTCCTCTCCACTCCTCTGAGCAGCTCTGATGAACATAAGCTGAAGGAAGAGACCGGAAAGAACATGATAGGATTTTGGAAGGATGAGCACATTTCCTCTGTCTGAGGAATGCAGAGGAATGTGTTCTATCACTCTGCAGTGACTTCCTCCACAGTGTCGCACATTCTTTCATCCATCTGCAGAAGATATGATTTGGCAGCGCTGAGAAGAAAACTTGCAGCATATGTCTGCTAAAGCTTATTTCTTGCTCATAAATAACATATACGAGAGCAGTTATTCGCAGTTCATAAAATCTTTCCATCTGAGTGTGGGATAATATGCAATCTGTACGTCCAGCACTGATTAATTCAATAAGATTTCCATATTGATATTACTATCAGCACAAGGGACTTTTCTATGCAGCGATGAGAGAGGTCCCTGAAACTCGCATCCCTGTTTTATGATACAAATGATAAAACATGCTAATCAAAGTATGTGGTGAGATGATGTTATGATGCATTTGCATCAGCCACAATGATTGGTGACTCTCCATACACATGTGCTGGAAAAAGTGCTGTCAATGGACAATGTGAGCGCATCCCACGCTAGGGGGCTGCATTTGCAAACTCGGTCCGATACCTGCGAGGCTCTGTGCCCCATGTCTTATCTTTACACGGGTCACGGCAAACCATCACGGAAACCCAACAACTCATCTACTGATGAATATTGCTCATCTTCAGTTCCCGTAAGGCAGATTTCTTTGACAGTGCAGTGGCACTCAATTGTTATTAAGTTCAACATTTATGGTTA
Source organism: Leuciscus leuciscus (assembly GCF_965113295.1). Lineage (NCBI taxonomy): Eukaryota > Metazoa > Chordata > Actinopteri > Cypriniformes > Leuciscidae > Leuciscus > Leuciscus leuciscus. The sequence continues at coordinate 10,432,251 of NC_138744.1, forward strand.
TTCATACAATGGAATGCAGCTTAAATAGTGATTTGATTTATATATATATATATATATATATATATATACAGTATATATCCAGGACAATTATTATTTCACTTAACTAAAACAAAAATTTCTGTTACTTGAAAAAAAATTGCTAACTGAAATAAAATACAGCAAAACTTAAACTTATTTAATTCATTATTATTTTCATTTGTTTAAACTTGAGGTAAAATAAAACAAAAACTGAAATAAAAATGTATAAAAACTATATAGACATTTAAAAAACTAATAAAAATGACAAACACACACACACACACACACACACACACACACACACACATTTTATTAAAATGATAATTTCAGATAAGAAAGCCTTATATTTTCTTTTTATTTATACATTTGGTAGATGCTTGTATCAAATTTGTCTTACTGCGCTTTCAATTTTTATAAAAAATATTTTTATTTAATTTGATCAGACCATGCATTCCCTGGTAATGGTCCTTTCTGAACTTTAATATTATATATTATTGTCAATGTTATTTTAGCATCATTGAGATACTTTTTGAGTTTTGAGTTTGTGCATTTTTTTTCATTTTGTTGTGTGTCTGTTTTTGTCATTTTTATTAGTAAAAAATAAATAAAAATGTCTACAGTTTTTATATATTTTTATTTCAGTTTTATTTTAGTACCTCAAGTTTAAACAAATGAAAATGATAATTAAGTGAATACGTTTAAGTTTAGCTATATTTGATTTCAGTTAGATTTTATTTATTTAATTTTTTAAGTGACAAAAATGTTTTATGTGTTTAAAAATGTGTTTGAGTTGGAATTTTATAAATATCACAAGTGGCTTAAGTGAATGATTTATACCGCAATTGAATATAGGCTGATTCATAAATGTATCTCTTTTTTTCAAATCAAATGTGCCACAGCAGCTATTTAATATCTGAAGGAAATGTATTGGTCAATGCTGGCCCTCTATGCGCAACACAAAATAATCAAATTAATTTTGAATTATGTTTTCATATCTGTGACTAATTTGTGTAATCAGAAACAGTAGTGACCAGAGGGCACAGGAAGCTACTTTCCACTGTCTACCCACACCTGGACCTCACAGACAGGAGCTACCCACCAGAACGTTCCTTCTTTCCATGGGACACTGTCTTTCCCTGCAAAGTGCATGCAACAGAATTCATGCAAAGCAGCAAATCTGCTGATATACTCTGTGACTCCTCTTTTCCTTCACCCCTAAGTTCAATTAGTCGTATTAGATCCACATTGTTTAATTCGAGGCAAGAAAGATGAAACACTTTTTTACTCTCAATCATTATTGTCTTGGACCTCGGGTCTGTTCATCACAAACAATCCAGTGATCCCGAGGAGGCAGCAGAGATTCTTGTGTGCAGAATAGGGTGCAAAGACAAGCTTTGTAACTACCTCCCATATGGGGGTGGTGCATATCTACACACTATAAGTACGGGACAGGACAGTTCAACATTAGACAAGCACCTGCAGCAAAGTGAGATCTATTGGAATTGCTTTGTATTGTATTCTTCGTATTGAAACATATGTGCAACATGGAATCAAGAATTACTCTGATCTTCATTTTTAGCTTGTGCACAACTCTTCATGAAGGTAAAACATTTTTGTGTTTGTATTATGTATTTTGGGGGATTTATTACATATGTATATATATATTTATTTAATGAAGTGATAACACAAAAGAGTAGATAGAGTAGAATAGATATGGCATGGCATATATAAATTAGTGATTTTTTAAATATACATTTAAATAAGTATTTGTTCAATTCTAAATTGATTTACTTGATTATAAACCTGTAGGTTTGAAATGTGAAGTATTTTCTAAGTACCTTCATTTTCATTCTCAGAAAAAAATCTTTAGGTTTGTACATTTATTTGTAGACTGTTTGGAATAAGCATTTCAACTCTAATTTGTTTGCACCTAATAAAATGACAACATAATAGAAATGATAGTGAATTCAGTTCTGATTATTATTTTAAACATATGTCTAACAATATGCGAACACAGTCAGGGGCTCATATTCTTTTTGTACTAATCAGTCATCTCAGCATTGACAATTAAAGCCAAAATTGACAACTCAGGACAGATGTGTGTGAATAGCTTTGAACTTTAAAATTGCCCTATACTCATTAAGATCAAACATCTGAGACCTTGTTCGTTATTACATAAGATTAACGGAGACCAGTGGGAATAGAGGTATAAACCAAAATCATAAAAGTGTAATAATAACATTTGGTGAGGCTCATCATTTCTCTGAGACTCAACCATATAGTCTCTGCTGGAGCTTTTTGGCCCAGAATGATTATGGCAAGTTTAATGGACCGCAATATATATTCCTTTTCTATAGGCTGGGGATTGCCTCTAGTGCCCCAGACTGACCCGAGTGACCCGTCTGAAACCCATAGGGTCAGGAGCAAACGCTGCTCCTGCAACAACCAGCTGGACTCCGAATGCCATTATTATTGCCATCTGGACATCATCTGGGTGAACACACCAAGGTGAGTGCTCACCTATGCACGGGTTAACCTACATAAACCATATGTAAGTAAACCACAAAGGAAGTTCAACCAGTGCAAAGACACTTTAGAGGCTCCGATGTGTGAAAAGAAACATCATGGACATATGAATACATATCTGTGTATGGCCAGTGCACCTTTGTGGCTTGAGAATGATTTTATATAGTTCAGAAAGATTCACTTTTGAGTTATTGAGCATTTTATTGCTTTTTATCTAGAATACTTTTGACACTGGTTGCAGTTTTCATGCTTAAAACAGTGCAAAGTCCCATTGTGGTTTATTCCTTTCTAATGAGTTAATCAATGACTGGATGCTCTCTGGGTGTCTCCTCCACAGTAAGACCACAGTGTATGGATTGGGCAGTCCGTTGGCTCGCCGTCGCAGGTCTACAGGCCGCTGCTTCTGCGCCAACCCTGCAGATCGGACATGCACCAGCTTCTGCCACTACAGGTAAACCCCATCTCATGTCCGCATAACATGCAGTTAATTAATGTCCACATGCATTAAAATTCTTCTTTGGAAAGCTATTTTTACTGTAAGGGTGTGCTCTTTTAGGGTGCGGAGTTGTCATTAGGGTGTGAGGTGATACCAGACAAACACAGTTGGAGAATCCAGATGATATGACAAGTGACGTGTTTTTGAATTGGAGTTACTAAGATAGAGAGTTTCATCTAATGAATCAGAGTTTTAGTAAAGGTTTTCAAGGTTATGACCGCTATTTGAACTCGCAAGAAAAAAGTTTGTCATCATGACAGGCTGCATAGTCAATAAAGCAGTCTCATGCATTATCAGCTTTTAACCACTGTCATGTATTCATAAACTATGCAGTTGTGTTGTTGTAATCTGTTGATATGACAACCAGATAGAAGATAGATTGATCTTGCCACAAAAAAACCTACTGTAAGAACAACCAACCAGCGTAGGACAGTTTTGGGAAATAATTCTCATAGAATTAGAACGATCATTAAAACTTTATAGTTATAGTTCTGGTTACAGTTATCGTATTCGGTGTGAACTGGTCTACTAAAAATAGAAATGCTGTTCGATTTTCAATAGCAATTTCAGCAAGTTTTCAAAATAGCATTTTTTTGTACATAAAAAAAGCTACTTTTCCCCAACAAGTAACGGTGTAGCGAGACAAAATTTTACACCATGTGCTGTTATTGTCATATTGTATTGCACACATAACTTTGTTGCCGAGCGAACTGAGGAAATGTTGTAAATGTTCATATATATCATTGGAAAGTCCTGGTTATATGAATTTACCTCTTAAAAGGTTAGTTCAACCAAAAATACAAATTCTGTCATTAGTTACTCACCCCGTAAGACTTTTGTTAATCTTCGGAACACAAATGAAGATACTTTAATGAAATCTGAGAGCTTTCTGTCCCTCCATTTACAGCCTACACAATTACCACTTTGAAGGCCCAGAAAGATAGTAAAGAGCTTGTAAATTGTGATTAGCTTGTAGCTAGGGTTTGAAGTAGCTTCCTCAACACTTTTTAAATGGATTTATTAGCCATTAAAGCAGTCATCTAAAACAATCCAGTATTTATTTTGAAGCCTTTATAGCAAAGAATGTATTTTGACAAATTTTGTGTACATTTCTCTAAGCTCTGAAAACCGTGCCATCATGCTGGTGCACCCATCTGAACCTGTGCATGAAAAACAGGAAACACCCAAATCAGAACGCCTGACCGGCCCAAATGACTCTGAAAATGCTAGTCCAGGAGTTCTGGTTTTAGGGAAGTCTTCCTCCCTTGGGGCTCGGTCAGACGTCATAACCTTCCTTGGGTAAGGCCACAGTGCACAAATCATGTAATTCATGTTTACACACCTTACTCTTTGAAAGAGCTGTGATTGTGTCGTCATTAGCACCATTACTTACAGCAAATTCATCTGACTTTTCAGGAACCTGGTTAGGGCTAGAGCGAGGGCCATGGAAAAGACATCCAAACCTGGCTACAGATGATGTCCTTTCCTGGAGGAGAGATAGGAGTGCGAGCACATGAACAAAAGATGACCCTTGTGCAACAAGGGGCAGCAGAACATATATACGCTGCGATCTGGAAGCGCCGTTCCTCATGGACAGTACTGTGGAAACAGAGCCTTTGAAGCATGTTTAAGACAGAATAGGAGAGATGAAGGCTTGTGAGATGTGAAGGAGATCTTTGTGAGTTGAGGGCAAGTCAGACCTGAACACTGGGACTGCACAAAAGAGGGCTAGGTGTTATTGGCAGTCCTGTAATGCAAACAGGACGTTAGCTAAGTGGCTATGCTAAAGCTATCTGACAGGATCATTGCCAGTCCAAAACACCAAGTTTGAACAGTCAAGAGATAAAAGAGACAGGCGAAGTGCTAATTCAAATTTTGTTGGAAGGGCACAGAATGTGAGAAACTGCAGTACTTCTACTATTTATCTGTACCATTGGAGCTGACCATATATAAATATATATAATATTTTAGGATAGACAAAAGATGACCTATCTATGAGTTAATTACATATTTACCTGAGACAACCAATAGTTCCAAATTAAGTGTCATACCAAAATGGGTGGCATCTTGGGATACAGCAAATGGGTTTTTAAAATCCCAACCTATTCTAGTAGCATTTAAGTTGGAATGTTGTTGGAATGTTATCAACGAAAATATATGAGGGTGTGATAAGCAATTTTCCTTTTTCTTGGCCAGGTTGGATAATGCTTGTTGTTAATGCTGGTTGCACGGCCATGCAAATCTTAGCTGGTGAAGATGGTTGACCAGCATAGTCTTTTTGGTTAAGTTGATCGCTCAGAGAAGTCTTGGTAAAAAAAAGAAAGAAAAAAAGAGCATTTTAAAAAGAGCAAACTAACAATCCATGCTGGGAACCAACATGCAAATTACAACATATACTGGTCAACAGGTATACTTGTGTTTCCTGCATGGAGCTTTTTTAAAGTCGACGTAATAATGAGATTTTCCTGGGAATACCACATATAAAGGTTGACCACTTTGTATGGACTGTGCACTTGTTTTCACATCCATCCACCTTTAACAGTAACGTTGTTCAAGTAATGTTGTTCAATCTGTTGTTATGAACACAAGACAGACAATAGATTTAAACTTGCCAAAAAAAAAAAAAAAAAAAACTTTCCTGGAGTACTTTCCTATTTATTGAATAGCACTGTAACATTTTAGAGAGCTAACAATGTAGTGTACACAAGATGTATGCACTTTATGATTAATTTTGTGCTATTAAATGTAATCATTTCTATAATTTATCATTATAAGTTACTCAATTTGCTAAGAATAGAGATATGTTCCTCTATGTATATCAGCAATATGGTTTTGTTATAATGTCTTATGATGAAATTTATATATTCCATAAGTGATGTATTTATTCTTTTTCAAATATACTCTGAATTGTTTTCTGATATGACCTATCAGATTTGTTGTTAGCAAAAAATGCTAATAAAATACCTGTTATTATTATATTCTTGTTCTGTCCCTAATTCTGTGTCCTACTGAAATCTGTAACCCTGCAGTCTTGTTTTCTCTGTTTCATAAGCAGGAGTTGGACATTATCAGATAATTTGTGAAAATAAAGAAATAGCCCACAATTACACTTCATGTTAAAACATCCTTGGCATTATCTTTTGCATACGTAGGTTCGTATAATTGCCCTGGATCACTGCCTATTCCTTGGTTTACAAAAGATCTTGGCATGAAAACTCAAAGGGTGTGTACATGGTTGAAAATTAATTAGTTTGAACACATTGACATGTTGTTGTGATGTGAAAGATAGACTCTTATGGAACAGGTGAATTAGGCAGGAAGCTTACAGGCGCATGGGAAAGAAACAGTGTAGACAATAACAATGCAAGAACAGTCCTGGTTTCCATCTTCCTGTCATGATAGATTATATAGGCCAACAGTGCACATAAGGCTAGTTTCCAAAATCTAAGACCTTATCCTTATCCCGAGTATTTATTCTCAAATGGTATTCTTATTTTTAGTCTAAGACTATGGTTCATCTAAGTAAAAAATTTTATAAAAATTGCACACTTCATTGTTATGTCTGCAGGTCTGCTGTAGGCATATCATACCAATCCAGACATTGAAATGTACAACATTTATTGCCTCAAGGTCTCTCACCATGTCTGCTCATTTAAATGTGTTTAGTGTGAGAAATGCAGCCACATAAATGGGCCGCAATGACTGATGGTGAGATAACCTGCATTTTAACTGAACACAATACCAAGAAAAACGTATATTTCAACATTACATCATTGTGCTGGTATTAGAAGCCTTATAAAACTGCTTTTAATCGTCAAATATTGAGCAACACAAGTAAATAACCTGATATGTTTTAAGAGCAAAGCTGCCTTATAAAGAACATTTCACCCAAAAATAAAAAAGCTGTCATTATTTACTCACCCCTATGTTTTTTTTTCTTCTTCTACTGGACACTTGTTTAAATATAAGTAATTTTTATACAAGTATAAAATAGTTCTTATGACTCGTACACTATACTCCAAGTCTTCTGAAGTCACATGATAGATTTATGTGACAAACAAAGGTTTTTGAATGTTATTCACTGTAAATCTTGACTTGACTTCAACCCATCTCTCCTTGGCACGTTCATGAGCAAACAATTCATTTGTGTCAAATCTTTTCAATGAATCAGTTGATTCGTTTCACAAAAGCTGAATGAAAGCTAAAAGTCTGAATGATTCGTTCATGAATCGGACTGATTTAGTTCTTGAGTTACTGATGATATGGTTGCAACAGTAAACCGTGCACTGAATGGAAAAGTTATCACAGAATAAAGGTGCGTTCAAAAGACAGTACAGCACAAAATATGAACCACTATTATAATACTTTTGTGATGCTTAATATGCAGCTATGAGTAAATTATTACAAAATTGTCTATTTCATTTTATTTGACCAGAGATGTCATTTCTTTTGAACACACAAATAATAAATCACAAGTTCACAAGGTTTATGCCTCCAACAATAGTGACATTTGAAACAATGGAAGCCGCTGTAGCGTCCATCTCTCCCTTGAGCTCTGCTTCAATGTCTCTCCCACTCGAAAAACAGGATGCCTTTACACATTCCATCCCAATTGCCACTGCATTAAGAGTGAGGAGAATGTCAGGAAAGGCACCTCAGAGGTAAATAAGAGGAAGCAAACGAAGTAGAGGGCGGTTGATAATGGAAAGCATAAAAACTGGCACGTTTTCTCTCCTTGGTCACAGCTGCAGGCACGAACAATACACTGTTAGACTTTTCTGTAATTTCTACAGTTATTTACTTTAAATCCCCCAGTATTATACTGCTATTTCTCTTTACAGTAAATAACTGTGATTCCCATTGCATCATGGGAATTTTCTGTGACGTCTAACACCACATACAGAGACTTACTGTATTTTTTAAATTTGCTGTATACTACTGTATTTGACGTAACTGCCTCTCTGGCTGGCACCATTCCATCGTGCTTTTTATTTCCTAATTTTTGCCTTACACCGCGTGTCTACAACGCTATAATAGCCAGAGGCTGTCTATATTGGACACATTGAAGCGACCGGACCTTTAAATGCAAACCTGTTTATCCCTTGTCAGAAATAGCGCGAGCGCTTGGACTCGTATCGGACTACGTCAGAAATATAACGGCCGCGGCGCATCACTACACCTATTTTTTACAGTCTATGCACTACACTGACTGTCTGGGATTTGTCGTGTCGCGTCAGAGCATCCAGTGTAGGTAATGGGGTCTGTCTTTTGTTGGATCGCGACGTTCGTGTCTGGCCCGGGGAAGAGACGGAATTCACTTCACCGAGAGAGAGAGATCAGCAAGCAAGGTAAAAAAAAAAACAACATTCTGTGTGTGTTGTCAGGATTGTGCCCAGTTTAACGTATGTTATAACGTTAACGTTAGCCTAACGTTACTCGTCGTCAGCATGGCGGTAACGAACTTTACCATGGTAAACTGAGCTAACGTTTCATTTTACACACTTTGTTAGATTATTGAATTGTCGAGTTAAAATATGCCAACGAGCAACGCGTTTACATTAACAATAAATGTGAATAAATTCTGTTTATAGCCTAATGTTGGCCTACTGATGAGAACCTTTATAGTTTTAGCATTAGTTTGCAAACTATACCATATTATACTTTTTTTTTTAATGGAATTTAATATTTACTTCCATTTTTGTGTTTAAAGGCAACTGCAACAAAGCGCCAATTCGCGCCAGTGACTTCCAGCAAGATTCCAGAGGTAGGCCAGCCCATTTGTGATATATTTTGAGATAAATTTGCTGAAATGATTAGCAATACGCTATGTGAAAATTGCTTTTGAGCCACTGGTGCAGACTAAGTAGCTTACAATATCTTACAATATCTTATAAAATCTCTATAAAATTGGCTAACTTTATATCAAATAAGTGACCTTTGCCTTATGTCTAACTTTATTAGACAGCAAATGAACCAATCAGAAGATGGACCATTGTCTTTGTTCAGTCTCACCAGATTAAATGTATCCAGGTAAGCACTGCAGTAAAACTCTCACTAATTCATTAATACAAAATCTAGCATTCTAAACAACTTAAGTTTATATTTTTGCATTATTTTGATATTTTATTAGCCAGAAGACTCTACCATTGCAGTCCCACCTGACTAGGAAGGTCCTAACATCAGCACGCAGGTGGGTTAACTACTGTAGGAAGGAGAACGATCATCACACAGTGATTTCTTGCATGTATCTTACTGTGTATTTGTCTCAAACAGGTACTCCTTCACTGCAGACAAGCTGAAATGGGCTAAAATCATCGATTTCAGTCGTTCTTTCTATGGATCTCAGCATTTTTGGACAGAATTTAGGATTTGTAAGTATTAAAATTTAATCTGGCATAATTTTATTTAGTTCTTTTGTATGCTATTTATTGACAAAAGCTGTTTACAAATATATATTCTTAAGTTTTTGTGAAAATAATAATAAAAATTAACAAAAAAAGGAGGTTAAAAATAATGTGACACTAATACTCTCTCTCTCTTTCTCTCTCTCTCTCTCTCATATAGTGTTGGAACCGGGATCTCCTCTGAAGGACTGAGTACATTTGTGTTTGTGGGCACGCATGCAGACCAGGGAACACTCTGATGTTGTCAATCAAGTTCTGAACAGGAACCAATCTTTGGAGAAGTTCATTTATTCACAAAGGTGGACAAAAACATTGTGTTGGCTTTTTAAAGATTATTTTGATGATGACTTTTACTCCTATGCTGTAGAAAAGATGGAGTAGACAGTCAGACATTGATAATAATAAGAAATGTTTCTTGAGCATCAAAGAGACTTCTTTCAAAAACATTAAGACACTTAAATACTTATTTTGGCCTCCAGTGTACATGAATCCAACAAATTTTTGGAAATAAGTGAAATTATTTTGAAGGTGGGGTTATGTGTCATGTATTGTGAAAAGAACTGTGTTTTGTCCTGTGTTGGACATTTCCTTTTTGAATGCTTAAAAATGTATTTATATTCTGCAGTTTTATGAATGTAATGGTTGATATTTCATTATAATACTTGTATAAGCTAAACAACCAATGACTACATTCATTTAGTCCAGGGTTCACCAATCTCGGTCCTGGAGGGCCGCTGTCCTGCAGAGTTTAGCTCCAACTCCAATTAAACACACCTGAACCAGCTAATCAAGGTCTCATTAGGCATACTAGAAACTTTCAAACAGGTGTGTTGGAGCTGGTTGGAGCTAAACTCTGCAGGACAGCGGCCCTCCAGGACCGAGATTGGTGAACCCTGATTTAGTCAAATGCTAATGTTTTGTTTATGGTTTTATGTATGTTTTCAAAAATGTTTGCAGTGAAGGACAGCACATAATGTGTTAATTTAACACGTTTACACATCTTTGTGTTAACCTCTCTGACATATTTACTTTGTTAAAATCATTAACACAATGAATGAGTTAAAATTAACACAAAAAACATTATCCCTAAACTCACCCATTAATGTGTAAAAATTTCACACATCATTTCCAGCATTGGCATGTTTATTTTGTGATATATATGAAATGTTTTAAATAAAAAAATGGTATTTTGTGATAACTTTGTCTAATTGGTTTGTATGAAAGTAGTACTTATGTAGGATAAAAATAAAATTAATCATATATCAAAATTATCAAATCTAATTTATATTTAGTACAAATAAAAATAATTACAGTAGTGTACTGATTAGCTTCGTTTTTACAGTAATGCACTGTACTGATTAGCTTCGTTTTTACAGTAATGCACTGTATTACACAAAACTGAAATATGGTTTGGTACTGTAACTCTTAATTACAGTAACTTACTGGCAACAGTGTTGCCAGTAAGTTACTGTAAAAAACCCTTGAAAAGTCTAACAGTGCCTTTACCAGTCAGCCCCAATTTTGGCAAGTGATGCATACATGACATACCCTCATAAGTCATTCTGAATAGACTTTTAGCACAAAAATAATAAAAATAAACTTTTACCACAACACTGTATTTCTAAAATTGTGCAAACAATGGTTCTTGCTTAGATTGTTGCCCAATGGTGTGGTCGAGTGCATCAAGTAGCCTAGAGACAAAAAATTTAACTAACTGAAAAATTACAAATAGTCCAGAACAGAGCGACACACACGACTCACTTTAAACTGTAATAGAAGGGCTAATATAATAAGAATGCACTGGTGAAGGATTGTCTCTCTGCTTTGTTTTGTAAGAAATATTTCTGTGTCTAGAGTTACTAATGTCCTGTACTCTCAACTTTTGTATAGTAGTAATAGTCCTAATTTTAACACCAGGCATACATAAAAGGGATGTTTTTTATTTCCTGTTTTGAAAACCACTGCAAAACAACGGACTGTAATGTATAGAGGAATGAAAATATGGAATGATTTACCATTGATATTACAAATTTTTTAACAAGAAAAATTTGTTTTAAAAAAATATTTAAAGGAACATTTAATGGCACAATATATAGTAAATTGTTGATTTTGATATTTGGAATGAATGTTGGGTTAGTATGTTTCATTGACATGACTTTTTATTGTTGTTGATTAAATGTATTTTTGTATTTTTTACTTGTTGGGACCCCAGGAAGAGTACCCACTGCCTAGGTAGTGGCTAATGGGGATCCAAATAAACAAATACACTTAGATCATAGAAAGACCATTTACAGCCAATGCAGGCAATTTACTAAGGAAAAATATGTTTTTTAAAGTTTTTTTGACAGTTATAGCACATGTCTTACCTGATCTCCACCACTTTTATTAGGTGTCCTCAAAGTGTGCCCATACATATGTGTGTCAAATTTGTTGTAAATATCTCGTTTCGTTTTTGAAGTTTAGACACTTTCATATTTATGAGAGCATAAAAATTATCCATGGGCGACATTGATTTTTTTATCAGTTCCTATCATAATTTTGACATTTGGGCATTATTGTTTAGCTATTGACCTATGTTTTCAAATTTCCTGTGGGGGTTTTGTCTCAATCGGACAAACAGTTTTGAAGATAGTCGCAAGGTTTTTAAGCGCTAAATGACACCGTTACACAAACCATAAGGCGAAACCTGGCATGTTCGGTATCATTGGACTCGGCAAGGATTCAGGAGTCTAAGGAGGCCACTTCCGTGAAAAACGCTGGCTTGAAACTTCTCAGGCTCCTTCAGGGCATTGTGCCGATGACGCAATTTTTTTTTCGTTTTTGAAATACGCCAATGTTCTCATTGACTATCATGGCACTCTGCACAAAGACACTGCATGCCAATTTTCATCGGACTAACGGTTGGGTGCGGTTATAGCCATTTTCATGATTTTTTTCCCTCTTATAGCGCCACCAATTGGCCAATCGTCGCAATTTTTTTCATGTGACCTTAGATTGAGCTCATAAACATGTGACCCGAGTTTAGCAAAAATATCTCTTTCCGTTCACAAATAGCCGTTTTAGTAAAAGTGGCCCCGGTCAAATCGAACATTTTGGTTCCCCTTAGCAACCGTGAATTGAAATTTAGATTATTATTTGTTGGGATGATTATTGATAGTCACTCTCCAGAGAATATTTCTGCAGTGGTTTGGTTCCGATCAGGCCAAAAACCTAGGAGTAGTTCGCAAAAGTAGTTTAAAAAAAACCTCAAGTTACTCAAAAATGCCGCCTGAAGGGCGAGCAAATCCGATGCATTTTGTCCGCCTTGAGCCAAGGATTCCAACGATAAAAGACACTTGAGCCTATGCCTAAGGGTTTAGGAGTTATGAGCCATTTCGTTCTTTTGGCCAGTGTAGCGCCCCCATTGGGGGCGCGCCTTTGGCGACGTTGTAGGCGGTGTGAGTACTACCAGCCCTCAAAGTTTCAAGTCTCTACGACTTATATCAGTTTTAGAATGCTGCATCATGGGAAAATTAACAATAACAATAGGGTTTCAGCGCTACGCGCTTGAACCCCTAATAATACATAAATGTACACTACCGTTCGAAAGTTTGGGGTCAATACGATTTTTTATGTTTTTGAAAGCAGCTTCTTATGCTCATCAAGGCTCAATTTATTTAATCACAAATACAGTAAAACAAATTGTGAAATATTATTCTTATTTTTTTCAATGTTGTAAACAATTGTGCCGCTTAATATTTGTGGAAACTGTGAATAGCCTCTCATATATTTCTAACCAAAAATACTCTACATCTTTACATCATTCTTGTTGAAGACCTTTCAAAATACTGAAATAAAAAGCATAGGTTGCCATAAAGTAAATTGTCACAAGCATTCAGATAATAGAAGAACTGATTTGACCATTCAGTCACTCATTTCAGTCACAAAGAACTGTTAAGGGAAACTTTATTGTCAGAGGTTTAGCTATTTTTTTATTTTTTATTTTTTTACAGCCATACTGAACTCATATATTAAAGTGATGCAACATTTTCTTGGCAGTAAGTTTTCTCATTTTGCCAGTAATTTTAGCAGATGAGAAAAAAGGTTAATTTTAGACTCTGCTCACACCCGTCGCTTGTCCCTGTGGTACAGTTTTGGCTAAGATATCATTAGTCAGATCCCTGTCTGACAGTCCCTCTTGGGAAGCAGGAGCCAAGTTATCATTCCAAAGCATTTGGGACATTTGTCAAAGCCAGTGTTTATACTGTATACTGTGGCACTGGCCTCAATCACACCCTTTCACTTTTCTCGCTCACCTGTGAGTCTCCACAACAGGAAGTTGCTATTTCCTTTATAACCCAAACAAACAGTTATTCCTAATTACAGAGTTCTCTTTCGGGTAAGTACTTTTCCATCAATTTGTACTGTCTGGTGTCTGATGAAATATCTCTCTTTTTTATTAGCCCTGCAATGCTTGAGGGTTTGAAGTAAATGAAATTATCCGACTATCAATAAATCACTACTGCACCTCTATGCAAACATACCAGCAGGCTAATTTATCAGTAGCTAAAGGAATACAATTACGATTCTGTCATTCTTTACTCACCCTTGTGTTGTTTTGAACCCGTATGATTTTCTTTCTTCTGTTGAACACAAAAAGAGAAATGTTATGCTCCCTACCACACAATTGAAGCATTTAGTGACCAGGGGCTGTCCAGCTCCACAACAGACCCCTGGTCACTGCTTTCATTCATGCTTTTTATTTCCTGGTTTAAAGAGATAGTTCACTTTGAAATTAAATTTTGGTATGTTTTAGCTTACCTCAAGGGCATCCAAGATGTAGGTGTCTTTTTTTCCGCAGAAGTTTAAATTTTGATATTTTTAGGTCAAACCGTTCTTGTCTGTCAGTCATATAATGCAGGTCTATGGTCACGGTCTCAAAGAGCATGCACAGAGTCCAAATGAAAACAATTCCCCATCGTCCAAATTAAACAATTCCCCATCGTAAGTACACATCGATGGCCTAAGACACGAAACGAGCGGTTTGTGTGAGAAAACGAACAGTATTTATATCGATTTCAGCTCTTATACACAGCCACGTCCAAGTGATCTGAGGGCGCTCGCGCATCCTGGTGTGTGACGTGTACGCAGACTGGTGCATAGATATATATACACTAGATGTTGCCTTGTCTACGGCAGTTCATTGGAAGGAATGTCTTTAAGGTGAAATCTAGTGTGTATATATCTATGCACCAGTCTGCATACACGTCAGATCAGATCACTTCGACATGGCTGTGTATAAGAGGTAAAAACGATATAAATACTGTTCGTTTTCTCACACAAACCGCTCGTTTCGTGTCTTAGGCCATCAATGTGTACTTACGATGGGGAATTGTTTTAATTTGGACGATGGAGAATTGTTTTAATTTGGACTCTGTGCTTGCTCTTTGAGACAGTGACCATAGACCTGCATTATATGACTGACAGACAAAAACGGTTTGACCTAAAAATATCAAAATTGAAACTACTGCGGAAAAAAAGACACCTACATCTTGGATGCCCTTGAGGTAAGCTAAAACATAGCAACATTTTATTTCAAAGTGAACTATCCCTTTAATTTTTGTGTTATGTTTTCCTTAATAAAGACTTTAAGCATACATTTTTGTATATTTCGTTTTTTTTGTCAGTTTAATAAAAACAGATTTTCTAAATTTATTTTAAATAGATTGTACTTCAGTTAAGAAGTTATTTAACTACTATTATTTAACTAGGGCTCGTGTCCCAGTAAAAATAGTCCAGTGACGCCCTTGTGGTCAAGTATATGTGTTTCAAGTATATGTGCCTTTTAAAGATGCATGAAATAGCCAAAAATAAATAAAATTGCAACCAATGTGAATTTGCTTTTAATGTTCCACCTCTCTGAAATTAGTTAAGTAATTTTTAAATCAACTATAAGCAATCATTTGAATTATTGTACCGGTGCTAATGTTAATATATTTGATCACTTAAGACACAAGGATTCTGCCCCAAGGGAAATTATTGAAAACTGAAACTGAAACATGGTTCGGATGTCTCATGATATACGAGGCAGTTCAGATCAATAAATTACTCACATTATAAACCAGCGCTCCCTAGTGTATAATAATAGATCATCAATAATTTGACTGTATTTAGATAGGGTGTTCAAGACACATTGTTTATATTATATACCTTGTGTTTCGTAACTCTGTTCATAGCTAATTGTCTCTTAACAGCACAAACAATATAACTTCACCTCCTTCAGTCATTCGTTGCAGTGAGGGATGCATAAGAAACAGAGTATATGGCAGAACTCTAAATAAAAACTCTGAGAACACAAAGAATTCCCCTCCCATGTATGAAAATGTCACCAGTGTACATGTTTTGTTTTAGGAGCATGAACCCTGGGGTATTGAGTACGATGAGCAGCAGGTGCAAGGGGGATACAACATCTGGGATTGATTTCGGGCATTTCATTGTGAGGAATTTTTGGGTCAAATAATGTTTTTAAGCCTGAAACTGACCTAGAGAGCACATTATTCACATATTTTAGGAATGGACATCTGCGGAAAAAAAGTATATGCTGTGTGGTAGAATTTGTCCACTAAACACAGACATTCCAGCACATTATGCTTGCTACACTGTCACTGCATTATTACTGAGCTATTAATAGAACAGAATGGAGGAGGCTCTTCAGCGAGTATCCACATGCGGTCCATGACACTGTTCACATCAGCAATCTGATACACTACGAGACGGTTTCCTTGACAGGGTTTAAATTAAACCAGGAGTAGGCCTTAATCTACAATCATTAATCGTATCTTAAAAAATGGCTTTCTGAAACACAGATTAATTACAGATTACTAACACCTGGACTATGGAGTCCTGAACTAAAATCAACTGTGCTAATCTGTATTAGCATGACCAAGGTTGCCAATAAAACATGGAATAAACCAAGAAAAGCATAAATTTGTGTGGAACTAAGAAGCAAATCCAAGGAAAACAATGACAGCAGGAAAAAGACTGCAATCAAAAACACTTTACTGAACAAGAGAAAAATCTTTTAGAGAAAAAACGAAAAAAAAACTGCACACATCAGCTGTGGAACCTACGAAGCCTAAAGGGATATGGTGAAGAAAAGAAATATGATATAGGAGGAAAAAAATGCTTTTGTGTTCTCTCGCAAATGGTTTTGTTCCCCCAATAAACTTTGCATTCACTCGCAAAGAACACAAAAGTTTTGCGAGCGAATGCAAAGTTTCCTACTCAATCAACTCTTGAATGTTTTCCACTTGTGAATAATTTTCCTTACTGCAGAAAAACGGACTTCAAGTTGTTTGGAAATGACCATAATAACCCTACTCATATTGATAGCAGCAACAATTCCTTCTCTAAGATAATTACTCCTTGGCATTGTGTTAACACACACCTGAATGCTCCAGACCAGCAAACTGCCAGAACTTCTGCTTTTATAGAACTGGTTACGCTTGCTGATGATCGATTAATCAAAAACATTAGATTAGCAGCGCCTAACTGCTACTTACCCTCTTAATTCCTATGGAAGCAGTAAGGGTGTACTTAGTTTGTCACCAATGGCTTTTCCATTTTGGCCTAGTTTTTGTTAAATAAATAATGACACGGTGTAATATGTCCTGTGTTGTGATTCATCTGAGGTTGTATTTACCTCATTTTAAGACCTGCCAAGGACCAGATGATTTCAACGAAGTCATCACTTAATTGATCAATCATTGTGGAATACATCTGCAAAAGCAGATGTTGGGTGCTTTCCTCGGTTACCCCTTTAGGTAACCGTAGCTTTCAGCCAGAAGCAGATGTCATCAGGAGGTACCCAACTTTCGACCCTTAACCATAACACTCTCCGGTTGGTGGGTCGGCAGTGGTGGCCAAATCACCCCCCGCAACCTATTTCTAAAGGGAACAAGCATGCCTGCCATCCGTTGTCTTTGCACTCCTGGATTAAAGGCTGATATTTCAAGGCCTTCCTCTCATGAGCCTCCTCACCGCCCTCCTCCCATGGCACGGTCAGCTCGTTTAGGGGGATTTTACAGTCTTTGGCTGACCACAGGACGATGTCTGGGCGGAGAGCTGTGTGGACCACTTCCGGGAACTGCAGGCTCCTTCCGACGTCGACTCTCATTTCCCAAGAGCTCGTGGCTTGCAGCAGTTTGGATTTTGCTGATGCCCTGGTTGTGAAGGGCCTGGCTCCCTCCTTGATGAAGGTGATCGTTTTCCTCTCATCTGTGCCACCTGGGGACAGGAGCACCTTGTCGTGGCTCTACATATAGTGACCCTGGGTTAAAGATGTTTTGCACCCTGACAATATGTGTGCCAGTGTTGCCTTTTGACCACAGAGCTTGCAGTACGGGTCGCCCCTCAATCGCCATGTGTGCAGATGAGATGGTGAAGGAAGGGTGTCATACATGGAGCGCAGCAGGAAGGAGATACGGTAGGGCTCCAGTCTCCACAACTCTGCCCATGTGCCCATCTTATGAATAGGCAGATCCCATTTTGTCCATGCTCCTTGGGATGCTTGTTCCACTGCTCTGGACAAACGCCTCTGTTCCTCTTGAGCTTGGATTTCTGACTGGACCATGCCTCGCTTGATCGTTGTGCTTGCGTTCCCAAACTGTTGGAAATATTTTGACCCCAGAGCTTTCTGCCTGTTCAATAGCTGCTTTGACTGCCCATTTACTGCCTGATCTTGTTTTGATGCCTGCTTGCTTTACCCGGACGTATAACCGTCCAAGACAGATGAGAGAGGGAGCTGCAGCTGTCCTGAATGGATGAAGACGCCCACTGAAGAAATGAAATCCCCAACCATCTCCACAGTTGCTTGTTGGTTTTCCCTCTCGATGCCTTTTACAAATGTTATGGGGAACTCATAGACTATGAGGAGCTAAATAAGCCTGGGCAGAAGGCTGTGCTGGTACAGCCAGGTTTTGAATATTCTGGGGAGTCTGGACCTGTCGATATTCTTCAACTATTCTTTGGTTTGCTTCACAGCGTCTGCAACATTGGCACCATGTTTCAGTGAGGCATTGAACCACTTTCCAAAGCACTTTATAGGACTGTGCACTTTATAGGACTGTCCTCAATTTATGGAATGACCTCGCCTTGAACTTGGAGGCCGAACTTACTCGTGACACTTCCCTTCCTGATCACCAGGCTTCTGGACTTCCTGGCCTGACAACCTTGCCCAAGTGGCTACGTTGTCAAGGGTTTCCAATACCCATCTCACTTGGACATGCATCACAGTTGTTGTTGTTAACCCCGCAGCACCGGCTGAATGATGCCTAACTCCAGCACGGGGCAGCTGGTTATGTCTTCCACTGCTGTTATTAGAAGGTTCATGCCCATGATAAAAAGGGTAGGGGAGATAGTGCATCCTGTTGGGATTCCCTTCTGGAGATCCTGCCAATTGTTTGTCCACTGGGCTGATGTAAAACCTCAGTTTGATCCATCCTATGGCGCTTTTCCACTACACAGTACCAGCTCGCCTCGGCTCGCCTCGACTCGACTCGGCTCTGTTTGGTTTTCCACTGTGTAAAAGTTGTACCTGTACCTGCTTCCAGGTACTTTTTTTCGTACCACCTCCGGCGAGGTTCTAAGCGAGCTGAGGCGAGCCGAGGCGATACTAAAATGTGACGTGTTCAAACAAGGCAGACTGCTGATTGGTCAGAGAGAATCGTCACTATTCACTGCGTCATCATTGCACGCGCCAGACGGAGTATCCTGAATAAAAAACAGCAAAAACAAAAACATCCAAAAACAGCATACACTCGATTTCCTCCATTGTCCTGTGTGTGTGGGTAGTGGGTGTATCTCGCGCGTCTCGCGTAAAAGATTAAGTCACGGCAGTTTCCTGCGGCGTCGCTATGACGACCAGGTACTATTGTGGAGGTACTATCTGCAATGGAAAACGGAGCGAAAAGCGAGCCGAGCCGAGGCGAGGCGAGTCGAGTCGAGTTGAGCTGGTACTGGTAATGGAAAAGCGCCACTAGATAGCTGGTAATCATTTCTTGAATACCTGGATGTAGTAATGGTCAAGTCTGTGCTGGATGAGATTCTGTGGGATAGATCCATAGGCATTCGCTTGATCTAACCAGACCATTGTTAGATCTCCTTTCTTCTGTTTGGCCTCTTGGAATCAACTTGCTGATCATCGGTGTTTCAGACAGCCTGAAAAACATGGGATATCGCCATTCTGGATGGAAGTATTGATGTAATTATTCTGCATCATGTAGGTGGTCAACCTTCTTGGAAGAGAAGAAAACTTCTATTACTGTTTTTTTTCAATTGCTTAAGCACAATTTTGAAAACAGGGCCTGTTTTTTCAAACCCCTTCACACAATTAGCACAACACTACAGCAAAGCAGCACAACACCTAAGATATTTTGCAAAATGGAACACTTTTGTCAAAACTATACAATGTCTCATAAAAACCTTATTTTGTTGTCATAACATAAACACAGCCATCTTGTGGTCTGATTCTGTTTGAATCAGTTAAACACTCCTGTGCTCAACCTAAAACACTTTTAGCATTTACACAGAGAAAGTGTAAAAATAAATTCACCAACACCACATGACACCAATTGAGCAGACTAATGAAAATATGCATTTCTTTTCATGTACTCAAATCAGTCAATACTGAACATTTCAACAAAACATTCATAACAAAACATTTTCCAGTTCTCATACAGTATTACTGAACGCACCATTGTACTGTAAGCTTACAGTAATACTGTAACATAAATTACATATCCAGTTCAGTACCGAATAAAAAAAAAGAATCTCTCCGCTTAGCTGGATCTGGCCACAGGGCCTTGTCAACATCACAGGCTATATTATCATTTGCAAGGCAACGAAAAACTCATTTGCAAAACTCTCTGAAATACAGCAAAATATCACACTGTGTAGATCAATATAATGTAGGTCTGCTATACAGTAAAATTACATGTACAGTAAAAAGGTTATGTGTGCAGTACACAATACTACAGTCAGTGAACAAAACGCATTCTTTCAAATGGCACTTTATATCGTTGTTTCATCAGAACTTGATGTTTTTTAAGGATACGGGCTATTGTTGACAGAGAGACCTGTCGGACATTACAGTTTTTCCTAAACCAATTTGTCAAATAAATCACTCTCTTTCTGTAAAACATTAAACAAGTTCAGGTAGTTAAAAAAAACTGTTTGCAAATCTCATCCACTCTTTTTTACAAAACTCTAAATACATTTTCACTCACTACACATTTTGCACTGTGATGCACTTGTGTTTCAAAACTCTAAACACAGACAGGTAAAAGTTAAACACAACTACAACACAGTTTTCATCGTTTATACACAACGACTCAAATTTGTTCACACTTATTTCTAATGATGTGACCAAACCAGCTGTACATAATACAAGTCAGTTCAGAGTCCCAAAATGTACTCAAAATGTTGCACTGAATGTTGATACCTACAATGGATGGAAACAATATAAGAGGGAGAGAAGGAAGAGGATGAGTAAGAGGTGGTGAACGAGGAAGAGGACGAGGAAGAGCAGGTATGGAGAATGTTGTCGGGGCTGGATCTGCTTGAGGGACATTCAATACTATACAATATTCAGTACAATACTACACTTGCAGTGCATAAAGTATACAATTTATTCACCTTACTAAGTTGTCATTACTATACTTTTTTACATAATTGCAACATTTGTTTACTTTGTTACAATATACTTTTTTCTGTAACTGCATGGTTTGAATTCTGTGTTCTCCATTTTTTGATGTAGTGTATAATGAATGATCTGTAGTGTTTATAATTTTGACTCCCTGTGTGTATGATCTGAGAGCATTGTTTGATTTTGAGCACAGATAAAATGGTTTTGAGCCAATTGTTTGATTACTGTAAAAACTGTTGATATAGTACATGCAGTAAGCTATGGATTTTCTGTTGACAGAAGATAAGTTTCTCACCTGTGCTCTTGACAAAATGTCCGAACTATTGATGTCACCGCGTGTACCTGCTTAGGTTAGACTGTACTCTCAGTTCAGCCTCCCTCAGTGTTAGTCCGTGGTTTATTACATTATCCACAATTGTAGCATGAATTTCGTTACACAGATTTGGTTGTCTTCTTCTTTGTGCATGTCCTACCCCTCCTCCAGGTCTTCCTCTCCTTCTCCTTCTCCTTCTCCTTCTCCTTCTCCTTCTCCTTCTCCTTCTCCTTCTCCTTCTCCTTCTCCTTCTCCTTCTCCTTCTCCTTCTCCTTCTCCTTCTCCTTCTCCTTCTCCATCCTCATCTCCATCCTCATCTCCCTCTCCCTCTCCCTCTCCCTCTCCCTCTCCCTCTCCCTCTCCCTCTCCCTCTCCCTCTCCCTCTCCCTCTCCCTCTCCCTCTCCCTCTCCTTCTTCCTCTTCCTCCACCTTGTTCTCTCCGGATTCCCCCTTTCATCCGCACTCTCCCTCTTCCTCTGACACCGTCCATTTTTGTTGAAGACAGGTGAACTTTTTTATAGTGCTTAAACCTGATTGGTGTGTCTACAATTAAGCACCAGTGTGTGTGCACACCTGGTGGCTGTGTTTAACCAATTGGTAATGGGTGTGTTCATTTGAAAGCCTTTGCTTTGAAATTGCAAGGAAATTACATCATGATAAATTTCTGTGTCAAATGCATACAAGTGTGTTTAGTGTTTTGCAAATCACTGTGTGTAATGTTATGCAAATCTTGTTTTGCTCCTTAAGTGTAAGGTTTTGCTTAGTGTGGGAAAGTTTTAATTTTAGTGTGTAAGCAATTGAAAAAAACTGTAATATTTTATTTTTACTTTATTTATTTTTTGCATTTGTTGAACTAGCTGTTGACTTTTTCGCAACACGGGTATGTTCAGCACCCTTTGTAAAACAGTTCTGTGGAGAAGCATGATAGCATTTTGTGTAACATTACTGTATGATTATAAAAGCTATACATTATCAAAAATATTTTTGTTCTATTGTTTTCATAGATCTGAGCAAAGTGCGTACACCTTTATCAGAGCAGAACCAGTAGCCTGGATGACTTTACAATACCCATATAAGCAATTAGCAAACAGCTATGCCGCTTCTAAAGGCTGTGTAGCACGAGAGGCACCAGCTAGTGGAAAACAGCATGTGGTCATTTTCATGGATGATTATTACTGGACAAAATAATGTTAACATTATCGCCCATTGTTCTAGTCTGAAATGTTAAACAAACAGATGACCATCATTTCGAAGTTCCATGGAACATGTTTGATGGGTTGAGTTTTTCAACCTCTCGCCAGGAATGGCTGAGGATGTGCACCAACCCCGGCCCTTCCAGCTTTGGTGGTTCAGTGATGGATGTCGTGCTCACTTCTACAATTTTCTCCTTGGATTTTTGTGTTAAGTTTGTATTCTATGTGTTAGTTGGATGTCTTTGACTTTCTGAAATATCACTTCAGCCTCCACAGGTGGAAAACAGTAAATTTGTCTTAGAATATGTCAAGCTTTTAAAAGAAGCTCTACATTAATGGAGTATCTGTCATAGTTCACATTTCACATTTTTCAATATGCAGAACACCTTGTTTTGCTAATCATTATCGTTTAAAACTATTGTTATTGCCTCAGTCATACAAGGCGTTGTCAGCTGTTAGAAGATGAACTTTGATTTGTTATGTTGGGTAACTGTGAATTACAAAATTATCATGCATGACTTCGCAAAAAAGATTGCATATGTAAGTTTCTAGATTACCAAATGAAGTTATGCAAAATTTCTATTTTATGTAACATTTTCCTCACTTCATTACCGATGTCGATCTAGATAAGCAGTTGATGGCATTTTACAAATTCAAATCTATTCAAATGCTAAAATCATAATGATCTTCCTCAATTAATGTGTCACCTCTGTTCTGGGTTTTAGTTTTGAGTTGTGCTCTTGTTTGATTTGCATTGTTTCCAGTTCAGTTTTCTGACTTAGTTTATCTGTTGCCATGGTTTTTGATTTGTCCCCATGTGTTTCACATATGTCTGGTTAATTGTTCTGTGTAGCCCCAATGTTTCCCTGTGTATAACCCTCGTTTTCATTCCGACGGCTGGATTGTTTGCCGTTGGGTGCTGGTTAAACCTGATCGCCTCGTGAGCAGTTCACTGACATCTAGCACTGTTGACGTTTCTAGCATCGTTGGCTCTTGGACTTTTCCTGATCCTGTCTCCTACTTTGCTTACTGTCTACATACTGTCCTATTATGATGAAAGGCAAAAATGCAAAAAATAAATCTTGCTGAATGATTAAGCTCCATCTACACACCGAATGGAATCAGTATCTTTTAAGCCACTACATCAACATCTCTCATCAAATGGTTGGGAGAATGGATTCAGACTCAGACAGCTGGATTGTTTCCCGTCGGATTCTGTTCCCCCCCATATTTCTTACACAATGAGGTTCAAAAATGTATCAAACTGATGCTGGTGAAACTCCATCCACACAGGGAATAAATCACCCTCTTTTAAACCAATACATCAACATCACTCATCATATGGGTGGGGGAACGGATACCGACAGCTGGATTGTTTGCTATTTCTGACATATTGAGGTTCTAATATTTACAAAATTGATGATTGCTAGTCGTTGCTGATAGCCTCGTGGGCAGCTCACTGACATCTAGCACTGTTGAGCTTTGGGGGACCTGAGTTTGAATCTTGGCTCTTGGACTTTTCCTGATCCTGTCTCCATATTTGTTTACAGTGTACATACTGTCCTATTATGATAAAAGGCAAAAAATAAATATTTAAACTGTTGCTGGTTAAACGCCATCTAAACACAGAATAGAATCTGTCACGGGAGAGTGAGCGAGAGACTAGGATTCAAGTGCAGAGGAGATTTAATTAACAAACACAGACAAAAATACAGAAAACTCAGAACTCAGATAATCAACAGACAGGAACATCAAAGACAGGTAACTCGGACAACGAACCAGCACAAGACTACAAACACAAGGAGGCTAAATAGGGGAACAACAAAAGAGGGTAACGAGACAGACAGGTGGGACAAATTAACCAATAATCAGATAACAAGATGGGAGGGGCTAGACAATAGACAGGAGAGCACATGGCACAA
This sequence comes from Leuciscus leuciscus, assembly GCF_965113295.1. NCBI lineage: Eukaryota > Metazoa > Chordata > Actinopteri > Cypriniformes > Leuciscidae > Leuciscus > Leuciscus leuciscus. The sequence continues at coordinate 10,456,806 of NC_138744.1, forward strand.
AACAACAAACACCCATGTGCAGCACAAGACAGAACAGACACGTGACAGAATCAGAATCTTTTAAGCCATTACATCAACTTCTCTATGGGGGTGGGGGAACGGATTCCGACAGCTGGATTGTTAGCCTTTGGATTCTGTTCCCCCTCATGTTTGTAACAAAATGAGGTTCTAATATGTACAAAACTGATGCTTGCTAGAAGTTGCTGATAGCCTTCTGGGCAGCTTGCTGATATTGTTGAGCTTTGGGGGACCTGAGTTTGAATCTTTGTTCTTGGACTTTTCCTGATCCTGTCTCCCAATTTGTTTACTGTCTACATACTGTCCTAAGATGATAAAAGCTAAAACGGCAAAAAACTTTAAACTGTTGCTGGTTAAGCTCCATCATCTATTAAGCCATTACATCAACATCTCTCATCATGGGATGGTGGAACGGATTCTGACAGCTGTATTATTTGCCGTCGGATTCTGTTCCCCCCATGTTTCTTACTCAATGAGGTTCTAATATTTATCATGCTGATGCTGGTGAAACTCCATCCACACAAGGAATAAATCACCCTCTTTTAAGGCACTACATCAACATCTCTCATCAAGTGGGTGGGGGTACGGATTCCGACAGCTGGATTGTTTGCCTTCGGATTCTGTTCCCTCCGTGTTTCTAACAAATTGAGGTTCTAATATTTACAAAATTGATGATTGCTAGTCATTGCTGATAGCCTTGTGTGCAGCTCACTGACATTCGGCACTTTTGAAGTTTGGGGGACCCGAGATCGAATCTTGGCTCTTAGACTTTTCCTGATCCTGTCTCCCACTTCGCTTACTGTCAAAAAATAAATATTAAAATGATTGCTGGTTAAGCTCCATCTACACACACAACAGAATCAGCATTTTTAAAGCTACTACATCAACATCTCTCATCATGCGGGTGGGGGAACGGATTCCGACACCTGGATCATTTGCCGTCAGATTCAATTTAAAGATTTTATTTTTTGGTGTTTTTGCCTTTTATTATAATAGGAGATTATGTCGAAATTAAGTGAAGTGGGAGAGAAAGAGGGGAATGGAATCAGGAAAAATCCACATGCTGGGACTTGAACTCAGTTCGCCAGAAGCACAACAGTACATGTCAGCGTGCTGCCCATGATGTTAACAGTGCCAACTAACCAACATTAGTTTGATAAATATTAGAACCTCCTTGATAAAGAAACATGGGGGGACAATCCAGCTGTCAGAATCCGTTCCCCCACCCATATGATGACAGATGTTGATGTAGTGGCTTAAAAGATGCTGATTCTATCCTCAATGCGGATTGAGCTCAACCAGTATCAGTTTGATAAATATTATAACCACCTTGTGTAAGACACATTGGGGGGAATGACGCTGAACAATCCAGCTGTCAGAAATCGTTCCCCCACCCCCATGATGAGAAATGTTGATACAGCCATGTAAAGACTTCTGCTCATAGATCCTGCCACTTTTTTTCCATTCCTGCTGGAACCACCAGTGACACAAGACCTTTTGACGATTAAAAAAAAAAGTAATTTGTAATAAATTAATCAGGAAAGCTACCTGAAACATGCACATGGTTTTTCCCAAGTTTATTTCAACACTCTATTTGACAAATTATTCTTATGTGTTATCTTTTTATTTATTTATTATAAAAAGTCAGCCTTGAAAGAGGGGGATTTATTCCCTGTGTGAGTGGAGTTTAACCACCAACAGTTTAAAGATTTTTTTGGGGGGGGGGGCTTTTTTGCCTTTTATCATAATAGGAGAGTAAACTAATTGGGACACAGGATCAGGAAAAGGCCAAGATTCGAACTCGGGTCCCCCAAAGTTCAAAAGTGCTAGATGTCAGTGAGCGGCCCACGAGACTATCAGCAACAATTTTATTAGCACTTCTCCAGAGGGTCCACTGGATGGCAGTACTCTGTTACTATTCCCTACAGGAATTACTTTTAAATGACAACACTTACGCGAAAAACCTGCATTTTTCATTTTGGTGTAGTTAAATGTGAACCACCATGCTGTGTTAAATAAAACCTTGGGGTGTCAGCAGATATTCAAAAATAATTTATTTTTACTTTAGGCATTCTACTAATCACAACAGTATTGCTCCTTTGTATTTTAAATGGGTTTCAACTAAATTGTTGTCACAACTACATAGCACTTGCTTAGGAATCTACAGTTTCTTATGGAAACTTTACAGTTGCTTCTTCAAACTTCTGTATTGATCAAACATTTTTTTATATCATTTAAACTATTTACAAAACTAATGCATGCTCCCGAAAAAAAGAAAAAAATGTTTGGACATACAGTACATATTATACATTCTTGCTTACAGTTCATTACATAAACTACTGATGGAGTCATGGGGTTTCATGTCCCACGAGTACAGCCACCCTTTGAGCCATCTGACCATTTTAACTACCGAGGTTATCTCACAATTAAATTTCAACTGACTCACTACACTTGGTTGAAAAGTCACTGATGTGACAGCATAATTTAGCAAGTACCATGATTATGATGACCTATTTTAAACACATGCAGATAAAAATTATGATTTTCAGGCCTCGGCTGCTTTTCTTCTATAACATGTCTTCTTAGATTAGATTTGATTTCAATATATTTGCACTTTTATGCACACTATATACCAATTTCACATAGCCTAGCTGTTCTCTCAAATGAGTGATTTACCACTGCGGTAGAAAATTCCACCAAACATTCTACACAGAAGGGGAGAATAAAAATAAAAAAAACAGAAAAGGCTTTGTTTTGTATACTTCAGATTTATTACAAATTAAATACACAGGCAAAGTGGATGTTCCAATTGCTTCTGACTGTAAACAATGTTGTAAGTATTGCTAAAAAATAACTATATGTGTAACATTACAAACAATGTAGATGTTTTGTTTTAGGATGCATGACAAGTTAGTCTGAAGTGCATATGAATGTGTTTTGGGGATATCTTCTAACAGCCACAGACTAATAACTTTTATAGGTAGCCTACTATATTTCATCGTTATAAATTATACTCTCTTTACCCCAATATATCGTGTCTCATATTACATTTAAGATCATCTCTAAGTAAATTGATGACAAATATTTAAAATGGTTGCTGGCTCAGTAGCCTAGGCTAATTTCTATTAGAATACATAATACACATTACGTGCAGGGCGAACAGGTCAACTTCAGTAAAATAATTTCTTGTCGTTGCTTACCTTTGTTTTAAAATGATTCGCACTCGGTTTCACACCGAAATGTAAACGATAAGATATCGTAGTTTTTTTCTAAATTAATAATTCACTACAACACCACAACGATACAAATAATAAACGCATAAATACACCAAATATTCACATGCATTCAACATTTAAACTATAATAGTGGAATGAGTTGCATTGGTTCGCGTTCCCCTGAAGCGACTCATGGGTAATGTAGTCAATTATGTTGAGGCAGACAATGGAAGCGGACCGAGGTTCTTCAAACTTCAAACTACAATTACCATACTTCTTGTCCTTCGATTTCCGGTATCTTTGGCAAAAGTTTCAATGGGGGTTGGAAAAAGAGAGTAAGGAAAAAGTATCCGTGTTGTCTTGTACATGAAGTGAAACTAGACGGGGGAAGAGGAGGGCCAGTGCCTTAGACGTAATAGGGCAAGGTAAGAGATGTTACCTATTAACCAGATGATGCACGCGCAGGTTAATCGCATTGGAAAGAACGCGTTTCAACGCAAAACTCAGCTTTCTGCTATGTTTTTAAGTGTTATGCACAAAGGCACTCGTGCTCATACAACAATTTATTTTCGTCATAGGCTTTCCCTACACAAATACAGCCAAACATGTGTTTTTTATTATGAGAAAAAAACAAAACAAAAAACAATGCGTTAATATTTGTAATCAAAGTTGTAGCGGCGCTGCGCTCATCGTGATGCTCCCCATCATCATCTTTGCACGCTTGCGTTCTGTTTTTTTCTTCTTCTCCAAATTCCATGCATTAAATGCATGTAATAATCAATACGAACGGTGCAAATGCCCTTTAGTCTGGGATTAGGTACTGAAAAGATCCCCCCCGAACATTATGATCAGCTGACTTTTCAGCAACGCACGAGAGCTGTTTTTACAAATGCGTATTTGTTGACTGGGGTTTCTGAAGGGAAACATACAGCATTTTAATTTGACATAACGTTCCCAATGCTTTCTGAATGTCCCACCGCTCATTTCCATGTCCATTTGAAATACGTGCGATGAGCACGCGCGTCAACTCGCAGTGAGCATTTCGCAATTACCGCCTGTTTTTTGTCCATTGTTACTCACAATCTAACGAAACCGTTTACGAGAGCCGGTGTCTGTCCGATCCTTATCACATGCAGAGACCGATCTCGTCAAGCTTGCGTAACATTGCAGGAAGATCTCATCCGATTTGTTCTTTGTGCACGAGTCGTTTTGAGGACTTGATTAGCTCGGAGCTCCATCAGAGCATCACTCACTTATTCATTGCTCGAGTGAAGCTCTAATTTCTCTGGTGTGTGCATGAGTGAAAGATTGAGATGGATTGCCGGTTGCAAGGTAGGGTGAAGGACAATTATTGTTAAGCTAATATTATTAAGAAATATTCCTGTTACTCAGTGTGGTTATTGCAGATTTGACTCGCATTGGTATTCTATCTCAAGGAGGACACAAGTGATGACAAGAACGTGTTTAGTGGAATCCTGTAGATCGGGGATGTTTTTTTATTGACACGGAGACATTTAGAAAACCCAGGAGCCACAGATTATACTGTTGTTTTCTTTATAACAACTTTGATAATGAACATTATAACTAACGTCAGTAGTACAAATGTACGCTTTACAAATCTTTACTTCGAGTCATTGTAATGAAAATGTTGTTTTATGTATTTTCTCTATTACATGGATCCCCTGGTTGAAAATCGTGGTTCTAGATGACAAAATTAGGCTATAGTTATATTTTGTCATTAGTTATTTAAATAGTTATCATGTTTTAATTTGAAATTTATTTGTTTAAACTCTTTGGTGTAGGCTAATAGATGATTTTGATTGTACATCTAAATGGTTTCTACAGAGAGATGTGTAGATGTTGAAGACATTAATTGTTTTTTTGGGGAGGGATGTTGATGGACTGGTCTAAGTCATTTACACACGAAAGGAGACGCACACATAATTTTTACTATGAGGAGAAAATTCAGCAAAGTGTGAATCATATCATATTTTACTGGACTGGAATACTTCTACCCCTTTGAGAAACGTGTTTTATTCTGTTGATACTGTTGAAAAGGTTTTTAACCATATTAATCCAAGTCTTAAGGTTTTATTTTTAAATAATTAAACCTGGTTCTTGCTATGAGCATAGAAAAAAAAGTGTTATAGAAACAAATTGACTGGTCTAAATTTCCTTTAAGTTGCAAATTATGTCTTTTCATATATATATTTTTTTTTTTTGCATATCATTTGCTTATGAGAATGTGTATTGTCTATGATGTATTAAAAATATTTTTTTGTAAGTTCTGTTACAGTCTGTTTCACACTGCATGCACAAGCAGTATGCGTAACTAGAACAGCAGGTTCGTGTTGTACTCTCACACTGTGGCTTTACAGAAAATAAAGTGATTTCTGGGTTGCTGCATTTACATTTTTTTTTTTTTAATAATGACCCATACATTATACATTGGTTATCTGGGGTTGGCCATTGAGATTTATCATCACCAGTATGTAAAGGGGTAGCTTTTAACTGTCAGTCAGATGTAACGAATAGTGAGTGGCTGGGTGAAAAGTTTACTTCAGTAGTTTGTTGTTTCATAAAAGCCTATATTGTAAAAGATTGTTTCGATAAATCGCATTGTAGTGCATTTTACCATATTTTTTGCTGTTTTAAGCATGCTATGTCTGGCAGAAATCTCTCTGCAGCCAGGTGATGTAGTTATGACACCTACCTACCAGTAAGGGTAACACTGGTAAACATGGTAGGTGTTTGGCTGGTTAACACCTACCATGTTAACCAGCCAAACCTTGACCCCTTTGTTTAATATGGGTACTGAAATATGTACTGCTTTTGCATGGGGTGTCAAACAGGCCTGATTGTGTCCAACCTGATCTCATTAGAAAATGTCACATTTTTACGAGGTGGTGATTTTGTATGTATTTGTACAATGTGATCTGTACTAGGACTGCTGATGATTAATCAACAACCGATTAATTGTCGATAATAATATATTTGATAAAACTTAACGATGATCGATTAAGCAAGGTCATCATGAGGTGTGTGCGTCTTGTGCAAAACACGTGCAGCAGACACACAAGGAAAATTGAAGCGAGCTTGCCTTTGTTACGTATTATAAATGTATTAATGTCTTCAAGCCATTGCAATGGATTAGGTAGGCTTGCCATTTATTTCGAAACATAATTAACCAAGGGTCCAAAAAAAACCTACAAACAAGTGATTTTACTGAACATAAGAACTACTTACATACCAATCCAAGCGCGCTCCAGCTGTAAAACAGTGTGTGATTGGTCTCTACATACAATGGTCCCTAACCATTGGCGGGGCGTAAGATTATACAAAAAACGTACAAATGTTATTCATACGAATTAGCCACCAATTCAACAAAACTTGAAATAGTTACGAATTGTCATGAGAATGTGTTTCACTCAGCTCTATCACTTACACATCATCCATTTCTGATTGAGTTGCTTTGTATCCAGGAGATCTCCTCACTCCTCAGTAAATACAGTTTGCCAGCTATCAGGATTCAGTCACAAGATCTTAATTTACTGGCGGGAAATGGAGAGTGCCTTTTCTACAACTCTATAAAAAGTTTCTCTTTAGGAAACAAGGATTGACATCGTTTCCTTTGAACATGACTTGGTCAAGGTTGTGTGTGTATTGTTAGTTTCTTAGGCTATGTACATGAAGGAATGAGAGGAGGGCAGAATTTGGTTCGGACTGGTGTTTTGGGCTCCTTGGAATGTGGGCCACTGGTCCCTGGGGTGAGCGGAGCTTTTCTGGGACAGGCGTGGCTATGACGTACAGACGGTTCGGAATGGGAACGTACAGTACTGCCCAGTCATTCTGAAGGAAGCCGGGGGTGTGAAATGCGGTCTGGAGATAGGAAATACAGGTCTCGCTTCATAGTTCCGTCAACGGAGCTCTTGCGTTCTGGTTGAGGTCTCGGCCAGAGAGGTAGGCCAACTTCTAGAGCGATTTCTGAAATTACAGTAAGATTGCGTTTGGGTTACGTTGGTGAATTGTAAGTTCACCGTAGATACTGTCTTCCCCACGCAGTTGGCAAAAATGTGTGAAATCGAAACTCTCCATTGACCTCCAGTTCATGTAACAATTTTTTCTCGCATCCATCGGCAGCTGTCTCAGCCCAAACTAAACGCACGAGCCAGCCTTGACACGCAGAGGTGGGATGCTATTTAAAGATCACACAAGCATACCAGCTGCTCCCATTTCCGTGCTACGTAATTGAATCGGCGCATCCAGTTAAAGAACTCGTCCTTAGATTTGAAAGTTCTGTTTATAGAAGAGGACTCTACTTTCTGTCATCCTCATCCTTTCTTCTTTTCTGTCAGTTTGGAGAATCAACCATGTGGTACTGCAGGCATCTTGATGTAGGACACTAAACCCACTTTTTTTATGTGTGTTAAGCTATTCTTAGGCAGTCAAGTTGTAGGCCTAGTTTTGTACATGAGAGGGTGGTGCCGTGGTGTCACTCTTAACAGCGAGCTTTGGGGATGTGCTTGAACGTGCCATCTGCTCTGATACAATTTCCATCATTGTTTAATTGTGTCAGTCATTAAGTGACATCAGACATCATTTTTGGACTGGTCCAACAACTTACTAGTCGATCAGTGAAGTTTAATGTATCTAAATGTTTGATTATTTACTCATGTAGGTGTACTTTTGGATGTATTTTTTAAGTGACTGCTCTAAAAAAAAAACTGCAACCATCCAGATTTAGACAGAAGTCTTTGGTCATTGCATTCTGCATTGCATCTCATGTTATTTTTGGATCATCCAAGAAATGATTTTTCTAAAGCATCTTGTCTTGTGCATTGTTCCAGTCTGTTGCATTTAATCTCGCTGTTTGTCTTTTATGTATTTTCATATGTATAAAGGACAGATTGTCTGTGTTAGTCTAGTAGTTCACGGGTTTTCAGACTTTTTTGGGTCACCAAGTCTCTCTCTCTCAAAAAAGAATTTATTCTAAACTGCCAAACGAGTCGTTAGTAATTCCAGTCTTACTTCTGTATTTTATATATGTAACAATGTAACAGATTTGCATAATGCCCACCTATGGTCTTCATTGACTGCACGCGACATTAACAATGTCTACTTTGACCCGCCCTCACCTCAAACACCGTAGGTGGTTGTGTACATGTCAAGAAGGCGCTGTTTTCTGGTCTGCAAAAGCAAATTCGCTGTGTAAACACTTTCAAAGGATGAGGATGTGAAGAGTCAGTGGTTAAATTACCACAGCGATACAACAGCAGTATAACCTTTTGACGATTGCTCCTCAAATCTCTGTGAGGTTTAAGTGGAATTTAATAAACGCTTATCCATTAAGGATGGGATTTGGGATACCACTTGGACCAACTTGCTCCTCAGAATCACAACCTGTTAGAATTTAGATTAACTATTGATGTATACATTTTCTACCGGGTGTTCAAAATACATAGCTTTGTGTTTTATATTGTGTAGGTCTCCGGCTAAATCATGTTACTGTCTTACTGAAATAGTTCTGCTAATCAGCTGTGGGCACGCTATTACCTAAAAGTATGTCCATAAATGCAGATTGTCTGTTGTTTTTACTACTTTGAGTAATGATAAAGGATGGAGCAAGATTTGTTTCACAAACTTTAAAGAAACCGTATGTACACCGCTCTACAGTAATTTGAAAGTGATTGCAGTACCAGTTTTGGCCACAATCTTACATACGGTTCCTTTAATGTTACATCACTCATTCACGTTAGTGCTCGTGTCACTGTTATTGATACAGTTAATGATACAGTTCCCGCTAATGCACCACAATAAATTAGAAATATACACATCGGTTTGTTGATGGACATACTCAATGCTGGTGGTGAGGAATTACAGTTGCAACATCTCATAATGTACAACAAACTAAGTAGCGTCCTGCTTTAGTCATCCTTGTGATGGAGGTTTGGGTTGAAAAACTAATGTTTCATCGTTGGACTCGTGATTGAATTGATATGGCAAAATCGACGCCATCGTTACTGTCGTTACAATGTGTACGATCTCTGAGCTTTAGGAAGCCTCTGGAGCTAAGGTTCAGGTATGGTAACGTCTCTTTTTGTAATTCAGTTTTTGCCATGAAGATAGCCACAGAGGCTGACATGGCGTTAAATTAAAATGCTGATACTTTGAGAATCTTTGAAAAATGTGGTGTTGTGCAATGCATATTATGAGAAAATTGAAGTGTTTTTTGACCTTTGATGCTTGTAAACCTGTTGTAGTAGGAGACCTCCAAAACAAAGTTAGGCACCTTTAAAATAATATAATGGTACACTTTAAGTTTACACTATCATTTATTTTTTCATCTCATCTGTCAATAGAATAATATAATTTGTGAATAATCTCGGGAAATATGATCCGTTTTAGAAGTTTTTATATGTATTTTATAATTTTTATTAATTTTAATTTAAATTGTCTTCTATTTAAAAATATATATATATATATTTAAAAAAAATTATTTTTCTTTCTGGCCAGACCCCAGTTTGAAAGCCCCAGGTCTAGTCAACCAGGCAAACCACTGACTAGTCTATGTATATGTAGTTTTGCACTGCCCTACTTGGAAACCAAATGAAGAGTTTGTTTGGATGTTTTGTTTCTGGCTTAATAATATTTTTGTTCAGAGCATGGAATGGCCTTGGTGTTCACACATAGGGGTTCTGAAGGAGAGCGAGATAGCAGAGACGAGTAGATTGAATAATAGAGTGAACATCTGTTATATTTCTCCTCCAGATTTTTCCTGCTCTGCGATTGAATTTGATGGTAAGAAACACTCACCGTTAGTGACGTGCAAAACTAAGTGAAATGACCTTGCAAAGTCATTCTTCCAAAATATTTCCATCTAAATCTAATTTTATTTAGCTTTTTTCCTTTTATATCATTTATGGGGCAACACCAAATCAGTTTGGTACCACACTTATTTTGCCATGTTTCATTTACAGTATGAAGGATTTTACTTCCCTGATCACACATCTTAAATGGTGCACGACACAGGCTAAGGAGTTAAGCACCCAAAGAAGAAATAGGCCAGTTACATCATTTTTTTCACACTTCATGTCCCGAGGGAAGCTGCGAGGATGTGTGTGTGTGTGTGTGTGTGTGTGTGTGTGTGTGTGTGTGTGTGTGTGTGTGTGTGTGTGTGTCAGGGATTAGCATGTGTTAGGTATCACCTAGTGTCAGGTTTGTGAGGTGACACTCTCTTTGCATCTGGGAATATGACAACATGCACACTCTCTATTCCGTATTATTATTATAGTGGCTTTTATACATTCAGGTCATATTCACATTCATCTAGCAAACACTACACACGTGAATTTTGCATGCATACACCTTTTAAGGAAGTACCCTGCACATTGTTCCAGTTTACAGTATCTGGTCCAGGGGTGTGAGAACGGATTTATCTGAGACACACACACACATCTGCTCCCCATTAAGGCACTGAAGTGTCTCCAATTCATTCTCTTGGCTCTTTTGCCCTTCCAGCACATATTCCTAAGCCATTCCCCATCAGCATGAAGCCACAGCAGCAGTATTTTTTCAAATTGAATGCGAGTAGTGTGTGAAATAGCAGACAATGTGCAATGAGAGTATTATGCTACATGCCTCATTAAAATTGAATGTTTAATTCAGTGAGTGGCATCCATTTATCAGTTATTTTGAAAGGTAATTTTTAATCCAGTTTTTTTTTTACATTATCAGTTAATGGATGTATATCTTGATATTGAATATTTAATTGTGAATGTTCATTTCCCTATTTTACTCTTGGATCAACTTTACTGTTATCTAACACTCACTTAAAGGTAATCTTTTAATTAAACTGTTGTCTGAAATCTATAATGTAATATGTTGTAATGCCTAAATGTAGTTAAAACACTTTAGTGTTATTATTCATTTATTTACACAAAAGTGTATATATATGTATATGTATGTATATGTGTGTGTAAGTGTATGGTATAAAAGTTGTATAACATGGCTTGAGGAGAATGTCTTGTTATGGTTTTGAGAATTCAAACTGTTGACTAGACACAGTTAATGTAGAATTGTAGATACCTAGGCTTGAAACCTAAAAGACCATAGCTAGTTTGTTGCAGTGGCTACTAGACTACAATATCATGGGAGGATTGATTTGATGTATGCATAGCTTTGGTCGATATTACCCTGTAGTTTTGATACCGCAGTCACAACATGCTAACCACCTGGCCCTAAACAAGAATGTAAGGTGACATGTTTCAAAATCATAAATGAAAGCAAAGGTATGTAACTTAAAGACTTTTTTGTTATTCTGGTTAAAAGTCTCTTCACATCCTGATAGCAATCACAAATAGTGGTGGAACGGATCACAAAATTCACGGTTCGGATCATTTACGTTTTTTGAGCCACAGATCAGATCATTTTTCCAAAAAAAAAAAAAGTGTATATAATATATATAAAATAAAATGTAGGGTTACTTTGCTTTTCAGCCTAACTGATAAAGTTCACACATTATTTAAAACAATTGAACAGTCAGTAATAAAATAAGTACAAATAAAAAATAAATACTAAATAACAAAGTTACAAAGTCTATAGTATTCAGGTACAGAAATGAATAATTAAGCCTAAATGTAAAATAACAGTCACCGAGCGCCAAAAACAAACAGCAGCCACCTTTTACAGTTCCTCCTGAACCAAAACAACTATCTTATCCTGCATTCACAACATAACCACTGCAATTTGAAAGAGATTGAAACCCATTACGTTATACTCGGAGCAATTCGTGACTCAAATGTATGCGTTTCAATGGCAATACTATCAACGCCAAAATGAAAAAAAGTCAGGTTGTCATCAAAAAAGTCATAAAGAGTCAGGTTAAAAGTCAGTGCTTTTTAAGTTGTTTGTTCATTATTATTGTAAAGTTATGTTCTTTGAGACAGGTAGGTTAACACAGTCTCTCGTGACGCTTTTCTCATGGCTGCTGTGCACGTTCATGTGTTTTGAAGGAGGCGTGGCTTTCGAGAACACTCTAAAGGGAGGGTGGGATCTTATGCTTTCAAAGCTAGCTCACTATTGCTAGCCTCTGCGAAAAATGGATACCCTACCTTTAAGCCGGGTGCACACTGACTGTATGAGTTGTAGTAGTCCTTTACGACTGTTGCTTGTCAGACCGTACAAACATTATTCCTGCTGTAAGCCATGTCACACTGTGGGAACTCAGTTGTCATTAATGTCAGACTATACGGCAGTCAAGACGGCGTTAAAAACAGACACGCGCAGGAAGCCTAATCCAGAGTTTTACATCATCAATCAGTGACACATTCGGTGACTGTAAGCTGCATTTACATGCAGGATACTAGAAGTTGGGGCTAGCAAACAAAAACAATTACTAACGTTAATTTTGATCATGGCTTCTCTTGAAAACGAAGATGATGTGTGTGGAGCAAGTGGTGGTTTGTTGTTGTAGAAGCCACACTGCAGGACTGCGCCTAAACTTCTGACACTGCCATAATTTCGTCTGAGGTAAAATTTGATCGCAATGGTCATCATTTATCGGCTGTCAGCGAACATGTCAAACTGCCGTCAAAGACTTTAGACTTTGGCCTAGAATCAGATGAATCTCTTAGGATTCTCAAAATTTGTCTCGACGACCAAAAAGTGGCCATAATTGTACAGTGTGAACCCAGCTTTAGATTTATGAAGATCAATTTTGATATTGTGAAAGGCTGCTTGATTTATTTCACAGGAATGAATTGGAGAGCATGTTGCACAGTATTAGTATTCCAGCTGCCTGGTCACTGCATCGTCACAGCAGTATACCATGTTGTTCTCAATGAGATTTGCATAAGGGGCAGCGTGGGCTCCCTGCAGACAAGCTTTTTATAGTGTGTGTGTGTCCACATTCACAACAATAAAAGCAATACACTTTTATCTAAGAGACAAATGGAATATATCTTCTTTTCCTCATCCTAAAAGAACAGCCTTTTAGAACAGAACAGAAAATTAACCACTATTGTACACATATATGGAAGTATATGACTTTATAAAACTGAAATGACCAAAACAAAAGCAGGCACTTTAAGACTTCTCTTTTGCATGTTCTTTTTATTTTTACTTTTCCTTTACTTGCTGAGTCTAATCTGTGCTTTAGATTTGATCATACAGCCCTCAAGGAAGTCGCAAACCAAATGGTTTTAGGATTATTTTGGTGCCTGAAACCTCAAAAATGTGAGGCTGCAGGGGATAATGATCATTGCTGAAGCAGGCTGCTTTACTTTAGCAATGCCTGTCTCATGTTTACTGCATTCTTCCTGCCTGCTTAATGTACGTATTCAAATTCTGTAAAACTTCAGCTGACTGTCATGTTTTATAAGAGACGTACCAGCATCCATAATTGAGCCTCAGTAAGCTCCAATAACTTTATTATTTTAACTGCAACATGGTTGGTTTAATGAATTTACGTGTGTAAAAAATATTGCTGTTTACTATTATTATAATAATGGATTTAGGTTTTAATTTTGGTGCATCCCTATTAAAATAAATTTTTCTTTGTGTTTTTCTTTTTGTGAAAAACAATGTGAAAAACATTACCAGTTTATTTTAGAATTTTGCAGTATTGTTTATTCGCATTTAAAAACAAATCCTTTCAAGCCTTTTTCGGAGCAAATACATATATATACCGGGGTCATTTTTTATTTTATTTGTGAAAGAAATTAATACTTTTATTCAGCATGGGTGAAATAAATTGCTTCAAGATTCTTCAAAGAATCATGAAAAAAAAATGTATCACGGTTTCCACAAAAATATTAAGTAGCGCAATTGTTTTCAACATTGTTGATAATTAATTATAAATGTTTCTTGAGCAGCAAATCAGCATAGAATGATTTCTTAAGGATCATGTGACACTGAAGCCTGGAGTAATGATGCTGAAAATTCAGCTTTGCCATCACGAATAAATTTCATTTGAAAAATAAGTTCAAATAGAAAACGGTTGTTTTAAATTGTTATAATATTTTAGAATATTACTGTTTTTCCTAGTTTCGATCATACAGTATAAATGCAGTTGACCCTTCCCTCTCTGTACATAAAACTCTCTATACATAAAAAATACACTGTATGGTTCCCCAACCTGTTTCATTTTAGCTGGTATACGATTGGCGCTGACTGTATTTTGTGTCAGCTTGTTTTTGTTTTTAAATAAGACGTATCACACAAACAACATTAGCCGGGCTCAGGTAAATGTCGTGGAGAAGCAGAAATGACGAAGCAGAAGTCGAAGTGCTGTGAGACTGCTGTCCGTCTGCATTCGGTTTAATCGATCAATGCCCCTGGAGATATTCATTAGCATTTCTATCTCTAGCTCTCTCTCCTCCATTCATCCATCCTCCACTTCTACTGACAGTCCATTACAGTCTGATTTGCCCTGTCTGTTTTGTGTATCCATCTGTTAGACATTCGCTCATTTTATTTGCCTGTTATCTATCCTTTCCATCAGCGCCTTTCAGATAATTGCCTGTCTTCCATTTGCGGTCATTCCTTCTGGTCTTTTCTCAAGCTCGTCTGTGCCGTTTTAAACGAACCATTAGTTTTGTCCCAAAAATTGTGCAGCCTGGAGGTGTGACACCTGCTTTTTTAAAAATGTTGGATGAAGTTCTTGTCTTACCTTAATGGTATGAGACTTGTGACTAATCAGTGTAGGAAGTAGGAACCACCGAATCTCTTTTTTTTTTTTTTGACAAAGACTACACAATAACAAGCATCATTCGTAGCATATGAAGCAGTCTTGGATTGAAGCTTTCAAGAACGATGAGAGTACTTGAGGATAGCACACTTTACCGATCGCTCTGATGAACCTGTGATCACAGCGAGTGAGGATTTGAAGAGATGTTTGGTCTCACCTGATCTCCGATCAAGTGAGTAATACATATTATGTATCTATATTACAGGAAACCCCTGGAGATGAGCGAATGCACCCTGTCTGCTGGTCTGAACCCTTGATATAGACAACCAGAGGCACCAAGGACGACCACCAATGACCTTCATCACTGTACGTCTGCACATTCGTTCTGAGTAAATTCTGTTTTGAAGCTCCCACTTGGTGATTTCAAGAAAGATGTGTGTCCTTTAATGGACCCATTTTATTTATTTCTATTATCGGTTTTTTATATTGTGGTGTTTTTTTGTTTGTTTTATAAATCTGAAATATATTTGAAACAGTCTGAAATATATTTGCTACAGTGAATTCTGATTTTGCCAAGGGAAAAGGCTTAAGATTCTATTATGCTTAAGAACACCCCTTACCAGTGGTAAATTGACTGTAATGCACAGCCTCTTGTGGCTTATTGCTTTATTAAATCTTTTTAATGTCATACTATCTATAATTAGAAGTTAGTGGCTCTGTAGAAGATGGACCTGTTTATGTAATTATCTGTTTGTTTTGCTTTAATTACAGGATCCATTTATCGTTTTGTCTCAGATTCTGTAATGGAAAATCGAGGTGAGTATTTCTTTCTTGATACTAATGATGCTGAATAATTGAAAAGAAACTGTCCCATTTGTAGATGCCGTTGATTAAGGTCCAGAAACCAATGTGTGATCTTGATTTAACTCGTTTCGGTGCGTGGTTTATTGCCAAAAACACAGTTTCTACACAATTTATACTCTAGGATGCAGCCATTGTAGTCAAACATTTGTTATTTGTCTGAGAGCAGTTTAATGAAGAACAACTGTATTTGATTAAAATGGGATTCTTGCGAAACAAAACGCTGGTAAAGAGCCCTGTGTCGCCCCCTAAGGAAGGTCATGAAGGCAGTTCCTACCTTGAACAGATTCGTAGAGCTTGTTTTCCAGGTCATGTCAGGTTCTGGGTCTAGGCAGAACCAGCAAGCTGATTCTCATCTCTCTCTGTTCTCTCGTTCTCTCTCTTTGGAAATGTGCCCAGTGTAGGTGCTTTAACTGGGACAGAGAGAAGCAGGGCTTCAGTTCAATCCTCTGAGTCATTTTTATTTTTTCAGTGTAGATGCATGTGTAGTGTTCTTATTGTGGGGCTGATCTTGGAACAATTGCAAAGATAACAGATGAGTTGCGAGATGAATAGGTCAGAGTTCTTTTGTGATTGTGATCTATCCAACTTGGATGTACAAATTTTATGTAACATGTCGGAACCATGTTGCACAAAGCTATTTTTGCTTGCCTCTTCCTTTGCTTGCTTTTTGTTGTATCATTGCAGTTTTTCCCTCATGCTTTTTCTGTATCTGTTGCCCCCAGTTCAGAATGTGGTTTGGAGATTTCATAGCTCCTGAACCACAAGCAGAAAGGATTGTTTGTTCTCGGTTCTTGGTTACTTCCTCGAAGCCTCAACTTTACATTTTTTTGTTCAAATATTTTGAAAGATGTTTCAATGCCCTATTTTACATCATGTTCTCATCTATAAACTGGAGTTTAAATCAACTAGTCGATTTTTCTGCTAGTCAATGCATTGGGTCTGTCAACTAATCACGTCACTTTAAGTTGCACTTCTTTTATACACGGTAGTCGGTAAGATTTTTTTTAATGCTTTTGAAATATTTCTCTCATACTCACCAAGACTGCATTTTATTTGAACTGTTTGAATGAACTGTTTTCTATATCTCTATATTTCAAAATGTATTTTATTGTTGTGATGGCAAAGCTGAATTTTCAGCATCATTACTCCGGTCTTCAGTGTCACATGATCCTTCAGAAGTCATTCTATTATGCTGAACATAGTATAATTTTTTTTTTACACTTTTGATTTAAAAAAACAAACATACTAAGCCCAAATTTTTTGAAAGGTAGTTTAAGGTTTTTTTTCAACAGTAAACTGTAACAAGATATTTAAAATGGATAAGTTCAACTACAAATGAAAATTTTGTTATCATTTTCTCACCCTCATATCATTCATAAACAGCTTGCATTTCTTTGTGGATTTACATTTCCAGTTGGGCTCCAAACAACATTTGTTGCATTGTGTTATACAAAGAAAGTCAGTCAAACAGTTTTGAAACAACAAGAGGATGAGTCAGTGACAAAATTTACAATTTTCATTTTTGTGTGAAACATCCCTTTCAGTAACCATGCTGAACTATAAACAATAAACTAGCTGGTAGGGTTGTCACTTGTCACATTACCAAAATTTCAGTAGTCTGTACCAAAACCAGTGAAATTGTGTGGTTCTCAGTATCAATTTCAGTACCAGAGAAAAAACTGTTGTCCCTTTTTTTTTCTTTTTTTTTATTCATCAAGTCATCGCAGTTTCCAAATCAATCGTGCATTTAAATAGTTGTCAATTCAGAAACTTTGCTGAAAGGCCATTGCCTTCACGCGCTCAACTGATTGTGATTTGCTACAATGGTCAACGCTTGAGCGCTCAAACAAACACCAACGAGAGCGTTTGAAAGCAGCGTCTATCAGCGGGTAACAAATATACCTGGTACTCTGTACGGTAAACGCTGGTACAGTCAAGCCCTTTTTTTTCCTTTTTTTTTTAAAGACTGGTACTGATTTTACAGGTACGTTTGACAACCCTACTAGCTGGTGTGTTGCTGTTTTTATTTGGTCGACAATTAAAGTGAAGGTTGTTTGTAAAATTTTCATCCTCGAGATTATTCCTTATTAATTATTAAACAAAGTTAATTCTAATGAATGTTGAGAGCACAGATACTGATACGTTTTCCTATATGCTTGTGTCCAAAAGCATCAGTCATGTAAAGAGTTTAACATCGGGGTGGCCTGAATTACTTTCCTTCAATTGTGGATGAAGACACCTGAATATACATATGCAGAGTTTTATTGCTGGTATTAATTTGTGAACTAATGAAGGTCCAGTATGTACACCTGATCTCTTGAAATGAACGTCCTCCTAAGATTTGAAAGGAAATTAGGTCAAATCTAGTGAATCATTATATTCTTTTGCGATTCATCTGGCTGTGTTTGAACACAAGAACATGTCCTCAGGCTGCGTGATCATCACACATGGTCATGCATGGTGACCAAAGATCTGGAGCATTCTTGATCACAGGGAGGATGTGGTCCATGACTGAGGTTTCTCATCTAAAATAATCTTTTATATATACATCAATTCAATTCAGGGGTTTGGGACAGAATCGTTTTGTTTTACACTGTGGAATGAGAAGTAATGTCTGGCTGTAGAAAATGGGATTAGGAGTGCGATCTGCTGTAGTCAAGTTACACAGCTACACACATCCACATTCCCGTTCTCTGCTAATGTACTCTGCTGGATAAAATTGCATTCTTGGAATTCCTGTGGATGAAGATTTGCTGAAGTGTATTACCCTCTGCTCCGTGCAGAGGGCAGGAGTCCAGATCCGCTGATCACTGAGTGTATACTAATAGATTTAACGTTCGAGTTAAAGAGAGGGTTTGTTTAGGGGAAAGACTCCAGTATCCATCTTAAAGGGACAATTCACCCAAAAATACATTTTAGTTGTTTACTATCCATTCCAGACCTGTCTGACTTTCTTTCCTCTGTGGAACACAAAAGTAGAAATGTTAAACAATCTTTTCCGTGCAATTGAAATTAATGGAGTGGAGGTTTCAAGCTTCGCAAAGGACACAAAAGTATTATAAAAGTAGTTTATGTAACTTTACACTAGCTAAATTTACACTAGCATTCAAAAGGTTTGGGGTCAGTAAGATTTTAATTCAGTAAAGACGTTTATGTTGTTACAAAAGTGTTGTTCTTTTGAACTTTCTATTCATAAAAATTCATAAAAATCAATCATGTGATCATGTGACACTGAAGAATTCCAGCTTTGCAATCACAGAAATAAATTACTATATATATATAAATTTAATATATTTTAAAATATATTCACAAGGGTTTGTTCACCCTCATCATTCACTCACCCTCATGTCGTTCTAAACCTGTAAGACTTTCGTTCATCTTCGGAACACAAATGAAGATATTCCTTATTCATATAAATGAAGATACACTTTTATTCACATATAAACATTCATCAACTCACACATCAGTTATGGTAAACGGAGGTTCATTCTCGTGTGTTACGCAGCACGTTTGAGCTTCCACAAGAGCAGATGAGGTTTGTATTCTCTTAACGGGTTTGGAACAACATGAGGGTGAGTAAATGATGACAGCATTTTCATAATATTTCATAATCAAACATATGTCTCATATTTCAATTCATAATTTCATATTTTATGTGTTTTCATAATCAAGATATCAAACATACTAGATGCCATAACATTGCTATGGTGTCAATCATCGCAATTTCAGAAGGGAGTCATGTTCAGTACACACACACACACTACTGATACTTTCCAGTGTGTACGTGGCCAATGAAGGTTATCCAAGGTTTTCTTTGTGATGTCAGTGAAATTTCACATTTCATTTAAAATATTGACTAACGTGATGTGTTGTTAATTAAGTACATTTTTAAGTAATTTTTGATGATCATTCAGATGTCAGTTCCTCTTTCTTTTGTATTCTCCATAACCACAAAGTCAAATGTCTGCCCAGCTGATACTATCTCCCTCCATTGGCAGAACTTCCCTTTAATCCCTTGCTCTTTTTTTTTTTCTTTGCTTTTCATTAGAACTCATACGCAAGCGCACACACACTCACTTTGCACTTTGACCTCTGCTTTAAGGAATGATAGGCATCCGTTGGCGTCTACGCTGATCTGCTTTGCTAGCTCCTTTATGAAGTGGAGGGAGAGATAGTGGAGTGAGAGAGGGAGAGGGGGTGGAGAGAGTTGCAGAAGGAGGGCTGAAGGACACTGGAAGAAAAGAAAGGTAGTTGGCATGAGATCCACTCAAAGAAAATAGAGGAGCTTGGAAATATTGTGGGTTGGAAAGTGGAAAGAAACATGAGAGCGACACTCGGTGACAGGAAACAAGTCCTTTGAAACTAAAAAAGGAAAGACTTTGGGTGTCCTGAATTGCTGCTGCTGTTCACTGGGTTGCACCTGGGCAGGAGCTGCAAACAGAGGCCCTTATAGGGGGCTGGAGCATGGGACAGACGTTCCCTCTAGAGACTGCACCTCAAAACTCCTGCGCACACTTGGGTGAGTCAAGAAAACGCTTCAAAAATCTGCATTTTAGGACATTGTAGACAGCTTCAGACAAGAAGGTACTTCCAAGTAGCCAAATTAATCATGTTGTCTTCTAAGATAACTTGTAGCCAAAATAGAAGGCGGCATCAAATGTAGGCAGTCCTTTATGAAGAATGCAAGCGCAGAATACACTACGACAAGTGGATTAAAAAAAATAACTCCAAGATGGCGTTGGAGTTGAAGCAATGAGAAATGTTGATTTATAAATGCTTATTGTCATTCAAAACAATGAAATGTATTGATTATTATATATATTTTTTTAATTAGTTATATAATAGTATTTAATTAAAAATATTATTATATAATATTATTTTATTTTATTATTTTACCCAATTTTTGTTTGTGCTACTTATCCACTATTTCCTGTGAATGTGCAAGACTTTGAATTCATTAGCTGGTAAAGGTAAATAACTAAAGGAATAACAAAGTGTAGAAAACTATAAAACTATTATTATTGTGATTAGAATAATAATTTCAAATAATATGATAGCATAAACCTAAACCCAAAAACGTGAAAAATGTCAAACAGCATAACGTATTTGTACAGCTAAAATAATTGGAAGCGACTGACACCAGAAGAAATGCACATTCAAGTTCAAAATGACCATTTGTGAAAATAAGGTGGACATTTATATTTGTTAGAATATCTTGCTCTTAACTTAACATGTTAATGACAAACATTGAAACATCTGAGGTTCCAAAACAGTTAAACGATGTTGGCAGTAAGCACTAAGGCAGCTCACTAGGTTTGAGAAGCATTACGCTCTCGCTCTGCAAGCATTACCTCGGCTTGACTTCATCACAACAGGAACTGGTTATGACTCAGCAGTAGGGAAGAAACAGTTACCAGTTTGACGTAAACCACGTTAAAATTCAAAATGGTTAGTATTACCCTTTCATATTTAAATGATTATTAATACCCTATTTGATTACCACAATTAAAAAAATCTCATGGTTA
Organism: Leuciscus leuciscus; assembly: GCF_965113295.1. Lineage (NCBI taxonomy): Eukaryota > Metazoa > Chordata > Actinopteri > Cypriniformes > Leuciscidae > Leuciscus > Leuciscus leuciscus. The sequence continues at coordinate 10,478,114 of NC_138744.1, forward strand.
ATACCATCCAGCATTAAAGTCACCATGAAATCAAAATTGACAATTCAATTTTTTTTAATAGAATTTTGCAGTATTTATTATAGAAATGTATCCATGCACATCATTATTTTTGAAAAATGAATGTGCCCTCGTAATCATTAATCAAAATAACTTCTCCCTCTTGCAGCGGCATCTCTTTTATTTTCTGATGATGTGTTTTTAAGTATGACGGCTAGACAACCTGTCACTCACATGAGATCACAGCAATAGCAAACCACAACGATCCAATTAATTCCTTACGGACAAAATCAAGTCCCGCCTTACATTTGTTTTTCTTGTCCGAGAAGCCATTTCACCTGAATGTAGGCCTACGTCACAATAGGGAAGACATTCACAACTTCCGTTTATAGGTAGGGTAGGCAATTTTCGGAGCGGCTAGCAATAGTGAGCTAGCTTTGAAAGCATAAGATCCCACCCTCCCTTTAGAGCGCTCTCGAAAGCCACGCCTCGTCCAAAAGACATGAACGTGTACAGCAGAGTTTGCAAAGCATCTCGAGATGAGGGATGGCGTTACCTCATGTCTCAAAGCACATAACATTACAATTTAATAAACATAAAACAACTTAAAGAGCACTGACCTGTACCATCTGACTGCTGCAAATTCATTTTGCCGTTGATAGTGTCGCCATCGAAACGCACAAATTCGAGTCACGATTCACTAACCGCTCTGAGTATAACGTCACAGGTTTCCATCTCTTCCACATTACAGTTAGTTATGATGTGAACGCAGCATAAACTCGTTGTTTTGGTTAACAAAAAGTTGATGAACCCCACTGACTTCCATAGTATTTATTTTCCATCATCTGTTTGGTTAACCATATTCTTCAAAATATCTTCTTTTGTGTTCAACAGAACAAAGAAATTCATACAGGTTTGGAACAACTTGAGGTTGAGTAAATGATGACAGAATTTACATTTTTGGGTGAACTATCACTTTAAATTAGTGTTTGCTAACAGGATGTGAGGAGCCTTTCAACCAGCATAAAAAAAAATAAAAAATTCTGGAACAAATCACTATACCCTTACTTTAATGCTGACTTTAGGCAAAGTTTGCAATAATCTCACATTGTTTATTTGTGGAGAAAGCCTGAAGTCTGAATCACGATGATCGTTGTGCTGTTTCCCCCAGTGTAGGGTGTGAGACTCCACCGATAGTGATGACAAACAAAGAGACAAAGCACAGCTGACATTCGGTTACTGCACAGAGGAAGCAATCAAGTCTTTAATGTTCCTCAGCCAAACAGCACGGCTAGGTTCCATGTCACAATACAGGCATCTTTGTTCTTTCGGCGGGACCCGCTCACTGTTGCCTCTGCTGACACTGTATTTGTTTCCAGTGGTATTTTCCTTGCAGCAAAATGTCAATTCGCTTTAAGCAACTGAAACATGTGTCCAATTGGAGCTTAACCTCAGACGAATAGGGATGGGTCAAAATGTTGTCCAACAACTGACTATTTTAGGTGTGTTATTTAGGGCTTAGAATATATATATATATATATATATATATATATATATATATATATATATATATATATATATATATATATATATATATATATATATATTGATTTTTGAATATTAATAATATAAAATTGTAATTTAGATTTTTTTATTTTAAATGTGTATATATTAAGTAGGCCTATTAATAATAATAATAATATTTTATTTTTTATTTTTTTTAACAATATAACATTGAATTTATTTATTTATTTTAAATGTATATATATATTATATAATACATTGTATTTTACTTTATTTAGTTTCATTTGGCATGTTGTTAGACGGTCTCCTCTCGAAAACGTATGATATTTTCTATTCACAACTACACCCATATATTCAGTCAATCGTCTTTGGCCATATCATTGTGTCTTAAATGGTATTTTGAGTTTAACTTTTTAAAACACGTCTTGAGATATGTCTCGTCTTCTAATATGCTTTTTTGGATTATTTGAAGCACAGCTTTGAGGACTATACATTGAAGACATCTGACAAGCAAGGCTGTCTGGAATGAGAGCCTGTAGATATTTGTGCATATACAGCCATGCATAAGGGGGTGGTGTGTAGCGGCAGGGCAGTGATTGACTCTTCATGGTTTCTCCCTGCGGAGACAGACTGTTACATAATGAAACAAGCTGCTCCAGGCTGAATGCCGGCCTTATTTCCGACAACACAACTGCCTACACACTCCTCCACTCATTTGCTTAGCATATACACCTCAATACTCTGGCTCTGGAGTTGCATGTACATGCACACTAGTCGACTAGTTGGTGGGTTGCCTGAATTACATGTCAACTAATCGGTCTCAAAACCTGTATCTGGTGCACCTGCCTCGATCGGACATGTTTGTTTGAGGCCGGTTACATAAGATGTGCTAAAAAACGGCTTCATGGTGGGCCACAGAATGCAAGGGACTTGTTAAAAGTACAACTTTTGTGAGCGAAGGTTAAAAAAAAACTGTGCGAGACACTCTTTGTATAAAATGGCTTTGAGTTCTTGCTGTTCTGCTTAAGTGCTTGATTGTTTCAGTCTGGTTAGGTAATGTAGCTCCTTCAAATCACTTGGCCAATAGAGGGAAAGCCGAGCTCATTATGGTGGAGTAAGCAGTCAGTGCCACATCGTTTGAGGAACAGTTAAACATCTTTTGAAAGTACTAGAGTCTTTATATGAACTTGAGTTTTTCTAGTTTTAGCTTTATTTGTTGTGTTATAGGGATGGGTATCGGCAGCTACCTCATGATATACATCACAATTAGTGTTGTCAAATCGATTAACTGTGATTAATCATCACATAAGTTAACATAAGTTTGTGTTTATATAATATATGTGTGTATAAATTATATAAATGATCTAAAAAATGCACTACCATTTAAGTTTTTGGGGTCATTTAAGATTTTTTTTTAAAGAAATGAACTTTTATTCAGTAACAATGCACTAAATTGATCCAGTGACAGTATAATGTTTACATTACAAAAAGTGTATTTCAAATAAATCCTGTTCTTTTGTACTTTGTTCATCAAAGAATCCTTAAAAAATATAAAAATATCAGGCAGCCCAACGGTTTTCAATTGGTGGCCAAAAAAGAATTCTTATTATCAAATCAGCATGTTAGAATGATTTCTGAAGGGTCATGTGACACTGCAGACTGGAGTAATAATGCTGAAAATTCAGCTTTGCCATCATAGTGGCAAAATACAGTCCTAAGACAAGAACGGGTATTGTTGTAATTCATCTATAACTTTGATGAAAGGTTTCGATCCACTTCAAATGTTGAATACTGTATGTTAATAACAGTTCATTTTAATTGTAATAATATTTCACAATGTTACTTTTTTTCCTGTATCTTTGATCAAATAAATGCTGCCTTGCCCTTGGTGAGCATAAGAGACTTCATTAAATAAGTCTTACCAACTTTTGACAAAAAGACTTTTGAATGGCAGTGTAAATACAAATTTACAGATACAAGAAAAACAGTTGAACTCTATTCATAAATGATTGTTTCAGCAGTCTGTCTGATATAATAAAGTACACATCAGTGTACTCAACTGCACATCAGTAAATGCATGTCATGTTTGTTTTCTCTGCCATTTTCTGTTTTCCTGTTTCACACTGTGGTGGACCATGGTAGGGGGTCGTTTTTTGGTTCTTTTCACCTCTTACTCCCCCCACCTCCGTTTCAGGATCAGGGTGGAGTGCCGTTTCCTCCCTCTGTTTCCCAGGCCTCGCCCCCTGTGTTTTCCAAGGCAATCTGAATCACTCCCTGACATTAATGCACAGCCTTTCCACCGATCCTTCTTTAAACAACACCTCACTCACGTCTTTTGTGTTTTGTATCATTTGGAACCCTGTCTTCCGGATCTGTTTCCTACTGGTTCACTTATCTTGCCGCTATTAGTGATGACTGATCCATTAATGGCTAATTTCTTGACTCAAGCTGCTCATGCTCAAGTGTAATGCAGCTGGATGGTATCTGCGTAACACATTGCTCTGTTTTCTCACCAAACTCAGTGGTTGTGCGTCATTAGCTGATTGTCTTTCCAAAGGCTGGGGCTTCTGTCCGGCTGTGCTTGTAGGATATGGTCATGGATATGTAGTCGAGTGCTGGTGTTTCTTAGCTTTTTTCTGGATGGTGTTCCCTGTTTGATAGACATCAGGAGTCCATATTGTTCCTCAGACAGTGTCTTCCATCTGAACTGTCCGATATATGGTCGTGTTCAGTCACATTGTGCTCTAGGACTGTAACTTTTTCATTTGTACTCCTACTTCAACATTTTCAACAAAACCAAACAGGAAAGGAAGTGGACGCTTGTATGGCTTGCTGCTTTCAAACAAGTTGCCATGGCAGCTGGAGTCCAGGTAGACTGATACATTTACATACTAAAATGTAGTAATGGGGGACTTATTAGTGTTTTAATAATTAAGGAGCAATTTGGACATGTTTTCCGAACCTCGAGAGTCTTAATGTTGTCTGTTTTAGCTTCTTTGCTCTAATGTGTTTTCCTCCCTGTTGATTTGTGGGTTGCGGGTGTTGGTTGCCTATATTTGTACTTATCTAACAGCATAGGTTTTTATAGGCTTTGTTTATATATATATATACCTGCTACGTTTAAGACAAGTGACAAGTATTAGACTGATCTAGCAAATATTTGAAAGTGAGCAAGCACAAGAATGAACTGGGCTGTACCAAAAACTACAGCTCATTACAAATGAAAGTACTAAGTTCAATATTCTGAAGATTAGGAATGGATCGAGTAACTACTTTTAATTTTTTTTTTCTGTAAGTGTTTTTATTTTATTTATTTATCTGTGTTTTTAGAGAAAAGTTAGTGCTTACTAGGGCTGTCGAAATTAACACGTTAACTTTGCGATACATTATTTTTCAGTTTTACGCTTTAAAAATGTAATTGCCTATTTTTGCGAGTTTTTGCGAAATGTACGTGTTTCCATTGGGCGTATTTTCAATTCGCAATTACAATTTACGCTAAACTGGCCAATTACAAAAATCTGAACTGGCCCACCTGGGTCAGTAGAAGAAAACTTTTTTTGAGCCCTGATATAATAAAGGAACAGCTAAATGTGACATTTATTACAATGGGTTTATGTGAAGATTGTTTTAAGTTCACTTAAATTAAAAGTTGTTATATTTTTAAAGCCTATTAAATGTTAAAGTTGATACCTTTCAATTAAACCGTACTGTAATGTTGAATGACTAAAATTGAGAACAAAATCAGCTTAATAAAGACATCAGTAGGCTATAGCAGTACAGTGGTATTGGCCTTCTTTTATAAAAAGATGCCATTAAACAAATATTTAAATTATACCGTCTTTTTGTTGTTTCTACATTATTTTGGAGATTCAATGTGAAAGTATTACAGTCTAAAAATATATAAAAAACTTTAACATTAGGTGTGATTTAATAGTATTTAATAGTATTTAATGATAACAATATTTACCAAAAGATTTGCGATTAATTCGTTTTTTTCTGATTGACAGCACTAGTGTCGTTTACTACAATTTTTAATGCATGAATTTGACTGGATACTGAAATAAAAACGGCCTAATTTGTCATGCCTGTAAAAGTCAATTGAAAATATTAATATTTTTGTAAAAAGTATTATAATTTTTGAAAGTTCATGAAACTTTCTGTAGTAAATAATTTACTCTAAAAATAATATTCTCTCTCCCTCTTACCAAGGCTGCATTTATTTGATTAAAAACAGTTATAAAAAAAACTGTAACATTGTGAATTATTATTATTATTATTATTATTATTATTACAATTTAAAATAGTTTTAATATATTTGAAAATGTAATTTATTCCTGTGATGGCAATATCATTTTCGGTCTTTTTTTTTTTTTTGTCATTTTCAGCAGATTTGGTTAATATTTTCATTGAAACAATTAACATTTTTTTCAGGATTCTTTAAAGAATAGAAAGTTCAAATGAACAGCATTTATATAAAATATTTTTGTAACAATGTAAAAGTCTTTACTGTAACTTTAGATCAATTTAATGCATCCCTATTCTTACAAAAAATCTTACTGACCACAAACCTCTTTTGTAAAGTATACTAAAAGTCACTAATATTTCAAACAGATAATATGTTTAATAACTGTCACAGCTAAGCAGGCACTGTTATAGGCTGATAATCTCTAAATGGAAACATATTGGCCTTTTAAATGGACCTGGCCTTGTATCTTACTGTACTTATGGGATGCACAGCATCAACCGGAAAGTTCAAAGCCACGTTCAGCACCCATTTGAACGGGCCAAAGATGTGAGATTGTGAGTCTCTTTGCAGTGCTGGACCTGAGAGGAATGTGAGTGTGTAACATGGGGAAGCAGTGGCCTCTGGCCAGCTCACCATGCTGAGATGTGATTCTGATTTCACGATGGGGATCAGCTCGTCTTCTCACGACAGCCGCCAGAAAACACTCTGCGTTGGGGTCTAAAACAATAGTGAGTCTTTGGAGGCTCAGCAGTTTAGTATGTTTTGATATTGAGGTTGGAGAAGGGTTGTGGTGTCAAGTATTTCATGCATGAGAGCGTCTCTGGATTTACTGCACAGGACACAGCTGCATATATGGGACAGTATGTTTGTCATGTTTCGTATGATGGCACAATATTATAATTCACCCTGATGTGGCACGCTATATATAATTTGCTTACGTGAACACTCAGCACAACACAAAGTTTGAGTTACATAAACCACCTGACCCAACGCCTCTTGTAGCCATTGATATACAGTACCCTGTGTTTGACGGCTCAGTCCAAGGCATTATTTCTTTGTCTCTTCTCCAGATGATGAAGGTGACCACCAGCACAGCACCATGGGGAGCGAAGGGGGCACGGCAGGGGACGGCACCCCTCCTCCCAAGCGCAAAGGCAAGTTCTCTACCCTGGGTAAGATCTTCAAACCCTGGAAGTGGAGGAAGAAGAAAAGCAGCGAGAAGTTTAAGGAAACTTCAGAAGGTCCTTTGTTCTTTTCTCTTCATGTTTGTGTTGGAAAATGCGTTTCCTTTCCTTGACTTTTTTTCTCTTAAATAACACCCTACTGTTGTGAATGTTTTCTTTCCTTTGCTGATAAGAATGTTGTTTTCTCAGATGTTTTGATCAATAACTAGATGATTTCAAAATCCTTTTGCCCAGTGATTTCGTAACTGGTTTCGCTGGACAACATAAAATGTTGACCCAACACTGCACTAAAAATGTTTAACATACAATAAATGTCCAGTAATTCAAATTTGCTGGAGATTCAAAACCATGGAGTTATATACAACTGTGTGCAGTTGTGAGTTTAGCTTTTATATTATATAGTGTTTTTGTTCCCCCCCACAGTTTTGGAAAGAAAGATGTCGATGAGGAGGCCAAGACAAGAACTGATCGAGCAAGGAGTGCTGAAGGAGATTTCTGACAATGGTAGGAGAGAAAAGTGTGTGTGTTTGGCTTGCGTGCGTGCATTTTGTTTTAAATATGCAGAAAAAATACTGTTAAGGTTAGGTTACAGTACACACTTTTAAAATGTGTAGATTTTGTTGTTGCCCCCCCCCCCCCCCCAAAAAAAGATTTTTCGATTAATCGTTTCTTTAAAGGTGGTCGATTCAAAATCGAATCTCAAAGGCCACGAATCGATTTTTTCCCATATTTATTTATCTATCACCCAAAAGCCAGTATTAGTTTTCCTACACTGACTACGTTTACATGCAGCCAATAACCCGTTCAAAACCGGGATATTAGCAATAACCCGGTCGCGCACGGCCATGTAAACACCGGCAAAAACCCCGATATGCTCATATCCCGGTTTTTAAAAACCCGGATATTATCCCTGGGGTACCCCTTTTCTAACCCGAATATTTGGTCATGTAAACGCGTATCGGCATATCCCCATCAAAAGGAACATTGATTTGTGTTCTGCGCATGTTCTATTCGCAAGGAATCTTGGTCTTTTGAGTAGAGACGGCGCATACAGAAACCCGCGTGCAGTATACCGGAAGTAAACAAGAAGTAGAGGTAAACATGGCGAGACGCAGCACAGCACCACACTTTTGGAGCGAGGAGGAAGGCGCAAACAAAGGCGATCGCTATCTGCCCCGAACTATTCATTATCCGCGTGCTGCTGCTGTTGTTGTTGCCTTTGGATACAGGAAGAAGAATCGGAAATGACGCACATTGCGTCTTAACGTTGTCCGTGCGTCCAGACGCTAACCGTGCGTCGCCGTTTACATCGGGATATTGCCAATTGATTACAAATTCCATGTATACAGGAGTAACTCTCTCTACTCACGCATGTAAACGGGTTATTCCGAATGTTTCAGAAACCCAAATAGTGACCTTAACCCGACCATAACCCGAATATTGGCTGCATGTAAACGTAGTCAGTGTTCATAGGCTTATATTTGAATGTTACAGCTAATGCTGTGTGAGATTTGATGTTTGTTTTATCTTAAACATAAAATATCCTGTTTGATCAAGGCATCTGTTCTGACTTGTCCAATTTTCAGCATAAATGTTTCATCTTACATCAAAATCCTGTCTATTCATTGTATGCATTTGAAATATAGAGTTGGGTTCTGTTTTAATGTACCGAAGTGTACCTAAAATAAAGAGTTTAAGAGTTCTTAATTTCTTTTTATTAATTAACCACTTGTAAACTTATGTTCACTGTTCTTTTTTATAAATATAGGATTTGTATTAAATCTATATTCATTGAGTCGAATCTGGAATCGAATCAAAATCGAATCGAATTGAGAGCTTGCGAATCGAAATCTAATCGAATTGGAACATCTGAATCGATACCCAGCGCTACTGTTAAGCTGTCATTTTTGGCCAAGTTTTATTATTTATTTATTATTTATTATTATTGTTTTATTCCAAAAGGTCATTTCCACCACAGAATGTTATTCAACTAAGTACATAATCTGAAAAAGATGGAAAAGATTGGTTCAGGGAAAAAGGACTAAAACGGCTTGATTAATTGTTGGACACTATTAATTAGATATTATGTAAACTAGTGATATGCGTATGGAGAGAGTTCTTTCTAAAAGTATGTATGTCCAAAAGCACCTATAGTTGTAGAAACACCTGTGTGTGTGTGTGTGTGTGTGTGTGTGTGTGTGTGTGTGTGTGTGTGTGTGTGTGTGTGTGTGTGTGTGTGTGTGTGTGTGTGTGTGTGTGTGTGTGTGTGTGTGTGTGTGTGTGTGTGTGTGTGTGTGTGTGTGTGTGTGTGTGTGTGTGTGTTTCAGGCAGGAGGTTTGCGCCTTTATTTTCTGAGTGGTCTCGCTGTATTTCTAACATTCCTGTCTTTGTGGTGTTTGATGATACTGGACATACCAACAGAGAAAACTGGGGCTCAGAAGGAAAATAAACATTGTGAATGTATATATTTCCCCCTCATTTACAGATGTGCGTATCCATTAGTGCTGAATCAGTTCTGTGGCTCAAAGCTATTTTGATACATGTGCTATACTTTAATTTCAGATTCATGTCTCTCTCTTCACATCAGAAAAAGACAGACAGCTCAGTGAGGTTGTATGTCATCTCAGCCCCACATAATGTGGCAGCAGCCAGGGGAGCTGAGACAAATTCGGCAGTTTTCAAGGCAGATGAAGGGTGTAAATTTCAATTTGATACTTTTTTTTTCATCTTCATATTTTGGGAAGGAAGTGACATGCAGTTTTTCTTAAGACAAGAAAGTGGAGCAAATTGTGCCCAGGAGCAAAAAGCTTTGAAAGTCATGCGCTGTGAACCGGCTGCTTTTGGAGGCCTATTTATTTGAAAGCTGCTCGTGTAACCTTTCAGAGATGTGTGAGGAGACGCAACCTGTACTTCAGAGCTAGTCGTAGCTACACCTTGTGTCGCATTCAGACGCAAGCCACATAAGTCTCTAACCTGATGCAAACCTGGTCTTTTTTTCAATAAAAATGCAAATCCTTTTGAATTTTTCAAGGCTACTACTTCCAGGGAAACAAATATTTGTTCAATGAATACTGTACTAAAAGGTGAAATGTGTGCCGTTTCTGTCTGTGCACCTCCTGTTTTTTTTGGTTTGTTTTTTGTGTGTGTATATTTTGTATGATTCACAAAGCATGACCTCAACTCAAGTGCCTTTTTTCTTGTGGAAACTACAGAATAAGAATATTAATGACACACATTTTAATTAAAGTAATGAAATCAAAACCTGGATGACTTTCTTTCCTCCATGGGACATAGATGTTAGAAAGTGAATGGTGACCTGGGTCTGTTAAACTCCAAAAAGTACCATAACAGAAGTCCATACGTCTTTTGTACTATATTCTAAGTGTTTAGTCATACAACACAGACAAATGTATTGTGTTATTCACGTGATTTGAATATGCATATCACTTTTTGCACATTGCAGTTGGTCACGAGACACACAAACCAGTGTGTCTCATGGCATCAGTGAATGAGATTTCAGAGACACAACAGAGGAGAAAAGTATGAGTAATTAAGGGCTTTTTCCTATCTTTTTCTGACACAAACATTGTGTGGCTTCAAAAGACGTTATATAATATAGCGCAAGTCAAATGGGCTACTTTAACAGTGTTTTTAAGAGCTTTACAGAAAAGATGGTTTCATCAATTAACTAAATTAAGTTTTTAACAAATAACTTATTGACTATAAATGTATTAATACAAATTACACGCTCCATGAGGTTTTAAAATAAGCTGTCAATTTTTTTCGAACAAATCTATCCTGACAAATTTGCATTATCTTCATTCCATCTTAGTCCAGAATAAGTCATAGCGTTCCTCATGTTTTCTAGGTTGCATGCAACACTGCTAATAACATCTGTAACACAAGACAAAATAAAAATCTGTTTTTGTCATGAAGAAGGTGTGGCAAAATTGCATTGCGCTGACTATAGATTATCTCGCCTAACGTTGATGATGGCAATAGTGATCCAATAGTTACTTGCCATATAGTTATGTTTTTTTTTTTCTTTGTTAACAGAATCAGGTGAGGCCCATGGCCACAAGACACACTATGTGAAGAATGGTCACACTCTGCCTGTAGGAGTTGGTGGAGGTCTGGGGCTAGAGCAGGTTCACTCGCCCTCTGAATCTGAATTCAGAGTCAACCCTGTCTGGCTGCCGCAGCATGATGACCGCAGAGGCCGTGCCCCCTCTGATGGTGATCATCGCGGAGCATTGGGACCCCGGGCCTCCAATCAGGACGAAGGCAGGAGAAGTGGTTGGTCTGTCGGGACGGAGGACTGGAAATCTAATCTGGCCTGGCAGGGAGATGATATCCGACGTGGAGGAAGACCTCACGCTGAAATGGACAAGAGGCCTGGGCTAATGAAAGCCCCATCCGAGGATGGGCGCAGGACTCGCCCCGAATCTGACTGGAAGCCGACGCTTCCTCGTCACTCGTCTGTCGAAGAGGGAAGAGGAAGACAAGGTTTGTAGGATCAATTCTCTTCACGTTTCTCTAGTTCCCTTTCTACCTTCCTCTCCTTTGTTCTCCACACTTCCGCCATCACTGCATCACCTTCTGTTGGGCCAACTGGAGTGAGACAAGTGTCTGTGTTCCCATGGGTTCTGCTCCAGCTAAGGTTCTTATTTAGGAACTGAGTGCAGCTAAGCTGAATTCTCCTGTTCTTTCCTAATTAATAAACCACAGTCACCTCAATCCTCATCAAAGCGAACATTATCATGTGTGACCCGTGCTGGCAAAATGAGTCGGATTGTGCAAAGGCTAATTTCGAGCTACAGGCAAAACAAGTAAAACAATTTCAGTTTTGGTTGAATTCTAGGTTTCCACAAAAATACGTTTACTAAGCCATCATCCAGTGATCCAAATGCTCCAAATAGCAATAAATACAACATCTAAAAGGATTTTTATTTGAGCGTTTTCTGAGAGGAGTACCTTTCCTGAGTGCCATTTTTCTCTGCTCGCTTCTTGACGACTGGCGGTTTGAAGTTTGGTATTGTTTTAAAGTGCAGCATTCCAACTTTGTGAATATTCATAGCGAATTATTGATGCCATGAGTCTGAACCAATGAAATGTGATTTTCAAATTCATGCTGATGTAAACAAAACGCTCTGACTCAAGCTGACAGATCCGAAGAGTGCGCACAAAGACACCGCACGATCCAGAGATACTCAGAATTACAGTATTTCAAAATATCTGTCTTGGAGAGTAATCACGAAAACATTACCTTTTTAATAGAGAATAGAGAAAATAACACTAACAGAAAATTTACTCATTGCGACTCATTTTGCCAACATGGGTCACATTTAGTCCCAAAACCATTCCTTTGTAGACAGATCTGTCTCTCCACTATGACTGATGAGACATTTTTTTATTTTAGTTTTAATGTAGAGCAACGTTTCAATGGTGACTGAATAGAGCAATGTAACCTATACAAATAATTCTAGAAATGTTTTTTTAGCTTTCTGATGATATTCAATGTGCATTTGGATATGTATGTATTTTTTCTGTAGTGTCTTAAATGGTGTCTTTTGAATCGATTCACTAAAGCAGTTCTATGGTGAATTTTTAACTTAAAGGTACAATATGTAAGAATTTTGCATTAAAATATCCCAAAATCTCAAGGCCAGTGTTATATATTTTGTTAAGTTGATTACTTACAATATCCCAAATGTTTCCAACTATTTTTAAATCGTGAGAAAATTGCGATTTTATCCAAGGAAACGGGGCGTTAGAGCAGGGGGGAGCTGGGAGTCGCCAGTCAATTGCGTCATATCCGCGTCACCCCCGGTTTCCGCTCGTACTGCGTGGAGTCCTGGACAAATGCGGAAGTTGTAGTTGTAGCGTCTATCAAGCTACAAACTTTAGCTTGTTTCTTGCAGTCGTTATGGGACACAATTATTCTTTACCGATTGCAGCTGGTTCTGTCGACAAAGCATGCTTAATTTTATATTTTCCAAATGTAGCATTCGGTAATAGTTATGTTTATGTAAGGAAAGTATTATTGCTTTAGATTTGTGTTTAGTTTATTGACATTGTTTATCACGTCTGGTGTTTATGGCCATGTAAATAAACATAGCATGTGTTATACATAAAGATTAATCAGTATTTTGGCAAATGATGTGGGCATGTTCGAATGTACTTTTACAACAATTGTTTAGAACATGTAAAACTGCGCAGCGTTATCACAACAATGAATTCAACAAATACAGTAACATCTATGAAGTATTAAACCTTACTTTTCTTGCGGTTAATTCATTTGAATGAAATAAAAGTGTGATGAGGTTTAAGAGTCAGGAAGGAAGAAGACGCGTCGTCGTGACTGGGACTCGTACTTTATTAAAATAAAGCAAAACAAACAAAAGCCGCGCACAACGCGCATTCACTGTGGCAACCGCGACGGCACAAAACAGTTCAAAAATGAGAGCTCGGATCCACCGGTTTTCTTCCTCTGCGTCCAATTTTCTCTCCAGTCTCTCTCTCGTTCCAGCGCGGCTTATAAGCGGTCTCTCCACGCCGATCACTGCAATAAGACACAGGTGCATTTGCACTTGACCTACTTGCTCGTCTCTTTTCTCTCCCATCACAGACCGCGCTGAACCACGCCCCCCTCGCCACAAAAAGCATGTCATTAAACGCAACATTTATAAAAATAGAACTTAGCCTCATCATCCATGAACATGATTTTTCGATTCCCGTCTGACTGATTTACATCCACGGTGGAGTTTAAAACGACAGTTCCCATCATTCCACGCTCCTTCACATCGTCATCAAGCTACGCCGTTGTTGTTGTTTGGAATGTAGCGCCCTCTAGCGGCAAAAATTCTTGCATATTGTATCTTTAAAGGTGCATTAAGCAACTTATCATGTTAAAAATACCCGTTTTCTAACCCATACATGCTTAAACAATTGCCTGATGGGCTGAATGAGCCCTTCTCTGATCACTGAGATTGTCTCTATAATCCTGTAAAGTAAAATAAATAAGAGGGATTCGGGCCGGAATTTTAGACTGGGCGTGACGTCATGCGCGTTCACGGCACGCTCACCTGGCTGTCTGGCAGGTTTGTGTATTCGCCGCCATTCTCCGTAGAACATGGATTCTAAGAGACCGGCTTGTAGTTCATTTCAAACACCAACGCAAACTCCACGTAAGATAAAAAAAAAGAAAACTTTTGTCCGTGAGCGTGCACACTTCTGGCTGCAGTTTCGCTTGCCGCCAGAGGGGGCATAGTTCTGCAAAAACTCAGAGACTTGCGCAATGCACCTTTAATAAACCTTCAGATCAGATTATATTATTATTATGAAGCACAAACTAAATATCTGAATTTGTTTTTCAAGTAACTGAATATTATGTTTTCCCTTACAGAGTCTGACAGCAGTCAATACGTTCCTAACTTAGAGCTTCTGAGGGACACACTGCGAGAGCCTCTGCCCCCCAAGCAATCTATCATGCCCCCCAAGTGGCTTATGACCTCCGCCCCAGAACCTGGTGTTGACAGCTTGCCCCGCACCCCTGTCCACAACCCCGCTGCTGGTTTCTCCTCTTCCTCTGCCTCCTCCAACTCCTCCTCCTCCTCAGCTGTCAGCACAGCTGGGAAACCTCTACGAAACGTCTCCTCAGCTGGTGCCAACACACAGGTTTCCGGTGGCGCTCACCTCACCACCTCCTCAGGACCATCCTCTATGGGTGCTGTCCCAACTCAGCCCACCAAACAGCCCCCCCTCCCTCCACCCAAGCCAATCAACCGTAGCAACAACCCCGCCATGTTGGGTGAGTGGTCACAAACACGTCATGCGAGATATAACATGACCCCTATTAAAGTCTGTGAAATTACTAGTCGCAATTCATTTGCTTCCTCTGGAAAGCTCTTTGATAAAGCCCTCATAATCTTCTCTATGGGTGAAGATTTGAGTATGGATAATAGGGGCATGTCTCTACAAAAGTTAAGAGACTTTAATGTTAATAATCCCTACCAATATTTTTAACAATCACAGTAATGAATTACTTGACCTTTATAAATTAAATTACCAGTTACTAGAATAACTATAAAATGTTTTTTATGGTTGGCACATTTACTGTGCTGCAAACCACCACAGACGACTCATTTTTAAACATGTTAAAAAATTATATATTTTATAAACAATTTTTTTAATACATAATTATGTTATATAATATTCACATTTATGTTGTCTATTTATTTATTCATAATATAGTGTTTATATTTTGAATAATATTTTAGTGCTTCTAAACAGGAACAAACTAATCAGCTGTGAAATCGTGTCATTGTTTTAGGCAAACGTGTAATACCATAAATGAGGAAATTAATTAAATGCTCTGTGAGGGAAGTTGAAACGGCTTATTAAAATTAAAATGGGAATTTCAGTAAAATACTTCCAAATAGATTTCACAGCTGTTAGATACAGTGACAACCCTGAACCACATATGTAGAGACTGGCAAAGAAATCCTTTCATACTTAAAGATTGCAGTATTAGTCATTGCTGTCTCTGTGTGTAACTGTATCTATATAATTTGACAGATTTTAAAATATCCCTACTAATATTCAAAGCAAATCTACTGAATTTGCTCAAAGGCATTACACTACAGCATCTCCTACACAGAAAGCACTGATGCGCAAACGTTTGTGTTGGAGCATTTAAAACATTTAAGACTTCTATTTTTACTTTAATTTTTTTAAGCATGTGTGACATGCAGTGGTGCATAATTTGTTGTGCTAATTAAATGAAATCCACTTACTTATGTGCCATGTCATTCGTCATAAGAACTCAACCATGTATTTATTACATTTCTGCTATTCTCTGCTTGCAGAGCCAATATCTGCTCTTGGGGTTCTGCCCCTTAAGCTGATCAACTTGATAATAGTCTTTGATTGCGAGATACTCAGTTATTACTAAAGACAATGTTTTCATTTATGTTTTAATCTTGGATTTGTCACTTGTCCCTGCCCTGATTATTGCAGGAAAACAATAGGCATGTTTGTTCCAATTTAATGGGAACTTTTTCTAATTTGGGAGAATTTGGTCTTTGAATGCGTTTCTTTGTTAAATCATATGAGAACCGCTGATATCAATATCTGATATTGAATATGATTTTATTAGCCCTTGACTTGAACTATGAAATATTGGAACCTATTTAGGGAAATTGAGATGTTGAATGTAATCAGTATGTTTTGTTTTATATTAGGAATGATATATTTAAGCAGTATAACAGATTTTGAACATCAGATTTAGATTTTTTTTTTTTGTCCTCCTCCAACAAAAATAGTTCAAAAGGAAGCCGATGCGTCAAGCTTTTCACAGTTTGTAGTGTCTGAACATCGTGTCTCAAACATTCAATCTCCACACTGCCTCCTGCTGTCCATTTGGAAGCCAGTCAATGAGCATGTCAGTCTGTCAGTCTGTCCCTCTGAAAGGCAGAGCTGTACATTTCACATATGTGTTGATGTTTTACTGCTTATAAGTGTGCTGGGTCACAGTACACTGGAATGGGCCAGATCTTGATGTTGAACCGCAGATGGCAGACAGAAGCTCTGTTGCATTAAAATAGTAGTTATTGTACAAAGGTCTTGTTGACCATTTGTGATAGGATTAACAATAACATTTTGAAATGTGTTGGTTTTCTTTTACTTTGACTGGTTCCACAGTGCTGTGGCATTGTGTAGTGGCAGTTGTTAGCTAGCTCAACCCAAAATGTTGAAGATAGTGGTGCTGTTGACTTTTTTGGATCATCTAGGTGTTCATATCTATGGCTTTAGCTGGTTCTTTAACCGCATATGCATTTAAAGTCGACGTGAATTGCCATTTGCAACCCATTTTAATTCCATAATGTGATGTATTTCTTAGTGAAATAGGATATTCAACAAGGAAAAAATGAAAATAAGGGGGAAAAAGTAACTAATGCAATTTTGAAACTAGCAAGTTTGTTGAATGCCTGAAAAAATAACTGTTTATTTGGCCATTGGTTAATTATCCAATAGCTTTCTCAGCCGAAGTGATGCCACCAGAAAAGGAAAGTTGTTTCAGAGGAAGAGCATGTTAAATTATATATATATATATATATATATATATATATATATATATATATATATATATATATATATATATATATATATATATATATATATATATATATATATATGAAGAGTTCAGATGCAAAAGCCTCTAAATGCCATCTGAAATTTTCTTATAGAATGATCATTTTTATCAAGCTTGTATATTTAAGTTCAGTAATTTCACTTAAATGACAATTAATAGGTAATCTTCATTGCCATTTAAGTGAAACTAGATGTACCGCATGGCGGTACAAAATATGACCGCCGCTCAGGCCTGCACTGGCTTTCCACAAAAATAAATGACGTGGAGCAATTTGGCTGTATTGCGTGTTTATGTATATACCTAAAAAAAGTAGTAGTATGTGCATGTCTGTCTGTGTGTGTGTTTGTGTATGTGTGTGTGTGTGTGTGTGTGTGTGTGTGTCTGTGCGTGTATGTATGCGTGCGTACATGTGTGTGCGCGTGTGTGTGTCTGTGCACGTGGATTTGTATGGGTGTGTGTCTGTGCGTGTGGATGTCAGTGTGTGTGCATGCTTGCGTTTGTTTGTATTCCTGCATGTGTGTGTGTGACAGTATCATCCTAAACCAGCAACCCTTCGCTCAACACCACCATCTACAGGCCGATGAGTGTACAGTCACTAAATGTGCACATAAATGAATTTATTTTATACCCCCCCATGGATGAAATTCTACGAAATTTAGCATACCCCCAGAGGATGTCAAGTTAATCATACACATGAAATATGGTGCAGTTCTGAACATCTCAACTGAAGATAGGGGCGATTAAAGCAGAATAATATTGCATTTTCATTTTTTATGGGAGGGGCGCAAATCACAAATGAGTGATTATGGGCTAGGTTGATGTGGGCCCTTAAGACCAACATACCATAAAAATGTCTTCATCCTCTGTGCCACGGTTCAGGTAGTTATTTAGGAAAAACTGCATTTTTGGGGTTTGGGGGGGCCCAGCGCGGGGGGGGAGTGGCCCCCGGGGACCAAACGAAATTTTTCCGTAAAAGTCTAGTGGGGCTACATGCCCACCAAATTTCATGTTCCCCGGTGTTTCGGTGTCCCTGGTATCGTTGACGAAAAAAAAAAAACGTTGACAATCCCTATATGACCGCTTTCGCTAGCTACGCTAGCGGCGGTCATAATTATTGAATTTAAATATACGAGCTTGATAAAAATGATCATTCTATAAGAAAATTTCAGATGGCATTTAGAGGCTTTTGCATCTGAACTCTTCATATTTTTTATACATATATAAAATCTGCACAGATGAATCATTCACAATAAGACCAGGAGCATGCATTTGGAAAATAAATGGGGTCAATTTTGATTTCACGTTGACTTTAAAAACCTTCTGTGTGTAGCCTCACCTTCGTGCTGTTCACAGTCAATTAAAGGAGTAAGTCGTCCCTGCTTTTGTAAAGGTATGTGGTGTTTGATGCCCGGGGACTGTGTTTTTGTCCCCCGCCAGCCTCCACCCTGCACGGGGGTGACGGCAGCGATTTCCCTCTCTACTGGTCCTGTTGGAAGCGTGAGGGTGACCATGACGTCTACCTGTCCCTGCCTGTCTACCTCTGTCGGCGGGCAGGAGGCATGCGCACAGGTAAACGTCGAGGCCAGGCCTGTCACCAAACCTGGGTCCTTCATCTACTGCTGTGTGCGCTAGCCTCATCTTTCTTATCCTCAGCATAGCATGCCTTTAGCGCACCAATTGAGCGTGCACGGGCTAATTTCGACTAACATGCCCCCCTTGCTGCTACTCTTTCTCTCTCACTCCTATTCTCAAGTGCAAAACTGCATGTTCTGGGCATTAAAGCTGTCAAAAGCGTGCAGCACGTTGGCACATTATTAACAGGTGTTTAAACGGCTAGAAGACCCCCTTGTACAATTGAGGCAATCTTAGCCACCGCTGCTGGAAATGCCCCATCATGCCAGGTGCCAGCATATGTTCTGTATAAGCTACTCCAGGCAACAGCTGCTCCACTAGCAGCTGTGAGATTAGAAACGAGGAATGAATCCAGTCCACCTCATCATGACATGCTGAAAGCCTGCGGGGTTGCTTAGCTTTAGAGCTAAAATTCATGCATTTGATTCGTAGGCAGCCAGGCTAATCCAAAGAATGTTTTAACATGCAGTTTGCATGTTTAGCTTACTTTATGCTTCCTTCTCATTAATAATGTTTGGCCGCTGTACTTCATTATACTTGCACTATATCTTTGGCAGTTACGTGTAGAGCAATTCATTAATTCGAGTCATGTGACATGGGTTTGCATTGCATTGATTAGCAGTCACATGGCTTTTCATCTTCATTCAACTTGCTTGCTGTAAGAATCAGTTGGTTTTCGGTGACGTTACTGGCGAGTCGGGATGGAAGTCATTTGATTCTACTAATATGAAATGTGAAAACTTTAAAGTTTGTATTAAAGAAAAGGGACATTTCTGTCACCCTTGTCTCATTCCAAACCTGTATGATTTTATTTCTTCTGTGGAACACAAGAATACATTTTGTCTGTACTGGAAGCACTTTAAAAGTATCATAAAATTTTGTCCATATGACTTCTAAAGACATACGATAACTTTTTTGAGGATGGAAATTTAAGTTAATTGTTCTCCTGTGAATTGTTATTTTAGTATTATTTATTTACTATTATAATATTTATTGACATTTTTAATTGGTCATTTTAAAGACTATGTAATGTGCTTTTGTTATATTTCTATTTAGCTTTAATTTATAATTAATTTTAGTTTTAGTAATTGTGGTACTTTAACTAAATTTATTTGAGTTAGTTGCCAAGACAACATAGTTTTTCATCTAATATTTATATTTGATCTTATTTTTGATTTATTTCAGTTAAGAATGATTTTTTTTAATAGTTTTAGTTTTTTTTAACAATAACAGCGCTGCTCCTGTGAGCTGAATCATTGAGTCAGGGAGTTTTTTTGTGCCAGTCAGGGACTGGTTTTGTGAACTGGATCAACTAATTTAATGGACAAGATAAAAGTCCCTTTTGTTTTCCATGGAAGAAAGTCATATGGGTTTTGAATGGCATGAGGGTGGGTGACAGAATGTTCGTTTTTAGGTGAACTGTTCCTTTAATTCTGTTAAGTAATAGTACAGTGATGTTTGAACTTTAATGCAGTGTGTTTGAAAAACTGTTACTTATGTTTACAATGTTTCTTTATGCATAATATTCTACAGCTGAACTCGCACAAGGAGGCACCAACCTAGTACCGGTCAAACCCTCACCCCCCATGCCCCCGAAGAGAACCACGCCTGTCACCAAGCGCAATCTAGAAGACTCTCCTCTGACCATATCCTCCCTTCCCTCCATTCTGTCCGAGGACATGAGGGCCAACATCCCTGGGGGCTACCAGCTGCCCCCACCTCCCCCATCCCCACCTCTCCCCACACACATCCCCCCCTCCCCTCCACGGGCCCACACACATCACCTCCTCCACCAACACTCCTACCCCTACCCCCTACCCCAGCCACTTCCTGTCCACTTTGACCCTCCCAGCCCGCCGGAGGAACCACCTGCCCGTCAAGCACCCGTTCCCTTACACATCATGATCCAGAGGGCGCTCAGTAGCCCAGGACCCACCCTCCCACACCCAGATGGCTCCCAGCGTGCCCACTCACTGCTGTTTGAGACACCGCCGGAGTACCAGGGTGGCCGCCCACTGCCAGTCACCATCCAGCCTCTCAAACTGTGAGTGTAATCTGGGCACTTTCTTTAGTTTCGATTAGAGCTGTCCATCAAAAATTAAATAATACAAATTTGGTCACAGTTTCTGTAAATACATATATAGATCTTATTGTGGACAATTCATCCATGTGTGTATGTACAGTACTGTGCAAAAGTCTTAGACATGTTAATACCCCCCCCCCCCCCCCCACTATATATGTGTACAGTGTATATATATATAGTGGGGGGGGGTTATTCAATAATTGAATAATTATTAAATAAAAAAAATATAATATAATATAAATACTATATAATACAATATAAATACTATATAATTATTAAATTAAAAAAAATTCTCTAAATGTTTTGGACCTTGTGACGTTTAATCAAAGTCTCATAAATCAATCTTCCAGGGCAATGACAGACATATCTCTGAAGTTGCTGGATTTCTCCAATCATTAAGTGCACTTAAACCCCATCCTTCCACAATTGACTGCAAACTCGCATTTTTCAAATCCAGCTTTCATGAATCAAATTCCAATCCCCCCCCCCCCCCCCCCCCCCCATTCTTTTTTTTTACCGATAATATATTACACTTGAATGTATGCCACAAAAAGTTCTGTCACTACTTCAGTTTCAACACTTTTAAAATAGCAGTGTAAACATTTAATTAGTAATTTTCATACTCTTGCTGATGCTTGAAATGAAAAAAAAAACTCCATAGACATTGAGCCAGTCACCATGATTTTGCCAAGCAAGACATATTTTGAGCGTATTTTGTTGGTCCTGGAACAACATTCCTGTCTGAAAATTTAGTCCTAGCCCTATCACTACCCCTGAACCTAAACCTAACCCTACCCATAAGTTATCCCTAAAATCAGAGGAAAATGATATGTTAATAACACTGATTGTAAGCCTAAACTTTACATAAACCTTAAACTTGTCCCTCAAATCTGATTGGTTGATTGGAATGTTGTTTCGAGATAGACAAAGATGTTGATTCAGGAACATGTTGTGCTTGGTGAAATCACGTTCACCCATTGAGCCTTGGTGCTCGTTTGAAAAAGGCTGGTTCAATCCATCTTGCATTCTCTTTTTCTCTAAAATATTTTGTATCCTCTCTCGAATGTTCCTGACAGTAAAAAGTTGTAAATACAGTACATTAATATGCATAGGGGTCCAATATGAAATGGATTTTTATTTGCTCAGGGATGAGGATGACTACTCTGATGAAGAGGAGGAGGAAGAGGACGATGATGAGGATGATGAGGAACATCCACCTGATCACCTCCCATCCCCTCAGTCCCAGCCAGATCTTGAGCCTCGTAGCCGTAGATGTCTGGTGGGGGACCTGAGCATCAGCGTCATCCCAGAAGGAAACAACAGCAGCGAGGAGGAGGAAGATGAGGATGATCAGCAGCCGGATGAGAGCGATTCAGATGGACCTGTGCTGTACAAGGATGATGAATCGGATGAAGACGAGGAAGATGACAGCCCACCAAGTATGTGTGTATATATATATATATAGGTCTCTGTGTGTGTGTGTGTGTGTGTGTGTGTGTATATATATATATATATATATATATATATATATAGACTTCAGATGCAAAAGCCTCTAAGTGCCATCTGAAATTTTCTTCTAGAATGATCATTTTTATCAAGCTTGTATGTTTAAGTTCAGTTATTTCACTTTAATGGCAATGAAAATTACCTTTTAATTAATTGTCATTAAAGTGAAATTACTGAACCTAAATATACGAGCTTGATAAAAATTATAATTTTAGAACAAAATTTCAGATGGCACTTATATATATATATACACATACACATATATATACACACACACTCTGTTAATTTACAAAAGAATTTGGGGACAGTAAGATGTTTTAATGTTTTTGAAAGAAGTCTCTTATGCTCACCAAGCATGCATTTGTTTGATCAAAAACACAGTCAATAAAGTTATAAAAAATATTATTACGATTTAATTTTTTTAATATATTCCTGTGATGGCAAAGCTGTATTTTCAGCATCATGACTTCAGTCTTTAGTGTCGCATGATCCTTCAGAAATCATTCTAATATACTGATTTACTGCTCAAGAAACATTTGTTATTATTATTATCAATGTGGAAAACAGTTGTATTGCTTAATATTTTTGTGTAAACCATGATTCATTTGTTCAGGATTTTTTCGGTGAATAGAAAGTTCAGTAGAACAGCATTTATTTGAAGTGGAAATCATTTGTAACATTATAAATGTCTTAAGTGTGTGTGTGTGTTTATAAATATACAACCAGTTGTACATTTTACACAATACATTTGTGTCTGTGTTTTAAGAATGAGCGTTCTGCTGTTTCTCTATTAATTCCACCGTTTTTTTTTTAGTAAGCTTGTATATTCAGACATCTGTCCTTATAAAAGAGAGCCAGAACTTCTGACTGCATGTGTGTGTGTGTGTGCTTGCTGCAGGTGCTCTGGCCAGCAGGGTGAAAAGGAAGGACACATTGGCGCTGAAGCTGAGCAGTCGGCCCTCTGCCCCAGACAGGCAGGCTCCTGAGAGGCAGGCCAAAGTGGAGCACACCAGTCTGTCGTGGCAGAGCAAGGAGCAGTGGGAGGCCATCCGCACACAGATTGGTTCTGCGCTCACACGGTAATAGCCCTCTCAGCCACACACCCACATAAATACAGATTACACCGAAATACTGTTGTACTGAATATCAACACAGCTGTGAATCAGTCATAGACTGATACTCCGTGTAAGAAGAACCAACAAGAAACAAGAAGTTAAGGCCTATTCACACCAAGAACAATAACTATAATGATAACGTTTTATAAAACGTTCTAAACGTAAAAGAATAGCAGAGCCCACACCTTAACAATTAACACATTAACAATATGGTTGGAATCACTTTCACAACAATTTTTTCCAGCTGATGATTGACAGAAATGACAGCCAATAAGAATCCATCCTGCTTTAAAGAGCTCAAGCATTTAAAGTGACAGATGACAAAACTGCAGCTTGTGCTTATAATAAACAGAACAATATCGTGCCTATTAAATTAAATGTAATATTTAAATATATATTTAAACATTACATTTTAAATGATATTTAAACATAATTAAAATAAATATTCATATATATTCAATTATTGTTTATAATATTGTGCAAAATAAAGAGAATATATGAATAATACGAGGTTGTTGTTGTTGTTTTTTTGTTTTTTTCTGTAGACGGTTGAGCCAGAGACCCACTGCTGAGGAGTTGGAACAGAGAAACATTCTCCAGCGTAAATTGCCTCTTTATACTCACTCCAGATTTATTTTCCTGCTTCCGTTCTGTCCTTTTTTTCTCGTTTCATTAGTTACTCATTTATTCCTGTTCATTTATTCCCTCAGTGTTCACTGAAGGTTTGACACTGACC
The DNA here is from genome assembly GCF_965113295.1 of Leuciscus leuciscus. Taxonomy (NCBI): domain Eukaryota; kingdom Metazoa; phylum Chordata; class Actinopteri; order Cypriniformes; family Leuciscidae; genus Leuciscus; species Leuciscus leuciscus. The sequence goes on from NC_138744.1 coordinate 10,502,290, forward strand.
CACATATATTTCACTCTCCGTCTCCACTGGTTCATAAGATATTACTGATATTTTCTGCTAATTAGAGTGAAGTCTTTGCTTGTATTTCTCTCATAGATTTAAAATACTTTGCTGCCTACTTTTATTTTGTACTTTAATAGTTGTCTGTTGTTTGTGCTCGCAGTTTTCAGTACTTCACATCATTTTCCTATGATATTGGATTTGATTCAGCCTAATCGTGTTGATGGTGTCTCTTCTTTCCAGCAAAAAACCAAGCAGACAGACAAGCAGAGGTCAGGGAGATCAAGCGCAGACTCACCAGAAAGGTGCGATTCGGTTCGCTTGCATTCAAATTTACCTGGAATATAATTTTAAGGTTGATTTTAGCAAGCATTGAAAGTGATCCTGCTTAAAGGAATTTCAGTCATACATTTAACTGCATTTGTGACATGCATTTGTCTGTTTTCTTTTTTTTTTAGTTGAGTGAACGACCGACTGTGGCCGAACTACAGGCTCGAAAAATATTACGTTTCCACGAGTATGTGGAGGTCACATGCGCTCAGGACTATGACCGCCGTGCTGACAAGCCATGGACCAAACTCACCCCCGCAGACAAGGTACAACTACAGTACAAAAACGAAAGCATCTCATTTACATCTGCATAACACACATTTGTGTCTATATAAAGATCTAGAGCTTTTTATATATCATTTGACTTGAGTGCTGGAGATTATAAATAGTCTTAAAAGACACGGCTTTCTTTAGAGTTTCTCACTTATTGGTCTATATCTCCTCTACACATAATCAACCAACTCCAGTGTTGGGGAAAGTTGCAACAGTACTGCGTTACTCGGTTACTTTTTGTGGAAAGTAATGTGTTGTGTTATTTTTGTGTTACTTTTTATTATCTGGGCTGGGCTCGCTCGTTTGTTTTTTAATTACAAAAAAGTTTTATTTTGGCAGCTGAAAAGGCCCTTTTACACATAGTTAAATGAATAAGCCTCAGGTTGAAGGAAATGTAAATTCACATCTGTACAATAGAGGGCGCAGCTCAAACAAACCCATTCTGATTTGCAGATTAATAGGATGCAGGAAAAGATAAGTCTGAAATTACATACTCTGTTGAAAAAGCAATTACTTCACAATTGCTTAAAGTATATTCTATATAGTATGAATTTGTATAGTTTGAATGTAATCTGGGATGTACTACATTCGCCATTCTGTCATTATCACGTGACCTATCAGTGTTAGTTGTGTTGCTTCACCGCCATTCAAAAAAATCCTCTCCTGTGGCCTCATGGGATAGTAAAGTGTCCATAATATGCAAACTTCAGAATCTCGCCGGAAGTGGTAGGTCATCTGGGTACTTTTGCCTGCTCTTTTATGAGTACTGTGAATTCGGACATACTACTTTTACCAGATACTGTTTTTCTCCTACTTTATAGTAGGGAAGTTTGCAGCCAGAGTTTAACACTCTCAAGCAATAAAAAACAAAAAAAGGAAACATAAATGTGATGTTTAACTTAAGTAATTTTAGCTTAAAATTTTAATTCCTTCCTTAAATTGGATCATCAAAGGTCAGCAGCAAAGACATTGGTTAATAAAGTGAGATTAAATTCATAGTGTATTTGTGTAATTTAACATATTTAATTATTGCTGTTTCACTGTTTTATTCATTTTGAGGAATACTGAATCTGTTTTTGTGCAAGTGAAATGTAAATGCATGCTCACATTTAGTCTAGAACTACAATAACCATCATGTTTACACAGCGCACACAACACCTCTGCACTTACTCATGATTTTTCTCAACATGGGGACAGGAGTCCTGTCAGTAAATAAATGGGAAAACAAAGTAACTTGCGTTACTTATTTGAAAAAGTAACTTTAAAAGTAGTGTGTTCATTAGTTACTCGGAAAAAAGTAATCTGATTACATAACTCATGTAATTTTACCACCAATGTTACTTGTAAATGTTACCACCAACACTGACCAACTCTTAACCTGTTTGTTTAGGCTGCTATTCGGAAAGAGCTCAACGAGTTTAAGAGCTCTGAGATGGAAGTGCATGAGGAAAGCAGAATTTACACAAGGTAAGCGTATTGTTATTTGCAACATAAAAATACAGAGAACTGCAAAGCATCTAACCATTTATTTGCATTTTTATGTGGATTTGTGTCGTTTCTAGATTCCATCGTCCTTAGCTGTGTCTTTAACTGGAAAATGAAGCACTTAAAGGCTGGTGGATATCGGGATGAAATGGCTGTTTTTTTCTGGTGAGGAGCCTCCGGGTGTCAGAGCACCTCTCAGACTGCTTTTACTATGAATGTACTACTTCAAATGCACAGGGTCACCTGGAGCATTCAGAAACTAATCGAATCAAAAATAAAACAGACCGTTTCTCAGTCGTCCACCCACTGATGTGTGGGACGGGTGACCTCTGGGGGACAGATGCAGTATTTCTCCTGGACTTTAGGAGACCCACGTGCCAAGACAGAGAGGCGACGAAGGACTTATTAGAGGATGTTACTTGTGCCAATGGCAGATATTCCTCTCTCTACTCTCTAAATGGCCTTTTTTTCTGCTTTTACTTCATATGATAAACTTTATTTCCTTTCAGGGAAGTGTAACAAAGTTAAAAATAATAGTAATAATAATGATGTGACAATAATAAATACAGTAATACTACAGTAAGTGTTAGTTAATGACAAATAGCAGGGCAGACAGAAGAACTGCAAGAATAAGGCCTGAGCCTGGACATTAATTGTGTATTTGTGTATGTTTGTATAGGCTGCTGTAATTTTTCTTAGTTTGGAACGTTTTAACTTAGATACTTTAAGGCTCAAGATTTTTATTATTTCATAACTTTGGCTTTGGCCCTCTTTATTCAAGACAGGGTTACAGATTCCCCCTACTTTGTGATCTTCACAGTTTGAGAAGTCATAGAGAAGAATAGAGGAAGACAGGGTCAATTTTTAGATAGAATGTAAGCGTTCCATATCTCACTATTGATCTACAGAGAAACTGTGATCTATTATCTTTTACCATCTTTTTATTTTTTATTAATCGTATCAACTTCTGTAAAAGTGAAGTCCAGCTATTTCAGTTTTGAAGAAGTGTCCAAATTATGTTTACAAAATATTTTATTTCTAAATAAAAAGGATTTCCTGATTATTTATTACCCATTTAAAAGGAGAATGAATTTAGTCTGGGGCACGCACTGATATAGCTCTAAAAATGAAGTCTTTGTAAAGTACTGTTGACAGGGAGGTTATCGCGGCAGGAACTCTTCTTAATTTTTTTGCGATTATTTTGTCATTTATGTTGTTTTTGGCCAGTAGGATTATAGGAATTGCTCTGCTGTACAGATCTATTCTGTAGATGAACCTGACTGTTTGTGTATATCTTGTCTTCCTTTTATTTTGAAAAATATTTTAAATATATTGAAACTCATATAGGTTACTATTTTTTTAAGCACAAAATGATTAGTGTATTATTCAGCACTACAAGAATGGGAGCAGAATGTTCCGTTGTAATGTAGCGTTGTATATTCTTGCTTTTTAATTATATGTGAAACTGACAGTAAATTTGCTGTTTAGATGTAAACACTAAATCTAAATTAAAATGCTTACCAATAATGTGTGTTGCTTTTTTTATTTATTTTTTTTCTTACTTGCAAATGCATTCTTATGACATATTGACTGTATGATTTTGTGCACAGAATCTAATAGGTAATGATTCACATTTTATAATTTAAAGCCACATAATCTGTGCCACCGTTCTTCTGGGGTCCTGAATTTCAGAAATAAAGATGTTTGTTGTGAAAATAAACACAATATGTGCTTAATACGTTGCAAAGAAGATAAAAATGTGCCACAATTAGAAGGTATTAGGTTTTAGAGAGCACTGTTGGTGCCAAGAAAGGGCCAGAAATGGGTAATATTCCTAATTTTTGCATCTATGTCATTATGTATATGGTCATTTTTACATCTTATTTTTACACAGAATTGTTAACTTAAACTACAGTATTAAAAATGGTTTTCATTTTGATTGAAATTAAGTTGATATCAGATCAAATAAATTAGAAGACAACCTTTTGCCCTATTAACTAACTAAAATAATTGTAAGTAAAATGACTAAAACTGAAATAAAAATAAATTAAGGCTAAATAGAAATATTTAATTAATTAAAACATACAATTACTAAAATTAAACTGAACATTTAAAAAAAAAATCTAAGTGTTAGTAAATACCATAATATGATATAATTAATCCTAATATAAAGGTAAAATAATAATGATAATATTCTCTTTACAAACATTTTTCATTGATTTTAAAAAAGCCTATTAAATTTAATAATTAGAAATGTTCTTTTGGATTTGATTTTGTTTAGTTTTTTGTTGTTGTTGTGGTGTATCTACCTGCAGCTATTCTCGGTTGCGATATATAGTTTAAAATATTTAAAAATGTAAAAATACCTTTACAATTGGGGCATAGGCTATCCCTTGGTAAAAGATCGTGTAATATTTAACTGTAAGAACCTCCCCGCCTTTCCAGTAGGCGGCGCCTGCGCATTTGTTTATTAGCGCGATTGCAGTGAAATACATGAAGCAGGGCAGGAGTGAGACACGCGTGCGTTACACTCTCTCAAGGAGTTACTGGTGTTCCCAAACCTCCTCGAGCCAGCAAAAGCATTGAACCTGAGTAATTATAGTTCATAATTGTAGGTTATCATCTCAGCTGCCTACCGACGGTAAGATAATAGCATTTTCTTTCATAGGTACATTTTATGCAATGTGCTTGTGAAATATCTGTTACCGAACAAGCACATTTGACCCTGTTTAATTCATTCATTGCTCTTAATCTCATTTGAAGTTTGATATTTGTGCGATGCAAGTTATTAAATAACTTGTCGTTAAACGAAATGTTACAAGGCTGAACCGTGTAACTTAGACTCTCCAAGAGTGTCGCGTTATAAGGCTTGATCTGTTTAAACTTTTAGCGGGTTGTGCCTTAATGACTTTAAACTTGAACTCTGGTCTTATTCCGCCATGTTTAAATTAATTTCCTGCATTTAAGTTGTGTAAAAGCTGAAAGAATAAGACCATCATCTGTCCTTTACAATGCCATGTTTGACCGATAAACCGCCATCAAACATTTGCTGCTGTCAGTCATAGTCTGTGATGTCAGCGCCAGAAAAAAGTGGCGCTCTCAAAACTTAGGAAGTTGCCTATATGTTTAGCTGTTATGATACACACACACACTAGGAAGTTGCCTATATGTTTAGCTGTTATGACACACACACACCAAAAACTGTTTGCACCTATGAGGCCAAATTGGCCCACATTGTGCTTTAATATGCTATCTAAGTATATACTGCCTTTTAGATTATGAGACGCAGACAGTGTGTAGCCAGTGTGTGACCCTGTACAGCAGTGCAGATCCTGGAAAGTTTTTGTTTCTTAGGAGTTTGAAGTAACTTATTTCATACAGTAAAAAGTGAAACTAGCGTTCTTGAGTTAATAGCAGTCCTGGCCTGTTATACGTGTAGGCCTCAAATGCTGTTTAGTTTGGCCTTGATGAAGTTACTTGTTTAACATGTCTTTTATTCATAGTTTTAGATTTTTGTCAATAATTTGGAGTCACCATGCCTGCAAAAAAAGCTGTAAAGAGACAAACGATTGCAGCATCTGAGAACTCAACAGTTGTGAAAAAGCATAAAGGTAAGCCGTCCTTGCCTCTATTTTCTTGTCGGATTGAAAGTGCCCCTATTGTGCCATTTAATCATTCTTGGTTTTGTTGTGGAGGTCTCCTAAAATAGGGTTGCATGCATCCAAGGTCAAAAAACACCAAATTTTCTTATGCATTGCAGCTTTACCTCTTTTCTCGCAGCATCTGAAATGATGTCTAAACCCCTCCTTGTCTGATTGGTCAGAGGGCCCAGTCTGTTGTGATTGGTCTAGCGCTTTACAGCGTATATCGGAAATGGAATCAAATAAGAACAAAAATGCAGAAGTTGTTTTTCTGTAATATCCAGGCCTGAAAACTCATGCATTGTTTTTCTGTGGATGTTTGTAGTCTCTCACAGTAGTCATGGCCAGGAGAAGGGCCAGGTGCTTGTTCTCGGACAGGGTGATGTCGGGCAGCTTGGCCTGGGGGAGGATGTGCTGGAGAGGAAGAAACCAGCTCTGGTGACTCTTCCTGAGGGTATCGTGCAGGCTGTGGCTGGAGGCATGCACACAGTCTGCCTCAGCGACACTGGAAATGTAAGCTGAGCAAACGAATCATTAATCGCTGACTTCAAAACCCAACAAAGACTGTTCAAAGTAATTTGATGTTTTTTCTGATGTCCTCCTCGTCTGATTCCTGTGTAGATTTATACATTTGGCTGTAATGATGAGGGTGCACTGGGTCGTGACACGTCCGAGGAGGGCTCAGAGACGGTGCCGGCTAAGGTGGACCTTGGGGAAAAAGTTGTGCAGGTTTCTGCAGGAGACAGTCACACCGCTGCCCTCACGGATCAGGGAGTGGTCTATGTCTGGGGCTCTTTTAGAGTGAGTATAGCCTTTTTTGTATACTGTTACGAAGCAGAAATGTTGTACCAGTTTTGATTGACCTCTCCTTTCTGTTGCAGGACAATAATGGTGTCATTGGACTCCTGGAGCCCATGAAAAAATGCACATTGCCCGTCAAAGTCCCTATAGAAAAGCCTGTGGCTAAAATAGTCTCAGGTCGGTCATAGGAATTCAAGCTTTGACTTTAGTAGTCAGTCCCTGTGAAATCTTTCTTATGAAGTTTTGAATTCATTCTTAAGGAAATGACCATTTGGTGATGCTGACTGTGAGTGGAGAGCTGTACACCTCAGGATGTGGAGAACAAGGCCAGCTGGGCCGTGTGGCTGAGCACTTCGCTAATCGCGGAGGCAGGAAGGGGTTGAGTATGTATCTCCATGTTGATCGGATTGTTGTTACTGCAATGTGAATGAATAATTTTAGAGCTGGAATGACATGTCAACACAACAGATTACATAAATTAGTCTATTCGTTGCACTGTTTATGGTTGTCCCTAATGATGGCAGCTCAGACTCTCTGACTTTATTATAAAAATATGGAGCCCAATCTAAAGTGTGTGAATTTTTTAAACGGAGACCAAATAAAATGGTGCACTTTCATATTTCTTATAACATTTTGGTGCTCTAGAAATATCTTAATGTTGAGAAGTTGTGCTGCTTAATATTTTTGTGGAGACTGATACTTTTTTTTTTTTTTTTTTGGATTCTTTGAATAGAAAGTTCAAAAGATGAATAGAAAGTTCAAAAGAACAGCATTTGAAATGTATATATTTTGTTCCACTTTTAATGTCTTGACACTTTTTTTTCAATTTAATGCATTCTTGATAGTGTTAATTTCCTTCAAAAAAAAGTTGACCCCACACGTTTGAATAAATAATTCAGTGGTCTTATCCTTTTCCAGTTACCACCTTTAAGTTCTCCGTCTTCTACATGGTTCATAACATTTTTCTTCTTTTTGTGTCAGTGAGACTGCTGGAGCCGCAGATGGTTATCATTAAACCACGGGGGAAGGTCATCTTCACGGATGTCTTCTGTGGAGCGTACTTCACCTTTGCTGTGTCTAAAGAGGGGCACGTCTATGGATTTGGCCTCTCCAATTATCACCAGCTTGGTAAGATTCTTTGCTCAATCTGTCCTGATATAATGGTCTGTCTTTTGCAGTCTTTTTAGAGTTTTTATTAATTTTTTTTTTAAACAGGCACCCAAAGCACAGACACCTGCTTTGTTCCTTTGAAACTCAGTTCTTTCAAAAACTCCACCACCTCCTGGGTGGGCTTCTCTGGTGGGCAGCATCACACAGTGTGCCTGAATTCAGAAGGCAAGTCATTCATAAACATCATTTGGAATACTTGTATGAAAATTTGTTGCGCTGGCACTGAATCATGTGTCCCACCAGTGCATCTGATGATGTTCAACTGCTGACTTAATCCACAGGACAAGTGTACAGTCTTGGTCGGGCGGAGTATGGCCGTCTGGGTCTGGGAAAGGATGCTGGGGAGAAGAGTGAGCCCACACCTGTCACTGGGATCAGTGATGTTCAGGTTATTGCCTGTGGTGCCTCTGTGAGCTTCGCTGTAACCAAACAAGGTGAGAATACACCCTGTCCTGGTTTAGATGCACTCCAACCCCTTCAAATAATCCTAAACGGACCTTTTTGGCTTCAGCTTCATTTTAGACTAATTCTAAATGTTTTTGCCTCTACAAGTTGTTATACAAAACTTGATATGCATTGTAAATGGTTTCAGACCACAAGCAAATTTGGTATAAATACACATCTCTTATGCTCACCAAGACTCACCATGCTCACCAAGACGGTTTTTTGAATAGAAAGTTCAAACGAATAGTAAATTTGTAACATTAAATGTCTTTGTGACTTGATCACTTAGTCTACATTAATCCGGATACATTTAAAAACTCTGTACACACTAGCGTTTTCCGACGGCTCAGTGTGGATGAGAAACTTTTGAAAACCGCTAAATTCACCTTACTGCACATGCATAAAACCTCACAAAAGCTCACTGAGATGATACAGATGGAGAAATAAAGTTATCTTGCAATTTTTCTGACAGGATAATTTTATTTAGCAAAATATCCCCCATTCACTGATGCGTCCAGGTCGCACTCAGTCACCATATGTTGGTCTAAAACGCAACTACTTTCATGTTTTGCCGCAGGACAGCAGATGTGAGTAAATTGTCATCTTTGCAGGACTGTGCTATGAAGAGTGTGCAAAATAACACACAATAGGCACAAAACCGGTATAAACATGAAAACTGGTACAACGAGTCACATAACTAAACTTACGTCATCGTTTTTAAATACCTCGCAGTCCACACTACAGCGTGAAAATGGCGTTTTCAAAAACTTTGGAGTGTTTTCATTCATAAAAACGCCGTCTCGGTGTGGACAGAAGGCCAAAACGGAGAGAAAAATATGCGTTTTCAAACGAAAATGTATCAGTGTGGACGTGGCCTTAAATGCATCCTTGCTGAATAAATGTTAATTTTTTCAACAACAAATAAATAAAACTTTACGGACTCCAAACTTTTAAACAGAATGGTAGTGTGCTTTTATGGCAGATTTTTAAATGCATTTATAAATTTGATTGTGAACTATTTGGTTTTACTTGTCTAATCAAAACTGATCAGTGCGTTATAGTTTGATACCGTTTGGGTTGTAGCATTGTTCGTCCCTGTATTTTTAAATGGCAAAAGCAGCAAATGACGCAGTGTGTGTATTGTTCACAAATGTATCCTCACCCACTGATTACATTAATTGCACCCCTTCACAGCAGTTTTGTTTTTAGGACATGAACAAATAACATAGAATGTACTGTTGGCTTGTTTTGATCTTGCTTTAAAGCTGTGTATTTGGTGTCTGTTGGCCAGGCTCTGTGTTTTCCTGGGGAATGGGTACCAACCTGCAGCTGGGTACAGGAGAAGAGGAGGATGAATGGAGCCCAGTGGAAATGAAAGGGAAGCAGCTGGAGAACCGTGTAGTTCTATCAGTGTCCAGTGGAGGGCAGCACACAGTCCTGCTGGTCAAAGACAAGCAGGAGAGCTGATGTTGAACTCCTTGACTAAAGACAGCGGAGCCAATCTACTGTATCAGTGGTATCTGTAACCTAAAGCTTGATCAAGATTGGGGGAGTCTGGGATTGGTAATGCTTCCTGTTCTGTGCTGAGCTAAACCAGCAAATAAGGGAAGGTGGTAGGTTGTGAAGAGGGTAGGATGAGTATCATCTTATTAAACCTTTTATCCCGCTTTATGGGGAGCCCAAACATTCACTGGATGTGGTCCGGTAGATGATCAGAGACCTTTTTTTATGGACTTTTGTTTCTTGTTTGCTTTATTTTCTTAATTCTTTTTTTAACCAAGATCTTTAGTGTGCCTCCTGGAGACTGCCTGTCGTGAATGATTGTGTGCATGTATGAGCTAAAGTGATTTAATAAGTGTTTTAGAAAAGTCCCAGTTTTTCCCCCCGATTTTAAATTTCATGTTCCGGTCTGAGCAATAAACGGTTACAATAGCAGGTCTAATCTTTCTCTCTCTCTCAAAAAAAGAAAAAGTGAACAGATTTGGTATTGCTGTACGTTTGCAGTGTTAAACTGTTTTCCTGATTTCCTAAATGAAACCATTATTGTATCCATGCATTGCTGGCCCTGTGGACAATTAATAAAAATGAATCTTTACAGAAACTAACCTATGATTACTTATTTAAAGCAAACTACTTGTTTAGTGCAGATTTAATAGAGCAAGAAGTCACTTTTTAATGTCTAGTTTCATGCCTTAAATGATCTTCTGTGGGTTTATTGGATGCTCATTTATAAGTAACTTTATTTGATTAGTTTATTCATCTGCTTATGTTTCCTTGTGTAACTCCACTTTAAAGTAAAAAATTAAATAAATATAAAATTGGCATATCTATATATCTCTCCTTACACGCTTATACAGTGTCTTTGTGTGGCTCATCCATTGGGTGGCAGAGATGTGCTCTAAGTGTGTGCTATCGAGATTAAAAGGATATTTCTTGGGTTTAATTAATTTTTTTTAGTCTATTCCTTGCACACATCATTTGAATGTAGAAGGCTTGGATTATGGAAGCGTATATTGTTGTGTGGTTTTAATTTATAATCTTGACAGCCACTGGTGCTCACTGTGAAAATGCTTATTTTTCTGTTCCACAGACAAAGACATCTAAACATTTACCAAAATTCTTCATGTCTACAGCGGACATGAGCGACGCGGAGGGGAAAAAACAATAGAACACAATATAACTGTGTTGTGCGACACAATAAATCCCTGACGGTAAACTGTCTGTGACCCTACGAAGTAACCAGCAGAAATGTATACTCTGTTAGGTTATGGAATATCAGAGTTGATGCTTGTATAAGTGTGTACTAAACTGTTGAAAGCACTTGAGGCTGGAAAGGGTTTGGTCGCTATTGATAAAATTTGCAGATCAAAGCACCACTTCAGCATCCATGAAGGGGAAGTGGAATTGTGTTCTCGGTGTGTTCTTTACGTTACAGCCCACAGTGAGTCATGCTGAGAGACTTGTGGGGTATTTCAGTTGAAAAGCCCTTCAAGGCCCACTTTCTCGGAAAGCTTTGAAATGCTAACAGCCTCTTCTGCAAGCACTTAATTGACCACCATCATTTGATGCTGTCATCAATGTTTTTCGATGCCTGGTGTGATGAGACAGCATGAGGTTGCAGCACTGAGAAGTGGACAGGCCACTGGCTTTAAATGTTGTTTTTAATGCCAGAAAGCTACATTAAAGGCTTTTGAAAGGGCCATGCTTATTCGCATAAGTATAAATGAGTCAAACATTTCCATCATGCAAATAAAAAGTTTCACAGCAGGTAGCCAGTGAATTGTTAAAAGAATTAGTATTTTCTATAAGTCTATTAGTAATTAGTATTAGTCTCCATGAAATCAAAATTGTGCATTCTTTATTTTTATGGAATATTGCAGTATTTGTTACAAACTAATAATCTGTGCTCATCATTTTTTAAACAAAAAAGTGCGTAGATTAATCTTTAATCTACTCCCTCTTGCAACATCTCTTCTCTGATGACGTGTTTACTGGTGTGAGGGCGGGACACCTGTCCAATAGCATCACACCAATAGCTAACGTCAACCATCCAATCAATTCTCCATGGACAAAATCAAGTCCCGCCATAAAATGTCTTGTTGGAGAAGCCTTTTAACTCGGATATACGTCACAACAGGGAAGAAAAAACTTATGTTTATGACTTTAAAACATTTTACACATGACATCAGTGATCTGTGCTTAATATTTAAAATAAAAATATAATTAAAATCGTGTACATATAACATGACCATGCAGCATTCGCAATCTCCATAACCACATTATTTTTTTCACTCATGAAATAAATTGATTGGCATGTGTGGTTTATCATTGATCGGTGAATTCGCAGGTGAAATCTAGTCATATTCAGCAGGAATTCATGAGATCTGGAATTTCATGTTTCAGGGCGAAAGATTGTTCAAGCATGGTGTTGACCAACCATGGTGTTGATGCTTGGTTTGAAATTAAGTGACTTTTGTCCCAGCTAACAATTTTTGGTTTCCAGAAGATTAGTTCCCACAACATTCTCTTTTTGAGGTTTGTTTTTGATTAGCCAGGAAAGTTATCTGTGTTTTCACAACTGAAAACTGGAACCCTATAATTGTTTGGATTGGATGTTGTTTTCTTTCAGGCATACGATGCACAATTTATGTTAATAATTTCAGCATGCCTTTAACATGACCATTTGTTATTGTATAGCATCTCATCTTGATGGGTAAACAACCACATGTCACCATGGAAACTGAACAGAGCACCGTTTAATGGAAGTTCTTACTGGGTATGATTCTCCTCAGATAAATTATAGGGACCCACTTTGCTTAGCCTAGACTAGAGCATGACTGATATTATACAATGTTTGTAATATTTATGTGTATTTATTTTGTTTTACCATGTGTGTGACAGTTGACAGTCAAAAAATATATATGATAAATATAGTGAAATTGAGGAGGCTCTTAAACTGACTTTTTTGGGGAGTGACAAGCTGATATTACCTTATTGTTTTTGATTTAGCACTTTCAAAGGACATGTTAAGCATCAGTTGCATATAGGCTATTACATGCAAGAATGTGAGTTGTTTAAAATCCACACCGCCTCTCTGATTTAGCCCACAGCTTGTCAAAAATGAATCTCATAAGGACACTGAAGGGGTTGAGCGCAATATTGAGCAGAGTGTGATCCTCCTGATCAATTTAGATGGCATGCTGTGTCTCTTGTCATTACTCTGCCTCGTGATGCTTCCCTCCGCTCAGTGTGTAAACAGTGTTGCTCTCTGATCCGCTGTTTATGCCGTTATGTAACAGACACTCCAAACCACAATCACAAGGAACCGGAGAAGCATATAAATGACATTTGCTGACCATAATGATGGTGTTCGCTATTCAGACCATTTACTCATCTGTGTCTGCTGGCTGGTTGAGACTCCAGAGTCCATTATCCCTACTGTGGCACAAGGTATACAGTACTGCAAACACCATTGCTTTAAGTGTTTGTGTAATGTTTTCCAAAATAACAGGTGCACTGATTCTGTTCTTACTGTGTTGGAATTTAGACAGAGCAGAGGTACTGTATATATTGAAAGCCACAGTGAACAGACAGGACCCATATTTTCAATTATGCTTCATTAGTACGATTTTTGCAAAATCGTACATATTTTACGAATTGGCCAATTCGTATGAATTCATACGAATGACCTACCCCTGACCCCGCCCCTAAACCTACCCATCACGTGGGTTTAGACAAATCGTACAAATTCGTACGAGTGAGGTCGTACGAATTAGTACGAATTAGCCAACTTTTTATCATTCGTACGAATTCGTACGAATTGGTCGTGAGATAGCGTTGGCTTGACAATGAACAGACATACAATGAAATGTTTAGTTTGACCTCCTGTGGCTGACAAACAACATTTTCTGCAGATCAACATCTTTCAGTTTCAGGTCCTGTTTTATACCCTGTTTGTGAAAAGTGCAGAAATCGTAGAGAGTTTGAGATGATTGAGTTCCTTGATTTCCGTAAATATGGCTATTTATTTAATTCCATTGACAAATTATAATTTATTATTATTATTATTTCACTAATGGTAAAACATACTGTTCAGCAAAGCCTAATTAATGTCATTTACATATAAACTATCACCAGTCAAAGTCCAAATCCTTTACTTGAGAATGGCGAGTGGCAATAATTGCGTAAAGGAGATCTATTCTGCCCCTTTTACAAGATGTAAAATAAGTCTCTGATGTCCTCAGAGTTTGTATGTGAAGTTTCAGCTCAAAATACCCAACAGATCATTTTTATAGCATGTTAAAGGGATAGTTCACCCAAAAATGAAAATTAGCCCATGATTTACTCACCCTCAAGTCATCCAGGTGTATATGACATTCTTCTTTTCGACAAATACAATAAAATAAAATAAAGTCCTGGCAGTGAATCGTTGTTTCTGTTTTGAAGTCCATAAAAGTGCATCTATCCATCATAAAACTGCTCCTAACAGCCCCGGGGGGTTATAAAGGCCTTCTGAAGCAAAGCGATGCGTTTGTGTAAGAAAAATATCCATATTTAAAACTTTATTAAAGGGGTCATATAATGCCATTTTTGTACAAGCTAATATGATTCTTTAGGGTCTAAATTAAAAGTTTGTAATATACTTTAATTAAAAATTCTCATTAGTATTGTAAGAAAACACTAATTTTACCTGGTCAAAAACAGCTCTGTTTTCAGCACGCCGTTTCAGTGCATGTGTCTTTAAATGATAATGAGCTTTGCTCACCACGTGTTATTCGTTATAAACGTGGGATTATGAATTATATTGAGAACGTCGTACATAGAAAACATGCCGTAATGTACCCTGAGTGTAAACCTTAGACGCATTCATCGTGAAGCCTGCAGCAAGGTTTGCAAATTTCGCAAAGATTAATATAAATACTAATATAAAGGTTAATAAAACATTACACTCACATCTTCTGGAGGTTCAGCAGGAACACGTTGGTACCGATCCGTTTTTTTCTCGTTTGTGAAGCTGTCTGGTGTGAAATGATTCGCGCAAACATGAAAGCACAGACGATCGTGGGGAATCCCCGTGAGGGAATCCCCGCGTCAATCCTTTGGGCATATTGCTTCAAAAACAAAACTCAGCCACTGCTTCTTCAACATCCAAATGACTGCTGTGTTCCTTATTACATCTAAGAACAGAACACCACAATCGCTTAGACGCCATTCTACTCCAGCATATCAACAATGGCGGACTACTATGACGACGGCTGTCACAGCTTGCTCAGGGCGGGTCTTGTGTTGAAACACGGCTGTCAATCACAATAGCGGGAGGGGCGTACGATCTTATGACGTCACAATATCGAATGGCTTGATTTCAGAGATGGTCAAACATATAAGGAGATTAAAACAAAACCACTGGATGGATTTTTATCATGATAGGATGGTTGTGTACAGGCACTGCCAACAGACATTTCAGTGCAATCAACTTGTAAAAGTGCATGTACCATTATATGACCCCTTTAAGTAAGATAACTAGCTTCCGGCCAAACGAACATACGGATTCCACTTAGTCTAAAGAGCAACTTATGCTTAACTTATGCGACGCAACTACTTCTGACATCACAAATTGCGAAAGTGGAATCCGTATGTTTGTTTGGCTGGAAGATAGTTATTTTACTTTATAAATTTTGAAATATGGATATGTTTCTTAGACAAACGCATCGCTTGACTTCAGAAGGCCTTTATTAACCCCCCGGGGCTGTGTGGAGCACTTTTATCATGGATAGATGGACTTAAAAACAGAAACGTCCATTCACTGCCATAAAGCTTGGAAGAGCCAGGAGCCATTTTTTTTTTTTATAGAACTCAGATTGTATTCGTCTGAAAGACGAATCATATGCCATGTCATATACACCTAGGATGTCTTGAGGGTGAGTAAATCATGGGCTAATTTTCATTTTTGGGTGAACTTTGCCCTTTAAAATTAAAATCGCACTATTTTTATGTGTCCCTTTAAATGGAAATGAGCTGGTGCTCCTGGTCCCCTTTCAAGAAGAGGGCGGAGCTTCAAGAGCTCATGTAACAACAAAACAGGACAATCTCTCACATTGAAAATGTCAAAAGTTGTCAGTAGTGGTGTTCAGCCTTGAACCGGAGTTGGACAATAATGCCTCCTGAGCCAGAGAATATATGCTACATGAAGAAAGAACAGGTGTAGTTTAGTTTTAGCCTGTTGTAGCAGACCCCGTCCGAATGATGGCCAAAACTTTACTGATGAGTTTTATGAAGTTTATTGTATATCACACAAAAGATGAAGCATCTGTTTTCATCTGCAGAAAATCACAGTAAGAGCTGAATAAAACACAGTACTAGAAGTGTGTATTAAAGGAACCCTATGTAAGATTGTGGCCAAAATTGGTACTGCAATCACTTTCAAATTACTGTAGAGCGGTGTATCCCCTCCCCCTCCCCTGACTCGAGGTTGCCAGTTAGGCTGCAGGATCCAGCAGGAACGTAGGCTGCTACAAGGACTTCCAATGGCAAGTGACGAGTCCTACACGGTATGTTTTTTTTTCGGACTTTGTCACAACGTATTTCGGATTCATAACAAGGTCTTTTAGGTTTCGTAACATTAGACATTTTTTTATCCAACACTTTTGTAGCTGCAGATGTGGTAACTAGAGCAGAGCTGGCAACCCGGATGCCGAAACACTACTGACTTTGTGATTGGTAGATAGGTGGAGGGAGGGGCATCAGGCCAAAACACAACATCAACATCAGTTGAGGGCTGCAACTTCACTTTTAAATGACAATATCCTGGCTGGACTACTGTTGTCAGTGATATAAGTATTTGAAATGAACATGATTTCTTAATGTCTAGTGACATATCAGGGCCATTTTATGATTCATTGAAATACATTTCTTACATACGGTTCCTTTAAAGTCTTACCCATAAACTCTCTCTCCCTTGCATTATCATCAACATACACAGCGAAATACACAAAACAACTCGTTACAACTAACAGTAAACAAATATATACAGACCTTATGCCTTTTCGAGGGGTGCTCAATAAACTGGTAAACTTTATGTATGTAAAACAACTCAGATGAACTGTAATAAAGTATGTTACTACTGTAACCAGTATGGCTCCGGAGACTATAAGCTGGATCACCAACAGTTGGTACTGACAGTGTACTACTCGCTCAGGGCGGGTCTATGCTAATACGGCAGAGTCCGTCAGCAGTCTTGGGCGGGGCCTGTACAAAGTGACATCACTTTGCCCAGAATCTGCGAACGGCTTGTTCTGAGACACTGCTTATGATTTATGTGGATTAATTAAAAGGAGTGGTTGGATTTTTATCCATATAGGGTGGTTGTTTACACCAAAGTCCCTGTCAAGGAAAATCTGTTCACTCTCCGGCCGTATTTGCAACGCCTCCGGGCAGCTATTTCGGACATCTAGGACCAAGTCCTATCTATTTGAATGGCGGAATCCTAAAAAATCTCAAAAACTGCTTGCTGAACTCACAACTAAATAACATATTTCAAACAGCAATAAAATCTGACATGAACTGTCCCATAAATGTTGTTTCTTATGCTCAAATAGCATTAGAAAAAGCTTATTTTTCAGGCTAGACCAGCCAATGCGCATGTGCAGTCCTAAGCACGTGTCTCAAGTTTCTATGGGAACCGGAACTTCTAACAGCAGCTGCAGTGACGTAATGACTTTACCAATCAGCGATTGGCTCTATTACTTAGAAGGCAGGACGTATTCCGCCATATTGCGTGTTGCAGTTTCTCTACAGTTCAATATCTACAGTTCTCAGACTCTCTGCCACGAGGGAAAGTGCGTACGTCTGCTCAGACCCTGACATGGTGCTAAGCACTTTTCCACATCAAATGCCTTTTTTCACACTCGAAGGCTCCAGCTGCTTTATTCAAAGCACTTATCCAATATATTGCAAAATGGGGTCTATAGGTTAATGTCTGCTGAATGTAATTATGTAAAAGTGCTTGAGTCTCCAACCTTTACAAGTACCTGTGGAAAAACAGCTTTTTTGGGTCTTTTGTGTTATATTTTTACCAAACAAAATGTAAATCTTTAAAACAGCGTAAAGGGTGAAAGGCTTATCATTCAATATACGAGATGATGAATGTATATTTTAGATACTAAGGCACACTCAACATGTGGGAAGTGAAAATTGTTGAGATAAAGGTTATTTTTCCCAACACCCATGCAATCTACAGAGAAATGTTAATAGGCTACTTAAGCTTTCACACTGACAGTTCAGATAATTGGTGACGTCTAATTTTCATGCATCCATAAAACAATGTATTCATGAGGAAATATGCAACAGTTTTGCCAAAGTACATACAGGTTCTACAGAAAAGTAATACTCACTGCTAATATATAAACACATTCCTGACTGGAAAAAGTTTGTTTATAACAGCTCAAGAAACTAAACTCCTTTTACAGCAAAACTTACATTTAGAATAAGACGCTAATATCACAAAATCAATCGTTAGATGTGGATTTGAAAAAGTTCAAAAAACTGCACTAATAGCAAGGATTGTTGCAATAAATACTTCATAACAAATAACTAAGAAGAAATTATCAAAGAGACCCTCTGTGATAAACTCAGAATATGTCTAAATACTGTACACTTCATAGTCAAAGGTCATCAAACACCTTCACTAGTAGCACAAAATTACACATTATCAAGCACCATGAAATGAACAATGTGTCAAGAGTTTATGTAACAGTGTATTTTAACAGCGATCCTAAGGAAAGTATTCTGTCATCCAAGCAAAACTTTCCTGCAAACCTTAGGATAAAATTTTAGGTCCATTCTCTGTATCCGACACCTGTCTTTCTCCATATATCTTTATCCTCAGATTGAATGGATTTGGATAAAAGCGTCTGCTAAATGACTAAATGAATGAAATCCTTTTATTATGGAGTGGAAAAAGACTATTGTTCATTTTCATTGTTCTGTGAAAAGTGAGCATTTTTGTCTCTTTAAATGAAATATCCATCATACAGCTTATTTTTGTTGTATGAGAAACTGAATTTGTGTATTCAGTACATCGTTTGTCCCCAGTAATGTATTTCAATAACAAGATCCCAAAAATCCCAGGGAAACGCATTCACTTTTATTTAAAAATCCAATTACGGGAATCCACTTTGATGGCTCATATACCACAAATAATTGCAGATTTCCTATTGACCATTCCAAGGCCACATTTTGTATGTTTTTTCCACTGCATGATTAGAATCTTGATGGTCCAAATATCTAATTTCCTCACTTTGGAAAACATTTAGCAGATTATTTTCCCACAAACGAACCAGCATTTTGCCTTTCTGTATATAAGCTTGTTGCCAACTTTTTTTAACCTCAGAGGAGTTTAAAACTCAGTGGTGGAGATCTGGGTGACCTCAGACTGCAGGTCTTTCTGTGTCCTTGGTTGCGTACCAGAAGGCATCTGGTCCAGGTCTAGTCATGCGGGCTGCTTCACTGAATCAGACTTGCCGCACACTGAGATGGGCTCTCTCGTGGCGCTACGAGCTCTGGAAAAGCTGCTGTGCTTCATGCGGGAACAAAAGGGCACGCATAATTCTCTGAAGCACCTCTTGAAGTTTTCATCCAGGAATGCGTACAAGACCGGGTTGAGGCTGCTGTTCATGTAGCCAAGAGCAATACACAGGTGCCAGCAGGTGACAACGACCAGATTCTTGTTGTTGATCTCCACCACAGTCCTGACGATGATGAAGATATGGATAGGGGTCCAGCAGATGATGAAGGCTGCAACCACCACCAATACCATGCGGGTGATACGCCGGAGGTTCCTGTCCTTCTCTTTGGAGCCGGACAACAAGCGCACACTCTTAAGGCGAAAGATCATCAGGCCGTAACAGATGGTGATGACCAAGACGGGAACCACAAAGGCAAAAATGAAAACACAGATCTTGGTCACAGTATCCCAATACTGCGGATTTGATCCTGGGAATTTCAACATGCAGACCGTTTTGCCTGAGAATATTTCTGTAAAGAAAAAGATAAGAAGATTTGTTAATTCTTAAGTAATTTCTTGATGCAATTTACTGATCCGTTGTTTTGTAATTCCATAACTATACATTTTTTATTTAGTATATGCAAGCTATATTATTACGCCAGGGGACGACAAGTGACTCCCTGTGTCAGAATATGCCTACTTCCCTACTATATAAGGAATAGGCAAAAAAGATTATAAAGTGCATATCTGATAGATGCTTTACTATCCCATGAGGCCTCTCAGAGGAGCTGTGAATGGCAGTGAAGCAATGCGACGCAGGCAGGTCACATGATTTTGACAACATGAAGAATAGTTTGTTCATACTTCTACTCATATTCATTCTATAGCAATACTGTTTTAACGGCCGCAAAGTATGTTTCAAACCAAATATAGAACCTAACAGTTTGCAATTTCGGTGCATCAGTTAAGTGAGTCATTGAATTCAATCAACCTATTTTTTAATAACACTGATTTCTTCAGAACCCGAAACAAGCAACTATCTTTATGAGCAAGCGTTGAATCATTCATTCAACCGATTTGTATAAAAATAATGAATCATCCACAGCGAAACTGTGTATTGCTCGGAGAGCGTTAACTAATTCAGCATGGTTTTGTTAAAAACGATTTTGTTAGCAGAGCAAAAATAGACAAAGTACGGTAACTAGCAATTTTGGATCTAAAATATAAGTTACTCAAAATTAACATCTCGTTTATTGTGCTATGAAATCAAATACTTCTGTATTTTCCCCCACTAACTTTGTCCTCACCTTTATCTGTCACTGTAACGGCCATAACCATGACTGGGATGCCGATAGCAGAGGAGAGAATCCATATGCAGATGTTGATGATCTTTGCTTTGACAGGCGTGCGGAAGTCCAGGGCTCTCACTGGATGGCACACGGCAATGTAACGGTCCACACTCATCATCGTCAATGTGAAAATACTGGTAAACATGTTGTAGTAGTCAATAGCCATGACCACTTTGCACAACAGCTCACCGAATGGCCAGGTGCCCATGAGGTATTTGGCACTCTGGAAGGGCAGAGTACTGGTGGCTAATGCATCGGCCAAAGCCAGATTAAAAATGTAAATGTTGGTAGCTGTCTTCATCTTTGTGTACCTGTTGAAGAAAAAAGAGAAAAAGTCAGCCTGAGAGAATCAGCTACACAAGCACATCATAGTTTTTGAATGTCGATCAGCTGCACCTGGGTTTGCAATGACGATATGAACATTCAAGAATTCAGATGCAGACTAATGATAAATTGGATGCACTGATTGTACATGATTTGAGGCTCTTCTCACTTTTTCCCTTTTCATTATAAATATGAGATGATTAGCATGAGCAGATATTTCCATTTGTGGTTCATCATCATTTAACACCCTTCTAAACTGTATTCAACGTTTATTCCAATAATTAAAATGTTAACATTAAAATAACTTATTATAATATATAAATATATGAAGAGTTCAGATGCAAAAGCCTCTAAGTGCCATCTGAAATTTTCTTCTAGAATGATCATTTTTATCAAGCTCGTATATTTAAGTTCAGTAATTTCACTTAAATGGCAATGAAATTACCTATTAATTGTCATTTAAGTGAAATTACTGAACTTAAATATACGAGCTTGATAAAAATTATCATTCTAGAAGAAAATTTCAGATGGCACTTATATATATATATATATATTATTATTATTATTATAGGCTATAATGGCTAAACAGCTATGTATATGGAGAAATAGTGAAAAGGTGTAGTTACAACATCTACCATCAGGGGCTACATGCTTTCATTAAATTAAGGTGTCTCAATATCATACAATAATCAGCTCATAATGTTCTCAGTATTTTTAAAATTAATAATGGGCTGATGAATGATAGGGTTGCCTATAAAATGATGCAAATAGTTACTTAAGAAAAGATCAATGCCAAAGGCAAAAATTGTAATCCATTGATTATCCTCTCTTTGAGATTTGTCTGGAGCCCACACAGTGATCTCTTTTGAGGACTTACATTTGAAGTCTCACAGCGCTGAAGAGAGAATACAGCACATCCATTAGTGACACTACAGTTTATTCCTCTCTTTGTACATGGCTACACGTGTATAGTGAGATGAATAAATCCATTATTATAAGTTCCATTAAGTCTTTTGTACTGAGTACATAACATGTTTTGTTGTATATCCATGACTCATGTTTGCATCTCCTGTTTTACACTGGTCGCTAATTCATAAGGAAGTACTGGTTTGCTATGCTAAATTTGTAGCATTGCCATCAATCACGTTTTTCATGCTCACATGGAACACATTTCTGCAACAGGCCTTGTTGTTTAGATATTGACCTCTGAAAGGTGTGTGTGTGTGTGTGTGTGTGTGTGTGTGTGTGTGTGTGTGTGTGTGTGTGTGTGTGTGTGTGTGTGTGTGTGTATATATACAGTGAGGAAAATAAGTATTTGAACACCCTGCTATTTTGCAAGTTCTCCCACTTGGAAATCATGGAGGGGTCTGAAATTGTCATCGTAGGTGCATGTCCACTGTGAGAGACATAATCTAAAAAAAAAAATCCAGAAATCACAATATATGATTTTTTAACTATTTATTTGTATGATACAGCTGCAAATAAGTATTTGACCACCTGTCTATCAGCTAGAATTCTGACCCTCAAAGACCTGTTAGTCTGCCTTTAAAATGTCCACCTCCACTCCATTTATTATCCTAAATTAGATGCACCTGTTTGAGGTCGTTAGCTGCATAAAGACACCTGTCCACCCCATACAATCAGTAAGAATCCAACTACTAACATGGCCAAGACCAAAGAGCTGTCCAAAGACACTAGAGACAAATTGTACACCTCCACAAGGCTGGAAAGGGCTACGGGGAAATTGCCAAGCAGCTTGGTGAAAAAAGGTCCACTGTTGGAGCAATCATTCGAAAATGGAAGAAGCTAAACATGACTGTCAATCTCCCTCGGACTGGGGCTCCATGCAAGATCTCACCTCGTGGGGTCTCAATGATCCTAAGAAAGGTGAGAAATCAGCCCAGAACTACATGGGAGGAGCTGGTCAATGACCTGAAAAGAGCTGGGACCACCGTTTCCAAGGTTACTGTTGGTAATACACTAAGACGTCATGGTAATCATGCATGGCACGGAAGGTTCCCCTGCTTAAACCAGCACATGTCAAGGCCCGTCTTAAGTTTGCCAATGACCATTTGGATGATCCAGAGGAGTCATGGGAGAAAGTCATGTGGTCAGATGAGACCAAAATATAACTTTTTGATCATAATTCCACTAACCGTGTTTGGAGGAAGAAGAATGATGAGTACCATCCCAAGAACACCATCCCTACTGTGAAGCATGGGGGTGGTAGCATCATGCTTTGGGGGTGTTTTTCTGCACATGGGACAGGGCGACTGCACTGTATTAAGGAGAGGATGACCGGGGCCATGTATTGCGAGATTTTGGGGAACAACCTCCTTCCCTCAGTTAGAGCATTGAAGATGGGTCGAGGCTGGGTCTTCCAACATGACAATGACCCGAAGCACACAGCCAGGATAACCAAGGAGTGGCTCTGTAAGAAGCATATCAAGGTTCTGGCGTGGCCTAGCCAGTCTCCAGACCTAAACCCAATAGAGAATCTTTGGAGGGAGCTCAAACTCCGTGTTTCTCAGCGACAGCCCAGAAACCTGACTGATCTAAAGAAGATCTGTGTGGAGGAGTGGGCCAAAATCCCTCCTGCAGTGTGTGCAAACCTGGTGAAAAACTACAGGAAATGTTTGACCTCTGTAATTGCAGACAAAGGCTACTGTACCAAATATTAACATTGATTTTCTCAGGTGTTCAGATACTTATTTGCAGCTGTATCATACAAATAAATAGTTAAAAAATCATACATTGTGATTTCTGGATTTTTTTTTTTTTAGATTATGTCTCTCACAGTGGACATGCACCTATGATGACAATTTCAGACCCCTCCATGATTTCTAAGTGGGAGAACTTGCAAAATAGCAGGGTGTTCAAATACTTATTTTCCTCACTGTATATAGCTAGAGAAGCAAATCGTTTTTTGTTGCTGTTGTTGTTTTAATCAAAAACCTTAATAAATTTGTTTCTGCTGTCTTGTCTTTTAAGGACACTTAGATATTTTTACTGGGAAACCAGACAAAAATACCATTTAAAAATGGCTTTTTTGTGCAGTGTGAGAAATAATGGATTAAAATGAGGGGGAAACTTTGATGTAGATGCAATCTAAAATGCATTCATATCAAGTTCTCCGTCTGCAATTGAAACTTTAGGGGGAATTATTAATGAGTTCTTTTCACACCAGACTTCCTATTGTACAGCTTCATCCTTCCAGGCTGTATAGTGTCTGATACACTATAATACTCTCTTCTGCTATATATTTTTTTATGTCTTCTCAAAGGTAGGCAATCCAGAGATTCTGAATATGATTAGTCCATTCAGACTTTCCCTCCTAGGCAATGGCTTTGCACTCTTGAATATAAGTGCTGTGAATAGATAGAAAGATCTGAACCACTCGCTTGCCAAGGGCTCTATTTATATTCAAAATCTTTTTGGTTCCCTTCCATTTTCTTTTCCAAATCGAGCTGTAAAATGCATGTTCACTTTAATAGTTTAGTTTAAATGTATCAATGCAATCTAACAAACACAACACCTTTAGCTGAATTTCCAAGGTTATAAAATTTTTTTTTTTTTTTTTTTTGGAGTTCCTATTCTGTTGATTTCCTTACAGCGTTCTAATACTTATTTCATACTTGGAATGCCTGAAAGGTATTATAAATAGAATGCTTTATGTGTTTATTTAAAAGAACTCTGATTAGTTCTTTATAGCTGTGTGAAATGGTTTTATACACTGTAAACTTGGGGTTAAGGAATTTGGGGTTCTTCAGATAAAGAAGATTTTGCAGAACCTATAGGCATTTTAAAGGTGCCTCAAAAGACCCTAGTCAGGGTAGCAGTATATACATTTTTTTTGACAAGCATGAAAACAAGGCTGTGAGCGATAGAAGTGGTGTGTTAAATTTTTTTTACAGTGTTTAGGGTTCTTACAGGAACTTATGGGTTTAATTTTTAAAAAGTTTCTTGAACTTTTAGAAAGGGTGCTTAGAGGTTCTACATTGGCCATTGGGGTTGCCAGGTGGTGATCTGAAATGTTGCCTGGAGTATCTTTTTATTTTACAGTGATAAAACCAGGATTTACAAACATGACATCATAACTCTGATAAGAAATGTAGTTTTCATTTTATTGCAGAACATTTTAATAGCTATACACTTATTATATAAGACACTTCAAGAAGAATTGTGATTCATTTTTAGCTTAATGAAGCCTTTTGTGCGAAATAGATTTTTTTTTTATATATAGGCTATAAGAAACCCACCCTGGCTTTGTGATCAAAACCTCAATATAAGGGAACTCTCCATCCTCAGATGAGCACATCACAAAAATCTTACTCCTCAGCTTTGTCTTTCATCTTCTCCCACTTGATCAGATTGCAGTCAAACTCCCATGTCCAACACATTCTCTTTAGGCTACATGCTATATATTTCCTGGGTTCAAATAGGTGACGCTATTTATCTTTCTCTTTAGACTTTGTGCACTTATTGTACAGAAAACCAGCAAAGTTTGGGCTAAGATGGTCATTTCTCAGTAGCTATTAATGGCAAGTGGTAAATTAAATAATGAATGATTATCCCAGCTGCAGAGACTTTTGAAGTAGGCCTAGGCTACAAAGGATATTCATTGAATAAACTACTTCTCTTACCTGACCACACCGTACATAACCAGGATATTTCCAAACAGTCCCACCACGCATATGACTGAGTACAGCGCGGTGATGCACACAGCGATAGCGACCTCACTGCTGCCTCTCACCGCCTTCGGCTCGCTGCCCTTGCTCCAGTTGGACAGAAGTCCCGCTGGTTCCTCCATAAAGCTCGAGTTGTGGAGAATTAAAGGATTCTGTTCGAGAACATCATTAATCGTTACTGTTGGAGGCTCCATTATGCGCTTCCCTAGTATAATGCCAAACGTCTTCTAATGTGACTCAAAAACGGGAAGATCTTAAACGTATATCGTTAATCTAAAAGGTATAGAAAGATATAGAACAGCAGATATAAGGACATCAACTCCACTGGTCACTTTACGCAGCTCTCCTTTTCTCTTCTCCTCTGCTCGGGAGCGCGCACTCGACTTCCAACTGCGCGCGCTGCTGTACATGCGCTCGTACTTTCTCCCGAACTACAAACCATGTGCATAGTGGAACACACTGAAAATCTGCGCCACACACACAAAAGTGACACCCGACATACTGTAAACATGCATTATAGCTATGCTATTTACTATTATTTGTTATATGTTTCCATTCCACTCTCTTAGAAAAAAGGTTAAATTTGGGTTCTTACCCATAGGGTTCTTGACTCAATTTTAAGGAACCCTTTATGTCAAACAGGTACATGTCTTCAATGAATGCATAATGCTTTTTATATTTAAAATTATTTAAATATTTCTAGTGATATTTACACGTGTTCAATTCATAACTTTTAATCAAAATAAAAATAATTACAATTTATTAAAACTACATTTTGTTTTATATAAAGCACCTATATTTTTCTTCTATAAGCATGTTGTTCAGTTAAAGAGATAAATAAAATTTTGTGGCTTATAAGTTCTTGGCCTTGCTGCTTTGAGGTGACACATTTGTCAAGATTGTGATTTTGTCGAGCGCTGCTCTTGGCTTCGTTTCATGAATAACAGGGCACCATCTGGAGGCTTTGTATTTAAGTCAAGCTGTTACAGCATGTTGTTTTGGTACCTCTTAAGACATTATTAAGTTCATTCAACTTGCCAGAATTCTACAGTACATGTATTTTTATGTTAATTCAACTCATTCTACATCAATGCATAATACATGTCTTATTCTTCATAATAAGTGACTTACATTTAGATGTGCTAGGAGGCACAATTATTAAGTTTGACCCTCGGGGTAAATTTGCAATTAGCACACATTTTGATAATGGAATCCTGTTCAAATGATTACACGATCAGTTAAATCAAAAAAGATTCTTCACCATTCTGTGGCTTCTAATCGCAGCGGTTATGCGGAAATGAAATTATATAACAGAGAATCAATTTCAAGCACTTGACAATATCCTCTCTGCATGGCTCTGGCTCTCTACTGTTACAACATTGTGCTTTTTATCCAAAATTTATGATTAGCGATGTTAAAAGTTACCTTTTGTATACGCTTTGTATCACTCAGGAAACGGGATGATTTCTCTGGAGCCTGTTAAAAGAACAGATCAAACAAACAGAGATAAACAAAATAACAGAGTGCTGTTTTTATAATGAAATGTTATGCAACGCTTTCACACAGCACAGAAATCTTCCATGATTTAAAAAGACTAAATGTGCTAGAAGATTTCTTTTGAGTGAATTATCTAGTTTCTTAGTGCCATGAGCATGTCCTAATGAGAGTGAAATTACATTTGACTTGCATGACATTAGTATAAATGAATGAATCTGTATAATGGATGTTAGACAGTGAATTTCAGAGGAACCACAAGCTTACATCTGCACTCAGTCTGTTTTGCTTCATAGGTCACCATTTTAGCTGGCCAGTAGACATTTAAACTGAGAGAGCATCTGTTGTTACAGATGGCTCGATAAATATGACTTGATGAGAGAGATTGGATCATTAACTTGCCTAGACAACTCCAGTTCTTCCCAGACAAAATATTTCTGGAAGTTCTCAGTACACAGCCATCATTTTTTACTCCTTTTTTATGATTTAACAGTTACCAGTTCTACCTGTATGCATGTGTGATTTATGTCGGGTTTGCCGAGACCAGATGCTAAGCTTGGCCACAAACAGATTGAAGTCTGCTTTAGCCTGACAGGTCCAAGAGCCAGATGCACACATTAAACCATCTGATCTTTAGCCAAACCGTCATTTAGTTGTGACTGAACTGACCATATGCCATTTAGAGAAAAATATGACGGAATATTGGCAAAATAAAATCCTGAGCCTTATTATATTTAAAAAAAAATGTATCTAAAATTGTCGACGAGAGAATGAGAAATGTTTCTTGATCTTCTGACTGATGATGTGATTTTAATATCTAGCCACAAAAATGTAAGCCTTGCCAAGAAAGAAAGATCACAGTGTGTCACCAAGATGGGTGTGAAAAAAACAGTCAAACTGTAAAAGTTTTATTTCCAATATAACACTGTCTCTTACTTTAACTTAGAATAAATATAAGTAACCACTAGACTAGATCAAATAATACATACAGAACAAAACAATTATATAATAATAATGCAATGCATATATTAAAATAATGCATGTATGCAAATCTGAGGGAAATGTTTAATGCAGGTTCTCAACCTGAGAACAAATTTGTAATTGCAGCTATTGCTTTGAATGCTTACACGTCATTTCAAGTGCCTTTGGATCAGCACTTGATAATAATAATCTGATTATTTATTCTTTCTTTAAAATTCAGGCCTCATTAAAGCTATTTATATTTGGAGTGGATACAGGATTTCAAACACTGAGTAATACATATATATATAATGGATTTAATTGACCCATATAGTAATATCTGCTGTTAAATGTAGGTATATTTTCTTTGAAGTGTGGTTAAACGGATCATGTAATGCTGAAATATTACGTATTGGATTGTTATGAAGCCTCAGTTCGCCCAAGAATCAGTGCATGATAAGATGGCTGGTTTGCTTAATTATCATTAATGTGAAGGACAGAACAGCCACGAATGCCATTAGCATCTAATCAGTGTTTCTGCCTCTTGTCATCAAGCCAGTGGGAGTCTAGAGTGAAACATTTCTGCTGTTTATTGGGGATGTTCATTTAAATCAAAAATGAAAGAAAAAAACTTGATACGTTTTTTTATTTATTTTTTTACCAAAAAAATAACATCTGTCTAACTGTTCCTTTCTTCATTGTTTTTTCCTCCAAGAACAACATCCTTGGCTAAAAGTCTGTTGTTAGCATTCTGTTCACAATTATAGTTTACAAGGCTGCAATGCATGTCAAAATAATACGTAACATGTACTTCCCATTTTTCTCTCTCCACTCTCTCCATTACAAGTTTTTGTTTTGTTATTGTTTCTTTCAAATGGATTTTCCTTGGAAAATACAGTACATATACTATACTGTAAGCAAGTCTAACAGTGAGTTAAAAGTTTGATGGGTCTTTTTTTTATTTTATTTTTTTGAGGGGCTGGTGGATTAGATCACGGGTGACTGGTAGATTAGATTGATGAGAGTAGCCAGCGGAGCCTTCTGCCCACATATTGGAACAGATCTTCTGACAGCCATTAACACTTTGAGACTGAGAAATCTGTCTATCACCTCTCATTATCATCCAGATCTGACCATCCAGACTATGATGAGCTTCTGCTGTAGAAATACACTCACTCTGCCTTGTCTTTCAAAGGATTTAGATCGGTAATATATATATATACACAATACTTATGGAATATATAATATCTTTGTCTTCCAACCACACACTGCCATGAGAATAGTTCTAACTGTGCTTGCATTTCATTGTAACATCCGTTGTGAGCTATTGCATTTCTGATGAATGCATATTGGCCATCTACTATATGTGCCATCACTGTTTTGATAAACTAATAATACATATTTCCTAAAGAAATTACATGAACATCATAGCCAAAAAAAGTGAAGCGGGGTTATATATAGAACCCTAAGATTCTTGACTCAGTTTGAAAAAATAAATAAAACTTTATGCCTAAATGGTTCTAAAAATAAGGAGAAATGTCTTCAACAATTGCATAATGCTTTCATGTTTAAAGGGTTCATTCTAGTAATAAAGTATGTTTACAAGCTGTTTAATTCAAACACATTTAATTACAAAATATATATTTTATTTTATTAAAAAATGTATTAAAACAAAATCCATTAAATCAATTATCATTTTATTTCAATAGTCCAATTTAGGCATGCCACTAAGTAACTTTGCAATTATATGTCAACTAACTCCCATTCATTTGCAGCTTCAGTTCAACTAACTCTCAGAGTATTGGTAGACTGTTGGTTAGGGGAATAATGTAGTAGAATAAGTTGATATGTAGTTGCAAAGTTACTTATAGTCAGTAGAATGCCTAAAGTGAACCATCAAAATAAAGTGTTATGATGATGCCATGATAGGAACCTCTTAAAAGGTTCTATATATGAAGGAAGCACCTGTAGTGCATACAATGCAAACAACCTAAATACTTTAGCACTTCAACTGCGATTTCCAAACCATTCCTAAAATTGTTATAAAAAAAAAACAACTGAATGGTTCACTGTCTTTGAGTGTAACAGCAACTGTATATTGTTCGATTGTAATATCTCGGTTCTAGCAATATACATTTCAGAAAGCATTCTTGGCACTGACATATTTCTCTATTCAGGGAGAATTTGGGGGAGGGGGGAGTCAACTCATGACCAACATCCTAGAATCATCACTATAGTGCTTTTCTTTGTTTGCATCTTTTGCACTTGTTTGCAATGCAATCGTGAATCATCTTCGCAACCATCTTCTACAGGTCACAAAATTTTGCCTTTGTTGATGCTGCTGTAATACAGTTAATGCAATGACAGTTGAAAAGACGCCCATGGCAACTCATTCAACAGAAATGTGAGATGTGTGTCAAGGGTAACTGGCTAAATTGTGTTTTTTTAAGTTCTTTCGAGAGCAACTTAGTTCAATTATTTGGATCTTTAAAAAGCACTCTGGTTTGTTTTGAATTTCACAGCGTCGCCTTCTCTCCTGCCAGACTCGAGAATAAGCCTAGTCAAACTCTGACAATTTATTACAATTATAAAAAAAATAAAAAAAATCCCTTAAATGATTTTGAGTAACACAAATGTATTTATCTTCGATTTTAGATGCGTCTAGGGAAAAATAGGTTTCAATATTTTATAAAGATGAGTGGGCACTAAGAGCAATCATCCACCTCCTAAAGTCATGATGGCTGAAGTCTAATGGAACACATTAGATGTTTGATAGAATGAGTCTCAGTCCTTTGATACCTCTGCAAAAAAATGATCCAAGAGGTCCTAATGGATTCTCTCAGTAAAATGTAGTTGTCATGGGAACAGCTGACTCACTTCATTCTCAGCAAGGGGCTAGAGTTCTAAAGCTGATTAGTTGTATGTGTGCTATATACAGATTTTGTGGACAGATTTTTTATTTTTTTTAAAATATAGTTTGTTTATTGAAATACTCCAATTTTTTTCCCCCAAATCCGGAGGACATAACATATCACATGCTGGCTGGAGCAATCGTTAACTAAGGGTATGTTTAAGACGAATTATGTAGGCTACTAAAAATGGAAACGTTTTTTCTTTGAGTTTTTTGCATACAGACGGCAACTTTGTCAAAACAATCCTCATTCACACAGATCCACGAAAACGACTATCTGTATTCTGCCAGGGCAGTTGGTGATGTCACTGTAAAAAATAAAATAAAAAAACTACACAGACTGAACAAATAATATGCATGATTCTTCACCATTTTCACAAATTTGTGTATTTTGTTGTTTAAATGGAGACGATAACGGTATCGTTTTCAAAAACTTGCACAGTTTGAACCTTTTCAAAAGTTTGTGTTTTCAGGCCCCCAAAATGCCATTGTCGTGTACATTTACGGCCAAAACGCATAGGCCTACTAAGTTTTCTATTAGTTGAAAAGGTTGTTGTGTAAACGGCCCCTAAGATGATGACAGCTGCGTTTGTTTGAAAAAAGATAGCACACGTTAGCGGTGTTAGCACACGAGACATGAAAGTAGCGCCGGTTTCATTTAAGCGGACTAATACAGCTTTGTCGTCGATGATGGAGAAAAGAAAATGAGGAAATATCAGAAAGCTGGACGACGCTGACCAATCAGAATCAAGTATTCCAGAGCTGTGTAATACATTAACATAATAAACATAACTCTAAAAAGATGTATGGGGAATACAAGTAATTGTCGTGAGGTGATCCTGACTAAAAAATGTCAATTTGGCTTCTTTTTTTTCTTTTTTTCTTACCTTGATGTGTTATTGTGTTCATTTGCATTTTAACCTCCTGATGCTTACAGCAATACTGGCTATCTAAAAATCTAAGCATCAAAATGACAAGAGGGGCTCTCTTACCTGCAGGGTATCCAATTATCTGCTCAAGCCTGAGAGAAATAACTTGTGCCTTCTAGAGAAAATGAACACTGCATAGCGCTGGCATAGTTATCCACTGCTTCATGCCATCCTCTCAGTGGCATTTCCTTTTTACCAAAGGAAATACTGTCAGAAGCCGAACATCCATTAACAGCATTTAATTCAATTTGTTTCTAATGAGGGGGCACCCTGGTAAACTGAGTAATGAAACTTGAGTGAAGATTCAGGGCTAAAAGGGACAATTTCACACAGAGTTACTCATCTCATTTCAAACATAGTGCACTGAGGATAGCAGAGACCAGGGTACTTATTAAACCCAAAATGTAGTGACAGGGGCATCATTAGCTCGGCTAGAAGTGCACGAGTAGGAAATGTCCATGAATAATGACACACAGGGCAGACTTTGACATGCCAGTGAAACAAATTTCCCACAAGTATAGATGAGGAAAGATGGCTCTCATTCAAACTCTAGGGGTCCTCGTTTATCAAAGTCATAGGGTACAGCAATCATTTATTTCTATTATAAAATAATAAACATTTAGTTTTAGTTTTACAAATATAGCATGTTTTAGGAATAATGTGAACAACTGAGAGTATGGATTGCATTGTTTACTTATATTTAATTTACATATGTTAACTATATGGTATAGCCAAATTGGACAATTTAACCATCTGGTGCTCTTTGGTCATTTTTTACCAAAACTTTTTTACATTTTGTTTGAATTTTTTACTTCATCGGAATGGTACGAAACTTGGTAAATTTGGCACTTGCCATGTGATCACACACACGAACAAAAAAGATTAATGGACATGATTCGAAAAGGTTAAATGGTCCTGAAAAAAAAGTCTCCTCTAGACTCCTTTGAAATTTTGGTACTGTGCCCAAACAAAATCTTTTTAGAAAAAAAGCTCAAATTTGGAACACAGCTTGTTTAGATTTATGGCTATGAATTTCTTGCAATTTTAGAGTAAAACATATTTTGGAATCATATAAAAATTTAAAATAGTATTTTTTGTGCAATTTTTCAAAACAATAACCGTAACATTTGTCTAACTTTTTTTGGGTTCACTTTTTTCACTTAATAATCGGACAAGTGTCATCTTTAAAAAGAGACCATACTTAAGTCTGTGCTCCAAAGCATTCAAGATTTATGACAGTTTAAGTTGGGAATGTCATTTTCATTTTCAGGTCAATGCTCAAAAATGGAATAATTGGATTATAACTACTG
The DNA here is from genome assembly GCF_965113295.1 of Leuciscus leuciscus. NCBI lineage: Eukaryota > Metazoa > Chordata > Actinopteri > Cypriniformes > Leuciscidae > Leuciscus > Leuciscus leuciscus. Next base: position 10,535,401 of record NC_138744.1, read on the forward strand.
CATTAATATAATTTAGTACCAAAAAATACAAAATATAGTACATTAATTGAAATAATAATAATAATATATATATATATATATATTTTTTTTTTGTGTGTTTTTTTTTGACTGCCATGCGAAGAGCACCAGAGGGTAAATCCAGGAATTGACTCTGCGTGTCCTGTATGTATTTTGGGGAATTTGACAGCATGATGTGGAGCTGACTGTGGCTTTACTAAACGCTTTTGGCTGTAATGGTAAATCACTCAGCATTGCAGTTAGGGATCCTATTTAGTGTTTGTTTGCGTTCAGAAGTGAAAGTATGGATGTTGTCTACATGTGTGCTATTTCCTGCTTTCACAGGGCTGGCAGGTTAACAAGCCTTCAATCACACCTGACTGGAAAGAAACCAAGCATATTTGATGAGCTTTGGACAACCATGGCTGTGCCTGAATGGTATTAGGTCTTTTTAAGCCTGCAAAAAATACTACAAAAAAATATCAAATCAACATAATTTATTCAAATCAATATTACAATTATTGCTTTAGTTTTTGCGATTTTTCTCTACAATATTTTATGCATCACCATACTTTAAAACAAAATGTTTAGATCCATTTAAAAAGCATTTTTGTGTTGTACTGTATAGATAGATTAGGATTCTCTTCATTAATTAAATTTAAAATGTGTTAACACATTATTCTTTAAAGTCTGACCCCAATAGGATTCTGTGTAATAGACCAATTAATCAAGTAAAAAAATAATAATAACACTGGCATTTCATAAAACAGTATAAAAGTGTAGAATTTGATCAGATTTACATCTCCCAAGTCATTAATGTTCACTTTAATTATGAATATACAGAACACACTCTTTGCTATGTGTACTTCTGTAAAAGTTAAAGAATTAATTTACATATTATAAATTCAGGACCATTTGCTGGTAGAATAAACCATTATATTACTTTCTCTTCCAAATTTAAAAAAAAAGATGAGGAATCCTACATGGCAGTGGCGAGGCTACATAAGGGCCAGGGTTAGTGGATTCTAACTTAAACCCCTCTGATTGGCCATTGCGTTCAAGAAATCAACAGATATGTCTGTGATTGGCTGCATTACTCAACGATGTAAAAAAACATTGTAAATAGAAACCTTCGACACTCTCCAGAGCACAAACACAGATACGCGCTGGATCGTTTGCCAAATCACCATTATGCTATTATTACAGAGAAAACTGATCGTAGAACAGCAGTTATGGGCAGCTTTTCCCTCTAAAAGCAATCAGAAGCAGCAGAAGTCAGTGGTTTGAGTGAGAAAATTCCCTCGGCCAGGGGAAGGGTAAGCCTTGCCCAGCCTTAAACACACTCTGTCTATGATTATTTATCTTCATTTACTGTTCTAATTCTGTTCACTGGATATTTATGTTATGATTTTGTTCTTTTCATGAAACAATTGGCTGACAATAAATCACATTTAACTAAACTTAACTGTCAAACTATTTTTTTTAAATGGATGTAATTTGAGAGTAGGGATTGGTCCACCCTCACTTTTAAATTTCTGGCCTCGCCACTGCTGCATGGTCAATGTTGTTGGACTCCTGGCTTCAAGTTAGCAGAACTAGAAAAAAAATATTGAAAGACACTTGTTACTTACATTGTTCTACTGGACGTAAGATGATTGGTTTATAAAAAAAATATAAAATACATAAGCCAAAACATATTTTTCTGACCTTCCAGCGATTACCACATTCATTGCACAGCACAAAGGTGGTCATTGGTTCATCAGCACTCCGAGTTTGCACCTGTGAAGGTTCAAAATATTACTCAGTATATATTTATTTTCACAACAAATGAAAGAACTACAGCTAAAAATCCAGTAATATTAGAAAATGCGGTTTCATCGATGTACCTGGTTGTAGGTGCAGTTTTTCTTCCTGCACTTGCCACACTGCAGCAGGTCAGTTGTGGTTCCTCCAGTCTTTGCCATCTGATGTTCTCGGATGGCCTCCTGGGTCAACACGTTCCTCAACTGTTTCAGTTCATCACTAGCCATTTCCTACAACACCAAGAACATAGTGTTCATTTATAGACAGCAGAGTGGCTTCTGATATACTGTATCATCTTTCAGGGTAGAAGATATTTGTTTGACAACAGTTCATTTCAAAGGCTAAGTTTTACAACATTGCACTGTAAATAAACTATTGCACTGAAGACAAAAATTTCCAGTTAAAACAATCTAACATCTAATATCTAATAATGTAATTCTTGTTTGAAACATAACTATCAGAACATTTTGGGCAAATGGGGTAAGAAAAATTAACTTACACTACCATTCAAAAGGGTCAGTAGGATTGTTTTTACAAGGAATTAATCAATTTAATCAGTAAGAATGCATAAAATTGATCAAATCGCGACAGTAAATACTTAAAAATGTATATTTCAAATAAATGCTGTTCTTTTGAACTTTCTATTCACCCTGAAAAAACACGACGGGTTCCACAAAAATATAAAGCAGCACAACTGCTTTCAACATTGATGATAAAAAATCAATCTTGAGCACCAAATCAGATATTAGAATGTCATTTCTGAAGGATCATGTGACACTGAAGAGTTGAGTAATGATGCTGAAAATTCAGCTTAGTCATCACAGGAATAAATTACATTTTAAAATATATTTAAAAAGAAAAGAGTTATTTCATATAGTAATAATATTTTACAAATTACTGTTTGTACTGTATTTTTGAATGCATTTTCAAATAAAATGCAGCATTGGTGAGACATATATTAACTTATGTTTATTATTTTGTTATTTATTATTTATAAAATGTGCAATCTACCTCAGCAGTCATGGTGGCCATGCGGCTCAACTCGATGGCTCCAGCTAAGACATTTTTACGCAGATTGGGATTTTTGGGATCCTTCAGGTTACTGATGCGGCTGCGGACTCTGTTCTTGTATTTCATGTCTGTGGCTCTTATCTCCTGGTAGATATGTAGGCAGAGGAGGACAGTTAAGGATATCTACTTTTGAATTTTAACCAATGGTTTCAAGAGGATTCTACACTCATTTTCAAAGCAACTGTCAACCAATAATGTCCACTAAGGATATAATCCTCGATTTCCGCTGCCATGCCTTCACAGTTTGCACCATAGTCTTTGTAGTCATCTAATAGGAAAGAAAAACATATTGTAAGCATCATCTCCACAATGATGAGTATCAAAACAAATAATAATGTCAGTATGTCTGTGATATATGTCAGACTCTGTGTGGGTGTCAAGCGTTTGTTTTGCGTACCATCTGTACGTAGTGCGGCGGTCAGCATTTCAATGCATTTGTCCCTGATGGAATCCCCGGTTAGCAGACGAGGAGATAAAGGACCCACACTTGAGCTAAGCGGAGAGAGGGGGCTTGTGGGTGTTGTGGGCGTCTTTGGGGTCTCTGGTTTACTCTTGCTGTATGGGAAAAACAAAAAGCAGGCGTCTTTAGTTCTCTAATGACCACGTGACAAAGATAGAATGTTCCAACATCCCAATGGAATCATTGATCACTGCTGTCTGTGAACATTATTCTCATAATTTGTTAGTCACGATTTGAATGACTTTGGGATTTTGTGTTGTATTATAACTGGAATATGAAGCAGGCAGAATTCTAAGCATATCTGAGCCTATCCAAATGGGCGAGAGTGAGAACATAATGCCACAATAACACCATATGGCATGCTGGTCACATCTAAATGAGTAAATAATAATAAACAGTAAAGTATAGTTCTTGCCTTTCACTAGATTTCTTGGCCTGAGGTGAGCTGCCAGACCTTGAGTTAGTAGAATCTCTCCTGGAGAAATAACACATGAGAGTTTATAGTACGCATTCTGTGTTGAACATGAAAGTCATGCATTTATCTTTGTAAAGGATCAGTAGGTTTGAATCAGGGATGTGTGAGACTAGTCAACTAAACGATATTGCTGCTAGTCGACAATGGAAATACTAGTCGGTTACATAAAAAAAATGTGTGCATGTTTATGGTTAGCTTTATTTCTACCAAGGCTACATTCAAATTACTTGCATTAGTGTAACATTTTTAAAACACATTATTTTGAATAATAATCCTAAGCGGATATTTTACCTCAGAGCTTTCATTCATTCACTTTTTTAAACATCCACTCAGAAGATGAGCAAGGTGATTTTGACTTAGAATAAAACGGGACAGTTTTGTGTAGGCTATTTCATATAACAATTAAGCTTGCTTACAGGCTTGTTTTACTACAGGTAATGAGGGTCTATATACTGGTATGAAATTTGATTCCAATTTAAAGGAGAAACATTATAAATTAAACTTAGGCTACTTAACAACAACAGATCCTATATCATTATCCTAACAAACGGAATCCCCCTATAGTTGACGAACAACAATACCTTGTTACTTATGTTAACTAACATCTATTTGAGGAATTCTGTTTATAATAGGCTATTAAGTTTGTATTTATTGGTCCTCCACTGCCTGTTGATTCAGAAGATTTTAATAAATATGTCAATATTGGCTAACGTTAAACACTTATGTTTAGTGTACAATGATCCAAATGCAAGGCAAGCACATTGCATATATATATATTTTTTCAGCAGCATTCAGTATGAGATTTGACTCATAGATTATATAGGTTACTTCAATTTTAATATTCATATATAGACACTTTTTTTTTTTTTTTTACTATCTTCGGGGGGTTTGTTAGACTAGTCCACCAGTTGGTTATAAAATTTCCTTTTAAACATTAATGAAACTGGAACACATCCCTATTTTGGATACTTTAATATTTCACTGCAAGACCAACTGCATTACTATAACATGTTACCTCTCCATTTTAGTTTCACTTGATTGTCGTTTCAAAAGGTGATGGCTTGACTTGGAGTCGGTGGAGTCCTTACTGCAGTAAAAAATAGCAAAACACAAATGCCTGATTGTCAGTAACCATTTTATTTGGCTTTTTATTTGGTTTTCTAGATGTTTTTTTTTTTTAGTAATGCATGAGCAAACCTGTCTCTCCGTCCTTCCATGCTCGGCTTTCTAGGAGGGAGCTTTTTGGAATCTGTGGAGTCCTTTCTAGGAATAAAAGCAGAGTAGGGAATTTTGGTGACAAATTATATTGTTTTAATGAACATAAAAAATCCACAAGTCTTGCAAATTGCCACAATCCTCAAACTCCCAAGACAAAATAACAACAATGCATGCACTTCTGCTGCCCTCTGCCTACATTCAGTTGCAAAACATCAATTCAAACCTCTCAATCTTGAGCTTCATTGACGGTCTTTTAAGTGGTTTACTCTCTCTTGTGTCTTTTCTGAGAAAAAGAAAATCATCTCAGCACTTTGGGATGGCGAAAATTATTATCACCACAAGCCATGAAAAGACTTCATCCAAATTGAATGAAGGAGATAGTTCACTAAAAATTTTTAATTCTGTCATTATTCTGTCATTGTAGTCATTCCAAACCTGTATGGCTTTCTTTGAGTATGTAGCACACAAGTCATTTGGATGACTTTTATGCAGCATGAAAGCAGTGTTCAAGATTTTCCTTTTGTGTTCCACAGAAGAAAGTAAGTCATACAGGTTTGAAACAACATGAGGGTAAATGATGCCAAAATTATTATTTTTGGGAGAACCACCCCTTTAAATTAATAACACCAATGGTTTAGTGATACACTGTGCAACTTATAAGTATAATTTCACTCAACAATGGTGTTGTTCAAGGGTTAGTATTCATCATGTTTCAGACCTATCTTTCTCATTGTGTTCAGACATCCGTCGCTTCGGGTCTGATGTGTCTTTTCTATAGTAAAACAGTTGTAGTTATTCTTCAGATGGTGAAGTAATTAAGTAAAAACACAGGCACACAGCTATTCATGTTAACATGCTATTCATTTCCTCTGTCCCTAACCTTTCTTTCTCTTTGTCTTTATTTGTGTCTAACGCGGGACGTTTTGTAGGTGTAGGTTGAAGATGGAGAGGAACAGGAGGGAAAGGAGCACTGGGATCCGCTGTTTCTTTTCTAAGCAAAGAAAGTCACTGATTATTTATGAGACAAACAACACTGCGCTTTGTTAGAACACTGTGTTTCGCTAGAAGAAAATGTTGCAAGCGACTGAAAGTACTTTGTTTACTCAACAAGACAACAAGCCAAGCCCTAACCTTTCTTTCTTCATCTCTCGTTTCTGAGGAGGATGTAGATTGAAAGGTAAAGGAGGAAGAGGGGCATTCGGATCAATTGCTTTCTTTGCCCTAGGTAACAAATATACAATTTCCAATGTGGCATTAAAATGAGAACAAGGGGAAAAACTTGCACTTGCGGCGATACTAGGTCATCTAGTGAACTAGAAATTATAATTTACAAATTTCTACCAATTGAATACTGGATCATTGAGAGCCACTCCCACTATTTTACAAAATAAAACAAACAAAAAACAAACTAAAGCAATAGTATTGTGCTCTTGTCTTCACAAGAAAAAAAACTCTTTATCAAAAAAGAGGGCCATGAACTTGAACTGAAAGGTGTTCAGACCTTTCTCTGGGCTCCTCTAGTGATGGATGTTTGGGAGGAGGAGGAGGAGGAGGAAGAGAAAGGATAGGAGCAGGAGGAGGTAAAGTTTCAGAAGGATCTCTCCTGTGAAAATAGATATTTAATGGTGACCCCCTATGTTGGATATTTACTACATTTTATATAAATAATACAAATTATGAACACATTCTCCTGAGAGCAATCCCTGACCTTTCTTTCTTCACCTCTGATGAGCGCTTAGGGATAGGAATAGGAGGAGGAGGAAGTGGAGGATGAGAGTGATTATGAAGAGGAAAAAGAAATTCATGTGTGTCTCTCCTGCAAAAAAACAAAAAAAGCCAGCCTCATTGCAGTGTTGATTCAACATGAAAGCAGATATTTTCATGTCACACACTGCATGCACTTCTAGCACAATGTCTAACCGTTCTTTCTTTCCATCTGAGAAGGGACGTTTAGTAGAATGAGACTGAAGAGGAAGAGAATGTGAGGAACCCAGAGTGTCTTTTCTGTGCAAGAAACGTAAACATCCAAATTCAGCATTTGAACTACCATTCAAAAATTTGAGGTCATTAAGATGTTTTTATGTTTTTGTATATTTAAAAAATGGGATTTATTCCTGTGATGGCAAAGCTGAATTTTCAGCATCATTACTACAGTCTTCAGCAGCACATGATCCTTCAGAAATCATTCTAATATACTGATTTGCTGCTCAAGAAACATTTTGCATTACTATCAATGTTGAAAACATTTTTTTTTGAGGATTCTTTGATGAATAGAAAGTTCAAAAGAACAACATGTATTTGAAACAAATCTTTTGTAATATTATAGATGTCTTTACTGTCCATGCTGAATTCAAGTATTCATTAAAAAAATTAAAAAATACTGAACCCAAACTTTTGCAATGTAGTGTATTTTTGTTTTTGCTGTATCAGCTATCACTGTAGATAGCCTTATGACTAATAGACTGCATCAGAAAATAAAACTTTTCACACTACAATGACGTGTTCTTAACTAACAAACAACTTAAACACAAGCATTAAGCTCTGACCTCTCTTTCTTTACATCTACTGATGAGCGTCTTAGAGGAGGGTGAGAAATGATTGAAGCAGGAGGGAAAAAATCAACGGGAGCATCTTTCCTAAACAAAAGTAAAAATTCATCTTACATTGCAACTCTGCTTGCCCAGCATACAAGTGGGAAAAGTAAAACAAAATTATGTCAACAGGATTGTGCACCACTCAGATTTGAGAATATTTTAAGGATATTCCTGAATTGTAATTGAGGTAGCAAACAGAATGTAGAATTGTAATTACAATTTTAATTTAAGGATTATATAAATTATTATGTAGAGTAGTTTTTAAACTATAACATGTTGGACATTTTGTTGTGCTGTTGAGAATTTTTTTTCATCTTATTGTTTTGATGTTTGAGTATTTAACTTTAAGTTTATCTGATTAATGTAATATATATATATATATATATATTAGAAATCTTATATAGGCATAATTAGCCACTTTCTGTCCAATTCAAACTGCATTCAACATCCTTTTGGACATGAATTAAAAGTCAATTCTTAAATTCAGATTTTTGCTTAACATTATCACCAGAAAAACTACAATGTTAACGATCAGAAGAAAATGCCATTCATGCAATTGCCATGACCTTGTTAGTTTGTGACATTTTAAACTTTCCTAGATAATCAGAAATGACTTTGAAATGCTGATACTTTCACCGTAATAATATGGCTTCATGTTTTGTTTTGTTTTTTATGTAGTACAAGTGGTTCCTCTTAATCACAGTCACATGCTTCAACCGCATGCACAAGCCCTAACCTCTCCCTCTTCACTTCCCCAGATGGAGGAGGACACTTGGGGGGCTGAGATGAATGCGTCTTTCCGGAGGGAAGATGATCACTGTTCAATGCATCTTTCCTAAACAGAATACACGTAAAAATCTAATGGCACAGTTTGGAATGAGCACAGGGGCTTTATACAGCAGTTGGGCTTCTCACCTCTCTAGCTCCTTTTTATTGTTAATAGATTGTTTCTCTTTTTTCGGGTCACTTTCTTGTTTTCTGTTCCTGAGCTCTGCATCTCGTTTTTCTCTTCTGTGTTTTTCATCGAGTTTCTTGTTGGAGTCTAAGTCTGGTTTAATTTCCGTTGTCGATCTCCGTGGACTGACGAGATAAACAGGTTATACTTCATAACGCAAACCACTTTGCTAGCTTCAACCTCTGCGTAAATCAATGTTAGTAACAAAATAGGCCACTCTCGTGTATGCTTTTAGGAAGAGGTTCCTAAAGCTTTCAATTACACTGTACAAAAAAGTCTGGAATACTTCCATGTTTTACCCTGTTATTAGCAAACATACCTGGACTCTCTCTCAGGAGAAGTCCTGTTGGGTGACCCTGATGCCTTGCTTGGATGATTGCCATTCTTCATCTCATTTGTCCTCTCAGACTTTTGGTTTTGAGCTGATTCTACCAAAGACAAAAGGCGTATGACTTAAAATATTAAGCCAGACTATGTTATACTGCATATATGAATAACATGAAATATATTATGTATTATGAGCCTTTTTTAAATGGGATTTGGAGTAAATTTGATCTGTATCTGATTTTAAGATTTTCATTAAAATATTACCCTTACCTAAAAGCTTCTTCCAGTTTTTGATAAGAATCTTTGCCAAGTTGACAACATCCTCATCTGTGCAATGTTTCCTTATTCCGTTCACAGACATGCCAATTCTTGTATCCTGGAACAAAGTAAATATTAAATGTTAGACAAACAAAAGCAAGAGATATAAGACAACCAATGATGACATTAACAAGAACAGCTGCATTTATGCACCGATCTATCTGATGTATCATATCTGTTTTATCATAAGTCTCTCACGACACATCATTTTAAAAATTAACTTTAATTATGAATCTCTCCATATTACTCAAACATTGATATTTTATATGCATTGTCCATATTGATTGCATTGTGTATGTGTATATGGCTCTTTGTGATACCTTTGATTTGCAGCTATATTTTCCTACAGGATTGATAATGTATGTCAATACAATTGATCCAGTAGACATACCTGAAGAAGCTTCAGTGTCATGTTGAAATTTTTCAATTCTCTAAGAAGATCTAGAGCTCCGTCCTACACAGAAAGGGAGATTAACAATTATTTAATTACTTAAGTAACTGTTATGATTTTTCTTAATATGTTCATGTATTTTACTTATTTTGTATGGTAATAACACATCACGGTTACTTTTACTGTTCTCAAACATTTGGTCTGCAACACTATATATAAAAAAACAAACAATCATACTGGTTTGAAACAACATGAGGGTGGGTAAATTATGGCATAAGTTTCATTTTCCTTTTCGGGTGAATATCCCTTTAAATTCTGTGCTCATGCGCGTAAAACTATTCAAGTCGGCCAAAACACACACCCCCTCCTCGACCTTGTGCCATAATTTACTACGAGGAATCCAATACATACTGTTAAGTATTAACAAAAACCTGCATACAGCGTCAACTAAACTGTCTATAATGGCGCACTTTTGTCTTCGTTCTTGTTGCTGCCCTGAATAAATCTAAAGTAAATCTGCTCAATCCTCAGCCAACACCTGTTGTCACTCGCATATGCGTCTCTGTAGTCCTATTACACACACACATTATTTCTCTCTCACTAGCAACCGAATTAAACAACGCTTGTGCACGTCTGTATCTTAATTAAGCAGAATTAAAACGGCGCAAACACACATGCAAAAAAGTTTAAACTAGTTATTCGTAAGCAGCATGCGCAGAGATCGCACAAACAAACAGCGTGAAGCGTTGCGTCAAAATTAGGATCTCACCATGTTATTTCTAGACACCATCTTGTCTAGTTTTTTAGCAATCCGCAACAGGTCCTCCTCTCGTGACATTGTGTGCGCATTAATACGCTGTAAGTGAAAATGAGATGTGTTTTTAATACGTTATGTCATATAAATCTTATTAATTCAGCGAAATGTACGAAGTTTTGTTCCCACGCATAAGTTGCTCCTGCACGGTCAGTTGAGTCGGGGGGCGGGGCCTTCGGGACAGTCGGAGTTGTCAATCAATTTCATTTGGATTCCTAAATATAGATGTTACCAGGGAGCACTAAAAGTTCTCTTTGATTGTTAGGAGGGACACACCATGAACTTCGTAACTTGGGTCTATTGTATTTTAGGTCTGTTTTTGAATATATAAATAGGGCTATTTTTTATTTATTTTTTCGATTAAAGGGATAGTTCACCCAAAAACGAAAATTCTGTCATTTACTCACCCTCAAGTTGTTTCAAACCTGTATACATTTCTTTCTTCTGCTGAACACAAAATAAGATATTGACTTACATGGCAATTTTTCCATACTAACTTGTAGTCTGTTATTTAAATATTCATTGAGTAACTCAAATTTCACTCACACACAAATGTCTGGACATTTGCAAGCATACCTCGAAGCATCAGACCGTGTGTGGTAAATAAGAGGCAAGTTCTGAGGCATTCGGCTCAATAGACTACGCAGTAAGCAATACAAACTCGACAGGTTTTACAGTTAAGCAGCAGATGGCAACACTGTGTCATATATTAATGTCCTCTGACCGGTTGCATCTGCTGTGGAAGAGCAGTGCAACTAACTGCAAATATAAATGATTAAAGAAATAGTTTACTCACAAATTACTATAATTTACTCAACCTCATGTTATCCCATGACTTTCTTCTTTGAAACATAATTGGAGATTGGCAGAATTAGGGACAGTGTTGGTAACCATTGACTTTCATGGCATCTTTTAAATAAAAATTGGAAGACTCTCGGTCAACATCTCCTTTTGACGAATTAACATTGTATTTCCTGTGGTAATATAGAGAATATTCACAGACACTTAAGCTTCAAACAACCTGGAATGTACTATTTGGCTGTATTTTGCAGCTTGTGGGAGGGTGATAATGGATTTTCATAAACCCTCCTACACTTTTCATCACGCTCTTTCCGTAGGAAAATTGTGATGTGGGGCCTGGATGTCTTATTGTTATGTTTGAGAGGCTAAAATAAAGCTCAATGTCAATCCCTTATGGGATGACCTCAGATGACATCTGTCCTAAAATAACACAGCAAATATGTTGTGGCACCTACCTTGCAAGTGTGTGCTTTCTCCGATGTCTTCATCCTAAATAGCCTCTATTGCTTCGATGGTTGCATAAATTGTATAAAATTATCAACATACGTTTAAAATGTGCTGATCTATCATTACCCTTTTCAAGCACCCCACATCAGTCAGCAACTGCAAGCAGTTCTCAACTGCGACAGACAGACAAGTAGAATTTGCCTGGAAGGCCCAGTTTTCAAACCACAGAGAAAAAAAGAACGAGAAAAAAAGAAGAGACTTGAAAAATGGTTTTCCTTTTGATGACCTCCCGCTTCAATTTTACGACAAAATAATGAATCAACCAGTACCCACCTACAGTGTCTTCTCAGAGAGTTTGCGGTGTCTCTACCAATTATAGACACAAGACGCCGGACTCCGGCAATTATGGAGAGTCTGAGATGACATCAGACCAGAAAATGAATGATTTCACCGTGCTTCAGTTTTTTTAGGCGCAGAGAGCCCCTGTAATAAAACTCAAAGATGCTAGGCTGGATTGCCACGGCATGCACACCAGCCTTTGGTTAAGGGTGTATTTATAAAATCTCAGCAATAGAACTTTTTTTTGTTGGTTAAGTTGGATAGTTCCTAGCATATCTGTGTGGCAACGTTTTTGAAGGAACTGATATTTGCTGAGGATTTGAGGTGCTTACATGCCAGGAGCAGAACTAGTGCTTTCCAGTATGCCAGGTCGAAACCACAAAGGTGTGTTTGTCATTATAACTCTGAGAAAAGACAGATATTAACAGTGTTTCATTCAACATAGTCTGATGTAGCTCAGATGCTGCAAACCGTGTTAAACAATGACCCAAATTTCCAGACACTGGTTTGCTACGACATGTGTCTATGCAATTAAAAGCCTTTTAACTAAACATAACTCATTCATGCTAAGTGGTCACAGACATCAATTGCTTCAAAAAAGGAACTTAGTATTACACTCAGATTCCTGCAATTGACAATAAGTGCCTTTGTGATACCACAGACGCTGAGCTCCATAACAAGATAGTTAAAGGCAGAAGTGTGTTAGTGTGTAAATCCCCTCTTACTCTCATTTCCCTTCCTATCTGCCATTAATCCTTTAGTGAGAACATCCACATCCCCTTACATAGCATATTTCTTGCTGCCAAATTTAGGACAGTTTTTGCCACCTACAAACCCAGTTTCACTTATTTCTTAATCAGCTTAAAGAGTATTAATCAGCTTGAGAGTTGCAATGAGGTGAAATCTTTTAAACTGGAATGAAAAAACAACAACTTTTCTAGTCTCACACATAACATGCATTGAATGTTGCATTTTCAAGAGAAATGTATTTTATTTTTGATAAACACCTTAATTACTGTTCAAAGGTTTGTGGTAATTTTTTATTTTTTTAGAACTTTAAACAATTTTCCTAAGCAAGTGTGCATTAAATTGATCAAAAGTGACAATAAGACATTTATAATGTTACAAAAGATTTATATTTTAAATACATATACTGCCAAGAATCCTGAACAAAAAATGTATCACAACACTGATAATAATTAGAAATGTTTCTTGAGAAACAAATCAACATATTAGAATGATTTCTGAAGGATCATGTGACACTTACTGGAGTAATGATGCTGCAAATTCAGCTTTTGCCATCACAGGAATAAATTACATTTGAAAATACACTCACCTAAAGGATTATTAGGAACACCTGTTCAATTTCTCATTAATGCAATTATCTAATCAACCAATCACATGGCAGTTGCTTCAATGCATTTAGGGGTGTGGTCCAGGTCAAGACAATCTCCTGAACTCCAAACTGAATGTCAGAATGGGAAAGAAAGGTGATTTAAGCAATTTTGAGCGTGGCATGGTTGTTGGTGCCAGACGGGCCGGTCTGAGTATTTCACAATCTGCTCAGTTACTGGGATTTTCACGCACAACCATTTCTAGGGTTTACAAAGAATGGTGTGAAAAGGGAAAAACATCCAGTTTGCGGCAGTCCTGTGGGCGAAAATGCCTTGTTGATGCTAGAGGTCAGAGGAGAATGGGCCGACTGATTCAAGCTGATAGAAGAGCAACTTTGACTGAAATAACCACTCGTTACAACCGAGGTATGCAGCAAAGCATTTGTGAAGCCACAACACGCACAACCTTGAGGCGGATGGGCTACAACAGCAGAAGACCCCACCGGGTACCACTCATCTCCACTACAAATAGGAAAAAGAGGCTACAATTTGCACGAGCTCACCAAAATTGGACAGTTGAAGACTGGAAAAATGTTGCCTGGTCTGATGAGTCTCGATTTCTGTTGAGACATTCAGATGGTAGAGTCAGAATTTGGCGTAAACAGAATGAGAACATGGATCCATCATGCCTTGTTACCACTGTGCAGGCTGGTGGTGGTGGTGTAATGGTGTGGGGGATGTTTCCTTGGCACACTTTAGGCCCCTTAGTGCCAATTGGGCATCGTTTAAATGCCACAGCCTACCTGAGCATTGTTTCTGACAATGTCCATCCCTTTATGACCACCATGTACCCATCCTCTGATGGCTACTTCCAGCAGGATAATGCATCATGTCACAAAGCTCGAATCATTTCAAATTGGTTTCTTGAACATGAACATTCTTGAGTTCACTGTACTAAAATGGCCCCCACAGTCACCAGATCTCAACCCAATAGAGCATCTTTGGGATGTGGTGGAACGGGAGCTTCGTGCCCTGGATGTGCATCCCACAAATCTCTATCAACTGCAAGATGCTATCCTATCAATATGGGCCAACATTTCTAAAGAATGCTTTCAGCACCTTGTTGAATCAATGCCACGTAGAATTAAGGCAGTTCTGAAGGCGAAAGGGGGTCAAACACAGTATTAGTATGGTGTTCCTAATAATCCTTTAGGTGAGTGTATATTTCAGCAGAAACAGTTACTTTTAAATTATAATACCTACTGTTTTTAATGTATTTTTTGATAATCTTGGTGAGCATGTGTGACCCTGGATCACAAAACCAATCACAAATCACACAGGTATATTTGTGGCAATGGCCAACAATACATTGTATTGGTCAAAATTATCGATTTTTCTTTTATGCGAAAAATCATTAGGATATTAAGTAAAGATCATGTTTTCATGAAGATATTTAGTAAATTTCCTACCGTAAATATATAAAACATTTATTTTTGTGAGTGAATGCAGCACAATCGCAAACATAAATGGACAACTTTAAAGGAGATTTTCTCAATGTTTTTTCTGAATTTTTTGCACCCTCAGATTCCAGATGTTCAAATATTTGTATCTCGGCCAAATATTGCCCTATCCTAACAAACCATAATTCAATGGAAAGCTTATTTATTCAGCTTATTCATCTTAATTTTAGAAAATAGACCCATGTGACTGGTTTTGTGGTCCAGTGTCACATATGAGGTGTTTTATTTTATATTGATTGATACAGTTGTTTTCACAGTTTTCTTTAAATTCAAGCATAATGGAGCTAAATTCTGTGAGTCAAATATAAGGCAGATCACACACTCAATTTTGGTTGCAATGTAATTCATTCAAAATGTGTACTACATTTTGCCTTTGTAAGGCAACACAGATGATAGGCCTAATTATTATTGACATTTGCATGTCAACAAATGATGCAATAGTTCTAGTTTGTTTTTGTAAAACTGCAAATCCAATTTTGGATATTCTTATCAGGTCTAGCTCAGAGAGACCAGTAGAGTTTGTTGATAAGCAACCAATACTGCAGTCTGTAGACGTCTCTCTGTCAGTCACACAAGTCTGCTGGCTCAGCTGTTCATTAGTTGCATTAGCTCTTTGCTGCTGCGAGAGCAAATTTAAAAGCTTTTTGACTTTCTCTGGGCTGTGCCAGCATATTTTGGGGATGGATGTTAAATGCGGACCCCTAATGCAAGTGCTGAAGTTATCTGCACAGGATAAGTATTGCATTAACCACTAGGAGAACCAGTGCTTAGTCTTCAAAATATGTGTTGGTTTTAACCACTGAAGCCAACCATTCAAAAAGTGCACTTGTATCATAGCAACACCCTCAAGACTAGACGTGTCTATGAAACACAGTGATCATCCACAGACATACTTAGCTCATTGTTATAATCTGATTAGTTCCTCTCCAGTGTTTACAACCCTGTGAACACACTCATCTGTTACTATGAAACACTTCCTCCCCTACACCGCATTTTTGGTTAAATGCATAACCGGCTCATTAAGATTTTATTTTCTTTGACAGAAATTAATATTTTTATTTAGCAAAGACGTCAAAAGTTACATTGGTCAAATGTGTCAGTAAAGACTTTTACATTGTTGCAAAAGATTTCTATTTCAAATAAATGCTCTTCTTTTCAACTTTCTATTCATCAAAGAATCCTGAAAAAAACAAATGCATCACATTTTTGACAAAAAATATTAGGCAACACAACTGTTTCAACTTTGATCATAAAAATAATAAATGTTTCTTGAGCACAAAATCTGAATATTATGAATAAGGTAGGATTATGTGACACTGAAGACTGGAGTAATGGCTGCTGAAAATTCAGCTTTGCCATTACAGAAATAAACTACATTTAAAAATATATTAAAACCGAAAACAGTTATTTTAAGTTGTAGTAAAATTCACAATATTACTGTCTTTCATCAAATAAATGCAGCCTAACCAAACTTTTGAACTGTAGTGTTGCTTCCTCAGGAGCTAGACAATTTTACTTCAAGACATGTGACATTTAAAGTAAATTATTTTTGTGGCATATTTTATAAATGTGTATTTTTAAAGTGCCCAATTATGCTTTTTCAAATATTACCTTTCTTGCAAAGTGTAATAAAGCTGTATATGAATGTAAAAGTCTGCAAAGTTTCAAAGATCAAAATGCAATCGATGCAATTGAATCGAGAATCGATTCTGAACTGTCGAAACGAGTCGTCAGGAATTCCAGTCTCACTTCCTGTTACATACCTGCGTAACAATGTAAATATGCATAATGCCAGCCTATGGTCTTCTTTGGCTGAGAAGACGCTATTTTCAGCGCTGCAAATCCACTTTACATGAACTTCAAAAAGATGAGGACTCGCACTGGAATTGATACGAAAAAACCAACAACATTATTCGTATTCCTGTGTATCAAGCACTAAGGAAGCCTCCGGAGCTGAAATTCAGGTATAGGTAATAGGAGTTTCATTTCAGACAGGCACTGTACGTGGTAGACCAATCACAACAGACTGGGCTGTCTGACCAATCAGAGCAGAGTAGGCTCTCGAAAGGAGGGGTTTAGAGACTGAATCTACATTTTAAATATAAAAATAACATTTTTCAGATTCTTTGAGAAATGAGGTGATATGCAAAGTATATAATGAGAAAATTAAAGTGTTTTTTGACCTTGGATGCATGTAAACCTATTTTAGGAGATCTCCAAAAACAAAATTAGGGACCTTTAAAAAAGTATAGTTGGGGCACTTTAAAAGCAGTTTTTTTAGGGGAAACTTCCTCTCCTGAGGTTCATTTCACTTTGGGTGCCTCATCAAGATCAGTTCTATTTTCTGAAAACCTCTACTTTCCCCCATGGAACAATGAAGCTTGAACGTTTGCCTAGTTGTTGTTTTTTGTGTGTGTTTTTTTTTAACAGTTTCTTTTTAACATTTAACATTTTAGTTTAACATTTCTTTTCATACTAAAACACTGTTAGTAATTCGAATATTTACAGCTAATTTTACCTCTAAGAACTCAGTTATTACATTTTGTTACGTCATTTTTCTATCTTCCTTTATGACATCACTTCATACCTGGATGCTTGGATAAGAGAGTTTGGGAGGTTCCATGGTGCTTGGGAAAGACTTACAAGAGTTGTTGCCTCCTTAAAGCAACACTATAGAACTTTGTTTACCTTGAAATAATGTTTCTAAAATCGTTTCAGTGGTTCATCAAGTCGTAACAGGGTGAAAGTCACTTCTGCATTCGCTTTGCGGCCCTATATCTGCTATAACAGCACTAAGTAAGTTTGCCAGATTGGGTAGCGTTTCTGTAGTTCGGAAGAGACATAAGAAACTACAAATTTGACTTGCTTTACGGCAAGCGTTACAATAGTCATTATTTTGTTTTTCTTAGTTTCTGATGTCACAATACATCATACTTTCATAAAATCATGCAACATACTCTACACTGTAAAAACTAAAGGAGCCTCAAATATCCTGTCGGATACTCAAGGAACTTCAAAATGTAATTTAGGTGCCTCAAAGCTCTTTCTCCTATAGTAGGGTTACTGGAGGAGCATTGACAATCTTTGAGGTTCTTGCTGGAACTTATGGGATCCTTTAAGCACTTTGTATTTAGTTCAGAGGTTCTGGAGTCACCTTTTCATTACTATGAGACCTCGAAGTGCTTTGGGGGAAAATAGAGGAACTTGAATGCGATAAAAGGGTTATTGGAAGATCTTTTAACATTTAAGTGGTTCCTGGAAGATCTCTTATGTTAAAGCCAGCATCTGGAGGAACCCAATGGTTCAGTGAGGCCAGAATGAGATTATTATTATCCTATTATTATTATTATAGGCTACTTAAGTTTGATTCAGTATACATACCCAGGTGAAAAAGATGTACAATTAAAAATGTACTTGAGTGTGTTTTTAGTAGGCCTACAATACAAATATACTTTAATGCATTTTTAATACATTTAACAGTAGCCTACGTCTTTTTCACCTGGGTAGCTTACATTTATTTAGTATCTATATTCCTATTTTATTGATTAATTTAAACCTTAAACAACAACACTAAATTATAATAATATTAATAATAAGAATTAATTAATTATTATTGAATAAATAATAGTAATAAAATAATAATTTTTACCTACTTCTTCATAAATTATTATTTGAAGAAGAAGAACCAGGAGGAGAAACGTTTTATTCTGTCACGAAACTGCTGCTATTCCTCTGCTGTCGTCGCTTCAGTTCCTCGCGCTGCTCGCGCGCAACAAAGCTCAGCTGATCGACGTCATCGGGTAACGGCTCCTCTCATGAAAGCTTCCGCCGTTTGTTCGGCTCTCCTTTACAAGGTTTGTAAACTCGCCAAATAAATATAAATACAGAGTCTACTCACTATATTCAAACACACATATATATATAAACTAAATTTATTATACATTACTACGTTACAGTGTTTACCACTCGTTTATTGCATAGTATCTGGTATGAAGGTTTTAGCCGCGATGCTAACTAACTACGTTGATCTAACGTAAGTTAATGAACAAATGGAAATGATTGACTTATTGTCTTAGATTGATTTAGTCATTCAATTCAACATATTCTGTAAAACTGTGTCTTCAAATTGCTGATAATAGCCTAACTAATTTAACTGATTCCTGTCCTCATTGGCGTTTGTTATGAATAACAAAAGCAGGTTAATATAGTTTGGTCTGTTTTTGTTTAGCCTAACTTTACTTACTACAGGTGCCCTCATTCTCTCAAATACCATTTTAAAGCCATTTACTTGTCAAATAAATATTATGTTGTGAATAATCAGCTTTGTTCTTTTGTTTCCCCAGAACAACCAGTACATTTCTAAAATAATCTGAACATTTCAGAGGCAACATTGAATTACAGTAAGTTACCTATACACCACATGCAAGTACTTTATTACTATGAACTTTCTCTGCGTGAAATTGTATTGTTTGACTGTGTACTTTTTAAATCAGTTATACTGAATTACAACTTCAAGTTTAGTCTTTTTCGACAAAAAAAAGGAAAAAGCTATTATATGGCTTCATAAGACTTACAACACAACCCATAACACATGAGTTGTGAACTCATTGATTATTTTTAGGATCTTTTCTGGGACATTTTTGGAGCTTAACCATTTTTACATAAATTGTTGCATTGAATTTAACTAGACAAGTGTACATAAGAATGGTGTGAATGAATTACACAAATTTTTTATGCTTGTGTTTCATGCAGTGATAATGAAATGGTGACGGGTTGCATTATGCCTGAGATCTGCTTTCGGGTTCCACAGACAGAAAGTCAAACAGGTTTGGAACGTCACAAGGCTGAGGAAATTATTTAAATTTCACAACTATCACTTTAATAACCTTACTAACAGTAAATGTTGTACTTTGCAGGGATCTCGGTAAGCTGAAATACAAGTTTGATCAAGAATAAAAATCCTCCTGTAGACCTGAAAATCACTGAAGTGCCTGGACCATCCACCAGAAAAGAGGAAAAACAAACAGAAAATGAAGCTGATGCACCTTTTCACTTTTCTAACTCGTTAAGTACCTCACATGTCCCTTGTGAAGATTTTATAATTGATTGCATTTTATGTTGCAGTGGGTAAAGGTGCATCACATTTGTGAATTTCGTGAAATTACGCAGGCAAAAAGGTCCATTGACCATTGTCAGCAGTGTAGTGACGTAATGTATGAAGCACCACACAAAATTGCTGATCGTGTGGATTCTTATTGAAATGACTGAATTCACCTGTGAACATTCACAGAACAACAGATAATTTTACTGCACCTTAACTCTGGAAAAATGGAAAATGTTTTCTGCTTGTTGTGACATAAGGAATACTGTTTCCGGGTCGAAGCCTCTACTTCTACTTCCTCTATCTTGTTTCTAGATATTGAGAATACTCAACAACCATTTATGGGAACTGTTGATTCAAGTCACACATTTAAGCTTTTCAAAAGCCATAGTGTACATTACAGTCTCCAGTCTCACGGCATCCCAGACTTCAACCTTTTATGATTCAACATTTTATGGATAACTAACCATCTGAGATTTCGGAATAGAGATAAATGTTAGGATCATAATTTTCAGGAATATTACAACACAATGAGTGTATATTAGCACTGTTTGTTGTTTGTTTTTGGCATCTGATAGAGCTTTTGGACTTGGAAACAGTGGCGTCAGACTTAAGCGGACTGAAACACATGTTTTAAAATTAAGTGAAGATGGACATTTTTAATTAGTCAAAATTTGAATTTTTTACATTGATTTATTACTTGGAACATGTTTTTTCCATGCATTTTGTTGAGATGTCTTTTCTTGTGTAGCCTATTGTATACACATGGTTGATTATTCATGTTACTTATGTATTATACTATTATAATTTTTTTTTTGTGTATTCATTGATATTAATCTATTACTAGTTTTTTTTTCCAAGTGCATGGAAGTGTATTAAAATGGATCTAAAATATGTAATAAACAATTCTTATTTTGTATTTGGTTCAGTTTGTTTATTATAATAGAAGTTAATGGTGGTAACCATAGTAACAACATGAAATTAATTTAATACAAATAAAATAAAATTGAAATTTGGTTCCTGGAGGCACCCACAGTGGTTCCACGCAGTGCCTTATATAAGAGTTCCTCAGGAAACCTGTGTGGTTCCTCAGAGAACCGCCCCTTTTTAAAGGGTGCCTAGAGGATCTACAGACGGTTCCGCCGGTGTGGCAAAGTGAAGAACCCCAAAAGGTTCCTCCAGGCACCTTTTATTTTTACAGTGTATGTTGTCTGTGGACATCGTTCATTCCAAAGCCGGTGCTAGATAAACAGCAAGCGTGCGTGCGACAGTAGGCTGTGGTAGGCTAAATTATTTACGACAGCGGTAATGGACAATTCCGCTTCCAACCTGTAGGGCGACCGAAGAGAAAAAGTTCTTTAGTGTTGCTTTAAGAATTTCAAAAACAAAGAGTAGGACATAAACTCACAAAATCCCCCAAATGTTGAAATGAAATGAGCTTAGAGTAACAGTTCACTCAAAAAAGAATGTTGGTAACCAGACAGTTGATAGTGGCCATTGACTTCCAAAGTATTTTTTTCCTACTATGGAAGTCAACGGCTGCCGTCAAATGTTTGATTACCAACATTCTTTAGAATAATATTTTGTGTTCAACTGAAGAAAGAAACTCAGAAAGAAAAGGGTTGGAACAACTTGAGGGTGTGTTAACGATGACACAATATTTTCTTTTTGGGTGAACTATCGACAGCATGGTACCTCTCATCACAAATGATTCTTAACCCTTCTAAGCCTGTCACTGAAATTAACTCTGACTATTTGACTGTCTAACATTTGATGAAAAGTAAAAAGTGTTGTAAAATATAAATGATGAATGGATCCATCCAAACTCATTTCAACTGCTCAGGATTTATAGATACCACATGGTTCTTGCAGTCTAGACTCTAGAGGAAGCAGGGGACTCCTCTCCAAAAACTCTGATGGAAAATCTCCACAATGGCTTTAAGGTCTATCTCAGGTCAGAAGGAAAGAGCCGTTAAACAGGGGAAAGGGGTGATTTCACTAGAGAGTGGCCCAAGGCAGCTGATGTCATGCGAGAGGCTGTTGGCAGGGCAACTTTCTAAACACATTCATAGACCAGAGGAGACGCAGTCCATTGGGACTTTAGCACATTGCCTTTAGCAGCCCAGAAGGTCAGGGTTTGTAAAAGACGAGGTCCTGTGACTCACCTCTCCATGGTCAATTTGCTGGGGGTGTTTTCCAAATCATCCCAAGCGGAGGAAGAGGCCACTAAGCACAGGAGCTGAAAAGTCTTTAGTCCAGTCATTGCTCCCTATATGAGGAAAAAGAAGGAAAATAAGTTTTCAGTTTTTCAGCTTGATGTTATGACAGTAAGAAAGATTTGCGATGAAAAGCGCAAAGGTGGTGGTAGCGCAATGGATAAGACACATGCCTTTGGTGTGAGAGACCCGGGTTCGAATCCACTGTGAGACACCAATGTGTCCCTGAGCAAGACACTTAACCCCTAGTTGCTCCAGAGGCGTGCGACCTCTGACATATATAGCAATTGTAAGTCGCTTTGTATAAAAGCGTCAGCTAAATGAATAAATGTAAATGTAAATGTAAAATACATAAGGTCTTATATAGGTTTCATTCATAGTCAAAATCACATTAGCAAATAACCTCACAGATTATTATTATATATATATATATTTTTTGCTTTAGGCTTTTATTCACGGGTAAACATTTATCAGCAAACATAAACAGAAGCTCAACCGAACCTGCTTGACGCATGAGAACAAACCTCATTGGTTTTCACACGTCAAGCAAACATGCTTGAGCTTCCGTTTACCATAACTGATGTGTGAGTTGATGAATGTTTATGTTAATAAAAGCCTAAATTAATTCTGTTCATCTTATAAAGTGATCGTGTCTTTTCAGAAAATGTGGGCTAAACCACTCAATTCATATGGATTCGTTTTACGATCTCTTTATGAACTTTTTGAAGTGTCAAAGTGGTAGTTGCGTAGCTGTCAATGAAGGGACAGAAATTGCTCAGATTTTATTAAAAATTTTCTTTTTTGTCATTTTAATTAAAAAAAAAATTGTTTCGAAGATGAACGAAAGTCTTTCAGGTTTGGAACAACATGAGGGTGAGTAAATGACAGAATTTTCATTTTTGGGTGAACTATCCCTTTAAATAAAAACAGAATTATTCATTAGACAGTTGAGGTTTAGTGTTCTTTTTTAAGCAATGTTACACACATGATTTTATTAATGACTCATAAGTTGGCCATTGTAGTAGCTGTATCTGGTGAATAAGTTCATAGTGGGAAGACAAACATCCTCTCAATAAACCTTCCAGATCTAAAGTTAGAATCCGTGGGCTAATATATAAAGCGGATTTTATTAAAGGCAGCAGTGTGTCTGTAAGCTTGACTCTAGAGGAGCAGCTAAACACGGTTTTGTGATCTGATTACAATGGCGGGAACTGGCTTGCAGTAGAAAACATAAATTAAAGTCTTTTAGATGGTCATTAATTAAATCGACAGTTGTATAGACATTGAATTTATAGAACTAATATGTAACTTTTCAGGGTTTTCTTGTGCAAGTTCAAAATGAGATTGTTTGATGCTTTTAATATGTGACAAATTTCTTGCTTATAGAGAAGTAAGAAGAAAAACAAGGAAGACTCATGACTCATTCACCGGTTAGGAACAGAAAAAGGAAGTGTTTGACCTAAATGCGTGATGTAAAGCAATAACTTCAGGAGGAAAGTATGGAGTCAACAAGAAAACAGGCGGAAGTAAGGATATAACAGAGGGTGATTAGAAAGAAACAGGCAGAGGAGAGGAAGACATAACTGATCCGATCAAATCCAACTTTGAGCTCTCAGGCGGAGGAATCCAGGGTGCAGTGTTGCATCATCACTTTTGAGTCTCTTGGATAACAGCAAGCTGTCTCATTATCTTCTGAGAGCTTATCCGTTCTCTATAACAATCATACAGCTGCAAAGACTGAAACCTACTCTCTCTCTAATTGGCTTTGTTTGGAAAGTACAAGCCGCACAGTATACACTTTACACTGCCTACATTTAATGTGAAACAGTACATTTGAAATGCAAATCATGCAACAATAAAAAATTTAAACAGCAGTGTACTACATATAGTAAAATATATTAATAATAAGAATCTGCTTAATAGCGGAATTAAACCCATTCTATAATTGATGAACTTTACACAGTTATTGAACAAAACTGAACTGATTTTAACTGAATAATGACTGTTTATACTGTATTTTAAGAGCTGCTTAACAGCAGCGTTGAATTCTGTTTGAATTATTGAATCATTATTTTCCTGTTTATCACTTTAAAGCTGCTTTGAAACAATCTGTATTGTATTGTATTGTATTGTATTGTATTGTATTGTATTGTATTGTATTGTATTGTATTGTATTGTATTGTATTGTATTGTATTGTATGAAGCGCTATATAAATAAAGGGGGCTTGACTAAAATCTTTATAGTTCAAATCAATTAATGAGTTAAGGAGATTACAAATTGAAACTGATATTTTGTTCCAATTCATTTGTTCCTATAAGAATGGACGAATGGAAGTTATTTGGTCTGCATATATGTTCAATTTACACATATTGATTGATGCAATTAATTGATCAGCATATCATATATTTTTTTAAATAGATGAACAGTAGGCCTATATATACTGCATACTGCATAAAATAGTAGTATAGTTGTACGCTTTTCAACCAAACCCATTTTCTGCCTATCTGAATGTCTATCCATCCGTTCGTAATGCCTCAATCCAAAATGTGAGTGTGCACGTGAAGATCACATTCAAATGCACCACTTTCATTTTGCACCTGTAATGTGTGTCCACTACACTGAGTGTTTTCACTCAATGCTTTTTTGGAATTTGGCCACTAATGAAACACTTATTACCTTCACATCTAACCAATCGTGTTCTAATACTATATGTCAAAGAACTTTATAAATGCTTGCTGGGCTGTTAATAAATGTATGCTTTGTTACGCTATTTTGCCTCCCGAGTCTTTCTGGTAGAACTATTACTGAAGGGAAAATACTACTGTGTAAATGTATGTGTCACATGTGTGTGTTGTGAAGCCATTTTTCAGATAGCAGAAGAGAAAAGCTGTCTAAGGTTCACAGTGACAACAAATCTAGCAGTTTCTGCTTCTCTCATTCGCTCTGCTACATCCCGCCTGAGGCATGGAAAAATCCCAGCATCAGCCAGAGAAAATATTCCAACAGACAAACTGAACTCTTCAACAACGCATACATTTAAGTCAGCAGCCCAGGAGGAAAATCAGTGAAGTTTAATGTTGTAATTAAGATATGGCCGGGTTGAATACATCCTTTAAAGGATGGGATGTAAACATCTTTTCATCAGGTCTGAATAGTTAAGTGCACCTCCTCCAACTGATATCACTTTTAAACAGGATAAACAACACGATAAGATCACATTTTAATATATTCTCCTGAATTCATTACACTTTAAGCAAGTATATAATAATAATAATAATAATAAACTTTATTTTCAATAGCACCTTTAAAAGTAAAATCTCAAAGTGCTTCACAAAAATAAGAAAAAAAATAAAAGAGAAATACAACAATATAAAAGAAAAGCATTTATAAAAGAGAAGTACATTCAAATTGTACAATACAAATATAAAATGTTATCAGAAGAGTTTTGATAAGTAAATGGTATAGAAAAAAAAGAATATGTTCATTTTAATCAGACTGCACAACTGCTATAAAAGGACAAATTTGTAAGGACAAAAGGCAAAAATCCAATTACTCTAGCTAAAAACAAACAAACAAACAAATAAATAAAATAAACTTACTGAAACTATAATAATACAATATTAATAATAATCATCATCATCATCTACTTTTCTTTAAATATTCAGCAGCTTTCATAACAAATAAAATCAAATAAAAACAATATGACATATGTAATAACATACAAAAATAAAAAATAAAATAAATATTGAATATTAGAAATATTAGAAATATATAAAATGTAGCCTATATTAGTCTTTTTTAAAACATTTAAAAATTAAATATTAAAATAAAATAATTTTATTGATCAGAAATAGCCACAAAAAAAAAAAAAAGAATAATAAAATAATGACAGACTTTTCGTTTGCGGTAATAAATACTAACAGTTCATTCTTAGTTCATTCTGCTGCCACTCCTCAGCTGTCTAAGCTTAGTGAGAGATTTAATATCTGCACATAAATCATGGCAATACCCTGAAGTTAGACTTCAGATGAAGCAAATGCAACCCATCTCTAGAGTGTCAACATTATGCTTGAAAATCTCACAGGTATTGAAACATGGTAGGTGGGATGCTGTTATCACACAACCGATCATGTTTTACTTACTTTATTTAATTATTTATAATCGACTTATATTGTCAACTGGTATGTATTTTTGTGAAAGAGTAGACCACCAGAGAGTACCTGTAAACAACAGAGCTTTTGTTCCAGCAGTAGCCCCCCATTGAAAGCTGAGACTTTTTTTTAATAAAGGAAACCTGTTTTTCTCATCACAATCAGGGAAGGTCTTGAGCTGACCACCCTTGTGATTGACCTTGTGCTAGAGAAGGGGCCACATCACTTTTGGTTTCACAGGAAATTATTTTTGGAGAAAATAATTCTGGCTCTTATCGTTCATGATCACAACTGCCATATTCACACTGTGCGTTTTGGCAAAAGCATAAAATGAAGAAACCCTATTTTTGAATCATTTAAACTTTCAACTATATATTTCAATTATGCATTTCAAGCTTTTATGTAACAGGAAGCATCAGTGTGCAAGATACGGTTTCAAAGGGAGGAACTATTTACCTCAAAGTTATCCTAAAATATCTACCCCACCCACCTACACATGTCAGTCACCAATTCTCCCTGGTTTTCTCTAGTTTCTTCCACACATAGAGCTTTTGTGTGTTTTACACAGGATCTGAGCATAGACATAGGAAGTTCAAGCCAACGAGGGAATTGTGGGTGGACATGATGTCACAGTAAAGCTAGTGTGGATGATGCAGGCTGACACAGCAGTGACTGAGAAGGAAACGCTGAGCACCCTACAACCGGTCACAGAGAGATATCATTTTATTTCAGCCAAAACTTAATGTACCACACGGACAACACACACTAGCATACCACACGCACATACAATGACTTTAAAAGTGATTGACTAAGTTTTATATGGTTCACAATGAAGTTAATTAAAGACACCATTGAATCAAATCTAAATTTTTTTTTAGCACTGAGCTACAAATAGCTTGTAGCTTTAAAGGGATACTCCACTTTTTTTGGGAAATAGGCTCATTTTACAACTCCCCCAGAGTTAAACAGTTGAGTTTTACCGTTTTCGAATCCATTCAGCCGATCTCCGGGTCTGGCGGTACCACTTTTAGCATAGCTTAGCATAGATCATTGAATCGGACATGACCATTAGCATCTCTCTCAAAAAAATGACCAAAGAGTTTCGATATTTTTCCTATTTAAAACTTGACTCTTCTATAGTTACATCGTGTACTAAGACCGACGGAAAATGAAAAGTTGCGATTTTCTAGGCTGATATGGCTAGGAACTATAACTTACTCTCATTCCTGCGTAATAATCAAGAAACTTTGCTGCCGTACCATGAGTGCAGCAGGCGTAATGATATGACACAGCACCTGAAAATAGGTGTCCCCAGCTGGACCAAGCGGGAAGGAAGTCGACCGGAAGTTGAAGCTGGCCGCGTGCCACCATCTTGTAGCAGAACTTCACCTGCTGTTAGCATCCCATTGACTCCCATTCATTTTGGCGTCACTTTGACAGCGAATAACTTAACATCTGAGGCGTTTAAAGACTCCATTTGTCCATTATTTATTTCTAAAGAAACACGAGAATGTATAAAATGCTCCATTACCTTGTAGCTTATGTTATGGCCCCGTAGAAGCAGTTTTTGTAAAAGTAGGCTAACGATTGCGTCATAACCACGCGACTCTCTGTCGCACAGTAGAGAGATTACCGTATGGACAGGAGGAGAAGCTTGCGGGCAATCGGCGGGACGTGGAGGCAAAATGACAAAATAATTAATCAGAATACCTAGCAAAAGTTTCTCCTGCTCCAAGGTCGTGGACACCTCCTACTCACACTCTCCGTCTCTGCAAGATTCGGAAGGGAATGATTCAGATTTCTCATGCCACAGCCACTAGAAGACAGACGGGTTGCTCACGTCACATCTACGTCGTCAAGCTCGGTTTGAGTCTGCGCGTCAGGAACGGAAGTCCTAAAAAATCGCTAAAAATGGGCTTCACTTGTCTCAATTGAGTTCCAATGAGATGGCTCTGTCCACTTCTTATACTGTCTATGAGCTGGACTCATTGGTTACTGAGCTGGGGACTATTTTCAGGCACTGCGTCATATCATTACGCCTGCTGCACTCATGGTACGGCAGCAAAGTTTCTTGATTATTACGCAGGAATGAGAGTAAGTTATAGTTCCTAGCCATATCAGCCTAGAAAATCGCAACTTTTCATTTTCCGTCGGTCTTAGTACACGATGTAACTATAGAAGAGTCAAGTTTTAAATAGGAAAAATATCGAAACTCTTTGGTCATTTTTTTGAGAGAGATGCTAACGGTCATGTCCGATTGAATGATCTATGCTAAGCTATGCTAAAAGTGGCACCGCCAGACCTAGAAATCGGCTGAATGGATTCGAAAACGGTAAAACTCAACTGTTTAACTCTGGGGGAGTTGTAAAATGAGCCTATTTCCAAAAAAAGTGGAGTAACGTTATCCCTTTAAGCTGTGATGTCGCTTATATGCAAGTCAATTTGACGAAACCTGAAGTTCTTTTTTGGTTTAAAAAGAATAGTTCACTCAAAAATGAAAATTCTACCATAATTTACTCACCCATGTTGTGCCAAACCTGTATGACTTTCTTTCTTCTGCGGAACACAAAAGAAGATATTTCTGTCTAGTGAAAGTCAATGGGGTCCAACATTATTTGGACAACAACATTCTTCAAAATATCTGAAGATAAGAGTGAGTAAACTGCGACATAATTTTCATTTTTGTGTGAACTATTTATTTAAGAAGCCAAAACAAGAAGTCACATACCTCAAGATGGAAGTATTCCTCAATAATGACCCTGGGAATTTGGCTCATCTTTTAGCCAAACAAAATATCAGCCAAATAAAATAAAAATAGACGCGACTTTCCAAACAAATAGAATAGAGTGACTTTCCAAACAAAACAAAGTAAGGATAATAATCCAACAACAAAATCATCCAAAAACACTTATGTTAGTGAATAAACATCAAAACACACAGAGCCGAATGAGTCTATCTTAGGAAGGAAACTTATATTAGAACCAATATGGAAATACATGTCCGTTTGTGTTATCTTACACCTCGGTTTAAATGAAATCAGTAATGATCATCATATGCAACAACAGGAATTATGATGCATTATGGATACATAGACTAAAACCGAAGAATAAGTACGCTTAAAAAATGTCAAGTGTTTGATAGCAACTAAATCATTACCATAAAGTCAAAGACAGTTGATAAATAACAAAGGAAACTTTCACAGAAACAACCAGTGGAACTTCAGGAAAGAGATTGATGCCATTAGGGTGCCTGTATATTTTTTTAACCTTGATCAAGGACTAAGACTTCCCAGCAGCCCACTGCAGCAGCTTCTAAGAATCAAGGAAATGGGATCTCCACAGAGTTCTTCTGAAGCCAAATCCAAATCACACCCCGCTTGCCTCTGATGAGTGATTTTGCTCAATAATTACTTTCCTGTGAATGTCCTCACGGTCACCCGGCTATTCAAATTGTTCCGAAAACACCCCGAATCTCTAACATAAGCTGTGAACATACTATGGATGTGCAGACAGTTCACGGCACTGCTGTAAACGAACAGCTCTGGTCAATATAAGACATACAGCGAGAAATGGACCAGGATCTACATTTAAAAATAATGTTAAAAAAAATTCAAATGTAACATTTGTGATTGATATTTTTGTTAAAAATATTGTCACAAGTGCATGCCATTTTTAAAATTGGTCCGATTTTTTTGAAACCCACAAAATATAGGTACTAGTCAATATAAACATCAACTTAAAACCACACGAACAATTTTAATTTTAAATATCTGATGTTCAAAAAAAACATAGAATACACATAATTTAGAAAATGAGTAAAATTTATAAGGTATACAAATGTTTATAAGACAAAATGTAAAGTAAATACATGCATGTATAGAATATAAAGAAATTATACTGTGTACTGTAAGTAACTTAAAAAGAACAAATATGAGCAGGCAAATAGTCTGCTAAGGTACAACAGAAAAAAAAATAGCAGTAGAAGCCATCATATTCTCAAAACAAAGCATTAAACTAAAATCAAACGAACACGATACAAATAAAAGAAAATGTGCCCACGAGTAAACCAATGAATGATTTTCTATTTCAGATTCCCTCTAAATTACATTTATTTTGACTCAAAGCTTTGCACGGAAGTGCTCAAGTAAGTTCCAGTGTTCCCATAAAATGGTTTTACTGTGAAAAGGGTGGATGTTGTTGAATTATGTGTGCTTTGAAACAATTTAATGTGGGACTACAGCGCTGTTATTTATAGAAGGCGAGTTTCTGAGTGCGTTCCCGAGGTCGTGTTTATTTAGTTTCTCAGGGAGGGTAAAAACATTCCCCTCCAGAAGTTTTAAAAAGTCTTTCGCTTGAAGACAGCGAAAGAAACCTGAGACAATGGGACACTGTTGCACAGACAGTGGGATGCTCTGTGACCTTGCCCATGATCTCCGCTCCCCGTGCTGGGAACAGAGGATGTCTGAGATCATAGCCCCACAGACAGCCTTGCATCCCCCTCAGCACACCACAGGCCGCCACACTTGGCTCAATCTCTAGCTTGCGATAACATCCGAGGCTAATTCCTCCTGGAGACTTCACATGAGAGCTACGTGTGGGGCAAGACGACAACCAACGGAGCATCTTTCGAGCCAATCTCTCCACCTGAGAACATCTGGCCCTGGGCAGAACAACCCGCAGCTTTCATCTGGCCTTGAAAAGCATGGGGGTGGAAAGAGTGACTTTCTCATACTGTAAATATGGACAGTCTCAGACAGCTCACTGTTTCCTCAAAGCACATTAGTGTATACTCTGTCTGTAGGGATCAACAGGGCTTTGCTTTCCTAAACCTGGTGCTTTCAATTTGTATTATCTATCCTCATACATAGCAATAGTCTCAACTAGAAGGACAGAAACGCCAAACTGTCCTCAGATCAGCTCTCATACTTGCCAGCACCTGTCACAACAGTGAGCTCATTCAGAGGGAGTCTATCCTAGACAGCTGGGATGGATGTGTCCCGTTTATTTTAAGATCTGATTCTCAGGATGTTAGGTTAGACAGCAAATAACTTTGTTGTTTCTATCTTTTAAGAAGGGTCCTGCCAAATGCCACAAGACTGGTCTTGTAGGTCCTGTTTGAATAACATGAAGCCTTTAAAGATACAACAGGGGGCTCATTCACATAAAATGTGTATTCATGCAAATCAGTAAATACCGAAAAAATGCTAGGAGCTTCCTGTAATCCTAAAACAACCATATTTATACTGCTAAATTTAGGCTTATTCACCCGTTATAAAAAAATGTAAATAAAAAATAAATAAAAAAAATGGATCTGGACAGTTCGTGCACATAAATTTTTCGTCCAATGTGGATGGAGGACCGGACTAAAAATAATGTGAAAGTGTTTAGCAGGAAACAAACAGTGCGACTGGTAAAGTCAGAATGCCAGATTGCCTAGATAATTACTCAAGCCAGCTGTTTTTAGTGAAATGATGACACAAGGTGCTGTGCGACAAGTGAGGTACTATTCCAGATCTAATGACTCTTATGAGGAATAGGATCAGGCATTTATATAGCGCTTTCACATTTACGACTGTACACCCAAAGCGCTTTTACAATCATATCAGGGGATCTCTCCTCAACCACCACCAGTGTGCAGCATCCACTTGGATGATGCGACGGCAGCCACAGTACAACGGCGCCAGTATGTGTATGTTCTTTTTAGTAATTCAGTGATTCAGTAACATACAGCGCAAGCAATGAAGTCTGATTCCCAAGTTAATGACTCACACAAGCCAGTTCTTTTTACTGAATCAAATCCATAACAACACAAGCAGTGAAATCTGACTCTTGAACAAAAGACTTGTGTGAACTACTTCTTTTCCAACTTAGATCAGTTTCTCAGTTATCTGAGTCACTTACTAAACGTCATTCATTTCATCATGTGGACATCAGTAAACCATGAACTAATACTTGTGTCAGGCTTTAGAAACCTAAATCAGTGCAGTTACTGAGTGGTTCTTCACATGATAAAATATGACTTTTGTTCTTTTTTTTCTTTTCTTTTTTTTACATTAATAATCAAAATACATTTAAACCTAATATTTCTTTCTTACAATAAAAAGAATTGTTGATGGAACCGTTAATGAATGATCAGAATCGTTATTCATCATTCAATTCCTTACAATTCACCCCTAGCTATATTTAGGAGTGTTACACCCTGCAATTTAGTTTTTCCAATTCGAAAGGACTGACAAGCTAAGCAGAATGAGTGAGCATTTGCCTTTGGCTCCTAGCGGCCCATCCTCTGCCAGCACTGCACAGTGTCCAGTCAGGCCTACAGTAGCACCTAAGCTAGGCCTGTGTTTGGTTTGGGAGCAAGGAAGTGCGGTTGGGCAGTAGGATTTGGTCTGGCCGGCATCGCCCTCCCTCCTCCCCCCTGCAAAAAAACTCCAGAGGCCGGCGGCCTAAACACTGCTGCCATTCAGCTGCCCCGCGTGCTGGGGATAAAGTTGGGATTGTTTGTCAGCGGACTGCAATGCGAGGAATGCAGAGCTCCAATTCCCCTCTGGGAAAGGAACATTGAAGTGTGGACATTCCGTCCTTTTCTCTCTCACTCTCTTACTCTCTCTATCTAACTCTCTCTCTCTCCAAATCACCATTTTCTCCTCAGGAACGATCCATTTACCACATTCAGCAGCAGCCTCAATCATAACGGTTGTGACTGAAGTGGAATAACAGATCGGATCTCTCCCTGGTGAGCTATTCTGAGTTCCTGGCAATAGTGAGCTTAGAGGCCCACAAGCCCCTTCACATGAGGATTCCATATCCACAGTCCATCCCACTGGCATTTCCTTGCGCACTCCATCATTCCCTGTGACATCACATTTCTGTCAGACACTCACGCAATTTCCTCCTTGCATAAACGCGGTGAACTCACAGTGCCACCAGCTTTACAGCTTGACATATGGGACCGGCAGCAAGGGGCGACGTCCTTAATGAATATGTTCCTGAACTAAACAAACTCAGTGAAAGGCTTCTGCTGAGATTTTTAAAAGCTCCTTTTGATGTTTCTCCCAACAAATGAGCCCACAGGTCTTCAACGAGAGGCTGATACAAGGAGAACTTGCTTTCTAGCTTGTTAAGAGACCACACAGCCCATAAAAAAAGATGGTGCCTGTTCATATTTGTTCAGTCCCATGACTTAGTCCAGCAGAAGCATATGTTAACCTTTGACTTCTATAGAATGATGTCACTTTATGATAATCATGTGACTAACAAAACAGTTTAATTAAAAACACCTACAGCAGCCTGACAACATCTGCTCTTCTAGCCAGCTGTGCGCTCACATGGTTCAAGAAAACCACCAATGGCACGCTTGCTCTGCCAAGATTCAATGGCTGGAAGACACATTACCAGGTGCTTGCAAGCTCATGACCATTTCACTAAATTATAAGATAATTGGAGGATCTACCTCACTTTTCTCTACTACATGTGAGCAATATATTAACTTTTATTATAAACTCATTCATGATGTTTAAAAGCACTCTTCTAAAACCTATAAATTGCCTACAGTACATAGCTGTCTTCAAAGGCAGAAACCTAACGGTCATTGAACCTCATAAGTGACTGATTTGAAACACACCATATAGCCTATAGAAACATGTCAAGAATATCTAGAGAAATTTAACTCAATATTGAGTTCACTGTTGCAAAATGAACAAAGAGATAGTCTGCATAAACATACTTAGCGCACACAAATTTAGTTTTAATCCTTTTAAACTATTTTTGATACTTTTCATTTATTTAATTTATATTTGTAATGCATAACAATTATATTCTTTTTTCTCTCACTTCGTAAGCCATCTTTGATTTTTTTTCCCCAACTGAGCTTGTCGCAATGCATTATGGGGTTAGGCTACTCAATAAATTGGTGAAGGCCTTTTCTTACCAAAAACAATAACTATAAAGATAACTATATTAGCTTCCATTTGTTAACCTTCGTTAATTCTGTAAAATTAGTCAATTCATTGTATGATTATTTAAGAATACATTTTAATAGCACTTATTAATTTAGTTCAATTTTGATTTATAAATATGGGCCTATAATGTTTCATTGTTCATGTTAGTTCTTTGCTATTGTTAATTTATAGACTACAACTTGAAATATATAAAAAAAGCTATGTAGAAATTAATATTAAATAAGATTTACAAATGTTATAAAAAATATTGCTAATTGTTATTTCTTGTTGCAATTGCATAATGTTCACGTATAGAAACTTACTTCAAAGTTAATAAATGTGTAAAATTGTGAGGCAGCTAAAACAATTGCTTACCTTTTAGAACATTATTTCAGGTGTGTCTCCCAAATACCTCAAATCATAAAGCAAGCAAACCCATGAATGCGGTTTTCGTTATTTTTTCTTCAACTGTCATGGCAAAGCAACATTTTAAGAACTTAAGGTCAGGAAAATTATATCCCGGGGTCACAGACAAGACTTAAACTAAACTAGTCCCAGACTGTTTGAGCTGTTATGACTGAAAGCAACTTGCACTGACATTTCTTAAAATATGGCAGTGAGATCGTTTTGTCTCAATGCACATAATGTTTTTTTTTTTTTTTAGGCACATTTATAAAAGCTACTTAAATACCCTAATTGAACTAAGGCCTAATCCTGGCTTGATCTAAGCCCTGTCTGTGAAACCAGGCCTATATCAACACATCCAGATTGAACCCTTATTAGACATTTGAAAGTAAATCTATCACCCACTTGAGGTTTGTTTCCACCAACCTTATTCACATGCTGTGCCATCTTATGATAGACATACATCTTTTAATGTGTTTTTGGATTGTTCTGCTGACAAACACTGCACAAATTTCTTTCCAAGAAACTTAAAAAAATAAAATAAATTGGTGACTTAGGTGCTTTATACAGCTTTCTACTGTGAATGCCTTTGAAAACACATTAAGTCTATCCCTCAGAGCCTTTTGCGATAATATCAGCTACACTGCCTCTGGCGTTGAGTATGTAATGCGTAATTACATTGCGTTAAGTATTTCAGGTTGGACACATTTAGAACCCAATGACCCACAAAACTGAGCTTGTGTAACTAAAATTGTCTGCATTCTTATACTTTGGTATAGCTTTTTTTTTGGACCTAAGGCATCATATAGTCACACTTCTGATGTGAAGGGTGTTTGAGTAGCCTACCTTTTTTTATTATAATTATATATATATATATATATATATATATATATATATATATACTGTATATATATATATATATTTTTTTTTTTTTTTTTTTTTTTTTTTTTTTCAGGCGCTACTGTCAAACTGGGACACCTTTATTGGCAAACTGGGACACTTCAAACACATTAAATTGTTTTTCAAATGTAGGCCCAATGAATTAAATACACAATAACAATATAAACAACAAAAATAATAAAAATCACTTTTTTTAAGGAGGGGTGCAGGTTTAGCAGATTCTTTCCACCCCTCCCTCCCTCGCCTGTCCACAATATTTTGTATTGGGTTTAGTTTATTTCATATAAATTAAAAAAAAAATAG
The DNA here is from genome assembly GCF_965113295.1 of Leuciscus leuciscus. NCBI lineage: Eukaryota > Metazoa > Chordata > Actinopteri > Cypriniformes > Leuciscidae > Leuciscus > Leuciscus leuciscus. The sequence continues at coordinate 10,571,281 of NC_138744.1, forward strand.
AAATCTTCATAAACATTTCTTATGTCAGGGTTCTGCCCTGGCAGCGTTGTCTGTCTTGTCTCTGTTTAATGTTTCTATGTTTACGTTGTGTTTTAACACATGGTTGTGTCTTTGTTTGTGTTTGCCATGTGCTCCTCTGTCCCTTCCTCCTTGTTTCCTGTTACCACGCCCCCTTGTTTAGTTGAGTCCTTGTTTGAGTGTTGGCACCTGTCGTCTCGTTAAGTCCTTGTTTGTCTGAGTGTGCTCACCTGTTCCTCATGTTCCTAGCTCCCTTTATATGTTTGCTCTTTCCCTCTTGTGTTTGCCAGTTCGTTAAATGTTGTACTTCAGAGTACTACTGTGTCTCAGTATCGTTCCTCTTAAGTCGTTAGTGTTTTGTTGTAGAAGTTTGTTAGTGCTCTGTTTACTGCCATTGGCTCTGTCTTGTTTCCCTGTTCCAGTCCTGTCCAGGTCCTGTCTAGTGATGGCCAGATCGAGGCCTCGTGAAGCAATGAAACAGTTGAACCAAATGTGCCATATTGTTTCGAGGCTTCGAATCAATCCGACACCCGTCTCAACGGTGACACCTAGTGGTCACTTGCAGGTGTTGATCTGAAACAACCTTGACGAGCCATTAAAAAAATGTGTTGTTTTTTTATTATTATAATTTTCTAATATGTGAAGATTGTAACCTATAGGCTCCTCACTGTGCGTAATGTTATTTTGGTCTTGAAAAATGAATATTAATAAAAGAAATCAAGCCACAATGTCTCACTTTTTTAGAGATTTTTATTCAAAAATATTAATTTCTCTGCTGTGGAAGGACTTAGACTAGGCCTACTTCTTTTTTTACAGATAATTTCTCCAGCCTTTGAAAAAATCCTCTCACAAGGGACACTTGTTGCTGGCATGCAAAGATATATATATATATATTGTTTTGGTGATTTTCCTTTTATTGTGACAGGACAGTAGAGAGATGACAAAAAAACGAGGCGGGAAAGGTCCACGAGCCGGGACTCGAACTCGGGACGCCCGAGTGCAAAGACGCTACATGTCGGCGCACTGACCACGAGGCCATTGACGCAGACGGCGGAGATATTTTTTTTAGCTAGGACATACAAATGAGGAAAGATTACTGCTATCTCTTTCCAGTTTCATTTAAATTCCAGTTAAATTTAAATGCAAGCCCAAATAGCCTATAAATCAAATCGCACTATATCACCAAAAATCCACTATCTCAAAATCAAACTCCTCTCACAAAAACCCACGAGGTCAATATGCGTTGATTTCACTTTTATACAGATGTGCGACTGTGTGGTCTGTTCCCGACCGTGTCAATCAAACGCTGATTCGGCGGACCACACCTGATGAAACACTTAGTGAAACACTTCGAGGCTTCGTTTGGCCATAGTCACGTGACATGGGTGTTTTGAATCACGCTTCGGATCAGTGTTTCGAAACATCTGCGCTTCGGGATCTCGCAAAGCTTCGGAACGACTGTTTCGCGTCAGCCATCCTTAGTCCTGTCCAGCAAGCAGCCCTGTTCTGAGCCTGAGATACCTGAGTGTCAAGCTGTAAGAAGTCAAGCTGTAGAAGTTCCTGTCTGGCTTTAGCTGGTTACCTCTGGTCTCACTCTGATCTGCCATATCTTCACTCCAGCCCACGGATACCTCATTACATCTGCTGCTCTGCTGTTGTCACTGTCTCATCTCTACCTATTGTTTGGATTGCTACCTTCTCCCACCTCGTCGTGTCATCTGTTTGTCAATAAAGCTGTTAATTGTCATCCTGCATTTGAGTCCTCCTTCACAGATCCATAACAGAACGAACTGGCCACTACAGGACTCAGCAGGATGAGCATCAAGGTCCTGCCACCTGCCAACATGCAAGAGAGAATGGCCCGTCATCGTAGTCTCACTGCTCTTCGCCAGGATGGCTTAGGAGTTGGGGGTTTTGCCCAGATGTTTTGGACCTGGTCTAGGGGGCTAGATTATAATGATGCTGCTCTCAAGCATATCTTTAACTCCTGCCTGGATGACCCCTTGCCTGCATGGGAGATGGATTCTCTTCATATTCTGGATTTCTGGGGTTTCGTTAGTTACCTTGGTAATCGCAGTAAGTGGGGAATGCCACCAAGCCCACCTGCATCTGCCTTCAACTTTCCCCGCCTGTCTCGTCACATCTATGATCCTCCTTTGGCTTCTACGAGGAGACTGAGATCCAGACGGAATAGGGCAGTCCAGTTTACCACATCAACCTCAGAGCCAGTCAAACCAACCCCCACCACTTCTCAGAAATCCAGGTCAGTCCCAATCACTTCAAGATCTGACTCACTATCTGTTATTCAAGAGACAGCTAAGTCAACTGCTGTCATCTCTCAGTCAACTATGCCAATCACTTCAAGAGCTGACTCACTATCTGTTATTCAAGACACAGCTAAGTCAACTGCTGTCATCTCTCAGTCAACTATGCCAATTACTTCCAGATCTGACTCACTATCTGTTATTCAAGCTACAGCCAAATCAACTGCTGTCGTCTCTCAGACAGAAATGCCAGTTCCAGTCACTTCAAGATTTGAGGTACCATCTGTTATTCAAGACACAGTCAAATCTACTGCTATCACCTCTCAGACAATAACGCCAGTCAATTCAAGATCTGAGTCACTAACTGTTATTCAAGACTTAGTCAAATTAACCGCTGTCACCTCTCAGACAATCACGCCAGCCCCAGTCACTCCAAGATCGGAGTTACGGTCTGTTAGTCAAGACACTGTCAGATCCACCGTAGTCATCTCTCAGAGAATTGTGTCACTCCCGGTCACTTCAAGATCTGAGTCTCCTTCTGTTCTTCATGACACAGCCAAGTCAACCGCTGTCTTCCCTCAGTCAATTACGCCTGTTCCAGTCATCTCTGAGTCTGTCGACTTAACCTCTGTTTTCCCTGTTACTAGCGAGAACTATCCTGTCTCTTCAGAGCCTGCTCAATCTGTTTCAGTCAGTGCTGATTCTACGAGGGTTACTGCTTCTCCGCCTGGGTTGGCCGAGTTGGCTACAGATACTACAGAAACAGCCCAGCAAGCAGTATCAGCTCGTCGTAAGAGGAAGAAGAGAAGGGTACGTGCTGAACAGTCTACATTTCTCCATTCCCAAGCCCCAGATCCAGTGGTTTGTGAGGTGTCAAGCCAAGTGAGTTCTATTCCCATGCCATTGATAAGCGATGTCATTCCCGCCGAGACAACCTCTACCAGTCCTGTTATGTTTACTGATCCCAGTCCCAAGATGCCTATTGTCATTGCTGCAGAGGCTTTATCTGAACTTCTAACTAGTCTTGTCAAGATCCTAGAGATGCCTGTTAATCCTGTCGTGTCCACTAGTCCCAAGCCTGCTGTTGAGAGGGCGTTAACTGAGCCCACCGCTGTTAATGAGCGGGCATTTCCCGAGCCCGCCGCTGCTACAGAGAGGGCGTTTCCCGTGCCCGCTGCCGCTACAGAGAGGGCGTTTCCCGAGCCCGCTGCCGCTACAGAGAGGGCGTTTCCCGAGCCCGCTGCCGCTACAGAGAGGGCGTTTCCCGAGCCCGCTGCCGCTACAGAGAGGGCGTTTCCCGAGCCCGCTGCCGCTACAGAGAGGGCGTTTCCCGAGCCCGCTGCCGCTACAGAGAGGGCGTTTCCCGAGCCCGCTGCCGCTACAGAGAGGGCGTTTCCTGAGCCCGCTGATGCAACTGAAAGCGCTGTCCCAGAGTCCGCTGATGCATCTGAAAGCGCTGTTCCAGAGTCCACTGATGCAACTGAAAGCGCTGTCCCAGAGCCCGCAGATGCTACTGAAAGCGCTGTCCCAGAGCCCGCAGATGCAACTGAAAGCGCTGTCCCAGAGCCCGCAGGTGCTACTGAAAGCGCTGTTCCAGAGCCCGCAGGTGCGACTGAAAACGCTGTCCCAGAGTCCGCTGACGCGACTGAAAGCGCTGTCCCAGAGTCCGCTGAAGCGACTGAAAGCGCTGTCCCAGAGTCCCCTGATGCGACTGAAAGCGCTGTCCCAGAGTCCGCTGATACGACTGAAAGCGCTGTCCCAGAGTCCGCTGATGCGACTGAAAGCGCTGTCCCAGCGCCCGCTGATGCTACAAGAGGTGCTGTCCCAAAGCCCGCTGAAGCTACAGAAGGTGCTGTCCCTGACCCTGCTGGTGCTACAAGAAGCACTGTTTCCAAGCCAGCTGCTCCAGAGTGCACAACCCGGGAGGGTGTCCCCGTGCACGTCTGCATAGCCCAGGAGGGCGTCCCCGTGCACGTCTGCACAGCCCAGGAGGGTGTCCCTGAGTCAGTCCCCGTGCACGTCTGCACAGCCCAGGAGGGTGTCCCTGAGTCAGTCCCCGTGCACGTCTGCACAGCCCAGGAGGGTGTCCCTGAGTCAGTCCCCGTGCATGTCTGCACAGCCCAGGAGGGCGTCCCCGTGCACGTCTGCACAGCCCAGGAGGGTGTCCCTGAGTCAGTCACCGTGCACGTCTGCACAGCCCAGGAGGGTGTCCCTGAGTCAGTCCCCGTGCACGTCTGCACAGCCCAGGAGGGTGTCCCCGAGTCAGTCCCCGTACATGTCTGCACAGCCCAGGAGGGCGTCCCCGAGTCACTCCCCTTACCTGTTCCCAAGACCTTCCCTGACCCTACCAGCCCTGTCTTTGCCCCCAGGTCTGTCAAGCCCCCTTGGAAGCCCAGACCAGCTAGGCCAGTTCCTGATCCCCAAAGTGCCCCATATCAAGTTCCCATGTCTCCCTCAGCTCCTAATCTTTTCCCCGGTTCTGTTCCCACCTGCCATATGCCACCTTTTGTGTTCCCTGGTCAGTTTGGGACTTCCATGTCTATGCCCTTCCCTCCCCCCCAGTTGTTCTCTCCATGGTCTCTGCCTGTTTTGGACGCCTGGAGGCGTCCTTTAGAGGGGGGGTACTGTCAGGGTTCTGCCCTGGCAGCGTTGTCTGTCTTGTCTCTGTTTAATGTTTCTATGTTTACGTTGTGTTTTAACACATGGTTGTGTCTTTGTTTGTGTTTGCCATGTGCTCCTCTGTCCCTTCCTCCTTGTTTCCTGTTACCACGCCCCCTTGTTTAGTTGAGTCCTTGTTTGAGTGTTGGCACCTGTCGTCTCGTTAAGTCCTTGTTTGTCTGAGTGTGCTCACCTGTTCCTCATGTTCCTAGCTCCCTTTATATGTTTGCTCTTTCCCTCTTGTGTTTGCCAGTTCGTTAAATGTTGTACTTCAGAGTACTACTGTGTCTCAGTATCGTTCCTCTTAAGTCGTTAGTGTTTTGTTGTAGAAGTTTGTTAGTGCTCTGTTTACTGCCATTGGCTCTGTCTTGTTTCCCTGTTCCAGTCCTGTCCAAGTCCTGTCCAGCAAGCAGCCCTGTTCTGAGCCTGAGATACCTGAGTGTCAAGCTGTAAGAAGTCAAGCTGTAGAAGTTCCTGTCTGGCTTTAGCTGGTTACCTCTGGTCTCACTCTGATCTGCCATATCTTCACTCCAGCCCACGGATACCTCATTACATCTGCTGCTCTGCTGTTGTCACTGTCTCATCTCTACCTATTGTTTGGATTGCTACCTTCTCCCACCTCGTCGTGTCATCTGTTTGTCAATAAAGCTGTTAATTGTCATCCTGCATTTGAGTCCTCCTTCACAGATCCATAACATCTTATTATAGGCCTGCTAATTTTATTCCACACAGGCTAAGTTTCATTTCTTTTTGTTGAAAAGTTTTTTGCAAATATTGCAAATGTCCCAGCCATCCAAGCTTGTACCCTCCATCTTTCTTGTTTTTTTTGTTTTTTTTTTAATTGGCATTGTTTTTTTAAATCAGTTTACAATCTTTGTTGAAATATCTAGCTAACTAAATTTATGAGGGGCATACAAAAAGGGAACTCAATTCCCCATTAGAATGACTTAAATGGCTGTCCCAGTTTGCCAGTAATACCCTGTCCCAGTTTAACAATACACTATTGGCAAACTGGGACAGTGTCAAAATCACATAAAAAACAACAAAAAAAGATTCATATGAATGTGATTTTTACAAATTCTGATTCACCATTACATCCTATAACAAAATATATAACAATTACAAATGATCCATGAGTGTTTTAATTTTTATAATCTTAACATTATTCACCTCAGAATGCTATGTCATTTTACTTTACCATCACAGTTCACTGTAAGGTTGTTGAATATGGTGTGCCACACCCCCGGAAGTGATGTCATATCCACAGAATCTATTATTTTTTTTTTATCACATATGCTTATGATGAGCTCAGTGTTGATTTTTAGTAATGGAATCATTTACATGTAAAGATAGAAATTAAGAAGCTTAACTGTCCCACTTTACCCATTGTCCCACTTTGCCAGTATTCACCCTATTATAATTTTTTTATTATAATTTTTTTTTTTATCTGAGAAAGCACTGCATGTAGGCCTATATCCTATCCTGACATTTAGCCTACATGTTTTTCAAAGGTAACCTATAAACTAAACAAATTGAGCATCAGCTACATTAACTGATATGTTCAATAATGACTGATGAATAGATATATTTCTTCCAGTGGTTCGTTCCCAAATGCCACTGATTTAATAGCAGTGGCTCAGCAGATACGTCTGGTGCTGCAGTGCTGACTGTGGGAGTTTTGAGAGTTGGCAAGCTCTGCCAGAGGGTTCACCGCCTGTGCTTGATGACCCAAGTCGGTTCATGCCAGACCAAAGCCGTTTGAGCGAGTTAATAGCCTATCAATAGCTTTCCTCCCTCGTCGGTTAGCTCTTAACTCTCATTACACAGACCACACATTATCAAAGACACATGCAGATCACAGACCTCCTGTGGACATCAAAACTACACACACATACGACATCTACTTAATATAGTGAAAGTTAATGTGGCCGCACTGTCCTATAGTTGCCTCGAAATACTCTATCATTAACCATAAATATTTTAATGGACTGTCCTGATTTGAATTCTATGTGACTTTCCCCTAAAAAAAAGTTTCAATAGGATTTATTTTTGATCAAATATTGTAGTTTGTATGTAGTTTTATAATGTAACATGTATCTTTTATTTCTTCAATTGTGCCATGGAAATAGCATTTGATGCTAATAAGGCACTCAAATAAATGATCATTACTCAATAATTTTCTGACATTTGAAAATCAGATTACACAGATTAAAAAGGAAAGAAAAAAAGAAAATATGAGACTTCGTAACTTTAAGGAACACTAGAAAAAAACGTCAACGAATTATAACGTGACCTACCTTTTGTGGTCTGCACATCGTCAAGTTACAACATTATAACATTCCTTCAAAAATAGGACTTATTTGGTTTCTTCCTATTGAAAAGAGGATCGCCCTGTTAATTTTTCCATTCTTTTCTCTGCCCTGATTCGAATGACGGAACATGTGATAACTTCTTTCCCCCCTGAGGCTTCAGTTCACATATCGTGCATTCCAGTCATGAATGTATGGTTTCATCGTGCTGTTTCTCCAACACTTTTCTGGATACTTATCTCAGTGATGGTTGGTTTATAACAATGTTGTTAGATTTGACACAAAGATTTAATGTCAAGATAGCCTACTCCTTATCGAAAAGAGCTGTCGTGCTTCAGGGAAAACTTGTTTTGATTGTTTGGTTGATCGTGTGGGATCTTTTTAAATGAATCGGGAACCGCATTGTCTGCTGCAGACACCTTTTAGGATGTTTTAGACAGGTTGTAATTTAAAATCCTCATTTATTGAGATTGATTCAGCTATTTTGTGTTTCCCACCATCAGAATCATCAATCTACTCAGGCGCTGCTTTGAATGTTGCAGACGTTTTAATTGAAATGGCTCATTAATGGAGACCGAGTCATCTCTTTAGTAACACATGATTAAAACCATCAGTTTAATTTTTTTAATTTGACCTAAATTTGGCATGAGATCACTGTCAACAGGGCACAAGATCAAGAATATTGGTGAGTATATAGATGAGTTCTCGGAGACAGGATAAACACATTCATTAAATTCAAACTTAATTTGTGCTCTTTCCAAATGTCAGCCTGTCAGGTTTATGAATACCATGAACATAATTATCTAAACAGTGAATATTGCACTTTCCCAGTGTTGCGGCAGCGGTCCGGTTGACCTGCCCTCAGTGATTCAAGGATGAAGACAAGGAGTGTCATTGTTCCAGGGGAAGCAAGACAGACAAGTGTGACTCACACACATAGATGTTATTGGCATGGACAGGGGAGACATATTTCCCAGCCCTACCAAAATATTAAACATTAAATTCATTTTCCATTAAAGCTTTTCATTTTTACATGAGCCACACACTTTTAGGCAAACACATTTTGCTGTGCTGAATGTAGGCCTACAGTTGACCCAAAAAGTATTTGGACACTTTTGGACATTCAAGTCTCACAAAATATTTAAATATTATTGCACTGGACACAAAAAATATCAAACAAATCGGCATTTTACATTTTATTTTAAATAACTGGTGTCAAAAGTGATTTTTATTGGATGTATGAAATCTGTTAGGCTCATCAAGGCTGCATTTATCGCATAACAAATACAGTAAAACAGTAATAGCGTCAAATATTATCACAAGTTAAAATAACTATGTTGTATTTGAATATATTTTAAAGTTTAATTTATTCTTGTGAAGTCATAGCTGAATTTTCAGTCTTCAGTGTCACATGATCCTTCAGAAATCATTATATTATGCTAATTTGCTGCTCAAGAAACATTTCTTAATATTATCAAATTATTTCAAATATTATATTATTTATTGTTCTATCATTTAAAACCAAACGGGCTTATTTATTTTTTGTTAAATGATTGCTTGAAAAGTGTGTTTTGTTCTTTACTTTTAAGCGTTGTCTTTGGTGTCCAAACAACCTTTTGTGATTGCTGTATCTTTGTAGCCAAAGTTGTTCATAATAACATCATATATGACATATTATATTACCATTTTGTACCATGAAATGATATTGTCATGAAAGTACGCATGCTGTTGACCTCATTTTGAAGGCTGCCGTATTAAGTTACTGATTATATGTTTTGCATTTTATGTTCTTTTGTGAACACAATTCTGTTATGACATTTTCCTTTTCTTTTTTTTCTGAAGTCAAATACTAGTTTCATCTAGTTACACTTGAGGAAAAGGGTAACAAAAACTCTCTTATGGATAACTGGTGTAGATAACAGAGAATAGCTGATATAAATTACATCATAGCTTGTCCCCTCTTGTCCTAAACGTGTCTCAACATGTTCAAGCATGTCCTTATATATCCCTGAATGTCTGTTTCACAACCCACTGAATTAAATAGCACTACCTCATCCTAATTTTTTAAGCCACTGTCTGACAGTGTTTCGCCAGTGACACTGTTTGCACTGGGCCGGGACATAACACATGGTTTACCAATGGCTGTGCTTTAGTCATTTAACTAGGCGGGTATATTTATATCCTTATAATGTGAGAGCTAAAATGAGGGAATAAGTGGAATATTATTCCCCTGTTGTTCTACTTCAGCTTTATGACTGTGCTCCCCTGATGCCTTTTGAATAGTGTGGGCCAAAAATGTCTCTCCCTGACACACTGCAATGAAATATCACCTTCACTTAACAGGGTAAGTTCACTAAAGAATGTAAATTTCACCATTATTTATATACATGTTCTTAAAACATAAATTTACTTGAGAATCAAAACTGTGTACAATAATACTTCTTTTCAAAGTTTAAGTTCGACATTGACTTTTTTTTTTATCCCATTGGCAAGTGATTCTCTTTAATGTCATAAGAACATTAAAATCTTAAATTATACTTATAATTATTTATAATTGTTTAATTATTAAAAAAGCATATTCTCAGAAAACAAGCCTTAATATTTTTTAAGGATGCTTTTTATATCCCAAAACTGCAAGAACATAAATCAGTCAGATGAGCTCTAAATAAAAGCAAAACATACATGTTCTTGTATACTTATAAACGAATATTAGTTTATATTTTTTAACTTATTTAATCTCAGGGATCTTTGGATGAATTTCTGATATACTTTATTGATTGATTCCCAAAAAGCAATGGCACAAAAAGACTCTTTTTGAAGAATTTATGGATCATCCCACTTGTCTGAACCTAGTTACCAGTCCTGACGATTAACTACTATGCTAGCACCGCAAGAAAACTGATGTAGAGCTCTTTAAATTGGCAAAAGAATTAACCTGTTGCAGTGACAACTTTAAAATTAAAGAATTTATGCCAGGTTTCACAGACAAGACTCAGACTAAAATTGATGTTTTTCTAAGGCCCATTTATAAAAGCTACTTAAATTTCCTAATTTAACTACGGCCTACTTCTGGCTTAATCTAAGCCTTGTATGTGAAACCGGGCCAAAGACTATTTAAACTATTAAACTTTGAGCATAAAGCAATTCACAATGGTAAATTACAGTATATATTATTCTACTAATCAGTAGTAATAATTTTTACCATCACATCCCTTGATCAGTTAGCTTACAACGCAATACCAGCTCCTTGATGTTTACAAAAACAATGACATGGATATGGCTTTATGGAATGAAATAGGATTCTATCTCCAGGGGCAGCATGGGTGGGTTAACAAAACAGCCTTTGTCTGTTACCTTTAGTGTCACACTAAAAGAGAGGCCATTGTGCTTTAGAAAGGATCCTTATGGTTCATGTTCTGGAACTGCAATGGATCCATTTCCTCAGATTAAGAGTCAGCACACATTCAGACCACAACAGTGCTAGACTTGAAGTTTCATCACTGACCACTTTCACCTCTGCTCTGTTGATATGGAAAATCCCTACCGTTTGACATTATTTTCCAACACAAATTGAAATATGCCTATAAATATACACTTGAATTATAATAATTACCAAATGTGACCACTACAACTTCAAAAGTTAAAGAGGTCTAGAACACATGAAGATGGGTTTTGTGCTTTTTTAATCACATGGAAATACATGCCTCCATCCCTGAAAATAGAGTTTTACAATTAACAAGGAGACTGAAAAATTGTTTTAGAGAGAACAGGTCTCCCTTTTTTTTTTGTACAATGTTTTTAGGCACTTGGAATTACAACAGCAAACATTCCGTTCTTCATGACAAAAATAAAATTTCTTTGGTCCTTTAAAAAACCAAAAAGCAAAACAGAGGTTGATTGAAACCACAGTCTGGCATAAAAATAAAAAAAAAACAAGAAAAAATAAACCCTATAGCTTCATAATGCAAAACGCAGCCTTCTCTCCCCACTTACATAACCTGCAAGAGTTTAACTGAATCTATAATGAGTTTGAGAGAAGAAAAAAAGTTTTTTTTCCCCCTGCTACATGTGAAAAAGATCTTCGTTCACTCTGCAGAACAAAAAACGTTAGGATCGGCTCAAATTAGACATACAGCAGTGAACAGTCATTCTATATCTGTCACATTTAACACAAAAACAATTGCCATTGTTTTGTAAAAGCTCTTCTTAAACGTCCATTTTTGTGTAAAAAAAAAAACAAGTTTATAAATTCACTTGCATATCGTCTTCACCACATGGGAAGGTACAAGGGCTGAAGTCGATTTTTATCAGATGTTCTCTGCAGGGGTCAGTTGCAGGGCAACCACGTTGGGTAGGAACTACTGCAGGTGTGCACCAGCGGCTGCACATGTGCGATGTAGTAGTTACTGAAGTTGATGTCTCGCACGTAGGGTGCCGGCTGGTAATAGCACGTGACGTTGGTAACCGTGGGGATGGCGTTCTGTTCAGCCAGCACCCTCAGTGCGAGCATGGAGATAAGGTTTAATGTCTGCCGTCGTTCGTGTCCCATCAAGCAAACCGTACTCTCATTGACCACGTGGTATAACGTGACCAGACAGTCATACCGTTTGTGCTCCATTCCGGCGAAGTGATTCTGCAGGTACGCCTCGAGCTTTCGCTGTTGCTCGCCTATGTCTGGAAAGTCAATGAAGAACCGAGAGCACATGTACCGCTGGAGCGATTTCATCTCCGATTCGGAGGTCGGCCGAAACCCTCGCACCAAAAGGTGGCAGTATTTTAAGAGACCACCTCCCCGGATCTCCTCCGGGTTTCGTGTTGCGATGACCTTGTTGCACAGATGGCCGAGAGCGTCCTCAAAGTCCCCGTACATGCTCTCGCCCAACACCGTCGGATGGAAGCACTCCGACATGGGCGTCTCTGAACAACGGTCGAACAGAAGAAGGGAGTCCAAGACTATGTGGAAGGAGTCCACGCTGAACTCAAATTGCCGCCTCAGAGAGTCTACAAACTTAAGCTCGACGTTCTTGCCGGTGTTGTTGGAGAGGGAAATGAGGCTCCAGCGGTCGGTGTCATTGCAAACCTTCACCAACTTCTGCACATAGGCCTCCTTCAAAGTAAGTGGTGAGATTCTTTCCTTGCTGACGCCCTCGGGTAGGAAGTCCAGAAGGCTGTCGAGAACCACATCCTTAACCACACGGAAAGCCTGATCATCTGACAGTGAAACACCAAAAATCAGGTCCAAGTCCTTGTATCCGAGCCCCGTGTCCTGGTGCAGAACGTGACTGGCAGCAGAGCCGTTCAGCCTCACATCTCGAACCGTGATGCCTCGCTCCTCCAAACGCGCTCGAACCACCTGCAGAAATAGTTTAAGATCAGAGATTGTTTCATTGGTCAAAATTTGGATATTAAAATGTACATATTTCCCCCTATTTTTACATTTAGATCACCTTTGCTGTCAGAATGCTCACTTCAAGTTACTCTTTAAAAATGCTAATCATTTAACACTGTTAAATGTACTCTTTAGCAAATCTCAAAATCATTAATGTTGTGATTCCTACACATCTTTATTTAGACACTTATTTATTTAGAAAAATATAGAATTTTATTATCAGTCAGCTAATGGTTTTTCACAATAACATCAAAATTATTTTCAGCTTACCATATCAGCCATAATTGAAATATCCCTAATCAGTACCATCTAAGCACTACGTGAACACATAAACCCTGGAAAATGCAATACCGCACTAAGTACTGCCTTATTTGAACAATTTGAGGATACTTTATTCTGCCACCACTGCTATTACATAATTATCTTATTAGCTAAAAAGCCTAACAAGTCAAGCTAGGCTTCAATGTTGTATAGTGCATAGACTCACAGATTTCTTGTATTTATTCCCCCTCACACTGAGAACAATCACAGTTGGTCTATAGTCAGTGATCAATAACACATCAATTAACTATAGTTTGCAGCCACTGTCATTTTTTCTCATTGTTGCTGTGATTCAGGCTGTAGCATTATAACATATACAACATGCCACATACGCACATTTAACGTTATTTACTATATTTGGCCTTTTAGTGTTAATCTTCTGTGCTGAATGCATTTATTTGCAAATGGGAAGTTATTATACGTATATGCACTTCAAAAACAAAAAACTAGCCTTCACCTCACCAAATTAACAAACATCTTCATTTTACTTTTCACTACCAAGCATGCTCATAATGTTCCCAGTATATTTCACGCACAGACTACAGCTGAAGCTGATTGTAAAGAGTGTTAATGTGTTTATATGGAATGTGCACTGACACATCTGTGCATCGGCAGGAATACATCCACTGAGACTTGGAAACCACTGTGTTGGCTACAGCGGCACATTAAACTAAACTGCTCGCTTAAGAATACGTGAAACTACAGAGGCAGTTGTAAGATTTCACATTCACATGAAGGTCTCATAAATCTTGAATGTGAAATCGGAAAACGCATTCATAAATGCCTAATTCAATAAAGGCAAAAATGTTGATTTTGGCACAGACCACATTTTATGCATGCCAAGCAGATTTATATGCTTTTTATTCTGTTTCGCAACCGTTCAGAGATTAAAATGTGCTTAAATCAAACTCATTATCTCCGTCCAGAATGCACGTAACCTTTTTTCCACAGCTCTGTCGGATTAATGTCAATCAGCGCACCTACCCTCACTCCTGTCAATCAAATCATTAGCCTTCTATTTTTACACATTAGGTCAGATTGCAGCAATTGACCAAGTGAATGCAGTGTAACCAAGCACACATACTGCAAATACATATTTGAAGCACAATTAAATCAACAAGCAAATTGCAATATGGCCAAGTGCAATTTATTAAACCACAAAGGGTGTGATTTATTTAAACAAAAAGTCGGTTTACTTTATTTCATAATGGACTATTGTCAATATGAACACAAGTCAATGATGTTTCAAAAAATAATGCCAACGACAAACAGAAACTCAAAGGTTCTTTAGTTTCCACCAATGGATTGAGGGTTTAACCGGATCGCCTTGCAGTGCATGTGAATATTATGATATTAAGATGATGCCAAGTCAGGTCACAATTGCATTAAAAACCTACATTTTATGGTTCAACTGTACATCACAGCCCAAAGCACAAGGTGCAAATGTGCAATCATGACATGGTTATGATGATAATGAAAACAGCCACAAAGTCCATGTAATGACATGGTGCCGTGGCAAATCATTAGGTTTAAGGAAAACGACTAACACTGAACGAGCGGCCATCTTTTGTCAATTTTGCAATGGAATGTGGAGGCTGTGCAATAAAACATCAAAGTTGTTTTTACAGATTTTCCATTAAATATAATGGGCTTCCTAGTTGGGTTTTATTGACAGGACATTATTGCTATCCGTTCAAACCCAGGCAGATGGAGTATTATGTAACAGAGATTGTCAAATGCTTGACCATTTATCATGGTCCACTCCATGAGGAGCAAAACTGGATCAAAGGAGGGGAAAGTGACAGATTCCACAGTTCATAGTTAGTTTCAATCTTCATTTAATTAGAACCAATAGGCTAAGGGCCAATCTTAGGCCGGTTTCTAAGATCTAAGAAATGTCACTGTATAACGCATTTTTGAGAACACTGAAATAAAAGATGTCAGATGTACATATATGATTAACGGGCAACTTCCCTAAAACTGCTTTCATTTGGGATCATATACATGAAATGCTGAAACGTATACACATTTTCTGTTCAACTGTAAGCACATTCTCCCTAAAGGACTTAAAACAAACCCTCTCTTGTTGGATGAAACCATACTACAGGAAGTTATCTGGAGAAAAGATCAATATCTCCTTGCATGTGTAGATGCAAACCCACACTGCTTGTGTATGAGAACAAGAATTCTTTTCATTGAAAAGGGGGGCATTGGTGCTGGTTATCACTGGACTAGCTCGAGCAGTGTTACACTGCATGGGATTAAGGTCGGTTGTGAGTCGCACTCAGTGTAGGATTCGTGAGAATGTCCAAGTCATTAACAAGTCACTTAAATTTGCTAAGTGCACAGTTTTCTGTATCTGCTGGAGGGCCAAAGGCTAAGAATGTTTTGCTTATCCTTGGGGGGTTGAGACATTACACCAATAGTTGGCCATGCAGTGACAGGCCAGAGATTGAATTTCAATTATCAAGATCAAATTTGATTTTTTCTTTCTTTCATTTATTCTTTAAAATTAACTACTATCTATTTTTTCTTAGACTATGACTTTTTTCTACAAGTAATCCAATAGTGACTAGCATAATTTACAATTGCACTTGTATTTTTTTATTATACTTCCACATATTACTTGGCAACTAAACTATCAGTATAGTGAATAATAGGCCTACCTATTGCTTTGCACATTTTTGCCACTGAATTCTGTGTGCATCTGTGAGTCAGATATTAACTATTCACTTTCGATTAGTAGCTAATGCATTTAAAAAATAATAATACTAGTAACTCTTCATTAGCAGTCCCCGTATTATTATCTATTCCAGCTTTACTTGTATTTATGAGATACTAGTATCCATCCTAGTTATAACTAGTTGCTTTTTACTTTATAGTTCAACTAAAAATCTTATTTAAATGTTAGTAACACTTGAAATACACACTAGTGGTCTAATATAGGTCTAATAGGACATAATGTATATTCATTTAGTACTGGGACAACTAGAATATATATTAGTTACCATAACTTAGTTTACAACTAAGAAATACATACTATTAGTAAATAAAAAGTTAGTAGTAACGTTAGCCTAAATCTGGAAGGTACCGGTTATGTCAGCAACTAGATCGAAATGAATAGTAGGCTAATATTGACTTGTCACATTGGGATAGTGACTAGCAAGAGTCCTAGTGACTAACTTGATATTAATCACTACTGGAATACTAAGTAACTTACCAGAATGTAGCCTAATGAAGAATAACCAGTGAAACAGAAATAAGCAATACTACTCACTTTTGATTACTTGCTAGTAATTAAAAAATAGGCAAGAGTAACATAAAACAAAAGCGTGCTATTTTTAAATAATACATTACATTTTAAAACAATGTTATATAGACACGTAAAAATGTATGGGCCTAACTAAATTAGGCTATAGTAATGTGCAGAAAAGGTATTCAGAGAGATGCGCTTTCATAATAACCTGAACAATCTGTCGCGGTTGCACCGAAAGCGTCGGGAAGTTTCCACGTCCGTGAACTGGAACCGTCTCGCCAAGAATAGAGTCCAAACGTTGCACCTGCTCCCAAGACAACACGCAAAACCGCCGACACTGATCTGACACATCACCGGAGGACATGTCGATGGAAAGAAAAACTAGCTTTAAAAATGCAAAAACTTCTGCTCTACTCCCGCACAGATATCGCTGTCTTTCCACACAGATGAAGCTCCAACGCAAAATCGTCTGTGAAAAGCTCAGTTATTTCACAGTTGCTCGCCTTATCAGCTATTTATAAATCGAGACGGCTCGTGAGGTTATCCAGCTGCGTGAGTGATTCACTTTTCCCAATCCACGCACAAGCAAGAGTCGCCGTAAATAATGCAGTTATGCTAGAAGCGCACCATCTGAATGGTCTTTATACCTACTAGATTTGCATACATGAGTATTATTGGTTGAATATCTGCTCATGAATAATGCCATGACACTTTTGGATTGGATTGGCGGAAGCGTGCAGCTGTGACACACCCACCGGCCTCGGTTATCACATCAGTGCGTATGAGCTTTGTAATAGTCAATGACTCACTTTTAAAGAGATGAACCAGAAACAAAACAGCAAAATAAGAATAAATATATACATTTTTACTTGTAAGTTATCTGTATCTGTGAATTTGAGCCTAGAAAATTTATATCATGCAAAATTGGTAAATTTATATTATGTTGTTGTCAATGTATGTTTTTTCCCCCATTGTTTGCATAGTAAAATAAAATCTGTAGCTGTAATGTGCTGAGTAATTTTGTCAGATAATTACATTAACCAGGTTTACCTAGTGTTTTGTTCTTCCCTCATATTTAAAAACGATATAAAATACTATTCTGGAGGTTTGATTGAACTTGTAGTTCATTAAAAAAAAGCAAATATCTCCACCGGACATCACTTTTGGCCACTACTCTCTCTGTATGTGTGTGTGTGTGTGTGTGTGTGTGTGTATTTGTTTGGTACATTTTATATTGCTAATAAAACACACTACTACTAGCATCGAGCAAATCTACAAGACTGAAAAGATTTCATAATTATATAATATGCATACTATTATTTGCACAGATTCCCAGAGATTTTTTTACCTCAGAAAAATATTGCCATGCATGCCTACATTTTATTTTATTATAGAAACATTTACAATTCTTATTTTTAATGATATGAGCCAAATAATTGAATTAGCTTTTTTTTTCACAATAAAATAAATTTGACATGTTCCAGTGGCATAACTAAGCAAAGATTGTACAAGATAGAACAGGATTTTTCTTCACTGGCCTCAAATGAGAAAGAAAAGAGAAAACATAAACCCCATAAATCAGGAGGAAGCATCTGAACAAAAGGATGTTAAGTGAACCAAATCAGACTCAAACATAAAATAAAATAAAATAAAAAATACATCTGGAACCATTAACTCCAACTGATGTTAACTGCAAAAAATACACAGCTTATTACAACTGGGACTGTCCTAAATCTGAACTTATGAGTCTCCTCTGTATTAGTGAATGAAGAATACATGGTTAAATATGTCTTTATTCCCAATTACATGATAATGATTACTGTATAACATTAACAGGATGTTGGTGTGGACTGCCTAAGAAAACATCCAAACATCTGTTCAGATTTAATTTATTTGGCTACACAGAGGATGAAAAGAAAGGCTGCTACGCACGACTCTCTGCAGCGTGGCATTTGTGGATGACTCACAGCTCGCAAGCTGTTGATCAGTCTTGGGGGCAACAGCAGCGGGGCTTTGTCATAATAGATTAATGTGTATGTGATCAGAGAGCTGAACTACATACCATTTCAATAGGGGAGGTCCTGACGGTGTGTGTGTGATGTCAATTTCAGTTCCCCTGGCAACAGCATCCCCCGTCGCCAGGCAGCGCGAAAGAGGGAGCCCTCATCTGTGTTCTGAGCGGGTGGTGATATGAGACACCTGCGTCATTGGCCTAAAAATAGCTTGCCTTGAGGTAGGAAAGCATTGTTGGTGAAAATCCAGAGCTGGAATGATTTAGAAGGGTCCTGAACATTCAAATAGAGTGAAAGCAATTAAGGAAATACTTTAAATTCACCTCGTCGTCACCTGAAGGCCCTGCTGGGTGGACATGGTTCTGTAATAGCAATCCGTGAAGCACACTTCTGGGTGTATCCATTCTGCATGTAGACAAATACCTTTAGCTTAAGAAATGTATCTTTTTTGTAAACAACAGATAGGCTGTTCCCAGTTTCACACCCAAGTAAGTGTGCATCTAAATCCCAAAACTGTTTATAAAGGATTCACAAGCTGTCTTTTTTGTTTGCAGTGCAGTTTTCAGAGCATTCTTAACGCATCGCCCATCACAGCTTAAGGTCATATTGAATTTTACAACCCGCATTCTGGTGTAATTGTGCTTTTCATGGTAGGTTCTGACAAAGACTTACTCAAATCATCAAAAGAATAAACACAAAGGGCTCAATACAGCACCATAATGTTGTACCATAACTAGTTGCAGTATGGAATGCATCAGACCACATCAGTCACTTGATTGGTGGATTGATTGTCATTACAAGCGGCTGATAATAAAGAGAAAATATAAATATGGCCATTGTTGAAGGCAAAAGGCCTATAAAAGAGCATACAGCTCCCTCACTAGAATGACAAATCCTGGAGAGTGTCACAAGACTGACATCTCAATGTGACTAAGCAGGGTTTGACATGATCATGAGTACATTTTATCCATACTTCATTAGAGCTCGGGTGAGGCAAGGCTTTGTGAATAGCATAGAAACGACAGAGTTATGACGTACATTACATAACACTGCAAGCGAATAGCTGGCTGAAAGAAAGAAATTCATACAGGTTTGGAACAATTTGAGGGTCACACGTCCGCTAAAACTATTTTGGAAGCAGTGGACTATTTCCACATGCCAATTATTTCGGTAATTAAATTAATTTACATATTTTAGCGTGAATTACGTGTGGTTTAAACACGTAACGGTGAACACGATAGGTGAATTACCTTTCAAAAGTTCAGATTTTTTGAAAGAAGTCTCTTATGCACTTACTAAGTCTGCATTAATTTGATCCAAAAATACAGTAAAAACAGTAATATTGTGAAATATTATTACAGTTTAAAATGAGCTGTTTTTTATTTTAATATATTTTAAAGTGTAATTTATTCCATTGAAAGCAAAGCTGAATTTTTAGCATCATTCCTCCAGTCTTCAGTGTCACATGATCCTTCAGAAATTATTCTAATATGCTGATTTGGTGCTCAAGAAACATTTCTTATTATTATCAATGTTGAAAACAGATGATAAAACAGAAAATATTTGAAAATGGAAATCTTTTGTAACATTATAAATGTTTTTACTGTCACTTTTTTTACACACACTTTTGATCAATTTAATGTATCCTTGCTGAGTAAATATATATATTTTTTTTTTCTAAATCTGACTGACGCCAGTAGAACAGTAGTGTACTTTTTGTAGATTATTGGTGCAGACACTTTTACCTCTTAAAGGGTTAGTTCATCAAGCGACGAAAATACTTTTTGTGCGAAAAACAAAAATAAAGACTTTATTCAACTATTCATTTTCTTTTTCATTTGCCTACGTTCTGACGTCCAACCCAGAAGCGCTGCGCTGTTACACTACGTTAACTCACTCAGAGGCCTACACAGAAGAAAATGAATAGTTGAATAAAGTCGTCGCTTGATAAATTTAAGGTTGAGCCACTGTAGTCACTTGGACTATTTTAACGATGTCTTTACTAACTTTTCTGGGCTGCCAGATGAAATTACAGAGAAGCCTATGAAGGAGTGAGCCAGCTCTCAGATTTCATCAAATATATCTTAATTTGTGTTCCGAAGATGAACGAAGGTCTTACGGGGTTGGAACAACATAAGGGTGAGTAATTACTGACAGAACTTTCATTTTTGGGGTGAACTACCCCTTTAAATAGGTACCTGAGAGATTCCCTATGACAACAATGTCGTTTGTCTTTTAGTTTTGGTGTTACTAGGCCATTCTTTTAACTATTGTAGGGCTTGCTCCTGTTAATGTTTGATAAGATCCACAGGTTCTTATCTAAAAGTCCCATGAGACTGTTCAATTACTGGAATCATGTTATGTAAGCTTATCTGTGATGTAAAAACATTCTTGCTGACTGAGGGACTTTTACGTAACATAACGTTGTAGTTTAAGTCAAAGTGAACACATCATTTTTACACATTTGCTGCAGAGCTTATTATGATCAGTTTGAACGTGTATCTTATCTTAGGTTTGCTTTCATTCCCATTTTGTTACATTTCCAGATGTCATAGCTCATTGTTGCATAAGTGCCGTACACACAGGCTTCTTGTCTACCTGGTCATGGTGTACAAAATGCTAATTCTCCATGAAACCTCACAGACAAAGGAACAGCCCAACCCATGATAATCTCCCTTCAGGCCCTGTAACACTTTGTACTTAAAGTGGCCACTCTGTTTGATTGATTAAAAGCTTATTTTTTTGTCATGTTTGCTTTACATTTGCGTCATAGACAACAAGGTGTGCCACCCGCAAATTTCCTTCAATTAACTAATCTTTATGTATTTATTTATGTAACTAAGAATTATTCTCTTTAATTAACAGAATGCTTAGCACTGGTTTTATGAAAGATTATAACTTGTAGTTCAGCCCTATATCATATTCAGTTTTGGTGGGAGGGGTGGATGTCTTGTAACAGTTGCTCTTTTAAGCACAAGTGTCAAATTTACTTTAGGCCACTTGTTGCGTAAGGACATCTGCATTTGTCGCTGGAGAAATGAAAAGTGTGGGTGGATATTCACAGATGAAAAAATGACTGGTACAACAGTCATTCTTGGAGGATTTATGAGCATTGTTCCTCTCTCACGGCAAATATGTAAAAAGATTGTTTATGTAATACAGTTTAGGAATCCAACTGGTTATATACCATTCCTAAACCGTAAGACTGCAAATCTCAAGAGTGGCATGAATTGATTATGTACCACATATCACATTTTACAGCACACTTCCTAAGAGAGAAGGAAAAGCGAACCTAAGATTACAGGACCTCCCCTGAATGGAACATCCCAGATCAGGGAGAGAACCCCAGCCTTAAAAGGAACCATTTCAGGAGTTACACAACAAGCGCACATCTGTCCTCATGTATTCGAGCTGGTTCTCCGTAGCCAGCCCACCTCACCAGTGAAACGGAAGAAGCAATGATGCATACTAAAGGCCAGAATTGTGCCCTGACACACAGAGGAATCCTCTAGCAGGCAAGAAACTCTGCCAACTGTCACTGCCAGAGCAGACGTCATGTAAGCTCCTATCTCAGCAATTTCATCCTGTTAAAAAACACAGCAATATGTTCAAATTTGGTGCTTTTAGATAAACAGACCGACGGACAGACAGATAGAAAGATAGACAGATGTTATTCAGTGTTTCTTCTCAAATCCTAAAGGGCACATCCATCTTTGTGCAGCTTCCAGTCTCAGCGCTACTGCCAAAGTCCATAATGACAATGCATTGTCTTCCAATAAAAACAGTGAGATGCTATGATTATAGAACTATGTTCCATCTTTAGTGCTCACAAGTAAAGAGCAGTGACAAGAGATCCAAGAAAAACCACAATGATCTACAGTAGTTGCTTGGCCAATTGAATGCTTAGTAAATCTTCATAAGGCATCTATTTGTGTAGCTCTGTGCTATCTGTGCTAACCACCATGGATTGAATAAATTAGACTTTATAACTTATATATATAACTTCATAATCTTATTCCTGAAATCATGAGCTTTCCAAGACAACAAAATCTAGATTTTTAAATCAGAATTTTTGACTTTAGTAATTGGCTCTCAAGTAAATGTATCTTGTTTTAGGGATTTTTAGATATTTCTACTGGAAAATGAGACAAAAACACTTATTGTTTTGCAGTGAAGTTTCAGGTTCAGTGAACCTATGGTAATTCCATTGATAATTTTATACCATGCTAACCTCTCCAACCGATAAAATTGAATCAGGAAGATATGATTATGTGACTCAGAATCTGTTTGCTATGCCATGAGGTCATTTTATGAGTCCTGTAGACGTGCACTCTATTTAGATTCATTTATCATCTTTGCTGGCATATCAACCTCTGTTTTGAATGAATCAGATACTGTGTGCATATACACAAATAGAGCTAAACACACTCACCATGTGTAAGACATGTGGTTGTACGTTTTTAGGGGATATTTGTTCACATATTGCACACAGGGATTCAGCAACCACATTACTGAGATAGCCTGAATCTCCCGTTACCTAGATAAACACAACAAGGTTTATGGAAACACTTATCAGGCCTTTCTTTATTGCTATTGCACCTACTATGACCTATTTAACGTGTAGTCCGTTACATAACCTTTAATGTCTCTCTTCATGAAAACATACCTCTTAGTCACTGTAAACAGATATGCTGTAAAAATGATTTTATCGTATATGTCCTAAAAGTAATAGGGAAATAACCAGATAAACAATGATGCCATAATGCACGTCGGGGAATTCACTGTGTTTGTGGACGCTGACCTTTTAACTGTGGTTTTATAGCGATTTTACATGGTTTTATAAAGATAAGCAAATTGGTTTGGACGTCAAAAGGAGCTTGTTGAATAAGTCACTACACTCTCAGATTTATGGGTTCTCATCACAGAACTTTTTTTGTTCTCCATGAATGCACTGGAGAAAAATTCAGGAGTTTTTCATTCTGATAACATCTCGCACCCAAAAATGAAAATTCTGTTATTTACTCACCCTCATGTCGTTCCAAACCGGTTTGACTTACTTTCTTCTGTGAATCACAAAGGGAGACAATTTTAATAATGTGCTGGGTGCCATTTTTTTTTTTTAAATGAAAGGAAGTGAGGGGGTGTCAAACTCCAAAAATGACAAAAATATCTCATAAAAGTACCAAAAAAGTGTTCAGAAGTCATTTGATAGCTTTGTATGAGTAACAGACTGTATAATGTCAGGTGTGGAACAAAAAGAAGGTAAGTAAAATATGACAGAATGTTCATTTTTACATTCAGAGACACAAATTTTAACAATTGTATTTACAGTTACCATGCAGAAAAATAAGTGCTAATGAGTTCAAATGAACGTTTAACCAGGGATATTAAGCCATGAATCCATTAGAGTTGGAGGGAAAGCATATCAGCAGGACCCTGATAAGATCTGACCTGCTAACAAACCAAAGGTACGTAGTCACGATTCTGCTGAGAGCCATTTCCAATCATGTACAATGGATTACAGAACCCTTTGTCCTTAAAAAATGAGAATATTCTTTTGCCAAAATCTTTTTTTTGTACTCGTTTCAGTAAAATTCCACAATCTATCACAATTTATCACAATCACACATGATCGAAAGGCCATTTAAAAATATTCATAGTGACATCACACAAAAGCATTTCAAACAACAGATAGTTCACTCAAAAATGAAAATTGTGTCATCACTTACTCAACCTCGTGTTGTTCTAAACCTGTATGGGTTTCTCTGTTCTGTTGAACACAAAAAAAGATATTTTGAAGAATGTCGGTAACCAAACAGTTGATGGACCCCATTGACTTCCATAGTATTTTTTTTTTCCCACTATGGAAGTCAATGGGTAATCCCCATTGCTAAGCACAGCTAATCATGCTGGTAGAATGCGTGTAATGACATCGCCACTCAGGATTGGTCACTTGTCTTGTGCCTATAGCTACCAGTTTCTCTGTAGCTGGCCAAGAGTGCTATTTTAGCAAAGTAAACAAGTTAATAATAAAATTTAAATAAATATCTGACCATCATAATGTAGTCACTATTTACATTTCATACTCTCTGTGAACTCTTGAGTTACACCAATGCAACAACTGACACATTTGTATTACATTTCAAAGAGTTTTGTTTTCAGCCCCACAATGAAACCGGATCGGCACAGAATGGAACAGTTAAAGGATGTGTTCACTTCAAAATGAAAATTCTGTCATTTACTCACCCTCAAGTTGTTTCAAACCTGTATGAATTTGTTTCTTCTGCTGAACACAAAAGATTTTGAAGAATGTTGGTAACCAGACAGTTGATGGACCCCATTGACTTCCATAGTATTTTTTTTCCTACTATGGAAGTCAATGGGGTATATCAACTGTCTGGTTACCAACATTCTTCAAAATCTTTTGTGTTCAGCACAAGAAAGAAATTCATCAAACAACTTGAGGGTGAGTAAATTATTTTAATTTAAGTGAACTATTTCTGTGAACAATGAGAACAGTTTACTAATGGGTTAGGATTAGATTTAGATTAAATTATGCATAAGTCACTGTAAAATAAAGATTTCCACTGCATTACATCAGCTGCATGTTCATATCAGGTGAGGACAGCTGAGTCAAAACCTCAATGTAATTATTTGACTTAAAACAAGCCTGGAACCTTCACCCTTGAACAGTACATCACAGCGGCGTGTGTGTACATGGTGTGTGGGTGGTCTATAGCGCTTCAAGGAGTAAAGGGTTCACACTAGATGCATAATTGGGGAAATTTATCAGTGATTCGTGGTGAATTTATTTGTTAACACAAGTTTCCATAAACATTTAAGGGTCTGTTTAAGTTTGATCGTCACTGCAACATTCGAATGCAAATGATAACTAATTGTGAGTAAATGCAACTCACTGTCTATTAGCGAGCTTTGTCTAATCCTTCACCTGTCAGGCTACTCATCCAATTACAAGTGACGGGTAATTTGGACTTACCTTTGTCCCATATCTTGTCCCATTGATCAGCATAGACAGCTGATTGAGCAGAGACTGAACAACTTCTCATGGAGGGCACAGAAGATGTGAAGTGAATGAAAACTGCTTAGAGTAACGAGACCATATTTGCTTTCTCTGAGGAGAAAATAGAATTAGGACCAGTTTCAGTGAATTATATGATAAGCAACCCAGTGGCTGTAACTGTAAGGAAAGCACACATTCCCTTTTAATTTTCACCATGTGTTTGAAGTGAGTGCTCTCCGAGCGCTTTTAACACACACAATGAAGTGATACTTTACCCTTCTGTGATTTATTGTATTTCCCTCTAGGCACTCTCAACTCAGGGAAACTAATTTAAAACTCTTCAGAAAAAAACATGCCTGAAAGCAATGGTATAACAGTATGTTGCTACAGTAAATGAGAGGGTTGTAATAGTTTTTGAGGTTCTGGCAAGCAAAATGCTTTCAAACAAACAGTTTTACTTTAAAATAAATAAAAGGTTCATGTTTAAAAAAGTAGCATGAACATTCTTCAGAAATGTGATCCACAGAAGATGTGGTTACAGGTGAAAGGACATGGTGACACAATTTTCATTTTTGGGTCAATTTTGCAATACACCCTGCCATTTTCATAAGCTTATTATTTATGTAATATGTCTCGACTTTGGATTTCCTTCACTAGACTGGCTGCTGTGCAATATTTTTTGCCTCTTGTTCTAACTTTTTGAGGATTTTATTTCAAAAGTTTTGGGGTCTGCAACCTTTTTTTAAAGAAATCAATTATTTCATTAAGCAACGGCACTGTAAATCAATCACGTGCAAAAACCCAGAACCTTATTTCACAAAGTAGTACAACATGTTCCTGCATCAACATCTTTGTTTATCTTGGAACAACATTCCAATCAACCAATCAGATTTAAGGGACAAGTTTACAGTTTATGTCAAGTTTCCGTAGAAAAGCATAAAAAACTACTACAGCTGCTGTTATAGTTAAGAAAACAATATGATCATATTAGTAGTTTACCCAGGCCAGCAAAAAGCTAGTGCACCAAAACAAGCCTGAATCTTGAATATTCAGATACATAAGCCATGTCTAAATCAATGCAGGCCTGTTTTTCTGGCTCAAAAAAAGGAGCGCATGAACTCAGGTCTTTGAAGAATTATACCTCCAACCCTCTGCATATAGGACAAGATGTCCATCTGAGGAGCATTATGTTTTTGCCTTATCAATCACCGGCCTTGACATCTGCAATAAAATACTGCCCTCTTCCTTTGACCTGTGCCAGCAAACCCTTTGTAGTACTCAAAAGTCTAATACCATCACGAGATGAAGCATAAAAGCACTTGTATATGGTTTCTTGACTGTTGATTAACCAAGAATCACCTTACATGAAATCCAACGTATGAAAACAGAAGAACCACTTGCAATGACAAACTTTCACAAATGAACAACTCAAACATAAATGCCTGGTGCATGTTAAATAATTATATTCCAAATATAGGAATTCAGGAGCCTTACTGGCACGATTAAGCTAACTGATACGAGAAACAAAAAAATATATAAAAAAGAAACAGGAACAACACAAAAATAAACAGGTGAAAAAATATGCAAAGATTAATGCAAAAAAAGGCTCTTTGTCAGATCAATCTGACTTGTAGTACTTTTAATATTGGACACAGATGCTGACTTCTGAGAAACCTTGGCTTCATCTTCTTCTAGACTAATAAATCTAAGACTGTAACCTGCTTTTATAGCTTAGGTAAAAAATAAAACATAAAAAAGCTTTTGGGGTGAGTTTTTGAAGTCAAAATGCCAATAAAAAATGCGTCACTGATACAAACACTGACATGCTAATGAGATCTGTAATTAAAAACAACAACAAATAACAATTAATAACAAACTAGATTTGTACTTGATTGATCTAAAGTTCATCTTTAGAAAATGTGTTTATTCAGAACACCCTGGAACATCATCCTACGCAGATGAAGCTATAGTTCCAGAGTTTGAGGTATTACATAATATGCTTATGTAAATAAATGTAATATAAATTACCATGCTTATATTTAATACACATGTGTACATAACACATGCATGTGTATTTGTATAAATATTAAGTTCATTTTAATTAATATAAATTGTAATATTTGATAGTGTTAAATTGAGTGATAAATGTCTGTTACTGTAATTAAAATTAAAATGAATGTCATTTAGTTATATTATTTGTATTTTAATTAATATAAATTGTCATTTTTGATAGTGTTAAATTGAGTGATAAATGTCTGTTACTGTAATTAAAATTAAAATGAATGTCATTTAGTTATATCATGTGTATTTTAATTAATATAAATTGTCATTTTTGATAGTGTTAAATTGAGTGATAAATGTCTGTTACTGTAATTAAAATGAAAGTCATTTAGTTATATTATTTGTATTTTAATTAATATAAATGGTCATTTTTGATAGTGTTAAATTGAGTGATAAATGTCTGTTACTGTAATTAAAATTAAAATGAATGTCATTTAGTTATATTATGTGTATTTTATCTTTTTTAACAATAATCATGATAGTTGCACTGCAACAAATACCTGCGACCAACCCTGTACAAAACACCTGGGACTAATAGAAAGTGGAGCCTCAACTCATTTTCAATGCGTTCATTTTATTCAAACCCCTTTAGTACCTGAGAGATGTGCAATGACTAGTGGGTAATTTTCCCTATGCCAGTCGCAGTGCCTTTCAGATTGGAATCTCATTTAAGATGGCGAAAAACCCAGTGAAGTCCACTTCGCAGGGCACTCATGGTCGAATAGAACGTGACTCTAGTATCTAGTCCCTTCAATGTTCTATGTTCCTTCAATTTTTCTTGCCCATTTTGTCATCCGTCAAATGAAAACTGTGAAATGTATCACTTAAAAAAATAAATTGCAGTCCAATTTGAGATATATCTGTAGCACAAATGGATTTGTTCAATCCTTAACCCTAAGTGTAAGCAATAGTAAAGGCCTTAACAAGCACCACTAATGTGATCTGAACAGTCGTAACTATTTCCTGTTTGTCTAGAATCTACAAAGAAGATAAACCTGTAATTTCCACAATATTAAAGTGGCTGAGGAAGAATGTTTTGCGTCTGAGATGCAAAAGAAGGTACAAATTACTACATGCTGACAGTGTTCATTTTTGCTTAATTGAAATCAGCGTAGGTGGAAAAATAGCAACTTGTGATATCTTCAAGCCAATGTGAAGCGGTCCAGACAAAAGCCGCCGTCTACAATGTGATGCTTTTGACTATCTTCCAGTTGGATAGGAGGATGTGGTCTAGGCCAAACACCATTTCATGGCTTTGCAATGATAGACACTTTTCTTTTGCTAAAACCACATTTGATGTTGTTTTTAAAATTTGTCAGTCAAAACGAGCGGATGTTTTCTGTTTAAAGCAAATTATTCAAATAAAATCTAAATGACTTGGACAGGATTGAAGTGTTCAAGTTGTCAACAGTTAATTCTATGTACAAAGGAGGAGTTTCTTAAACATGCCAACCATAGTCGCTCCAAATGACAGCTTGATGGCACTGTGGTAAAGCCAGATATTACATCCAAAAAAGCTCAAGTACTGTGAATGCAAATACTTGAATCAATCAAACAGGCAATCAATCCACAATGCCTCCAGGAGAAATAAACTCTTCATCTGATGCATGCAAACAAGAAGTGGAAAACTGTGCCATCTACTGTTTGAATGAATGTGCCCTGTCTGGCATGCAGCAGATCATACGGTAACAAAAGATGTTATGATTGTGTCCCTCAAAATCAGATGAAAGCATTCATACAAATAAATAACATTTGGAAAGAACATTTGTTTATTACTTTAAGTCTTCAGGTGAAAAAGGATAGTAACACAAAACACAAGAAAAGTTATACATTCTTTTACTTTCCCTCAAACACTGCTGGCAGTGATAAACTTCTATTTAAGGTCTAGTTCTTAGATGTGCAAGACATTTCTGCAACTTATACAGTCAACTTTATTAATGTGCCAGACTCTTAAAAAAAAAGAAAAAATAACGGTCTTAATGATGATGTACATGTAAATGACTCATAATTCATCACTAATCAATCTCAAGGCAAAAGGTTTCAGTTATAACAGTTCTTCGAACAAGCTTAGTAAAAACACTTTAATAATAACAATCAGAAAACAATCTTTGAACCACTAATGAAAAGTCAGAAATCCTACAGGGTTTTTCCTAAATTAAAAATTATTTTCGGTGGTATCTTACATAGGCCTACACGTGCAAATTTGATTAAGAGATCTAAGAATCTGGAACTTTACGAATTTGACCATTTTTGGTAACACTTTACAACAAGGCAAAATTTCTTAGGCTTAAAATAAAAAACTTTTCACAGAATGTATTAATCTAAGTTGTAGTTAATGTTTGTTCATAATACATTAACTAATGTTAGTTTATTATACAAAGTATTAAAGTATCATTATATGTAGAATTTAACATTAACGTAGGTTAAAAAAATACAGTACAAATATTTTTCATTGTTAGTTCATGATACATTAACAAACCAATGCATTAGTTAAAACTCTACAAGAGAGTGTTACCAATTTTCCTGCCTCAAAATGCTCTGGGAAGTCAAACTAAAGTTTAGAACTTTCAGAATGGTAGGAAGAAAAAAAGAAGTTAACTTCCACATTTGCATCCCAGAGATTATGAATTAATAACTAGTTGTTTAATAACTCCTCAATGGGTCACACTGGGTGTATGGTCTGTGGCTCGTGTTGTGCAGTAGCTTTCCATTTCAAAATGTAGAACTCAGGATAAAGAGACAACGATCTTAAGGGGAAAATACCGCATCAAAGGCTAATATTATTTGCTTTAGGAAATCCAAATTTTCACGTTGGTGGCCACCGAAAAATTTTCAAATAAGGAAAAACCCTGTATTAAAAGAGCACAAAATAAACAGAAATATAAAAGCTGTTAATTCACTGGAAATCGCAACATTATACAGGAGATGATAAGCTCTGGATCAACAGTAACAGTGTTTCATGTACATAGATAACTAACACTCAAATCCTGAGCTCTCCGATACTGTTGGTGCAAATATTTTTAAACCAATGACTTTATTGTAGAAGGTCTTTAACACCACACAAAATAAACAGAAATGAACGAGTGACTCTGAAGTAAGACTTTTTTTAGACCCAAGTGACCTTTCAAAGCATATAATTATTGCATAAATGGCAAAAGGCTGAAAAAATGGCTTGAGGTTCCGAAAAAAACACTGATCATCTGCTGATATTTCTGTGCAAAATGACTGAAAACCAAAAGCATCTACTAAAGATGTTTTGCAGTTCTCTTCAACAAGTGTATTTTGATGATAACGGAACAAAAATCTTGAAATCCCAGTGATCTAAAAAATAAAAATAAAATCAATGCAGGCTTATTCTCATTTGTTGAAAGATGGCATGTTTCCTGAGAGGATCCTGAGTATAGTACGTCATAGTTTCTTAAAAGGTGTGATGCTGTTCTCAAAAGGGATAACAGAGAGGAGAATATTTGCACAAGGCTGCTGGTGGGAGAGATACTGCGCTCAGTTCAGTGGGATAAAGCCCATGTCAGGAGCGTCACTAAAAATGAGCGGACTGTGGCCGAGGGAGTACGGGGAGCTGGGTAGATGCAACACGGGTTTATGGGTGTGAAGAGCAGCCCGTTTGTTCCCTCTCTGGGGGCAAGGCATGTCTGTGGGGCGTCGGGCCTGGCGGCCTGAGCAGACGGTATAAGGCTTGCTGGGGGGAGAGACCATAATGGAGACTGTACTTAGTAGACTCTCTTGGGTAACCGGGGCAGTTTTGGGGTTGCCCGGAGTGCAGGTGCTCTGGATCACTGTAGAGTGTGCCATTGATTCTATAAGCTCCTTTGTGCCCTGTGTGCACTGCAAAAGAATGGCAACAAAAAAGGGTAAGAGACTAAAAACACTAACATATTAGATCACAGTCATACTTATGGGGTAGTTGGTGTTGATGTTAAGACAGCAGAGCAAGTATGAGTATGAGAAGCTAGCAAAACCAGAATAAAGATGAAAGTAGGTTAGTACTGCCAGGAAAATAATGAGAAGAAAATGTGGAAACAAAGCATCTCGTTTTACGGTTTTCCAATGAGCTCAGGGTGAAGTGGTGCAGCTGATATTATAAGGGGTTCTCCAGGGGTCACAAAAGGATGAAAACAACTCCTTAACCTCAGAATAAACATCCATCATGAGAAGAGGTGGAAAAGAACATGTGTGCATGATAACTAGCATGACCTCAGTCGACAGAATCCCAAGACTGGATGAAAGTGAGATAAGCACAGACGAATCTTGATGATGATACATTAATTAGGAAACAATGACATAATGGAGGAAAAACAAAACAACTGCAGACCTCTGGCGAGCACTAATATATGAACACATGACCATTATAAAATGGAGTAAAAACAGATGTCAGCTAAAACACTCAACTCATCCAGGAAAAAGAAGGAACAGAGAATAGACGACGATATCAATGATTTCCGCTCTCATGACGGACATGTTTTATGATTGTGGTTTCAATGCAAAGAAATGGAAGCCAAGCAGACGGCCAACGAGTCATGAGAAGGTGGTCACGAACGGCATGCAAGCAGCCCCATAACACACCCTTACCATTGAACGTCACTGAGCTGCAGGAGCCTTCAGGCAGTGCAGGCGAGGATATCCTCACAATTCTCCCCCTGTGTAAGGTTTATAACTTCAAACATCAGGGCTTGATGCAGGTCAATATCAAAACAGCACAATAAACTAATATGATTTGTATTTGTATTTGTGGACTTCAATATTTTCCAAGCTAAAGGCATTACAAACATACATTTCTACAATACTATCCTTCTTGGCATGATTTTACACCACTTGTAACTCAGAGATTTTTCCATGTGCATAATCATATCTTCACACATCAGGTGCAAGCCTCATTAACTATAACTCTTTCACAGCAAGACATCACTAGCCAGGGTTTACATTAAATATGATTAAACCTGGATAACCTCACATGCATTTTCACATGCTTTTCTGTGTCAAAGCTTAGGTTTCAGATCTGTAAAATTGTGGTTTCTGTTTATATTTGCACTACTGTTTAAAAGTTTGGGGATATTAAGACTATGTTTTTGAAAGTAGTCTCTTATACTCACCAAGGATGCATTTATTTGATAAAAAAATTATTTATTTTTTAAATACAGTAATAACTGTAACACTGAAATATTATTACAATTTAAAATAGCCGTTTTCTATTTTAATATTATAAAATGCTATTTATTTCTGTGATGGCAAAGCTGAATGTGTAGCAGCCATAACTAACTAAGCTGATTTGGTGCTCAAGAAACATTTCTTATTATTATCAATGTTGAAAACAGTTGTGTCTGTTTTTTTTTAACAATGTAAAAGTCCAAGTTAAATCTTACTGACCCCAAACTTTTTAACGGTAGTTCATGGCTTGAAATGCCCCAGAATGCTTTTTGGTGGATGGCGGATGCAGTCATGCATGAGGATTTTATACCATAGCTACCAGGGCTGTACAGGGCAACATATACGTGACACATGCTAAGAAAAATATAACCTGTTTTATACCTGTGCAACAAAACTTTCAACCTCTGTAGCACCAGTACTAAGTAAAAAAATAATAATAATTAACATACAGCCCCGGCTACAATGCTTTAACTATAAAAAAAATCCTCTTTATGTTATCATGATCTTGGAACTAATGCTCCGACTTGAAGATATCACATGACGAGGCACTCTTACCATGTTTGTGTCATTCTTGGCCACGAAAGGAGGGAGCTCAGCATCAGAGGTCACCGTCTGACTCTGAGGTGCGTCATCTGGAGGTAAAAAGCCTCTTCTGTCAATCAAGCTGTAAAAGATGAAAAGGATGAAAAGGATGAGTGCGTGACCTATTTTGACTTTCAAAACACAGCATAGACTGAACTCGGAAAGAAGTCAAAGAATTGCACAATTAACATGTCATAGCTGAGAAACTGTACATCAGTCTGAAGCTAAATGACAAGCAGTTGACATCCTTCACTTACTCATTTACAAACTCTGATATTTATCATTTTTAAACATCTGCGGTACTTACCTGGGTGGCATCGGCCCACACAGCACCACACAACAGTTTGTGAAGATGTTGTTATAGGTGTAGGGATTCCCTGAATCTTCACCTCTTTTACTGGACCAAGAGCCTTTGATCTGCAATGTACAAAACACTGCAATTAAATAAGTATTGACTACATTATTCAATAATTAATTATATAGCTTGTTGATATTATTGATTAAATGTATGCATGCATGGTGATATTTACATCTTCGTTGGTTGTGAGGTTGGAGGCCACAAGATAAGTATGGAAACCTGACAGACCCAGAATGGACCAGATGGAGAAGAAGCAAATGACCATCTCCACAACAGTGCAGGAAGGGTTAAGGGTGCAAATTTGTTGTAAATGTGTGTCAGTGTCCAGATAAACATTATAAAGGCCCATTCACAACAGGAACAAGATGATATCGTTTTGTTTATTCTAAGCATGAGCTGCAATTTTCTTTTTAATTAGTTGAGAAAAAAAAATTCTGTTTATCTTTGCCGTTATCGTTTATAGGTGTGATGTAGACTCTGCTACAAACTTAAAGGTAGGGTAGGTAGGATTTTTATAAAAAACTTTTTTTCAAATTTGTTTAAACTGTCTTTATATACCAATACATAATTAAAATGTAAGTGCTCTGAAAAAAGAGAGTATAAAAATCGAGTGACTGTAGACCTTTTAATCTGCAATAAACACAGCTCATTATTTCCATTCGGGACGAAACAATTGATTGGTTTGGGCGACTGTCACTCACTCTCGCAACCATGGCTACCACCACTGTTGCTACAAGATCTGCCCATATGCGCGCGCACCCGTTTGATTTGAGGAGTGCAAGAGAGGCGCAAAACCTACGAAGAGTAAAATTATGGCAGAGAAAGAGCATTCAAAATTCAAAGCACCTGTATATGCAGTCAGCGAAGGCAAACAAGGCAAAAACTACTTCCTCGGACCCTGGTTGCCCGCACTCTTGAACGACCTCGTCTGCTTCGCCCTCGACCCCGGACCTGTCCTCGAACCGACGATGCGGTACTTGTCTCCGGAGTGTTACGTTAGTCCTCATCAGAGTCAACAATGTTTTCATCATGGAAACTCTTACATGCAAAACACCGTATATGTTATGAATCTAACACGAAATTCACCTTCATCACAGTGTAACCGATGGTAATGGAAAAACGTGTATCAATGCAACCTGTTTTTAGCTTTGCCTTATAAATATAGCTCGTTACCGAATCAAACAAAATATATTTTAAACTTTACCAGTATCGATATGCTAGCTTGATAGTGAGTACTAAAAGCCATATTATTTGTTTATATTTATAGTGATAAAGTTAGGTATTTTATTACATGTGATTCTGACATGATGTCACTGCATGCACTGCGCTCCTTCCTCTCCACTCGTCTCAGGTAAATAAATAAGTAAGTAAATAAATGCGTCTTCCAGCTGAGCCTGAGCGTTTGGCGTCGCGCGTTCATGTGTTTTGGGGGGCGTGGCTTTGGAAGGAGCCCAGAAGGGAGGGGGTGGGAGTGAATGGAAATAATTAGCTGTGTTTACAACAGTCGTGAGAGGTCTACAGACACTCGATTTTTATACTCTCTTTTTCAGAGTACTTGCATTTTAATTATGTATTGGTATATAAAGACAGTTTAAACAAATTTGGAAATTTTTTTTTTTTTTAAATGCTACCTACCCTGCCTTTAAAAGGGGGCTGGACACCAGCGGAATCTGTATATAGCGGCAGCTGTTGCCGTCCTGACAGGAAAGCAGGGCGTGGTGGAATCCTTGAGCCGATTAGGGATGAATGGGATTAGGAAATAGGCGGAACCAACAGCAGTTTAAACATATAGTGAACTCTGTCAGCCGTGCTATTGTGTGCTTTCTGTTAACACAGTAAAAAAGGATATCTGGCTGGACTGTCCTGTATTGCCTGGATGATACCGCCTCCAACTTGTGATCCTGTTGATAAGAGTAACTGATTGAACAAAATTGACTCACAAAAAGTCAGTCAAAACACAATCTCAAACGTATCTACAGTGCTGTTAAAAAGTGTGCATTTAACTGATCCAAAACACAATAATAACTAGGGCTGGGTATAGAATTTGATACTTTTTAGGCACCGACCGAATTGCCTCGATACCATAGAGTATCAAAAAAGTTCCAAATTTAGATGCCTGAGGGCCATATCTTGTCAACATCAGTGAAACAGTAAGTATGCAGCATGTATGATGTGCCCAAATCAAGTGCTGGTGATTGGCTGTGGCGAAGCATCAAAGAAAAACACTAGTTTATTTCGACTTGAATGCCACAGACGAGCACCTTCGTTCATTGACACAGACACGCAGAACATGCAGGATTCATATTTAAATAGTCCTTTTGCGGTTTAATATTCTCACTTTGACAACATTTCATTTGAGAAAAACTATCATCACATCACAGAAGGTCTACACAGCAACCAGTCAAAAAAAATGTTTGGGGTTTAACTTAAACGGCAATGAAATAGATTACTCTTATTCAGTATAATGTACAAATTAATATAATACTACAAATACTACTACTAATAATAATAATAATAATACAATTATTTTTCAAACAAATTTTAATGTTACAGCCTCTGCTATAATATTATCTGTTAATAAAATTAGTATCGAAAAAGGTATCGGTCAGGAACCGGTATCGATATCAACATTTAAAAATAAATACCCAGCCCTAATAAAAACTGTAATAATGTGAAATATTTTTGCAATTTCAAATAACTGTTTTCTATTTTTATATATTTGAAAATGTAATTTATTCCTGTGATGACAAAGCTGAATTTTCAGCAGCCATTATTTCAGTCTTCAGTGTACTTACGTAAAGTGAGGTGAGTAATCACACAGCCAAAGATAAAGGAGGTCAGAAATGATAGTGACACTATGAAGGCATAAAAAAAACGATAGTTGCGCTTTCCAACACAGTTCCCGACCCAAGGACAGTGATGGTCGAACCGCTCTACAAGGGGAACAGAAGAAGAACATTCTGAAAAACAACGCTTACAAGAAACCTCCGTGCATTCTCATGCAATGATTATAAGGAAGGGATTCGTTTTATGGGTTATAACTATTACACATTCATTACCACAGCAGATGCAATATGACATTTTGTAGCTTTTAAAGAAATAGTTCACCCCCCAAAAATCTGTCATTATTTACTCACCCCCATGGGGTTTCAAACCAGTATGACTTCCTCCCATGGAATTACAATAAATGGGCACTCGAGTTTTGAAAGTTCAAAACAGAAAAAGCACAGTAAAAGTTTGATATAAATTAACCATATGACTTGTGGTTTCTTCATTTTTGTTTTGTTTAGCACTTTGGTCAGCTGTTTCAAAATGTGCTATATAAATAAAACAAACTTGAAAACAAAAACTATTCTATGGACCAAAAAAAATAAAAAATAAAACTCTTTTATGTTCCCACAGAAGAGAAAGAAAGTCATACAGGTTTGGAACAACATGAGGGTGAGTAAATCATGACCGAATTTCCATTTAATAACTGCATGAAAAAACAGCAACCAAGTCATCATTTCATTTGGGGTTTAGAATAAAATGCAGGTGAGTGAAAGATAACATTTTAATCTCTCAATGAAATATTAAAAATTATTAAATATTATTTAAATGTAGAAACTTTGTATGCTGAAACTCCTGCCTTACCGACACAGTTGTCACACATGCTGCAGTGGGATGTCCGGGGTGGACGGAACATCTTGCATGTGAAGCAATATTTAAGCTTTACCACTTGGTCATTTATAAGTATCTCTTTAGTGCGGGGAGGTGGACGGTATGTTGAAGATCCAGAATTATCTTGAAAGAAACCCACAATTTTATCATAAACATTTACCAGTTAGGATGCAAAATGAAGACAAATAACAAAGTACATATTCAAAGCCTCACCAATCTGTCTCTCTATGTCCACAGCCTCATCCGGCAAAGCCCTGGGTAAGATCCCTGGGTCTGTAAAACTGGTTTGAAGGAGGGTGAAGATGACAAATACAAATAACACCCCACCGATTACTGGAATGAAGATAGTGAGGTGACGCACCAGAAAGGGGCAACTGTTATGAATCAAGCACAAAGACAAGGACAAAGTTATCAGCTGATACAAACATGGTTTAAAAAGCTTACTTTCTGATGATAAACCATGACCATGTGGATGCAACTCTTTCAGACTGGCATGATGTCAAGAAGGGCGATGGAGATATCTCTACTGTCAAAAGTATTAGTATTGTCAAGCAGTGTGAACACTGGTGTCTCTGTGAGTAAGTGTAGGCTATTCTACTCACTCAAATGTGAAGAATAAGCCACTGGTGATGACAATAAGGACGATGGTCAGCGGGAGCACACCGCACTGCCTGGCCGACATAATACGACCATCACAGTAGAAGCGATTATTCCCAGGGAAAATCTCCCATTTTCTCCGCAGGCGCTGGGAGCTTTTCCTCCCACAGGGCAGGGTGGAGGACGTTCGGGTGGTTGATGTTCTGAGCGCTCGTGGGTCTATTTGTTGATACTCACAGTTTTTCATTTTCAGAAAATGTAACTGACGGTCTAGAGTTCGGAGAGTATAGATGTAACCTTAAGAACAGGTTAAATTAACTTGTTACAAACCAAGCCCTAACAAAGAGGAAGCTAGATCGAAACTATACGTTAACGTTACATCAGCTGTGAATCTCCACCACATATTACTAAAGATACCGTCAGAAATATACTGACAATTCACTAGGTCATATTAATATTAATGCTAATATTAATAGAATGCTGATATTAAAAGGTCAACACAACTACTGAACTTATTTAACGTTAACTGAAAGTCCACAAAGCATATAATACGTTGCTCAATGCATTCGTTTGCAACTAAACATCCCCTATAGGGATTATACCGACGAACAATTATTATATTATCATGCCATGTTGTTGCTTTCAATAACATAGGAGTCTCTTAGCTAAGCTAATTACGTTAGCCTTTTGACTAGCTGTCAACTATCTCAGCGGACGACATTCCTCCTCACGCGCTGTTTAACCGTCATTTGAACGACACTCGGCTCCTCGCGCTGCCCAATCGCAATGAGTCTGCTGGGAATTGAAAATTAGATCAGACCACGTTGTTTATAATTTTCTAAGAGCTAATATAACACATCGTTAAGCTACGGTTGAGATACAACAATATTTACCTCAGTACGATCACTTCCCTAGCCGAGGACTACCTTAAGAAAGCGACCAATGACTCGCAAGCATGCTCGCAAGGGATGCGTCATCTCAGTCAGACCAATGAAAGATCACTTCCGAGACGAAATAAAAATGTCACGCCCTCTGTGTAGTTTTTTGCTATTTGTTGTACACAAAAGTGTCAAATGTAACAAATATATGCATAATATCCACAACCATGAATGTGACACAATATGTATGCATTAGGGGGTGAACATACCAAACTTTATAAAATATTAAAGAAATAAG
Source organism: Leuciscus leuciscus (assembly GCF_965113295.1). Classification (NCBI taxonomy): domain Eukaryota; kingdom Metazoa; phylum Chordata; class Actinopteri; order Cypriniformes; family Leuciscidae; genus Leuciscus; species Leuciscus leuciscus. The sequence goes on from NC_138744.1 coordinate 10,610,126, forward strand.
ACATTTATTTTAATTACCCTTTGTGGGCCAAAGTGATCCAACTTGGTGTTCTCCTTTTTAAAAAACAATAGAGAAAAGAGCACTTTTTTTTGTAAAGCTGGTCCAATTATTTTTTATTTTGTCTATATAATTTTTTTAAATCAGTAAGTTGAAATAAAATCGAATATAAATATAAAATGGATTTTTTTTTTTTTTTTTATAATTAGAAATGCTACTTTGGCGAATAACTGGAGTAAGTTAGGGTTAATTTGAAGTACTAAAATTACTAAAACAGACAAAATAAAGATAATAGAAATAAAAATATATATATATTAAAGATGGCAATTACTAAACCGTATAAAAAAAAAATAAAGGCCAACTAAAAATATTAATCAATACTATAACAGTAAATAAATAATATTAAAATAACATTGGAACTGTCACAGACTGTTATTTATTTTACCATTTTTGTATGAACAGACCACTTATGACACTTTGTACCCACTAGATGGTGATACAACATAATATAACAGGGGTCTTGTGATGTGACCATGTGCAAGCCATGCCTTGATGAACCTTTTTTTCAACAACAAAAAATTTTTCATACAAAGTACAGACCAATTTTATGAAGGCCTGAATTTTTTTATGGATAGCAAAAGTAACTTAGCAGACAAGCACAGCATATAGCTTGGCTAAGGTTTTTTTTTAGCAATGTTTTATTTTATTTTATTTTTTTTATAGAACAGAGAAAAAAAAATACAGGACTAATTTCTAAATGATCCAACAAGGATATTTATTAAATACTTATCTAATACAAAAAATATATATGAGCCTTTTAAGGAACACCAGAAACATCTTAAAATAATAAAATGCATGAATGAATGTTATGAAGACTGAAACAAGAAATATTTATTCCTGTAAAGTTAAGTCCAGGGAAGGAAGTTACAGTGCAGAGCCAGACCTAAAAACCAATATGATATGAAATACCCTAGGATGCATCTTGTATAAACTGAGCAAGACTGCCATTGCATCAAGAGGTAAAGGACTTGATTATTTCTGCACATTCCCACAGCACATTTCAGGCCAGGTTTGTGATCCTTTTGTTGTTGTATTTGGTCAGACCTGAACAGCCTTTCATTTTGCAGCAGAGGTTCATATTGAAAAAGCAGGTGGCCACTGATCCAGTAGAGCACAGGCGAGGAGGAAGCAAGAAACCGTGTCAACACCTGAGAGGACACAATGAAACAAGGCATGTTGAGCAAGTAGACTACACGCGTCATATGATAATGATCAATTTCAAGAATCTTACCTGCACATGCATAGAGAAAATTCCAAACAGAAGAAGGACAGAACTGTGCACAATGTAAACAAAGACTTTTGGGTTACAGAAGCCATGCGTTTTTATGTCTTTTCCTCTGTGTCCCAAACCCAAATACATACAAAACACTGGGTTAGCCAATATGTACATATATGAGGCGATGAATCCCAGAATTGCAACAGGCAGCGCCAAAATAAAATTGGGTATCTGCTTCCATTGAAAGTATCGAAGGAAGCCCACATCCCAATAAGCATCTTGTATGTACGAATACAACAGTGGTAATCGCCATTGGCACCATCTTGGTGTGGGAGATGCTGCATCAGCCACACGGTATCCTTTGTCCCGGGCCAAATTAAGCAGCACAGGGGGAACTTCAGTAGCAGTTGGATGGCAAAATGTCTGGTAACCATAGAACTGAAACAGGCAAAAAGGTAGCACTACAAAAGCTGCATAAAATGCTCCTGTGAGCACAAAACGAATAAGCTCCCAGACATAGTGATGATATCGAACGCACCCTTCTCCTTTGCTAAAGGCCCGGGCACGGGCAAGAGCCCATTGCAAAGAGAGATACAGCAAAAATCCAGCATTCACAAGGCCATTGGCACGAGCACCTGTAGCAAACCCCAGCAGAAGACAAGCTCCTATTGTGAATCTTTTCTCTAGTAACCAGAGGCCTGAGAAGGTGAGAGCTGCAAAGAGAGTCTCTGAATAGCCTGCAACCATAAAAACATTAGCTGGTGTCAGACAGTACATCAAGACTGCAACAAGGGCAAGTTTTCTGTTCTGCACCACCAAACGACTCAGTTTGTATAGTGCCACGGCACTTATGACAAAAAGAATACTATTCACTATAGCCACAGCTAAAACTAATCGGCCATGCATTGTGAGAAATCCACACATAGGCCACAGAGCCGTGGCTGCCAGTAATCTCAGGATGAGAGGAAACAGAGGAAAGAATGCAAAATTGTGTTCATATATGTATCCACGTTCTGCAATGAAGATGAAATGCTCTGCATCCCAGTGACTAAGGCCGCCAAAAAATGCTTCGATGACAGGGTCAAGCAGGAGAGGGGTCTCTGATCGCGGAGGGCTAAACGCATCTGCCACATGGTCTGGAATCACTGCATTCAGTACAGCCTGCAAAAGGGCGCACAATAAACAAACAGCAATTTTTCATATGCCCAGTTCTGCAGTAGGTGTCACTCGAATCTTAATTTCACAAAAAAGCGCAAGCGCTTATTTTATGGAGCTTTATATCAATAAGTAATACATAAAATAAAAAGTAATAAAAGTACAAACACTATTTTATTTTAGTCTATTTCAGTCGTTCATGTCAGTTGCTTACCTGTAAAAATAGGGAAAGCAGTCGCGTGAACGTCGCAAACTGTACAACTGTCCACACGTCTTGATTTACACAGTTGTTTGAAGGTGACATGTTTTACAGAAACTTTTATCAACGAAAACAGAACATTTCCCTCACTGAAAATAATCATCAAATTAGGCTCAGTAAATTAGCAGATACGATAAGCGAGGCATCCTTAAAACAAAAAAAGGCAGTATGGTTTTTTTTTCCCATTGAGTTTGTAATAACAGCAAAAACATCGCAGTCGCAGTCGAACAACAAGACAAAGTAAATTGTATTCACGTTTTCTAATTCGTCTCATAAAGCTACTATGGAACGATAGAAATAACGACACGCACTTCCGTCATGCTGTCTTTTAAATGTCAAAATAAAAGTCCCAAAATCTTAACCAATACCATAAACCTGCTTATATAAACCATTTATATTATATTACTTATCTTGCCCTGGAAATGAATACCTTGAAAATAGTAAGCTATTCAATTATTTTTCTACTGCATAAAATATTTATATTTTGCTTCAGCTTTTCATGGTCTCACGCTCAACTATTTTCATTCCTTTCAACTGATATTATTAAACACTAGTATTAGAGTGATATTGAATATTGCTCATTAAACTAATTTGTAACGTACAAAGACAACGTTATAAAAAAAAAACGTTTAAACTTTAATTTGATTTAACCTTCCATTCATAATCACATTCTAGGATAAATGGGCTGTACTTTATTGAATAAAATAAAACATCTAAATGAAAATAATCACAAACATCTTACCAAGATTTAATGTACATTTATTCTTACCACGTGGAACATATAGTATAAAGATTTCATAGTGAATAAATGATATTCATTGAGCCAAAAAGGGGAAAAAACAAGGAATTTACATTAAGCTACATAGTCTGAAATACAAATATGCAGAATTCATATCACTGGAGAAAAAAAATATCTCAACTGTGTTCTTCATCTAGAGTTATTTTGTTGTACCAGGAGACGAAATTAAAATATTTCAGTTGTTTGCTGCACTATAGAGGAACCGTAGAGGCCAAAAGATGGTTCAGTTTATATACCTAGGGATTTTGATGCAATTAACCCAACTTGAGTGTCCGCTCTTATTCTTCAAGGATAAAAAGGAATAAGCAAGAGCGTGAGAGAGAGTGAGAGAGAGTGAGAGAGAGAGCGAGAGAGCGAGAGAGAGAGAGAGAGAGAGAGAGAGAGAGAGAGAGAGATGTAAATGTACAACATCTTATATACAGTACAGCCTCAGCTGCATCTTAAGTTGAAAACCAGTCCTAGGAGGTGATTTCTTTATAGGGGTCAATTCATACAATCAAGGGTTAAAGAGAAGAGGTCAGGGTGTTGTACGTCCTTGATACTTTGGGGGTTATTCTCCTCACCAGCAAACTAATGGTTTAAAAACGGTTTAAAAACAGAGCTGACTGAGCCAACATTTTCCCCACGTGGAACAGTGCAGTACGTTTGCAGTATGTTTACAGTTGTGGAGTAATGTACAGAAAATGATAACTCATTTCTGCTGTACACGCATCCAGAAAGTTTGACCGTGTAGCATCAAAATACAACCACCAAACAATGAAGAGTCTACCTGTTAATGTGAACAAGAGCTGTGTATTATTTGCACCCTCTGGGGGAGAACAAAAGAACAATTAACCCCAAAACTCACTGTAAACAAGACAGCAACTTTGGTAAATAGTTTGTTTTTTCAAGCTATTTATTTTATTCATTTATTTGTTTTATTATAAAAAAGTTATTTCACCTCAGACAAGGACACAAAAGTTGGGGTCCCTGTCCATGTCATCTAGTTGGCATCAGTGTTACAGTTTGTGTCAGTGTGTTGAGGCTCTGGTTCATGAACCACAGCAAATTCGTGACAACCTTCCCAAAGTGAGACGCAGAGAAAAGGGGGACCAGTGGGTGTAATATGAAAGGGCTTGCATAAATTAAAAAAACAAAACAAGAAACAGTCAATTTTCTCTGCTTTCAATCCCCTCTCGCAAATGGGGAGGACAGGCAAGGGGAAGTACGAAAACCAGAGAAGGTGGAGCCATAGCTCCGCACAGCTGTCATGACTGGCCTATCAAAAAGAGTACATCACAGATGACATGGGACACCAATGAGTTCATGAGTGGGGAGACAGAAAGGTCCAGTAGCCGCGATTCATAGAGCGTAAACTCAGAGTGGTTCTCCTCCACCTTAGCGAGGGCAAGAAGAGCCCGTGCAGCCCGCCGCATCATGTCCACACTTGTTGGCTCAAAGTGTGACCCCTGCATGTGCAGTAAGGAACCTTGGCTCTGCTGGAACTGTGTAGCCGCTAAGCTGTCCTCCAAGAAACCCAACAGATTCCCTACACTGGCCTTCTGTACCGCAATGGCACGGGCCGCCAGGCTGTCACCCTGTGCAAGATTGGCCAGCAGCACAACTGCCATCTCCCGACAAACAGGCACCTTTCGCTCTCCAACTAGACGCACAAGGTTCCCAAAGAGCTTCTCTAATCTACTAAAAGGTGGCGTCGCCAGAATTAGGTCCACATTGTTGTCCTGAATGCTGAGCTTACAGAGGGTCTCCAGGACTAGTCTCTGGGGGGACAAGGCGCCATTAAGCCCGAGACTAGGGAAGGGGTCTTGGGCTTCTGCTGAAGGACAAACGGCCCAATGTAGCAAGCCATCCAGCAGAGGCAGGCAGATGCTCTCAGTGTAGACTGAGAAGTCAAGCTGGCCTGAGATGTTGGCAAGAGTGACTAAGCAATTTTCCCGCAGTAGCTCCAGACAGTCCCACCACCATTCGTCTTTCTTGCTAGCAAGACTCTCATCCAGCTCTTCTTCTTTTTCGTAGGTTAAAGGCGCCTGCTTTCGCTCTGGATGCAGATGGTGGAGAAGCAACAGGCGGCCCAGCAATAGCAACAGCCCTGGGTGCTTGGACATCTCAGAGTCATTGCCCGGGATGAACGAGAGGCTGCGGACGATGTTGGAGACACATAGGCAGCGACGGGCAAGGGAATCTTGCCAGTCTGAGAGCGTGACAAGAGGAGCTTCATCCTTGCTGTGTGGCTCATCTTCTAAAATGGCAATGCAGCGCTGACCCTGTAATGATGGGCTTGGAGGTGCTGGCCTAATGTTTTCTGGAGTTGTCGCCTCTGACAATTCTTTTTCTTGATCTTTCTCTAGGTGTGATGTCCCCTCAGAAGCAGTTTCTAAGCAATCAGCAGGTCTGTCCTCCCTCAAATCTGAAATTCCATTGGTCACTTTCTCAGTTGATGACTCTGGAGAGGCTGCCGGATGACTCTGGAGAGACTGCCGGTCCACTTCTTTTCGGTGCTCTTCACTGGATGAGGGCAGTGAAGGTGCCTGGCTGTCCTTCTGAGCTCCTCTCTTCCTGTCTGGGAACTGGGCAGGTACATGCTTACGTTGGTGCAACAGGTCCATCTTGCTTTCAAAGTGGGTCTGGATGTGTTCTGTTGTATCACCGCCACCGATACTCCAGTGCAGAAGGCCACTGTCAAATTCCTGCAATCGGCCAAGCTTATTTGAGCAGTCCACCACAAACGGATCCTTCTTTCGCACAATCTTCAAGGGAAGCTTATCAAACTTGCTAGCCTGTTTAGGCTTCTCTTGAGCCACAGCCAACTCGAGACAAGGTGGCTCCGAAGTCTTGGGTTCTGCAGATGACTCCCCTTCAATCCCATGGCAATCTTCTTTCTTCACAGAGTCATCAAGCATCCTTGGCTTTTCTTCTTGTTTTATCTGGAGCGGTGCTGAATGTTGTTCTTGATGTTTTAACCTGTGCATTTCCTCTCCTTCATCTTCCTCCTCCGTTTCTCCATCTTCCTCCATGCCCTCCACCAATACCTCATCATCAACAGTGTCTTCATCTTTTTTGAGCACGCTAGGATCCAACAGAGCTCTTTGTCCTGGATTACCAACTTCATATTCCCTCAGAATCCCAAAGATCTCAATGAGACAACGGCGGAAATACTCAACGATTAATTCCAGGAAACCAGGGAGCTACAAAAGAAGACATTAATATGTTATTTAGGATGAAAACTTAAGTAATGGAAAATATACTTGTCATTTCCCCAAAACAACTCACCTGTATAAGGTTGAAATTCGAAATACTGTTGTCGTCATATAACAAGATGTTGATGGTGTCTAAAGCCCATGTGCTCTCTGCCAACAGTCCTGATTTAAGGGACATCATGACTCTCCATGCTTCTGGAGTGCCTACAAAAGTTGTATACAGTTATCTTTCCATATCTAACAAGTCTAAGCCATATAAATGACCAAAATGTTATTCACTACAACAAATAATGAACTCTTACCAATTTCTTTCATGGTAAGACGCCTGCGCGATTTGAGAACTGGCGGTGTAGCTTCAATTGATCCTGGAGGGAAGGATAGGTCTCTTCTCATCATTGGAGGCTGTACTGAGGGAGGTACAATGTGAGATGCAGGGACTGGAGGTCCCACCTTCTGCATTTTGATATTGCTGGGCATGTAGGGTGATTTGCTGGGGGAAGTCCTACTTTCCATAGGGCGAGGCATGGGCGTGGGGCTTGACACCTGTGGAATGTGATTTTGCATGGTTTGAGGAGACTGGTAGTTGGACTGCAAGGGTCTGCTCATTGGTGGACCTGAGCTACCAGGACCATATGGGGGCTGTCGTGGCCCAGGCCACTGCCCATCATGATTCATGCGTGGTTCAGACGACATCATGTCTTCAGATCGGTTCATTGTATGGTAGCCAGGTCCCTGGCCAGGAGCAGCAGGTGGTCCTTGACGGTTAGGGTAACTGGGGTAGCCCATTTCACCTCGGCCAGGCCACATGCCAGCTTGAGGACCGTCAGGACCAGACTGCATTGGACTGCCCATCATTTGAGGTGGCATGGAACCCTGGGAGTTTGGGCCTGCCCCTGCTTGCATCCGATCTCTTCCAAAAGGGAAAGGGAACTGATTCTGAGGACCGGGTGGACGGCGCTCTGAACCAGGGTAAGAACTGTTGTACTGGTTAAACATTTCCTGACCACTTGAGGGACCACTAGGGGGAGCCTGTGGTGGTGGCTGTGGCTGCTGAGCATTGTATGGCCCACTGAACATCTCACCATCATGATGCCGTTTAGCTGGTGGGTAGCTGCCATCACCAGGCCTTTTGTAGTTCTAAATGCAAACAAATTATATAAAATATATGTCAAGGCTTTTAGTAAGATTTATTCATTATACTAATGTGAAATAGAAAGATATAAACTCATACTATTAACTGCTTTCCTACCAATTGTTGTTGCGGGTACATTCCAGGCTGCTGATTCGGATAGGAACCACCAGGAGGCGCACCCTGCCCAGGATACTGATTACTATAGGACTCATGTCTGCACAAGCACCATACGTAAGAGAAATCAGTATAAAAGATATAGCAGATATACAAATACAATCTTCATAAAAACGAATGGAGTAGTCGACTGACCGCTGCTGCTGTGGAGGGTAACGATTTGGTGAGTACATCCCAGATTCAGCATTGGAAGGCATTATATTTGGCTGTGGCACTCCAGGCCCCATGCTGCCATCTGTGCCCATCCCTGACTCTGGTCTACGCAATGCAGGAGAGGTTAGAGTTTATTGCATCATTTACATAGCACCACAAAAAAAAAAAGAAAAAAAAAAGATGAGTTTATTTAGAAAAAGTCAAGATTTAGTATACCTTCTGTCATAGCCGGGGCCATATGGATACTGGTGCCGCTGGCCCATAGGTATGTTTCCCATTTGGCCTTGTGGTCCCCTGTTGCACTGATCACCGAGACTGCTGTTGGGACCCTGTCCACTAGACATGAACTGTTCTCCAACTAGGACCACAAGCACACAGCTCATTAGATCATGTAGCTAACTATGAACTATAATGCCTCGTAACACTATTATAAAATGTGAACTGATATACAAGGTGTATAGGACAAATTATGTTACAGAAATACAACAAACAATACAAACCTTTACGCATACCACTAAAGTGGTCTTTATTGGGTTCATAGGGTCCCATGCGAACAGGCATTTCCGGGGTGCTCATGCCTGACTGGTAGCCAGAGTTTGGGGTCATAGTACTTCTCCGTGAGAAGTCGCTATCAGCAAATGGATCTTGCAAGTTCACACTGCTCCTAAGAAACAGGGCAGGTAAGAAGCGGTTCACAGTCAAATGACAGGCTGTAGCACAAGACAAACAAACAAAACTCACCTGCCACTTGGAATTGGGGGCATCTGGCTGTGTGGGGTGGAGGCAGGAGTAGGGGGCTTCAAGTCTCCACTTTCCGCCATGGAGCTGCTGGTGGACTGTGGTGTCTGTGGCCCCTGGAGAGAGCCAGATCCAGCTGTACCATGCAACAAAAAAAGGAGAGAAGTTTTGGAACGTTATACTTCTATGTTCTCAATTTATATGCAAGTACTACAACATCAATAGTACCACAAAACAAATTCCTGGGCGGGATTAGTGTCAAAAAATGCTCCCGTTTCATAAAGGATTTTTCTCACAAATAATGCGGAGAAATGCTCAAAATCTAATGTTGTAGACTCATACTCTCCAATCTGCAATCATATCGGTTAACATCTAAAAAAAAAAAGAACTGTTTTAAGGTTTCATGACGCTTTAAAGGTATAATTTATGACTTCTGCAACCGGTCATTAGTGATGATGCTTAAATACATTAGTTCAAACAAAGAGCTTGGATTGCAACTGCAACATTAATTGATGAACTTATAATGGTGCTGCTTCAATAACAGTACATTTTTAAACTATAAAAAAATGTAGCAAAAAATATAATATACCTTTCTTCCTTCATTTTGGAATAGGGGTTTTGTTGCAGCAGTTTAATAGTTAAGATTTACCTGTACTAGCTTCAATACATGGCATGAGACAAATCCAAGTCACCAGCACTCACCTGGGGAGGGAGGCTGAATTTTGGCCTGGTTCTTTTTGCTATCTCCAGATATTATTTCAGGTGGTGGGTCCTCTCCACGCTCAATCTTACATTCAAAAGCATACAGACATTGGATGTACTGCTTTTTCAGAGAGCTGGCGGCACTGCTGGAGGTCCCCACGTTCAGATTTGTGGCCAGCTCCCTCCATTTTTTGTTCTTATTAACCTGCAATTACAACAATGCCAAAGCATATAAGCAAACACACTTGAGAGAAAATGAGTTGAGACCTTCAACATTATCAAATGTGTATGGACAGGCTGTATATACCTGTGTAAGACCTCCAATCTCCTTGACGGACATGTAGAGGCGGAAGAGATCAAGGGGCTTACGTCCCACAGCTGGCAGGTTATTCATGCCCATGGCTTTTTCCTCTATGAAAGCCAAGTAACGGTCTACCCACATCTTTCTTTCTGGCTCTGGGCCTAGCTCATACAACCGAGTGATCTTCTCATTGGTTGTTGTGGAGGAACTTGACTTCTAGAAAGCAGCAGTTTATATGGAAGGAATTACACATGAGGTGCAACAAAGGATGACTGATTTCTGCTGTAAAGGCTTTATACTTGCATCTAAATGTTAAGCAAACCTTGGATTTTGATTCTGTCTTGGGTGTACCCTCAACTTTGTTATTTATTTTCTGAGCTTGGTTAAGTTTCCCATCCATAGCAAAATCCGGACCAGGGGACATGCCTAGGAGAGAAACAGATATGTTAACCGTGATTTTAACCTGGCACAAGATTTGACTTTACAATTGAAGTACTTTAATTTCTGCTAGGTTATGTAGTATTCAAAAATAAACGTATTATTACCACTAGTGTTGTTAGACATGTTACCACCCATGGGGTAGGGAGAACCCTGAGTGTTCATCATCCCAGGCATGTTGTTCATAGAGGAGACATACGGAGGTCCTGAGCCCATCATACCAGGACCAGGAGACATATTAGTGTAACCTGGTAGTCTGTAAGGCAAAACGTAACATTTCAATTCAAATAGACTCGTACCACCAGTTTGTATTAAAAGAAATGAGAAAAGGCTAACAAAAAAGACATTTAAAATGTAACGGTACATGTTTTCGTCCCGAACCGTCACGGTTCGGTGCGTACAGTCAGACGACGAATAAAGTCATAGGAGATCCACACTCCAATCCAGAAGGGGGGCACGTGCAGTAGTTTGCTAACTGCCACAACAGGAAAAAGACCAGAAGAAGAGACTATCTATGCACCAACCCAAAACAAGAGTTCAGATGCCAAAGAAGAGCTTGCTAGTTGCCTATACGTGGAGGTTTTTCTTTTTTGTGACACGATCCAATAATTTCATGGAAAGGAAACCGGGGCGGCAGAAAGCGACATCCTGTTTGCTTTATTTTACAAATGCACAACGTTTTGTTGTGTTTTATTGTGTGTAAAAAAAAAACAAAAACAACAACTTCAGTTTCTAATGATGTCTTATTCTTATCTGTATGACCATAAATGACGGAGTATTTTAAGTTGTTTCTGCTGTTATAATGAGAGAAAATCATTTGACATTGTGCCGATTTGTGTCGTGTCCTGGAAATGGGAAGCCTAAGGTGCTGCTTCACTAGCTGTCTCCTCGTGGAAAGGTGAAGTAGGCTCTTTTCCTCCTTCTCACTCATCTTTCCGTGATTTCTTGAAAAAAGCGTAATATTGAACTTTGTGCATCCACTATTGTCACCGCATGTTAATGAGTTATCATGCGTAAAAAAAAAAAACTAATCTCTGCGCAAGTTTTATTTTTCATTATTCTATTTATTTTGTACTTTTAAAACACAAGAGATGCTTTACAGTTTCATAGCTGATTGTGACTGGTTTTTATTAGCCTTACAAAAAAAATATGACCCGAGTGCATTCTGTTTACTGCTTAGTACTTAAAGTACAAAAAATCCGTTTTTTAAATGTTGTTTATATGTCTATGTAATGTTTTTAATATGCTTTCAGACAAACCATGTACAAATTCAAAAGTCAACATCATTGCTGAGTTTTTCCCTCCTCAAAAATGTAGTGAACCAAACACAGTCTTAATAACACGGTTTGAAATCGCTGGTGTTTCTTACGTCACAAACTACTTTGTAGCCAATCACGCCAACGTGTGGGCAGGGCTATATCATTAACTATGCTGCAAAGCAGGGGAGTCTCAAGAGAAGCCAGGTTATCCCGATATATTTTTCTGTTGATATGAAGAATTGGATACTTTTAGCAATAGTGTGTGAATTATGTATATTATGTATATTACGACGTTATGATGAACTATATGCCTTTCTCCACTGACGTTCTAAGTTGTTAAAAGCGTTTCTATTTTTAGAAGGCAGCTGTCTGACTCTGAGATGGCGAAAGGGAACATGGTTTGTGTAACGTTAGGAACACATTATTAGTCGTTTGATAAGGTAGTCAAGCAAAAGGCTAATCATATTAATTACCATTATGTGTCCGGCGTTGTAAAGAGTGATACCATTGTGCAGCGTTTACTATAGTAAGATGAGTTACGAGTAAAGTCAGTGGATCTCTGAGCTCGTGTGAGTGAGCGGAGGCAGGGCTAATTTGCATATTGATGGTTCCGCGTATACTAAATGAAGCAAGGGTGTAGTTACATTCAAGCTATTTTAAGGCATGAACAATTAAAAAAAAAAAAAATGTCATTTGGGTGATCAAAGATGAGTTTTAAGGGATACAATTATTGACTACAGGGGGACTTTAACACACTAAAGGAGGCTACCTCAGGGGGAACTAAATGCCGCTAGGTGGAACAAAATGATATTTGTTTGCATTACTGTCTGTACAAAATAAATGAAAAGAAACCTTGCATTGGAGATTTTTTTTTTTCTGTTGTACCGAACTCGTATCGAACCGTGACCTCAAAACCGAGGTACGTACCGAATCGTGATTTCTGTGTACCGTACTTGTTAATGATATTGTGAAACTTCAGTTGTATTTCAGTTCTTGCGTACCTGTTGTGTATCGAGTTGGAAGGTCCGTGCTGCATTGCTGCAGCCTCCTGCGGCTTTCTGTTGAGGCCTGGAGGTGGGCACATCCCGGTTCCCACTTGAGGGGGTATGTTGCCCATATTAGGGCCCATACTGGGACTCATGTTGGGGCCCATGTTGGGACCCATGTTGGGGCCAAAGGGGCGTGCACCCATCTGGCCATGAGGCATCCTCCCAGAAGCCATGCCAGCAAACAGTGGCCCTCCTCCTTGCCCAGACATGGGAGTCAAGGATCCGCCCATGCCAGGGCCTGGGTAATTGGCATTAGGCATGCCACTGTAACCAGGCTGCCTGGGGTAACCTGAAGTGGAAGATGGGAAGTTATAAACAATGCTATATAAATAAGTTTTACAGTGACAGTAAGCCAGTTAAGTTCCTCAACACAGCACATTGCTTATGTCATCTTTTTGTAGAGAAAAATGTATATATTTAATAAGAAACCTAATCCAGGGTTACATTTTCTGCAATGAAACAAAAAGTCTGAAAACCACAATAACAGAATTAGCAGTTTGGTCAATTAAAAGTCAGTATTGGGCAAATGTGGTGGGGCCTGGAAGCCTCATTGGTGGACTTCCAGGCCCTTGAGTGCTTTAGCAGCATGTAGCGCTGCTGTAACCCACAGTCACTGTAGCTGCTCAACTGACGTGAGCCATGCTACGTCAACTCCCTTTTTTCACTAATGCTAAAAATAACCACACTGTGATCCACTGGTCGCACAAAGAGAAAAAGAGGGAGAGTGAGAAGGATTTGGAGGGACAGCAAGAACAGAAAGAAAGAGAAAGACTAAAATAAAAGTCCAATATCTGCACCTCCACTACAATCACTTCTCTTAACATAAGACCCTTTTTAAAATGTGCATTTTTCTTCATTTTTTTAGATGGTGTGAAATGTTTAGCACTATGCCACATACCTTGTGGTCCATATTGACCACCCTGAGGCCCATAGTTCGCCACAGAGTTGTTCTGCTGATAAGGAACCATTCCAGCATGCACCTGGCCTCCAGATGACTGACGAGGAGACAAAGCAGAGCTAGACTGTGGAGACCCATAGGGTGCCATCTGAGGGTTTCTCTGTATATATCCTGTGCAGACAACAAGATTGATGTATCGATACAATAAATAAAAAGTGAGCTTGAAGATGGAAAACGAGTCCTGTCATTGTAAAGTAGGACTTATACAGACTGAGCTACCTCTCTCTTGGCCCATGCCAGGTTGATTCATCGAAGAGTGCATGATCCCATCAGACTGTCCACTTGAAGGGCGGGGAGGCATCTGGTTCCCTACAAATGAGAAATGCACAAATTGTGAAAAAGAAAAAGAAAAAGAACCACATTCTACAACTGAGATCAAGACGAAAATATTTTGTGTGACATTGTGTGTTTTAAATTAAAACATTTTGTGTTAAAACTGGAGAAAAACAGATTGCAAATGAGACTACAAAAATAAATTTAATATTTAATTTCGGTAAATATTCCAAATCCTCTGCATGATGACTCAAAGTGGTTTTAACACATTTTAGGATTTCTAAATAATTTAAAGTTTACTGGCTCTACCTGGCATCGTGGCAGGAGACAGAGGCCCAGAGCGAGATGCTGAGGCGCTGGCAGGCGAGCCCACCGGGGGAGAAGTGTGGGGGGAGAAGGGTGACTGTGCTGGATTGCTCTGTTCTCCTTGACTGCTAGATACTCCAGATGTGCTGACTCCAGGACTCAGAGCGCCCTCCGTACCAGTAGGTAGGTCATCGATAGAACCGGATAGGTCCTAAGCAAATAAAACCGTAAAGGTCAGAAAATCAGAAACTAAAGCAGCGATGGAAGAAATTATCTGTTGCTACTTCCATTACATGTTGTGATGTACATCCGAGTAAAACAGATTATTGAAAAAGAAAAAAGAAAAAGTAGTGAGGGGACTTGGTTCTGTCGAATAGTTTTTGATTGGATGGAGCAGATATGAATGCAAGTTTGCAGTCGATCATAAGAAAGGGGCGAGATTAAGCGCACCAAATGATTGGAGAAGTCTGGCATGTGTCACCAGAGAGAGGTCTGTCATTTCACCGGAAGATCAAGTTATGATATTTAACAAAAAAAAAACATGCATAGATGAATCCTTCACAGTAAGATCAATGGCATGCATTTATAAAATGTATAGGGTAAATTTCCATTTCATGCCAACTTCAAAATCACTGCTTATTATTTAAATTCCCTTAGGAAGACAAAACAAAATTTAAGAGTACAACAAACAAACAAAACAGACTCTGCTAGGAAAATTGAAGCTGTCAGCTGACTCAAACAATTCTTCACATCATTATCTTCAGCTTTCA